>NC_059349.1:44111243-45518743 GCF_019703515.2 Myxocyprinus asiaticus
CTCTCTATATATTATATAAATAATAATAATAATAATAATAAAAATAATAATACAAGTAAAAATAGGGATAAAGATGAGGTAGTTGTCCCTTCTGTAGAGGGATATCAGGTATTTAGGCTGATGAATTTGCGCCATCTAGCGATGAAAAAGTGATATCGCGTCACTGTCTCGACTATCGCAAGCGCTTTTAACATTTAATCATACGCAGGCTATAAATTAGATATCAAGAATGGACATTTTAATTATTGATATAAAAAAGTTTTTTTTTTTTTTTACTAGTAAGAATCACATAGCTGATTATGTATTTGGAATTTCAGCTTGAAATAAATTAATTATAAATATCTGTAATTGTGTTATGAATAAAATGAGTGACAGATCATTATGAAATTATACTAGTGTAAATGCAGTTACAGATATCAATAATTCAGTTTTGTTTTTATCAATAATTGGGTATTTACACAAATAACAACATCATTTGTTATATCAAAAATTAACGTTTTTACTAGGGAAAAAAGATTAAGATGAATTGTTTATAAATAGTGATTATTTCAGTGTTAAACCTTTCCATTGTGTAGTTGTTTTTATGTCCTTGTTTGAATGTATTTCTTTTATGATTAGTTTGATGAGTTTTTCAGATATCAATAATTACTTTTTTCTATGAAGAATTGGGTATTTCTGTAAGTAATGAAGTAATTTTTCATATCAAGAATGAAAGTTTTTGCTAGTGCAAATGTAATTACTGATATCGTAGTAATTTCATTCCACTGTGTAAATGAATTATAATGTAATTTCAATAAAGTATAATATATAACATGTTTGTGTAGGCATCTCAACCATTCAACATCTAGCTCTATCCAGCAGTGGGTAAAAAACTGAAGTGTGAATCCTTTGCATTGTGTAGTTGTTTTTATGTCCTTGGTGGAATGTAATCCAGTTCTCTTTTATGATTAGTTTGAATAGTTTTTAGATACCAATAATATATATATATATATTAATCAAGAATTGGGTATTTCCACAAGTATTGACATCATTTTTCTAGTGCAAACATTATTACTGATATAGTAGTAATTCCATTCCATTGTGTAATTGGATTATAATGTAATTTAGATAAAGTAGAATGTATAACATCTTTGTGTAGGCATCTCAGCCATACAGCATCTAGCTCTATCCAGCAATACAGGGAAAAAATGAAGTGTGAATTCTTTATAAATAGTGATGATTTCAATATTAAACCTTTGCATTGTGTAGTTGTTTTCATGTCCTTGGTGGAATGTAACCCAGTTCTCTTTTATGATTAGTTTGAATAGTTTTTCTGGGAGCTTTTCATTTTGAAGTGAGTTGTACTGTAGCTGTCAATATGTGGTAGAAATCACTCATTATTTAAGTTAGAGGAATATTCCGGGTTCAATACAAGTTAAGCTCAATTGACAGCATTTGTTGATTAACACAAAAAATTATTTTGACTCATCCCAAAAAAATAAAAATCGAGGTTACAGTGAGGCATTTACAATGGAAGTGAATGGGACCAATTTTTAGAGGGTTTTAATGCAGAAATGTGAAGCTTATAATTATATAAAAGCACACATTAATTCTTCTGTAAAAACCCATGTATTATTTGAGCTGTAAAGTTGTTTAAATTGTCTTTTTTTTTTTACAATCGTTTTAGGGTTTGTTGACATTACATGACATACGTCATGAAGCTACAAAATTGGCTATAACTTTACACAGAAAAGGTTAGTAAGTGTTTTATCACACTAAAATCATGTTACCACACATATTGTTTACATATTGTTGCTATACTTTTGAAACGGTGAGTATTTTAACATTTGTGGATTGGTCCCATTTACTTCCATTGTAAGTGCCTCACAGTAACCCAGACTTTTTGCTTTTTTTTTTTTTTTTTTTTAAAGAAAAGGAGGGACAAATCAATTTTATTTTTTGTGGTAATCAACATTATGCCACAAATGCTGTCGATTGAGCTTATCTTGTATTGAACCCAGAATATTCCTTTAAAGTTCTCAATGAGTTTTAGTTATTGTTGATTTATTGGTAGTTTGAGGTCACATTTTGTCACATGTTGTGCAGTTAAACATATAAGTCAGTGTTGACTACAATCGGAATAGATTCTGTAAGTTTCCTCCTCCCACGCATGTACAGAATAAATTGGAATTGTTGGACTGGGAACCACATTGGTAATTCCCTGACACACACACACACACGCAAATGAAAAAATTAGTAGCAGTCTCAGGAGTAGACCAGGCCCAAACTTTGTCAGTGAAAACAAGTGCAGACAATGCTGCTGATCTTTAAATTGTAAGTTGATTACTCATTGTTCTCCACCTCTGCCTGAAACAGTTACACAACATGTAAATAGAAGAAAGGGATCCAATCCACACTGATGTGACTTTTATGGCAGATACATCAAACAAGGTAGTGGGAAGCAGATTTTGATGCAAGCAGCTTTTGAAACAGAGACAGAAGTAGATGGTTCTACATTGCATTGTGTTTGCTTTGTGGAAACTGACTCAGAGGGCTCTCTGACTTTGGTGTGAAGGTTGATAGAACAGTTCTCTACTTCAGTGCTTGTCAATCTTTCAATCTAGAACTTGCATCTGGTCATTGTGCCTCACACAGATCAAAGTGAGTTTGTATAATCCTTCAGCTGTTCCACTAAAGCTTCACTCAGCTGGGCTAGTAGAACTAATCTGTATCAGGCCCTTAGCAAGTGTGTGTGGTTTCACCGCCCAGTGCTACCTGCCAAATGTAATAATTTAATAATCAACCATGGAAAAAACCCATATCAGTATACCACTCTTATGAATATTGGTGGGGACATGTCACCCTCAGTGGCAATGGTGGTTACGGCCCTGAGGACAACTCTGCTCTGCAAGCAGAAAGGTAGCTGTGACACACATAAATAAATAAATAATTTCACAATTGTGAATAAATACAAGTGCTGTGCATCCATAAATGGGAAAGAGATGTTAAAAATTAGAAATCCTTTAAGTTTGCATAAATATAATCATTGTGTCCATGTTGGTTTAAGAAAAAAAAAAAACTTTTATATAATTTTCTAAAAAATAAAATAATTTAAAAGTGGTTAACCATATAAAGTAAAAGTATTTAAATACATGCACATTGAAAACACATGTACACAACTTAATAAAAAAAGTTTTCAAAATGTTTTTTAAGGTAAAGCATTTTTTCATGATTTTCTTTTTACAAGTATTATGATATGTTTCAGTCATGAATATTAAGAACTAGAAAGAAATAATCTGTAATTGCATTTTGAATAGGAGAGAATGACAGATCATTGTGAATTTTTTTACTTGTGAAAATGCAGTTACTGATATCAATAATTACAGTTTAATTAAAAAAAAAAAATTATATCAAGAATGGGTTTTTCCGCAAGTAATGACATAATTTTTAATACCAAGTATAAACGTTTTAACTAGCGCAAACATAATTACTGACATCAGAAATGAGCATCTTCACTAGTAATTCCATAGCAGAAGAATTAGCATTTTAACTGGTGAAAACTGAATTATAGATATATTAATATGTCAAAAGGATTGTGTTATCTGACGCAACTGTAATATATTGTGTATTTTGTGTAATTGGGTCATTGACAAATAAGATTTGTCATTATCATGAATTTCTTAGTCATGAATATCAAGAACTCCATTTGGCCTAAACAAAATGTGCTTTTCCATAAAAATACTTATTTAAAAAAACGTAATGACCTTGACACTTAGTCATAAGGATCCTCTATGTTTTATGGTTTTCTAAGACAACAAAATGGCTACACCACACATTGACAAAAGTTTATATATATATATATATTAATAATATGAATAACAAAATAGTTTCTCTGCTTATTTGTTTTATAGAAATAATAATAATAATAATAATAATAAGGATTGTTCCAAATTATATATATATATAATCAGCTTTAAATGAGATTTATTTATTTATTTATTTATTTACTACAGTGTCTGGAAATATACACCACTCAGATTTACTATAAGCCCCAGAAAAAATAAAATAAAAAATGACTTTGAAATTGAAAGCATGAAAATCTTTTGAAACTGGCAGCATGCTCCTCATAATAGAGGTGTATTCAAGTGATATTTTGTGTGAATTGTATTTTTAATGTATCTTTGAATAACTTAATAGATCCGAATATAAACTGAGCGTCAAGTCATTGACCCATATATGTTTGGAAACTGATGCCCACGTGCTAAACCAATCCCACTGACATACTCGTGCAGGTATGCACATCCTCACTATACGCCAGCCGTCGCTGTTGTACTATTCCTCACCGCCAGAGGATGCAAAGAAGGCCGTTTCCTTGACTCCCGAACCGACTCAGCACGGCGGGGTTCCCGTACACAGATCCCAAACACTAAACAGGTGGTCATACTCCGCCACACAGAGCCCGCAGCCGCGATGAAACGGAACGGGTGCCGATTTTAAATAACTTCCGAGCCTCCAAGGTGCAGAATCAAAGATTATTCATGGTCTGGACATCAAAGTGCGGGAATCTTTGATCCAGAGTTTCCCTTGGATACGGGAAGGTCTAAGGAGAAGTGGAAACTATGAAAGTGACGGTGTGTTTTGGAAGAACTCGGGTCGTGGTTCCGTGCGGAGACGGCAACATTAGAGTGCACACGCTCATTCAGCAGGCCGCTATGCGGTACAGGAGAGCCATCGCCAAGGTGAGATACTGTAACACTGTATCATCTGATTGTGCTTTTTAAAAACAGTTGCGCTGGACGCAGCCGGGTGAGGGCTGCAATATGGCGGTATAGTCGAGACGGAGTGAGCGGGGGAAGGGATTGGGACAGTCCGGACACTTTAACTCTCGACTGAACACGGGAAAGAACAGCTTTATTCCAGTTAGTGTGTTTTTGTGCACGAATTTGCTCTCCGGATGTTTATATATATATATATATATATATATATCTACGCCTCCAGCAGAGTGCTGGAAACCAGTGAGAAATTGGGCAATATGAAGTATTATGAGAGAGAGATAGGTTTACTCCACGTTTAGACGTTATTACCCAACTGTGGGACCCGTTAGAAAGGACATTGTTTACAAAGGACACAATTTCATGTACATAAACTTCTTGTTTACGCGTCGAATAGCTGTAACTGACATTGTGATGAAAGACTGTCTTGACCTTTTCTTATGTGTGTCTGTGAGAGTGTCCTGTGCTTTGTTTCAATGAGTTGATGAAAGCAGTCTGCTGCTGCTGCTAGGCTAGCCCTGATAACTGATATGTCGTGTGGATTGTTGATATTGTGAGATGGTAATGACATGATTTCAGTTTTTAGAGATAAAGTTAGATAAGCCTTGGACTTGCTAAAACAAGTTAGCTAGTTTATGAATGAATGAATTACTTGTTTGTGGCAACTGACAAAGCTACTATAGTATCATCATTGTTTGGAAAGGGAGCAAACCCAAAATAGAGAAATTCTGGCAAATTTAAATCTATTAGGGCTGCACGATTATAACGAATTTGGCATAATTGCTGATTATTTCCTTTGATATTGTAATTGCGATTTTTCATTTAGCTTATTAGAATTTACATTAAAATACTTATTTTGCGTGGGTAGTTGCATGCCATATTCTTTCTGTAGGTTATGCATCAAAACAACTTGAGAACTATGTTCCTGAATTGCATTAAAATTTTAATTGCATGTAAAACAAAAAGTGATCAACCACAACATTAAAACGACCTGCCTAATATTGTGTAAGCCCCCCCTCGTGCCACCAAAACAGCTCTGACCCGTCGAGACGTGGACTCCACAAGACCTCTGAAGGTGTCTTGTGGTATCTGGCACCAAGATGTTAGCAGCAGATCATTTAAGTCCTGTAAGTTGTGAGGTGGGGCCTCCATGGATCAGACTTGTTGGTCCAGCACATTGCATAGATGCTCTATCGGATTGAGATCTGGGGAATTTGGAGGCCAAGTCAACACCTTGAACTCTTTGTCATGTTCCTCAAACCATTCCTGAACTATTTTTGCAGTGTGGCAGGGCGCATTATCCTGCTAAAAGAGACCACTGCCATCAGGGTATACCGTTGCCATGAAGAGGTGTACGTGGTCTGCAACAATCTTTAGGTAGGTGGTACGTGTCAAAGTAACATCCACATGAATGCCAGGACCCAAGGTTTCCCAGCAGAACATTGCCCAGAGCATCACACTGCCTCCGCCGGTCTGCCTTCTTCCAATGGTGCATCCTGCTGCCATCTCTTCCCTAGGTAAATGACCCCCCACCCACCCCCCCGTGGCCGTCTACATGATCTAAAAGAAAGCGTGATACATCAGACCAGGCCACCTTCTTCCATTGCTGCATGGTCCAGTTCTGACACTCACATGCCCATTGTAGGTGCTTTCGGCGGTAGACAGGGGTCAGCATGGGCACTGTTACCGGTCTGCGGCTACTCAGCCCCATACGCAGCAAGCTGCGATGCACTGTGTGTTCTGACACCTTTCTATCATGGCCAGCATTACGTTTTTCAGCAATTTGTGCTACAGTAGCACTTCTGTGGGATTGGACCAGACAGGCTAGCCTTGGGCGCTAGACCCTGTTGCCGGTTAACCGGTTGTCCTTTCTTGGACCACTTTTGGTATGTACTAAACAGTGCATACTGGAAACACCCCACAAGACCTGCCGTTTTGGAGATGCTCTGACCCAGTCGTCTAGCCATCACAATTTGGCCCTTACGCTTGCCCATTTTTCCTGCTTCCAACACATGAAATTGAAGAACTGACTGTTCACTTGCTGCCTAAAATATCCCACCCCTTGACAGGTGCTATTGTAACAAGATAATAAATGTTATTCACTTCACCTGTCAGTGGTTTTAATGTTGTGGCTGATCAGTGTAGTATAATTTAGTTAGTAAGCATTACTGATATGCTTTTAGACTGATTTAAACATGTCAGATTTGCCCCTGAATTAATCTACACAATGGCCCAAATTTTTTTTAATTTTGGCGCAATGGGAGAACACCTGAATGTAATGCTGTAATTGACACTTTTCACAATTATATCATTGCGACAGTTGTAATCTCGATTATTTTTACGATTAATTGTGTGTAACCGGTCCTGATCGACCTGCTCTGAGCGGGTGCGCAAACGAGGAGGCTAAAGGCTACAGCCTCTAGCGTCAGTCGCTAGTGCACCTCTTGCGGCCAGGGTAGTGAGGTTTACACACTGCACAGCTACCCACCAGCTGGCTACCATTACACTCACCCCCCCATATCTCACTCCCATCCGGGTCATGGCACCACTGTAACCGGCCCTGCTCGACTCTTTTGAGACTGTGTATTTTAGTGTTTATGGACTGGCCCCATTTACTTCCATTGTAAGTGCATTACTGTAACCACATTTTTGGCTTTTTTTTTTTTTTTTATAATCAATGGGTGAGTCTAAATGATTTTTTGTGGTAAACAACATTATGCCACAAATGCTGTTAATTGAGTTTAACTTTAATTGAACCCTGAACTTTCCTTTAATGAAAAGCAGTCTGGGCACAGCAACAAAACGTCTTGGGCTTGTTTTTAGACCCCTCTTTGAGGCAACAGATCTCCCAGAATAGTGCAAACTCCAGTGTGCATCAGTGAGAAATCGGCACTCAGGATCAGCACTTACTGTAATACCGTTCAATACACAGCTTTTACAGTTAAATGATGCGAGGCCCAGAGATTACAGCTCGATATTTGAAGGGAGATCAAGAGAGAGAGGGAGAGACAAAAGCCTGTTTGTTCACATGAATATATAATTTTCTCTTCTTGTAGTGTATGAGCAGAATTGTTTAGGCTAATGTGTTTTTAGCGTCGGCCACCTGTGCATGTTTTTGGGGTGAATGATTTGTTGTTAAATAAATGTCATAGCCACTTTGTTTGCTCTAAACAGCACATCAAATGTTGCTCATGGCTGTGATGTTATAGCTTATGTTATGATTATGTTGTGAAGTTTAATTATGATGTAGAGCTATATTGTATTGTTGCATTTGTGTTATGATGGTGTGTTATTGTGATGTCACTCTTATGATTATGTGTAGTGCCATTGAAATATAATATCATCATGGTGTAGATAATATTGTGATAAGTTGGGGTGTTATGGTGATGACATCTAGGTGATATGATGATGTGGAGTGTGGGGTATAGTTGAGATGATTTAGCTGACAATTAGATGATGTTAAGTGTTATGAAGTAATATTTTTGTGTTGAGATAGGCAGTAGCTGTAACTGAACTCTTGCTTTAGGAGGGAAAGACAGACAGTGAAACCGAGACAGACCTTGTGAATGTGTGACCTGCTGTGTCCTTGGTTTAGTTACACTGTCAGTCATTCCATTTGCCTTCCTTTTTCCACCAAATACCTCTGCTCCTCTTAAACTACATTTAGCTCTCTCTCTCTCTTTCTCTCTCTCTCTCCCCCTTCTCTCCCTGTCTTTCTTACTCTGGTCTCATTGAGTGCATTTACATGCACTTTAAAAGTTTGATTTCAGTCAGACTAAAGCCATAATTAATCTAAATGCGTCAGTCCGTTTTTTGCTAAATCAAATTTACAGACCTAGATAATGCGATTGTTGCAGCATGTATATACGTCAGTCATGCAGGCTGTTTGCTTTCTAGGTTCTAGCCTTTCAGCTGCCCATACTGAAGCACTAACTGCTCTTCAAACCACACCTATACATGGAGAGAGAAAGAGAGAGGCAGACAGAGGCGTACTGTGTGAGACTGTGGGGTTCTGTTTTAAGGCTGAGCTGTTGTCCTGGATTATTATATCTCAGAATAGCCAGAGCTCCAGCACACTTTATTCCAATCTGTATATAATCTCTGTAAGTTTAAAATTTTAAGGGTCATTAGTCTGTGTGTGTCTGTGCTGTAGTGCGGGAGTCAGCGTACTAAACCATATACAAGCCTGAAATACCAGCACTGTTAGGATCACTGAAAGAACTGCTGAGCTAGATTCACAACAGAATTATGGAAAGACATCAAACTGAGATCATTTTAGGGACATTTAATGTGATCTGGCCTGTGAAACTGAGACATCCTAACTGATCTCTTCTCTGGTCTGTTGCAGAGTGTGTTGGCAGGTCCACAGATGCATGTGTTCATGTAGAGCAACACCCAGTTGCAGCTGTGCCTTTAGAAATAAATGGGTTCTGCACTTGTCTAGCCTGCTAACTGATTTGAAATAGGCTAGGTGCCTATTTTTTGTAATTTGTGGTATCAGCGGCTTGGCATTTAAATGTTTGTGAGCGTTTTTTACTAAAAAAGACACATACATGAAGAATGATCTTGAAGCTGAAGTGTGTAATTATTTTTGGATGTTGAAATACCTTTCTCATATCCCAGCTGTATGTAATCCATTTGTAGGTTGATTCTCACAAAAGGTTTACACACTGCATTGCAAACATTGCAATTTTTGTTTGAGTTTCCTGATTAGCGAGATACTGCAACATTGAACATGTTTACATGCACTTAACGAGAACACAGTTTTCCTTATGGCGTTTAAGGGATCAAGAGAAAGCGGTTTAACACATTTGGGTTTCTCCCGCAGAATGCGGCTTATGTGGCCATTTAAACCATTAGCGCCATTCTCACAGGTTTATGAAGAGTGTGTATGTGTATTGGAAACACCGGATGTCTAACATCAGTGGCATGCACAGAAGGGGGACAGCAGGGACAGCCCCTACCCCATTTGTGCCCAAATCTAAAGCACCCCCCCCCCCCCGTGGGAAATCTAATAATAAAAATATTAGAATTAAAACGATTTTTAGTCTCTTAATCTCAAAATAATTGTAATAATGTGTCAATATATGATTTTGTAAATTGCAGAAGCATTAAAGAAAGAAAAGGTGGGAAAGAGGGAAACCCTGCTATTAAAGTGCAATTTTACTGCTGGTCACGATGGAAAGTTAAGGAAACAAACACAGCAACAACTTTGGAATATCTGGAAATAAAGCAAAGCAACAGAGAATGAAATAGCGAAGTCTTCCTCGGATCCCATGTTTGTTATTTACACAAGCGTCGCAGGGAAATTATTAGGGGTGTATCGGTTCTCTGTAAAAAAACTAACCGTACAGTTCGCCACCCATGGTTCGGGAAGCATTGGCACCGTGGTCTGTTCACTCACGTTCAATGATGCATCTGGAGCACAAGTTTTGGTCAAGAAAAGAAAGAGTCAAACAGTCAGGCACAGTTACAACCTCCGCTAATGCACCTGAATGGATCTGTAAATGGATACGCTCCACCTGTGTTTCACGTGGGTCAACTTGATGACATCACTGTTCTGCAAGCGTTGTGTGTAGTTGAAAATGGCAAGTGGACAAAACTAATCGCTGATAGAGAAGCCCCCTGGGTTTCTCCTTTCTGGGAACATTTTCTTTTTGCAGTCAATTACAACAGTGATGGTCAAAAGACATTTACGAAACAGGCACTGTTTGCAGACATCGCTCGACACAAGTGCTGTATACTGGTAATATATGTCAATAATGCGCATGAGGTTTTATTTAAAATGCGCACACAAGTTCCTCCTGTTTCCTTGCACGGCTGTAATCTATCACGAGCGTCAGTAATGCGCTTTGATTAATTAATGGCATTAAGATACCATTATAGTAATACATTGATACATGATTAATCATTTACGCCGACATCACCCAGGGAAAGAGCCGCAGGTGAGCTGAAACTGCACACACTCCCTTCCATTTTTAAGCAGGCACTCGGTGCTAATTTGGACAGACAAGAAAAAATAACTAAAGCGCTTGGGGTGTTCATGAGGGATTTCCATGTGTGATTAAAATACTCAAGCAGCATTATCACAACATCCCTTCTCGTATGCATTCTAATAGCAAGGTTATTCCATTTATAGTGATGAACAGCTTCCGAATATTGAATATGTTGAGATGAGTTTGAAGTGCACTTTATGTTGATGCATGTTGCGTATTAATGCAGGTATTAAGTTAAAATGTTGATTTAGTAATTAGAGAAAATGTTTTTTTTTTTTTTTAGTTAAGGACCCTGACAAAAATTAACCATGGTTTTACTATAGTAATATTGTAGTAACCATGACTGCTGTCACCATGGTTTTCTGAGCAGAAATCATGGTTTTGATACAATTAACCATGGTTTTACAACAATAATACTGTAGTTTCTATATAGTAACCATGATTTTACTATATATTGTAACCATGACAGTAACCATGTTTATATTGTGGTTACTATGATTTTACTACAAATGCCATGGTTAAACTATGGTTACTGTTGTAAAACAATGATTGTTGTTTAAGGAAAAACCTGTTGAAGTGTTTACCAAATAGATTTGGCAGTAATATATATATATTATATATATATATATATATATATATATATATATATATATATATTATTATATATACAGTATTATTGTTGTAAAACCATGGTTAATTGTATCAAAACCATGATTTCTGCTCAGAAAACCATGGTGACAGCAGTCATGGTTACTACAATATTACTATAGTAAAACCATGGTTAATTTTTGTCAGGGTCCTTAACTAAAAAAAAAAAAAAACATTTTCTCTAATTACTAAATCAACATTTTAACTTAATACCTGCATTAATACGCAACATGCATCAACATAAAGTGCACTTCAAACTCATCTCAACATATTCAATATTCGGAAGCTGTTCATCACTATAAATGGAATAACCTTGCTATTAGAATGCATACGAGAAGGGATGTTGTGATAATGCTGCTTGAGTATTTTAATGACACATGGAAATCCCTCATGAACATATATATATAAGTGAACAAATAAATACTGAACCATACTGTGAAACTGTGACCCTTAAACCGTGTTACAGACTGAACCGTGAGAAATTCAAACCGTTACACCCCTAGAAATTATGTTGTTGTGGAGAAAGCTGCTTACTGACCAAGCCACGTATACGGGTGTAAAGAGAAAGCCGATAAGCGTACAAGGTTGTAGGGGTCTAATTTTGCCACCTTTCACATTGTGGCGCTACCTCATATTACAGCACCTTTGACAAGCAAGGCAGAAATTGCAAAACTTTGTGGTTTATATGTTTTTTGTGCTTTGTATAAAGCTACCAGAACCACTTAGCTACAGGGTGGAGAGAAATGCTTAACCACCTGTTACATCTCCATCTCTCTTGAGTTCCCTCTGATGCATACAGGTATTTTCTCTACCATGTGAATCAGTCAATTTTAATAAGTATGTAATAATATACATAAATTATGATACTAATAAGTATTGTAATATTAATAATATGCATAATATGAAAATATATACACTGGTGGTCAAAAGTTTAGAATAATGTACAGGTTTTGCTCTTATGGAAAGAAATTGGTACTTTTATTCACCAAAGTGGCATTCAGCTGATCACAATGTATAGTCAGGACATTAAAAATTTGAAAAATTACTATTACAATTTGAAAACTTGTAAACTATTTCAAAGTGTTCTCATCAAAAAATCCTCCACGTGCAGCAATGACAGCTTTGCAGATCCTTGGCATTCTAGCTGTCAGTCTGTCCAGATACTCAGGTGACATTTCACCCCACACTTCCTGTAGCGTCGGGCACTTCTCACGCACCTTACAGTCTAGCTGATCCCACAAAAGCTCAATGGGGTTAAGATCCATAACACTCTTTTCCAATTATCTGTTGTCCAATGTCTGTGTTTCTTTGCCCACTCTAACATTTTCTTTTTGTTTTTCTGTTTCAAAAGTGGCTTTTTCTTTGCAGTTCTTCTCATAAGGCCTGCACCCCTGAGTCTTCTCTTTACTGTTGTACATGAAACTGGTGTTGAGCGGGCAGAATTCAATGAAGCTGTCAGCTGAGGACATGTGAGGCATCTATTTCTCAAACTAGAGACTCTGATGTACTTATCCTCTTGTTTTATTGTACATCTGGGCCTTCCACATCTCTTTCTATCCTTGTCAGAGCCAGTTGTCCTTTGTCTTTGAAGACTGTAGTGTACACCTTTGTATGAAATCTTCCGTTTTTGTTTGGCAATTTCAAGCATTGTATAGCCTTCATTCCTCAAAACAATGATTGACTGATGAGTTTCTAGAGAAAGCTGTTTCTTTTTTGCCATTTTTGACCTAATATTGACCTTAAGACATGCCAGTCTATTGCATACTGTGGCAACTCAAAAACAAACACAAAGACAATGTTAAGCTTCATTTAATGAACCAAATAGCTTTCAAGTGTGTTTGATTTAATGGCAAATGATTTTCTAGTACCAAATTCGCAATTTAGCATGATTACTCAAGGATAAATTGTTGGAGTGATGACTGCTGGAAATGGGGCCTGTCTAGATTTGAACAAAAATGACTTTTTTCAAATAGTGATGGTGCTGATTTTTATATCAGTAATTTCCTGACTATACTTTGTGATCAGATGAATGCCACTTTGGTGAATTAAAGTACCAATTTCACTATGGTCTAGTGCTATGGTCACTATGCACTATGGTCCTAATAAAGTGCCCAATGTGGTCTTCTGCTGTTGTTGCCTATCTGCCTCAAGGTTCAACATGTTGTGCATTCAAAGATGCTATTCTACTCACTACAATTGTACAGAGTGGTTATCTGAGTTACCGTAGCCTTTCTGTCAGCTCGAACCAGTCTGGCCATTCTCCATTGACCTCTCTCATCAACAAGGCATTTCCATCCGCAGAACTGCCACTCACTGGATATTTTTAGTTTTTGGCACTATTCTGAGTAAACTTTAGAGACTGTTGTGTGTGAAAATCCCAGGAGATCAGCAGTTACAGAAATACTTAAACCTGGCACCAACAATCATGCCACGGTTGAAATCACTAAGATCACACTTTTTCCCCATTCTGATGGTTAATGTGAACATTAACTGAAGCTCCTGATCTGTATCTGCATGATTTTCTGCATTGCACAGCTGCCACACATTTGAATGATTAGATAATCGCATGAATAAGTAGATGTGCAGGTGTTCCTAATAAAGTGCTCTGTGAATGTATGTGATTAACATGTGTGCAGATGGAATGTAGGAAGTGGGGTATACCTCCCTGATTCTTTGGTTAATAAATGAACCTAAGCCAGCATGGGAAAAGGTGAAAAAGTCCATATATTATAATCAATATGTATGTGTTCACTTTGATCAGAAGAATCTAGAATCTTCAAAGGAACTTCATTCTCTCTCTCTCTCTCTCTCTCTCTCTCTCTCTTTGATTGTGCTGATTATGGTTTCTATATGTAATGTGTTTCCCCTATATGCATTTTGCAGCGGCGCAGTGCAGCGCCGATATTACATTTCACAAGGTTCATTTTATATTCTTGATGCAACATAACGCTTACCAGCCCCAGTCAGCTGTACGCTTTCTACACTGCGAAAGAGAACCCACCACACACACACAAATACACGCACATACTCACAGTGATTTCACCGCATAACACACGTGTCAAACTCGCTTCATTTCACGTGGCCCTTGAGCAAGGATGGCAGGGGATCGCAACGTTTCACTGACCAATCAGGTAGCACTTTCCCTGTGAATATTTGTTTTAGTTTTAAATTTTTTGATCCCTTTTCCTTCCCAATTTTGGAATGCCCAATTCCCACTACAGTTACTCACCTCAATCCGGGTGGCGGAGGACAAGTCTCAGTTGCCTCCGCTTCTGAGACCGTCAGTCTGCGCATCTTATCACGTGGCTTATTGTTCATGACACCGCAGAGACTCACAGCACTGGAGGCTCATGCTACTCTCCGCGATCTACGCACAACTTACCATGCGCCCCATTGAGAGCGAGAAACACTAATCGCGACCACGAGGAGGTTACCCCATGTGACTCTACCCTCCCTAGCAACTGGGCCAATTTGTTTGCTTAGTCATTAGTCACTCAGCACACCTTGGATTCGAACTCACGACTCCAGGGGTGGTAGTCAGCGTCAGTACTCGCTGAGCTACCCAGGCCCCTCCCTGTGAATATTAATGAGACTTCCCCTGTCATCTCTATGTTTTGGAGTGCACTATGCTCACTTCAAAAGCGGAATAAAACAGTGCTACGCAGATCAATTATCAACACGACTCAATGGATAGAGTAGCGTGAGCGCAGAATAGATGTGTGTATTCGCTGACGCCCAGATCATTATCAACAGCGCTAGACACTACCGGATCAATTATCAACAAAGCAGAATGGAAAGAGGTGCGCGAGCTTAGAGAAGGTGCGTTAAATGATGGACAGCACAGATCATTATCAACAGCGCTTGACGCTACCTGGATCAATTATCAACACAGCACAAAGGATAAAGCAGCGTGAGCGCAGAGCAGGTGCGGTAATTTGCGGACTGGTCTCAATTGAACAGACTATTTTAAATGCCTTGTAAACCAGTGAGATGTACAATGGGGATCGCAAACACATTTGAATGCGGCACAGAATTGTCTGTTGTAAAACTCTTATGTCTGATGATAAAACTAGTTTAAAAGAATCCTAACCCCCACATTCCAAACGGCCACTGACAAAGAAAACAGGAGAAAACATAAATTAGAAGGCTTTTCAATTCACAGATCACAACGCTTACAAACATTTACCATGGATTTACTGTAGTGACACTAACTGTACTGTATTAGCCATGGTATTTGTTGCAGGAAAAAGTTTCTAAATGTATTTAGACTGCTGTTTTTTCATTACAAAAATATTAGTTCTTTATATAGAAATTATATTTACTAATCATGGTGGTGAGGAGTAATGCATGGTTTTACCTATGGTTACCATGGATTTATTAAAAATATAATTGTTAAAACTATGGATATTATGGAAGAACTATGGTACATTTTCATAATTATTATGGACCAAGCCATCAGTTTTCCATCTGTATAAAATGTGTTCTCTTTTAATGCTCTCTGATTGTAGGAAAATGTAAGTTGTTTTGTTTGCCTTCAGAAATTCCAAGAAATGACTGTAGTTTAATCAGTAGGAGCCTGATGAAAGGAATCTGTAAAGGAGAACTTAGTCACACTGTCAGAATATTTAAATTGATAAAAATTAGGTGTTTTTCCGCAGTTGTTATTGTTCTTATCATAATTTTCATCTGCATCCCAACCTCAAAATCAATGCGTTACTGTCAAATGTGCATTTCAATGCACATAACATGTAATATTATTGGTAATTGCAAGGGTGCTACCAAAGCAGGTGCTTGTGCCATATTATAAACGGGTCCTTTAATTGCATAGATAAACCCTGATGTGGCCCAGGCTGAAATTGAGTTTGACATCCCTGTTTTAAGCTATTCCCTGTTAATACAGGTCCGGGATTGTGGAAACATGCATAACAGCACCGCTGCTGAAAAAAAAATCTTAGGGGAAACACTGGTAATCTCTGTGTTATGTGATTCAGTAGACTGTCACACTGTAGCTGTTACACTGTCACAGATAAATAGTTACACAAGCTATTGAGTTGTCTTGAAAAATAAAATGCCTCACCTTGAAATGAGGGTTTGTGTCTGATATGAAAACGTCCCTTTCTTTCCAATAACTTCAAAACAAAATTCAAAAAGCCATCCTGGGATATCATTACTCCAGAAATGTCTTTAAGGATATTCAGTCTGGTTTTACAGTTTATTGTATTATTCCACACCCAAGACCACCCATGAATGTTACTGTAGCCCAGCTGCACAGATTCAACACGTTCATATTGAAAAAAGGAAGATCAAACTTGAAATTAAACATAAAATTTGCAACCAGAGTCATATGGTATTAATATTTAAGGGTATAAGAAAATAAAAAACAATCACATTGATTGTGGCTCTATAATCACAACACATGAAAAAAGAATCACAATACAGATTGTCTCTTAACGCCAAGGTATAATTATACTGTAGTATCACAAGATTCCAGGCAATTCCCAATCCTAGCAACTTGGCTCTGTGCTCCAGTCCAAAAGAGGTTTTGCTCTTGCCTTTGAGATCACCTTTGCCTTAGATATTGGAAAAAACAAACCTTTTAGCAGCAGAATAACCTTGGAAAAAATGTGTCAGTTTGTGTTGCGACCGTTCACTGCCTTGACTTTCTCACTGCCGTATGCCTGGCAAAGGTGTTGTTCTAGAATTGTGTTCAAGAAATTTTCCTTTATGACTGGCAGACCCTATATTTCCACTGAACTTTCTTCAGGGCGATTGAAGCTGTTTATTAGTGTACTGAAGGTTATTTTGGATAAAAAGTGTTACTGACTTTCCTGCTAAGACCCACAGTATCATGTTGAACTTTCACTGGAAAAACTCTCAGATAACCTTTCAGAAATACCTGTTAGAACACCTCAAGTTTATACAGTGAGTCTCGGATTATCTCTTAGATCATAATCTAATGTGGAGGAGGAATAGTATACTCAAAACAAATTTTATGTCATCATTTACCAAACTTCATGTTGTTACAAACCTATATGTCTTTTTTCCTTAGAATATAAAAGGAGATATTTGGCAGAATGTTAGCCTCAGTCATTATTAAAAATGTTATTGTATATTTTTTTTCCATACTATGTATGTAAATGGTGATTTAAGGCTGTCAGAACCTCATTTAGTCTAACATTTTAAAGTCATACAGATTTGGAATGACACATGGTAGGGTAAATGATGGCAACATTTTTATATTTTGGTGAACTATCCCTTGAAGTGCATATAAAAACTGTTGTGAGAAGGTTTGTTATACATTTTATGTGGTTTTATGAAGGCATATTATTATGCCTATTTTGGGCTAATTTATGCTCTTGGTTGCTTTTAATTCAGTTATTAAAGGCATTTTGTTCTTGGTCTAAAGAGAAAGAGTTTTTTTTATTTATCAGTGTAGTATCTGTACGTGAGGGTTTTCCTGATATCACTGCAATGCATGGCCAATTTTTATAATGCCCTACATAGCAAAAAATATGCTGACACCCATTTTTATTAACAGGTTTAGCTAGGCCACTTGATTCCAGTGAAGACAAATCTTAATGTCATTACATGTCAAGACAATTGTGTTTTTCCATCTTTGTGGCAACAGTTTTTGGGAGGGCCATTTTCTGTTCCAACATGACAATGCCACTGTGCATACATTGAGGTCCATAAAGAAATTATTTACTAATCTAGTATGGAAGAACTTGACTGGCCTGCACAAATATAGACCTGAACCCCATTAGCCGCTTTTCCACTGTCAGGCCAGGGCTATCAATTGGCCAGCAGGGGCCAATAGCCTCGGACCTCAAGCCGCAAGACCAAAATTATCTGCGTTCCCACCATTGGGCCAATAACCGCAGTGTTGCCCAAAATCCCGCCCTTAATAGGCCGCTGCGGTTCCAACGTCACACACCCCTCCCATTTCACAAGGAAGAGGGAAACTCAAGCTGAGGTATCATGTTAACTAGTTATCTAAAATATCACGCTTATATCGAATGTAAATAGCAAGATAAGTTAACGTTGACAACTCACCGACTGTAACTGCCATGGTGTCCTGAGTGATCTCTCCACTAACAACGGGACAATGTCCCAGCACACCATCTATGAAAGTTCATTGAACCATGGAAAGTAATTTCTTTGGGCACTGCTTTGTCCATTGGGCATTTTAATGGATTTGTACTGGGTTTTTTTTCCCCCAAACCTGTACATTTATGCGCTGGATACACAACCTGGGAAGTTCGGCGAACCTCCGCCTTTGACATTGATCCCGTCTCAATCCCCAATTGGCCTTGTTTGGCCCAAGGGTAATTGGTGGGCCATTGGCCGTTGGCCCCGAGAAAGCCCTGAGGAGGCACGATGAAGCCCCGGAAGTGACAGTGGGAACACAGCTGGCCCTGGCATGCACTAGCCCACCCTCATTTGGCCCGATAGTGGAAACGTGGTTATTAAATGCCTTTGGTTGGAGCACTGACTGCAAGCCAGGCACCATTGCCCAACATCAGTGTCTGATCTCCCTGATGCACTTCTGTCTGAATGGGAGCAAATCCTTACATTCATGTTTCAGCATCTAGTGGAAAGCATTTTGTGAAGAGTGGAAGCAGCAAAGGAAGTACCAACTCCCTATTAATGCCCATAGTTTTGAAACTACATGCCCAACAAACACGTGTGTGGTGTTTGGGTGTCCACATATGTAAAAACCTTAAACCCCACAGAACACCACTCATACATAAATACATTTAAGTTTAGCCAAGAAGTATTCTACATACTTTGAACACTCCAGAACACCACAAACACATACAGAGAAGCTACAGTAATGCATGCAAGATAACAGTGTGGACACAAATGCAGTGTAAATTTCTCAGCACTGCTGTGGGTCACACACATACAGGTAAATATGAATTCATTGTTTAAGAGCTTCTAAAAGCGACAGTCACTCATTCCAATAAACCGCATACTTTCACAAGATTAAGCTGTCAAACATATGATTTTGTCCTGCTATATGATATGTGTAATAACTACACTAAAATAATAGTACCAAAAAGTTCTGTGGTTTTGCCTTGTTGTTGTTTTTTGGACATTTTCCATGGTATAGAATACTGTGGTGTTCTTTAAAGTACCTTGGAGTACTATGTAAGATTAACCAAGTACTCTTACCCACAAAAAAACAAAAACAATAATCAATTACTCGTAAAGTTACAAATATCAGACATGTACATTGAATTATACAGTATTTTGTTTTATTCACAAACTTTACCAAGAACGGTTTCAAAATAAGCTAACTTCAGCAAACTTTGCATATATATTTAAAATAAAAATGAGATGAACAATATACATTCATTCAGTTATCATTACGTTTCATCACAATTCTCAGTCAATTTGCGATATTCATGTAGTATTTTTTTTTAAATGCGATTAGTTGGTGATGAACAAGTACTTGATTAGTCAGTTACCTGTGCACGACCCTAGTAAATACCTTAGTATACTAATATGGTCTTCATTCAGTACCGTAGTATATACATTAAATTACCATATTTTACCATCTGACACCAACCACGGTACTTTTTTTAAAGGGTATAGACTAGTATTTAGTACCTTAATGAGCTTTTTGTTTTTAAAACTTGTGGCAGGGCTCAACATTAAAGATGGCCCGCTTGCCAGGGGCCAGTGTGAGAGGGTTTTGGGCCAGTTAAAGGAACTGCCACTTTCCCAATCGGGCCACCTCTACATTGTCTTCATCATTATCTTACTGTCGTTAATCTTGCAAACTTAAAAGTGCTGTGCGCGATTTCTACAGCTGTTCTACTTCCATGAGACTGAGCAGTTGAATTAGCCACAGCCCTCTTTCCAAGGCACTCCAAAGATACCAAATGAGCTTTATTGAGGCTGACATGAGCAGAAACTCTTGATTAAAACAACAGCAGCAAAATAGTGTCCTCAACAGAGAACTTTTATGAACAGCATGGCTTAAAAATGGCAGTAAGCCTCAATAATTTGCTGCAGCTACAATACTATGAGAATATGCAAACTGATTGACAGGTCGAAAGGGTCATTGTCCGCGGACACATTTTTGTTTGCTGTTTAAAGTGTCTAGAGCTGTCACAGAGATATCTCAGGACACTTGTTTCATTAATATCTTTCAGGGAGTAGGACATTTTTTTGCATACATTTCCATGAAAAAAAATCGCTTACAGTACCTGTGAAGATATTTAGTTCTCTGTGTTGTATGATATATGATGTATTCAATATTGCACTTGCAAATTCTGCTGATTTAAACATCACAATGTTATTTAGTTGCTAACGGTTTTGTCGAAATGACGACAGAGACTTGTGTTTATGAATATAACTTTATAACTTCCAGCTGCTATTGAAAATTAAAAACCTTTTTTGTAAATAAAACAACATTTATTTTTCAATAAATTAAGAAATAAAAAAATAAAAAATAATTGTGCGTGAGAAAATATAGGCAGGGCATGTAAAAATCGCAACTGCTGATCCGACTAGGCCAGAAGAAAAAAATCATTTTTGTTTGGCCCTGTTGTGATGTCGCCACATGGTTTTATTAGGTTTTGCTATTATTTTAGGGATGTTTTCTGAAATTGTATCCCCACAAGGAAAGCAAAACCTTCCCATACAAGTCAACACACTGTTTGTGTACCCCAGTATTGTGTGTGTGCAAGTTTGTTATTTAGCCATGTGTGTTTGCATGTGTTTATCTGGCTGCCAAGGTATTATGAATAGCATGGGATCCACAGAGGGGTATTTCAGGCTGCATAGACCTCATGAAGGACTTATTCCTGAGGCGACTGCTGTTAGCCGCACACTTTTGGATTTGTGTGAATCTCAGTGTATGTGTGTTTGAGAGAGAGGGAGAGATTGTGTCTTTATATGGTCTTGTCTGTAAGATCTCTGTCACAATGTTTAAACCATTAGCTCTTATGCCACTGGAATAGTCAAAGACAACAGCATTCTACTATAAGCAGCTGTGTGTATAGAAACATAGGCCTACTGGATCTAAAATGTGTTCATATACATAGACACACACTTATTTCAAGGGTCAGGAAACCCCAAAACACATTTTTTGAGATGTTAACAGATATGTACAGGTTGCATATAACTGAAAACAAGTACACCACTTATGTTTATTGTTAATGGTAAAGTCGTTATTTTTTTAAATTTTTTGTGCCATTTTGTTCTTCCAGTTTTAAAACAAAACTTGAACAAATGTCATAAAATATGATCTCATCTATAAGTAGACTCGGAGTTGTAATTGTGAGTAGAGTACACTAATATTTCATTAGATTCTGAGCATTTCTCCACATTATCATTTGAAGGAACGTTTCCATCCTATCACTGCGCTGCCTCGTGCATGAGCTGAATTTACAGCGAAGAATTCAAAACCACACGCAGACGTGACAGCAGTTCCTGGCCCAGCCTAGCACACACTATACGACTCAAGCTTTTTCTTTTGATGTTTTGCATCAGCGACTGGTCTGTGACAAGAAGTCGTAGATCGAACAACCAATGAATTTCAAACTGCTTGAAATCTGTCCGATGTCTCAACGGGCGAGTGACCGACTATGAGCGAAAGCAAGAGAAGAGCATTGCATTGAGAAGCAGGAGACAAAAATATAATAAAATAAAACATCAATGTCTTCCTACCCGTCTCATCTTTATTTTTAGCTGTTTTTTTTTCCTGTTCTGTACAAATCAGTGCAATAAACCGGCTAAATGGATAAACGCAGTCGTGTAGTGTGCGCACCACCATGACTGAAGACAAAATATTTGGAGTCGTTAAGTATGTGCAGGGTGCCAGCTGCAAGTGGTGTAGTGTGCGCTTGGCTCTAAATGGTTTTTAAACACACAAAAACAATGTATTGCTTGTATACAGTTGAAGTCAGAAGTTTACATTCACTTTAGCCAAATGCATTTAAATTCAGTTTTTCACAATTCCTGACGTTTAATTGTAGAAAACATTCCCTGTTTTAGGTCAGGTAGGATCACTACTTTATTTTAAGAATGTGAAATGTCAGAATAATAGTAGAGAGAATTATTTATTTCAGCTTTTATTTCTTTCATCACATTCCCAGTGAGTTAGAAGTTTATGTACACTTTGTTAATATTTGATAGTATTGCCTTTAAATTGTTTAACTTGGGTCAAACGTTTTGGGTAGCCTTCCACAAGCTTCTCACTATAAGTTGCTAGAATTTTGGCCCAGTCCTCAACACAGACCTGGTGTAACTGAGTCAGGTTTGTAGGCCTCCTTGCTCGCACATGCTTTTTCAGTTCTGCCCACAAATTTATCAGATTGAGGTCAGGGCTTTGTGATGGCCACTCCAATACCTTGACTTTGTTGTCCTTAAGCCATTTTGCCACAAATTTGGAGGTATGCTTGGGGTCATTGTCCATTTGGAAGACCCATTTGCGACCGAGCTTTAAATTCCTGGCTGATGTCTTGAGATGTTGCTTCAGTATATCCACATAATTTCCCTTCCTCATGATGCCATCTATTTTGTGAAGTGCACCAGTACCTCCTGCAGCAAAGCACCCCCACAAAACCCCTATGCTTCACGGTTGGGATGGTGTTCTTCGGCTTGCAAGCCTCACCCTTTTTTCTCCAAACATAATGGTGTTTCATCAGACCAGAGGACATTTCTCCAAAAAGTAAGACCTTTGTCCCCATGTGCACTTGCAAATTATAGTCTGACTTTTTTATGGTGGTTTTGGAGCAGTGGCTTCTTCCTTGCTGAGCAGCCTTTCAGGTTATTTCGATATAGGACTCGTTTTACTGTGGATATAGATACTTGTCTACCCGTTTCCTCCAGCATCTTCACAAGGTCTTTTGCTGTTGTTCTGGGATTGATTTGCACTTTTCGCACCAAACTATGCTCATCTTTAGGAGACAGAATGTGTCTCTTTCCTGAGCGATATGATGGCTGCGTGGTCCCATGGTGTTTATACTTGCGTACTATTGTTTGTACAGGTGTACGTGGTACCTTCAGGTGTTTGGAAATTGCTTCCAAAGATGAACCAGACTTGTGGAGGTCCACAATTTTTTTTCTGAGGTCTTGGCTGATTTCCTTTGATTTTCCCTTAATGTCAAGCAAAGAGGAAATGAGTTTGAAGGTAGGCCTTAAAATATATCCACAGGTACACCTCCAATTGACTCCAATTAGCCAAATAGCCTATCAGAATCTAATTGGCTAATTGCCTAAAGGCTTGACATCCTTTTCTGGAATTTTACAAGCTGCATAAAGCCACAGTTAACTTGGTGTGTGTAAACTTCTGACCCACTGGAATTGTGATATAGTCTATTAAAAGTGAAACAATCTGTCTGTAAACAATTGTTAGAAAAATGACTCATGTCATGCACAAAGTAGATGTCCTGAACCAATATTATATATATTATAAAGCCAAAACTATAGTTTGCTAATATGAAATCTGTGGCATGGTTAAAAAAATGAGTTTTAATGACTTCAACCTAAATGTATGTAAAAAGGACGTAGAGGTCGACCGATAGTGGGTTTTGCCAAAACCGATATCTAACGTGGGAAAACAGGCCGATAGCTGATTAATCGGCAGATGGTTTTTAAAATGTATAATATGAATGAAAACTTTCCACTCAATGTAAAATGGTGCTGAACTTTAGTAAGTATCACTCAATGGCAATACGTTATACGTTTCTCTCACACTGGTATCTTCAAAGCCTTTGCCATCTGAAATTAATTAAAATATTCATTAAAATATTACAGATCAAATGTGTTTGTTGTTCAGCAGTAACATGTACTGCATTACAAAGTCAAATAGTGACTGCATGCTTCATCACCACTGACAATATTTATTATTTTATTTTATTGTCATATTAAATATATGATGTACAAGAAAGGGAGAGAGAAAAATGGATAGAAATAAAATCAACTCAAGTCTTGTGTTTTTTAAAGATAAATTTAGTATGGCTTTGTATATATTATATATCCACATGCCCTTACATGAACCCATTGTATTATATAACAATGTGCCCTCTCATGAATATTACATTTATATTTCAGACGTATATATTTTACCATGCTCTTATGTTTTTGTTTTTTTGTACATAACTACGTCATAAAATTAGGAAGCTTGGACAGAAGTTAATTTTGTCAGAGTGGAAAAAGGGATACAGTATATCCCAAAAATCTAAAATCTCACCCCTTGAACCTTTGCCCCACTCTCCGTTTCATAACCATATCTGTGCACAGACCCAAAGAAAAAGCAAATCCCAAGAGCACAGCTGCACTCTTATGTAACATACAGAGTCAGACACAATATCATCTGATTTTTTTTCTCCAATTTTCAGTTTCTTTCATTGTCTTTCTTTGTCCAATGTTTTTATAACACGATACTGAATCCATGCACCTGCTCTCCATCAGAGCTGCTCTTCCTCCACACACAAACACACACTAAAACTCATTCCAGCAAGACTCAATTAAGCCACATCCATTAATGCCTCATCTGAGAGTTAAAAATAGAAGGTCCGTTAGCACTCATCAGTCATCCGCTGGATCCGCAGGCAGCAGGACAGACTCCCAAAATTGCTGTTAAACTTGCAAAACCAGTCACAGCACAGAGACACCTGTCCAGCAAGACTAAATCAATTTTAAAGCCAACATGAAATGTTCTTAATGAATGTCTCTGGGCTCATTGTGCACAATTTACCAATGCACATTAGTCTAAAAGAAAAAAATGATATTTTCTTATATTTTTTTTGTTCAGCAGTGATTTGTAAGCAAAACACCAAGGGACATAGCAAAACTGTCCACAAGCTGTAATGTAAGTAGGAAAAGTTGCAATATCTGCTTGTCATTGGGTGACAATTAGAGGTTGACCGATATATCAGATTTACAGATTAATCGGGCCGATAGTTGCGTTTTTTTTAACTATCGGGAAAAATCAACTCCAATAGTTTCCGATGGTTATTTTGGGTTTAATTTCTCCGTGGCCGGTGCTGGAGGGTTCTACAATCTGAACTTCTTGATTCAACAATATAACGGCACACTCTAGAGTTTAAATAAAACCAATCACTGACTCAGCATGAAGTTTGATGTGTCATGTGACTACGCTGTGCAGAGACGAACACTTCAAATGCTGGTTTAAAACATCGACAGAGAAAAGCCAAGGTATATACACAATTCACGTTATTATTCATGGTATAATAAATCAGTCATTTAAGACAACCAAAGGTGGTTTGATAATTAATTTGTTTATAACTAATCGCTGCACTGGAGAATGCTAACATTAGTTGTTTGAATGGTTAGAACAATGTTACAAAGTCAAGGATGGAAACTGCTTTCCTTTCCTCTTAATACGCTTTTTTGAATGAAAAAAAATCACTTATGAATTGTGCCGATCGTTGAGTTTTTTTATTTTATTTATTTATTTTTAGTTTTTTTAAGGGTTTAAAGGCATCCAATATGTTCCAGTCAGATTATAAATATGATCACTTGGAAGAGGTTTTGCTTCTAAGTGAATTTATAAGTTAATTATCAGTAGTTAATCAATCATTAATGCCAACCTTATATGAATATGCTGCCTGAGTTTTTGCTTTTGCTCAGCCGTTCACCTGCTTCAGAAGACAAGCGCTAGTAAATTGTGTTGCATGAATTTTTGATAGTTTTATGAATATAAAGTTTCCCACACGAAGCCTGAAGCTGGTGCAGGTACCATGGGCTGGGTGATGTTGCTCAGTTTGCCATCTTGATATTTTTCAGCTTTCAGACTTTTCAGTCAATATTTAATATTTCAATATTTATATTCAATATTTATTTCAATAAGAAGAACCATCATTTTGATCAAGCCATAAGAAGTAAAATGTAATAAAAATATAGTTTAACAAAACATGGTAATGAACTGCAGTATTTACATATTTTGAAAAGCATGCAAAATACAACAGGTGAACATCTATGAACATTTCTGAGTGATAACACAAATGAATAGTTTATTCATTAACAAATTAATTGAAACAGACTGTTCAAAGGAGCAGATCTGACAAAAATTAATCTTCACAATTTAAAGGTGCACTCTTTTTAAATATGTTTTTCTTACACTGACACCTAGGGGCATGGATCCAGCATTATTCAAATGCAATAGTTTTCTATTACCAATGCAATTGTAGAAATTCACTATTCATAGTCAGCCATGAATAATTTAAACCTTGAGTGAAAGTGTCCATTAACGGTGCATTTACTGATATTAAAGGGATAGTTCACCCAAAATGAAAATTCTTTTATCATTTACTCACCCTTATGCCATTCTGTAGAACACAAATGAAGATTTTAGAAGAATATCTCAGCTCTGTAGGTCCTTACAATGCAAGTGAAAGGTGGCCTGAAATCTGAAGGTCCAAAATCATCATACAAGTAATCCATAAGGCTTAAGTGGTTAAATATATATCTTCAGAAGCGATATGATGGGTGTGGGTGAGAAACAGATAAATATTTAAGTCCTTTTTTACTAGTAATCTCCACTTTCAAAGTCAGATGTTAAGTGAAACTAAACATGCGACACATGTGACTTTTAGATGTGAAAGTGAAAGTGGAGATTTATAGTTAAAAAAAGGACTTAATTGTTGATCTGTTTCTCACCCACACCTATCATATTGCAAATGAATTTGAAAATAAATAATTTAACCACTGGAGTCATATGGATTACTTTTATCTGCTTTTTGGACCTTCAGATTTCTGGTCACCATTCACTTACATTGAAAATACCAACAAAGCTGAGATATTTTTCTAAAAATCTTCATTTGTGTTTTGCAGAAGAAAGTCATAAACATCTGGGATGGCATGAGGGTGAGTAAATGATGAGAGAACTTTAAGTCAGTATTATATGCCTGGTCATGTGATCATAACATGGTAGTCCAGATGAGGGGACCCTCACCATGTAGAATAAAACTGGTGGTCATGATTTTATGCATATGTTTAAAAATGTGAATTAATTTCTTTAGGAGTTAAACTTTTTAAATGAGGAAAAGAATTACACCTTCAGTACACCTTTAACACCTCTATCTGCATTTGTTCTACTAGGGTTTAATTCTAGTAATTATTTAGTTAAATATACCCTTCATGACCCTGGGAGACATGTCTTGACCTTTGTGTTTGGAGGAGGACCAGATATTAGTAGCAGAGTCATTCATATTATTCTCTCCGAGAGAGTGTTACATGAAAACATACACACACACACACACACACACACACACACACACAGTGGTGTCACAGTGGAATTTTTTTTATTTTTTAAGAATCTCTGGCAGTCTTAGGGGTGTAAGTCGCAAGTTTAATCACGATACAATCTTATATCAATTCTCTCAGCCAGCGATTCGATGTTTGCCGATACCTCAGTGTCTGCCGTGATGCGATTTAGATTAGATTAGATTCGATTCAGGTGCCTGCAATTGATAATACGATATTATATGCTATGTTTTACACAATCAGTCACATTTATTATCTCACAAATGCAACCAAAATCTAATTTGAACATTTTATTGAGCTCTCTGAAAAGTGCAAATCTAGAATATAGATTAGGACATCCACAACAAAATAAGGTACTTTAGGAAAAAAAATAATAATACAGAAGAGCAGAAAAATAAATAATAATAAATTAATCATTATAAATCGTTTGATGACAGCTCATTGCCCTGTGGAATGAGGTAAACACAACAATGACAATTTGTCATCGCTACAACAATCAAGCAAGTCTTTCAATCCAAAATACTTACATACCCACGACAGGAGAGTATGTGCTATCCATGTTTTTTTTCTTGGCTACAATCTTCCACAGTTGATGTTGGGGCAGGGCAGGTGTTTTCTCTTTCCCTCGACAGAATTAAAATGTGATGCATGTGCAACGATATCGCGTGAAGCCCGATTTATTCGCGCATGTGAGCCTGTTGATATACATACGTAGATTCCTTATTCGGCTGGTTTGGATACGTCAACCGCGGCGCCATCTTGGAACAGTCAACAAGGAGAGCTGTTTGAATGTAAGTGAATAGATGAGATGCCTCAGACTGCTGCATGAACTGCTTTTGTGTGAAAACAATTCATCAAGTAATGAATTGACTGACTGGGTACTAATTTTTAGTATGTTTGCCATGATACATTCATTTGTAGAGGACTTTATTTGCAGTTTGCTATGAAAAAAAAAACGGTTTTAGAAGAGAAGTCAGGAAATTGAATCGAGTAAGATTTATTTACAGTAACTTACTATCATAAACTCTGAACAGTTTTATATATAAATAAATTACTATGTGTAGTAATATTACCTTACTATTGATGTTATATTGTATTTTGGTTGTTAGATTAAAAAACAAATTCATGATTTGAATAAACATATTATGGATGTTTTTGGAGCTAGATTCCTTTATTGTTATGACCCATCTATCCCTTTGCGTTTATGATCACTAGTACCACCGCTTGTATATTTGAAACTTCCAGCATCAGACAGTGCTCTAATTATCAACATTATTTATAAGAGCGTTTTTCCAATATTCAGTTTAATTTGGAATTTTATATCATCTAAGAAGTTGCCCAATGTTTATGGAAAATCAAATAATGTGAAAATTGGCTGGAAAAGACTCCAGACTGTTGCAGACCAGATCGATGGATCGTTACACCCCTAACCGGTCTGCCGTTCATATGCCTTTACTGCTTGCATCTTAAACACACACACTCTTTTTCTCAACTCTGATCTAACTGAATCTTGCATTGAATCTCAAATTTAATCTTATAGAATCTTTTATTAAAATTAATATAGAATCTCATCTCAAATTGAATCTTCTCGAATTTCTTCACAAATTGTATCTTCTAGAATTAAACTGAACCAAATAACCGAACCGAAAACCAGTTACTTGCAAAACATCTACTATACTACAATAAAATTCTAGCGATTATATTGATTGATTCTTCTACTGTTGAATCAAATCTTCTCTTTTTGGATTGATGGTCATGAGAACTCTCTTCAAGCACTTCTGAACCAACCTCTGAAATTAATACATGATTTCATATATGCTCAGTGTATGTCTTAACCATGTTTTGTTTAGCCTATATCACGTGTTTAAATGTTTCAGACGCCTGCATGCCTCTTTAGAGTAAACACTTATTATAGCTGGACGTAATTGAGTCGTTCACTAATTGAGTGAATGTGTGAGTGATTGCTGTGAAATGACTCTTATTTCCTGCATCCTGCAGAAAGAGCTGATTTGTTTGAAACACTTCTTTATAAAGACTCTTTCTCATGAAAACACTTTGCTCTCTGTTGGTGGAGTCTGACGCTCCCTCATTGGAGTGCGGTTTGGTTTAGTGGACATGTGCTTTCTCTCAAGAGATTTTTAGAAGCTTTATTAGCATCATAAACAAGGGCTTGCATTACCAAATTGTTAATAAACATTACACACACACACACACACACACACACACACACACATATATATATATATATATAGGTGCATCTCAATAAATTAGAATGTCGTGGAAAAGTTCATTTATTTCAGTAATTCAACTCAAATTGTGAAACTCGTGTATTAAATAAATTCAGTGCACACAGACTGAAGTAGTTTAAGTCTTTGGTTCTTTTAATTGTGATGATTTTGGCTCACATTTAACAAAAACCCACCAATTCACTATCTCAAAAAATTAGAATACATCATAAGACCAAAAGAAAAACATTTTTAGTGAATTGTTGGCCTTCTGGAAAGTATGTTAATTTACTGTATATGTACTCAATACTTGGTAGGGGCTCCTTTTGCTTTAATTACTGCCTCAATTCGGCGTGGCATGGAGATGATCAGTTTGTGGCACTGCTGAGGTGGTATGGAAGCCCAGGTTTCTTTGACAGTGGCCTTCAGCTCATCTGCATTTTTTGGTCTCTTGTTTCTCATTTTCCTCTTGACAATACCCCATAGATTCTCTATGGGGTTCAGGTCTGGTGAGTTTGCTGGCCAGTCAAGCACACCAACACCATGGTCATTTAACCAACTTTTGGTGCTTTTGGCAGTGTGGGCAGGTGCCAAATCCTGCTGGAAAATGAAATCAGTATCTTTAAAATGCTGGTCAGCAGAAGGAAGCCTGAAGTGCTCCAAAATTTCTTGGTAAACGGGTGCAGTGACTTTGGTTTTCAAAAAACACAATGGACCAACACCAGCAGATGACATTGCACCCCAAATCATCACAGACTGTGGAAACTTAACACTGGACTTCAAGCAACTTGGGCTATGAGCTTCTCCACCCTTCCTCCAGACTCTAGGACCTTGGTTTCCAAATGAAATACAAAACTTGCTCTCATCTGAAAAGAGGACTTTGGAACACTGGGCAACAGTCCAGTTCTTCTTCTCCTTAGCCCAGGTAAGATGCCTCTGACATTGTCTGTGGTTCAGGAGTGGCTTGACAAGAGGAATACGACAACTGTAGCCAAATTCATTGACATGTCTGTGTGTGGTTGATGCCTTGACCCCAGCCTCAGTCCATTCCTTGACCCCAGCCTCAGTCCATTCCTTGTGAAGTTCACCCAAATTCTTGAATCGATTTTGCTTGACAATCGTAAGGCTGCGGTTCTCTCGGTTGGTTGTGCATCTTTTTCTTCCACACTTTTTCCTTCCACTCAACTTTCTGTTAACATGCTTGGATACAGCACTCTGTGAACAGCCAGCTTCTTTGGCAATGAATGTTTGTGGCTTACCCTCCTTGTGAAGGGTGTCAATGATTGTCTTCTGGACAACTGTCAGATCAGCAGTCTTCCCCATGATTGTGTAGCCTAGTGAACCAAACTGAGAGACCATTTTGAAGGCTCAGGAAACCTTTGCAGGTGTTTTGAGTTGATTAGCTGATTGGCATGTCACCATATTCTAATTTTTTGAGATAGTGAATTGGTGGGTTTTTGTTAAATGTGAGCCAAAATCATCACAATTAAAAGAACCAAAGACTTAAACTACTTCAGTCTGTGTGCACTGAATTTATTTAATACACGAGTTTCACAATTTGAGTTGAATTACTGAAATAAATTAACTTTTCCACGACATTCTAATTTATTGAGATGCACCTGTACATATATACATACATTCAAACACAATAAAGATAGCAGTGTAAAGTTAGTGTGAATATCTGGTTACTGTCTCTCTCTCTCTCTCTCAGCTGCTCAATAAGAAATGGGCCTTCTCGTATCAGATACACGCACTTGTCTTTGAACCGAACAATCCTCTCAGCTTACACAAACACACACGCACAGGTCTGTCTGAGAGTGGACGTTTCGTGTTACTCTATGTGTCCTCGTTTAAGATTATTTGCTTCTGCGAGGAAGAAAGCAATATTGACAAGGACACAGAAAGGGAATTCAGCCTATTCTTTTTGTCATTTGGAAAGACAGATTGTGATGGTTAAAGATGTGGAAGCATCACTTTTCTCTGCAGAAGAGACTCAGAGAGGAAAGGGGCCTGACTAAGCAGGTAGAGTCTTCTCTTATTGGTTCATAGCCTTGGCATGTTGTGACATCACAATCTTTGATTGGCTCGCAAAATACTTGTTTACTCACTCTTTGTAGACAGTAGCAGTTGTAAAACAATGTATTTGCCCATTTATTTATTAGTGGTGTTTGCAAAAGCAAGCGGCACTATACAGTGCAACAGTCTGATAACGGAAGTAAAAATCCCATTCATTTTCTCCATAGACAAAATGCTTTTTAATGAAGATTGCAAGCCTTTAAAGACAGACCTACTGTGATCTCTAAGGTTGATAATCAATAATATATGCTTCTGTTGAAGCCATCAGTCCACTTTATTTCATCTTAATTTTTTTTAAATCGTGTTTAAAAGCGACCGCCCACTCCCATGATGCACTGCAAATGATGCAAACTACTTAAACACTCACTGAGCACTTTATTAGGAACACCTGTACACCTAATTATTAATGCAATTATCTTATCAGCCAAGTGTGTGGCTGCATTGCAGTGCATAAATCATGCATATATGGGTCAGGAGATTCAGTTAATATTCACATCAACCATCAGAATGGGGAAAAATGTGATCTCAGTGATTTCAACCGTGGCATGATTGTTGGTACCAGACGGGCTGGTTTGAGTATTTCTGTAACTGCTGATCTCCTGGAATTTTCATGCACAACATTCTCTAAAGTTTACTCAGAATAGTGGCAAAAAAGGAAAAGAAAAACATCCAGTGAGCGGAGGGAAACGCCTTGTTGATGAGAGATGTCAATGGAGAATGGCCAGTCTGGTTTGAGCTGACAGAAAGGCTACGGTAACTCAGATAACCACTCTGTACAATTGTAGTGAACAGAATAGCATCTCAGAATGCACAAAACATCGAACCTTGAGGCTGATGGGCTATAACAGCAGAAGACCACGTCGGAATCTTTATTAGGACCATAGTGTTCTTAATAAAGTGCTCAGTGAGTGTTTATTTGTTAATAACTGAATATTTTGCACAATAAAAAAATAAATATATTGTTTCTATCTTTATGATGAACAGCTTAAAATCAATATTTTTATATTTGTACATTTTTTAAGTCATTTGCAATGCTTCATGGGATTGTAGTTCATCCCCTCATTAAAAATGTTAAGTACAGTCTTGTACATTTTTATTTTTCTCAGATTTTCAAATTATTATTTTGTAACGAACGATAGTGAGACAAACAGACCCAAGAGCAGAGGAACATTTCAAAGGATTTATTAACAGTAATAATGAGCAGTCACTGGATTGAGGTATGTAGAAAATCCTGACACTGGCTACAGTAGTGGGAAGCGATCTCCAATGGTGTGCACATCGTAGTCACGCAAGGGGCAATCCATGAAGAGTGTGTTCTTAGGTTGAGTGAATGCATTGTTGAAGTCAGGAACAGATTCGTAGAATAGTGAGATGCAGAACAATGAGAGCAAAGAGCGAACTTAACTCCCGTCACACGGGCAGAGGCGTGTTATCCTCCGTGGAAGACCAGCTGACATGCAGCAATACTGGAAGGCAACCACACACCCGACACACGGGCAACCAACTGATATACGAGACTGAACCAACTAGGCAGAGAGAGTGAGGTTAGTACTCAACATCAAACAACAATCTAGCAAAGATACTGAGAACACGACAGGCTTAAGAAGGGAGTGGGTTAGGGGAGAACAGGTGTTGCTCAGCATGCTAATCAGTGGCATGATCAGCGTTCCCCTGGGAACAATCAATGTTCCCATGGAAACGCCGATCATGCATGCTAGCTGTGCCTGCGAGACATGAAGGAGAGAAAATGACAAAACAAACTGACAAACTCACCGGAGCTGTGACATATTTTTGCTTCAAATCAAAGTTCACCTCGGGGCTGGTTGGTGTGGTTCATGTCTTATTTTTTATTAAGCATTTTATGAAATCACTTTTGAAAAAAATGTATTGAAAAAATACCCTTGGAACCAGGACGGCGGAAAAAGTGCACTTGTGCTCTTGAGGATGTTATTACACAATCTGACTAAATGGCTTTGCTTTACTTGACTTGGGCCAGCAAGCAACCACTTAGCAATACCTTAGTACCCACACAGAACACCTTAGCAGCCACATAGCAACACCCTGGCAAACATCTAAAACACCCTAGCAGTGTGGCAGTTTTTTTTTTGTTGCATGGGCTAGCATCACTTTTCATTGGAAAAATAAAATCGAGATATGTTTTTGATGGAGTTTTATTTTTTTAATGGCACAAACTGGAGAGCATTTCAGTCTTGAACAGAAGGGTGTTGCAGTCCCATAGTTTGTTTCATGTGCTCTTTGTGAGTTTGAACTACAGAACTACTCACTGCTGACTGTCTCTGTGCAGTTCACTAATGTCTGTTTGTGTTTGTCAGATAGAGTGGTGATGTCCTGTCTGGGTGATGGTCTAGATTCAGGTGCATTATCCTGATTAGTTAAACCATCATTATCTATGCCCTCTTCCTCATTGTATAAAGTATCCTGATGGAATCTGTGTGCGCTCGTGTCAACAGAAATTAACTTTTAAGAGGCAATATTTGCCCCCTCAGATTGGTTTCCTTTTTTACCTTATTTAACGCAGTGTGTCATCCATTTTGTCAAATACTTCAATAAATTTGATCAGTAATTAATCAATTAGTTGAAATGGTCACTACAGTGTCTAAACTTATAACTTTATAATATAATGAAATCTCTGTCTGTCTCTCTCTCAGGGTGAAGAATACTGGGTGCAGGTGTACAGGTTGGAACATGGTGATGGAGGAATACTGGATCTGGATGATGTTCTGTCTGATGTGGCAGACGACAAAGACAGAGTGAGACACACACACACACACACTGTCATTGACATACACATTCACTCATTCAGGCACACACACTGCTTGCATTCTGTTCTAAATCGGTGGGTGGGTGGGTATAGTAGTATATATTTTAGTTACAGGTATCAGATAACTCTTGTCTCCCAATAACCATGATGTAATTTGAGGATGGACAGACATGCACGTTTACCCAGCTCTCTAAATGGGAACATACCAAAGACTTCTGATGTTTTTATATAAAGCTAATTGCTACAGACTAAGGGGCCATTCCCACCAAATGTGTTATTGTGTATGCCTGTGCTGTTTTTCCATTGTTTTTTATTTTTTATTTGAACGTGTACTAGATGGACATCTTTGACCATTGCACTACATCATGCTGTTTTTTTTCAGAGACTTGTGCAGGAGTGCCTCATGTCAAGTTAATAGTAAACGCATCTCAAGACACCTGCATTCTGTTCTGTTTGTTGAAGCGAATCTAGATTTTTTAGCATAAGAGCACATTCGATCTGAACGGCCCTTTACCCAAACCCTTATCCTATTTCAATTTTTTTCTATTTTTATTTTTTACATAAAATATATTTTTCATATAAAAATGTTGAATAATTTTTTTCCTTTATGGACATCCTGGGACATCCTAGAACACTTTTCTCCCTCAAGTATAGTGAAGTTTTTATTTTTTCTCCCCAATTTGGAATGCCCAATGTGGTCTAAGTCCTTGTGGTGGCGTTGTGACTCGCCTCCGCATCTGAGACCATCAATCTGCGCATCTTATCACGTGGCTTGTTGAGCGCGTTGCCTTGGAGACCTAGTGCGTGTGGAGGCTTCATGCCATTCTCCGCGGCATCCACGCACAACTCAACATGCGCCCCACCGAGGGCGACCACGAGGAGGTTAACCCAATGTGACTCTACCCACCCTAGCAACCGGGCCAATTGTTTGCTTGGGAAGCCTGACTGGAGTCACTCAGCATGCCCTGGATTCGAACTTGCGACTCCAGGTGTGGTAGTCAGCATCTTTACTTGCTGAGCTACCCAGGCCCCCCAAGTATAGTGAAGTTAAAACATACATACCAACACACATTGCTCTAAACTTCTAATTTTCTGTCTGTCAATACATTGCTAAAGTGACTCTTTAGTGTGTTTAAGAGGTAGTGTATCTCAGCTGGTAGACCATGGTGCTTACAATGCCAAAGGTCATGGGTTTGATTCAAAGGGGATATCTTGAATGCTTTAGAGAAAATGTCTTTCCAGTGAACGTGAGAATCAAAATCTCTTGGAGAGATTTTATTAGCAAAAAAAACAAAGAAACAAGGAAAAAATGGCAACAGCAGCATTTTGCTTTTGCACTTGAACGGAGTGCTTTTTGGATCTTCTGTTCGGACTCTGCCCCCTTGTGGCCAAACACTGGCAGTACAATGTTTTTCTGACCCAGAACAGATGATATCGGCTTACTGAGGCCGCAGACACTTTGCTAGAGTGTAGTTGTGTGTTTGATGTGGTGGGCTTGTCTGGGTGTATGTGTGTGTTATTTACGTTCTCTGTATAAAATAAAAGACTAAACATCTCTCTCACACACACTCATATGTGCCTGAAGGAGAGTGAGGGATCAAATAAACAGAGTTATGGTCACACATTTATGACTTCTACTACTTTATAGTATCCAAGAATCTAGTTTTGCGCAGAGCTGGTCACCTCTGTCAGCCTAGGTTTACGTTGCATCCTGATATTTCACACCGATTAACTGAGTGACTCAGACTGCAGCTGTGGTCACAGGAAACACGGTCCACAAACAGGAAGTGGTACAATACTGCTTTAATGGGATTTTGGGTGACTCATTCACTCACAATCCAACAACAGCATAGAAAACAACGCAAATAAACGTACACATGTATTTCAAAGGCCCTGCTGAAGTATGAGCTGTCCAATAGTAATGGCATTGTGTGTTGAGAGACATGAAATTCCTCTAACAGATGTTATTAGTTTTAAGCCCTGGGGTCGTAATTGTGTGTACTGTTCTGTGTGACAATGCTCAGACCTACACCAGTTACACATTTGATCAAGGAGTCATTTCAGGAGTTTTTTGTCAAAGGTCATTCACATTGAAGGAATGTTCAGGGTTCAATTCAAGTTAAGCTCTATTGGCAACACAGAAAATAATGTTTGACTCAGCACAAATTAAGTTTGCAGTAAAGCACCTACAATGGCAGTCAATGGGACAAGACATTCCATAGGTTTGAAATGCAGAAATGTTCAGCTTGTTTTTTTGTTAAAGCGCTTATTCTAAATATTCCGCACAAAAATATTTTATTTGATCTGTAAAGTTGTCTAAATTGTGATTTTTATCTTACTACTTTCATACAAACAGATGTAATGTTTACGTTTTTGTGAGGGTTGAGTAAAAGAAGTCACAGAAGCTGTTGGTAGAGCTTAGCTTATATTGAACCCAGAACATTCCTTTTAAATGTTTTTTGTAATATCAAAATTACGTCAGTATGTTGATGCAGTTCTTCTATGGGCCAGGAGGGGGAGCCAATGATTAATCAATGATAGATAAGACTTCATGCACCTCATGCCACAGCTCTAACTCTCTTCTTTCTCTCTCTTCCCCCTCCCACTCTTTTATATTTAACATTCATTTTTTTATGTCCTAAAACAATGAGACGTGTATGTGGGACTCTGTCAGGTATTAAACAAGACTGAAGCTCTTATATCTGTTATATAAGATACATCTCTTATATCTTCTCCTGTGATAACGTCCTCTCCTGGACAGGAAGTTATTGGTGGTTACAAACAGGAAGTATAGCATCCATCTGGCGTCTTCTGGTCAGACGGTGTACGTGTAGTGGTTTTGTTTGTGTGGATGTTTTCCTAAAGACGCAAGGAAGTGTGTGAGTGGTGGCGTCTTAACAGGAAGTGTCTGTGAATGGGTGTAGGCAATGTTGCATTCTGTCCTGATCACATGACCAAACGTCACCTCAGATCAGGATGTACAGTTGTGTTATTTCTCTTAGGGTGTGTCTCAATCAGCTCTCTAGCTCCCTATGTCATGAATCAGTATATCTTGAACATAATTCGGGCCCTGGCAAGGGTGTTGATCCACTGAGCATTGGGACAATCAGTTATTACACAGCTGGTGTTAATCAAAACATTGCTGTATTAATGACACTGTCGTGCATTTTCGCTGTAGATATTTAAACATACAGTGTTATTATTAAAGATAATGGACATAAATAAAGAAATAAAAAGGAGTTTATTTTTAACCTTCTAACAACTCTAATATTTAAAAGATTGTTTCCATTTCATTGCAATTATGGGTGAAAGACATTGCAAACAACATCTTTTTTAAAGAGAAAATAAGGCTTTGACTATAAGTTTTAAACTTGTGCTCATCTTCTAATGACTTGAAAGACTTCAGAAGACATGACGATGTTTCCTGGTAAGGGAACATAGTGAGCAACAATGCTCTCTGGTTTTTACGGTGCATTCTTGGAGTTTTTCAGGAATGTTTCAGTGCACTGGAACGATTAAGTGACTGGGACAGCCCTAGAGATGGCCAACTCCCTGATCAGTGCCTTTATCTGAACAAGGGAGCTGATTGAGATGCACCCTTTTGATTTACACAGTTACCACTAGCTAGGGTGTCACTGCGTACATGATGAGTTTTATTGTGTGCTGTGAACTGTGGTGCCGTTTCCATTAGCAACAGGCTCATGAGCTATTAAAGCAATAAGCCATTAGTGGCTGTGTGTTGGTAGTGATTTTACTTTATTTAAGGGGTGTTGTTGATAACTGAAACCCCTTCAAAGAAAACTCATAATTCACTCACCCTTTTGTCATTGCAAACCCGACTTTCTCATGTGGCACACAGAAGGATATATTTTAATGACGATCACCCTCCATCCTTTCAATACAATTTCAATGCAAAGTGTTCATGCGAGAACTTGAGAGGTTTAGAGTAGTGTTACTGAACCTTTTTTGCCAGAAGTATTTTTATTTTTACATTTTTTGGGGTTAGATCAGCTAGAAATAGATCCTTAAGGTTACCACTTACTCCAGGTTACCACTTTTTTCAGACTGAATATATTATATTGCATACATATGTTTTATTACATGCTTATTGTTTACATGCATTATTTGTTCTGTTGACAAGTATTTGTACTGATATGTACATTTGAGCTAAAACGGTACTGTCTCTTTAAGACTACCAGCAGTTCAGTGATTAAGCGCATATTCACATTCATGAGAGAGGACACGCACTGTTTCTTGAGCGCATGTTTGATTAGAATTAATGTTTCTTTTTTGTTGTTTTTGAACAGAAAGGGAATTAAAAGGGTATTATTCAATGACAAATGGATTGCATGGATCTCATCTTGGGACAGACTTTACACAGAATGAGTTTGACCATACATTTACTCTCAACACACAGTGAAAAATATTGGTGTGCCAGACTTTGCATAAAGTAACAGCATAAAATATTGCGATTGTTCAAATGAAGATTGTGATTAATTGGAAAGTCCATATTTTTTACCATTCCTAATCCTTTATGTTTTATGCCATACATTTTGTTATGTTCACCTTAGCTAAATCTAATTCTTTACACTTACTCCTGGTTGGGAGCTAAAGACAACGCAAGTTATCGTGTGAATGCACGAACTGAAAAACTGACTTAAATTCTGGGTTGTTTCTCACTAAAACTTATCGTATAACCCTTCAAAGACTTGAAATGTGACGGACAATCTACGTGGATTGCTTTTGTGATACTTTGGGGTCTTTTCTAAACTTTAAAGTTAGGCACTATCCGGTGTCATTGTATTAAGTAGACAGACCGTGATATTCATTAAAGCGTCTCTTTGCGTGTTCTGTATAAGAAATAAAGTTATTCGGGTTTGGAACGATGTGAGGGTGAGTAAATTATGACAGATTTTTTTTTTTTTTGAAGAACTGTTCAATATAACTGTATAGTTATACAGATATAACTGTCGTAAAATCACTGTAACTCATGACCTTGAGTTACTGCTTTTATAAAATGCTAGCAACAGTGATAAGACACCAAGATTCAATGAATAATTAAAATTATTATTAATATCAATCATCAACTAGATTTTTACATTTTCTGAAGAAAATGAGTACATGCTTGGCTATACAAACTGTGCCACCACCATGCTAGGGTGTTCTGGGTTGTTGCAAGTGGATGCTGTGTGGTTGCTAAGGTGATCTGGGTGGTTGCTAGGTGATTACTTACTGGCACAATTCAAAAGACTCCAGCCCTAAGTCCCTATGATATTCTGCTCCGTAGATATGGCTCAAGACCCTCCTTGAATGTAAGTCTAATCGATTTTTTTCACACATTTATTGTCCACCAGTCGATACTAAATTAGAACAGTAATTACTTAGAAAAGTAATCCTCCATAACCCTCATGATTTTCTGAAGTCAGCAGTAGATCATTTTAGAGAATTTGTTCAAACCCCACTGGTCAGTTATGTGTAAACTAGGCTATAGGGCAGAGTGTTTGAGTGGGTGAGATGGGTTCAACAGATTGTAAGTTTCAAAGATCAAAACCTCTAAAGTGAGGAAATGAATACCCTCACAGGAAGTATACGAGTCTTCTCCTGGGAACTTCCTGTTTGTGCACTCTGCATACACAGTGTGTGCATGTGAGATGTGTGCTTAAGATATGATTTGTAGTTGGGTCAGCGAGTTCTTTGTTTTTAAAGTCATTGTAAAACACAGAGGGATTTCTCAACGCCTCTGTGTAGGACATCCAGCTGTAGTGCTACGGTGCCACTGTGTGTGTGTGTTTGTGTGTCTTAGTAATACATGGGGTGTCATTTTTGTTTATGTAGCCTGTAAAGAATTGCCTAACACTAGGAAGAACATTGCTGCAGTTATTTGTAATAGATAAAGTTCATTGAGGTTTATAATGTATAGCAGTACACACACTCTCTCACACACTGCAGCTAAAGACATTCTGCACATCTTCATACATCTTTGTAATCACTTTTCCTTCATCTCCATTGTTTCTCTCTCTCTATTTTCACTGCACTGCTCTTATCATCCCTTCGTTTCTATATAAGGGAAAAACTGGTCTCCCTTGTGTGTTTAAGTGTGTGTGCTTATTAAAGAGAGTAGCTCAATGTTCAGAAAAGCATACTAGCACATTTTTGTATGCATAGAATACCTAAATTATCTAAAAAAATGTGTCAAAATATGTTGTATACAATGGTAACTGCACATAATACTGTATGCAGTAATGCAATGTGCTCGACTTGACATTTCATTGCCAGTGTGACAAACAAACTAGAAATAATAAGTTAAACTGGAAGTTTGTCCTCTCCTTAGTGAGTCTTATCTGAGCTGACTACTAAGATTTTAAAAGGATAGTTCACCCAAAAATGAAAATTCTCTCATCATTTACTCACCCTTATGCCATCCCAGATGTGTGACTGATTGACTTCTGCTGAACACAAAGATTTTTAGAAGAATATCTCATTTCTGTAGGTCCATACAATGCAATTGAATGGTGGCCAGAACTTTGAAGGTCCAAAAAGCACATAAAGGCAGCATAAAAGTAATCCATAAGACTCTAGTGGTTAAATCCATAACTTCAAAAGCGATATGATAGGTGTGGGTGAGAAACGGATCAATATTTAAGTCCTTTTTTACTATAAATTCTACTCCCTGCCATTTAGGTGGAATATGCACAAATAATGTGAATCACCAAAAACAAAAGAAAAAGTGAAAGTGGAGATTTATGAAAAAAAAGGGTGAGTAAATGATGAGTGAATCTTCATTTTTGGGTGAACTGTTTGTTAGGAAACATAAGCAGTAAGGAGGATCCAAGCACAGGAATTAGTAAAATAAAATACATTTATTTAACAACTGAAACAAACAGGGAACACAAAACTCTCACAAGGGAGATAAAAACAAAATGAAACATAAACCAGAATATAAACAAATAACTAGGGAACAGGACTGGAACTAGGACAGACGAGAATAGTAACAAACTAACAAAACTCACAAAACGATTCAACAAACACAAGAGGAAAGAGGGCACAATAAATAGAGGAACATACACAAGGGACAGGTGCCGACAATCAACATAACAAGGACTAAACTAGGGGTGAGGCCAGAGGGAAACGAGGGGGTGGAGTTGGGAGAGCACATGGCAAACGAAAACATTAGCCTAAGCCATGTGCTCATACATAAAACAAACTCACACAGATGAAAAACTGACAAAGACAGAAAGGCAGAGAAGGATCATTGGCAGTACCGGACTTATGGATTGGCGCAGGGAGTGGGCAGAGGACCAGGAGAGCAGAGAGCAGATTGAGGAGGGGGTGGGTAGGGAAGACCAGGGGAAAGGAATGGGCCAGGCCGGGGGACAGATGACAGACCAGAGAGGGTGGGTGGGGGAGACCAGGGGGATGGTCTGGATCAGTCTGTAGGTGGACCAGAAGGCAAAAGTGGAGCCAGAGAATTGTCTAGAGGCCTAGATGGACCGGGAGGCTAGGGCGGAGCCGGAGAGGAACCCAGAGACCAAGGCAAAGTCCGAGCTGCTGAGAAGCTGGTGAGGTCAGTAGCAGGACAGACTGGTCAGTAGTTGTTAGAGACAGGACTGGGTCAGACAGGTCCACGACCGCTGGGGACAGGACTGGGTCAGGCCGAGTGAGGACAGCAGAAGGCTGGTCAGACTGGGCAGGGACCTCACAGAGCTGAGCAGAACAGTCAGTAATCATTGGGGACATGGCTGGGTCAGACTGGTTGACGACCACCGGGGACAGGACTGAGTAAGTAGCATCCGCTGGGGACTGAACAGACTGAGCAACAGACTGATAGCTGGTGTCTGAAGGGTGCTGGTTACTGGGCTGAGCAACATACTGGTGGATGGTGTCTGACAGGTGCTGGTTACTGGGCTGAGCAACAGACTGATGACTGGTGTCTGACAAGTGCTGGCTACTGGGCTGAGCAACAGACTGGTGTCTGGTGTCTGATGGGTTCTGGCTACTGCATTGAGCAACAGAATGGTAGCTGTTGTCTGATGAGTGCTGGCCACTGGACTGAGCAACAGGCTGGTCGACGTGCGCTATGGACTGGACAGGATAGTTGACATTCACAGAGGACTGAACGGGCTCGTCGAAGGTCACCTGGGACTGGACAGGATCGTCGACGGTCATAGGGGACTGGACAGACTGGTTGACAGCCATGGGGAACTGGACAGGCTCGTCGACAGCCTCAGGGAACTGGACAGACTTGTCAACAGCCACGGAGAACTGGACAGGCTCGTCAACAGCCTCAGGGAACTGGATGGACTCGTCGACGACCACGGGGAACTGGACAGACTTATCGACAGCCACTGGGAACTGGACAGGCTCGTCGACAGCCTTAGGGAACTGGACAGACTCAATGACTACAGGGAACTGGGCAGGCTTGTCGACCACCACAGGGAACAGGACAGGCTCGTCAACGGCGTCAGGGAGCTGGACAGACTTGATGACCACAGGGAACTGGATAGGCTCGTTGACGGCCATAAATACATATAATAAATATTCACAGGCACACTCAAATAGATTTTGTGTGTGTAAATGCACGTTCTCATGAATGCGATTCCCTTAAGAGTCATGTTTGAGAATGCAGACCCTCTTTCACGAAAAAGTACCTACACAAAACAGACATTAACACACATTAGCTAACAGCCATTTACAGTCATTGTAAAGAAATGCAGAAGGGTTGTGTGTGTGTGTGTGTGTGTGTGTGTATATATATATATATATATATATATATATATATATATATATATATATACACACACACACACACACACACACACACACACACGCACGCACTCAACAGAAACATATTTGAGTGCTTGATTTCCCACATCCAAGATTCCAGATTACCACACACACAGAACATGCTCTTTGTCCCACGGAGGGAGACCACCCCTGTGGATTAATGTGCCCTTCAGCTGTTCTCTTGTCATTGGTCCAGACCTCTGTCAATTAGTCTAATTGTCCAATAATGTGTTGAATTGGGTGTTTCTAGCTTTTTAATCCAGCCCACTGATCCAATGCTCCAAGCATTATCATTCATGTTGACATACACACAGACACACACACACACACATAATTGAGACCAGATGTTCATTTTGTAGCACAAGATGTTTCCTTCTGTCCCAAATACACCAGTGTCTTAAGGTATGCAGTCATAAGAGCACACTACTCTAAAAGTGGACACCACACACGCACACTGAAGCTCTCTTCAGACTTCATAAAACCGCCTGACTCCTTGTGGTCATAAATAAAGGAGTTGTACACTGCGTTTACAGTTATTACAATCCTTTACACTGAGCTCATTTACATGGACACCAGAAAGACATTTATTGCAATAATGCTACTTAAGACACGACAGCGGCATACTCTTTACCCCTGTGAACACACAGCTCGGTTAGTAAGCAGCTTCCTCCACATTAAAGGGGATATAATGTAATTTTCCCACAATGCTGGAAATGAACATGACGTCTGAGGACGACTTCGTCATTTTTTTACTTCTCTATTGCTTTGCTTTATTTCTAGATGTCCCACAGTTGCTGCTGTGTTTGTTTCCTTAACTTTCCATCGCACATGCGCTATAACAACGGAATGTGGTCCAAAAAATCAGACACTTCCAAAACTTAAGTTGGAGGCACAAAGGCAATTAATCGGCCATTGATGAACAAGTCACATTAAACAATCCATTTTACCTTCTTTTGCCTTTCGACAAAATAAATCTTTTAAAGTCTGCAGATTTTTTTTAATTTTTTTTTAGAAGCAGATAAATAGTAGAAAAATTCCTGTGATATATGAAAATATGATTTTCTGATGGTGCTCTACTGAAACATGGGGATTGGGATTGTTTTCTTAAGGATTCACCCTTTTAAATGTTAAAAATATATATTTTTCTCACTTGTTCTCTTTATTATTTCTCTGTAGTTGGTGGCGGTGTATGACGAACAGGAGCCACATGTTGGTGGTGATGGCACCAGTGCGAGCTCCACGGGCACACAGTCACCTGAGCTCTTCTCTGGAGAGCTGTCCACCTCCACCCCACTGTCTGCCTTCCAGCCATATCTGCCCCACAGCGAGATAGAGGTCACCACCTCCACGCTCCGAACCAGTAAGAGATGAAAAGAAAGGGAGCATGTGTTTGTGTGCGTGTGCGTGTGCGTGTGTGTGTGCATGTGTGTGTGTGTAGTCCAAATCTCATGTCCTCTTAAAGGGGTCATGAAGTGAATTTTTTTTTTTTTAAATAATTGTATTATCTTCCCCGAGGTCCAATGATAATGTTATAAAAGTTTTTTTGCACCAAAACAGTCACAATTTATTAATATATAATAATTTTCCACTCTGTTTTTGGTCATCTCTCTGAAACGCTCAGTTTTGGCCTAAGCGCCTACTAACACCCACTCTTATGATTGGCTAACATCATGCAGCCCCTCAAATTCAGCAAACTCAATTGAAAGAGAATGAAACTCGACATTATAAAACCAAATTCCAGGGTTTACACAACACGCATCCAACACATTGCATCTGAATATATTAAACTGTTCATCTCAAGCACAACTGTTAACACAGGGCACCATAAACTATCAAACAGTCATGACATTTGAAATATTCATGAATGAAATGGTTTACTTATGTTTTTGAAGTGTTTTTAACTGTACCATTCTTCAATACCAGTTCCTTTGCAAAGCTTGAATCATATTTTATGTGTTCACAAGCAATCCATGCTGACATGAGCCGAAAAAACGAACATACATAGTCCAAAGACTATGCGACACACAGTCAAATTACGCACATGTAGGCGGACTGAGGCGTACCGAGGCACACATCGGTGGAAACACAGTGAAATGGTCGAGGACATCCATCATCCATGGTCAAAGACAACTATGGTCAAAGACGTCCTATGTTTACATACACCAACAATTAAAAATAGCACAGATGGTCGAAAGAACGTGTCCATGATGCATTTGTGCTTAAATAAACGAGGCAGCAGCTGAATGAGAGAATTGCTTCTCCCTTTCAGAGTTGTAACTTGACACTGCGTCTTTTAAAAGCGGCGAGATACAAGGCAGCGGTCAAAGAGTCTGTGTAGTTCATGTTTATATACAAAATAATTCAAAATAGTCCAGATGGGTCGCCTTTGGTGTTATGCAACACCTGTCATCTGGACTTGAACTGCGCTCCAGTGGGTGGGGCCAAGGGTGCGATGACGCATGTTGTGTGTAACTACAAATGAGCAATGTGTTGCAACGTCATTGACACAGAGATTTAAAAATGAGACGTTTCAGCAGGGTGGCAATTAGAAATACTCTTTTCAGGCTGGGGAGGAAGTTTTCAGTTCTGAAATTTACAGTATGTTTTTATAGTACAGTTACCTCTTATATGTCTAAATATTAAGGAAAATGTGATTCTCCATTTCATAACCCTTTAAATTTAACACTCATGCATATGCTTAGCTCCTTCACTTAGTCATTTATGGTCTCACAAACTTATATTTGTTCTATAAAACCTTTTTATTTACTGCTGTTGACTATAAGATGTTATAAATGAAGGTATAAATCCTATTACTGTGTATTATGTTAATACTATATTACTACTATGTTATTACTGAAGTTTGAAATTTGGCACTGCTCAGGAGGTTTTGTTTTTTAAATTACTCCTTTTTCTCTGTCTCTCACTCACTCTCTCTCAGACATGCCTTTGCACGTTCGTCGCAGTAGCGATCCAGCGTTGTTGAACCTGACGGCGATGTCATACTCTGAGCAGGGCTCACAACCCGAAGAACCTTCCAGGAAAAACCCCACACGCTGGTCAACTACTGCCGGTTTCCTGAAACCACATTTCTCCACTGGTACCAACAGTCTGGAGAGAAAGGTATAACCCTGATTCTAAACCATTATAATGCCTCACTATTCAATAGACAGCAATGTTGTGGAGAAAAGTGTTGACAAAAATAAAGATTTAATCACCATGTTAAAATTGAGTGTTACTTTGCTTCCTAATAAGCCAGTATGTTTTCTTTAAACCTGTAGCCCACTAAACAGTTTTTCACATTTTTATTTGAGTCTTCTTTAGATAAACATAGTTAAAGAACTGACAAACTATGCATTTTCTGTGACCAAACAAATATGGTCTTGTCTAAACTTATTGGCACATCCTCTTGTTCTTTTCCTCATCAGTCAAAAGTCACATATGGACCCTTTTCACTGACTGTGATGATGCATTTCTGCCTTTTTAGCATCGAAAATCTACCAAACCTTTTTATATTATATTTTCTAGTTATTTAATGTACATTTACAACATTATTATTTGTATTAAAGGAATATTCTGTGTTCAATATAAGTTAAGCTCAGTCGACAACATTTGTGGCATAATGTTGATTACAAAAAAATAAATTTTGACTCGTCCCTCCTTTAAAAAAATAAAAATAAAAAGTTACAGTGAGGCACTTATGGAAGTGAATGGGGCCAATTTTTGGAGAGTTTAAATGCAGAAATGTGAAAATGTTATAAAAGCACTTATATTAATTCTTCTGTAAAAATATGTTTATTATTTGAGCTGTAAAGTTGTTTAAATGTCATTTTCACAGTCATTTTGGGGTTTAAGGATTTATTGACATTACATTGTCATGGCAAGGAAGTTGTAAAATTGGCTGTAACGTTACACAGAAAAGGTTAGTACGTGATTTTATCACACGAAAATCATGTTAACATAACGTCTTGTGGCTATACTTTTGAAAAAGTGAGTATTCTAACTTTCAAAAATTGTCCCCCATTCACTTCCATTGTAAGTGCCTCACTGTAACACAGATTTGTGCTTTTTTTAAAGAAAAGGAGGGGCAAGTCAAAATGACATTTTGTGGTTATCAATATTATACCACAAATACTGTCTTTTAAATGATGTTGTTTAATTGTTCAACCCTTTTCAATTTCACAGTGTTGAGAAATGGAGAGATTTCAGCTACAACGGTTGATTGATATTGCATCTTGTAATGTTATCCAGGTGTTTCGAATTAATAAGTGGATGGCTTTACTCTCTGAGTAATAACATGCCGTACCGCTAGTTTGGAGATTGTTCAACCACTGCTGGCAATGTTTTTCAGATCATATTGGATCATAAATCTGTGATCTTTACTGGTAGAGTTACCATAACCCTTTATGTCATCACCATGAATATTTACTCTCATTTCTGAAGGGTTCGTAACCCCACATCTCACAAACTGTAAGAGCTCCATTAAACAAGCCACGCGATAGCAGAGGATGTTGTGGTAGAATGTATGGTGAATTTATTGTGTGTGAGCTGATTTAGTGTGTGTGCCGTTGTCCCCATCATCATTTCTCTGTCTGGTCTCCTTCTAGCATAGTGATGCTTATAGCAGTGCTGCTCATAAAACTGGAGACATTGAGTTATGGATCTCTCTCTCTCTCTCTCTCGCTTTATTGGCATGACTGCATACAATGTACATTGTTGCCAAAGAATTCTTTAATTGTACAAATAAATAAATAATAACAATAAAAGACATGTATTACATACCTAAAACAACATACAGGGAAGTGCACAAATTGTAAAGAGAAGTAACTACAGAGAACAATGAGTAACAGTAAATTAAACTGGCATTTTTAGTATTTAGTGAAGGGTCACCCTGTCTCCCTCAGATCATGACAGGAGAACACATACTCTGTTGCTAAATCTATACATTCAGCCTTCTCTCCAAGAACATATGAGAGTTTATCTTTACTCATTCTGCTGAATTCAGGCAGTATCTGTTCTATGAGTGTACAGTGTGTTTCTAATGGTCTCATATTTACTGCACTCAGTGAGGAAGTGAAGTTCATCCTCTATGACACCTTGATTGCAGTGAGAACACAGTCTGTTCTCTCTGGGTCTTCAGCTCTGTCTGTGTTGACTGGTCTCTACCGCCATACTGTGCTCACTCACACGATACTTTGTAAGGAGCTTCCTGTGAAGGTAGTCTTTAATTTTGGTCAGTTATGGCGCCAGTTTATAATCTGTCTTTATTTTTTAAAAGTAGTTCAATTTGTTTGTTTCTTTAAGTTTGCTATGCCAATAATGGAGGCATTCTTCTTGGGATGTGTTTTGTGTTTGTATAAGTTTTGCCTGCCTGAATTGAACTGATGAATTGAACTGATGTTTGTCCAATAAGTACTGTAAAGGGTCACTCTCTGGGTGTGCTGCTCTTTGTGTAAACACACAGTGATGGTGATTTTCTGGGGAAGAATCTGATAGGTGGAACCAGAATTTACTGGCTCTCTTTTGAATGTCAGTCAAAAGAGGGAATCTGCACAGTTCTGCCCGACAGCCCAGGCTAGAAGCACTTCTGTGAACTCCCAGGATGTTTTTACAAAATTTGAGGTAGAATGTTTCAATTGAACTTTTGTCCCATGATTCATAATTCAGTTTATATTTGGGGCCCCAGATTTTGCTGCCATACATAAGTATGGGCTTGATGACACTGTCAAACAATTTCAGCCACAGGTTAAATTCAAATAGTGATTTTCTTATACTATAATATGCCCTACGAGCCTTGTCTGTTAGGTCTTTTAAGCTGAGATAGTCAGACCTAAATAATTGTAACTGGTAACATGGTTAAGAATTGTTCCCCCAAGTGTAAAAACATATTTTTTTGTCTTGAAGATTATTTTTATTTTGAAAAGTTATCACTTTTGACTTGTCCATGTTGATTGGTAATGCCCAATTACTGCAGTAATTTCTAGAATTGGGATGCTTTCACGTAATCCCTCATCAGTAGGTGACAAAAGCAGCGACAGGTCGTCTGTGTACAGAAGACATTTAATTTCTATGTCCTCTAGAGTCAGGGCTAGATGAGTTTTGAAGCATTGTGGCCAATTCATTTATGGAAATATTAAATAAAGTTGGGCTGAGGCTGCAGCCTTGACGAACTCCCTTATTCTGGCTGAAATAATCAGTTCATCTGTTGTTTATTTTAACACAGTATTTATTGTCTTTGTACATGTCCTTTATTAAATCATAAACCTTTCCTCCTATTCCACTCTGAATCAGTTTTAGGAACAATCCATCATGCCAGACTGAATCAAAGGCTTTCTTTTTTTTTTTTTTTTTTTTTTTTTAAATCAATGAAGTAATCAAATATTTTTCCTTGTTTTGTTTGGTGGACATGTTTGCGAATAGGTGTGTAGATGTGATCAGTTGTTCTCTGTTTTGGCATGAATCCAATTTGACAGTTGTGTAAAGTCTTGATTTCTTGGAGATATTGGACTAATCTGTCATTTATAATGCAACAGAATTGTTTGCCAAGGTTGCTGCTCACTGATATGCCCCTGTAGTTGTTCGGGTTAAATTTGTCACCTTTTTTGAAGACTGGAGTGATTTGATTTTCTTTCAAATTCTCAGGAAAGTGTCCTGATTTCAAGAGCAAATTGAATAATTTGAGAATGGCCTCATTCAGTTTGGGGCTGCCATGTTTCAACATCTCATTGCATATTCCATCTGAGCCACAAGATTGTTTTTATTTTTGAGGGATTTGATTTAGTTCCTTCAGTGATATGGGGTTGTCCAAATGATTTAATTAACCCTTCATTGTGCATTCCAGATTATATAGTTGGGCATTCAGAATATTTTGAGTTGGGTTTTGTTAATTTTGTATATAAAGGTTTCCAAAATGTTCTGTCCAGGTGTTTGGGTCACATATGGGAATTTGTTCTTCTTTGTTGGACTTATTTAAATGGTTCCATAATTCCCAGAATTAATTTTGATTAACTGCTTCTTCTATTTTGTTGAGCTTTGTTGTCATATGTTCGGCTCGTTTGCTTTTTTAGCAGTGACTTGTACTTTTTAAGCATTTGTTGATAGATGGTAGTTGATTTGAGGGGTCTCAAATTTGATTTGATAACAATCGTAGTTCTTTTCTTAACATTTGACATTCTTTTTCAAACCAGTCAGTTTTAGCAATTTTCTTTTTACTCCTGTTCAGTTTTATTTTTATTTTTCAGTGATTTGCTGGCAACTGTGAAAAAAATCTTAGTCAATTGTTTTGTTGCCAAATTTACGCTTTTCTCGTCTTTTCCAAATGTGGATAGGAGAAATGCATCTATCATGTTCTCAGCATAAATGCTGTGGAGTTCAGCCTCATGCTGGGCTGGACTGTCTTTTCTCCAGAAGAATCTGGTTGGGAGGGGATATAGTTTAGACTTCTGATTTGAAGATGGTAGAAGACTGGCTGACTTGTTCAGACTAATGGCAATGTGACAGTGGTCTGAGAGAGGTAGTTGTGGCATCACTGTGAAGTAATTGATCTTGTTTTGATCTAGATCTGTGATGGCATAGTCCACTGTGCTACTACCTAAAGAAGAGCAGTAGGTAAATCAACCCAGAGAATCACCCTTTGTTCTGCCATTCACTATGTAGAGACCTAGGCTTTTACAGAGCTGCAGAACTTGTTTTCCCATTTCTGTTAATTGTGTTGTCATAGTTCTGACATGGTTTAGTGGAATGCTTATTTTGATTTATATTTGTATTGTTAATAATATACTTATCTCCAACTGAACTAATATAATACAATTCTTTCCCAGTTCTTGCATTCAGATCCCACATTATCAGTACTGAGCCAAGAGACTGAAACTGAATGATCTCATATTGTAATGTGTTAAAGATCTCCTCATTATAATAGGGTGACTCATGTGGGGGGATGTAGGTGGCACAAAGGTAATTATCATCATGTGTACAAATGAGTTCCTTTTTCATGTTAATCCTAATATGTGTTCTCCCTTTTTTAACAGGCTGAATGTAATGGAAAAGATGTTCTTTAAACCAAACAATAATTCCTCCTGAATCTCTTCCAGTTTTAATGTGTGGGTGTTTCACTGGTGGTATACGTAATCCTCTGTAGTTTGAAGTAGTGTAGGTTTTAGACTCTAACTGACTCCATGTCTCAAATAATATTATGATATCTGAACTATATACAATATTTACAAAATCAGGGTTATTGCTTTTTTCTCCAAAAGCAGCAGAAAACATTCCCTGAATGTTGTAGCTTGTGATTTTAAGTGATGATCTCTCTCTCTCTCTCTCTCTCTTTGAGATACTCCTCTGTAATTTCAGGCTAATAGTTACAGCTTTATGTCTTTTCCATCTTTCAACACTGTGTCCTCATAAAACGCATCATTGTATGTATTTGGCAGTTTACTTAAGTATTGAATATGTTTATCTGACTATCCACAGTACTGTTATTAGATTAGAATAGAAGAACAGGGAGCCCTGCAACAGATGGCATGGCCCCCACTGAGCCCCCCACTGAATATTGAGTCAGTCTGGGATTACAAGAAGAGACAGAAGCAATTGAGGCAGCCTAAAGATTCTCCAAGAAGCTTGGAACATCCTAAAGGAAGACTCAAACCTGCCAAAAACCAAGAAAAAAAAAAACGTGTAACTAGGAAAATTGGTGCTGTTTTGAAGGCAAAGGTGGTCACACCAAATATTGATTTACCTTTTTTATGTTTACTGGACTTAGTATGGTGTTAATTGATCAATGAAAACCATTTATGGCATTATTTTAAGACATCCTCATTTCGCAAAATTTTTCACCAGTGCCTAAAACTTTGCACAGGACTGCATGTAATTTTTATAATTTACAGTATCTGTGTACTTTAAAACACTTCATATAAGTGTTATTTTTTTAACAGTTTATTATACTGATTAATTTTTCACTAATTTTCAGTTTCCTTCTCTGTCATTCTCTTTAGGGGCGAGGTGTAGACACATACCGTAGTCTTCCTCGCGATGCTGGGCAGTGGAACAATCAGAGAGAGTTTCAGCGTGAGACAGCCCGTTCTTCGCTCAGTGCCAATCATCCAATGGTGGACCGCTGGCTGGACCGACAGGAACAGGTTGGAAAAATAATAACCCCATGAGTCCACACAGAAAAATAGTATCGAAGTAATTCAAGCACTGTATAGCCACATATACACTACAAAGTTGTGGGTGTGAATCCCCTAATTTTTTATTCCATTTTTGTACGGAATACAGGAGTTACTCCCGCAATTGCAATAATTGATTGACAAGTGATAACCATAGCAAAGCTGTAGCATCTCGCACCTATGAACAAGAAACAAGAGTGCCACCATTTTTACCCCTTTTTGTGTTCGCTGTTTTTGAGCAAAGAGATTATCCACCAGGGATGTATTATCATCTTGCAGTGTTTAGTTAGCTGCCGTCGAAAGAAGTGCAATGTTGTGTTTATGTGCGTCTAGGCCGCTGCTGTTAAACAGCACGCACGCTTTCTCTGGATTGTAATGGCTATTGAGAGAAACTACAGTGAATATATGAATGTTTGTGTGATTTTAACCTGGAGACGACGGACAAATCACCACGCGCTATTGATCAGGTCATTAACAACTAGTTGCATAGTTCGGTCCTGTACACAATACGTGGAAATGTGGTTGTCAATTTTTCGGGAGTTAATTCGGTTTTAGAATGCGGTTGTCGCTATTGTAAATGACCGAACATGCAATGTGTTTATAAAACAGGATTAAGCACTTAAAGGATCAGGAAACCCACGTAGATGAGCCCCAATTTTCACACCTCAGACTGAGAAACGACTTTCAAATTGAGTGGGAAAATATGTAAATATATGGGCAGGTATTTTGGGCAGGGAGAGGGAAAACGGGAGAGGGTCAAGACCTACTTCCAAAAACACAGACAACAGAGATGGTTGTACCTCACATTATGAGTGGAGATGAAAGCAAAGGAGTTTGTGGCACTTTGCTGAATATTAATCATGGGACAAAAGTGTGAAGAGTTAAGGCGATAGAACAGTTTGCAAATCTGTAAAAAGATTTGGATATTTTGTTCAAACTTTTAACAATTAAGTGAGAACAGCACTCAGAGCAGACATTACTATCAAAACCAGCACTGCTTTAAGACTTTAAAATAATTCATAGATATTTATTGTGTTTGGGTTTAATACAAGTCACTGCGGCTCACGCAGAAAAACGTCCTCTGGCTGGACAAGCAAGCTCAGCAAAGTAGTTATGAAATCACTTTTGTGGTGGTGCGGGAATCAGATTTCCAAACGTTTGAAAGTCCCTATGGATGTTTTCACATTTGAGTCTTTTTTAAATCTGTCTGTGCTTGTACGTAATTTTTCCACTGTGCAGGCTTTTTCAAGCGCAGAATAATCAAGTCCCGTCTTTCACCAGACCATGTCAACGTGTTAATTTTGCTCATCAAAAAATGTATGCTTTTGAGTAAGTAGCCTAGAAAATTACTGTTTATTTTCAACATGGTGCCGACTGCATAACAGGTTAAACTATCTTTTATTCTGTGTGCACTTCATGTTTAGAATACATTAGGTTTATTGTAGGCTTTATTGGTTAACGTTCTTTACTGAACAGCTGTCATATTACATCAATGGCTAATGCACGACTGCGCGTCGTGAAATATGCACAACTTTTCAGCACGTTTTTTCTCTCTCTCAGATTTGGCTTACCTGTTAATTATTTTCAACAAAGTCCTGACTGTTTAAATATGTTAAGGAACTTTTACGTGGTGAATTCCATTTAGAACAGGCTGGGTTGCTCTGTTGGTCCTGCACTATTCATTCAATTGTTTTCAATAAATATGCCTGTTAAATATTCACTAACGTTGATTCAGTGAATGCGTATCATGTTCTATATTTAATGTACAATGGTACATAGTGTCTACAATGTACAGACGCATGGGGAATTCTCTGCTGTGGCTGTAATGTGAGCTCATGAATGAGTTGAGATGAGGCTGTGATTGGATGGAAGCGTAAATGCTGTCCTACCAATAATAACTCAGAGTTTACGCATATACCTCATTTTTGTGATGTTGCTTCAACTTTCCTTTTGAAACCGGAAGAATGAAATGTCTCAATAAAATGAAAAAAATATTTTACACTTTATAATAAACATAATTAGTTCTATCATTATTTTCAGTGAGGTGCATTCTGTTCATATCTGTTCACATCTCAAAAAAGTGTTTTTGGGTTTCATGACCCTTTAAAGGTGAACTGACAACCATATTTAGCTGCAGTGTGTATGTGGCCTTTGAGATCTTTTTCAGAGTTAGGAACTGAACGAGCCCCTCATAACACATTTAGAAACAACTTGGACTCTTTTTGACAGTTTTTCCAGTATAAGTATTTGAGTGAGTGAGAGAGAGACAGGAATATATATCATAACCTCATAAATCCTTTTTGTGTGTTTGTGTGTGTGCGTGGTTGATGGAAACACATTTACCATATAATCTCCTATTGAATATATTAGGAATACAAGATGTGCATTAAAAAAGTTGGCTGAATAATTCATTCATAACTGGACTAACCAGCGGACCAGTCATCGCAACTGAAATGTTGCTCTGGTCATCCTTAAATAGCCAGCAAAGAGTTTGCAGAGCAAATAATTTAAATACAAACTTGAACTGTGCCGAAGATCAGGTTTATTGACACTTTTGAAAAATATATTTCCGCATTTCAAAGACACAAGGAAGAAGGATAGTTCTCGCAGAACTGTGTGACGCGTGTTTTGTCTACGTGTCTATTTTGTCTAAACTGCGAGTATTTTATTAATATAAAAGTCACAGTGGCTACAGTTTCTCGGGAAGTGACAGTTTTGTACTTTTGAACTCATGGTATGGAAACGTGGCTTTATTTGCACATTGTTTTTGCAATGTTATGGTTTTTTGCATATAGTAAAATCGAAACTTGGATGGAAACAGCTAATAATATTCACCATTTTCTACTGTTTAAAGGAAATACTACGGGTGAAATGGATCTGAATGAGGATGATTTTGTGTGTGTGTGTGTGTGTGTGTTTGTGTGTGTGTGTGTGTTATATTGTGTATTATAAAATTAATAGTTCCAGTCCTGGATGGTGATTGCTCAGTACTGTGTTCCAGCCATGCTAAAATATATGATGTAGTAACAGCTCTGATTGATTTGAATTCTCCTAACTACTGTGTATATCACTGCACAACACCCACTGAGGCCAATTAGATCTTCTATAACGTAGTAATAAACATTTGTCATTAATATTTTGTCTGGTGTATTATGCATTTATAAAAGAATAAGGGACTATATTGTGAATACTCCATCATACCAAAGTCATTCTAGCAAGTCAGTTCACTGTCGGCCATCTTTGAAATGCTCTCAGGAGGCTATTTCCAGTCATGCCAGTGTAGCTACTGTCTACTTGAATAAAGAAAGAACAAAATCTCAAAAATGGTTGGTCAAGATTACAATCAAAGAACATATTTCAAATCAGCAATCAAATCTGACAATAATGGTATCATTAATTGTGATTCTTTACCTCATGTTATGCTAAAAAACTCAATTTTCCCGGCGTGTATGGCTAGTGCGCTTGCGCGTTCTAGAGTTGATTGACAGGTGATGTCTGTATCTAAAAGGTGATTGGCTCAGGACTTCCTTTCTACATCCGTTGACCGTTGGGCACTCAGAGCACCTTGGTTGAGCGTTCCAATTTCTCCCATTCATTTTAATAGAAGTGGCCCATCTCTGCTAAATAACCTCTGATCGTGCCTAGCAACGCCCTTCAGCCGTGACTATATTTAAAATATAGCATGGCTTCTCGTACTCTGTTGCTTAATTGTGGAATTGAAGCACAGAAATGAAAAGGATCAAGTGTGTGAATAGAGATACAAAACAGAAGTGTGGTGTGGGATAGAGGAGACCCAGGGAGGGATGGGGTTTGGTGTAGAGGAGGGGAGAATGTGTGTGTGTGTGTGTGTTTGTGTGTGTCTGTGATTAATCATATATGGTAAAACAGCCATTATAAATCACTTTCAGCTTTAGACTGTTAATGAGATAGGACTATATATAGCTCTCTCTCTCTCTCTCTCTCTCTCTCTCTCTCACTCTTTTTCTCTCCAGTAGGTATTGCTGTAGGTCAGTTGTAGCTCAGTTATCAGTTTTACCTCTTCTGTATTTCTCTTTAAACTGACACACACACAAACACAGTCACTTTATGTTAGTCCAGTGAGCTGAAAAAGACTGTGGGAGAGGGATAAAGAGAAAACAATATAATACAAGAAAGTAAAGTGGAAGAGTGCCATTTTCATTGTTGAATATTTGTCTTGAGGTGGCGTCGACTCCTTTTGGTCAAGGATGCCAAACTTAATCACTGTTTTAGATGAAGTCTTGCCCTTTTTTTTGTCAGAGCACTGCTACACTCACCAATTAAGAATGGAAGAGGGATGGCAGACTAAACAATCGCCTCTAACATTTCTCTTCAGTTCCCAGTCACGCACTGCAACGCCTCAACACAAATCAAAGTGAGGCCTGCTTAAATAAGAACAGGAGCGGTGCTTAAACAATTGTAATAGACAGAATAAGGACACAGTTCGTGGAGCAACATTATCCTGTGAATGTATATTTGTCCCGTCGGGGTGTGCTATAGAAAGTGTATGTTCAGGTGTAAGTTCATTGAGAAAAGATTTACATTGTTTATTATTTACAAATTACTTGTTCTTTGTACATAAGTTGGATGTCGGAAAATCTTATATTGATTGTTTTTAATACACTTAGTTATGCTGTCAAACACACACAGTCTTTTGTCATATTAGACAGCCATGTAATATAAGACGTGATGATTATGACTGCAATAGAGGGTGTATTGTGTATCAGAGCTATTTTATCTTCTTCCTTCCATTGTATTTTTTCCTCCCTGTTACACTTATTGAAAACCAGAGAGGAAAAGAGTGATTGACCAAATGCCCTCTATAGAGAGAGAAAGAGATACGGAATTATGAGAGAAAGAAATGTTTTTTTTGTGTGTGTGTTTGTCAGAGTGTATGTGTGTGTTTCATTGTGTGTATTTGTGCCAACTAATTGTAGCTTTACTCATTAGGTAAACACTAACTAAATAAAAATCCATGTACTGGGTATTTTAGTGTATTACACACACACACACACACACACACACACACACACAAGTACATGAAAATTTTAAATGTGAAGTGTGTAATTTTTTCAGTGTTTCAAAGTTCAAGTTTCGTTCTTTCATTCTTGCATTCTTTCTTTCTTGCCCACTTGATTAAACTTTTTCTTGATTTCTGACTTGTTTTCATGCTCACAAGCACCCCTCCTTTAGCTTAATAATGCATGCAACTGTCTCAGGCCCAGTGCTGTGTTTTAACTGAGGGATACGTGGGTGTATAAATAATTTTTTACGGATTGTTGGAGAGGATTGGGTCTAAAATAGGGTTGCAAATTGTGCAAAATTTTTGACAGTCGTTAACATTAATGAATGAAAATCAATAAATCATTGACAATAACAATAAGTGGTGAACAGCTTGAAACAAAAAAAATACAACACATCATTGTGCTTTCGATAAATCAATCAAAGCTTTATTTATACAAAGTTTGATTTTTGACTGACCAGCTGTTCTAATGCGAACTTAACGTCAACATCAGAGAATAATTCTTTACTGTAGAAGGAAACATGAAAACATAAAACAGCCACCTGCCGAAGTAAGTTTGTGGATGTAGCCTACTGTTTAAATATTTAAATAAATACACTTTAGAAATGAGAGTATTGGTATTTTCCTCTTAAATATATTTTCAGTTCATTGCATTTTAATTACATTCATTTTGTGTTTTAATTAACATTTAATTTAATTTACTATTAATATATTACTGTTAATTATAACTTGTACTGAAGATTCATTTTAGAGTTCATTAAGCTTCACGTTGTAGATCGTGGGATATTTCAGGCCTTTTTTATTTGAAATTAAGTCAAATAAGAACACGTTGTGTGAATACAGTTAATAACATACCTCTACACTGTTGACGGTGACATTTCAGGTCAATGTACCTTATGACATGAAGCTCGCAAGCGGCAGCAGGTATAGACAGTCTTTTTCTATTTGCAAGCATCGTTACTGAATGAATTTTTGCTGAAATAAGCTTAATCGGTCAGATTATTAACGACGAATAATCTATCATTGATTATTCATTAACATCCCTAGTTCAAAATAAATTGGATTGGGTTAGCACTGCCTTCAGAGACATTCAGAGTGTTTAGAACGTATAAGTGGTGCCATGGCAACAGAGAATTGACCTGTTTGTTACTGAAACTTAAATGAGTGTGTGTGGGTATGTGTGGACGTGTGTGGGTGTGTTTGTCTGTGTATGTGTCTCACTGGTAGTCTGTTGTAACTCAAATAATGAAGTGAAACAGTAGTGAGCATAAGCTCTTTTGTACCTCTCACCTGATCAGTGGAGTATCAGGTGAAACATTGCTCTGTGAGTGAGAAAGTGTGTGTGTAAGGGTTGTACTCTTTAGAAAAAGAAGAACTTTGGATCTCCCTGCAGAACATTTTACACAGTTGTGTTTATGTGAATGTTAAACAGATGTGTTTTACAACCTGCAACCTGCCAATAGACCCTTTAGGGTTTATTAGTCATGTAGCATACATCTTTAAATGTGTTTTTTTTTTTTTTCCATTTTACATAAATGTTATTTTATTAATTAGTTTAAATGGTTTTATTGGGATTTTAAGTGAAAATGTGTATGAATGCATAAGGAAAAATTTATATCTTGATATAAATGTATTTTTTTTCACCATTTCTTTTACAGTTCTCTGCATTTTTAATTACCTTTTTGCCTAGTTCATTTTGACTGGTCTTGCTGAAATGAGAGTATAAAAGGTAGTAGAACTATAAAAAGCTTAATAGTTAAATTATTTGATGCAACAGATGCAGTATAGCATATTTCACTACAGGACATGTCAAGTATTTTATGTCAACTACCCTGGTTAACCTGTTGAAAGCAACAGGTTAAGTAAAATGTATGTAGGTGTGAGTGCAGTGCATTGTGGGTAAAGCGGTTTTCTTGTGTTTTCAGGAAGAGGAGGAGAATGGCAGGATAGAACCGGTGGGACGTGCAGATACTTGTTTAGAACACATGGGAGTGAGATCATTAGAGTGAGTATCGCGTGCGCGCGCGCACACGCACACACACACACACACACACACACACACACACACACACTCACTGATGACTGACAGCAGTAGTGATGTTATCTTATTTTATGTGAATCTCTTCATGCTGTCAGTTTGATCTGCAGGTAATGAAAGTGTTTTCTGCACATTAGACTTTGTTGAAGATGACAGTTTTTTCTAGAATTCCGGATAATTTTGTTTCCATTAAACTCTCTAACAAGCTGTCATCTTTACACTCATTTGGGTCTTTAACAGTTTTGACCAATGTGTTGTTGTTCTCCCTCTGTTGAAGGAGACTGTTCTTCTTGATTTTCTGATGTGATGACATTAATGCAGTCGTGAGAGAAAGTTTTTGAACCTTTGAGAATGATGAAGGCCAGCTCACATTGTAGAATTAATTAATTCAGGGCTACAGTTCATTAGCTTTCTCTCACTGCTGTATTAAATACGCATTTATTCAGTGCAAAAGAGACACATTTCATTATTTGCAGTTGAAAACATAGTTGATTGTGCATCTGTGAAGACTTTATGATGTGTGACTTATATGAGTGAACTATTCTAAGTGTGAAGTGCAGTTTGGGTGATTGAGTATCTGACTCCACCCCAGCATGATATGATCTTGTCCCTGTACATCTTAACACCTTGTCTAGACCGGACGCGAGCGATGTCATGACGCAATGCCTTGAGGGTGTCTACACTGGATGCGGTGTAACAAACATTCTCAACTGTTTTTTTGTCTTGTTGGCTGTAATAGCACCAGCATGTGCAGCACAAAATGAGCGTTTACTGTTGACACGATGCAACTCGACTAATGCATCCAATGTAGACAGCATAATGAGCTGCTTTTCCACTCTCGGGCCAGTGCGAGCCAGGGTTATCAACTGGCCGCCTGGGCCAATAGCCTCTGACTTTGAGCCGCAGTACAAAAATCGATCTGCGTACCCACTATTGGGCCAATAGCCCCCCAGCATTGCCCTAAAACCCACCCATAACATGCCGCCCTGGTGCGAACGTCACACACCTCGCCCATTTCACAAGCAAGAGGGAAGCTCAAGCTGAAGTATCATGTTATCTAGAATATCGAGTTTATATTGTTTGTAAACATTAGCTAGCTAGCAAGATAAGTTAGCGTTGACAACTCACCGACTTTACCTGCCATGCTGTCCCGAGTGGTCTCTCCACTAACAGCTGGATGATGTCCCAGCACACACCGTCCAAACATGTACCATTGTGTGCTGGATACACAACCTAGCAAGTCTGGCGAAACTTCGCCTTTGACACTGACCCCGACTCAAACCCCAGCTGGCCTTGTTTGGCCCAAGGTAATCAGCAGGCCAAAGTCTATTGGCCGTTGGCCCAGAAAAGGCACGATGAATCTCTGGAAGTGACAGTGTGAACGCAATGCCCTCATTTGGCCCGATAGTGAAAACATGGCTATTGATCATAATTGGAGTGGTTTTCTTTTGTCTGGTCTGGACAGGGTGTTACCCCAGACATGACTCCACCCCTACAGGAATCTCTACATTTCTCTTATGTTTTCTTTTATTTTTCCCTTGGTCCTCTAGTGATATTGTGAAACTGGTGGAAGTGTCCAACGATGGAGGTCCACTCGGCATCCACGTGGTGCCCTTTAGTGGTCGTGATCGCAGGTAATACTGTGCATGTGTGTTCTTGCCTGAAACTGTGAGTTTATTCAGAAATACACTCAAAATGTGAGCTAACTGGTTCTCTTCGCATATCAGTTGTGACATTGAAACTACAAGTACAAAATTTTATGGAAACTTTAATTTGGCTCGCAACATTTCCCGATCCAATTCCGCCATCTGCACCCCATCATTTACTGACCTCTCTTTAATATATCAATAAATGTGCCAAAAAGGCAAAAAAGAGTTGTTGTTTTTTTATTTTTTTTATTTGTGGAGCTAATAAAAAAACATTTCAATCTTGCTCATGGGCACACAAAATGTATATTTGCATCTGTGAAACATCTTTTATACATATTTTTCGACATTTTAATAATATTAGTGTTATAAAGGACATGCTTATAAGGAAAATTAACCCAAAACCAAAAAATTCTAGAATGTGTTGTTGCCTCTCATCTGCATAATCACCTTACTGTTAATAATCTCTTTGAGCCCCTTCAGTCTGGTTTTCGAAAATTCCATAACACAGAAACGGCCTTGGTCAAGGTCACCAATGATTTATTAATAGCATCTGATTCTGGCTCACTTTCCATCCTTATCCTTCTTGGTCTCAATGCCGCTTTCTATACTGTCGATCACAATCTTTTACTCACCCGTCTTGAAACTGTTTTTGGTGTTTCTGAGACTGTTTTAAACTGGTTTAGTTCCTAGCTCTCTGATCATAGCCAGTTTGTTTCTGTGTGGTTACAGGTCTGAGATTGGTTTAATTCATACTGGTGTCCCCTAGGGTTCAATTTTAGGCCCCTATTTAGTATTTATTTCCTCTTGGTCAGCTCTTAAGATCACTCTGTCTTAACTATCACTTTTATGCAGATGATACTCAGATCTATATCCACTCTAAACATGGTCAAAATGTAGCTGTTTCTTTTTTTCAAATAGTATTTTTGAGCTACAAATATGGATGATTAACAATTTTCTCTGTCTAAACAGTAATAAGACTGAAGTTTTGCTTCTTGGCTCTCCTCACCAGCTTCATAAAGCTGGTTATATAACTATCTGTTTATGGCTCTGTTCTGGAGTTTCAAAGAAAACTGAAGAATCTTGGAGTGATTTTTGATGCTAGTTTGACATTTGATCCCCATGTGCAGAATGTTGTTAAGACTTCCTTTTTTTTTTATCTCAGAATTATCGCAAGATTACGCCCTATGCTAACTTTTTCTCTGGCTGAAAAGCTGATCAACACCTTTGTCTTTTCCTGCACTGACTATTGTAATGCACTTCTTGTTGGGGTCTCTAAATCCACACTTAAGAAATTGCAATATGTACAAAATTCGGCAGCTAGGATCCTGACTAGGACCAGAACAAGTGACCGTATTACTCCTATTTTGGAATACTTGCTCTAGCTCCCTGTCATGTTTTGTGTTGATTTTAAAATACTTATGCTTACATATAAAGCACTGCATGGTCTGACTTTTCAGTATTTGTCTGATCTTTTAATAATATACACCCCGAAGTGTAATCTGCGTTCCTCCCAATGTGGTCTTTTGGCTGTCCCTCAAACACGCTTATGTTCCATGGGTGGCAGGCTTTTTCATCTTATGCTCCTAAATTGTGGAATTCACTTTCAGTTGATATTCGAGAAGCACAGACTTTAGGCATTTTTAAATCTTATCTAAAAACATACTTTTTCAGGTTAGCTTTTACTTGATTATTTTAGTTTTGTTTTCTGATTTATTATTAGTTGTTTTTGTTTATACATTTCATTAATCTTTGTTTTGTATTCTTATATTTTTGTTTTTACTGTGTAAAGCAACTTGAGAAGCTACTTTTAAAGGCGCTATATAAAATAAAGTGTGTATATATATATATATATATATATATATATATATACACACACACACACACACACACACACACACACAGTACTGTGCAAAATTCTTAGGCACATAAGTTGCTTCACAAAAACATTTGTCTTAAGAAGGTTATTTAGATTTTCAGCTTTAGTGTGTCAATAGGAAATATACATTTTAGACTCCCAAACATTTCTTTTGCAAATAGAATAGAAGAACAGGGAGCCCTGCAGCAGATGGCATGGTCCCCACAGAGCCCCCCACTGAATATTGAGTCAGTCTGGTATTACAAGAAGAGACAGAAGCAATTGAGACAGCCTAAATAGATAGAAGAACTGTGGCAAATTCTCCAAGAATCTTGGAACATCCTATCTGCCAACAACCAAGAAAAACTGTGTCCAGTTGTACCTAGGAGAATTGGTGCTGTTTTGAAGGCAAAGGTGGTCACACCAAATATTGATTTAGCTTTTTTTGTTTATTTGACTTTGTATGACATTAATTGATAAATAAAAACAATTTATGGCATTATTTTTGAAGACATCCTCACTATGCAACATTTTTCCCAAGTGCCTAAAACCTTTGCACAGTACTGTATATTATTATTATTATTATTATTATTATTATTATTTTATATACCTGTATTTTTTGTACCTGGGATATTCTAAACTAAAGCAGTGTTTCTGATTTAACTCCATTTAAAGTCCTTCCACTGTATCATCTGACCCATTTTGAAAATATTCTAATACAATGTTTGATTTGAGGTAACTTCATATTTGCCTGACTCTAAAGAGTCATTGAAACCTCTGCAGAGAGCACATAAGAGCCTGTCCAGAGGAGATATAGTATATCTAAACAGCATCTGTATGTAAGCACGCACCAGGCAAACTAATCTAGCTAAAAGCATCTTTATATTTCTGTGATCTGCATCTCTTTGTGTGCAGTGAGCCCCAGGAAATGGCACGCAGAGTTGTAAAGATGAAAAACATTATTTATCTTGAAGAATTAGCCTTCATTCACAAGAGCTTTGTAATTTTGCTTTACTTTCAAAGTTCATTCAATACAATATTAATCAAATTAATGTTTCATTCAAAATGTAAGATGCAAATGACTAAATAATAATAAATAATACATCTCAGACTTCCAGGATCAGGTGTGTGTGTGTGTGTGTGTGTGTGTGTGTGTGTGTGTATAAATATATATATAACTGCATTGTGTGTTGCAGGACTTTGGGTCTGCTAGTGAAGCGTTTGGAGCGTGGAGGAAAGGCTGATGTTCAGAGTTTGTTCCAGGAAAATGACTGCATTGTTCGGATCAATAACGGAGACTTGCGGAACGTCCGTTTTGAGCAGTAAGATTTGACCTCCAAGTGCCTGGCTGGCCATCCCTTTATTTACTTATTCTTCCTCTCCAGCATGCATCCATTTTTCTTGATTAAAATTCTTCTTCCAAACCACAAACAATTCTCTTCCCATCCATCCATCAGCTTCTGTCATCCTGTATTGTTTGTTTACATTATATATACATAAATATTTTGTACTCTATCCATTGACAAGGCTGTCAGTAGGTCTTGAATCTGACACTAGACAGAAAGACACTTCTTTTACTCGGCCAATTGGGCACAGTTATTGGTGCCAAGAATCTCAAAATGACTAATTATCAGCTGATTAACTGGCCCAGCCTATATATCAGTCTAACATTTCATTTAATTGTAATAGTCAAACTAACTTCATTTAAGCTTTAATATGAAATGTCAGTAGATTCTGATACTGACTCTTGGAAGAGTAACCAGTTATTTTACTCAGCAAATGTGGAACAGTTATTGGCTTATGATAATCTCAAAATTACAAAATATCAGATCAGATGTCAAAATATCAATTGGCCGATATATCGGTTTACCACTACATTAAATTGTAATAATTACATATACTTCATTATAATTACTTTTGCCTCCTTGAATAAAATTTTTATGTATGTGTGTTCTGTATGTTCTCAGAGCTCAGAACATGTTTCGTCAGGCTATGCGCACTCCTGTCATTCTTTTCCATGTGGTACCATCATCTATGAGATCCCAGTACGAACAGATATCCCATAATGAAAACAACCCCAGGCTGAACTCTGACCTTTCTGGACGCTTCAGCCCTGACTCCCTCACCAACGAGCCAGTCGGCAACACTGGTGTGGATCATGCAGCTCACCGACTGGCACAGCACAGGCCAAACCTACCTAATAATAAATCAGATAGCATCTCTCCCTTGCATCATCCTATTGGCTCAGCAGGGAAACCTCCATCAGGCCACACCACCTCTCCTCAAAGAGGCTTAAGCCCCACCCCCACAACAGGCTTCATTAAAAAGGTTGGACGGAGACAAGGAATCCAGCTTAGAAAAGGTCAGTCATAACTTCCTGATGCTCTCAATAAATTAGATTCTTCCTTGCTGGATTTGGGGTTGCACTGACTAGTCAGTTAGTTAACCACTAATTGACACGTTGGGTCAGTGTCAACTACTAATTGATCACATGACTTAATTTGCACTTTTTCTGCACATGGCGACAGCAAAATTCAAATCCAGGCAGGAACAAAAACTGTGTCCCAGTGTAGCTCTGGGTCACTATTTTTGCTATGCAAATTGCAGGGTTTCCATGGTCATGGAAAACCTGAAAATATGAGGGGATTTTAGAATTGATTTAGAAATCAGGCCTGGATAAGTCATAGAAATAAGTGAAATCATGGAAAAGTAATGGAACATTTTTAGAGAATAGAATTTTTTTCTAGGATTGCTCTAAAATAGTTATTATTTGACTAGACATTGCTTTTTGTGAGTGCCTGTGTAGAGTAAATCTTAGCCGTCGTCAGTTATCTTGAAGATCTTGTGGGAGACTTTTATTTTTTTTTTTTTAAACTCAAATCCAGTAACTATGAACAGTTAGTAAGTTCATGGAAATTGTAATGAAACTGAAACTGTAATGGCCAAATACAGCATATTGTGAGTCTTTTATAACATTTATAACAATAAACATTGATTTATTGATTTATCGACTACTTTTCAGGACGACAAGTTAAAACGAGTAGTCGTGCAAGCCTTTACCTGATTTAAAAAATAAATATTTTTGTGTGTAGTAACTGGATGTGCTCTGTGAAAAATTTCTTCCATATGTGTCCTGGCCATGTGAAATATTGTTTATGCCCTATTTATGATTAAATCTATGCTAATGAATCCAGGAGCCTATTGCTGAGCATATTTCCCATCCTGTGGAGTCTGCTGTACTGATACAACTGGCAGAATGCTGCTTTGTTGTTTGCCAAAGGCTCCTTCCTGTGTGTGTCTGCTGTAAAGGTGTGGGATTTGAGATGACTGACAGCAGGGGATGAACTGATGCCAGCTCCAACCATAAGACATGGGATACTTCATATGCCACTGCCTGAACCTTGGCTTAAGGATAGACCTCAATGAAATTAACTGCTGGTTGAACTGCAGTGCACCTCACTTATCTCTGCCTGCATCACCTTGGGCTAATGATGGACTACACTCTTATAATGGAATACATAGACTATCAATTAATTGCCAACAAAAGCCTTCATCAGCCAACTAACAAAGGACAGTGCATCAATGTGAACTTCTGCAGTTAATCTAGGATGAACTTCAAAGACATTAGTCATTAATCTTACAGTTCATACAAAATCTTTGAATAAACACTGGCCCTTAACAATTACTTAGTTTACTCATTTTAAACCATGGCTTGCACTGCACATAAATAGCTAATATTGCTTTATATTCATGCTGTTTAGCCGGAGGGGAACTGGCCCCCACAGTGAGCCTGGTTTCTCCCAAGGTTATTTTTCTCCATTAACCAACATTTTATGGAGTTTTGTGTTCCTTGCCACCTTCGGCTTACTCACTGGGGTTCTAAATATAAGACTTTATAAACTCAGCAAAAAGAAACGTCCTCTCACTTTCAACTGCTTTTATTTTCAGCAAACTTAACATGTGTAAATATTTGTATGAACATAAAAAGATTCAACAACTTAGACATAAACTGAACAAGTTTGACAGACATGTGACTAACAGAAATGGAATAATGTGTCTCTGAACAAAGGGGGGTTCAAAATCAAAAGTAACAGTCAGTATCTGGTGTGGCCACCAGCTGCATTAAGTACTTTAGTGCATCTCCTCCTCATGAACTGCACCAGATTTGCCAGTTCTTGCTGTGAGATGTTACCTAACTCTTCCACCAAGGCACTTGCAAGTTCCCGGACATTTCTGGGGGGAATGGTCCTAGCCCTCACCCTCCGATCCAACAGGTCCAAGACGTGCTCAATGGGATTGAGATCCTGCTCTTCGCTGGCCATGGCAGAACACTGACATTCCTGTCTTGCAGGAAATCATGCACAGAACGAGCAGTATGGCAGGTGGCATTGTCATGCTGGAGGGTCATATCAAGATGAGCCTGCAGGAAGGGTACCACATGAGGGAGGAGGATGTCTCCCCTGTGATGCACAGCGTTGAGATTGCCTGCAATGACAACAAGCTCAGCCGATGATGCTGTGACACACCGCCCCAGACCATGACGGTCGATCCAGCTCCAGATTGCAGGCCTCTGTGTAACGCTCATTCCTTCGACAATAAATGCGAGTCCGACCATCACCCCTGGTGAGACAAAACTGCGATTCGTCACTGAAGAGCACTTTTTGCCAGTCCTGTCTGGTCCAGCGAAGGTGGGTTTGTGCCCATAGGCGACGTCTGGTAAGGACCTGCCTTAGAACAGGCCTACAAGCCCTCAGTCCAGCCTCTCTCAGCCTATTGCGGACAGTCTGAGCACTGATGGAGGGATTGTGCGTTCCTGGTGTAACTCGGGCAGTTGTTGTTGCTATCCTGTACCTGTCCTGCAGGTGTGATATTCAGATGTACCGATCCTGTGCAGGTATTGTTACACGTGGTCTCCCACTGCAAGGACAATCAGCTGTCCTTCCTGTCTCCCTGTAGTGTGGTCTTAGGCATCTAACTGTACGGACATTGCAATTTATTGCCCTGGCCGCATCTGCAGTCCTCATGCCTCCATGCAGCGTGGCTAAGGCATGTTCACGCAGATGATCATGGACCCTGGGCATCTTTCTTTTGGTGTTTTTCCCCAGAGACAGTGATGGGTCTCTTTAGTGTCCTAAGTTTTTATAACTGTGACCTACCGTCTGTAAGCTGTTAGTGTCTTAACGACCATTCCACAGGTGCATGTTCATTAATTGTTTATGGTTCAATGAAAAAGCAAGGAAAACATTGTTTAAACCCTTTACAATAAAGATCTGTAAAGTTATTTGGATTTTTACAAAATTATCTTTAAAATACAGTGTCCTGAAAAAGGGAATAGATATTACAGTTTCATTTTCTGTTAATGCATGATTTTCTGTAAAGCTGCTTTTAAACGATGTGTGTAATGAAAAGTGCTATACAAATAAAAATGACTTGACAGTAGTTGGCACAAGTCTTGGCACCTGTGAGTGGACAGGTGGCACAGCGGGTGCACGGGGTGGCAGCAGGGTTACGGAACAGTGGTGCAAAGAGCGTTGCTAGGCAGCGCTGAGTGTCAGTTTGATGCATTTCCATATGGCTGTCTGATTCTGTCAGTGTTTTATTGGACCTACTATATACTATAGTCTACTTCCAAAACAGACTCACAATAGAGATGGCTGAACATCACATTATGAGTGGAGATGAAGTTTTGGGGCATTTTGCTGTATATCAATCATGGGACAAAAATGTGAAGACGATTAAACAGTTTGCAAATCAGTGGCCACATGACAAGTTATTGGCATATGAACATAGTCAGACATGCCCTAATTCTGTTCAGTAATGCTCCCAGGTAGTGCCAAATTGATTGAAATGACCAGCCACCAGTCCGTATTTTTTTATCCTTATTTGAGAATATTATGTTGTTTATTCTCATGTATTGTGTGTTACTGAAATCATGATACCAATAATGGCTTTTTCATGACATGTCAATAAATAGGTCTGTCATTTGTCCCAAAAATTATGCCATTCCAGTAACCATGTGTTATACTGCTTTGAATCTGTGGACTTATTTAATCTTGCAGTATCCAGTTTCTTCACTTTACAGGTTAAAAAGGATTGGTGTGTTTGTCTGTGCTCTTGTTTTGTGTGTCTTGTAACTGTGTGTTCTATGTGACATACAGGGCCTGAAGGTCTTGGTTTCAGCATCACATCAAGAGATGTCCCCTTAGGAGGTTGTGCCCCTATTTACGTGAAGAACATCCTCCCAAGAGGAGCAGCCATACAGGACGGGCGACTGAAAGCAGGGGACAGGTTACTTGAGGTAAGAATAAGGCAATTAATGTTGGAATTGTATTCATGATTAATAATTATCATTTAATGGGAGGTACAGTGTTACTTATTTCACGAAGCTCTGCTTCCACAGCTTCTTGATAAAATTAGTCACAGTGCTGGTAGATTACTTCTGAATTGCAGTCTGCTACTGATTACAAATGATATGACTAAAATTGTAGCCAGTAATGTAAACTCTTTCATTACATTTTAAATTAATCTAATCTGATTGCTTTTGGATTACTTCTGATGCAGTTCTTGTTTATTTGATATCACATGCATTTGTATGGAGTCCCTTAGAGGACAGGGTGGGAATTTTTTTTCTGAAATAGTTTTGCGTGCCCTCGCAATAAGTTTTGCATGCCCTCGCAATAGTTTGCGTTCCCTCGCAATAAGTTTTGCATACCCTCGCAATAAATTTACCATGGTTTTACTATAATAACCATATTTTAATCATTTTAAATATGGTATTTGTAGTAAAACCAATAATAACCACATGAATGACCATGGTTATGGTTATAAAGATAAGAGGTTATAAAGTATCCATTTAGTAACCATCTATAGTAAAACCATGGTTACTATATGGATACAGTATACTATATTACAACCATTGTTTCTGCCAAAAAAACATGGTTAATTAACTTATATTTCATATTACTATAGTAAAACCATGGTTTCTGCCAAAAACAAAATATGGTTAGCCTTCAACATTCATGGTTACTACAATATTACTAAAGAAAGACAATTTCCGCCAAAAACTATGGGTACTACAGTCTATAATAATCAGGGTTGGGAGGGTTACTTTTAAAATGTATTTCACTACAGATTACAGAATACGTGTTATAAAATGCAATGTATTCTGTTAGATTACTCACGGTCAGTAATCTAAATACTTTGGATTACTTCTTCAGCACTGGTAGAGTTTTTCACTTGTTTTGAGTATTAAAAAAATCTGCCAGTTCAGTAGTACAAAATACACACGGTTTAAGGATTTTGAGATATTCTTGATTTAAATATAAATGGTAAATATTTGTGTTAAAAAAGATTTTTGCCCTAATATCAAAGGTCTTACTAGAGAAAGGAATTTATGATCTAAAATGGATTTTCTTGATAAAAAAAAATGATCGTGTATGATAATAGGTGCATGTAAAATGGCTAGAAATAGCATTTTAGCGTAGCATAAAGCTAAACGTTCATATGACAATTTACACAAGGTTTATTTATATTTTTGCTGCTCCCAATTTATTTCAAATTTACATCTCTGTCTACTCTTGTGAATGTAACACATCTTAAGAAAAATTCCTGCCCTGGCCTCTAATGGGCACCATACATTTAAGAAGGATAAGCGTCTACCATTTTGACAATGTCGCTTAAATGCATTAGGGAAAACTTACTTAATGGATCGAAGTATGAGAATTAATATGATTTTTGTGTGTGTGTTTTGTATCTGATTACTTAATCCAGATTACATGTAATCCATTACTTTCCAGAACTGCTCACACTTCAGTCTGATTTTGTGATTGGTGCAGGTCAATGGTGTGGATCTAAATGGGCGTGGTCAGGAGGAGGTGGTTGCTCTGCTGAGGGCGACGCCCATGGGTGGAACTGTGAGTCTGCTGGTGCTGAGACAAGAAGAGACCATTCTATCCAGAGAGATGGTGAGGAACTTTGTGTGTGTGCCTGTGTGTGTTCTAGTGACAGTTCTCTCCTGAAAATGACATGTCTTCATAAAACTGTCAATGACAAGTTCATTACATCACATATCAGCTCCGTTAAAGATGAGTCTCACCACACTTGTTTCATCAAAGCATCGTGTTTGAGTCAAGGTTATTATAGTTCCACATTTTCTACACAAGCTCTAATGCAGTTTGCATTTTGAGAATAATCATTGATTCATCTGGCACATGCTGACTTGAGTTTTTGATTTTTAGTGATGCAAATACAAGTCACTGACTGATTGAATTTATAAATAAATGAGTGAGAGAATATTCCGATATGAGTCAGATTGTGATCTTATTTAGGTTATGTATGTGAAATGTAAATGTTTTATTTTTGATATCTGCTGTAACAGAATAGGTATTTATTTAAAGCCCTATCTGCACGTTTTCAAAATAAATTAATTTTAAGACCTACGAGATAACAGACAGGTGTCATATATGGTATGTAATATGTCAAGCACATTTTTGGAGCAAGGAGGAGAGATTAAAACATAGCTAAATATATATACAGATGGTTGAAAGTACCGCAACAGTCTGATATTTAAAACTTGCCACATTTTTTTTTTAGCAATTTATCCTTTAGCCTTTTGTCTGCTGTTGTTGAGGACATCAATAAAAACGAATTATTTGACTAAAATACTTAAATGCAAGGTCAATGGCAAGAGTGAGCAGAATAACAGGAAAAGAATGTGCATGTATTTTATGCAAAACACAAAAGATGTGTAGACTATGCATATTTCATTTTTGTAAAAGAGCATAAATAAGGTTTAGCAAGAAGTCATTGGTTGAAGAATGGTGTGGATTTAGAGTAAACGCGGTCAATGAATGGATTTGTTATTGACATTGAAAATAAATAGCTGATGATGCTATTGAAAAGGCTGCATTTTATGGGCAGACACCGATAGCTGCACTCGCATTTTTAGAAAACCTTGCTAACCGCACAAGAACATTCTCTATGAATGAATGAATGAATAACTTGTGAATGCGGTTTTATTGTATTCTGTTTTACCATGTTAGGATATTTGTGGAAAATTTTTTTTTTTGTAAACCACATGGTTTCTACTGTATATCTGCGGTGTCGTTCTGGGTATATGAATAGGAATCGTAAGGAATTTAACAACTCTGGTTCCGATTCCTCTTAACGATTCTTTACGGCTCCATTAATGATTCTTTTAATACTTTTGAGGAAAAAGTATTTGAAAATAAGAAAGACAATTCTTATTGCATTTACTGCCCTCACATTCGGGAACCGTTAATGGAACCACTTTGAAATTGGCCTCCATTGGTCCAAAATCCAACTCTACATAACTGCAAATAGACCAATCCTTTGGCAACATCACCGCTTGCGTCACACGCGGAAGTGGTGGCAGGAACCGTGCGCAAACCATAAACTTTTATCGCATTCCGTTGTTGAAAAATTATTTCGAGGGCTCTCATAGACGGCTGTGGCTTCAGGCCATCAACAGAGCTGACTGGACTGAGGAGATCTTTTCAACTCACGCCTTTGCAGCAAACATTTATAGCAAACATTTTTTCAGGTACCTTATTAACTCATATCGTTACAATTATAGTATAGCTAAGAATATTTGTGTATTTATGATGGTTCTGTGTCGTAATATCGTTTTGTCGTCTAGTCTGTAAAATCTTACGCATCAGTTTGCCGGCTTCCTACCACCACTTACTGCTCATGTGCTGAAATTTTTGTAAACAGTGAGGTTGATCTATTAAGCATCTGATATGTTCTGATTGGCTGACTGCATTGTGTCACGCAGCTGGTTTGCTTTCACAGTGGAAAGACGAATTGTTGTCACCCAGTTATGTTTTTCGTTTCGGGTTTCAGTATACATCAGTAGTTTTCCTCTTAAGTTTTTGTTTCATTTAATAATTGGTTTGTGTCATCTTAAAATTCATGAATTGTTTCAGTGTGTGCATGTGTGTGTTTGTAAGCATTCATGGGCTCTTAGCTGCAGTATTACCACAGTATTCTCCTTCCTCACTCTCTTTAGAACACAGAACCAGTAATGCAGAACACACAAGAATGGGTAAGGACTACACAAACACATATTCTAGTCTACCCCTTCATATTACACTTTGTGTGAGTGTCTAATTTCCTATAACCTAGACATTATGAACAATTTCTTAACTAATCTTACCCTCTTTCATGATGTCTCTGTTTCTTTCTCTAGTGAATTATTAAACCCATCGTTTATGTTGCTGTGATCTTGTCAGTAGTGTAAACAAAAACAGGGTTCTCACCCATTCTGGAAAAACTGGAATTTTGTAATGCAGTTTTACAGTCAAGAAAAATGGGACAATTACCATAATGTCCTGGAAAATAATTAGTTGTCCTTGAAAATTTGTAAAGTTATAATAAAACTGTATGTACACAAAGTAACTGTCTACCCTTATCACGGCAGAAAAGTGTGTGCATAAGTCACAAACGGCTTGTCTGACTTTTTTTTTCATATTTTATATTCATGAAAAACACTATATGGTCAAAGGTTTGTGGACACCATATGTGCTTGATGAACATTTGATTTCAAAACCTTAGGCATCAATTTCCCCCTTTGCTGTAATAACAGCTTCCACTCTTTTGGGAAGGCTTTCCACTATACTGTATGTAGTAACACGGCTGCAGGTATTTGCTCTCACTCAGACACAACTATCAGTGAGGTCAGGAACTGATGTTGGTCAATGGGGCCTGACTTACAGATGCTGTTCCAGTTCACCCCAAAAGTGATCAGTGGGGTTCAGGTCTGGGCTTTGTGCAGGCCAGTTAATTTCTTCCACGCCAGACACAGTAAACCATTTCTTTATGGATCTCACTTTGTTTGTTAATTAGAAGGGGGTGTCCACAAACTTTTGGCCATATAGTGACATTTTTGGAGGTGTGGTGTCACCGCTAAAATAGGGGTTATTTTAGATCATACGGGTTTGAAAGCAATGCAAATAGCAGTTTAATGCTGCTACACCATCACTTTTTGTGCATGCATAGACAGTGTGGATCACAGCTATACCAATAACACATGAAAACAGTATTACAGTTGGCAACTCTGAAGAATTACACTAAACACACACAGATAACAGGCACGTTTCATGGGCTTTAAACAAGTGGTATTGCTTCTCTCTCTTTTTGTTTTTCTCTTTCTGTCCATTTAACTGTTGTTTGTGCATTATCCTCTTACGGCTGATAAGATCTGCTTTACCAGCTGCAGGCATGAGAGAACTAAATGAAAGCCATCTATTTTTTTCTGAGCGTGTGTGTGTGTGTGTGTGTGTGTGTGTGTTTCAGAGATTGTTACACAAGTGAAGGTGATTAAAGCTCAATAAAGATGGAGCAATTTATAGCGCAGTCACTCAATGAATGCTTGTTTAAACTGACGTCTCTTTCTCTCTTATTTTCTCTCTCTCAATCTCTCCCACACAAACACTCACACACTGACAGCTGCTAACATAAGGGAGTCATTGCAGAGGTCAGGAGAGTATCAGGCATAATGGGTTTATTATCTGTGTGTCTGAATTAGAGAGCAGAGGTTTGGCCGTCTGCATTTTTCAAGTAGAAAACCCCCTTCATTTACATTAACTGAATTTCAATCAAAAGCAGGTGAAAATGTCCGCTACACAGTGACAGACAGGAGAGTGAATTAAAACTTGAAAGGTGCTAGTGCAGAGATTCGTGGTGTTTAAGAGGTGACAGGCCATTAGAGTTCCTAGATCTGCTGGTCTGTTAAGATGTTGTTATGCTGTTTTTCTAATTAACTTGTCTCTCCAGGCTGTCCTCGTTTCCCCATTTTCAGCCTTAGACCTTCGTCATTCCTTTCAAATGGACGTTTTAAACTTCTTAAACTGGTCTATGCTGGAAAGATGAGATGTAATACGTCTCTCTGTCTCTCTGTAGAAGGTAGAAGAGGAGGAGTTGGTCTTAACCCCAAATGGTACACGTGAGTTCCTGACTTTGGAAGTGCCTCTGAGTGACTCTGGCTCGGCAGGTTTAGGGGTCAGTGTCAAGGGTAACAGGTCAAAGGAGAGCCACGCTGACCTGGGCATCTTCGTCAAGTCTATTATCAACGGAGGAGCAGCATGCAAGGTTAGACGTGCACTTTTTATTATATGACGACCCATTAATGGCTGGACAACTCCAGTTCTCTTTGATTTATTTCCTATTATAACTGAAAGTTTGGGCGGGATTTATCGAATGGCTTGTCCCTTTTTTAATAGCCAACAGGCTTTAGTTACGTCACTGCCATGAACCGTGGTTTGCTACTTCCTAGACGGTTACAGGTGGCATTAGCAGGAGAGAAGTCATCAATATTTTTGGTCCATTTTACTGAAAAAGGAAGACTACATTTTAAATGCATATATTTTAAAAGTTACTTTTAGAGTACACTTGGATATAGATGGCTCAAAGCTAATAAACAAAGGCAACAAAATTGCAATGTTGATTTCTTTAACCTCTTGAGACCCTTTTTAATTTGTAACTAGTAGCTATGTCTACCAAACATGTTGAGTGGTCCAAACATAATCCGCTGCCTGATACTGAACTTTTGGTTGGATTTTAGGTGTGAATGCACTTAGCTGCATAGAGAGCCATAGTATGCTAGCTATATATATATATATATATATATATATATATATATATATATATATATATATATATATATATATATATATATACGTATATATATACGTATATATATAATTAATATTAAAATTATACAAAATGACCCACAGATGTGTTAATGTTGAATGTTATTCAAATTAACAAACATGTTCTTATAACTTTTGAGGGAATAATGTCCCAAAATCCATATGTGTTCATCATGTTTATCAGCTCACTGACGTGTGAAAAATGTATAAACTTTTTAAAGCAGCATATCAAACAAAACTAGAGGTGCTACTCTTTACAAATAAGCAGGTTTCAAAAAAAAAAAAAACTTAGAGGTTTCTTACCAAAGGCACTTTTGTTGGCTCCAAGTCATGTTGTGCCACATGACTTGGTGCGCCTGATGTTTAACCATTAAATGACTAAATGAAAGAGTGTTGTGAACAGTATTCAGTCAGTTTAAAATAATTTAAATTATGTGTTGCGTGTATGGAAGCCAAAATACACCATCCACGCATGTGGACTCGGGGTCGCACAAGGTTAGGTTTTCTTTATATAAGCCTATAATAATCCATTGTTTTACAGTTGGGATTATTTGCACTGTGTAAATGTAATTTTGATCGCTAGTGTGTATTCGGATCTGTGCAAAAGAATACTCATCATCTCATGCTCTGGCGTAGGACGGCAGACTGCGAGTCAATGATCAGCTCATCGCTGTCAATGGGGAGTCGTTGTTTGGGAAAACCAACCAAGATGCCATGGAAACACTGCGCAAGTCCATGTCAACAGAAGGGAACAAGCGAGGGATGATTCAGCTCATCGTGGCAAGAAGAATAAACAAGCGGGTAAAGAGAGAACAGAGATGGAGAATATTTACATTTATGCATTTTGAAGACACTTTTATCCAAAGTGACTTGCAGTGCATTTAAGCTATACATTTTTTTTTTGTGTGTTCCCTGGGAATCAAACTCATGACCCTGGCATTCCTTGTTCAGTAATGGTTCCATTTCTATGTTTGGTTGGTGTCATATTCAGGGTTCACATGACCATGGAAAAATTTTAAATATCAAGGAATTAACATTTTAAATCGTGGTTTCCAGGCCTGGAAATTAATAGAAATTGGTCAAATCTTACAAGTCAATTTCTGTGGAAATTTCTACAGTGAATAATACTATACATGTTTCTATTTTTTTCTCTGCACTAACAATATTTCATCATTAGCTATATATTGCTCTTGTCTAGTGTAAAGTGACACAAATGACTGAAAAAGTCATAGAAGTTCATTGGTCAAAAATCGTGGGAACCCTGCATATTTTGGCATGATACAAAAGTTTAAATTTGTTGACCAATTTGCCTGGAATTCAGACACAAACAAAGTGTCAGTATCTCTACTTCATTCTCAACACACACATACACACACACACACACACACACACACACACACACACACACACACACACACACACACACACATATACTGTTAAGTTGGCCGTGTGCTGTTTTCTTGTTTCGCCCCAGAGTGTTTAAAGTCCAGACAATCAGGTCACTGCATTTCACAAGGGACAATTTGTCCGCAAGGGACTTCTAGAAATATTTTTGCCAATTCTGAAGGGAAAATGTGATTGACACGCACATATTTATGTCACCGGGCTGTTATATAAAGTTTGGGCGATGACGATAGCTATCTTACCCAGAGCAGAATCATGGAAGAAAATAACTACAGGAGTTTCCAATCATGCCGAGTGTGCAGCCAATTTGAGCAAAACAAGTTTGAAAGCACTCATGAGCCCAGCAGAGCAAATTCATGCACAACTGACACGTTCTTCAGCTTGTGTGTGTAGGAAAGCAGCATTAAAGAAACATATTTATTTAAATGAATTTGTACTCATGTTGTTCTAAACCCATATGACTTCCTTCCTGTGGAACAGAAAGAGACATTAAGCAGAGTGTTTTTTTTTTTCTCCTTTTTTTTATCCAACTTTTCTCCCCAATTTGGAATGCCCAATTCCCACTACTTAGTAGGTCCTTGTGGTGGCGCGGTTACTCACCTCAATCTGGGTGGCGGAGGACAAGTCTCAGTTGCCTCCGCTTCTGAGACTGTCAGCCCGAGGCATCTTAACACGTGGCTCGTTTTGCATGACACCGCGGAGACTCCGCATGTGGAGGCTCATGCTACTCTCTGCGATCCATGCCCAACTTACCTTGCGCCCCATTGAGAGCGAGAACCACTAATCACAACCACGAGGACGTTACCCCATGTGACTCTACCCTCCCTAGCAACTAGGCCAATTTGGTTGCTTAGGAGACCTGGAGTCACTCAGCACACCCTGGATTCGAACTCGTGACTCCAAGGTTGGAAGTCAGCATCAATAATCGCTGAGCTACCCAGGCCCCTGGCAGAGTGTTAAGGATTGACAATCTGTCACCATTCACTTTCATTGTATGGAAAAAAAAAATGCAATGAAAGTGAATGGTGACTGAGGCGATCAGTTCCTAGCATTCTGTCTTTTTTGTTCCACGGAAGAAAGTCATATCCCACTGTTAACAGCTGATTCAGCTGATTGATTTATATTTTTAGAAATTAAGCCTGCAATAGTGTGCTTAATAGAAAATGGTCAAATCGTCATGTTCCTCCTTTGTTTATCAGGGTGAGAGCCAATGCAGTCCACGTGGGCTAGAGCGGTCACTGAGCCCGTCTCCTGACGACCACGAGCGACGGATTTCACACTCTCTGTACGGCATTGAGGGGCTTGATGACAACCTGAGGCCACAAGTCAATACAAATAACCGCAAAATGAGTGAGTTACAACACTGAAAACACAAATTGACCTCAAATTGTGTGTTACAATAGCAAAACACTTCCAATCACCTGTTAGTGCTCTGCAAATGGTTCTTTGCATCTTAAAAAGCGATAGTGCACCCAAAAAAATCACAATTCTGTCTAATTTAGTCACTCTCATGTTGGTCCAAACCCATATGACTGACTTTCTTTTTTGGAACACAAAAGGAGATTTTAGGCAGATTGCAAGCCTCAGTCACCATTAACTTCTATTGTATGGAAAAAAGAAACAATAGAAGCGAATGGTAGCTGAGGCTACATCTGCATAAATATCTTTTGTGTTCCATTGAAGAAGGAAAGTCATACGGGTTTGGAACAACGTGAGGGTAAATGATGAATTTAAATTTTTGGTTGAACTTTCCCTTATTTTCCTTGTTTATACACAGTCTGAAGGAAACTGTTAACAGCATAAGGTGGTAGTGCATGAAAATAATTATTTGCATTATATTTTTTCTAGTTGGATGAAGTTAACTTACCAGATGCTCTCTGCAATCACATTTGAACACAGCATCAGGTTTCAGAGGTAGAATTGGCATCTCTCGGCTGCAGTCTGTAAGGAACATGTGCTCTAACAGAAAACATATGAGTGTTACTCTGGACAAACAGATGCAGAGTTGTGTAGGTTCACTGAGAGCTCTCTGTGTGAGTGAGAGCCCAGCCGGAGCTGTTACCTGCCTGTCAGGAACTGAATCCACTCATGGGAAATGACAGTAGCACACCCTAGCAGGGTGCCAGACACACACACACACACACACACACACACAAAAGAGTATGCTTTTCAATTTACTCAGTATATGCACAGTCATGCTCATATCATCCATTTACAAACATAAGCACAGCCAGTCTTTGATTTGGTCTCTTTGTGAGCACTCCTGCTGAGAGATACAGACTCACTCTGATCAGAATTTTACTAATGTCGATGCATTCAAAGACCTGTATTGAAACACTACCCAGCAAATGTTTGAGTGAATATAAAGGCCTTTATCAAAGGGAACCTCTGACCCTTCTGGGGTTGTTGGTTTGGGTGTGGATCTTATGTCTAAGTGAGGTTCCATAAAGACAGTGCAGCAGTTGCTGTAGACTATTTGAATTGTTTTTGGTTCAAAGCTTCTTTGTCATATTTTTGTGTTTGGAGGGATATTGTGGTTGGTGCAGTGGTTTTCATCAGTTTCTGTAGCTCAGCTGGTAAAGTATTGCGATGGCAATGCCAAGGTCGTGGGATCGATTTCTGGTAATGCATAAAAATGTGTAGCTTCATTGCTTTATATGTATGCTTTTGGTGGTCAACCAAAAATGTTTTGTGTGTATGTGTGTGTGTATGTATATATATATATATATATATATATATATAGTTTCAAGCTGATGCAGATAATCTCCAAATGGCCAAATATAGGCATTAACCGTCCTGGCCAGTATATCGGTAGGCAGTAGTCGCAAATTCAAAGGCAAAAGTCATCGGTCAGTTGTCTGTTTTAACAATCAATCTTTTGTGTTATAAATCATTACTGTATGCTACTGTATGTTATGTAATGTTATGGTATATGTTTTGTAAAGGACAATCTGCAGGGAGCCAGTCATTATCGTAAAATCCTGACATAGTGGTCTTGCCGATTCACCCTGAAAGTTTTTTTTTTTTTTTTTTTTTTACAGTAATGACCGGCTGACAGTAGATAATCACACTTTTTACACAAAATATTATTGGCTACTTACCAAATAAATAATGAAATGGACTTGAGATATTGATTTGAGTTTAAATTCTGTTATTATGGGACAAGCTATTAGAGGTTGACGATAGTGGATTTTGCTGATATGATAACTAAGGTGGTGGCAAAGGCAGATAACAGATTAATTGGCCGATAGTTTTTAAAATCTATTTACATTTTCTTTTTATTTATTTATTTATTTTATTTTATTTTTTTTTTTATAAAAATCCCAATAATAAACAGAGAAATGAATATTTGGTGCATGATGCAGGACTTTTAAGTTTAAGTGAGCTTAAAACACATAGGGGATTCTTATTTTGAAATGATGAAAAATTGGAAACTATCAGCATAGATTTTTGCCGATAACCGATAATTCCAAAAAGCAACTTTCGGCACAGATGAATCGGTAAAACCGATATATCGGCCTACCTCTTGAAGATATAAGGCGATGTCACACATACCTTTACACAACAAAATACAGTGATGTCAATGGAAATATGTGTGAGTGTGAATATCGCGCGATGGACGTTCAGTGGCGAAGAAATTCCCTTTGTGGATTTTGTGTGGAATTCAAGTTTGGTGAACTTTGCATATTCTACATGTTGACCAGTAGGAGATTTCTTGATTTGGCAGTGACATCTGTGTGCATGGTGCGTCGTACACAGCTACACTGAATAAGGATAAGGATATAATTTTAGTGGCAAGTTTCTTTTTAGCTTAAGTCTCAGAGAGTATGAACTGCTGCATTAAAAAGAGGCTGCTTGGCAATTAGCTTTTTGTTGGTTTTACACGCGCTTAACGTCCTCCTGCGCCATCTTCGCCCACGGAATTTCGCTGTGCGAAGGTATGTGTGACTGCGCCTATAGGCTGCAGATTCTTAAGAAACAGCTGAATTCCATCTCCGGTTTGCATCGGAGTCATGTTGGTGTTTATATTGCGAAAATGACCGTCTCACTGCTCATTATGCCACTTATTACATGACTACTTGCCAAATAAATAAATAAATGCACATGATATTGATTCTAAAGTTGTTGTTTTTTAAACTAGGGATATTATTATTTTGTTACCATGAACATGAGCAATAAAATTATAAGCTTTACATTTAAATAAAAAGGATTATATTAGCAAATACTTGCACAGGATGGGAACTATTTCTTCCGCTTATCTTAACGTGCATAAATGCTGAAAGACACAAGCAGTAACAGAAAGCGCTTGCGCTGTTAAAGTGCTCATTCAAACAAAAGGGAGCAGTGCTTAGCTGAGGTAATGATAGAGAAATAGAGAAACTGCTTCTGGAGTTAATTCATGCTAAATAACACATCAAAAGGTGCCATTTATTTTATTGAGTTTGTGACGTTTATTACAAGTTTGTTTAAATTAAAAGTTGTTAAAACATTGATAATGCTCAGTAACTGTTGTTAATAAAAAAAAATATGAAAATTAACCATGTTTTTTTTTTTTTTTTTTTTCCAGAAACCATGGTTTTACTACAGTAATATTATATTGTGGAAGTAACCATGGTTAATTTTATGGTAACTACAGTTGAAGTCAGATGTTACATGCACTTAGGTTGAAGTCATTAAAACTCATTTTTTAACCACTGCCCAAATTAATATTAGCGAACTATAGTTTTGGCAAGTCGTTTAGGACATTTGCTTTGTGCATGACACAAGTAATTTTTCCAACAATTGTTTACAGAGAGATTGTTTCACTATTAATTGATTATATCACAGTTCCAGTGGGTCAGAAGTTTACATACACTAAATTAACTATGCCTTTAAGCAGCTTGGAAAATTCCAGAAAATGTTGTCAAGCCTTTAGCCAATTAGCTTCTGATAGGAGGTGTACTCAATTGGAGGTATACTTGTGGATGTATTTTAAGGCCTACCTTCAAACTCAGTTCCTCTTTGCTTGACATCATGGGAAAATCAAAAGAAATCAATCAAGACCTCAGAAAAAAAAAATTGTGGACCTCCACAAGTCTGGTTCATTCTTGGGAGCAATTTCCAAACGCTCTCAACCACGTTCATCTGTACAAACAATAGTACGCAAGTATAAACACCATGGGACCACGCAGCCATCATACCACTCAGGAAGGAGACACATTCTGTCTGCTAGAGATTAACGTAATTTGGTGTGAAAAGTGCAAATCAATCCCAGAACAACAGCATAAGACCTTGTGAAGATGCTGGAGGAAACAGGTAGACAAGTATGTATATCCACAGTAAAACAAGTCCTATATCGACATAACCTGAAAGGCTGCTCAGCAAGGAAGTAGCCACTGCTCCAAAATCGCCATTAAAAAAGCCAGACTACAGTTCGCAAAAGCACATGGGGACAAAGATCGTACTTTTTGGAGAAATGTCCTCTGGTCTGATGAAACAAAAGTGTTTGGCCATAATGACCACCGTTATGTGTGGAGGAAAAAAGGTGAGGCTTGCAAGCCAAAGAACACCATCCCAACCGTGAAGCATGGGGGTGGCAGCATCATGTTGTGTGGGTGCTTTGCTGCAGGAGGGACTGGTGCACTTCACAAAATAGATGGCATCATGAGGAAGGAAAATTATGTGAATATATTAGAGCATCATCTCAAGACATCAGCCAGGAAGTTAAAGCTTGGTCACAAATGGGTCTTCCAAATGGACAATGACCCCAAGCATACCTCCAAATTTGTGGCAAAATAGCTTAAGTACAACAAAGTCAAGGTATTGGAGTGGCCATCACAAAGCCCTGACCTCAATCTGAAAGAAAATTTGTGGGTAGAACTGAAAAAGCGTGTGCGAGCAAGGAGCCTACAAACCTGGCTCAGTTTCACCAGTTCTGTCTGGAGGAATGGGCCAAAATTCTTAAATTTCACAAAAAAAACTTATTGTGAGAAGCTTGTGGAAGGCTACCCAAAACATTTTGACACAAGTACAAACAATTTAAAGGCAATGCTACCAAATACTAACAAAGTGTATGTAAACTTTTGACCCACTGGGAATGTGATGAAAGAAATAAAAGCTGAAATTCTGACATTTCACATTCTTAAAATAAAAGAAATGATCCTAACTGACCTAAGACAGGGAATGTTTTCTACGATTAAATGTCAGGAATTGTGAAAAACTAAGTTTAAATGTATTTGGCTAAAGTGTATGTAAACTTCTTATGTGTGTAGACTTAACTAAATATCATGGTTAAAACATGGTTAAGTTGTGTAAGTGTAAACATAACAGAAGTCTAATAATTTAGTCCCATAAATGTAAAAAGAAATAAAATAAATGACTTGAATAATGACTAAAAATAATATTAAAAATGTCCCATTTTATCCCAAGTAATTGCAAAAACATAATATTAATAATAATAAAAAATGTTTAATAGTGGCATCGGTATTGTATGAACGTAAATCAGTTGCAAAACTTGAGAGCTTTTAGATTTGAATATGAGAACTTGTACAATAAATATTTGTATTTGTAAGTTGAAATTTACACAGCAACAATGTGAATACTTAAGATGAATGTTGCAATCTGCACTCACAGACAATAATCAAAAACCTGTGTTTTGAATTCAAAGTTGTAGAAAAATAGTCACAAATGTGTAAAATGATGTTCACATAAATACAACGACAGACACAAACTTGTATTACATATTTACTTTTGTACTTTAATTCACTTTCGCAGTACAACCACAAATCGCCAGTTACGACCTCTCAAATCTGGCACTGCAACTTCAAATCGTCCCGCCTTGACTTTTGCAACTGCTTTTGCGATAAACTTATAGCAAAACTTACTTGTGCACTTGTAAACCCAGATGTGAGAGAGAAGGCTACCGGTGTTGGGCTGGGCGGGGCCAATGAAGTTGTGACCGATCACAAGAGCTGGAACAACTGATGCCGGACCAATAAAAACTGATCATCTTAAAATGCGATGATGTCACACATCTGCGCCAGCACCGTTTTTTGTAGCAAAAAAAGACCAATGGCTGGTTGATGCAGTGGCAGGATAAGTTAAGTAACTTGACTATTAAATGAGTTTATCATGTAACAAATCAAATGAGACTGTTTTATCAAGCTGATAATTGCAGAATTCAGCACTGACAGACCACACATTTTATGTCAAAGGATGGCAATGAGAAATTCTCTGAAGAAATGTTTCTGCAGGATGTTTGTATTTGGTAAAACTACATAGGATGTGACAATCCAGACAGCTGCATATGCCATGAGTTCCATATTTCCATGAAAATATTAAATAGAGGTTAGGCACCAATAGGTATACAAGTGAAGAAAGAATCTCAATTATCACCAGAGAACTGTTCCTAAATGTTTTATTTTTTCCAGATAAAATGAGTTGAATTTTTGATGACAACAGAGACAGCTGACAAATCCTTAAATTTGAAGTTGCAGTGCCAGATTTGAGAGGTTGTAACTGTTGATTTGTGATTGTACTGCGAAAGTGAATTAAAGTACAAAAGTAAATATGTAATGCAAGTTTGTGTCTGTCGTTGCATTTATGTGAATGTCATTTTACACATTTGTGACTATTTGTCTACAACTTTGAATTCAGAACACAAGTTTTTTATTATTGTCTGAGTGCAGATTGCAACATTCAACTTCAGATTTTTATTTTACAAGTATTCACATCGTTGCTGTGAGTGTAAATTTCAACTTAATACAAACATTTATTGTACAAGTTCTCAAATTCCAATTTACAAGCTTTCGAGTTTTGCAGCTGATTTACCTTCATGGTATTGGTATAGGTTTCGACGGTATTGGACTTGATATTATTGGTTTTGGATCAAAAAGAAAATAAGTGGTATAGCCCATCCATATTAAACACAAGAATCTAACCAAATGACTTGCTAGCTGTCCAAATCCAGAGGAGTTTCTGAAAATATTGTGGATAGACATCTTGAGTCCATTATGTGATAGTTTTCATCCATCACTTTTTTACTTGAAGTGTTTACAGAAAAAACAGTGTATCTCATGGGCTCTATTTTAGTCTCGGGTGGAAAATTCTTGAACAGATCAGAAACAAAAACAAGCTACCAGAATTCTCTCTCTGAAACACATTTACAAACACCTCTCTCTGTCAACAATTAAGGAAAAAAGGCTAAAAGAAATTCACTACTTTTAAAAACAGATTCAGAAAAGCGTGAGTGCAAATTGATCCAGCCTACATGTGAATTTACTAGGCCTGTCAATCGATTAAAAATATAATCAAATGAATTACATTATATGCTGATTACCATAATTAAATTAATTGCAAATACTCACAAATATCAACATTTGCTGAGGAACTCCCTAATGAAGATAATTCAATGACGTTTCATCATTATGGCAGACGCATAAAGCATTGAGTAGACAAACAGTTTCTTTTGGAGTCAATATATTGAAATCCATTTTGTAATTAAGTTTGTCAGTCTGTCTTAGGGGCCATTTTTAAGATGATGTGTCAAGTCTCATTAAATTGGCTGCCCTAGAAGTTACGCTAAGAGAGAGAAAGAGAACTGTGGGTGTTTGTCAGATAGAGAGAGTTGACTCTGCCACGTCCTTCATTTGTGTACATCTCACTATGTGTATGGTATGGCACAAATGATTCGCAGCTATTCTGGATACTCTGTGACTTTTACCTGCTTTGCTCTGTGTGAGCTGATTTATTTTTACATAAATTATAAATAATACTGTCATCTCTTTATTTTTACCGTCTGTGCATCATGAAGTCCCACCATGATCAGGACCAACTGTTTTGCCTGATTTTAAAATAACTTGAACTGATTATCCCCATTCCTTGTCTTATCTTTCTGTTTCTTCCTTAGATTATTATCAGCTCTCGCCAACGGTGAACATGCCTCAGGATGACACGGTCATAATCGAAGACGATAGGCCGCGTGTTCTCCCCGCCCACCTGTCTGAATCCTCATCCAGCTCTCATGATGACATGGGTTTTGCTGTGGAGAATCCACCGCCGCCACCCTGGGACCAAGAGCTTCCCACTAGGTAAATGAAAGTATGGAGTTTATAAATGTATTGCAATTTATTTATGGAAGTACCTATTGTCTGCATTTCTATTTTAAGCTTTAACTCTAAAACTCTCCTGACGATCTTCCTGAAGTAATTGAGTCCATGGCCTTCCTTTGGTTGTTAAGAAGTCTCAGTTATTAGAACAGGGCCAAGAGCTGGAAGCTATGCTGTGATTTCATTTATCTCTCACTCTCTCAGCTCTCCCAGTGCTAATGATGAGGGGGCCTTTCAGAGGGAAGGTTTTGGCAGGCAAAGCATGTCTGAGAAACGCACCAAACAGTATGGAGACGCAAGCCAACTGGACATCATCAAGACCCGCAAGTCCAAGAGCATGGATCTAGGTAATCTACAGATCAAATCCTAACACAGTGCTTAGACCTAGGTACTCTAAGTTACACCTGGTATTAAGATGCGTTTTGGGCGATTGGTTTGAAATGGGACAGCGATAAAGACGGGTATAAACGGGTTCCAAAAAGTTTTGGAGGTCATCAAATATGGTCGAAAACGTATGTAACCTCTTCGGGTTTATTTTGTATATGCTCTTCCATTCTAATGCGTTTAAACACCAGGGAAGTCCCGCCTGCTCGCTCCTGCGTTTAAAACAAGAGTTTAAAATTTGCCATTTATGTCCAACTGAAAAACAAAAGCATACATATACATACACAAGAACTTTACAGTACTACTTCAGTATTTTTGATATTGACACATAGGGACACGAATATGAGGCACATACACCCAACGCTCAGTTAGTACAGGTACGCTATTAAAATGATTGAACATTCTGCGCTAAATGTCATGTTTGTGATTAAATGCAAGTACAATTGGGAGAAACACTGCACCGTTTTTTTAAATAGTTTCTTTTTCGTCTTTTTTCGTTCCTTTTCTGCGCTTTATTATCATACAATAATACACTGCCATAGTGATTGATGTACATCGTCATGAAATCAGACAGCCTCCTTTTGAAATCAGAACTCAAGTGTTTAGAAGAGACACATATTAAGATCAGGTAAACGGTGATGTGTCTCATACGGTGGCCTAGGGGTGCACCACACAAAAAAATGAAAATAAACCCCAACACAACAGAAATAAGCCACAACGCAACAAAATTAACAGAAAATACATCTTTTTAAACACTGCATTTTAATTTGTGTAGCAGTTCTGACTCGATCATGATTTTGTTCAATCTGTAGCTTAATTTCATTGTGTTTATTTTGTGTTGTGGCTTATTTCTATTGTGTTGTGTTTTTTCTGTTGTAACTAGAGCTGTCAAGATTAAAAAGTTTAACGTTCTCTGCATTTACCATTAATACAGCATAAACCAGCATAAACACTTTTTGGAAGGGTGGAACCTTTGCAATGTGTACGTGATGAGTCATTACTAGGGATGCACTGATATGGAATTTCTGATCCTATACAGATAACTGATAATTCACAGCTCACTGTGGCCGATACCGATAACTGATATTTTAAACCTGGAACTGCTAGCTAATTCATTAAAAGTTTTGAAAAATATAATGAATAATTCATTAAAAAATGTGTAATTTAAAAGCTTGGAATTTGGATTTGCTGCTATTTAAGGTTTAGCAGATGTAACATACCAGAAATGTGTCTATATTACAGATGAATGCTGATTTGAATGAGAAATAAATGAATATACACTTGCATAAATTGTAGGGTGCCCAATTTTTCAAGTGTTTATGATAATCCTGATGACTGATAACAGAGAGAATAATGAACTTCAAACAGCTGTGATAATGCATTAAACCAAAATGAGGCAGTAAACAGCATGTAAAGAACATTAAACAACAAAACGCACAATGCAAACCCTAATTTCTGTATACGTGATGTAATATCTATGATAGCAGCCAGACTGTGTGTGCAACGGTGGTTTGTGTGATTGTTTGTGTTATGTATTTGTGCTTATGCGCATCTCATTTACAGACGGTTGTGTCTGTGCTCATCTGTGACAGTTCCACTGTGTCATTTATGAAATGTGAACACAACAGTCATAATGGGAATAGGTAACATCATTCAGATTGAAAAGTCTGAACTCATAGAATGCAACAAGCACATTAGTTTCACTCACAAACTAACGTTTTAGCCATCTCGAGTCACTCTGAAAATTTAGTCAAGATCTATGAACCGTGTTAGGTTGTTTTGGTGCTTGTTTTAATTGCAGTGCTGTGCTGCAAGTAACAATGTGCAATTTCCCAGATTCTGTTTATGATTCAGTAAGTAATAACAAAAATGATCGCCCCCAAATAACATACATGCGTGTGTTTGTCGTGTTTTCGTTTATTGCCTCTTGAAACATAAACAGAATATGGGAAATGGCATGTTGTTACTTACAGCAGATGATCCCGAATTAAAACCAGCCCTAAAGCAACGTAACGAGGTGCAGAGATGTTGAAATAATCCACTCAGAGAGTTTATTGTGCATCCCTAGTCATCACACTGACGCATGAACCACAACACACACAGCAGTGAATCAGTGTCAGTGATAAAGTGATGGGGAAAGAAGCTATTAACACTATTCATTGTCCAAAACAAGCCTAGATGGAAATTGTGACAGAAATCAAGTATTTTTCAGCCTAAGTAAAGTGCATTTTAATTACCACAGAAGCACGGCATGTCTTAACTATCACCAAAAGCAGAATGAGATGTTTTTGTCTGCAAGCGCTTTTTATATGGAGTTCAAAGCGGCGCTTGACGCTGACGCCCTGATGCGAATCATGAACACGGCTTCACAGTTGCTGTAACAAAGCGGATAGCTACAGTCTTCCGGCTGAGGATGAGAGTTTAAGAGATTTAATACACATTGCAATGAATATGCAACTTATGTGCAGACTAGTTCTTTCAATTAGTCAAACTCCCACTTCGACTTTGGGAAACATTTAATATGTTACTTTAATTAGTGCTATTTTAGTGCATTTCTATCTTTATACTCTGGAAGGCTTTGTTTAGAAAATGTAATAAAGCATTATATTGTTTCATGTTGTTTTGTTTTCTGTGCTAAGAAGGAAATAAATGCATTTTGACAGAATAAGTCAAATTTCAGCACTTTCAATTATTTACGAAAAATTATGTGTTGTGGCTTTTCCGTTGTGTTGTAACTTAATTTTGTTGTTCTGTGGTTTATTTCTGTTCTGTTGTTGTTTTCTGTTGTGTTGTGGATTATTTCCTTTTGTGTTGTGGCTTTGTTTTTCTGTGGTTTATTTCTGTTCTGTTGTTGCTTTTCTGTTGTGTTGTAGATTATTTCCGTTGTCCTGTGGTTTATTTCCGTTCTGTTTACAGCTTTTATTTGCTTTGCTAATTTTGTTGGGTTGTGCAGCCCTGGGCCACCATAGTCTCACCTGTACAGTTACTGTATGATCATATTGCCAAAAATGCATCTTAATACCAGATGTAAACAGGGCCTAAAGGTCAGTCCCACTAGATGAATCTCCACTTTGAAATCCAATGCAATGTTCAAGTTGTTTTCTTCTTTTTGTAAGGACACTTTTCAGAATCAGTGTGTCTTATTCTGAACATCACCATTCACAACTCCTCCTGCCCCCTCTGGCACAAAGTCTACACTACACTGGTCTCCCCTGTGCATGTGCTTTCTAATCTAAACACTGTTTTCACTGATCCAGTTCTGCTGGATGCTCCTCCCTTATGCCTTTTCCACCAAATTGATGGCAATGCTGGTGAAAGTGCCCGTACTCGGCCGAGGAATCTAAGAACTTTTTTCAGAACTAGCCTGCGTTTTCACTGACTGGAGAAATATTGTAATGACATTAGAATATTTTTTCAGTTTTTGTAAGTTGTACGTTTTCATTTTGTTTAGAATGAAAGTTTTCAAAGTTTTTATAATTTTTCTAGGCAAGATCGATTTGTTCTTTTGAAAACTCAACTATGATGGTAAAACCATTGCCCCGCCTGACGTTAGTGGTTCTTGTTTTGAGATCAGCAGATTTAAGGGAACAAACCAGATTTTCAGCCCAGTGGAAACATGTGGAACAGGGCCAAATTAGGGACTGGCTTCAGCACTGTATATGTAGAAAAGGCATAACATAACTCAAACAACAGAATAACTATGGAAACTGTTTGTTAATGTGCACTCACTGATTGTTTCTCTCGTTTGTTAATAGTGATACTGGTTGCTTGCTGCATGTAGAATGATCAAACTAACCACACTGTGAATGTATGTGTATGTGTATGTCACACAGTGGCTGATGAGATTAACCTCACTCAATGCACAGAGAACCACACAGGTAAGCATGACCCCTCCTGCACTTATTCACAAACTCCCCTCTATTCTACATGATAGGATTATTACGTTCCTGCCTGTTTTTCTGCAATCATTGAGATCTTTTTTTTTTTTTTTTCTTGCTGTATGGTCATTAATTTCTTTCCTGGTTTAAGTTCCTCTTAAAGCTTAATCATTCATAGAGTGTTTGTTAAACTCAAGAAAAGAAAAAAACTGTGTGGTTTTTGGGTGTTTTGTATTATTTATTTTGTATTTTTTTACGAAAATTTACTTTTTTTTTTCTACAGATTAAGTGGATCCATTCACACATCATGCGTTGCATTCAGAAACAGCTTGACGAAGTGCAACTAAATTAAACCGAATGCTGGGGTCTCAAATGCATCTTTAAAAGTTTAACCTTTTTTAACACACCGGCTTATTGAGTGAGATGCTGAAAAAACAGCAAGACACAACTGCCAAAGGCCTGTGCTTGCATTTGCACATAGACCAACAATTAAAAAAATAGCGCAGACGGAATGCCAGAACGTGTGCTGTGTGAACTGCCCTAAGTCTACCTCAGACAGATTGACGTTGATATATGCAAATAATTGTGACTAATTTGATTAAGCACCATATTGTGTTATTAATTTTAATTTTTTTTAAAACTATGAATTGACAGCACTAATTGCAATATTACAAAAGCATATGACTGGTTTGTGTGTAAAAATAGCTAACAGGGAGGTCTGACACACTTCACTAAGGCAGTGCTGCGTGATGAAGATAAATGCATGCAATCTTTCCTCTGCTCCATTTTCACTCATTTGTCTTGATCACATACCGAAACCTGTCTTCTCTCGGTTCCATGCTTGACTACTTACGATACGATAGCAGCTTACACTCACTACTCCACATACTGTTCAGATGAATCTGGCTGCTTTAATCAGGGTTAGGGTAGAGGTCGGTGGGCAGAATGCCTGAATAACAATATGATGATGATTTGTGGCTTAACTAGTGGAATCTTCCTCAGGCTCATCCTCGCATGATGTTGGCCCATCTCTCGGCCTGAAGAAGTCCAGCTCTCTGGAAAGTTTACAGACTGCTGTTGCGGAGGTAACGCTCAATGGCAATCTTCCCTTCCACCGGCCACGCCCACGCATCATACGGGGACGGGGCTGCAACGAGAGCTTCCGAGCTGCAATTGACAAATCGTACGACAGGCCAGCAGCCAATGAGGATGAAGAGGAGGGCATGGAAACATGTATGGCTGCTTTTGAATGATTTAGTCAGTTTGGACCCACCTACAGTACTCATTCTTTATTTTTGAGTGTTTTTAGAACACTTTAGCTCATTTTACCAGCAAATTGTCATTAGCGTAGCACATCCAGAAGTTTTACTATTCCCATTGTTTGCAATGATGCTGTTGTACAATTTTTTTATTATTATTAAAATCAGCGTAAATGAATGGCAATACCAAGGGAGTACTTCTGTGATGGATAAATACTTCACAATTTAAATGATTCACGTTGCGGTAATGAGAATCTCATAATGACCATCTTTATTGCATTGTGGTATTGAGAATCGTGGGTTAAAATGTGCTTAACTGTCACGAAAATAGTTCAACAATGTAGAAAATCTTAATGGGCCTAAAAATAGGCTTCATTTTCTACATAAAAAAAATCCTTTAATTTGTGGGTAAAATAGGACCAGGCCTGACAAAGACCTAAGTGCTTGAGATTTGTATGGGAGCATATGTAGCAGTGTGCCAATCTTTTTAATTTACTTTCATGAGAATCACCATCTTACGCTACCAGTGTAAAAAGGTGTTTCTTACAAAGTATTAATATTAATCGTTTATATCAATATTGGTGGTAAGAATGTAATTTCTCTTTCTCCATGTAGTGGAGGAGGACACTGAAGGAAGCTCTCGGTCAGGGCGGGATTCTGTTTCTACGGTAGCCGACTTAACTCCACTTCCTGTCACCGAGCAACAGCTGGTCAGTGGCAACCAGCCTCAAAACGACAAGAAGAAAGAAAAAGCAGGGAAGGACAAAAAGAGACCTGAGAAGGAAAAGAGTAAAACAAAGAAAGGAATGCTCAAGGGCCTCGGAGAGATGTTCAGGTAATTAAAAGCACATTTGAATAGGGTTTCGTGTCAGATAAAAGAGTCTTTTTATTGATGATAATAGCACAGATGAGCCCAGAACACTTATTCATCACACGTCCTTAATTACCTCAAAATAAATTAGAATTTCTTATTACAGAAACTCTGTTTCAAAACCTAATGAGATGCCGACCTAGACAAATTTTTTAAGCGTCATACACTGATGAGTCAAAACATTATGACCACCTGCCTAATATGCTGTTGGTCCTCCGTGTGAAACTGGCGTGGATCAAATTGTTGGTCCAGCACATCCCATTGATGCTCAATCAGATTGAGATCTGGGTAACTTGGAGGCCAATGCAACACCTTGAACTCTTCATCATGTTCCTCAAACCATTCCAGAACAATGTGTGCAGTGTGGCAGGGCGCAATATCCTGCTGAAAGAGGCCACTGCTCTCAGGGAATATCACTGTCTTGAAGGGGTGTACCTGGCTGCAACAATGTTTAGGTAGGTGGCATGTGTCAAATTGATGTCCACATGAATGGCCGGACCCAGGGTTTCCCAGCAGAACATTGCCCAGAGCTTCACACTCCCTCCACCGGCTTACTGTCTTCCAACAGTGCATCATGGTGCCATCACTTCCACAGGTAAACGACGCACACGTACACGGCCGTCCACATGATGTAAAAGAAAACAGGACTCAGACCAGGTGACCTCCTTCCACCGCTCCAATGTCCAGTTCCGACCCTTGCGTGCCCATTGTAGGCACTTTTGATGGTGGACAGGGGTCATCATAGCCACCTTGACCAGTCTGTGGCTACGCAGCCCCATACGCAGTAGGGCTGTCAAATAAAAATTTGTTATTCGAATTCATCGAATTTAAGAAAAATATGCACATTAGAATGCTTAAACTGCGCATTCGAATTTTGGATGTGTGCCAAGCACTGGCGATGACTTTAGACCGATCGCATTCTTGCACTAAAAAAGGCTAGAAGACGCACAACAACATACAGTTTAACAGAAACCAAGTGTCTCAAGATGCATATCAAAGTTCTTTTTAACTTGACATGGCATCTAAAAAACAGTGCTCCTGCATGAGACGCTGAATAAAACAAACAAAGCAAAACAAAAAGGCCTTTGTCTAGCGCATTTACATAGAAAAACAAATGGTAAACTGGATGGTTGCAAAAGCGTTCGGTGTGAACAGCGCCTTACCGTAGGTGGAGGTCTTTGGCCGTTGCGTCTTGCACCCTTATCAGCATTTCTCAGATTAAGCAATGGTTTGTTTGTAAAGGAGTTCAAATTGGAAATGTGTGTCTCGAGATCCTCGCGTTCTGTTCCTTTCTGTTGTGTTCCGTATGCTTAAACTGCCCCTGACCAGGGATCATGAGCCGCTTTACTACCAAGTTCAGCCGAATACCACTGATATCTGGGAATAATTCTACCCTACATACAGCTGTAATTAATAAAAAACACTGTGGTATATTGCTGTTATTATGAAGCTTGAGTCTGTGGTCGTATATACTGTGGCACCAGTGCAAGTTTAACACCATGTTAACACAGAACTGCCTATTGAAGCGTTTCCCCTCTCGTTTTACTTTTGACTTAAAATTTGAGAATATGAACCCTAAAACTTCTTATTTTTTATTTTATGCACTTTAGTTTAAAATAGAATGTTTTTTTTTTAACAGCCAGGAATGTTCTTTGCAATAATATAACACCGTGCTGTATAGTTATAATACTCAATGCGCTCTCTTGTGGACTATGGAAAAAAACGTCAATTCAAAAAATTAGCTTACTTTAAAATTCGAATTTAATTTCTCTGCCCAATTGACCGTCCTAATACACAGCAGAGTGTGATGCACTGTTTGCTGTGACACATTCCTCCCGTAACACATCATTAAAATTTTCTGTGATTTGTGCCATAGTAGACCTTCTGTCGGTTCAGACCAGACGGGATAGCCTTCGTTGCCCTCGCGCATCGATAAGCTTTGGGCGCCCAACACACTGTCACCGTTTTGTGGTTTGTCCCTCCTCGGACCACTGTCAGTAGGTACTCACCACTGCTGACAGGGAGAACCCCACAAGCCTTGCAGTTTCAAAGAGCTCTGACTCAGTCGTCTGGCCATAACAATTTGGCCCTTGTCAAAGTCGCTCAGCTCTTTACTCCTGCCCATTTCTCCTGCATTCAACACGTTGACTACGAGAACTGATTGTTCGCTTACCATCTAATCTATCCAGACCTTGACATGTGGCCTTGTTAGGAGATGATTAATATTATTCGCTTCACCTGTGAGTGGTCATAATGTTTTGGCTCATCGATGTAAGTGCACTCCTGACACAAAGTCTGTTCTAAAAAAAGTAGGCAGAAAATTATGCCAAGTTTGCCTAAAATCAAAGGCAGGAGTATTTTCATATTCGCCAATTCTAGAATGCATTGCAATGAACTCCACACAATTTTGTTCATCCAAAATAGAGCACAGAGTTGAGGGATATGTCGATTATAAATGTAATTTGTTTCAGAGTATTGTCCAATTATGCACAGTTTAAATTTGTTTGAGCATAGAGTACCTGTAGATTTGTAAGCCTCGCAAAGTCATATAAACTGTGAGCATTAGTCCGTTTCTTGTGTGGTTCACATGAAGAGTGTTATCAAATCAGTCACTTATTTGTGGTCCTGTTTCCTCTAATAATATGAGAAATAATGGGGTTAAAATATAATGGAGTAATACTGAAAGGCTGTGAGTATGTGAGCTAGTTGAATGACACTGTCTCTGAGCTCTGGAGAGAAAGACAATAACTCGCACACCTAAAGCCCTGTTCACACCGGCAGCGACATCACACGAGACAGCGACATGGTCCAATTCATTTTCAATGAGAGCACAGCGACTTCCGGTGACACGAGCTGCCGCGGCCATTGGCAACAGAGATCGCCGTGGAGAGCGACAAAATAAGATGAGAAAATTTAAACTTTATTCAAATGACGAACGACAGTAGCGAGCGACTACCAATGAGAATGAAGACAGCAGAGCTCACGTCATCTGTCTCCTGGCAGACTGGAGACGAGTGCAGGATGGAGGAGAAGTTTCAGCATTGTGAGGTATTTTTACAGTTATATATAATTTGTCTGTAACCACATGCATGGATATAATAAAACAATGATGCATGGAAAAACATGTCAGAAACAGTCCTCCAATAACGTTACAGCGACAAACAGTAGGAACGCCCACTAACGACACAGATCGCAGAGTCTAGCGACACCAAGCTACAGAGTCACTGGCGGTGTGAACGGGGCTTAAGAGACCAACTTCTGTTTACTACAAAGAAAAAGTTTGAGTTTCCAAGAAATTTATGAGAGGGATATTCAATGTCTGTGGAGGAGAGATAGAGACAGCTGCTCATTTTAAGGTTTTTGAATCTGTCAGCAATAGATAAATCGTTTTGAAAATGTAGAATATTTTAGATGGCTTCTGGAGCATTGAAGTGTTTAAATGACTGTCATCTGCCTGACTGAGCCAAAGCTACCTGCTACATATTAATGAGCCCTCTACATATTATTGAGCTCCACTGAATACCAAGCCTACAAAATTCAAACCCTCATAGAGATAAATTCACTTTGACACACCTTTCAAACTTCACACACACCCTTCAAACCACATCTGCGGAGTATCAATGAATTGATTTGGTTGGTTGGTGAGTCAGTATTTACATACTCTTTGCCTTGCGGAGCTGCATAGTAGTAATCACACTCTACTATTGGTTAAGCAAAGAGATAGTCCCGCCCCAATCTCACGCAATTTGTCGAGTCAGCGTTATTATGTCTGGCTAGTCGGGATTCTTAAACACACAAATAACCCTCTAAAATGGGTTAGTAGAGCAGACAGGTTTAAGAGTGTATTTATTGTTGTTAAAACAATTAATTCAAATAAGTGCTGAATTTAAGGTACAGAAAGGTAACACTCCATACATCTTTAATAATGGCCTGACATGGTATATTGTTGTGTGTGTCTTTAAGGTTCGGGAAGTACCGTAAAGACGAGCGTTTGGATGGTGTAAAGTGGAAGGTGGAGGAAACGCATGCATCAGAGGAAGAGACACGCCGAATGAAACAAGAACAAGAGAGGTAGGTCCACACACACACAGTCAGAGCTAATCTCCCCCATTATTACTCCTTAATCAGAGGCATTTCCTGACAACTTACCTGCCACCATACAGAGTCGTACACACTTCCTCAAACCCTCTTCCTCAGTGATTGTTTGAGTGCTTTTTGTGTGTCTGTGTGTGTCGTTAAAACATGATGTTTTCATATTTTGGTGTTTGGGTTATGTTCATCCTGCTCTAGTAAAAGCCTGTTTTTGCCCTTTCCAGTTCAGCATGTGTGTGTTTGCCTGCAGGTGTTTCTGTGTGTGTTCATGTTGTTATATTAATAATGCCATGTGAACCCCCACCGTTTTCCCTTCTGTCCTGTGAGACCCTGCTGAGAAATCCCCACTCATTCAATCTCTTTCTTAATCTCTCTCTCTCTCTCTCTCTCTCTCTCTCTCTCTCTCTCTCTCTCTCTCTCTCTCTCTCTCACACACACACACACACTTTTATTTATCATCCTGCTGTTGATGGGGGTTGTAAAGGTGTTTGAGAGAGTCTATTAGTCCTTTCGTAAAGGGAGCGGTTTTTATTGCAGGCTAAATAAGGTGTATAGTGACTTGTATTATTTACATTGTAATTACATATTAATAACATGTTATTAATAGCGTAATAAAGGGCAAGGTGTTTAGATTTGTACCAAACTATACTTTATTCTGGAATAAGGCCTGTTTTCAGTGTCAGATTAAGAAAATTCCCCTGTTAGTTCATCCTGTCATGTCAGTTACTTCTTGTTCTTCACTTTTTAGAATTTCTCATTCTTTATTATTTTGTGTGTGTGTAGGATCCAGGCTAAAACACGGGAGATTCGTCAGCGTCAGGCCAGAGAAAGAGACTACGCTGAAATCCAGGATTTCAGCCGGCCCACGTTGACTTCACTTCCTGCCGAGGAGCTCCCATACGCCGGCTTGTTGGATCATGGCGGGTACCATCAGATCCACACGCCTCCAGACTCGCCATATTCACACAAACAGAATGCCCGAAATGGGCACCCCTCTACATCAGACAGGTACTTACTTTAATGATTCAAATTAGAATATTTAGCTCGTGCTTCATAAATAAGCGTGTGTGTGCACAAGCTCCTTCAGTCTTGTCGGATAAGATAGAATCAGACTTCATGTTGTTCGGCCTTATGAAACAAAGCAGGGCATCATGGACTAGCAGATCTGAAATTATTTTAGATTATTTTGCTTTTGAGTGAGTAATTCAACAAGACAGGAGGAACATTTCACCCTCATGTAGACTTAGATCTTCTCTAGAGAGCCAGCAGAACTTTTATAGCTTTTGTGATTGAAAACGCTGCTCTTATGAATTTACAGACCATTTATCTATTGGTTTAGTTTTTTTTTTTTTTTTTTTTAATGGAATGAACATTATCACAGCTTTGAAAGAGGCTTTAATTATTTTGACTTCACCCACAGGATTGCATCTGTGACAAAAAACTAGAAGTTCACCCACTTAGAATAGTAGTCCCACTGCAAAAATGACAATTTAGACAGCTTTACAGGTCAAATAATACATGTTTTTCTTAATTTATGTAAGTGCTTTAGCAAAAATATTATCAAAATATTTCTGCCTTTTAACCCTCCGAACTCTGGCACAGTTTACTTCCATTGTAAGTGCCTTACTCTGGCCCTTATTTTGTTTTTGTTTTTTTAAGAAAATGAGGGAGGAGTAGAAAGTATTTCTGTGGTAATCAGCATCATGCAACAAATGCAGTCGATTGAGCTTATGCTGCCGCCTTGTGCTGTCGGAATTATCTTACTTCCCACTTCTGAAGTGGTAATTACAAGTACGTCGCATTCAGTGCTTTGTTGTCCGAAAGAACAGGAAACATGGACGACGCCAGGTTTATTCATACATATTTCATAAGGAACTTTTTTTTTTTTGACACATTTTAACACATATTACTCAGTTTGCTGACGATAATGGAATTTTGGTCAAATGCATTCTATTTTCTTGGTGTGAAAATGTACAACAACATGCATCAAATGGTTACTGATATACATATATGAATATGACCGAAACGGCAAGCGTTAACAATTAGCTGTATTTTTGAAAAATGATTAAAACCTGTTAGTCACTACAGAAACTGTAGTCTCGTCCACCATGTTGAAAGTGTACACCTCCTCCCACCTCCAGAGTTTCCCGGTTGTAATTATGACTTGAGGAGTCGTTCATGTGCAACTTCCGAGTGGGAAACTCATATTTACGATAATTCCGATACCACGTGAAGGCACCATTAAAGCTGAAGTGTGTAAAATTTAAAAGTATTAAAGTATTTTCTCCTATCCCAGCTTAATATGCAGAGACAACTAAAAGTAAGCCATAGGATTATTTCCTTGAAAACTGTAAACACTGTGTCTCTGTGGTGCTATAAATATTCCTCCGTTTGTTTGAGCAGCCTGTCCAGCCAGACACAACAACATTGACTCAACCAGTCATGTGAGTTGGGGGTGGGGCTACCCATTTGTTTGATCAACAGCAGACCGGGGGCATATTTGTATAATTCCTTTCGGTGGTGCATAAATTACACACTTCAGCTTTAACTTGTATTGAACCCAGATAATTCCTTTAAAACTAGATCAAAACGCTATTCTAAACTTAAGACTCCTTTTTGACTGCTGCGTTTTGTCTGAGAATGTAACTCGTTACGTTGTATAAAGTGTTGAAAGCAGTCTCAAGGAGTTTCATAAAACTCAATTTGTGAGAATGTTTTGTTTGAGTTTGCATGTTTTCTTGAGAGTAATACAAACACAGGCAGAGAGAGACAGGAAGGCCACTTCCTGTAAGAACCCTCAGGGAACAGGAAGTGGGTGTCATTCCACAGTGAGATACAGGGTATGGAACTGTGGGAATAATCCTCAGAATCTGGATGTGGAAGTGGATCTTAAACAGGGCACAATGCATGGGTGGGTGTGTGTTTATGGGTTTTAGATGGAAATTGTGTATGTGTGTGTTAAATGAACATTAGTGGGGTATTGCATATAGTGATCTATAAGTTTCCTGTTGTCTGCATTGCAGCCAATCAGTTTTAGTCTGAGACCACTTCCCTTGCAGTTAGTTTCAGCAACTGAGCCAAATAGCAAAAACAGTTGTGCCGATATGTGCCGTGGCAGTCCAGCAAGCTATTTCCTGCAACATGACATGTTTTAGCATGTTTAGATGATGGATTGAAGTCATTATGTCACCCTGTGCCATGATGAGGATCATGACATCAACATGAAGTCTTACAGCAGTGTCACGAAAGTGACCGCAAGCTAGCACTTTTGTCCACAGAGCAAATCCGTTCCCACCATAACCAATATAAACAATGTTACTTTAATCAGAAATATTTCAAGGAATTCTGGGCCAGTCTTTTTTTTTTTTTGCATCACGCAGGGAATCACACATTCACTGGTACTCTAATGAATGAGCGCTTGCTCAGCCCTTGAAGCATACAGTGTGGCCTCTGGAATTGTTGGCAATTCTAAGCATTCGTGAATTTATCATTTCAGACATGCTGTAATTCAGATGAATATGCCGGTTTGTTGTAAAAAATTACATATGTGTGAATATTAAGTTGCCCATTTTCAAGAGTCATTATGGTAGTTATTCTCTGTGTCAAACATGCGCACTCATCCCAGCACTATTCTGTGAGGATCACCATTTAAAGCAGATTAATGTTGGTCGCAATACCACTAATAACAGCAATTACATTTTAACCTTAACAGCACCGCGTCTTCACACATTTGCTTAATAATTAGTGAATTGTTGTACAACAAAACGCCAAAGGCAGTAATCAAATCATCGACACTAATGATTTCTCACTTGAGCAGTTTTTGGCGCTTGTAATGGATATATCTCTCTTATTTTTGAACATATTTCTGCTGTGTGTAATTCTCTCATGGTTGTTACTGGTTGCCAATATGTCAAAATGACCCAGTGACGCCAGAACTATTCATTACTGTTTTCAATACAAATAAATGTTAGCAATTCACAATGAATGTAATGTTACTGTGTGAGGCATAAGCATATAACTGAATCATATAACTTGCAAAAGTGTGGCAATTGACACTTTAAAAAAATCGGTGATCGGTATCGGCCTCAAATTTCCTGATCGGTGCATCACTAATATGCTAAAGATATTATGCACACACCATTTGGCGAATTTGAAGGACAAAATACATTTTTGGAAACAATTATGAACATTTTTAACTAGTAAGGGTTGTCCTCACAAGTCAGTTTTGAGCCGGATTTAATTAAAATTCTTGAAATCAATTTTGCACCTACTTGCCTAACCTAAACCTTAAACCAAAACCTAGCCGGTTGTTTCATAAAAAGCTAATTTGACATGAAGAACAATTGCTGAAGCAATAATGTCATTTTGTGATACTAAAGTGACATTTTCGGCTTGCGAAATGTAGAAAAGTATGGATTTATGAACTTATAAACCTTTTGTTTGAAAGTTTTTTTGGCACCTCTAGTGTTCATTTCACCAGGAAACCACAAAATAATCATTTTGCAAAAATTTAAGTATAGTAACTAATTCTATCAGTTTTAAGTGGTTTCCCTTGATTTTTCACAACATTTTCAGAAATTATACTCTCAAGTAAACTGAAACAGCCATTGGAGAAGTCATATTTCAACTCCTTACAGTCAAAATTACACACCTTTCTTCCTTTTACTGCCTTTTCCTTGTGTAAAAATGTTTTGTGTGAACTCTTGCACAAATGTTGTGAAAGGCATAGTTGGTTCCAGGACATTCACAATCACTTGAGCAAATGCTTTAGATTCAGAACCCTCAGAACTGTGCCAGAGTTCAATTTTGAAAGAAGTCACAGTGGAAATTCAACAATAACTGAGTCATGGTGTGCCATTTTTTCAACATCACTGTTCTAGCAGGACACACACACAGCATCTGACCTAGAATAAGAATTGTTCTATCATTCTGGCTGGCAGCTTCTCTCTCTCTCTCTCTCTCTGAAGTCTGCATACGTTTTCCATGTGAATATTTGTATGTTTGTGATCTTTGAGTTAGTAATCTGTATAATCTATGTGCGCATGTGATCTGTTTGTATGAGTATGTGTTTTTGTTCAAGAGGATTTTATTTGTAAATGGAAGGATCAGTGAGAGTGATGTATGCCTGTTACTGTGCGCATCTAAGACGTGCCATTTAAATGAATTAAGCGCAATCTCTCTCATTCGCTTCCACTACTGAACCCTCTGAGGGATTTTGCTTGGATCTGATTCTCTACCGTTTTATTAAATTGACATCTATAGATTTGAGAGTGAGATATGTGAGCACGTCCTGTGCACATCAGAGCCATTAGCAAGTTTTAGTGTGTACCAAAGATAGGCAGGTTGTGACGTCACTATATACAGTAGAAATCACTGAGCTCATGAATATTCATGCACTTGCGCTAATGTTGCCTAGTCATAATTAAAAAATTTTGGCTTGTTTTATGTATATTGAAATGCAGTAGAGAGTGCAGCAGTCTTGTTCCAGAAGTTAAAATCCTATTTTTTTTAGTGCCCAACCGATTTATCGGTCGGCCAATATTATCAGCCGATATTAGCCTTTCACCGATATATCGGTATCGGCGTATATTTTACCGATATGCGCAGATATGAAAACTTTTTTTCAGAACATGTAATGCAGAAAACAATGCTTTAAAATTGGTGTCATAACATAGTTTGTCCAGCAGAGCACACTCCGACTCCATTGTTTACAGAGCTGACTCTGAACTGACAGGGGCTCTGCAGACAGGGCGGAGTTAAGCGGTACGGAGTTAAGCGGTGTCTTCTCGGTAAGTTGCTAACTTTGTGAAATACATACTGGAAAGTTATTAAACAATGAGCCCATAATTTTCCTTATCAATATAACTAATATATAATTTAATAATAATTAATAATTTTAATAATTTTCTTTATTTATCACACATTATACATTTGCACATATACAGTGAAATTCTTCTTTTTCACATATCCCAGCTAGGCTGGGGTCAGAGTGCAGGGTCAGCCATGATACGGCGCCCCTGGAGCAGATAGGGTCAAGGGCCATGCTCAAGGGCCCAACAGTGGCATCTTGGCGGTGCTGGGGCTTGAACCCCCGACCTTCTGATCAGTAACCCAGAGCCTTAACCGCTCTGGGTTACTGGGTTACTATCGTTAACCCTGTCCCTGACAACCATGTCACTCATGTTTATCACACAGCTGTTCGCCAGCTATAGTTTGTCAGTGCAGTCATTAATGTAGCAGATTGAAAAGTAAACATCAAAACATCTTTTTGCAGCTCAGCAGACAACAGTGTGGTGGTGGATTGTATCTGTTGAGTGTTGATTTCATGCTACGTTGTTACCTAGTTGTCGACATGCAATGTTGGTCCATCTTTTACACTCCGTGGCAACGAGCTTATAGCTAACTAGCTAACCACGTAGCTACTTTCATTGCTTGTCAGCTGATTGGAAGCTAATATGTAAACATGTATTCACCAAACTGTTTTATTCAGGATTCGCAGTTTGGTACCCCCTTCAACCGAACAATTCCAGTCATTGCATTTACAAAATATAATATTTAAAAGTTTCCCCTTAACTTGTATAGCAGAATACTTGTAACACCACTGCCGCTGTTTATCTTGACTCGGCAGGTGTAAATGCTTCTTGTTTTAGAACCTGCCCCTAATTGACTGGCAGTATTAAAATAGTCAGCATTTGACTGATACTAAACAGTAATACTGATGTTTATTTAGTTATTTATTGTATTTTTATTTATTCTTTATTTTCTCAGTGTTCATTTCTAGAATTTGTTGACAATGTATAATAATAATGTCAAATATAAAAATATTTGTTTAAGAAAGCAATCTTCAGAGCACCTTTGCATATTCATATCGGTGCAAAATCGGTGCACAATCCACATAGAAAAGGTCTGTTTTCATTCCAGCACAAAAATGAGCTATATCGGCCACCATATCGGTAATCTGTGAATTTGCCCCCTCTAAAATCGGTATCGGTTTAAAAAATCACATATCGGTCAGGCTCTAATTTTTTTTCCCGCCATGGAGAATTTATATTAATGATAACGTAAAAACCTTTTAAGACCGATCTACCATGAGCTCCGAGGTTGTTAATCAATAGTATATGCCTCTGTTGAACCATCAGTCCATGTCATTGCAAATTAATTTTTTTTTAAAACAACCACTTCCATGACACATTGTGATTGACACAACCAAGTCAGTCTACATACACTCTCAAACTACTTTTATTTTTCTATATATCTGAATGTTTTACAATAAACTTATAATCAACAACTATAAATCAATAGTTAAAAATTTTTCCATTGTTTTTAATTCAATAATATCACTCGCAGTGCTTCATGGGATTGTAGTTCTTTCCCTCAAGAAAGACGTTAAGTACAGTCTTGTATTGTCTTTTTATCGGATTTTGAAGTACTTTTTTTTTTGCTTCAAATCAAAGCCTGTAATGTTGTGATTCACCTCGTTGGTTTGGTTCATGGCTTACAACTCTTTTATGAACAACTTAATTAAAATTCCTATGGAAAAAATTCTTCCAAAACGGCTTAAGTGGGCCGGCACTGTTGCGCTCTATATAGTTAGTTATACTGTAGGTTTGCTCAGATTGTATTTTTATTTTTTTAAGCTTTGAATATTAATTAGTAATTCATCTGGAGATCAAGACTGAATTAGAGCTCTTCTTCAAGATGTCAAAACAGCAATTTAATATGAAGATACGATTAGAAATCAAATGTATAATGACATTTAAACTATTACAATTGTCAATAAAATATTGATCTGCTCTGTCTCTGAGCAAATGTGTTTGGCCTCCTGAAATCAAAATAATTTTTGTGACTCCACCCAATTCACACGCACAAATGAACATGTGACATAATTTATTTGATAACTTTGTACATACACCTTCTAGAATACTGAAAGGTTGCTTAACTACAGCAAATGAATGTACCAGAAGTGCTTTCAAATGCCAGCCAAGAGGTAGGCTACATATTTTACGATGACCCGTTGGGGATATGGGCTAAGAGTTGGGGGTTGACTGGTTCTGGCTCCGCTAATCAGAGCTGATGACCATGGGGCCACTGTACAGTTGCCTTTCCAATCCGCAGCGATGGAGCCACCATGTAATCAGCATTCCTCGCTCCTCGTGCACAGCTGAGCTGCTGAATGAGTTTAGTTTAGTTTAGTGTGTGTGTGTGTGTGTGTGTGTGTGTGTGTGTGTGTGTGTGTGTGTGTGTGCGTGCGTGCGCACTGGCAGAGTTGACTATGAGCCCTGTAGGGAATTTTAAAGTATGAACGTTGCAGAGGCCAATTAAAGCAGCCAGACACACATAGAGGGTAAACATCTGACTAATCCCAAAGCATTCACGCTGAGAACTCGCACACATACACACACACAAGTTTAAGCTCATTATCAGCATTCCCTGGCAGGCTGTGTGGAAAAAAGCAGGGATTAAGAAAAACCAAAGCATCAGAAACAAACTCACAGCTTACAGACGGATAAAGAAAGTGTGACACCAATGCTAATTAAAAGAAATAAACAAGTAAAGAGGAGAGGAATGAGCAGTAGCTGAATTTAGATGTGATACTGTAGAGAAAGGCAACCTTTGTTAACTGCAGAGGTGGATAACAGATTGATTTCTTTGTAGCATTTTATTTTTTCCATCTGAAGTTGAAGTGTGTCATTTCTGCACCTCTGGCTTCATCAAATGGAACTGTAAAAGTGACTGTTTACTTACAGGTTTCCTGAAAACTCCCCCTTCTTGTATTGGTTGGACAAACAGATAGTCCCTCCCCAAACTTGTGTAATTGGTTTAGGCAATATTGCTGTATTGGGATGCTCGAACCGAAGAGCAAAGTTTCGATAGCTCTTACGAATGGCCAATTTGTTGTCTCTACATAATAATCTCGGATAGGAGGTTTTTTTTTAACATAAAGTTACACACATCACCTTTAAAGTCCACTTAAGTTAGTCAGTGTTTCTTGAGCCAAAAACAATTATTTAGTTTTAAGTGATAATTTTCCACCACCACAATTAAACAGCCTGTTGCAACTTCACCTTTATGACTTAATTATCTAAATGACCTCCGTCATAATTGCCATCTCTTCCCATGTGAAATACCATGTTTGTGCATTTTGGATTTGCTGTTCGGTTCAATAAAGGACAATATTTGCAAATATTTGCTGCTCGGTTTCTATAAATATGGTCATGGTGGACTGGGGAGGGAGCACTCCATTGTGAACATTTGAGTATGTCTGTTTAGTACTTCATAAAAAATAAAATTCTCCCTTTAAGTTTATATTGGAAGCTATTAAATCCCTGAACATAACAGCTGATATTCTAGACACGGCAGCTCTTTTACGGTTTGTTTAGGAAAGATCTGCTGAGGGATGTTGTGTTTGTTGTTGCTGCTGGTCTGTGGTTTCAGCCACTTAAGAGATTGTGTCTGATTGTGGTTTGAAGTTTTGAAATGAACAGCAATGAGGTGACATTGATAAAGCCTTAAAGCGCTGGTAGTTTAGCCATTTCTCATGTGGGCCAAGTTAGATCCTATAATGATGAAAGGATCAGAAGACATAGAACATAATATGGAACTCATTACCCTTTTGTATGTTGATTTATTTCTGAGAAAATTACCAAGAGTTTTCTCACTAAATAATGTATTAACATCTAAAAATGTGAAATAGTTTCTGTAATTTGTAGGTTTAGGGGTAGGTTAGGGTATAGAATTTGTCATTAGTTTCATATAAAAAAAACAATAGAACTAAATGGGGATGTAAAAGTGTTTTTATTCTGCCTTCCAAAGACATGTCAAACTCAAATCTGCAAAATGATTGACAGAGTGTTTCTGATTGGATAGTTTTCTGATTTGCTTAAAAAAAAAACTGTGGGCCAGCTCTCTTACTCTCTTTTGCTGTTAACTGAGTCTAGGGCTGTAACAGAGGCGAGTGAGAAATCTCAGGATGCCTGTTTTAGTGATATCTGCCCTGAAGTAGGAACATTTTGTACATGGTATCCCACAGAATTAGCTTACAGCACCTTTAAATGTGCATTCAGTAATTTGGGGCTAATTTAAAAGGTTTTACACATTAACAAATGAATTGTGTTTTTGTAAAGAGTGATTTGAATGGTATAAACTCACATTAGATGAAGACTGTACTGATAATAGTTTTCTATAATAAGTGTTTTATTATAAATGGTGCAGGTCACCCCTTCAATGTGTTTCGCCATGCTGAAATGACATGGTTCGCTGTGTTTCACTAAATGTCGAAGAAGAAAATCCTCACGCTCATTGGCTGCCACCTATGTAGATACATTGTGCTTAGTGCAGTGTTGTTTGGTGATGCGAAGAGCAAAAAGAATACAATGGAACATACTTATTATCGTGCTTTAGAAGCAGAAACAACAGGAGATTCAGTAGCTGTACTGCCAAAGAAGTGAAAAAGGTCAGAAGCAAGTAGACAGAAAGACCGGCAAAGGCAAAAAAACTAGAGTAAATGTCGGTACGGCATACACAAGGTGGAAAGATTTGATGATGGAGGAAAAACATGAGTAGTGATGCTGATGTTGCTTCTTTTTTGTTGGACAGGTAAGACCTTGTTTAGACAACTCTCTAAAATAGTATCAGTGGAATTTACAGAAAACTCATACAAGTTTCCAAAGAACTTTTTTAAATTACGTGTGTAATCAACGTATATTAATAAATTACAGTTCTTTAAATACAGTATTCATGAACATGCTATATTTGATCATCAAAAACAATTCTAATCTTTCCTTTCTATAACATTCTGTATCGCTACATAATTGAGATTTATTTCACACTAAGCAGTTCTCTAATAAAGGTGATAATTGTCTTTACAAATAATGTGAAATGTAGACCGTCTCCAAAGATTATTGATACGAGGGACAATAATAATCTGTCCTCAAGTCTGTTCGCTTGAATTCTGATGTTTGTTTTTAGGCAAAGCAGTAGGCAAATTATAGTAGTAATAAATAACTTTAGAAATTACCTCAAACTCCGACATTTTCCAGATGCAAATTATATTTCAAAGCTGGCAGGGGCAGCAGAGAAAATCATGCTTGTCCACATCGATACAGCGGCAGTACAGCGTCTAACACCACCGTTTTATCGGTACTTAAATTACAAAAAGAAGAGCAATGCTAATGCTATAGAACTACTGCATGCCCCTTTAATGCTTCTGGAGATTTAGCCATGTGTTTATGTGAAAGCATCACACACAGAAGATATCTTTCTCTTTCACACTGAACTCAAACATGTCTCCCCATAATGTAAACAAATCCAGTATTGTCTAGCTGATCTTTCATAACTTCCGTTTCTTCATTATGGGTCCACACTACAAACTCAGTATAATAATAAAACGCAGTCATTAGTGGATAATAACCATCTGTTAAAACAGTGGTTCTCAAACTTTTTGACTCCAAGGCCCCCCATTGTCAGAGAAAATATTCAAAGGCCCCCCATGTAGGCTACTAGATATTTATATTATAAGATATTTCCTTAAAACTTGTGATTCCAGAAATGTCTAGAATAGTATATTCTTTATAAAAAGCAAGCTGCTGATGGGAGTTATTACATTTTTAGCATATTCAGTAAGATGAATTATAATAATTATATAAAAATCATAATAATCTATCATATTTTAAATAATTTTAAGAGACCTTGAGGCCTTCCTGGAAGTGTGCTGAGGCCCCCTAGTGGGTCTCGACCCCTTGGTTGAGAGTCACTGTGTTAAAAGGTGAATATTCCACTGAGACATATGACCTAGTTTTGTGTGTTTTCTTAAAGGAATAGTTTACGCAAAAATTTAAATTCTCTCATTGTTTACTCGCCCTCATGCCATCCCAGATGTGTATGACTTTCTTTCTTCTGCAGATGCAAATTAGTATTTTTAGAAGATTATCTCAGGTCTGTAGGTCCATATAATGCAAGTGATTTGGGACCTAAATGTTCAAGTTCCATAAAGCACATAAAGGCAGCATAAAAGTAATCCATAAGACTCCAGTGTTCTAATCCATGTCTTCTGAAGTGATCCAATCGGTTTTAGGTGAGAACAGAGCAAAATGTAACTAATTTTCACTATTAATCTTGACATCTGCAGTCTCCTTGGCAATCATGATTTCAACCTCGATTATACTGCCTAGCACCATCTAATACCCTGCGCATACCTCGGGTGCTAGGAAGTGTATTCAAACTTGAAATCATGATCACTTGATCATGATCACAAGATTTATAGTGAAAATTAGTTACATTTTGCTCTGTTCTCACCTAAAACCGATCACTGTATTGCTCCAGAAGACATGGATTAAACCACTGGAGTCTTATGGATTACTTTTCTGCTGCTTTTATGTGCTTTTCCAAGCTTTAAAGTTTTGGTCACCATTTATTTGTATTGTATGGACCTACAGAGCTGAGATTCTAAAGATCTTTGTTTGTGTTCTGCAGAAGAAAGAAAGTCATACACATCTGGGATGGCATGAGAAAGAGTCAATTATGAGAGAATTTTCATTTTTGGTGAAATATTCCTGTAAATAGTAATACTGCTCACCAGGCGTGGTGAGCAGCATTATGGCCTATATCACCCAAATGAGCACCACAGCTAAATTTGTAAGGAGTGCTAACCACTGTTCCATGGCTCCACCTTGACTCTACAGCTTGTATTGTGCCACACTCTCATTACAAATCTCTGATGTGTTGATTGGTGTGATTGATTTTGTTTATTTATTTATTTTACCCGTCAGTGAGCTCACCTGTTTCTGCTGCGTGTGTGTGTGTGTGTATGTGTGTGTTTCTTTTGGAGAGGGAATTTTTAGCTCAGATGAATTGAATGGACACCCTCTCTCTGACCCTTCAACATGATGACCTACTTTTCTGACAGAACATTGTTCTGTCAAGAACTCACCCCTCCTCTTTCTTGTTCCACTCTCTCTGTTTCTTTCAGGGTGCAGCTCCTCTGTAAGTTGGCTCATTTTTTTAGTGAAGGTACTTAGTGTATGTGTATAGAGAGAAAGAGAGAACTAGGGTTATTAAGCTTATCAGTTAAAGTTGTAGTTCACGCAAAAATGAAATAAAATATTAATTGAAAATTTATTTTTTTTTGTGGAGCACAGGTTTATATTTAGCAGAAAATCCAGGCTGTTCTTTTCCATACAACAAAGTTAGACAGTGATTGACTGGCTGTCAAGCTCCAAAAAGGACAAAAAAGTACAAGTAGTCCATACAACTTGTGTACTATATTCTGAAGCCATAAGCTTTGCATAAGGAACAGATGAAAAAATTAAGTAATTGTTCAGTGAAAGTCCAAATGTAAATGTTACCAATTTTCACATTAGATTCTGACATTTATTCAACACTGGTTGGAATATGGCGGAACCTTTGCGATGTGTCTTGGGACATTACACTGACATACACACCACAAACAACAGCGATTCCATGTCAATGATCAAGTGATGGAGAAAGGACCTATTAACAGTTATTATTTGTACAAAACAAACCCAGAAGGGACTTGTGATTAACCGCATTCACATGACCCGCTGTGAAGCATCAGCAATTCACTTGGTGCCGTGTTGCGGTTCCGTGTTACCGGACAATTCGGATAAAGTGTCATTACATGGACAGTGCCAGTGCTAAAAGCAAAACAATACGTTCTTTGCACGCACTTTTCATGTAAAGTTCAAATCATGTAAATGCAGCTTCACAATTGTTGTAGCAAAGTGGATTGCCACGATTAATATTGAGGAGGACAAGGGTTTAAGAGATTTAATGCCCATTGTAATGAAAACGCTAACTACAGGGACTATATCCTTCAATTAGTTAACCTCCCACTTAGACTTTAGAAAATGTTTAATTTTACTTGAATTAGTACCACTTTAGTGCATTTGATGGTTCGAACCACATGATGGTGAGTACATGATGACAGAAATGTTTTCCCTTTTTATTTCGTTTATGCACAGTTGTACTTCCATGCTGCAGTTCAGTCACTCTCTAGTTCTCCTTATTAAAGAACATTTTTCAGTGGTCAGAGGTTTCAGTGAAACCTGTGTTAAACTGGTGACAGATTTTACTGGTGTGAGACATTTTTATATTTCAGAGGGAGAAAGTGACTCCAGTGTGACATTAAAAATGTCCCGGCACTGTTCAAATTTAATTGGTTCCATTGTAGGAGTTCACCCTTTGTCATGCTGAGAGCTCTGCGTGCCTTTACGAGACATTAGCTTAGAAATATTATCTCACTGTATGTTGTTAATGGCTGCTGTAGAATGTGTCAGTCAGATGAATGAGTCATTAGGTGTTTATATTCGTACAGCGTAGCTTACGATTGAATGTAAATATGAGCCTAATTTGAATGAGATGCACTTGGAGGGCAAGCTCTCAGCCTGTGTGCTGCGGTTAGCAGTGTGTTTTCTGTATATCTTTTAAAAGTGAGTGTTGTGTACACGTGCCAATTTCTGTGTACGTATGTATTCTCTTTCTTTCGTACATATACGCACACACCACTTGTTTACTATCTAAATGCAAACATGCCATAGTTTTCAATTGTTTTATATAAAGCTATTCATAATCCTACCCCTAAAAGAAAACTTCTTGAATTTTTAAAATGGTAAATAACAATATTTGCTTAATGTCTCCCCTGTAATTGTTGTGATTTTTCTCTTGGAAATTTCTAGTTTGCATTATGTTGAAGTATTAAAGTCATCTTTACATTACTGCGTCATAGACATAGGGGAGACCGGGGGTAGTTGTCACTCTTATTACTCCAGTGAATATTTCTCAGTGTTGGTTTATTTTTGAAAGCCACTTTCTGCATAACCACATGCCTTAAAGTCTTGGCTACATAAAAGTAAATGGACATTTTCACCATTATTGATCTGGTAAAAAAAAAAAAAAAACACAGTTCATTAAACACACATTGACTTTTTGTGACAAATTGCCTGAATAGCGTGGTATGTTGTCAAACTATATGGAGTAAGTTTTCACAATGGAACCTGCCATTAAACCAGTGCCCTAGTGGAAAAAGTGAGTGAACCCTTGGATTTTATAACTGGTCAATCTTTGGCTGCAATAACCTCAACCAAGCGTTTCCGGTAGCTGCAGGTTAGACCTTCACAATGTTCAGAAGGAATTTTGGACCATTCATCCTTACAGAACTGCTTCAGCTCTGCCATGTTGTTCGGATGTCTGGTGTGAATGGCTTTCTTGAGGTCATTCCACATTATCTCTATAGTGTTAAGGTCTGGGCTTCGACTGGTTTACTCTAAAAAGTGGATTTTCTTTTTTTGAAGCAATTCTGTTGTGGATTTACTTTGATGTCCAGGGTCATTTTCCTCCTGCATCACCCAAATTCTGCTGAGCTTCAGCTGATACACATCCACCCTGACATTTTCATGTAAGACATCTTGATAAACTTGGGAATTAATTTTTCTTGATTATGGAAAACTGTTCAGGCCCCGAAGCAGCAAAGCAGCCCCAAATCATGATGCTCCCTCCACCATACATCACCATTGGATGATGTTTTCATGTTGGTATGCAGTGCCCTTTTTAAGCCATACTTAGTGCTGTGTGTTCTTCCCAATCAATTCAACCATAGTTTCATCAGTCCACAAAACATTTTCTCAGTAGTGTTGTGGAGTGTCAAGGTGGTCTTTGGCAAACTCCAGGTGCGCAGCAATGCTTTTTTTTTTTTTTTGGAAAGCAGCTGCTTCCTTTGTGGTGTCTTGCCATGGACACATGCATGTTTAATGTTTTCCATATAGTATACTCATGAACAGAGGTGTTAAGCAGTTCCAATGATTTCTTTAAGTCTTTAGCTGTCACTCTAAGGTTCTTTTTTTTTTTTTTACCACATTGAGCATTCTGCGGTGTGCTCTGAGTCATCTTGGCTGGACGGCCACTTCTAGGGAGAGTAGCCACAGTACTAAATCATCTCCATTTATAGACAATTTGTCTAACTGTGGACAGATGAATATTAAGCTCTTTGAGATAACTTTGTAACCTATTCCAGCTTTATGCAGAGCAACAATTCTTGATTGTAGGTCTTCTGAGATCTCTTTTTTGCAAGGCATGGTCTACGTCAGCAGATGCTTCTTGTGAATAGCAAATTCAAAATGTTTGAGTGCTTTTTATAAGTCAAAGTAGCTCTAACCCACACCTCCAATCTCATTTCATTAATTGGATGCCAGGTTTGCCTACTCCTGAATCTAATTAGCTTTTGTTGATGTCATTAGCTTAAGGGTTCACATACTTTTTCCCAACTTACACTATGAATGAATGATGTATTTAATATGTACAAGAACAATACAAAACAATGTGTGTTATTAGTTAAAACAAATTAAGTTTGTTCATTATTTTAAATTAGCTGAAGATCAGAGCAGATTTAAAGACAATTTTATACATAAATACAGGTAAATTCAAAGGGTTCACATTTTCTTGCCACTGTATGTGAACATTGAGGGGTCACCTTCCCCCGTCAACTCCTTGGCTACAATGGCTGTTTGGATAAAATTATAAAGTGAATAACTTTTGAGCTATTTAAGAGCTAATACATAATTATTGTGATATTTATTGAATGTCAGTAAGATTAAAAATATTTATATATCATTTCTGTGACCATATCGCCCAGCCCTATTATAGGCCTTTCAGCTAAATTTGAAGTAAATCAGTCATGAACCACAAAATGATTAATGTAACAACACAGATGGAAAAGTTAACATGCATAAACAACAAAACATTGCTTTGGCCAACAAATATTGTCATTCATAAATTGTATAATTTTTTTTACATTGAAAACACATGAAAACTTGCGCCCATAAAAATGTGAAAGAAAAAAGCACCGAATTGACTTTCCCGAAAAATCCTGAAACAAAAATAACACATTTAAACCTTTTGGTAAAATTCTGCATTTATAATATAGTTGACCCTTGCCTGACTGTATGCCAGTGTGGTTTGTTTATGTCCACTTGTTTACCCATGAGCTATAACAAAAATATGATGATAGTGATAATTTACTCCGGAGGGTGGAATTCACAAAAATGATTCTAAATTAAGAGTGTTTTGAACTAGGTGTTTGAAACCAACATGCGAAACCTCTGCTAGAGAAAACATACCTTTGTGCAGTTGGACTCCAAATTTAACCGTTACTGAGATAAAACCCCTGTGACAACTTTCCCCTGTGACAACTAGCCCCGGTCTCCCATATGTTTCTGTGTGTGAAAACTCTCTACCATGTAAGACATATGATCTATTGATATTTATCTGTTCAGCATAACTAATGATCAGATTTCTGGTACTATTTTGGAATCACTAGTAGTATTGATCAGGCTCACTCACACACACACACACACATTCTCGAACGTGCTTCTGTTAGCAGTAGTAATGAGGAATCAATAAGTTCCAACTCCTTTAAATGCACAGGATTAATACTATTAAGAGTCACTCTACACAGACACACACACATACACACACTGCTCTCTTAGGAACCACCAGTCCATTAGTATTATTTTTTGGTCTCACGTTAACAAAAGCTTTTGCCCACAATGCACAGCACTGTAACCATGGTAACCACATCTAACTTTCTGTCCATTTACACCTGACAGCAACCATGGAAACCACGCACCATTTACCCATATTATACTCTTCTGTAACTATAGGAACCACAAAAGGTTTTGGGAGGGATGAAGACTCTAAATTGGTATTATTCTGTGTTTGCTTAACATGTACAGAACAGTGCGGACCATATAATCTCATCTTGCACTTAACTATAAGTACTGTGGCGATATCATGGTACATGATAGTGTCATATGTCAGTACCATGGTACTTTGATGTATACCATTGTACATTATGATAACAACATTCATACAGTATAACATGGAATTTTCATGAAATATTCAAAGATCTGGTCTGAAAAACCATAGTACCATGCCATAATACTTTTTTTTATTTTATTTTTTTTATTTTTAAGTGGACTGCATGTAGATCTCTGTTTGGTTAAAAGAAGTCTGTCTCTTTGAGTTGTTCCATGGACAGTTGTTTTCCTGATAACATTGCCCCAGTGCCCCAGTCTTTTTTCTCTGACACACACACACACACACACACAAAATCCTCTCCAGGAAGCAGTGTTGACAGACATATTTGCGGAAATGTCACTTTGCTTGCTCCAAAAGCTCATATTGTACACCGGAGAGCATATTTAAGTCTATATACTGCTGTGTGGTTAACTCAGTCTCTCACACTGTAGGATATTTGAGTTATAATCATTAAATTAAGCTTTCTCCTATTTCTACTTTTGTTCTTAAAGAAATTAGAGAATCTTTCACATCTCAAGTTTAGCACCAACCTCTGGTAGTCATAATTGGACTTATGTTGTTTTCATGATTTACAACAGTCTAGAGTCAGTTTAAAAAATGTGTATGTTCAGGACTGATGCCCCTGGTTTCAAAAAACAGATGCAGACACAATCTAAAGCTGTTTTTGATTTATAAAATACAAATTGGTCTAAAAGTGAGTGATGACTGCATGTGTTTCAAAAACACTCACATAACAGACATTGCACACAAACATACACACATACATACACACTCACGTATCTTCAAAGGTGAAGTATAACTGCACCATTGCTACGCATTGTCTCATGGGAGCTGAACCACACTGACTCTAACAGTGCTGATTTCAATCATAACTCTTTATCCACACACACACACACACACACACACACACACACACACACACACACACACTGAACTCACTCTGTTTGTGTGTGAGCTGTAATGGTCTCTGGACAAAACCCACATAGACTTAAAATGCACCTCTGGACCTTGGCCGTGTGTGTTTATGTGAAGGTCATTCTTTGATGTGACTTAAACTGAAGGCTCAATGGGCCACTAGACTCATTCCTCACACACTGCCTGAAGAGTTTGTGCACCCGTATGTTTCAAATTAACAGCACCTCTGAAATCAACATAACACCATCACTTAAACAGATACTCACTATAACCTTCAAACCCCTATAGAGATGTTTTCCTACTGTGCAAACGGACATGGGTCCCCTTAAGGGCTGAGTAACTCAACACTCTAAAAGTCAAATGCTGAGTTAAACGCTTTATTAACATGAAGCGTGAGGGTAATTCAGAGTTCTGTACTGTGTGGAACCACAATTAAAGCCTTGACAGCTCTAAAATTATCAAGCCTTAATGACTTCACCAATCGTTAATTGAAGCAGGCAGTACTGAATTCCAGCATCCTGTCCTTGCATGTCTGAAAAGAAATGAGGGAAAATTCGAAAAATAAAGTTACAGTGAATAATTTTTTTTAAAACAATAAAAAAAAAAAAACATTACATTTTCACTAGTTAAAATGCTAATTCTTGATATCAGCAATGGAATTACAACTAGTGAAAATCTCAAATTCTTGAGATCAGTAAATATATTTACACTAGTAAAAACATTAATTCATAAAAGTCATTACTTGCGGAAATACCCATTCCTGATATCAAAAGTAGAATTTCAACTAGTAAAAAACAATCACTGATATCTGTCATTGCATTTTGTTAATTAATTTCGTACTAATTGGAATTCCAAAAATACATATATATAGGTATGTACTTCTAAACTTAAATTTTTTATATCAGTAGTTACTTTGTTACTAGTGCAAATGACCAATCCTGCTAAACAATTGAATCTGATTTTTGGTTTTCACTAGGGCTGTCGATTTATTACATAAAAAATAACGCGTTAAAAAAATTAACGCAGTTAATAATGTCCCCTCCAGGGGGCAGTAAGCGAAACTCAAGCTGCATAGGCAAAGCGCAGCTTACACAGACATAGAACAAACTGCACATACCGAGGGCAGACAACACAAGATGAGAACACGTTCTTCATTTTAAAACACAGCTTGATGGAGCGCAAATCCGAATGCAGGGATCTCAAGATGTGTTTTTCTAAGTTTCAAACTTTGTTTAACTTGACACAGCGACCTAAAAATGGTACGTTTATGATGTGACGCAACCGAGACGCTTCAAAAGCATTTGTCGCAGGTGTACATTGACACATCCTTAAACAAGCCCTTATAATAAATCTCGGACTGTTTGACAAATTCAGTTGTAAAGCCACTTTTTGTATAGTCTTTTTAAATGCTTTACTTGTGTGCCATAATACTGTAATGCATTTTAATTATCTGTATTATTTTTTTTTAAATATATATATATATATATATATATATATATATATATATATATATATATATATATATATATATATTTGATTTATAATACCATGTAATTAATTCGCTTAAAAATTTTAATCAATTGACAGCCCTAGTTTTCACTAGTGGCAATGTTCCTTTCAGATACTGTGATGTGAAAAAGTATCCTGATTTCTTCTATTCTTTGTATTTTTCATACTAAATTGTTTTAGATCTTCAAATGAGATATAACATAAAACAAAGGTAACCTAAGTAAACACAGTATACAGTTTTCATATATATATATAAATTATATATATATATATATATATATATATTGCTGAAAATAAAAGCAGTTGAAAGTGAGAGGACATTTCTTTCTTTTTTTTGCTGAGTTTATATATATATACACTGGCGGCCAAAAGTTTGGAATAATGTACAGATTTTGCTGTTTCGGAAGGAAATTGGTACTTTAATTCACCAAAGTGGCATTCAACTGATCACAAAGTATAGTCAGGACATTACTGATGTGAAAAACAGCACCATCACTATTTGAAAAAATAAATTTTTGATCAAATCTAGACAGGCCCCATTTCCAGCAGTCATCACTCCAACATCTTATCCTTGAGTAATCATACTAAGTTGCTAATTTGGTACTAGAAAATCACTTGCCATTATATTAAACACAGTTGAAAGCTATTTGGTTCATTAAATAAAGCTTAGCATTGTCTTTGTGTTTGTTTTTGAGTTGCCACAGTATGCAATAGACTGGCATATCTTAAGGTCAGTATTAGGTGAAAAATGGCAAAAAAAGAAACAGCTTTCTCTAGAAACTCATCAGTCAATCATTGTTTTGAGGAATGAAGGCTATACAATGCTTGAAATTGCCAAAACAATGAAGATTTCATACAATGGTGTACACTACAGTCTTCAAAGACAAAGGACAACTGGCTCTAACAAGGACAGAAAGAGATGTGGAAGGCCAGATGTTCAACTAAACAAGAGGATAAGTTCTACAGTTTGAGAAATAGATGCCTCACATGTCCTCAGCTGACAGATTCATTGAATTATACCCGCTCAACACCAGTTTTATGTACAACAGTAAAGAGAAGACTCAGGGGTGCAGGCCTTATGGGAAGAACTGCAAAGAAAAAGCCACTTTTGAAACAGAAAAGCAAAAAGAAAAGGTTAGACTGGGCAAAGAAACACAGACATTGGACAACAGATAATTGGAAAAGAGTGTTATGGATCTTATCCCTATTGAGCTTTTCTGGGATCAGCTAGACTGTAAGGTGTGTGAGAAGTGCCCGACAAGACAACCACATCTATGGCAAGTGCTGCAGGAAGCGTGAGGTGAAATGTCACCTGAGTATCTGGACAAACTGACAGCTAGAATGCCAAGGATCTGCAAAGCTGTCATTGCTGCACTTGGAGGATTTTTTGATGAGAACACTTTGAAGTAGTTTAAGAAGTTCTGAACATTTTGTTCAAATTGTAATAGTAAATTTTCACGTTATTAATGTCCTGACTATAACATTGTGATCAGTTGAATGCCACTTTGGTGAATAAAAGTACCAATTTCTTTCCAATTTTTATATATATATATATATATATATATATAATGACTGAAGCACAAAAGTTATCCAACACCTGTATCACCCATGTGAAAAACTAACTGCCCCCTTAATAGCTGGGTGTGCCACCTTTTAGAATCAGAATCAGAATTGGCTTTATTGCCAAGTATGCGTACACATACAAGGAATTCGTCTTGGTGACAGAAGTTTCCAGTGCGCAAATAATACAGCAACAAGACAGAGATATTAAAAAAAAAGATAGAATAAAAATAAAAAGTGAATAGAAAATAGAAGTATATAAATACACAATAAGATACAAATACAAATCTGTTATATACAGATGCAAGGGAATGTATTAACTGTGCATGAGTTGGATAGCTAGAGGGGAAAACTGTTCTTGTGCCTGACGGTTCTGGTGCTCAGTGCTCTGTAGTGCCGTCCGGAAGGCAACAGTTCAAAAAGGTAGTGGGCTGGGTGAGTGGGGTCCAGAGTGATTTTTCCAGCCCTTTTCCTCATTCTGGAAGTGTACAGTTCTTGAAGGGAGGGCAGGGGGCAACCAATAATCCTCTCAGCAGCAACAACTGCAACCAAATGCTTCCGATAACTGGAGAATTGTGGCCCACTCTTCTTTGCAGAACTGCTGTAGTTCAGCCACATTGGAAGGTTTTCGAGCATGAACTGCCTGTTTAATGTCCTGCCAAAGCATCTCAATCGGGTTCAAGTCAGGACTTAAACTAGGCCACTCCAAAACTTCCGATAACTGGAGATCAGTCTTTCACAATGCTGTGGTGGAATTTTGGCCCACTCTTCTTTGCAGAACTGCTGTAGTTCAGCCACATTGGAAGGTTTTCGAGCATGAACTGCCCGTTTAAGGTCCTGCCAAAGCATCTCAATTGGGTTCAAGTCAGGACTTAAACTAGGCCACTCCAAAACTTTAATTTTGCTTCTTTTGAGCCATTCAGAGGTGGACTTAATCCTATGCTTTGGATCATTGTCTTGCTGCAAAATCCAGCTGCACTTGAGCTTCAACTCACAGACTGATGACCGGACATTCTCCTTTAGGATTTTCTGGTATAGAGCAGAATTCGTGTTTCCCTCAGTTATTGCAAGTCACCCTGGCCCTGAAGCAGCAAAGCATCCCAACTCCATCACACTACCACAACCATGCTTGACTGTAGGTATGATGTTCTTTTTGTGGAATTCTGTGTTTGATTTAAGCCAGATGTAACAGGACCCCTGTCTTCCCAACAGTTCTACTTTCGTCTCATCAGTCCACAGAACATTCTCCCAAAAGGTTTGAGGATCATCAAGGTGTGTTTTGGCAAAATTAAGATGAGCCTTAATGTTCTTCTGGGTTAGCAATGGTTTTCGCCACACCACTCTTCCATGGATGCCATTTTTGGCCAGTGTCTTTCTGATAGTGGAGTCATGAACTGTGACATTTATTGATGTGATAAAGTTCAGTTCTGCAGTTCCTTGGATGTTATCCTTGGCTTTTTTGTGACATCCTGGATGAGTCGTCGCTGTGCTCTTGGAGAAATTTTGGAAGATTGGCCACTTCTGGGAAGGTTCACTACTGTGCCAAGTTTTTGGAGATAATGGCTATCACTGTGGTTCTTTGGAGTCCCAGAGCCTTTGAAATATCTTTGTAACCCTTCCCAGACTGATGTATTTCAATCACCTTTTTCCTCATCATTTCTGGAATTTCTTTCAACCCTGGCATAATGTGCTACTGGGTGAGACTTTTTAGCCAACTTCATGCTGCTGAAAAAGTTATGTTTATGTGTTTGATTGAACAGGGCTGGCAGTACTGTGGCCTGTGTATGTCTAGTCCAGCTGAACCCAATTATGAATGCAGTTTCATAGATTTGGGGATTTAGTAACTAAGGGGGAAAATACCTTTTCACACAGGCCCAGTTGGTATTGGATAACATTTTTGCTTCAGTAAATAACATTATCATTTAAAACTGTATTTTGTGTTTACTCAGATTGCCTTTGTTTTATGTTAGATTTTGTTTTAATTTTTTAAACAATTTAGTATGAGATATACGCAAAAACAGAAGAAAATATTTTGAACAGCACTGTATATATAATGTTATTGTAACTTGTAAGAAAACCTTTAATTTATATACCAAATCTTAAAATACATTAACATATATTAAAAGTTAGCATTTTCACTTGATGTAATTCAGTTGTTGATATCAAGATGTGATATTTGTAATGAAATGTAATGTAATTGTTGATATAAAACATTTGTATTTTTGTGTAAAGTTAATTGCTGATATGTGAAATTGGAATTACAACTTGTAGGAAATTACAGTCTTTAATTGTGTTTTGAACAAAAGTGAATGACGTATCCACTAAAAATCAACCTTGACATCAGTAATTGCAAAAATGGAAAAGAAAATTATAGTTAGTTCTGATTTAAGCTTTAACATTATTTGTTGCCTTTTGGTTTTATATTTATTATGGAATGAAATTCATACATTTATAAGTGTAACTAAAGTGTCCAAAAGTGTCCAAATACTTTTTGGAGCCACTGACTGTATACTTTGGGACTGAATGATTACCATATTCCAGGCCATAATATTTACATGATACTCCAAGGTACTTCAAAGAATACCAGAGTGCTATCATGGTACATGTCCCAAAACCATGATATCAACATGGAACATGTCCTAAAAATATATAGTATTATCATAGTCCTTTTGAATACTTTTCATGTTAGTGTAGGATAATGTTAGTAGAGAACAGATGAAAAAAAAAAAAAGCAACATTTAAATGAGACTTGTAAAAAAAAAAACAACAAAAAAAAAAACAGAACAACTGTTCTTAATACTTAAATCAGAAATAGTCTCAAAAAGCTGCACGTGTGTTGCTTTTTTTTAAACATGTGAAAGTATCTATGGTATTTTTGCAAGCTGGGCTGCATTGTAAAAATGTTCTCTGGTAGCCTCTCTCAGTAGAACTGTTAGCTGGCAGGATCTTATGCCTGCACTCAATTTCCAGCACACACACTTACAGCATTTAAAGAGATTTTGATCTGTTTGTGTGTTTAAGTGTGGATAAGTGGCTATATTCTCATACAGTAATGTCTGCACACATTGTTTCACTCTGAGATTAACAGAGACCCTTCAGTCAGGCTGTGAATCTTTAAAAGAGTCTTTACGGCTTTCAGTTTCTCTGAGTCTAAAGAGTGATCAGATTAACAGCAAGAGATTAACAGAAGATTTTAATCTTGTTAATGTTAATTTATAGATTTACAATAGTTCATTGTATATTCATGTTAGCATGTTAATTCATGCATTAGCCAATTTCAAAATAAACAACTTTCAAATGTATGTTAAAATGAACAATAACCAAGATTTTGTTGGTTATTAAATATGTGGGTTAAGGATTATGATTAGTATTGTAAAGTTCTGATATTATCCTCTTCTAATATTGGCATAATCTGACCCATACCAATAATTTAAAGAGATATTCCAGATTCAATATAAATTAAGATAAAACGATAGCATTTGTGGCATAATCTTGACGAGTCCCTCCTTTAAAAAAAAAAAAAAATCGTGGTTAAAGTTAGGCACTTACAATGGAAGTGAATGGGGCCAATTTTTGGAGGGTTTAAAGGCAGAAATGTGACTCTTATAAGTTAATAAAAGTACTTACATTAATTATTCTGTTAAAACATATTATTTGAGCTGTAAATTTTTGTACATTTTGTTTACGTTAGGTCTTCATGGCAAGAAAGTTGTAAAATTGGATATAACTACACAAAAAAGGATAGGAAGTGGTTTTATCACACTAAAAGTATGCTAACACACATAATGTTAAAGTCTTGTGGCTATACTTTTGAAAGAGTGAGTATTTTAATGTTTACGATTTGGCCTCATTCACTATACACCAGATGTAATTTATTTATTTATTTTATTTTTTTGTGGTAATCAACATTATTCCAAAAATGTTGTCGAGTGAGCTTAACATTTACTGAACCCAGAATATACATTTAATACCATACCATCCATCGTCAATCCATAGTCAATGTTTGATTATGCTTTCGTGATTATCTCCATAAATTCTATGTTGAGCATACAGCAACATTTGTAACCCTCTCACCATTTGTGCATTCATAGCAGTCACTGAACTGCCTAAAATAATGTGGTCTATCTGTTTCAGCAGGAAAGCATGGTAACCGCGGTGATAGGGGTTCTTATATGCACTAATGGCGACTGGAGGCCTTTAAAGTACATTAAAAATTATGTTATCACAATTCCTCACATCACATACTCGCTGCTCTCACAACAAATTATGATCTCCCTCCTCCTCAAATCTCCTTTCATGAGCGAGCAGCTGTTTATATATCGATATTAGATGCTGCAATATATGCTTGGGCAGACAATGTTTTCCTTTCATGATGAGATCTGACAGAGAAAGGGTATTATCTGCTCATATCTATCTGTGTATCAGTGGTTTTAAAAGCTTTGCTGCATGCCCATTGCATCTTTTAGATCTGCCTTCTCCTTAATGATTCCTGCACATCATAACAGTTATTATAATCATCTTTCCCTCTTGTCATATCACTTTCTCACTGTGATGAGATTGTGAGAGGGAAAATGTCAGATGGAAAAGGGTGTGTTAGAGCAGGTGACCACTTTTTCATATTAATAATACATTTACAGTGAAAAGCACTTTTATAACTGACACACTTTCTTGACCACAAAACATCAGCCCTCATAGTGAGCTAGAATACCACAATGGGGGAAATTTACTATAAGTGCCCACTTAAACTGCGAGTTGCGTGTGTTTACTTTCTTTTAAACAGACCTGCTTTCATTCTCTCTTACTCCATGTCTCATTTACCACTTAAAATAGACAGAAAAGAGACCCAGGGTTCATCTCAATCAGCTCCCTAGTTCAGTAGTCAGGGCACTGATCAGGAAGTCTGCAATTTCTAGGGATGTCCCAGTTGCGTAATCATATATATATATATATATATATATATATATATATATATATATATATATATATATATATATATGTATATATATATATATATATATATATGTATATATAATCTGTATATCTGTATATATAACTCCCTTACAATTCCCAGAATGCACTGAAAATCCAGGGAGCATTGTTGCTCACTATGTTCTCTTTCCAGAAATGTTGTCAGGTCTTCTGAAGTCTCTCAAGTCATTAGAGGACAGACGCAAATGTAAACGTACTGTCAAAGCCTTCAACAAACATTCTTTTAAATATTAGAGTTGTTAGGAAAAGATTTAAAAAATACACTCCTTTGTATATTTATTTCTTCATTTATGTCATTTATCTTTCATAATTACACTGTATGTTTTAAAATCTACACCGAAAATAAAGTATTGTGTCATTTATACAGCAATGTTGCTGATAAATTTGTCCACACACATTCTGCGCAGACAGAAAAATCTGGCTGTACGTGGACACTGCGTGCGGACGTAAATTACGTCATGCGGACTGTACGCGGACAAACGCGCATGCGCAAGGTTGACTGTTGAGATAGAAGAGTATAATTTGGGCTTAAACATAACAGCTAAATAAGCTACTCAGTGCTGCAGCATTTTGTATTAGCTTTGGCCTAGTTTCTATGTGTGTGTTAGGAATGTGCAAAACTAAAAATTGTCAAAATCGACTATTTGTTGGGTTGCCTGAACAACTAGTCGACTGATCTGTAGTAAGTAACCCCAGTATTATTAGGCCGTGTATATATAAGAAAAAATCTAAAGATTAACCACTAATTGACTAGTCTGTAGTTGGACGACTTAGTCAACCATCTTGACCCATCCTTAAGGCCTTTGCACACTAGAGGTGATGCGATAATGTGAAACAAATCGCAGACGAATAGCCCTATCACGTTAAAAGCAGGGAGCATGATCACCGTTAGCACGTTTATGCCTTTACAGTAGATGGCACTAATTTTACCGCAGAACGGTGGTGCCATCTTTCAGCTGGTCTGCCCTTCGCCCATCACACATGAGAAGAACTACTTGAGAAGTTCAATAGAAAACAACCATGGAATCACATTACGAAAGACGAAGCAAGTTTTCTAGCAAGGCGATCGGAAATACAGTAGAAATTCTGTACAAGCTGCAGTAGCGATGACAAGTGTGTTGTTGTTTTGCTCAGTGAGGAAGAAAACAGTCGAGACACTTGAACTATTTCAGTTCACCTGCTGGACAAGTTGACTTACAGTATTATTATGTGGAAACAGTCTGAGGGGTGATTGGAAACAATCGGGTGTAAAATTGAATGAACGGTTAAAACATGTTATCAGTTGAAACAAAACTAATTATATTCCACTGCCATGCTTACTGTATATAATTGTTTTATGTAATGCACACACATAATGACTGTTAAAACAAATGTTGTCAATTGGAACAAAACTGATTGCATCTTATTGCCATGTTCAGTATATCTACTTGTTATACATTTGCTCAAAACCCTGCATGATACAAATTAAACATGACGACATCTAAACACTACAAGAGTCTAGACAGTATAATGTACACAATAAAATACAAATTCCAACCAACATCACCAAGTTTTTGGTATACAAAGGCACTTTCATACAAAGACATTTATACAGAGTGCACTGCAAGTCACAGCAATTGTATTAATATACAGTGCATCCGGAAAGTATTCACAGCGCTTCACTTTTTCCACATTTTGTTATGTTACAGCCTTATGCCAAAATGGATTAAATTCATTATTTTCCTAAAAATTCTATAAACAATACCCCATAATATCAACGTGAAAGAAGTTTGTTTGAAATCTTTGCAAATTTATTAAAAATAAAAACAAAACAAAAATCTCATGTACATAAGTATTCACAGCCTTTGCTCAATACTTTGCTGAAGCGCCTTTGGCACCAATTACAGCCTCCAGTTTTTCTGAGTATGATGCTACAAGCTTGGCACACCTATTTTTGGGCAGTTTCTCCCATTCTCTTTGCAGGACCTCTCAAGCTCCATCAGGTTGGATGGAGAGCGTCATTTCACAGCCAGGAAGAGTCCTGGTGATTCCAAACGTCTTCCATTTACGGATGATGGAGGCCACTGTGCTCATTGGGACCTTCAGTGCTGCAGAAATTTTTTTGTACCCTTCCCCAGATCTGTGCCTCGATACAATCCTGTCTCGGAGGTCTACAGACAATTCCATGGACTTCATGGCTTGGTTTGTGCTCTGACATGCACTGTTAACTGTGGGACCTTATATAGACAGGTGTGTACCTTTCCAAATCATGTCCAATCAACTGAATTTAGTTCAGTTGTCCACAGGTGGACTCCAATCAAGTTGTAGAAACATCTCAAGGATGATCAGTGGAAACAGGATGCACCTGAGCTCAATTTTGAGTGTCATGGCAAAGGCTGTGAATACTTACGTACATGTGATTTTTATTTTATTTTTTTCCCCCGTTTTTTTATTTGTAATAAATTTGCAAAGATTTCAAACAAACTTCTTTCACATTGTCATTATGGGGTATTGTTTGTAGAATTTTGAGGAAAATAATGAATTTAATCCATTTTGGAATAAGGTTGTAACATAACATAAAATGTGGAAAAAGTGAAGCGCTGTGAATACTTTCCGGATGCACTGTAATCAATATTGGGCAAAGAAAAATACTTAAGATCTGTTAAGTTAATTAAAAAAGTGATACAATGAAAAGGATACCGAAATTATTATTATTATTTTTTTTTTTAGATATAGGGAAACTCACAAAAGATTAAATGCAAATGTAAAAAAAAAAAAAACATGCAGCAATATGGAATTCATTATAAAGGCAATCCACATAAGATCAGACTTATTTTAAAGGGGATTCAAGACAGTGATGCAGCAATACCATTAACATATGAAGAGAACCCTTATGAGACATTTTTTTTTTTTTAAGTTTTAAGGCATTTGAAGCAAATGAACTACACATCCTAACTGCTGGTTCAGGATTTCTTCCTCGAGTAACTTCAGTGACTAATGTGGGTGGTCAAAACAGCTTTCTGTGCTTTTGCGCCACCAGTTACGGTGGGTTTGGTAACTGCAGTGGCTCCTGAAATCGCCGGGGGAAGAAAAAAAAAATCGACCCAATCACTATAAAAATAAACCTAGCTTTTTCGGCACGTGAATGTTCAGGTGTGAATGGCTCCATAGGAATCCATTGTTTCGATTCAATATGTTAATCGCGGCAAACATTTGCGTTTGGTGTGCAAAGGCCTTTAGTGTGTGTGTGTAATTCCAGTTAGCAGTCTCTTTGTCTTACTGGAGAGTTATGCCACTGTTTTAAATCGCTCCAGCTGTTGTCAGTGAATGAACAATCTCATGATGGGGTCAGAGGGACATCCTGTCATGCTCACTGTGTGTGTGTGTGTGTGTGTGTGTGTGTGTGTGTGTGTGTGTGTGTATGTGTGTGTGTACATGCGTGCCCTGTTGAAACAGAAATATATGTCTGGACAGAACAAATGTAAGTCAGTGTAGCTGACAATGGAAATGTAATTTTGCACAGGTACTGTAACTGCCCTGTCAGCACATAAACGCACACTCTCAAGCTTAGTTTCATTGTTCATCTGGGCATTGTAATGCATTTAGATGTTGGAAGGTTATTCTTTTAGCCACTCCGGAAGCATTACAGTGGTTCTTCATTGATCCTCTTATTGGATTAAATGGCTCCATGGTGTGGACGTATTTGCTGTGATTTTGATGAGTTTGTATTGATTGGTGCTTGTTTTAGGGCTGAGTGTTTCAAAAGCAAAGACAAATAGAGTTCAGTCATGGTTTTGGAAAAAAATCAGGACTTGTGTATACAGTGAGTTTATTTTATAAAAAATTATATTGCAGAGGGCCTGGGTAGCTCAGCGAGTATTGACGCTGACTACCAGCCCTGGAGTTGCGAGTTCGAATCCAGGGTGTGCTGAGTGACTCCAGCCAGGTCTCCTAAGCAACCAAATTGGCCTGGTTGCTATTGAAGGTAGTCACATGGGGTAACCTCCTCATGGTCACAATTAAGTGGTTCTTGCTCTCAATGGGGCGCATGGTAAGTTGTGCGTGGATCGCGGAGAGTAGTATGAGCCTCCACATGCTGTGAGTCTCCGCAGTGTCATGCACAGCAAGCCACGTGATAAGATGCGTGGATTGACGGTCTCAGAAGCAGAGGCAACTGAGACTTGTCCTTCGCCACCTGGATTGAGGTGAGTAACCGATCCACCATGAGGATCTAGCAAGTAGTGGGAATTGGGCATTCTAAAATTGGGGAGAAAAGGGGATAACATTTTTAAATAAAAATTTATATTACCAACAATTGGAATTAAAAGTTGAATCCAAAAATTAACATGAAAATAAGGATATCCATGTATTTGGTATGTGCCCCCTTTTGCTATACTCCACAAGTTTGTGCAAAACCTGATGATCCATGTTATACCAGCATGATTTAAGAATCTTCTTAAGAACATCTTGTGTTTCAGTGGAAACAAGAAAATCTGACCTTTTGTATAAAGAAGTTAACATAGTCAATGTCACAAATCTGCTCGTTTGGCTAGTGACCTAGATATAGTGCAAAATCTTTCTCCAAATATTTTGTTGTTTATTTCTGTTTTAATAGTCAAAATCCTAAAACGTTTTTCCAGCTTTAAATTCTGAATCCCAGATGTGGACTCTACACATACTTTTTAACTCCACTGTATTTTTATATGTATGCATTGTTGCAGATTTATCTGAAATCTTAAATGATCAACAGTCCTCTCAAATGACAAAGTTTATGTTGCATCTGAGTGTTTTAAACAGGACATCTGCTCATGTGTAAAAATCCCAGTTGTTCTCTTCTGTATCATAAACACACTTAACGTATGATCATGGAATTTTAATAAGAGGAAATGGAGTCTGGCTCCACACACACACACACACACACACACACATGCACATCTGTAGTGTAAAATAAACTGCTGCTTGTCTGGTGAATTCTGCTGCAGGCTTTGCAGATCTGATTTGTGGAATATAGGATCCCTGAGAGACCATGTGTGTCGCCCATTTAGGTATCTGGACCATCTGTGCACTGCGTGTGACATTTTGACCTTTGTACGCATAAAGGTAGTGGGGCATAACTAGGTGACCTTTAGATAGGTTCACACTTCCCACACCTGTCATTTCAGTGCAGAGAGGATCAAAGGGATAATGATGTCATGTATCTCTGTGTGGGGTTGTCACGAGACCAACATTTCAGTAGTCGATAATAAAAAAGTAGCATTTTTTGTTTTTTTTTTATACCAGTTTCAATTCCACATCAAAACAGACTTTTTTATTTAGAAAGTTATATAGTAGAATAGTAGAATATAAATTTTAACAAATTGAATTAAAACAGCCTTCAGGTATTTCTCAATTAAGTTAACATTGCTTTAAAGGAATATATGCCGGGTTCAATACAAGTTAAACTCATTGGACAGCATTTTTTTTTTTTTGTTTTTTTTTTTTTTTTTCAATTTGGAATTCCCAATGTGCTTTTAAGTACTCGTGGTCGCGTAGTGATTTGCCTCAGTCTGGGTGGCGGAGGATGAATCTAAGACCGTCAACCCGCACATTTTATCACGTGGCTTGTTAAGCGCGTTGCCACGGAGACATAGCGCGTGTGGAGGCTTCACGCCATCCACCGCAGCAACCACGCTCACCTCACCACGCGCCCCACCGAGAACGAACCACATTATAGGGACCACGAGGAGTTTACCCCATGTGACTAGCAACCAGGCCAATTTGGTTGCTTAGGAGACCTGGCTGGAGTCACTCAGCACACCCTGGGATTTGAACTAGCGAGCTAGCGAACTCCAGGGTTGGTAGACAGCGTATTTTACCACTGAGCTACCCAGGCCCCCTTAATGGACAGCATTTGTGGCATAATGTTGATTGCCACAAATTAAAGTTTGACTTGCCCCTTATTTTCTTTAAAAAAAAAAAAAAAAAAAAAAAAAAGCAAAAATCTGGGATCCAGTGAGGCACTTACAATGGAAGTGAATGGGGCCAATTCGTAAATGTTAAAATACTCCCTATTTCAAAAGTATAACCACAAGACGTAAACCGTGGTTGTTAACATGATTTTAGTGTGATAAAATCGCTTACTAACCTTTTATGTTTAAAGTTATATCCAGTTATACAACTTTGTTGCCATGACGATTTAATGTCAACTAAAACCCTACACTAAAACAACAGTAAAAACAAAGATTTAAACAAATTTACAGCTAAAATAATATGAGTTTTGACAGGAGAATAAATTCAAGTGCTTTAAAAATATTATAACCTTCACATTTCTGCCTTTAAATTCTCCAAAAATTGGCCCCATTCACTTCCATTATAAGTGCCTCACTGTAACCTCAATTTTTTGCTTTTTGTGAAGTAATTTGTACATTTAAAAAAAAAAAAGCAAAAATGTGAAGATGAGTTATAAAATAACCTACATACTATAGCCTGTACACAGTATATAGTGCTTGGTCTCATAGTTAATCCTTTTTTTTTTTTTTTTAACTGCATGCCATTTATATTGTAATTTCTATTTTTAAAAATGTTTTATATTGTACAGCATACAATCATTTATGTTTTTTATAGATAAAATAAAGGAAATAAAATTTGGCTTTTTTATCAGATTAATCAAATAATGGAAGTTTAATCGATTATCAAAATAATCATTTGTTGCAGCCCCAGAAAGCAGTCAAACAGGGTGCGTGTACCAAATTTAGCCTGTAGGGCTGTGATTGTAGAAAGACTGGTATTGTTACAGAGTATTTATTTTAGTATTGACTTGGCACCGAAGTACTTGTACTTTTCTACATAATTTACCGGTGTTACAGGCTGTCGCCGAGCAACCACGACCGAATCCAGCGCTTACGGCAGGAGTTCCTTCAGATCAGACAGGAAGAGGCGGAGCCAGACGATCACCACCGCACCTACAGCCTAGAGCAGCCCTGGGTGAGTGTATGAGCTGTGTATGTGCGCCAATGACACTATGGACATACTGCCCTATGGGTTCCCTGTTTGCTGGGAGCTCCCGGGATGGAAAAGACATTCCAAGGACTCCATTCATGGGGCGGTTGCATACAAGACCACTAGGCCTGAGTTAATGCTAACCGCTAACCTGAGACCACTGCATGCAGGAGCATGTGAACTCTGACACTGACATTATCCTCTAACAATGCTAACATCACCATGTGTTCATCCATCTGGACTGTTCACTCATTCATTTATCTGTTCATCCAGTCTTCATCCATATCACTGCAGCCATGACTTCTGCAAATCATGAATTCGAGCAAGAACTGTGTGTGTGTGTGTGTGTGTGAGGGGGAGAGAGAGAGAGTGAAAATGTGTGTTGGAGTATAAAAAAATCATATCAGCATTTTTAGACTGAAATTGTTTAATATTTAAGATACTGAAACAAAATCCAGATTATAAGAATCTGGAGTGAGTGTGAACTGTTTTGTATATTAATCTGGATTCAGGTAAGCCATTTTATGTCTCTAAAACGATGCTGAATTTCCTATTGTTTGCACTTGAAGATCATCTTCATTAAAATGGTCCTGTCCTTTATTTCAGAATCCTTTCTTTGTGTTACGTAGTGTGGAATGTTTTTAACATTAACTCATTTGTAATCATCTTTCCAGGGACAGTGTTTAAACCAACTTTTGTTACACATGGTATTGTGTATTTTCCTTCATGTAAATTTCTCTTTTTAAATTTGTAATTCCCTCAGTTCCCTGACAGACATCTTTTAATGAATTGATTTTTATTTTATTTTATGCATTATAATGGTAGTGTTCATGTAACTATTAAACAAAATTTTAAATGTCTTTTTCATTTCCCCTTTTCCCTTTAAACTTTTTCCCAGATTTAAAACATTCATATGTCTGAAGGAATAGTTCACCCAAAATAGGATTCATCATTTATTCACCCCCATGTCGTTCCAACCCAGTATTAATTTCTTTCTTCCGTTAAACAAAAAAGGAGATCTTAGATAGAATGTCCAAGCAGTCTTTTTTCAATACAACAAAATTGGATTGTGATTTCAAATGCCAAGCTCCAAAAAAGCACCATAAAGGTATCATAAAAGTAAGTCCATATGACTCATGCACTATATTTTGAGTATTCTAAAGCCACACAATAACTTTGTGAGAGGAACAGATCATTGCTCTTAGCCTCTTGAGACCCGAGCGTGACTGCTGTGTGCATTTTCCATCTCCCTTTTCTAGTAACTAGTAGCACCTAAACATGCAAAAAAATAATAATAATAATAAAATTCTAGAGCAAATAGTTTTCCTAAAAATGTATGTCCCATGTGGACAGCGGGACTAAGTTGTGAAATTGTAAATAATACCATTTTTTTTTTTTTTTTTTATCAAATTGTTTGTTTCCAGGATTGTTGGTTACATACATGACATCAGAAATTAGCATAATTAATTATTATTCAGAGTAATGGTCAGCGTCTTCGTGTTTAGCAGCGTGGCATTTTGCAGTAAGTCACTCAAATTTTAAAAATGGCAAAGAGAGACTCCTCTAATCTTTTGACACAGGTTTCAGTGTAAACGCTTAATTAGGTTTCTTACCAGATGTAGTTTTGTTGGCGTTTCTCCCAAAGACAAACTCAGCAGTGGTAGGCGCCATGTTGTTTTGTCACATGACTCCATGCATCAGAAGTTTAACCCTTTACTGACAGCACAGAGATCAGTCGGTTGAAATTAATTTAAAATATGCGTTGCGTATAGCGAAGCCAAAATACAACGTTCATGAGGTTAAATATAATTTTTGCTTGTGTTCAATTTAAGTAACATTTTTTTAAAAGTTAAATTTTGCTCTATTCCTCACACAAAGCTATCGTATGGCTTTAGAAGACTTTCCATATTGCGCACCAGTCATATGAACTACTTTTATGATACTTTTGTGGTGTTTTTTTTTTTTTCAAAGATTGGCATTTAAAATCACTTACCACTTTTGTGGTGGTTAACATTTTAAGTTTGGATGAAATATTCCTTTAAGCCATATTTAAGCCATATTCCTACTAAGCCCAAGATAAATTTACGCCCCTTTTTTTACTACAATATTCCTTACTAAAAAACTTTTTGTAAGACAAAAATGGGTGGTTTGCTTAAATGTGTCAAATTTTTTTGTAGCTGAATCAAAACTTGTTCAGGTCTGTTTCAAACATATCCATCCTCATTTCTTCTCAGAATTTTTGGTCAAGTTTCCTGAGAAGTTACTTTTTTTCTTCAAACACTAACCATTTTTCAGAAAAATGGCTGTGTGTCAACGTTAACCTCATCTGCTGTAAGGAATCTCTCACCGTTACTGTGCTCATATCAGACCTTTTAATGCCATAATCTGTTTAGCAAACAAATGGTACGTTGCTGTGACACTGATGTTGTTTTAGGCAGTGAAGTGTGCGTGTGTGTTAATGAACTGGGCTAAATGATGTGGCTCCTTACATCCCTCATCCTTCAACACCTCTGTCTCCATGGACACATGGCTGCGGCAAGCTGTGTCAATCAATCCCAGCATGCTGTTCTCCTTCATTTGAGTTAATGGAATTCTCCGTGTGAATCGGCCCTTGATTGAGCGTGCCTGGGCCGGCATTCATCGGTTTGACCGAGCGTGGCGACAGCAGGGAACTCGATGTAAATGTTGCCATTAAAGAAATGAAATCTTATGGGTCATGAGCAATTTGCTGTCGTTACACTCTTCTGAGTACCGCACAAAGCCGTGTGCATGTAAGAGAGAGAGAGAGAGACAGTCTTAAATGAGTCTTTTATTGTTTATAATTATTTCCATATGTTCTGTGCACACTAGGGAGTGTGAACAAATATGTGTTTCGTTAATTAATTACATTACAGATATGCTCAGTTATGGAATCACTACAAATCCCCCTCACCATAAAATGAACTAATGTTCACTTAATGTTCATCTGACATTAACCTAACCTCCAGCTAACATTAACCTAACATTCATCTAACATCTGCCATTTTTTACTCATTCAGCCACACTGTTTTGTCCATGATGTGTGTCTGTGGATCTGACATCAGAGCAATAAAGCCAGCACTGCAGGAGACAAACAAGACACTTCATGAGACAAAAAATAAAAAATCAATAGTATATTTTATGATAGCAGTATTTTTTATTATACTACTTAAAATGTTACAGAATATTTAATATAAAATGTTTACCCATAAGGCTATGTGCATTTACGTTAATAGTTTACATTAGAAAATGATGATTTTCTTTTCTGCCGATTGGATATTACTGTTAATATAGAAACAGAAAAAGAAATTGATCATATAATAATTACACTTCTTTTTAATGATGTGGTCATTTAAATTATAATAATGTTATTAAGGGCAGGGTTGTTGAGAATCTAATTACATAAATGTTTTATGGGTTATAATCTGCTCTAATGGTTTCATTAACAGCAGTAATGTACTAAAGGTCAAAGGAATGGTAATAATGACATTCCATCTCAAGCACAGACCCACATATAAACACACAGTTCTTCACATATTACATCCCTGATCTCTGGTAAGTGCTTGGCATGAGTATGTGTGTGCATCAGAATGATTTTCATAACCCAAGCATGTGCATGTTTGTTTTGTTTTTTTTCCAGATTTTCTTTACTCGATATACAACTTTTTGGCCTGTTTGTTAATTCTACATGTTAATAACATATGCGTCTGTTTTAGTCAAACTGCAGCACACAAACCTCATCTGGCTGTCATTCAGTGTCTGTGGAGGTGCAGTTACAGAGACAGGAAGCCAGAGATGCTTTCACACATGCTCAGAGACAGTACAGCTCTTTACCACGGTAAGTGTTTGTGTGGAATGTATTTTTAATGCTTTTCTTTTCTTTTTGGTTTATTGAGCAAATCATTTATTTTAAGATCCCATTGGAGTTTTGTGGCTTTTAATCCATGTCTGTTAGCTTTTAGGATATCTAAATGCAAGTTAACACCCAAAACTTATACTACCGATAAAATATGGCAAACTAAATTGACTTAAGCATGTGCATAGATATGAATTATAGATATTAACAATTAAAATTTTACTATTAAACTAATTCTTGTTATCAGGAATGGAATTACTACTTGTGAAAGTGATCATTTTTTATATAAAAAATGGAATTTCACCTAGTAAAAAACATTATTATTGATATAATTGTTGGTATCTATAATTCATATCCTGCACGTGATTAAATGTCAAAGGGGTTGTGATAGATACAGTGGCAAGAATAAACTGGTTTTCTGTATTAATTGGTCATAAAATGTGATCTTCTCATTAGTCACAGGTTTAGACAAACACAATGTACTTAAGCTAACAACACACTAAGAATTATAATCGTTCGCTTTATTGAACACATCCCATTAAACATTCACAGTGCTATGGAAAAAGTAAATGAACCCTTGGATTTAATAACTGTTCTAACCTCCCTTGGCTGCAATAACCTCAACCAAGTGTTTCCGGTAGCTGCGGATTAGACCTACACAACATTCAGAAGGAATTTTGGACCATTCTTCCTTACAGAACGGCTTCAGCTCAGCCATATTCTCTGGATGTCTGGTGTGAACAGCTGTCTTGCGGTCATTCCACAGCATCTCTATTGTGTTAAGGTCTGGGCTCTGACTGGGCCACTTCAGAAGGTGGATTTTATTTTTTGAAGCCATTCTGTAGTGGATTTACTTCGATGTTTAGGGTCATTGTCCTGCTGCATCACCCAACTTCTACTGAGCTTCAGCTGGTGCACAGCCACCCTGATATTATTCTGTAGAATATCTTGATAAACTTGATGAGCACAGTAACCGTGAAGGATTCCTTACAGCAGATGAGGTTAACGTTGACAAAAAATTTTCTGAAAAATGGTTAGCATTTACGTTAGAAACTTGAACAAAAATTCTGAGAAGAAATGAGGACGGATATATTTGAAACAGACCTGAACTAGTTTTGATTCAGCTACATAAACAAAATTGACATTTAAGCAAACAACCCATTTTTTCTGTTGCCTTCTTATTTTTATTATTTTAAGTTTTTTAGTAAGGAATATTGTAGTTAAAAAAAGGTAGACTCTATGGTAGACTCATGAACAGAGATGTTAACCAGTTCCAATGATTCCTTCAATTCTTTAGCTGTCACTCTGTGGTTCTTTTTTACCTCACTGAGCATTCTGCGGTGTGCCCTTTGATTCATCTTGGCTGGACGGCCACTTCTAGGGAGAGTAGCTACAGTACTAAATCTGCTCCATTTAGTGACCGTTTGTCTAACTGTGGACAGATGAATATCTAAGCTCTTCAAGTTAACTTTATACCCCTTTCCAGCTTTATGCAAAGCAACAATTCTTGATCATAGGTCTTCTAAGATCTCTTTTTTGCAGGGCATGGTCCAAGTCAGCAGATGCTTCTTGTGAATAGCAAACTCAAAATGTTGGATTGCTTTTTATGTCAAAGTAGCTCTAACCCACCCCTCCATTCTCGTTTCATTAATTTGATGCCAGGTTTGCCAAATCTAACTTTGCTAACTCGGTTAATGAGTGGCGCCTTGTTATTTACATTTACATTTATTCATTTGGCAGACACTTTTATCCAAAGCGACTTACAAGAGAGGAAAACATAAGCGAATCATCTTAGGAGACAGTGGTATGAAAAGTGCTGTATTACAAAGTATCACTAGCATCATAATAGTATTCAAAACAGAATAAAGTACAACAGGAAATTTTTTTTTTTTTTTATGACTGGTTAAGTGCTCATGGAAAAGATGTGTTTTTAGTCATTTTTTGAAGACAGAGAGTGAGTCAGCTTCACGAATGTAGTTGGGAAGGTCGTTCCACCAACGTGGTACGATGAAGCTGAAAGTCCGGGAAAGTGTTTTGGTGCCTCTTTATGGTGGTACAACAAGGCGACGTTCCTTAGCCGACCGCAGGCTTCTAGTGGGCGCGTAGCTCTGCATAAATGATTTTAGGTATACTGGAGCAGACCCAGTGACTGTTCTGTATGCCAGCATCAGAGCCTTGAATTTGATACGTGCATCATCTGGTAGCCAGTGGAGAGAGACAAGGAGTGGTGTAACATGTGCTCTCTTTGGTTCATTAAAGACCAGACGTGCTGCTGCATTCTGGATCATTTGCAGGGGTCTAGTTGCACATGCAGGGAGGCCTGCAATGAGAGCGTTACAGTAGTCCAGTCTAGTTATGACAAGTGACTGGACAAGCAGTTGTGTGGCATGTTCAGAGAGGAAGGGTCTTATCTTCCTGATATTGTAGAGTGTAAATCTACATGATCTTGCGGTCAGACCTGACCGCAAATACCTTGTTATACCAACACAAAGAGGCACCAAGTCACTTTCCCGATCTTTCGGCTTCACTGAACCTCGTTGGTGGAATGACCTTCCCTACTTCATCCGTGAAGCAGACTCACTCTCTTTAAAAAACTTTGGGGGAAAAAAACAAAAACCGGCTAAAGACATGAGCACTTGACCATGCACTCATAATAATAAAAATATATACAGTACTGTGCAAAAGTCTTAGGCACATAAGATGTTTCACAAAAGCATTTGTCTTAAGATGGTTATTTATATCTTCAACTTTAGTGTGTTAATAGGAAATATAAATGTTAGACTCCCAAACATTACTTTTGCAAATAGAAAATATTAAAATAGAAGAACGGGGAGCCCTGCAACAGATGTCATGGCCCCCACAAAGCCCCCCACTGAACATCGTGTCAGTCTGAGATTACATAAAGAGACAGAAGTAGAAGAATTTGTGCTGTTTTAAAGGCAAAGGTGGTCACACCGAATATTGATTTAGCTTTTTTATGTTTACTGGACTTTGTATGACATTAAGTGATAAATGAAAACTATTTATGTCATTAATTTTTGAAGACATTCTCTCTATACAACATTTTTCACAAGTGCCTAAAACTTTTGCACAGTACTGTATATGTTCTTGTTGCACTCTAATGTGTCTTGGATACTATTATTCTAATGCAATTGAAACATAATTCAGCACATTTCGTACTGTCTCCTTAACATGAATCACTGATGATGTATTATTCCTCTTTTGTAAATCGCTTTGGATAAAAGCATCTGCCAAATGAATAAATGTAAATGTAACTCCTGGCTCTTAATTAGCTTTTGTTGGCATCATTAGCCTAGGGGTTCACATGCTATTTCCAACCTACACTGTGAATGTTAAGATGATGTATTCAATATGTACAAGAAAATACAGTAATTTGTGTGTTAGTTAAAACAGATTGTTTGTTCATTATTGTAACTTAGATGAAGGTCAAACCAGATTTTGAGACAAATGTATACATAAATGCAGATAATTCCAAAGGGTTCACATAAATTTTCTTGCCAGTGTACACAGTACATGTTTTTTTTCCAGCAAAAAGGACCATGTCAATATCAATGACTCATCACTAGGAATGTAACGGTTTCACAACATACCTCAGTTTTCATACTGTTGACATCTTATCATTCACGGTATTGTATGAATAAGAAGGTTTTTATCGGAACTTTTCTAAAATCCGAATCCATTTAATTAAGACAGAATCAGCTAAATTTACACAGCATCATATAAAGTTGACATGATAAAATAAATCTCTAAATTGCAACTTTCTCATTTTACATTTAAGCGTCACTCCATTTTAAAGGTGACACTTGTGTGTTGCAAGCATAGCAGCACAAGGACATGTCAGAGCCTGAAACTTTATTTCCCCCAACAAAGTGGTTGAAATCTGCTGTGTGGGAACACTCGGGATATTTAAAAGACCCTCGAGGCACCATCAATGAGCGTGTTTACATGCACGTTCTTACACGATTATGCTTAATAAGCTGACAATGTGTGTGGTCAGGTAAACCCATTAAACCGCTTTCTTTTATCGGTGTAAAGTCATAAATGGCTTAATAATAAACAATCGACACAGGTAGATGTTTGCCCATCACCCCGATTTCATGTTGCATGTAAACACCTTTACCAGTGTTCTTACCGGCTTATTTCATGTACAATAAATCTATCGCTTACAGCCATGTTTTCATTCCTTTTTAAAATCAAAGATAACACTACTTTGAATGAGGTCTATAGAGGGCACAAATGTAATAATTGGTCCTAAATGTAATAAATGTCCTAAATGTACTAATTGTTGGTCCAAATTGTATGTAATTACTAAAATGTAATTTAGGACTAATAGTTATTACATTTCGGGCGTTTACTACATTTAGGGTCTTTATTATATTAAGGGCCCTAAATGTAATATGTTTTTAGCTCTTAAATTTAGAAATTTGCTGTCCTAAATTGTGGCCAACTTCCTGTTTCAATATCACATTTGTCAAAAGAAGCATGCTCATCAAACAATTTCATGGGGTCTTTGCGGAGATACACACACTTTATCTTACCTATTTCTCCCATGTGCAGCCATCCTCGTAAGACGCCCACTCCAGCTTCAGAGAGCGAATGGGAGAGGACATGTCCACCTGGCGACGGTTTCCAGGCAGCTAAAGACAGTGGTCGTTACTCCAGCTACCAGGGCCTTCGTTCCGTCCCGCGCACCGTTCCTCGTTCCAGCTGCAGGAATGGCCTTTCTGCTCCCCCGGGATCTGGCGGTACTACAGTAGGTGGCGGTTACAATGCTCGCGTCCTATTGGAGGCCCAGGAGCTCCTCAGACAGGAACAGAGACGAAGAGAACAGAAAATGAAAGGAAGAGGCCCATCAATCCGCGTGGACTACGAATCCCAAGATTCCAAAGGACCCCTAAGACAGGATGTCCCACCCTCCCCTTCACAGGTTGTTAGACTCGGCCGCATACACACACCTGAGAAATCACGCCCGTTTTTGTCATGAGAAAAAGAGGGAAACTCATACACCATATACCCAATAAAAAAACGGAATGGTGGACAAGATTTTTGTGTGCAACCGCTGATAGACACAAACATTTGTTAGTCTGGTAGTTGTACACAGACTCCGCCTCCCTCAGTGCCTTTTGATTATAAGGTTACAGTTGTCCCGCCCTATCCGACAGCTCATTGGTGCATCCAGTGGCACTCTTCAATCGCTGTGAAGACCTTCATGCTCTGACAATCAGCCTGACACAAATGACATCTGCTGCTCTGCAGAACCATATAAAACTATTACATAGTCAAAATGAGCAGTTTTCCTGCATTGCATAGGTTTTTACGAAGCTTTGTTTGCTATGGTGAGGTAGAGCTTTTTTACAAAGATTTGTCAGATTAATTTTTAAATATCAAGACAAGGTTGTCAGTTAAAAGAATGTTTAAAGGAAAAATTCTGATGTAATTTACTGACCCTCATGTCATTCCAATCTGCTATGATTTTCTTTCTTCTGTGGAAAACAAATGGAGATGTTTCACACTACTCTTGTCCATTCAGTAAAAGCATACAATCCAAAAAATGAGCGAGACAAACTAAAAATGGGGTCACAGATAGCAGGTCATTAATTGATGCTCCTCATTAAATTTTCAGAGGGCTTTCACACACAGACACAGAATACTCAACCTACTGTTGCCTGCCAGGTGTATGTGTGAGTCTCTGCTCTCCCAGATGACCCACACTGAATTTTTCATCACACACACACCAGCTGCCCCTGCATTGACAGGCCACAGTGCTGTGTGAAAGTTCAGGCACAAAAGTTGTCTTCCCATTTGAACACATGTTTGTAATAGCATACTACCATTTGATCAGTGTATATACTGTAGTATGAATTAGGGATGCGTAGATTAAAAAAAAAATCTGTGCGCCAAACCGATATCTGATTATTTAGAACAGCATCTGCCAGTACCTATAGTTGTAGGGTTCTGCTTATTTTATGCTACCTTGTTTCAGATCACTGGTAATTAATTACATAACTTTAAAATAAATGTTAGCCCGTTTTAGCCTCCATTTTATCTTTGACAAACTCATTTTGTTCCTTGCTGTGTCAAGCTTTATGGTGAGTAATCAAATTAGTTGTGATCACGTTTTAACAGTAGTTCCACCTCATGAAATTTTAGTATTGCCGTCATTGTCACACAAGTCAAAGTAATTTCACACAAGATTTTTTTTTTTTTTTACACACAGCACTTAATTGACCCTTTGCTAAGCCCCCCCTTAAAAGCGTTTCAGACCAATCCTAACTTAGTTGCAGTCTGCCATTTCTCTGACTAGCGCTTGCTGTTTTCCAATGAGAGTCTTCGACAGTAGTGTGTAGTTTTATGCTGAATTTTATAGAAATTATAAAAAATAAAAAAAAACATTGTTGCCGACTTGTAATAGTGACACGAGGTATCTAGAGAGGACACGCAATGTTTTTTCTTTTCTTTTTTATCTCGAGAAGAGCGTGCCATGGTTTAAAATGTGTAATTCCTCATTCCCAAAGGAACTTGTATAACATCAGCAAGGATACCTACATTTGCTCCAAGATAAAGCTCATAACTTAACGTTTATTCATGTATTGATTCAGGTCTTAGTAAAGGCAATAGTAAATAAAGAGTTCACAGAATTTGTTATGAGACATTGAGCAGATCTGTTCACTTACACCTAATGTTATCAGGTGTGAAATCACTATCAAATGACGCTTTTCTCTTTTCAAGTGACTGTGATAATCAGTCTCCACAATTTTACAATTAAATTTTACAAAAAATGTAAATATACTTTGTCACTCTTCATTCCAGCCTTCGTCGAATATTATTTATTCTGTTTATGAGTATATTTTGCCAAAACCGCACCGTTCACGGCAGTCTCCAATTCATTCCGATAGGAAGTTCTGAAAAACTTGTCAGAGTGAGCAACGGTAAATAAGGTGGGTGGAGCTTAGCGAAGCGTAAATTATCTGACATGTTTTTCCACCCCTTTTTGATTGACGGGAAATAATCGGCCCTGATCATCAGCCTTTTTTAAAAAAAAAAATCAGCCTATGTCCAATAGTATGGATAAATGCTTTATCAGCCGATACCGATGATTGGCCGAAACATTGGTGCATCTCTAGTATGAATACTGTGCACAAAACGTGAATTTTCTGTATGCATGGAATAACCAGATGACCAACTATCATCTGTGAATTTCAGTAATATCAATATCAGGAATTTTGATATATAACATTTGATTATAAGATCGATTGCCAAGAGTTGATACGTTTTTGTGCAAGATTGGATTAAAAATGCTAAATAACAACTTTTTTTAACGGAAATACTAGACGCCACTTGCTGAAATAAACAATGAAATGCAATACAAATGCAAATGTAATGCATACCACAGTTTGAAACATTTAGCACTGGATTAATATATTTTTTTTCTTTTTTTTATTCAAAAAAAAAAAAAAAAATACTTACAAATCCGTATTCCATTCTAAAAATAGCCAGCACACATATCCCCCTATAGATCACACTTTATATAGACAAATAGTTGGATAGATGGATAGATTTATGGATCTTATAAATTATTAAGTGGAAAGTCTTTAACAGACTAATGAGCTAAACCATACTTGCAGCTGAACAGCTCGTGTCTTCAACTTTATACGTCTTACTCAAACTCTGCTGGAGCTGTCAGCTGCTGAGATGGCAAATCTGCAGTACCGTGTTAGTGATGCAGATTGAGATCACAAACTAGAACTTCGAGTTCTGTAGAGATGAAAGTTCTGGGCTTTGAATCAAGAGCTCCTGTAGAGCTGATACTCTCAGACTGCAGTGTAACATGCTAGGTCAATGCTTTGTGTGTATGTGTGCGGGGGCAGTGCCATATGAGCCAGCCGATGCTCGTTTGACACATAACAGTGTGACACAATGGTGTGATACACTACTGCCCAGGCACAGATGGTTGGTTGCGTTGTGTGTGGATGAGTGTGTATGTGTGTTCTGGTATCGAGATGACAACATGAAAAGTGCCTCATTATGACATGTTGGACTCCAAACAATCAGACACTTTGATTTCTCATTGTTTCTCATTGCATACTTTTTTCCATGGTATGCTGCATGAAATTTGTTCCTTATTTTTGTGATACTTGGGAGATCGGGAAATAATGTAAGCCCGTTTTATAAGGTTGCCTCATTTTTATCCTTTTCAACTGAATGAAACCTCGTTTGCACCTTTATAAATGTCAAATTTCCAGATAGTAATGACCATTTTTAAATGAACCATTAAATACGTGGAGGCTTTGGCACAGATGGACAGATTCTTTAATTTATGTGTGTATCATAGCAACCGTCTCCATATGCTGTTATGTGTTTTAAAAGGTCAGGGGTCATGAAGGAGCATTGATATGAAGTTTCTGACAGATTTTGATGAATCAATGTCAGATTTTCTTTACTTTTTGTGTTAGTTTGTTTACAGTACTATGTACAGGTTATTTTTTTTATTTTTATTTTTTAAGTTTTTGTTTCTGCCTTGGTGCATCATGTGTCTGTTATTTTGTGTTGTTTATATGCTGTTCAGAATTTTGTGTTGTTTAGGAGCAGCAGTTGTTTTGACCATACAAAACTCTTGTAAAATAAAGGAAGTGATGCTCTTCTTCTGTGTGCCATATACACTGAGTTTCTATGTGTGTGCGAGATCGAGATCTACATTATCCATTAATCATCTACTTTCCGCTTGGGTCTGACATTTTTAGACACGTGAGTGTGTTTGTGTGTGTGTGTGGAGTGTGTGTCTCTGCGTCTCTGTGACTTTATCCTGTTTACCAGAATATGCATTCACTTTGCATGATTTGTCATACTGTGAAAAGTGAAAAGGTCATAGAGGTCAGAGGAGAGCTGAGAGATAGAAAAATTTAAACTCTGTCATGTTTTCACTTACACACGTCTACATGAGCGGTCTGCACGGGCCTTAAAATTAAGAAACCTTACCTGAGACCATGTTACCCTACACTGTCCGGCCGGTACAGTCAAATTTTAAACCGAACCAGATCCAAACACAAAATCGCTCACTCTCTTTATTATTTCTCCTCCAAGCAAGAAGCGTTGCAATAGACTGTTAACAGTCAGGTTCCAGGAGTAAAAAGCTGACTGTAAAAAGCTGACTCATTTTTTTCCACAGATGAACTGATTTCCAACGATAACTTTTAAACCTTTAAAACAGACCTACCATGAACTCCAAGGATGTGCATCAATGGTATATGTTTCCGCTGAAGCCATCCGTCTACTTTATTTCAACATCACTGTTTAAAAATCGTGTTTAATAGCGGAATTCGTGTTGAACAACTACATTACCCATTGTACAGCAAAGAAAGCCTCACCAATCAGAGAACTGTGACCAACAAAGCCCGCCAAACAAGTCCAGCAGCGACCGCCCACTTCCATGATTCACTGTTAATGATGCAATATTTGTATATATCGGAATATATAGTCAACAACCTAATATCAATAGTTTTATATATTTCTATCATTTTTATTTGAATATGTCATGAGCAATGCTTCATGGGATTGTAGTTCGTACCCTCGTTAAAGACGGTAAGTCTTGTATCTTTTTGTTCGATTATCAAATACTTTTTTTTTTTGCTTTAAATTAAAAGTTTGTAAAGTTGTGATTCACCTCAGAGCTGGTTGGTTTGTTTCATGGCTTAGAACTCTTTTATGAAAGGATTTTATAAAAAGCCTATGAAAAAATTGTTCCGGAACCCATACGGCTGAAAAGTTGGGTGGGCATTGTAGGCGGTATTATATGTGAGCATTGTAGGCAACATTCGTAACAGTATAGTTACATTAATCATACACCATTTTTACAAGGCATGGCGCCAAAAGAAACAGCAAGACATGGTGCAACAAACCGATCAACGTCCATCCAGCACATGCCTACATAGGCTTCTAACTCAACCATTAGCATGTCTGTGAGTTAGAGCGCTTGGGCGAAACAAGTTAGGTAGGCCTATTTATTTTTTTCATCAATTACAAACCCAAATCTGAAGTCATACTTAGAAAACTGACCCGAAGTCAGCCCGAAACCCGAAGGTTTCTCGGGGTTGGGTGGCAGATCCCTAGTCCAGATATTCCAGATAATCACCTGCAATTGTCATTTTTAGATAAACATTCTTTTAAGTGGAATCAGATGAAATATCCAATTTGAGAGGACCATCAAGATAACAATGAAAAGATGAGAAATAATCAGACTGCCTGAAGTGAAGCAGATGGAACAGTCCTTAAACCATATGTTTGAAGGTGCACCTCTCACCTGGGTTCTAAGGCATACAAATCCAACAGATATGCTGATTATACACACAGACACACACGTTTACATTTTTTTTTTTTTGGCTTTTTTTGGCTTTTTTTGCACACACAAATGACTATAAAACCTCATGACTTTGTGTAACTGGTGCATTCTGCCTCTCATTTTTTCAATTCTTTCAAGCAATTTTTGAGCGAGACTTTGTGTGTGTGTGTCAGAATAGCAAATGGATTTGCTCTGGTTTAAGATTTATAATTCCTGAATGAAAGACTTGGGTCTTATTCTGACCCTGGGGCAGAGAGCAAACACAGGGACAGTAGTTTGACAGCCTCATATTGAAGAAAAAGTGGTGTGCAGGAGAGAAAACGTAGTAAAGAGAGTAAATTCTGGGCCCTCAGAGAAGTAAAGGCAACATTTGTGCCACAGTATCTGAGTAGGATTCATGTCTAGCAGTGACTCATTGGTTCTGTATCACTGGATCTGCAGCTGAATTAACTAGGTTACTTCACGGATTGAACAGAAACATTGTTAGGTCCCTTCTGAACGACTGGTACAAGGAAAGATTATCAACATCCAGTAATTAATATCTAGAGAAAAAGACTAGCAGTTCCTGCCAAGATCTTCAGTAATTGCAGCAGAGAATGGAATAGAATGTAGATGCAGTATGGGATTCTACTAAATTGAATTTGAATCTGAAAAAAGGATATACCCACAGGTGAAGTCAATGTGTTGAATGCAGGAGAAATGGGCAGGAGTAAAGACCTGAGTGGCTTTGACAAGGGCCAAATTGTTATGGCCTGATGACTGGGTCAGAGCATCTCTGAAACGTCAATGCTCGTGGGGTGCTCCCGGTCAGCAGTGGTGAGTACTTATCGACAGTGGTCCGAGGAGGGACAAACCACAAACCGGCGACAGGGTGCTGGGCGCAAGGTTCATCGATGCCTGAGAGCACGATGCACGATGGCTATTCCGTCTGGCCCAAACTGACAGAAGGTCTACTGTAGCACAGTATTTTTTTTTATTTATGAAGGTTACGGGAGGAATGTGTCACAACACACACTGCTGCGTAGCCGCAGACTGGTCACAGTGCCCATGATGACTCCTGTCCACCATCGAAAGCACCTACAATGGGCATGCGAGCGTTGGAACTGGACATTGAAGCAGTGGAAGAAGGTTGCCTGTTCCAATGAGTCATGTAGACGGCCGTGTACATGTGCGCCATTTACCTGGTGAAGTGAATGCACCAGGATGCACTGTTGGAAGATGACAAGACGGTAGAGGGAGTATGATGCTGGTATCAATTTGACACGTGCCAGCTACCTAAACATCGTTGCTGATCAGGTACACCCCTTCATGGCAATGGTATTCCCTGATGGCAGTGGTCTCTTTCAGCAGGATAATGCACCCTGCCGCACTGCACACATTGTTCAGGAATGGATTAAAGAACATAATAAAAAGTTCAAGGTGTTGCCTTGGCCTCCAAATTCCCCAGATCTCAATCCGATTGAGCATCTGTGGGATGTGCTGGACCAACAAGTCTGACCCATGGTGGCTCCATCTCGCAACATACAGGACCTGAAGGATCTGCTGCTAATGTCTTGGTGCCAAATACCAAAGGACACCTTCAGGGGTATTAGACAGCATATTAGGCATGTGGTCATAAAGTTTTGGCTCATCAATGTATAGGAGTATTATGTCACACAAGGATGTGCATTACTGTGATTTTACCATGCTTAAGGGGTATTGTTAGGAATGTTGTGAAGCAAGGTTCCAAAAACCCTATTTCCATAAATAGCTAATATAGTGCCTGCAGCAAGCATAGCTGATTGAGCAACATGATGACACAGGAAGTCAGCATGTTGTGTACGACAGTTCAGCCACATTATGCAGACTCGCTGACAAGCGGCATATCCTATCAGACATTTTATTTATTTTTCTTTTCTTTTTTTTTATTGAAAACAATTCAAATGGTACAATCAAGAGTACATATACTGTAACGATAATAAAAAAAAAAGCATTGTTATAAAAAAACATGTCGGGTATATAGGAAAACCTATTACGTAAAAGTGAAGCAGCAAAATGATATTATAGAACAATGTTGTACATAGTAAACAGTTGCACAGTTCTTATTCTATCAGACATTTTTGCATCTGCTTCACCTTGTTTGCCTTCCCCTGTGGCACGACCGGAAGCGCATTGCGTAAGCAGCTTTAAGCCTGTGTCATACTAGCTGATTTTTCCAGCGATATTTAGGTATGAGCTTCATTAACAAAATCACCAGCCAGGCAGAGGCAGACGATGTGTCATAATCATTTGACGTCGGGACTTCCTGCTGAGTTAATGGTTCCTGCAACGGTAAAAAGAATCCAACATGTTACTGAAGAGCTGACAAGACATCAAGCTGATCCGAACATTTTCATCGCACTCAGTTGCATATCATCACAAACGCTGATCGTACTCCATAGTGATTCTGTCACCAAGCATTTTCCCAAACTATAATGTCTAAAGCTGATGCCATACAAACAGACCTTAAAACAACTCGTTTTGACCAAGGGTGTCACACATGCAGACTGTTTTGCTGAGATCTCACTCTCTTCAGTCGAAGGTGTGACACACTTGCTGATACAAAATGGTGGGTGACACACAAACTAACTCACCACAACTCTCTCTCTCTGATTCCCTGTCACATGGAGCTTGCCGAAATAACAACAAGAGTACCGTGTGAGCATAAACAATTGCAAAAGAGTGATTTAGAGAGCGATTCATAAGCACGGTAGAAGCTTCCACCATATTCTTGGGACAACAAATGTCCTGGTGGCTTACATCCACCTCAAGAATAAAAGGCTTGGCAAAATCTGCAAAGGCTAATACTGATGCACTCACCAATGTGCTCTTAAACTTATTTAAAATCTCTTCACATTGGGTTGGCCCCAGGTGAAGTCCTGTTAGATTTTTCTGCCTTCAGAACACCCGCCACTTGCTGATGAAGTGGCGCATCTCTAGGTTGCCTACATGCTGCCAAATTAGAGGTTTTCTCAGGGTCAGTAGCTACCTCCTACCTAGAGCCCAAGGTATTGTACCTCCTGTTTGAAAAAATGTTGTCCTCGACCCTTGCTGCTGGAGCCTGCTGAACACCATATCACACCATTGAAGATGTTGTGGGATGGAGGAATAGAATAATTAGTACAAGATGCCGTAATTGTACAAGTTGGCTCATACAACAACTTACTGAACGACCTTTACTCCCAGAGAGAAAAATAAAAATAAAATAAAAAAATAAATTAACAATGTTATTATAATTTTTTGAAAGTTTAACCCGTAACCCAAACCTAAACCTAACCATGGATTTAATAGGAAAATAGGAGTTGTTATGAGACTGTTAATTCTTCCAATTTTTTTCGTTAGCCTAACCCGAGACAGAGAACTTCTATTAAAATGTATGGGAGAAATTGAAATGCCCAAAATAGCAGATGTAGAAAAGGAGCTAATCACCTTTTAGATACAAATATCGCCTTTTAGTCAACTCGAGAACATGCATGCGCATTAGCTGGCCCAGCCTGAAAATAGCATTTCATAATGTGATCTGAGCTCAAGAAGCAAAATTTATGACATAATTTTTCTCAGATTTTACTGCTGATTAGAAATATATTCCTTGATTGGAATCTTGACCAACCGTTTTGGAGATTTCCATCTTTCCCCATTCAAGTAGATAGGAGCTATTCTTTCATGCTGCTTGTATCAATAGAAAATAACTGTCCAGGCAAGGAGTGTTCCCAAGATGGCTGCCGAGTGGGCTGGCTTGTCTTGAAAGGAACTTGGATGGGATGTAACAACTTTGTACTTTAATACAGAATTCAATTTATGTGTGGTTTTGCATGTGGTTTATCAGCTTTTTCACAACAGTAAGCATACATACATCTCCAAGATGTCTTTTAAAGATCTAGAAAACGTCACATTCTAATAAGTGTGTATAAACATCTTAAAGGAATTTTACAGTTTCAATACAAGTTAAGCTTAATCAACAGCGTTGTATAATGTTGATTACCACAAAAAATAGTTTAGACTCGTCCTTCCTTTTCTTTAAAAAAGCAAAAATCGAGGTTAAGACTGGGCGTGGAAATGCATCTCGTCTTCAAACATCTTCAACTCTTCAAACATGTTTGGTAAGTTCGGTTCTCTGGTTTGTGTTCAGCTATGTTTTGTTCTGTTTTGAATATCTCAGTGGTGGTCCGATTGGAGCAAAAACAAAGCGAGTTTTTGCTTGAACGCCCCATCTTCACGAACTGTGAACTGCTGATCTTGTGCACTCATGAATGCGCACAGGAAAGCAATGGTCAGTTAAGATTTTCTCTAAACAATAAAATAGATTTTGGTTTGTTTCTCACCAAACCTTATTGTATGCCTTCAGAACAAGGCATGAGTCATGTAATTATTTATTTGACTTCTGAATGATACTTTTGCTTCCTTTTAAACCTTAAAGTGGTGGTCACCATCCATAGCCATTAAATGGTATCAGTAAACAGAATTTTTTTTCAAAAATGTCTCCCTATGTGTAACAAAACAGAAAAAAGTCATGTTGGTTTAGAACAACATGAGGGTGAGTAAATCATGATAATCAATTTTCATTTTTGGGTGAACTATCCCTTCCATGAGTCACAGGCAATCAGCCCACCATAGCACGGCTCAAACACGGTATGCCACTCTCTCTCTCCCTGTCAGCAAGGTATTGTCTAAGATTCAATTCTCAGTGGCCATTCATTCCACTTGAAGAGATTGACTCTCAGCACAGCTGTATAGCGGCCAATCGCTTCAGTCCTCAGCCAGTGGTTAGTCAATGGAAAGTGCTCTTATTAGATTTTCAATTTCAGCTTTGCTCTGAGAACGATTTCTGGGTCTGGGGATGGGCAGGCACATACAAGTGCATATAAAACACATACAGGTGCATCTCAATAAATTAGAATGTTGTGGAAAAGTTCATTTATTTCAGTAATTCAACTCAAATTGTGAAACTCGTGTATTAAATAAATTCAATGCACACAGACTGAAGTAGTTTAAGTCTTTGGTTCTTTTAATTGTGATGATTTTGGCTCACATTTAACAAAAACCCACCAATTCACTATCTCAAAAAATTAGAATATTTTGACATGCCAATCGGCTAATCAACTCAAAACACCTGCAAAGGTTTCCTGAGCCTTCAAAATGGTCTCTCAGTTTGGTTCACTAGGCTACACAATCATGGGGAAGACTGCTGATCTGACAGTTGTCCAGAAGACAATCACTGACACCCTTCACAAGGAGGGTAAGCCACAAACATTCATTGCCAAAGAAGCTGGCTGTTCACAGAGTGCTGTATCCAAGCATGTTAACAGAAAGTTGAGTGGAAGGAAAAAGTGTGGAAGAAAAAGATGCACAACCAACCAAGAGAACCGCAGCCTTACGATTGTCAAGCAAAATCGATTCAAGAATTTGGGTGAACTTCACAAGGAATGGACTGAGGCTGGGGTCAAGGCATCAAGAGCCACCACACACAGACATGTCAAGGAATTTGGCTACAGTTGTCGTATTCCTCTTGTTAAGTCACTCCTGAACCACAGACAATGTCAGAGGCGTCTTACCTGGGCTAAGGAGAAGAAGAACTGGACTGTTGCCCAGTGGTCCAAAGTCCTCTTTTCAGATGAGAGCAAGTTTTGTATATCATTTGGAAACCAAGGTCCTAGAGTCTGGAGGAAGGGTGGAGAAGCTCATAGCCCAAGTTGCTTGAAGTCTAGTGTTAAGTTTCCACAGTCTGTGATGATTTGGGGTGCAATGTCATCTGCTGGTGTTGGTCCATTGTGTTTTTTGAAAACCAAAGTCACTGCACCTGTTTACCAAGAAATTTTGGAGCACTTCATGCTTCCTTCTGCTGAAAGATGCTGATTTCATTTTCCAGCAGGATTTGGCACCTGCCCACACTGCCAAAAGCACCAAAAGTTGGTTAAATGACCATGGTGTTGGTGTGCTTGACTGGCCAGCAAACTCACCAGACCTGAACCCCATAGAGAATCTATGGGGTATTGTCAAGAGGAAAATGAGAAACAAGAGACCAAAAAATGCAGATGAGCTGAAGGCCACTGTCAAAGAAACCTGGGCTTCCATACCACCTCAGTAGTGCCACAAACTGATCACCTCCATGCCACGCCGAATTGAGGCAGTAATTAAAGCAAAAGGAGCCCCTACCAAGTATTGAGTACATATACAGTAAATGAACATACTTTCCAGAAGGCCAACAATTCACTAAAAAATGTTTTTTTTATTGGTCTTTTGATGTATTCTAATTTGTTGAGAGAGTGAATTGGTGGGTTTTTGTTAAATGTGAGCCAATTCATCACAATTAAAAGAACCAAAGACTTAAACTACTTCAGTCTGTGTGCATTGAATTTATTTAATACACGAGTTTCACAATTTGAGTTGAATTACTGAAATAAATGAACTTTTCCACGACATTCTAATTTATTGAGATGCACCTGTAAGCAATCTTTTTTTTTTTTTTTTTTTTTATTTATTTATTTTTTTAGGAATTATCAGCATAGAAATCATGAATATATAAAATAGCCTATATAAAATAATACCTTTTCAATAAATGTTTCTTAATATTAAATACAACCCCAAAAAATATTTTTATTATTTCAAATATACATCTGGCCATTTAAAATCAATGAATAGCCTAAATCTCTCGCTCCTGCATGCACACATACACTGCATGGGTGCATTTGGACTAAACATCACCCTATATCGAATTATTATTATTTTTATATGAACCTTGGTGTACCCACAGAGAGCGCACAGACATTTTTCTTCTGGGGCTTATAAAGTCCTGAACTAACTTTATACTGATTCAATAACCAACATTGGGGAAAAACAGAAGGGAGCAGACACTCAATGTTCTTGACATTTTCGTTGTAATAAGCCATATAAAAACAAAACTTTATCACAAATTAAGGCCTAAATAAAAAACTAAATAAAATAAAATTAATAATTCGGCTTGAAAACAACTGTACAAATGTTCACTTTTATCAGGATTAATCATGCATGTATATTTATTATGCATACTTGTTAAAAAGATTTCAGGATGTGTGATGCAGCAGTTTCCTTCAGGATCAAAGCACATTCTTATCATGTTCTTCTTAAAAGAAGCCTAATTTTTCAGGAAGTGTAATTCCCAAACATTTGCTGTGATAATCCATATGATATTTTGTTTCATGAAAAAATTATTGGAACAACCGATTATACCATAACCGGTTATTAACCAACAATTTAAAATAAAGTTTCACTCTGGAACAATTGAAAGGGACTTCATTCCCCTTTTTTGGTTATGTTCTGCAAAGAAAATGTTCGTTTTTGTTTCTTGTTTGTCATCTTTGAACCGTTTTTAGTCCCTGCTTCTAAAATGTATTTGTCACACCACAGAAATATTTAAAATGAGCTATTGTAGGCAAAAACTTATAAAACAAATTAGTGGTCACAGCATTCAAAATATACATTCATGTACAACCCTAATTCCGAAAAAGTTGGGACAGTATGAAAAATGCTAATAAAAAAAAAAGGAGTGATTTGTAAATTATATTCACTCTTTGCTATATTGAAAGCACTACAACTAAACATTATATGATGTTTTACCTTGTGAATTTCATTGTTTGTTTTTTTTTAATGTACAGTCATTTCAAATCAGATGATTGCAACATGCTCCAAAAAAGTTGAGACAGGGGCAATTTAAGACTAATAACAATTTGACGAGTTGAAATAACAAGCTGATGTGAAACAGGAGATGTTAAACTGGTGAGGCAATCATGTCATAGTATATAAGGAGTCTCCAAAAACAGCCTAGTCCTTCAAGAACAAGGATCATTCGAGATTTGTCAATTTGTCAACAAGATGCTTCTGCAAATAATCTAGCACTTTGAGAACAATGTTCTCTATAGACATATTGGAAGGATTTTGGGCATTTCACCCTCTACAGTGCACAATATAGTTAAAAGATTCAAGGAATCTGGTTAAATCTTGGTGCGTAAAGGGCAAGACGAAAACCATTTCTGAATGCACGTGATCTCTGATCCCTCAGACATCACTGTCTTAAAAAACATCATTCATCTGTAATGGATATCATGAACATGGTTTTGGGATAACTTTAGTAAACCTTTGTCAGTCAACACCACTTGCCGCTGCATCCACAGATGCAAGTTAAGACTTTACTATGCAAAGCAGAAGCCCTACATCAACACTGTCCAGAAGCGCTGCCGAATTCTCTGGGCTCAGTCTCATCTTAGATGGAAAGTAGAACAGTGGAACTGTGTTATTTGGTCCGAAGAGTCCACATTTCATAAAGTTTTTGAAAAACAAAGCCATCATGTTTTCTGGGCCAAAGAGAAAAAGGGCCATCCAAGTTGTTATTAGCATCATGTCCAAAAGCCAGTGTCTCTATGGGCCAGGGGTGTGTCAGTGCCCATGGCATGGGTAACTCGCACATCTGTGAGAACACCATGAATGCAGACAGATATGTACAAAATTTGGAACAACATATACTGCCACCCAGCACCGTGTTTTCCAGGGACGTTTCTGCATTTTCCAACAGGACAACTTCAAACCACGTACTGCCCGGATTTCAAGTGCATGGCTGTGTAAGCAGAGAGTGTGGGTGCTAGATTGATCTGCCTGCAGTCCTGACCTGTCTCCAATTGAGAATGTGTGCTTCATTACGAAGCACACCATACGGCAACGAAGACCCTGTACAATTGTGCAGCTGATGACCAACATAATGGATGATTTGGGGGAAAATTCCACTTTCTAAACTTAACAAACTTGTGTCTTCAGTGCCCAAATGCTTAAGTGTTATTAGAAGAAATGTGATGTTTCACAGTGATAAATACTCGACTGTCCCAACTTTTTTGGAGCATGTTCCAATTACTGCACATTTTCAAAAAACAATGAAATTCACAAGGAAAAACATCATATGTGTAGTTGTAGTGCTTTCAATATAGCAAAAGGTGAATATAATTTACAAATAACTCCTTTTTGTTTTTATTAGCATTTTTCATACTGTCCCAACTTTTTCAGAATTGGGGTTGTACATTTATACCAAAAATCTTGGCTCATGGACATGTTATGCATCAACTAGCCATTTATTTATTTAAGTAGTAGTGCAATAAGCAGGATAATCGTATTATTTGGCATATAATCTTGCTCAGTATGGTATAATCAGATAGCCGTTGTCACAAAATAAACCCTTATTTTTTAAATTAATTAGCAGTCAATACTTGAATTTCAAACTCCTATTCTACCACGTAATAGCAAACTCATATTTTCATCTCTCTCTCTTTCTCTCTCTCTCTCTCTCTCTCACTCTCTCTCTCTCTCTCTTTCCTCAACAGCAGGAATTTGTCCTCATTGTAAATCTCTTCGGGCAAAGATATGATGCAGGAAGTGCTGGATGATCATGACACAGTTTCTGCTGTTGGGTTTAAGTGCTGTTTTACTCGGATCAGGGGTCTGTTTTGTAGCACACAGATAAATGGAAACAGCAAGTCCAGGATCAGTGAACAGAGAATATTTTACCCCGGGGGTGAATGTATGATCAGTAAATCAGTGCAGATGGATTTTTCTTTTGCTATGCTAAAAGCATGGGATGCTGATAATGGGTCTGACTGTGTTGAGTGCCGACTGCTTACACCTCCGTCCAGTCACTGGTCATACATGGAGAACTTTGTCTCCAGTTACACATGACAGCTTTGTGTGTCACTTACCAGCTGCCAAGATCGGGATACAAATATCAGAATTTTTAAGTGTAACAAACGATAGTGAGACAAACAGACCCAAGAGCAGAGAAACATTTCAAAGGATTTATTAACAATCATAATGAGCAGCCATTGGGATGAAGAGTGTAGAAAATCCCAACACTGGCTGCAGCAGCGGGAAGCGATCTCCAGTGGCGTGCACTTCATAGTCACGCAAGGGACAATCCCTGAAGAGTGAGTTTGTACGTTGAGTGTATGCATTGTGGAAGTCAGGAACAGAAGTAGAATCCTCCATTGAAGCTTATTGAGATGCAGAACAATGCCCAGCAGAGATGAGCTAACTTAAATCCCAACACTCAGGCAGACATGAGCTATCCTCCGTGGAAGACCAGCTGATACGTAGCAATACTGGAAGGCAACCACACACCCGAACGTGGGCAACCGAAAAATACATGAGACAGGACCAACTAGGCAGAGAGTGTGAGGTTAGTAATCAACATCAAACAACAATGCTCAAACACTCAGTCAACACTGAGCAAAATTAAACATTCAACATTTAAGCAATCCAGCGAGGGGGCCTGGGTAGCTCAGTGGTAAAAGACGCTGGCTACCGCCCCTGGAGTTCACTAGTTAGAATCACAGGGCATGCTCAGTGACTCCAGCCAGGTCTCCTAAGCAACCAAATTGGCCCAGTTGCTAGGGAGGGTAGAGTCACATGGGGTAACCTCCTCGTGGTCGCTATAATGTGGTTTGTTCTCGGTGGGGCGTGTGATGAGTTGAGCGTGGATGCCGCAGTGGATGGCGTGAAGCCTCCACACGTGCTATGTCTCCATGGCGATGAGCTCAACAAGCCACGTGGTAAGATGCGTGGGTTGATGGTCTCAGATGCGGAGGCAACTGGGATTCATCCTCCGCCACCCGGATTGAGGCGAATCACTACGCGACCATGAGGACTTAAAAGCGCACTGGGAATTGGGCATCCCAAATTGGGTGAAAAAGGGGAAAAATCTCCCCCACAAAAAAAAAAAAAAAACACATGAGGGGGTTAAAATAGGCATGAACAAATAAGGAACAGGTGCCGCTCACCAGCTGAAAGTTGGCATGATCAGCGTTCCCATGGAAACAATCAGCAAACACATGAGGAAGAAAACGTCAACACACTTGGAACAAAACAAACAGAGCACGATGATGCCATGGTCCTCGTCAGACAAAAACACAACCTAACAAAGTGACAGGACCGTGACATCACCGGAGAGCACACGGCTCACACAAAGAACATATACGAAACACGAGACAGACAAAGGACGATGATGCCATGGTCCTCATCAGACAAAACCTGACAAGGTGACAGGACTGTGACCGGAGAGTGCAGGGCAGTAACTCTTGCACGGTGGTCACTAACAACCGGACCTGTGCGCTCACACAAAGAACGTACACGAAACATGAGACAGATAATGCAATATGTGAAAATGCAAATAATACAAAATGACAATAAGAGCAATAAAACACAGAAATTGACCACAAATTATGTGATTAATTGAAATATGGAATCATGACATATTGTATCATAAGGTAGTTGGTGATAAAATACCCTAAACACAGGCATATCCCGGCTGTCTTTTTTCAACAATCCAGAATATTGGCTTCACTGGGTTATGGCAGTTGGGTTATAGCATTTACAAGATGTACACAAACAGAATATGACGTAATTCCAATTAATATCTGAATATATTCTTGTTCATCTAAACATGGTCTATGAAAATAAACTGCCATATTTGCCCAATTACTTGCACAGTTACACACAGTTGCTACTGTGATGCAGGTACAGCCCTCATAATCCACAGACTGTGAGAAGTAAATAAATAAATAAAGCTCTGAACATCTGCCTCAGTAGAACAGGAATCCCTGAGCTTACGTGACCATCCTGCCTACATACATACACTCACACATATCACTCAGAAATCATTTGGCACTTTTCCGCTTTGGAGTTACAGTAGCACCTGTTAAAGCACCTGTTACAATCTCCGGAGATATAGCATATCCTTAAACCTTTCTTTTCTTGGCATTGATATGGACCTGCAAAAGTTCTTCTTTGAGACCGCTCATCTCGGTTTGTAAAATGTGTTTGGAAGTTGAAGTTTGTCACTTTTTTGATGTTAAAATACTTTCTCCTGTCCCTGTTTGAAATGCAGAGACAACTAAAAGTGAACCATTTGTAGGATGATTTCCCCAAGTAGTGTAAACACTGTGGCTCTATTGCGCTATCAAAACACTTCTTTTTTGGGGCATGTTTGAGCATACCGACCAGCCCGACACTGCACCTTTTGCTCAACCAATGGTGCGAGTTTGTTGTAGGACTGAAGACGGCCTGAAGAAGGTGTGTTTGAACCAGTTTGAAAACAGTGATTATTTTTACCATACCATTCATGAATTTCATACTTCAGGTTTAACCCTGCCTTATGTGTGTGTTTGTACAGGTTTTATGCGGTTGTGGGTTGCACGCATGTGTGTGTGTGTCTGTCATAAGAGGATTCTGTAAAGTGATATATTACCTCTTTAAACTCTGAAATAGGTCAGAAGCCTCAGTGTTTTTTGCATGACGGTCATAAGGTCAGCCCCTGTGCTCAAACTGAATGGTTGAATTCAAATATGTCGGTCTTAACTGGAATTACATCATGTTAGCAATGGGACTGAGAGGGGAAATGAGAACAGCTTTGATCGTTACCTCGTGTAGAGACATGAGACAAGAGTCATAACTCACACAATCACTTGCTAACAGCAGCTGTGAAATCTTTTTGTATTTGCAACTTTTTTTTTTTCTCCAGAAAATCCAATCCATTTTTTTCTATTTAGAAAACTGTCTAGGTTGTAGGTTGTTCTTATCTGGGATTGAATCTGCAAAATGTTTTCTATAGGAAGGGTTTGACCACATTAGCTGTACCATTGGACTGCACAGCTATAAGTCCTCTCATTTAAGATTTAACAGGAAACAAGTACACAAGTGACATGTAAATTAAAGGGATAGTTCACTCAGAAATTAAAATTCTCTCATCATTTACTCACCCTCATGCCATCCCAGATGTGTATGACTTTCTTCTGCAGAACACAAACAAAGATCTTTCGAAGAATATCTCAGCTCTGTAGGTCCATACAATGCAAATTAATGGTGGCCAGAACTTTGAAGGTCCAAAAATCACAAAGGCAGCAAAACAGTTATCCGCACGACTCCGGTGGTTAAATCTGTCAGTGATGCAATCGCTTTGGGTGAGAAACAGGTCAATATTTAAATCCTTTTTTACTATAAATCTCAGAATATGAAAATTTAAGTGGAGATTTAAAGTAAAAAATGACTTAAATATCGATTGGTTTCCCACACCTACCATATTTCTTCTGAAGATAGATTACTTTTATGCTATCTTTGTTATTTTTGTAGCTTCACATTTTAGGTCACCATTCACTTGCATTGTATGGACCTACAGAGCTGAAATATTCTTCTAAAAATCTTTGTGTTCAGCAGAAAAAAGTAACTTGGATGGCATGAGAGTGAGTAAATGAGAATGAGAGAATTTTCTTTTTTTGGGTGAACTACCCCTTTAAATACAGAGTAACTACTTCTCTTAAGCAATTTCATGCACATAGAATATTCTTGCGAATGGGTGATTTTGACAGAAAGGCACTTGAGTTTAAAAACGCATGCAAATGTGCAGCACATAAGAAATGTAACAGATATAATATGTTTTTCTTCAGAGACTTTTTATTATTTATGTCTATCAATATTCAGGTTTTAATATGACACTTTTAGTAGTACAATGCTAGAACTGAAATGTGTTTGGCTGCAGGGTGATGAAGCATTTTAAATTACATCTTTGTGAATAATTCTGTTATTATTCATCTTGAGAGAGACCTGCCATAGGGAAAACGCTGTTAGGCTAAGGCATGCAAACACAAAACATATTGTCACACGCTGAATGCAGATATTCAGAACACACTTTCTCAGTGGATTCATCACTCTCTCTCTCTCTCTCTCTCTCTCTCTACACACACACACACACACACACACACACACACACACACACAGAGACAGAGAGAGACAGAGAGCATGAATATGTTTCTGACTGATAAGCATACAGACTAGTGATGAGACCTGTCAGGATGATTAGCATCCATTCAAGCATTAGTGCTAACACAATAAGTTTTCAGACATCAGGCCATTAATCCATGAGGAGTGAGGGTTACAATCTTGGAAAAAGATATGAAATAATTTTGTGTGGTCTATAGAGGGCTCACCATTCTCCAAACAGTGGTCATTAATAGACTTGCTTTACATGTTACATCTTTGTAGATAAGTCTTTAACTCTAAACAATATATTGTTCTTTGACTTTTCCATGTTTTTTGTTTGGCTATTATATTGAATTTAGATGAATGGTAATGGTGATTTTTGTGGCATATTTATTTGAGAAGAAAAAAAGATAAGCGAACAAGTCAACAGTTTAGACAGAGAGGTGATACAAGCTTCTGAAATTGTTCAGATAAGATCATATTTGACACATATTTGTGCTTTGATTTGTTGGTTCTGACTGACTGGCTGAGTGTTTGAAATGTTTGACAGCAGTCATCAAATTATATGATAATTATTTTGTTTAATATGAAAATTCATACGTACATGGTTTCTACATTTTAGTTCTAACTATTAAAGTTCTATCATAAAAAATGCTGTTTCTTAAAAGTTCAGTTGATATGCTTTCTTTCAAATGATATCACATATTCTTAAAAACATCAAACATAAAAAAAAACTGTAAAGAGAGGCTGATGAGATTTAGAATGTGTCTCCCCCAGTTTTCAGATGGTTCCTATGCCCCTGCCTACTGGGGTTCCGTTTCTGGTATTCTGTAGCCATGTATGTGTGTTTCGACAAAGATTTCTTCAGATCATTATCAAGATAAATAGCCAAAAACTGTCCTGGTTCTGCATTGGGTAGTGATGACTTAGTTGTTAGAGGTCTAGTCTAATAGTCCAGAAGTTACTGATTCAAACATGGGTGAATCATGAACTAGAGAGTTACCAACCTTCATCATGATCTTAAGCAAGATTCCAAGCTGTTCCAGTGGAAATTTCACTCTAAATAAATGTTCTCTAAGTCACTTTGGATAAGGGATGAAACATCTAAGTAACTTCTAACCACATTCTCTGGTGGTTTGAACATGATCAAATGTATATCATGATTTAAATGCCTGTCCATTGTCTGTTAACTTATGACCCACAGAAAAGAGGTAAACGTTAATGTTAATGCTAACTGACATCCTAGGATATTGCAACACCCTAAGGCATGGTTTTCTGCATAAACGCACATACACATTATTTAAACACTCAACTGAGAGACTCTCAACTATGTTTATCACTGCCTAAAGCTGATGAACTGTGTGTGTGTGTGTGTAGTGTTGTGGTGTTTGTCATCTGTTAGATGAAGCTCTCCACATGTTGTAAACATTTTATTTCCCTCTGCTGAGAGGTCACTGTATGATAGAAAGAGTGAGAGAGAGTTCGTAGTTCTAAAAACATGCCACCAGCTCAGAAGTGGATAATTTAACAGCTGAATCCTGTTCAGTGCTGAGAGCTCTTATCGTCTTCTGTTTGGAAATGACTGGAACGATGGCTGCCAGGCTCATATGGTAGTTTACTGATTATCATGGGGGTCAGAGGTCTATTTGTTTTAAAAGCATTGTGCTTATGGGTTAGCATTTTAGATTTATGACCATGTTCATGTTATTTTGGAATCTGAGTCTCATAAATATTTATGAAGAATACTTTTAATGCAGTGTTTTTCTGCTTTAACTTCCTGAGTGAATGAATTATATTTGTTTTAGGTTGGGGGGGTCTGAATTTAAGAATTTGCTCCCATTCGTAACTTGGAATTTGAATTTAATTGAAACCCAGGATGTTGATTTGTAATGACAGGAAGAGGAATTTATTCAATTGCAATTCATTGAAATTCAACACAGGTAATGGCATTCTGTCCATCTGCCTTAGCACCTTGGTCCATAAAATATAAATGAATTTATTAAATATAATGCAAATTTCTATAGGTGGCATTCCAAACATTGATTTTTTATTTATTTTTTCTCCCCTTTTTCTCCCCAATTTGGAATGCCCAATTCCAATGCACTCTAAGTCCTCGTGGTGGCGTAGTAACTCACCTCAATCCGGGTGGTGGAGGACGAATCTCAGTTGCCTCCACATCTGAGACTGTCAACCCATGCATCTTATCACGTGGCTTGTTGAGCGCGTTACCACGGAGACATAGCGCGTGTGGAGGCTTCACGCCATCCACCGCAGCATCCACACGCAACTCACCACACACCCCACCAAGAGCGAACCATATTATAGCGACCATGAGGAGGTTACCCCATGTGACTCTACCCTCCTTAGCAACCAGGCCAATTTGGTTGCTTAGGAGACCTGGCTGGAGTCACTCAGCATGCCCTGGGATTCGAACTCGCGAACTCCAGGGGTGGTAGTCAGTGTCTTTACTCACTGAGCTACCCAGGCCCCCCAAACGTTGATTATGAATATCTGGCATAGACCAAGCCTGCGTCCGAAACCAAAGGTAGATACCTTGTTGCCTTGCTGACCTATCAGTCAGTGGCTTAACAGACAGCATTTGGGTACGAAGGTACCTCTGGAAACTGGTTTTGGACAGGATTCATAGGCAGTGCTACGTCACATCATTGCTACGATACTAGCGTTTGTTTAGTCCAACCAAACCACAAAGGTCTAATAATCTAGAACAAAATCAGGAGAGTTTGGCAATAACCAAGCATATATTTAATAGCTACAATACTATTTTCTCGCTAGATATGGAATCAAAAGTTGGAAAAAGTGGGGGGAACAAAATTACATTTATACACAAGCTGGCTATCAACTGCCTCTTCAGCCGCCATTTTTTTTCTTCAGCTCAAACGCTGTGGATTTGCATGCACAGGATTGTGGGATTTGATAGGCCTCAAAGGATATATTCATGCTGCCTTCAAAAATCGATCAGATGAAGGTATCTCAGTAGACAGGATGTGACGAGAACATTGGATTCAGACCTGCCTTGGTCCCTTCCTACCTCTGTATACAGCCTCCGGACGCAGCCCATATGTTGTGTGAAGTGCTGGGTAAGAATAGGGAAAAAATAATAATCCACTACACATTACTAATAATTTCTCTAAAATTGTAATCAGATTACTTTACTAATTACTTAATTGAATCAAGTAATCACATTACTAATTACTTTACTTTTAAGTTACTTTCTAAAATGCTTTTCCGCTCATCAAATTTAAAATAATATCTATATTTCTTTCTTATTCGTTGTTTCACACAAGTCATACACTCAGTACCTCACATTTCTCCTTCACAATAGCCGTTTTTCCACTATCGGGCCAAATGAGGGCATGCTAGTGCATGCTAGGGCCAGTTGCATTCCCATTGCCACTTCCGGGCTTCATTGTGCCGCCTCAGAGCTTTGTCGGGGCCAATGGCCTTTGGCCTGCAGATTAGTCTTGGTGGGAATGCAGATTGATTTGGGTCTTGCGGCTTGAGGTCCGGGCTATTGGCCAGTTGATAGCTCTGGCTCACACTGGCCCAATAGTGGAAAAGTGGCTAATGACCCATTACGAGGCCATCATTTATGTATTCTACATAAATAATATATTAGAAATAAGCATAACCTATAATGTACTTAAAAGTAAATTAATTGAAAGTTGGTAACTGTAATCTGATTACAAGAATTAAAAATGTAATGCATTACATTACTTTGTTTGACTAAAAATAATTAGATTACAGTAAATTTGTAATTGGATTACACCCAACACTGGTTGTGTATATGATCAGTTTACGGGTATATTATACAAAGAAAAAAAATCAATTTTAATTATACTTCCTTAAATTCAGTTCAAATTCAAATTAAAGGGTATTCTCAATTCAGTTCTAAATTGTGTACAACCCTTTGAAATGGAAAAAGAAAGCTAAGGATGGGGAGGAAAATGAGAGAGAGACAAAGGAAAAGAAAAACATCTTCAAATTATTTCAAAATATATATAAAAGCTTTATTTATTTTTAAGTTTAATATGTTTTCATACACCTCTTCTTGTCATTTTGACTATCAACACACACTCAAACACATCCACATTAATTATTCATCTTCAGTCATTTTTTTCTGATTTGTCCGAGTGACCAAGCTCCAGTCTTGTGGAGGGATGTTTCTATGGCAACTGGCTGGAAACACGTCGATTCCAGCTTAAATAACATTTGCTTTGAAGAAACGAAATCTAAGGATTTTCATTTTGTTGTCATTTTAAACTATCAGAATTAGCTGCTCAGTTCGAGAAAGTGAAGGGGGGATTAATTGCAATGACTCAAAACATAATAATAAACACAAACTCCACAAATCTCCAGTCTCAGGTTGCATTGTCCGGAACAACCCAAAACATTATCACTGGAGTCGATGGACAATTAAAGACATTAGATTTGTTTTTGTGCTACTGAAACAGGCTGACAGATCAAATGTTTCAATATACCATATGTTGCATTGTTTAGCGGATAAATACTGACTTGTGGGATGTCACAATGTGGAGAAAACAAAAGAATATTAGATAAAGAAACACACACTCCCTTGTGTTCCAATAGCTCTAGGCTGTATTTAAATTGAGTCAGAACAAAATGCAGAAAGTCAAAGCAAAACTAAACCACCCAAAGAGTCAGTCAATCAGCTTGTCTTTCTCTATGTCCCAGTCTCTCTTCTTGTTTGTCTCTCTCTTTCCTTTCAATGTCATATCCTCATAGAATTCTGTCTCTGTGTCTTGAATACGAATGTGTGTCTTGCAACCACCAAACTTTAGTCTTAACTTTTTAGTTTCCTTTGCCCTTCAAATGCACCCATTTTCTCTGTAGTCAGTAATTAATGTCAGAATATGTAAGAACTACCATAAAATATTCAGTTTATGTTGAATGGTAACAGACCACAGGTCTGTTGTCTACTAATTTGATTTAAAAAAAGCAATATGCAATTTCTTCATTTGACATGTTGCGTGTGTACCATCAAGCTATTTTAAGATCATCTGCAAATGTCAAATCCACATTACTTACTACCATCGTGGCAGTCTATTTTTGTGTGTGAGTGTATGTACATGGCTAATGCATAATGTGTCCAATCAAGAGTTTAGGTTTAAATGTATATGAATGTTCAGTATATGGGTAAGTTTATATTTTCAGTGCATTAACTGGTCACCCTTTCTTTTCAGTTTTTCACCATTTTAATCACCTGTTTGCCTTCACTAGTTCATTTGAAATGGTCCTGCGGAGGGATAGATGAATTTATATGAAGTAAAAACATTCCATGTAGTATCTCAATTAATATGAGGTCAAAAAAACGGCATGCATACTATAAAATAATTTTAAATAATTTAAGAGTATAGCATGCCACTCTGCAGGACATGTATTTCCAAAAGTATTTCATGTCAGCTACCCACATACAGAAACATTACTTTGAGTGATTACTGTTTTGCTGCATGTACCTCATACCTTAATAAATGATAGACCAGATTCTCAACATTTCTGCGGTCATATGGCTCTATGTGTGTGTGTGTGTTGATGTGTGTGACAGAGGATAAATGATCCTTGAGCGGAAGAACACAATGCTTATTACACTTATTACAGTCTGACAAGAAGCGTGAGCCAAATACAATCCTTTCAAACACACAAGTTTACTTAGCTATCAAAATGAGGACATATCATAGACTTCAATAATAATCATAATAATTAGACTACTAAAGACTAACACTAATCTCTCTCCTAAATGAAAACTTCTTGCATTTTTACAATATATATATATATATATATCAGATTTATTTACATTACACATTATTCATCTATTTAAATGGGGATATACAACAGATTTCTATTGTTTTTATCTACAGCTAATAATAATTACTCAAGACTAACTATCCCTAGCCCAACCCCTAACCCTACCCCTTAAAGACAAATTTTAGCAGTTTCAGGATAAAAACAAAAAAGTAAATACAGTGCCAAGAAAAAGTATGTGAAATACCTGCATTTATGTATAATCTGGTTTGATCATCATCTAAGTTCAATAATGAAAACACAATCTGTTTTTAACTAATAATACAAATTATTGTCTTGTTCTTGTACATACTGAATACATCATTAAAACATTCACAGTGTAGGTTGCAAAAAGTATGTGAACCCCTAGGCTAATGATGCCAAAACAGGCTGATTAGTGTCAGGAGTTGGCAAACCTGGCATCAAATTAATGAAACGAGTTTGGAGGTGTGGGCTAGAGCTACTTTGACTTATAAAAAGCACTCAAACATTTTGAGTATGCTATTCAAAAGAAGCATCTGCTGGTGTGGACAATACTTAGCAAAAAAGAGATCTCAGAAGATCTACGATCAAGAATTGTTGCTTTTCATAAAGATGGAAAGGGTTACAAAGTTATCTCAAAGAGCTTAGATATTCATCTGCCCACAGGTAAACAAATTGTCTATAAACTGAACTTCCTGTTCCTGTTGCTGACAGCATGCTGTACGAGTGTTTGTAGCCTGCTAACCTGCTTAGCATTACTTTATTCTTTTTCTCATACGTTCATCATTTTATCCTTTGAAATATTACTGCGTTTCGGGTTTTTCCGCTTTTCTTCTGTTTCATCTGTGTGTATTTTACCTGTTGATGCTGGCGCCTAGCTCGAGTATGCGTTTGTAGCCTGCAGGGTTGGGAGGGTTACTTTTGAAATGTATTCCACTACAGATTACAGAATACATGCTGTAAAATGTAATTTGTAACGTATTTCGTTAGATTACTCAAGGTCAGTAACGTATTCTAAATACTTTGGATTACTTCTTCAGCACTGGTAGATTTTAAAACTTGTTTTGACTCTAAAAACTCTGCCAGTACAGTAAGACAAAATACACATGTTATAAATACATTCTCTGAAAAACCTAAATATCTTGTGCAGTGTTGTTTCTAAAACAAGATAAATCAAATTGACCTTTTGGATTTTTAGATATTTTTACAGGAAACAATATTAAATTACTATCAAGAATAAGATTTTTGCCCTAATATCAAAGGTCTTACTAAAAAAAAAAATTATGATCTAATGTGAATTTTCTTGATAAAAAAAATATGATCATGCCTGGTAACGTGCATGTAAAATGGCTAGAAATAGCATTTTAACTTAGCGTAAAGCTGACAATTTACACAAGGTTTATTTCTATTTCTTCTGATCCAAACTTACTTCAGACTTACTTCTCTGCTGGTATGAATGTAACACTTCATAAGAAAGTGTTTCACCGCTGTTCAAATGCACTTTGGATCGCATCATTTATATGTATAAATGTTTTCTATCTGAAAGGACTAAATATTAAATGAAACAAATGACAATAAAATGCAAAGTAATCTGTTCAGTAATATAAATACTTTTTGAATGTAACTGTATTCTAATTACCAATGATTTAAATTGTAACTGTAGTGGAATACAGTTACTTATATTTTGTATTTTAAATACGTAATCCCGTTACATGTATTCAGTTACTCCCCAACCCTGGTAGCCTGCTAGATTTTTTAGCATCGCTTATCTATCTGATTTCAGCTTTTAATCCTTATCATCTGCCATTTTTCAGCATGCATCGGGTTTTCCCCTGCATTATTCTCTTATCGCGATTCAGCTGCGTGCATTTTCCACGTGCAGCTGCTTTCTAATTTTATCGCGATAAAACTGCCCGCAAAATTACAAATAATTTATACTGTAAGAATAAATAGTAAGTACACGTAAGTAATTTATAGGTACACTATTGTTACAAAAAGGTACGCTGTAAATTCTGTGTACTTACGCTATAAATTGCAGGCTGTTATCTAAAGCGTTACCCACATGTTTACTATAGCTTCTTCCATCAGCAGTGAGGGATTCACATGTAAGGAATTAGTCAGGCTGACAGAGAAGGTTAATGAGTTAGAGACACGCATCCGAATGCTAGTGGTCAGTGAGAAAGAGAAGCCAGTAGATACTGTTTCGGATGAGGGTAGTACAACGAGCAACACACACACACACTTTGGTTCCGGCTCTAGAGCCCCCGCAGCAGGGCGTTTGGGTGACGTCTCAGCGGCATACTCGCTCAGCAAAGCAACACCACTCTCCCATTCTTGTTAGGATTTCCAATCGATTCTCCCCACTCAGTGATGCACCCTCTGAGAATCATGTTGAAAGAGCCCTAATAATTGGTGATTCTATTGTAAGGAACGTGGAAATAGAGACTCCAGCCACTATTGTTAAATGGATTTCTGGGGCTCGAGCATCTGACATCAGATCAGGTATACAAGTGCTGGCTAATGCTAAATGTAGATTTTCTAAAATTGTTTTTCATGTCGGCACTAATGATGTCCGGCTTCGTCAGTCAGAGATCACTAGAGATAATATTAAAAAGGTGTGTGAACTTGCAAAAATGATGTCAGACACTGTAATATGTTCTGGCCCCCTGCCTGCTCGTCGTGGTGACAAGGTTTACAGTAGATTAGTGTCACTGAATGGCTGGATGTCTGAGTGGTGTCTGGAGAATAGCATAGGATTTATAGACAATTGGAAGAGTTTTTGGGGTAGACCTGACCTGCTAAAAAGAGACGGACTCCATCCCTTCAAGGAAGGTGCCGTTCTCCTCTCTAATAATTTGGCTCAAAGTCTTAATTATGATAGTATTTGAATACTGGGGCCCAAGTCAGGAAGCAGACAAACTTGTTAATCCAAACGTCTGCTAGATGCCTTGAGACATCACACAGGTCACATAAACTACAACACATAGAGACTGTATCACCTAGATATCACATAGAGACTGTGTCTGTTTCCCAAACTACCAAACACAAAACTTTCACTAAACATTTTGATAAACATCATATGAAGGTAGGGCTACTAAACATTAGATCTCTTTCTACCAAAGCACTACTTGTAAATTAAAGTATTACAGATCATAGTTTGGATGCACTCTGTTTGACCAAAACCTGTCTTAAACCGGATGAATATATTAGTTTAAATGAATCTTCTCCCCCAGGTTGTTGTTATAAACATGAGCCTTGTCTGAAGGGTCGAGGAGGAGGTGTTGCTACAATTTACAGTGACATTTTTGGTGTTACTCAGAGGACAGGATACAACTTTAAGTCTTTTGAACTAATAATGCTTAATGTGACACCGTCAGATATAAATAAAAAAAACTCTGTCATATTTCACCCTTGCTACAGTATATAGATCACCTGGGCCTTATTCTGATTTCCTTGGTGAATTTGCTAATTTTTTATCAGATCTTGTAGTTACTGCAGATAGAGCTTTACATGTATTTGTTGGTGACTTCAACATTCACATAGATATGAAAATGGGATTAGCATTTACCAATATTCTCAACTCTCTTGGAGTCAGACAAAATGTGACAGGACCAACTCATCGCCATAATCATACGCTAGATTTAATTCTGTAATATGCAGTTGATGTTGATAATATAGAAATTCTTCCGCAGAACGATGGCATCTCAGATCACTACCTCGTCTCTTGTATACTGTGATCAGCTAATGTTACTCAATCTACACCACACTATTGTTCAGGTAGAACTATTCTTTCGACCACTAAAGATAGCTTCACTAATAATCTTCCAGATCTATCTCATACACACAATAAACTCCAAAGTCTAGAAGAACTTGACGAAATAACAGAAAATATAAATACAGTCTTCTCTAGCACTCTTGATAGTGCCGCCCCCCTTCAATTAAAGAAAATTAAAGGAAAAAAGCCCTGCACCATGGTACAATGATCACACTCATGCTCTCAAGAGAGCAGCTTGGAAAATGGAGTGCAAGTGGAAGAATACAAAATTAGAGTTATTTTGCAGTGCATGGAAGGATACTGTCTGTAGCTACATACAGGCACTAAAAGCTGCCAGGTCAGCATATTTTAGCAAACTCATAGAAAATAACCACAACAATCCTAGGTATTTATTCAGTACTGTGGCTAAATTTGTTAGGAATAAAGCCTCAACTGAACCAGATATTCCGTCGCAGCACAATAGAAATGACTTCATTAATTTCTTTACTGATCATCTGTCACAGTACCTCGAAAAACAGTGTCTCATAATTTTCCTCACATGCAACTTCAATACATCGCTGTCATAGGTCATAAAGAGCTAACAAAACTTATCAAAACATCAAAAGCCACAACATGTATGTTAGATCCAATACCATCTAAGCTCTTAAAAGAGGTATTCTCTGTAATCTCAGAACCTCTTCTTAATATTATTAGGACATGTCCCAAGAAACTTTAAAATGGCAGTTATCAAACCATTTATTAAGAAGCCACAACTTGATCCTGGAGAAATGGCTATTTATAGACCGATTTCAAATCTCCGGTTTATGTCTAAAATACTAGAAAAGGTAGTGTCCTACCAACTATGTTCATTTCTACAGAGAAATAGTATATATGAACAATTTCAGTCAGGATTTAGGCCCCATCACAGTACAGAGACTGCACTTATCAGAGTTACAAATGACTTGCTCTTATCATCTGATCGCGGCTGCATTTCACTTCTAGTGCTTTTAGATCTTAGCACTGCCTTCGACACGATAGATCATGAAATTATCTTGAATCGGCTAGAGAATTATGTTGGCATTTGTGGACTTGCATTAGCATGACTTAGCAGACCGCTACCACTTTTTCTATGTAAATGAGGAATTATCAAACCAAACAAAAGTTAAGTATGTTTCCCCTGGGAGATATTATCAGAAATAGTGGAATAAGTTTCCACTGTTATGCAGACGATACCCAACTTTATATTTCTCAAAACCTGTCAAAATTTCAAAATTTTCCAAATTAGCAGAGTGTATCAATGAAATCAAAGATTGGATGGCCAGAAATTTCCTTCTACTCAATTCCAACAAAACAGAGGTACTAATTATTGGACCAAAAACCACTAAAAACAAGCAGCTAAAATATGATAAAAATAGATGAACTGTTACATCGTTTTCAACAGCGAAGAACTTGGGTGTTATATTTGATACGAATCTGTCCTTTGAAAATCAAATTACCAATGTTTGTGGAACAGCATTCTTCCACCTAAGAAATATTGCTAAATTAAGACACATGCTCTCTGTTGCTGATGCCGAAGTACAACCCCAATTCCAAAAAAGTTGGGACGGTATGAAAAATGCGAATAAAAACAAAAAAAGAGTGATTTGTAAATTATATTCAGCCTTTGCTATATTGAAAGCACTACAACTACACATTATATGATGTTTTACCTTGTGAATTTCATTTTTTTTTTTTTTTTAAATGTACAGTAATTTCAAATCAGTTGATTGCAACATGCTCCAAAAAAGTTGTGATGGGGCAGTTTAAGACTAATAACAATTTGACGTGTTGAAATAACAAGGCGATGTGAAACAGGAGATGTTAAACTGGTGAGGCAATTGTGTCATAGTACTGTATACTGGATAAGGAGCCTCCAAAAACAGCCTAGTCCTTCAAGAGCAAGGATCGTTCAAGACTTGTCAATTTGCCAACAGATGCTTCAGCAAATAATCCAGCACTTTGAGAACAATGTTCCCCAAAGATAAATTGGAAGGATTTTGGGAATTTCACACTCTGCAGTGCACAATATAGTTAGAATATTCAAGGAATCTTGTCAAGACGAAAACCACTTCTGAATGGGCGTGATCTCTGATCGCTCAGACATCACTGTCTTAAAAAACAGCATTAATCTGTAATGGATATCATGAAAATGGGGGATAACTTTAGTGAACCTACAGTATGTTAGTCAACACTATTCGCCACTGCATCCACAGATGCAAGTTAAGACTTTACTATGCAAAGCAGAAGCCCTACATCAACACTTTCCAGAAGCGCTGCTGAATTCTCTGGTCTCGGTCTCATCTTAGATGGAAAGAAGGACAGTGGAACTGTGTTTTTTGGTCCGAAGAGGCCACATTTTTTAAATGTTTTTGAAAAACACAGACATCGTGTTATCTGGGCCAAAGAGGAAAAGGACCGTCCAAGCTGTTATTAGTGTCAGGTACAAAAGCCAGTGTCTCTATGGGCCAGGGGTGTGTCAGTTCCCATGGCATGGGTAACTCGCATATCTGTGAGAACACCATGAATGCAGACAGATGTGTACAAATTTTGGAGCAACATATACTGCCATCTAGCACATCTTTTCCAGGGATGTCCCTGCATTTTCCAGCAGGACAACTTCAAACCACATATTGCCCGGATTACAAGTGCATGGCTGTGTGAGCAGAGAGTGTGGGTGCTAGATTGGTGTGCCTGCAGTCCTGACCTGTCTTCAATTGAGAAAGAGTGGTGCATTATGAAGCACACCATACGGCAACGAAGACCCCGTACAATTGTGCAGCTAAAGATCTACATAATGGATGTATGGGGGAAAATTTCACTTTCTAAACTTAACAAACTTGTGTCTTCAGTGCCCAAATGCTTAATAAGTGTTATTAGAAGAAATGGTGATGTTTCACAGTGGAAAACACTCGACTGTCCCAAATTTTTTTGAGCATGTTGCAATCATCTGATTAGAAATTACTGTACATAAAAAATTCACAGGTTAAGACATCAAATAATGTGTAGTTGTAGTCCTTTCAATATAGCAAATGGTGAATATAATTTATAAATCACTCATTTTTGTTTTTATTAGCATTTTTCACACTGTCCCAACTTTTTCGGAATTGGCATTGTAATTCATGCGTTCATGACCTCAAGACTAGATTATTGTAATGCATTACTGGGAGGATGTCCAGCGAGTTCAATAAAGAAATTTCAATTGGTTCAAAATGCAGCAGCCAGAGTGCTGAATAGAACCAAGAAATATGATCATATTAGCCCCATTTTATCGTCATTACATTAGCTACCTGTTAAATTTCGTATTCATTTTTAAATTCTGTTAACTACGTACAAAGCTTTGAATGGTCTAGCTCCGCAGTACTTAAATTAACTTCTACCATGCTATATTCCATCACGTTCTTTACGATCGCAAAATTCTGGCCTGTTAATAGTTCCTAGAATATCAAAATCCACAAAAGGAGGTAGATCCTTTTCATATTTGGCTCCTAAACTATTCGAGATTAGGCTTTTAAGTCTAGACTAAAGACTCATCTATTTAGCCAGGCATACACCTAATTTATCCTTCAACTCACAATTAGGCTGCTTTAGTTAAGTCTGCCGGAACCAGAAACACTGATCATGATCTATAACTCTGCAATAAATTGAATGGCATCTATGCTGATATTGTTCTATTTGTATCCCTGTCTCAACCTCGGGACTCCTATCCTGAGGTCACCAGAACCGGCTGGATCCAGCTCCATTCCTGCTTCGTGTTGGACTCCACTGCTACGTGTCTCTGAGTGATGACGACTAAATGCAGCCGGTGCCAGCCAAACATCACTTCAGTCTATTATTATGGACTTCAGAGGATGAACTGATGTCAACTCCAATCATATGACATGGGATACATCATATGCCATTGCCTAACCTTGGATTTAGGATAGACCTCACCGAAATTACCGGCCGGTTGAACTGTGATGCACCTCACAGATCTCTGCCTGCATCACCTTGGTTTAATGATGGACTATACTCTTATAATGGAATACACAGACTATCAATTAATTGCCATCAAAAGCCTTCATCAGCCAACTAACAAAGGACAATGCATCTATGTGAACTTCTGCAGTTAATCCAGGATGAACTTCAAAGACATTAGTCATTAATCTTACAGTTCTTATAAAATCTTTGTTTAAACACTGACCCTTAACACTTACTTAGTTTAATAATTTTAAACCATGACTTGCACTATACATATGTAATATCGGCATTATATTCATGATGTTAGCCAGAGGGGAACTGGTCCCCACAGTGAGCCTGGTTACTCCCAAGGTTATTTTTCTCCATTAACCAACATCTTATGGAGTTTTGTGTTCCTTGCCACAGTCGCCTTCTGCTTGCTCACTGGGTTTCTAAATACAATTATTATTTAAAAAAAACTTTAAACTACACAATAATGACAAAAGACATTATAGATACTACAGTTTCATTTTCTGTTAATGCATGATTTTCTGTAAAGCTTCTTTGAAACAATGTGTGTTGTGATAGGCACTATACAAATAAAAATGACTTGACTTGATTTAGTACTGTGGCTACTCTGCCTTGAGGTGGGCGTCCAGCCAAGATGACTCAATGGGCACACTACATAATGCTCAATGAGGTAAAAAAGTACCCTAGAGTGACACTGGGAAAATCTTTTGTGGACTGATGAAACCAAGGTTGAATTGTTTGGGAAGAACATGCAGCACTACATATGCTGTAAAAATGGCACCACATACCAACATGAAAACATCATCTCAACTGTGAAGTACGGTGGAGGGAGCATCATGATTTGGGGCTGCTTTACTGCTTTGGGGCCTGGATCGCTTGCCATCATCGAGGTAAAAATGAATTCCCAAGTTTATCAAGATATTCTACAGGATAATGTCAGGGTGGCTGTGCGCCAGCTGAAGCTCAGTAGAAGTTGGGTGATGCAGCAGAACAATTAAGCTAAACATTTAAATAAATCCACTACAGAACAGCTTCAAAAAAATAAAATCCACCTGGAGTGGACCAGTCAGAGCCCAGACCTTAACCCAATAGAGATGCTGTGGAAAGAGAGCTGTTTACACTAGACATCCAAAGAATATGGCTGTGCTGAAGCAGTTCTGCAAGGAAGAATGGTCCAAAATTCCTTCTGAATGTTGTGGAGGTCTAATCCACAGCTATTGGTAACACTTGGTTTAGGTTCCCTTTCGATTCAGTTCACTCGACAATGCTGTAAGCACTATGGGGAGTGTCCTTCTTCACAACCTTGCTGAAACCCTTATAAAATCAAGCCAATCCTCTGATTGGCAACGGTGTCTTAGCCCGCCCCTTCAGGCACGCAGTTGGCCTATATAACCAGGTGCTCTTTCACCATTTCTTCAGAATTTTCTTCCTTCAAGACTGCGATCTTCATCTTCATCTTGGAACCCTCTCTGCTTCGCCGCCGACATACACTTACAGCGGACAGAACTTTTTGGCAAGACGCAAACAGGACCACTCGTCGCCTGTGCTCAGCACCTGTACCAAGAGACTTACTGCTCCTCTGTGTGTTCCGGTGAAGAATTCTCCACATCGCCATCAAAGACTCTCTTGGTGAGCAGGTTCTTTGCTTCAGACGCTCGTCGTTGATCAACGTGGCGCTTCAGCGAAACTTCTACCTGCTTCCCACAGTGCTCTGGCTAGAGCTACTCTATCCTTTATATATACACTACCGGTAAAAAGTTTTGAAACACTTACTCATTCTTTATTATAATTTTTTTCACATTTTAGAATAATAGTAAAGTCATCAGAACTATGGAATAACATAAATGGAACTATGGGAATTATGTTGTGACTAAAAAACAAGTTCTGTTTATTGAGATGATAGAAATATTAGATGGCCCTCCATGGGAAATACAGCTGAGGAGAGATATTCTCTCTCAAGCACAAGGCATGATTCGGCATCCCCAGCCAGAGCTGTGGAACTTATATGTGTGGCCCCTAAATAGAGCACATCAGACGAGCCAGAACTGGCTCAGTCAGTGATGAACACTATTTTACAGGCTAGAGCACCGTCGATGAGATGCCTCTATGTGTTTGCAAATTGGTGGTCTTCACGTGGTAAAGACCCGGTGAATTGCCCCACAGCTGAGATTTTCACATTCCTTCAAGAGCGGCTGGACACTGGTCTTACCCCATCAGTGCTCAAGGTTTATGTACCAACTATCTCAGCATACCATGCCCTGGAGGCTGACTATTCTATAGGCAAACATAATCTAGTCATAAAGTTCCTTAGGGGAGTGAGGCATTTGAACCCCCCTTGCCCTTCTATGGTGCCGACTTGGGACTTAAATCTGGTACTGAAGGCACTCACAAACTCCCCGTTGGAGCCATTGGAATCTGTTGAGCTGTGGGTGCTTTCCTTAAAAATCGCACTCCTCTTGGCTTTGGCTTCATTTAAACGGGTGGGTGACATGCAGGCGCTGTTGACTGACAGCTCATGCTTGGAGTTTGGTCCAGATCTGTCAAAAGCCACCACTAAACCTAGAAAAGGCTACGTGCCTAAAGTTTTATCAATGCCCTTAAGGGCTCAGGTGGTTCGCTTGCAAGCCTTTTTCCCCCACCGTTTAATTCGGATGAAGAGCAATCTATGTATATGTTATGCTCTTTATTTGCTATGGAGGACGCACCAAAGGCTCTCTCAATGGATTGTTGATGTGATCGCCCCTCACTTTCGAATCACAGGGCGCGAATTGACCTATTGGTGTCAAAGCGCATTCAACCAGAGGCATGGCCTCATCATGGCCGTGGACAAACAGTGTGTCCTTACAGACATATGTTTGGCAGCAGGATGGTCCTCACAAAACACGTTCGCAAGATTTTATAACCTGGACGTGGTGTCCATCTCCTCACAAGTCCTCTCTGTATAGAGCGCTTTTACATTCAAGCGGGTGAGCTCAAGCCCTTACTATGGGTGGGCTACTGACTGTAATCAACACAGCCACCTAATTATATGCTGTTGAACTGCCCCTTTAATAGTCATAAGCACTCCCATAAGAAATAAAACCTACTTTTCCAACCATGTTGTGAGAGGGTTAATAAGCCATACTGAGTATATCTATATGGTTCATATAAATCTCAGACTACATTAATTTCCATCTGGCATCCGCCAATGTGGACTATTCATATACACTTAAATATGACTGTGACTCCTTATGAATATCTCTATTTAGTGTTATTACTCTGGGAGTGTGGTCACGTAGAGCGGCATTATGGTATATCATTCTCCATAGTGCTTACATAGTGCTGTTGAGTGAATTGAATCGAAAGGGAACATCTCCAGTTACACATGTAACCTCAGGCATTTGGACTCAAGATGGCGCCGAGTATGACTGCTGCATTGCAAGCTCCGAAACAACACTGTAGTTTTTTGTTTGTTTTGTTTACAATTCTTATGTTTTTTGTCTTGGATGTTGTCTGCCTTATTGTCTATGACAGACAAGCACTTTTGAAAACACAGAAGGAAAAGGGGAAACAGAGCCGGCGTTCTCATCAGAGTAAGACGTTGCGCAAATCGACCCCTGCTACCCAGTATTCTACTGGCAAATGTTCAGTCTCTAGACAACAAGCTCTGCGAGCTGAGAGCACGGATCTCTTTCCAACGAGAGACGAGGGACTGCTGCATTATCTGCCTTACGGAAACTTGGATGTCTGCGGAGATTCCAGACTCAGCCATTGAACCCGTGGGGTTCTCTGTGCACCGAGTGGACAGAGCGAAAGATCTCTTAGGTAAAAGCAGAGGTGGTGGTGTATGTTTTATGATCAACAAATCCTGGTGTGATCAGAGGAACGTTCATTCTATCAAGTCTTTCTGCTCTCCTGATCTGGAATTTCTCATGCTTCTGTGTCGACCATTCTGGCTACCGAGGGAATTCACTGCGGTCATTATCACAGCTGTGTACACCCCCCCTCCACAAGCCGACACAGACTGGGCACTCAAGGAACTGTATGGGATTATAAGTGAGCAGGAAACTACGCACCCTGAGGCCATGTTCATTGTGACCGGGGACTTTAATAAAGCCAGTTTAAAATCAGTCGCACCAAAATACCACCAGCACATTAGTTTCAACACACGAGGGGACCGGGTTTTGGACCATTGCTACTCTCCCTTCCGGGATGGCTACAAATCCCTCCCCCACCCACCATTTGACAAATCGGACCACTCTTCCATTCTGCTTCTGCCCGCTTACAGGCAGAAACTGAAACAGGAAGCACCCACCCTCAGAACGATCCAGTGCTGGTCAGACCAATCAGACTCTACGCTACAGGACTGTTTTGATCACACGGACTGGGAGATGTTCCGGTCCGCCTCTGATGATGACATCGAGCTTTATGCTGATAGCGTAATGTGTTTCATCAAAATGTGCGTGGAGGACGTGGTTCCGACCAGAACAATACGGATCTATCCGAACCAGAAACCATGGATAAATAACGATGTTCGCGCGGCACTTAATGTGTGGACCTCCGCTTTTAATTCCAGGAACGCGGAGGAGCATGAACAAGCCAGTTATGCCCTCCGAAAAACAGCAAAACGCCAGTACAGGAGCAAGGTTGAAGGACAGTTTAACACCACCAACTCTAGAAGCATGTGGCAGGGAATTAACATCATCACGGACTTTAAAGGGAATAAAAACTCCACCATGAACACCGCTGCCTCTCTCCCAGATGAGCTAAATAGTTTTATGCTTGTTTTGAGGGAAATAACAACGCCCTCGTGGAGAGAGCTCTCGCGGCCGAAGCTACAGAGGTTAGTTCACTCTCTGTCTCTGTAGCGGATGTAACCCGACCCTTCCAACGGGTGAATATCCGCAAAGCCGCAGGTCCAGACGGCATTCCGGGCTGCGTCATCAGAACGTGCATGAACCAACTGGCTGGTGTTCTTATGGACATTTTCAACCTTTCCCTCTCTTTGTCTGTAGTCCCCACATGCTTTAAAACGTCCACCATTGTGCCTGTACCAAAGCAATCCAAAATCACTTGCTTAAATGACTGGCGTCCTGTTGCTCTGACCCCCATCATCAGCAAATGCTTTGAGAGAATAATCAGAGATTAAATCTGCTCTGTGCTGCCTCAATCACTGGACCCACTGCAGTTTGCTTACCACAACAACCGCTCCACTGATGATGCCATTGCATCTACAATACACACTGCTCTCTCCCACCTGAAAAAAAGGAACACTTATGTGAGAATGCTGTTTGTAGACTACAGCTCAGCATTCAACACCATAGTGCCTTCCAAGCTTGATGAGAAACTCCGGGCTCTGGGCTTAAACAGCTCGCTGTGCAGCTGGATCCTGGACTTCCTGTCAAGCAGATGCCAGGTGGTTAGAATGGACAGTAACATCTCCTCATCACTGACCCTCAACACTGGAGCCCCACAGGGCTGTATTCTTAGCCCACTCCTGTATTCCCTGTACACACATGACTGTGTGGCAACACATAGCTCCAATGCCATCATTAAGTTTGCTGATGATATGACGGTGGTAGGTCTGATCACTGACAATGATGAAAAAGCCTACAGAGAGGAGATGCACACTCTGACACGCTGGTGTCAGGAGCACAACCTCTCTCTCAACGTCAGTAAGACAAAGGATTTTGTGGTTGACTTCAGGAGAAGAGAAAGAGAACACAGCCCCATCACTATCAATGGAGGACCAGTGGAGAGAGTCAGCAGCTTCAAGTTCCTGTGTGTCCACATCACTGAGGAACTCACATGGTCCGTCCACACTGAGGCCATTGTGAAGAAGGCTCATCAGCACCCCTTCCTCCTGAGATGGCTGAGGAAGTTTGGAATGAACCGCCACATCCTCACACGGTTCTACACCAGCACTGAAGAGAGCATCCTGACTGGCTGCATCTCCGCCTGGTACAGTAATAGCACCGCCCACAACCGCAAAGCCCTGCAAAGGGTGGTGCGAACTGCCAGACACATCATTGGAGGTGAGCTTCCCTCCCTCCAGGGCATATTCCTCAGGTGATGTGTGAAAAAAGCTCGGAGGATCATCAGAGTCTCCAGCCACCCGAGCCATGGGCTGCTCTCACTGCTACCATCAGGCAGGCGGTATCGCAGCATCAGGACCCGCACCAGCTGACTTCATGGCAGTTTCTTCCCCCATGCAATCAGACTTTTGAACTCTTGATCTCACACGATCAATACACATCAGCACTGCACTTTATTAATCTTATTATCTCACACTGGACTGTCATAAATTATATTCTCTTAATAACATTAATAACACAATTGTGTTGTGTAAATTTGATGTTTATTGTAGATTGGTATATGTCTCATCACTGTCACGACTGCTATGTTGCTCGGAACTGCACCCAAGAATTTCACACACTATTGCACTTGTGTATATGGCTGTGTGATAATAAGAGTGATTTGATTTTGATTTGAGTTCCCTGAGATGAAGGAAACGAGACATTGCAAAAGCTGGCCTGGGACTACTGCAGAGTTTCAGAGCCTGAAGGGGCGGGGCTCAGACACCATTGCCAATCAGAGGATTGGCGTGATTGTATAAGGGTTTCAGCAAAATTGTGAAGAAGGACCCTCCCCATAGTGCTTACAGCAATGTCTTGTTCCCTTCATCTCAGGGAACCGAGGTTACATGTGTAATCGGAGATGTTATATCCAAAGGATGATCGACCAGTTATTAAATCCAAGGGTTCACTTACTTTTTCCACAGCAACACTGTGAATGTTTAATTGGATGTGTTCAATAAAAACATGAAAGATTATAATTGTTTGTGTGTTGTTAAATTAAACTGACTGTTTCTGATTGTCCTCAAATATATATTCTGTCAGATTTAGACCACTTTTGGGAACAATTCCCAAAATATAACAAGTATGTACACAAACACACACATTTCAATAGCATCTGTCATTCAGGTTAGCTCAGAGAGGTATTTGAGACACTCAACCAATCAGCCCCCAGCAGATTTAAATAAATATTCCATTCATTTGACTGATTTGTTGAAAATGTCTCTAATGTAGCTTTAAGTGACATGCTTTAACAAGGTAACAATGGTGAATTGCCAGCACGGCTCATTAAGAGGCCTTCAAAGAGAGGAAGAGAGATAGAATTTAGCCGTCTCTCTGAACTACTTCTAATGTCCTTCCACTGTTCCTTCATTTGTCTTATGGATTTTACATTCACAAACTGAAGGGAAGACCCCCACGGGACTGTTGCTGTTCATGAGGGTTTTACCTTAGACCCCAACCTATATTTATCCTATTGTACCGGACTAATTACTGGTCTGACATCACCTCAAGAAGGACAGCTGGTGAACAAAGAATTTGTGGATTATTTTTAGTTTGGTCTTAAGAAACAAGAGGGGAAGGGGCTTCAGGGACACAGAGAGAGAGAGACAGGAAGTGCCCTTGCAGCTAGATACAATGTTATCTCAGTACCAGGACAGGAAATGTGGTCCATTCACTTCCTGTGTAGAAGGAGCTTTGTTAAGAGACTGATTTGAGTCCGATCGGCTTTTTTTTCCCCTCATGAGGTTTCTCAGCATAGGGGAGACTGAGGCTAGTTGTCACACAAGAATGTTTTCTCAAGGGCTATATATTAGTAAATATGTGGTTTTCTATGTTGGTTGCAAACACCTGGTTCAAAAATACGGAAGCTGGATCGCTCCAGAGATGAGGGAAATTAAAATAGATAATTCTGACATTTTATCTCACATTGTGACTTTATTTCTCCCAATGAGGGAAATAAAGTTAATTCTGGCTTTTTATTTCAAGTTTATATGTCGCAATTGCAACTTTATTCCTAGAAATCACAAAATATAATGTTGCAGTCACAAGATAACTCGGAATTGTGAAATAATGATCAAAATTACTTTTTTATTTCCGTCATCCCTGACGCGATTATATTTTGCAATTGCGACTTTATTTAAAAAAATTGCAAGATGTTAATTTCCTTACACCTGGCGGGTTTACATCTCAAAATTGCGTATTATATCTTGCAACAAATAAACTCAATTCCGATATATAAAGTCACATTTGTGAGTTTATATCTTTCAATTGCGACTTTATACAGTATCTTGCAAGAAATAAAGGCACAATTGTGAGATACTTAAATACAGTACTTAAGTACTTTTTCCCCAAATTCTATCCTCTAAACATAAAATTTGATTGGACAAAGAACTTTTCACTGTTTGTATCATTTATCTTGTCTGTGTTTATCAATGTTGATCTCCAACACATAGTTCAAAACTATATTTAATAGAATCTTTAAGGACAATTTATGTGAATTCAAAAAAACAAAACAAAAATGCCAATATTATCATATGTTTGTTTTCAGTGCTCATTTTCTCAATTTCTTAATAATTAATCATTTAAAAATAAGCACGATGCAAATGTTAATTAAAAAAAATCAACAGTAAATATAATTATGAGAGAACTATAACATTCCATTGAAATAAACTGGACTGAGGCTTGCCAGAGTCTTTATAGCAAGTCAGTTCACTCAGCGGCCATCTTTGGAACGCTCCTGGGGAGCTATTTTTCTATGTAAACAAGTAGTATGCCAGTGCAGCTCCTATCTACTTGAATGGGGAAGACCGAAATATCCAAAACGTTGGTCAAGCTTACGATCAAAGAACAAATTTCAAATCAGCAGTAAAATCTGACAACACTGGTATTGTAAATTGTGCTTCTTTTCCTCAGATTTCGTGAAAAAACTTGTATAGCTAATATGCATGCGTGTTCTCGAGATGATTGACAGGCGATGTCTGTATCTAAAAGGTGATTGGCTGTTTTACCTGAAAGCGGGACTTCCTTTCTACAACTGTTGACCATTGGTGACAGTTAGGCGTTCCAATTTCACCCATTCATTTTAATAGAAGTGACCAGTCTCTGCTAAAGTGTCTCTGGGCTTGCAAACCACACAAACCTAAACATTTAATTGAGTAATCTTAAACAAAATTAAATGAATAAAACCTCAGTACATTTAAATTTTATTAATGTAATTTTTATAAAACACAATTCAATTTGTGAATGAAATTCTATCCATTTATCAACCTAAATAATGTTTAAGACAACGTCACTTATATTAATTAACAAAACACAGCAAAAGGTAGTAAACCGCTGTACTCACAATTGAGGACTGCATCTCTCCATTTATGCTTGCTCTTTTTAGTTACATCATTTACTGTATATCATTCATTCATCCTTATCCTAGGTAAAATCCTTTTCTTAAATCCATTTCCTTCTTTTAGCCTTTGAGCCTCTGAGCTCTGACTGAATTACATGGCAGAAAACATTTTTCTAATTAAGAGAGCAGTCAATTGGCCAGACAGTGTAACTCCTGTCCCCACCTTCCAACTGAAATGTTCAATTACTCACTACAAACAGATTAAGGATTAATTTGCTTTTTTTATTTAATTTATTTTACAATTTAGTTTAATATTTAGGCTTGCAAAAAAAGTAAAACACATTTAAAAGATCATAACTAAATTATAAAAATACAACATTTTTACAGAGGGGGCACAGTGGTCTGCCACTGTATTCCACTACAGTTACAATTTAAATCATTGGTAATTAGAATACAGATACATTCAAAAAGTATTTTGATTACTGAAGAGATTACTTTGCATTTTATTGTCATTTGTTTCATTTAATATTTAGTCCTATTCAGATGGAAAACATTTATACATATAAATGATGCGATATAAAGTGCATTTGAACAGCGGTGAAACACTTTCTTATGATGTGTTACATTCATACGAGTAGACAGAGAAGTAAGTTTGAAGTAAGTTTGGAGCAGTAGAAATAGAAATAAACCTTGTGTAAATTGTCATGTGAACATCAATCTTTATGCTAAGCTAAAATGCTCTTTCTAGCCATTTTACATGCACGTGTTACCAAGCACTGTCGTATTTATTTATTTTTTATCAAGAAAATAAATGTTAGATTATATTTTTTTCTCTTTATTAAGACCTTTCACATTAGGACAAAAATCTTATTCATGATGAGAATCCTTAAAACATGATCAGTTTGCTTTATCTTGTTTTAGAAACAACACTGCATAAGATATTTAGGTTTTCCACAGAAAGTATTTTTAACATGTGTATTTTGTCTTACTCTACTGGCAGAGTTTTTATAGTCAAAACAAGTGAAAAAATCTACCAGTGCTGAAGAAGTAATCCAAAGTATTTAGAATACGTTACTAACCTTGAGTAATCTAATGGAATACGTTACAAATTACATTTTACAGCATGTATTCTGTAATCTGTAGTGGAATACATTTTAAATGTAACCCTCCCAACCCTGGTCATATATAATACTTTTCCACCTTTTCTCTGGTCCTCTGTCTGAAACACTCAGTTTTACACTGCCTGGCCGTTTAAGACTTCAATGTAAATGCCAGCTGTTGTGATTGGCTAACATCATGCAGCCCTTCATATACAGGCATGTTTGAAATGCAATCCCAAGAAAATGAACAAACTCCACACAAAATTAAAACTACATTTCAGGGTTAACACATAATGTACACCCAACCCATTTTATCTGAATGTATCACACTGTTCACTCAAGCACAGCATAAACTATCAAACATTCATGACATATGAAATATTCATTAATGAAATTGGTTACAGTTTTTCGTCCAATAGTCCAATTTGAACTGCCCCATCTTTCAATAACAGTTCCTTTGCAATCATATTGTGACTGTTTCACACTGAAATCTTCTGAATACACAAATGTAATACAATACACAGTGATGTTGGGTGCTTCAACTGGCTTCAGTATGCCAAAGCAGAGACGCTGGTCTTCACATCTCACATCCTCCGTGTTTGTTTACACACAGGACTGCATGTGTTCCCCCCAGTCAGTGGAAGCAGCAGAATGAGATGTGTTTTTGAAAGTTCCGCTTGTACCGGTCTTAAAACGCGGCGCACATCGCCAGAAATGCATAAAAATGATCAAGGATGTTTCAATCAATCAATCACATTTATTTCTGTAGCACATTTAAAAATAACACATGTTGACCAAAGTGCTTTGCAAAAAGGAAACATAAATAAATAATCACATTCATGTTTACATGTTTACAAAAGACCAACAATTAAAAATAGCACAGATGGGTGCAAAAACAGTCCAGGACGCCTTCCAAACAGCACAACAGCAAGACAGAGCAGCTGAATGAAACACAATGGGGAATCCTTTTTAGAGTTATAACTTGACCTTGCATCTTTTAAAAGCGGCGCAAGATGTACACTCACCGGCCACTTTATTAGGTACACCTGTACATCTACTTATTCATGCGATTATCTAATCAGCCAATCATGTGGCAGCAGTGAAATTTATAAAATCATGCAGATATGGGTAAGGAGCTTCAGTTAATGCTCACATCAACCATCAAAATGGGGAAAAAAATGTATCTCAGTGATTTAGACCGTTGCATGACTGATGATGTCAGGCGGGTTATTTTGAGTATTTCTGTAACTGCTGATCTCCTGGGATTTTCACACACGAAAAACAAACAACATCCAGCAAGCAGCAGTTCTGTGGGCAAAAACGGATTGTTGATGACAGAGGTCAGAGGAGAATGGCCAGACTGGTCCAAGCTGAGAGGAAGGTCACAGTAACCCAAATAAACACGTGTTACAACAGTGCTATGCAGAAAAGCATTTCTGAACACACAACACATCAAACATTGAGGCAGATGGGCTGCAGCAGCAGAAGACCCCTTCGGGTACCACTACTGCCAGCTTAGAACAAGAAACTGAGGCTACAGTGGGCACAGGCTCACCAAAACTGGACAGTAGACGATTGGAAAAACATCACCTGGTCTGACAAATCTGGATTTCTGCAGAGGTACACAGATGGTAGGGCCTCTGCAGCCTCAGTTTTCTGTTCATGGCTGACAGAAGTGGAACCGAACATCATCTTCTGCTGTTATAGCCCATCTGCCTCAAGGTTCGACATGTTGTTCATTCTGAGATTCTATTCTGTTCACTACAATTGTACAGAGGGGTTATCTGAGTTACCATAGCCTTTTTGTCAGCTCGAACCAGTCTGGCCATTCTCTGTTGACATCTCTCATTAACAAGGCATTTTCGTCCACAGAACTGCCACTCATTGGTTGTTTTTTGTTTTTCTCACCATTCTCTATACCCTCTAGAGACTGTTGCTCGTGAAAATCCCAGGAGATCAGCAGTTACAGAAATACTCAAACCAGCCCGTCTGGCAACAGCAATCATGCCACGGTCTTAATCACTGAGATCAAATTTTTTCCCCATTCTGATGGTTGATGTGAACATTAAGTGAAGTTCCTGACCCGTATCTGCATGATTTTATACATTACACTGCTGCCACACGATTGGCTGGTTAGATAATTGCATGAATAAGTAGATGTAAAGGTGAACCTAATAAAGTGGCCAGTGAGTGTATGATAATGGTCAAAGCCGTTCATCTAGTGCAAGTTTATGTAGAAAACATTTAAATCCAAAGAGGCACATGAAGGTGTCCTGTGTAATTCCACTATGGATGAATCTCCCATGACAGTCCTCCTCTCTCTTCACCTGTGTGACTGACTGAGCACCAGTGGGCGGGGCCAAGGGTGCAGTGACGGAAAAACAGGCATTACATATGCAGATGTATTTATTCCTTGTGACGTCACAAGTTCCATGAATTCCAAACGAGCTGTTTTTGCAGCTTGGTTTAAATAAATGTTCCTTTTCTATTAAGGATGAAGTTTTCAGTTCTGAAACTTGAAGTCTGTTTTTATAGTAAAATGACCTCTTATATGTCAAAAGATCAAGGACATTTTGATTCCTCATGTCATGACTCCTTTAAGGCATGGTCCAGTCTATTTTGAAAGTTGTTATGAAGGTAGATTGTAACCAAAACGTTGGACTGTATTTTCAGGACAAGGGTATTTTTCATAAATGTCAGCTTGGGGCATGTTGTCACATGTGTTTTATATGTCGTAATTTTATACAACCCCGCCCTAAGAAATATTCACAACTGTAAAAAGTGTGACAACTGGACCTGATCTCCCCTACTATATATCTTGCAAAACCTCCCCACAACATAAGTGAAACATCATGGCATCTTCCACCCTGTCACTAAATCAAATCCTCTCTGCAAATCACCACCAGCCAACTTAGTAATTTGGCTTTATGCTAAGCTTCTGGTTATAGAACAGTCTAATGCTCCCTGCTATAATGGTTAAGTTTTCCTCCATATAACAAGAACAGATCCTGGGTCAGTTATATGCCTGCACTGTTCTGGATGATTCTGCTGCTCTGATTGTGGTGTGTTCAGTGTTATTTTACAGACAGAATTAGCACAGAGTGTGAGAACTCCTCGATATGAGACTCGGAACAGTCCAATATAAAACTCACCACCTACATACTGTACTAACACGCACATGAATTACACACAAATAACACAGATTAACCCAACAGCTTCCAGATTCTGCAGGGTGTCTGGATGTGGTAAATGAAATTATTCCTCCTTATACCGCGAAGGTTTTTTCTCTCTTTCTCTTCCTGACATTGCGTCTCTCTCCAAACATGATCTGAATTAAAAGCTCATTTGGGAGTTATTGTGTCTCTTTGTCACTGAGTGCTTGGGGCTGAATGTAGAAAAGGCAGCTGGTCTTTGTTACCTGGGAAAAACATCAGCTCTTTTACGTCATTCAGATTTCTTGTTCTACTGTACTGAAATTAATGATGGGGCATATGAATTTTTTCACTTTGAGTCTTTTTCTCTTTCTGTCTCTTTATTTCTCTCTCATTTATTTCTGGTAGGCATAGTTATTTTAACCCTTTAAGCTCAAATAGGTATCGTTTTAAAGCTTAGAAGCTGTACTTTGCAATGCATGTAGGCATTATGACCAAAAAAGTGCTTTTAAATTTGCAGACAAATCAGAAGTGTTCTGTTTTGATCATTTATTATCAATTTTACACTGCACATATTATTGTAATTGGTAAAATATCAAATTCATCAAATAGCCATGTGTCATATGTCATTGGAAAGCTCTCAAATAGTAGAATACAACCAGCTTATTTGTTATACTCACAGACAAAAATATAGCTGACATACACGTTATATGTAAACAAGTGTTGCTTATATGCTGTGTTTTCATTTATAACTTCAAGAAAAATAAACAGGACATAAAATATCACATACCATTACTTAGAGGAGGTGATTATCTTTAAAAGAAGCCCACACATAAGGTAATCTCAATGATGGTTCATATGACACGGAATGGAACTGAATGAGATCTCATTACTCATGCCTGCATGCTTTGGAGAGAGTATATACCTTTAGTCATTGTTGTATTTGCATGTGTAATTAGTTATGTACAATTATTATGTTTTATTTGTTTGGAGAGGCTTTTGGAAACTTGGTGATGTTTTTGGACACTAGGATAAATTATGTTTGTAATGCTATAACTTTTGATTGCTTTCTCGTATCAAAACTAAATTTAACTCAGTTACAGGTGACATGATTGGGAACAAAACCAAAGCTTTTTGGAATTTACCTTATTTACATCTTGAGATATATATAATGTCAAATCAGAAAAATAAGAGAAAAAGAATATTTTTGGCTCGTTTTTTTTCTTTTCTTTTTTTCAGCAGTTCCTTAGGCTGAGAGTCTCAGAATTTATCATAATCTATATCATTAAAAAATTAGAAAAGTTATCTTTAAAATGATACCAAACAGTTTAAAACTCTGATTCATGTTTATTTCTTGTTTTCTAGCAATAAACATTAAATAAACATAAAGAAATATTATGGGCTCTAAAAATGCCAAAGTGGGTAATATTATAACTGAAAGTATCAGGGTCTTATATTTAGACTAAATTAACCTATCTAGCCTAATATTACTCAGCAGTGGCTAGCTGGTAGTTGGGACTACTTGTCTTATTATATTGGCTTGACAAAGCATCATATTTTATTCTACAGACTTGGGTTAGAGTTTTTTTTTTAAAGTTTTTTTTTTAATCCCTTAACCAAAATTTCTGACTGTAACTCATTTAAGATCTTTCAAGCTACATCCGCCAAACATAACACAGAACTTCAGACAGTTCTGACATTAGTTAGTATGATTGTTCTAACTGATCATACTAATGGTTTTCCCATAGCGGATGATCCAAAATAACAAAAAGTGTTTAATCATTATATCATATGCACTAACCTTGGCTGAATAGTTAAGCTTGATGAATACAATCAACACTAGATTTTGTGTAAACATCAAGAAATGGAATAAGAGCACTGTCACACGCTTGCACTGTAGACATCATTGTTGCTAATAATGGGAGTAATATAGCTAGCTCATTGCGTCACTTGTGCTGTAGACATATGAAGTAAATCTCCACCACTTATGTGTTGGGTTTACTGGAGGAACCATGCATGGCACTGAAAACAAAGTGACCATCATTTTACTTGAGCCATTAATCACATTGAGGTCTCAATTAGCTTATCAGCCTAAATGCACAAATTGTTCTTCATACATTCCCCTGCCAGAACAACTGAGGTAGGCCAAATAAAAGTCTTGAGGATGCACAAATTCTCTCTCTCTTGTGCGTGTCTGTGTTTAATGATGGCTTCAGTTTCTTTTGTAATTAGATTAAAATCAACACGTTATTTTAATGAGGCGGCAGAGTTAAGAAGCTTAATAATATCGGACTTTGGTGCCCTGCTCCACTGATTATATCGTTAATTAAACTGCTTTTTAACGAGCTGAATGGATTAATAATTCATGCTAGAACCAGCTTTGACCAACTGGAAAAGATAAATATTACACATTAATGAAGGTGTTACAATATGTGAATACTTATGATTTTGCAGCTCTAAAGTTCAGTATTATTTTACAGAGGCAATGACTGCTTTATAAAATAGTGAGTGCTCATTCTGTCATCTTTTTCTTCCCTACAAAAAAATGACTTTGGTGGTTCAGTGGTTCTTAGATTTGTACTGAATGATTACAACATTCATGTTCCATTTATAGTATTATAAATATTAGTATTATAGCATTTATAGTATGTTCATTTATAGTATTAGTAAAGTTTTCTGGACAAAAAACAGTCATATATTTGTAAAACTTGATCATTTGCCACCCTCATTCTGAACCTCTGTCAGAAATGCTCGGTTTTGGTGCTGCTTCTCCTTTAAGACTTGACAGTAAACACCCACTGTTATGATTGCTCTCTGCTCTTGTCTGACCTGCTCTCTCCTTGACATCTGGCGGTTAGATGCAAATGTCTACCAAAGTGATGGTAGACATTTCACAATGTGAAGGAAGTAGAGAATGAGCTGTTTAGGCAGCTTGGTTTCAACAAATGTTCTTTTTTTAGTGAGGAAGATTTGAGTTCTTAAACTTACAGTATGTTTTAATAGTACAATGACCTATTATACTGTATGTTAAAAGATCAAGAAAAATGTGATTACTTATGTCATGACCCCTTTAATACTAGGGCTGGGTATAAATATTGATTTCATGAATAATCTTGATCTTTGATACTTAAAAGTCAATGTTTTACTTTAAAGTCTAAAGTTGTGGTTGTGTTGATTATTATATCTGTTAAATGAATAGCAAATGAACTGCATAGATTGAACCCTTTTGTTAATTTCTAAAATAAAAATGTTCATAATGTACGAAGTTAGAAGGTTCCCTGTATAATTTAGGTTACAGCATTAGCTGAGAGAGAATTTCTCATATGTAAGCAAAATGGACGTTATAACTAAAATATACCATTAAAAGTCTGAATCGAATCGAAATGAGAACTTGTGAATCGCAATCGAATCAATTTGGAAAATCTGTATCAATATTCAGTCCTAAATACTACCATTGCTCATTCCCAAAAAGCCATATAGTATTAGCATGACCATAGTACCATGTCCAAAAACACATGGTAATAACATGATACTTTTTGTATCTTTTGGTATGTGATGTGTAAATTGTGTTTTGTGGTGTTTCGAATGTGGTGGGGTTTCATGTGTTTTAGGGATGGACTTGAGTACGCGGGTACTTGGACCTGGCAGCAATGATCGATGGTGATCATGCATGATGTGACTTTTCACTTAATTCGAAATTCAGTGACAATTACCTGACAACTAAACACAAACGTGTCAAAGACAAAGAGGGAGCTTATTTTTAATTTTGAGACTGATTACATTGCGATTTTGAGGGGTACATTGATTTTCAGAGACGTCTAGCAACCAAACTGATATGCGACACTGCAATCATTACGATAATCAAAAGAGAGTGTAATTAACCATGTTTTGGACACCTGTCTCTGCAAAACATTTGTTAAACACGTTTTATTATCATTTAATTTAAGAACTTTGACTCGTTAATGGATATTATTTAATAAAAGTGTATGTTTGTCACTGACTGCAAACCTCCCTGCCTGAGTGCCGAAATGTTTGCGTGACGTAACGCACACCTGCATCTCGATGTAATGGGAGTTGAAGATTTCCGCACAAGTTTCCAAGTTAGAAGTCTGACATAATGTGTCATTCCGTTGCATTGTCCCCAGTTGAAAGGTGGAAATTCCGCTTCATGAATCATCACAGCAACAACAATACAGAGCATCGCGGCTTTCCCCACAGGAGTGAACACTTGGGGAGACACACACACAAACACAGACACCAGGCGTGTGGCAGTGGACTCAATGCGCTGAAGCAGCGCATATACAGCAGGCGAGTGTTTCAAACAGCTAGACAGAGCGCAGCTAAATGGAACAGAATGCAGCATCTTAAAAATGAACTTCAACTTTACACGCATATTAAAAACGCGATTGTTATGGCATCTCCTGTTAAGCCAACCGCGATTTGGAAATAGACGGTTCAGACAGTCACTAAAAAAACTGGTGCACGCTTACTAAGATTACTACAGTAACCTGAAGGAAGAACAGACGCGCATTGTGCAAATTCTTTCATTGAGCTGGGCAGCGAATCTTCACATAATGACAAAATATGATCCATTATATATTGATTATGCAATCTTTTGTACATTTTGTAACAGATTATTTTATAACAGCCTATAATAATGAATAGAAGATACACTGAACAACAAGACTCAATGCAGCACCCAAAGACGTTTTTCAGACATGTTATTATATATACAGTTATGTCATTGCACATGTTATGTACATGTCATTGCCCCTCCAGTACTCGATGAGTAATTAGTCCGAGTACTTGAGTAGACAAAATGACCAAAATGCCCATCCCTAGTTTGTTTTGCAGTGTTTAGTGAATGGTGTGCATTGTGTGTTTGTGTGTATTAAGGATTAAGGCAATGTCCACATTAATCTGGATACATTTGAAACGGGCATTTTCAAAACGCACTCCATCCACACGTCCATTTTCAAATGTTTTTCAAAAGTTGCTCGTCCAAACTGAAACATATGAAAACTCTTAAATCCCTTTACTGAGCATGCAAAAAATCGCTGTTCTATGTACGGTCTGAAATGTAATTGTCCTCGTGTTCCATCACGAACAGCACTTCCGAGTAAGCTTCCCGTCGCCTTTAAAGGAATGCATTGTGAAGCTTGTACAAAGTAACATATATCTTTAACAAAGCTATCAAAGTGAATAACAGGCACAACAATGCTGCTACAACATGAGCCGCCATCTTGATTGTTTTGGGTTGAATGGATCACATGACTGTGTCACATGACAACAAATACGTCATTGTTTTCAGATATCTCTATTTTCCCTGTCCACACTATAAAGCAAAGACGTCTCAGTGTAGACAGAAGGCCATATGTAGAGAAAAAGATGCGTTTTCAATAGAAAATGTATTAGTGCGGATGGGGCCTAAGTAAGAAGCACGAAGTATTTAATAGTTTTTTGACTAAATACAAACATTGCACCAAACACATAAACAGCATCTTCCCACACTCCTACATGCATTGACAACAAACCATGCCTGCAGTCTCTTTCTCTCTTATACACACACGTTCATTTTTAAGGGTTCTACCCAAGGGAGGTCGTTACCTGCGTTGCACATCCATCTCCTGCGCAATTAGCATAAAGCATGGGTCACGCACATATAATATCACTTTCTTTCTCTCTCTCTCTCATGCACACATACAGATTTGACCTTTGTACATTAATAAGCAGGCAAAACTTAAACTTCTAACTGAAATTTACTGTGATTACCAAAGTTAGAGGCAAAGACCAGCTAATAATGGTGATATCAATTTCTCTCTCTCCCTCTCTCTGTTGCTATCTATCACTCTCTCTACCTCACATTTATTAATCTTACTTTTTAAAAGCTTAGTTTCACGAGCTTGATTAGATTCAAGGCAGATTGAGATTCTCTCAGAACAGTTATTTTATTTCAAATGGGTTTCTGGGTTTTAGAAATTAAGGGAAAACTGTATGTTTACTGCTTATTCAACAATTTGCTTTACACCTTTAATGTGAAACACACACGTGCTTCACACTCTGAAAGTGCTACTCACACTGCAGATTTCATCATGAGGTGCAGATATACTGTTTGCTACATCATATACTGTGCATTCATACTTTTCGTTTTTGTATATCCTGCAAAAACATTTAGTAAAAATACTCCTTTATACCTGTAAACAAAACTTTGGTATGAAATATAAATGTACACAATTTGCAGTGTGGCATATAACAATACATCATTTTATAATATAATAAACTATAAATCAATAACATATCTAATGCCTTACGAAAGCTTTGTGAGTTATTATTCAAAGAAAAATCATACTTTACCATAACTCTCAAATCCCATTGTATTCGTGTACAGTCAAATATGGCATGCACAGATGCATTGTGCTAGGTTTGACCTTAATGATGATTGGTCAAATGTAAAAACCAAAATTTTAGTATGGTACAACAACAAAAAAAAGAGTACCAACACTTTAAACATGGTGGGTGATTCTCATGAAATCTGTCAAGCAAATTTCCTGGTCTTATTTCATTCCAAAATCAAAAGAATCAAATAAGAAATTATATTCTGCATAGAAAATGAATCCTACTTGTAGGGTACTTAAGATTTTTTACATTCTGACATAACACATTGTACCCCCTAATTCTCTTAATGTATTACCGCAATGCAAAAAAAACACAGTCATTATGGTATTCTCATTAACACAATGTGAAACTTTTTATTTATTACTTAATTTTTAAAGTATCTATACATCACAGTAGAATTCCCTTGATCCTGCCTTTCATGTTCACTGATTTTCATTGAATCATCTTTTTTTTTTTTTACTGTAATACAAATAATGGTTACAGTAATGAGAATCATCATCGAAAACAAAAGGGAACAGTAAAAGCTAAAGTAAAATTTTTCTCCATGTTACGGTAATGAGAATTGGGAGGTAAAATGTGCTTAAAGGAATATTCCGGGTTCAGTACGAGTTAAGCCTAATTAGCAGCATTCGTGGCATAATGTTGATTGTGTTAAAGTGAGGCACTTGGAAGTGAATCCATACACATTAAAATACTCACTGTTTCAAAAGTATAGCCACAACATGCAAACAATATGCATGTTACCATGATTTTAGTGTGATAAAATCTCTTACTAACCTTTTCTGTGTAAAGTTATAGCCAATTTTACAACTTTGTTGCCATTGACAATGTCAACAAACCCTAAAACAAAAGTAAAAACAATGATTTAAACATCTTTACAGCTCAAATAATACACAATTTTTAACAGAAGAATTCTTGTAAGTGCTTTTATAAAATTATAAGCTTCAAATTTCTGCCTTTAAACCCTCCAAGAATTGGCCCATTCACTTTCATTTTAAGCGCCTCAATTTAACCTCGATTTCTGCCTTTTTTAAGAAGAGACGAGTCAGAATTATGCTTTGTGGTAATCAACAACATTATGCCACAAATGCTGCTGATTGAGCTTAACTTGTATTGAACATGGAATATTTCTTTAAATGTCCTGAAAATAATGTCACAAAAAAAAAACTAAAAAAACGTAATGGTTCTAAATATATGCTTCATTAATGCACACTATAATTTCATTTTTTTTAATTTATTTTTTTTTTTTTTATGTTTTGGGATTAAATATGACGTAAGGACATTTTGTTGACAGGTTTTGTCAGAATCGCCTTAGTATATCACCAGGGTTGGGGAGTAACGAAATACATGTAACGGGATTACGTATTTAAAATACAAAATATTAGTAACTGTATTCCACTACAGTTACAATTTAAATCATTGATAATTAGAATACAGTTACATTCAAAAAGTATTTTGATTACTGAAGAGATTACTTTGCATTTTATTGTCATTTGTTTCATTTAATATTTTGTCCTTTCAGATGGAAAACATTTATACATATAAATGATGCGATCCAAAGTGCATTTGAACAGCGATGAAACACTTTCTTATGATGTGTTACATTCATACGAGCAGACAGAGAAGTTTGAAGTAAGTTTGGAGCAGAAGAAATAGAAATAAACCTTGTGTAAATTGTCAGCTTTACACTAAGATAAAATGCTATTTCTAGCCATTTTACATGCACGTTACCATGACCGATCATATTTTTTTATCAAGAAAATTCATGTTGGATCATAATTTCTTTTTTCTAGTAAGACCTTTGATATTAAGGCAGAAATCATATTCTTGATAATAATTTTTTTTATTGTTTTCCTGTAAAAATATCTAAAAATCCTTAAAACAAGATCAATTTGATTTATCTTGTTTTAGAAACAACACTGCAAAAGATATTTAGGTTTTTTGAGAGAATGTATTTTTAACATGTGTATTTTGTCTTACTGTACTGGCAGAGTTTTTATAGTCAAAACAAGTGAAAAAATCTACCAGTGCTGAAGAAGTAATCCAAAGTATTTAGAATACGTTACTGACCTTGAGTAATCTAACAGAATACGTAACAAATTACATTTTACAGCATGTATTCTGTAATCTGTAGTGGAATACATTTCAAAAGAAACCCTCCCAACACTGTATATCACCATAGTGTCATTTCTGCTTTCAGTGCAAGCCATACATTAATTTAACATACATAAAGTAAAATACAATTTATTTTTGAAGATTTAAATGTAATTGTTTTGGTCAGAGTCATATTAGAGACTGTTAAAGGATTTAATTAAGGTGAATGAATAAGCCCACATTATAATTACCATTATATTACAGTGTTGAGTGTTAAAAGAATATTTTAATATCAATTTAGCCATTTAAAGACAAGCTGTAGCTAACATAAAGGTGAATAATTACCTGATCTTTGAATATTTAATGAGCACCATGACTACATTCAGATGAATAAATGGTAATAAGAATTCATCTTAGTTTAAAGATTTATTTTTAGAATGGTTACTGTGCTGGTTGTAAAGTCCACTCTTCTGTAGAGGATGGGGGTGGGTTGGGGTTTAGGGGAAAGAGTATGTCAGGATGTTGCATCAATTCAGTGTCCTCTGAGAACAGACAGTATTCCCACAGGTTCACCCTTCCCTCCCTCGCCCTCTCTCTCTCTCTCTCTACCTCTCTCTCCAGAGAACGTGACCATGCTAATGAGTCTTTTGTTCACTGGAAGATAAGCTGTCTTGCTGTCTCTCTCTCACTCATATTCTTATACACACACAAACACATGTTGACTTGGACTTTGCTCTGTGTTTAGTAGGTCAGTGGGATATGTCCCAATATAAATATTTACGAAAGAATTAGTGGACAAATTTTTTTTTTTTAATGGTTTGACAGATAATAATATCTAGAAAGCAAGGTGGCAGAAAGCGGAAATAAGCAAGACAGTCTCGTGACAACTCGTAATCATTTGGACGAGACGGTGAAATTGTATGAAAAGGTACGACTTTTATTCCCCCGGAGACCAACTAATCTACAAACAGAATTTAAAATTTAGCTAGCCTCTTATACAAAACTTTTTTTAAGATAACACATTTTATTACTTATTTCATTTTTATTTATGCAATACAAATGAATGATGAATGTCAATAATCTGTTAAAATCCTCCCTTGTCTCATTCCAAACCCTGTTTTTATTTCTCCCATGATACACACAAGATATTTTCCTATTAAAATTATGGTTTGGTTTAGGGTTTGGGTAAGGGGTTGTACTTTATGGTTAGGTTTAGGTTTAGGGTTTAGGTAAGGGGTTGTACTTTATGGTTAGGTTTAGGTTTAGGGTTTGGGTAAGGGGTTGTACTTTATGGTTAGGTTTAGGTTTAGGGTTTAGGTAAGGGGTTGTACTTTATGGTTAGGTTTAGGTTTAGGGTTTGGGTAAGGGGTTGTACTTTATGGTTAGGTTTAGGTTTAGGGTTTGGGTAAGGGGTTGTACTTTATGGTTAGGTTTAGGTTTAGGGTTTAGGTAAGGGGTTGTACTTTATGGTTAGGTTTAGGTTTAGGGTTTAGGTAAGGGGTTGTACTTTATGGTTAGGTTTAGGTTTAGGGTTTAGGTAAGGGGTTGTACTTTATGGTTAGGTTTAGGTTTAGGGTTTGGGTAAGGCGTTGTACTTTATGGTTAGGTTTAGGTTTAGGGTTTGGGTAAGGGGTTGAACTTTATGGTTAGGTTTAGGTTTAGGGTTTGGGTAAGGGTTTGTATTTTATGGTTAGGTTTAGGTTTAGGGTTTGGGTAAGGGTTTGTACTTTATGGTTAGGTTTAGGTTTAGGGTTTGGGTAAGGGTTTGTACTTTATGGTTAGGTTTAGGTTTAGGGTTTGGGTAAGGGTTTGTACTTTATGGTTAGGTTTAGGTTTGGGGTTTGGGTTCAGATTTTTTGAATGAAACAAATTCGTTGAGCTCATCTGCATATTTTTGGTACTTACTTACATTGGTACTTAATAAACATACAAAAAAAAAATCCCTAAAAATGAATGTCCACATATGTCTACAGCGGGACTAAAATTGTGACATTTTAAATAATACCAAGCAATTTTTTATTATGTTTCCAGGAGTGTTAGTTATGTTTGCTGAGGCTTTGTTTGTGGGAGCTGATGAATGTGAAGGTAGCATTTGATAAGACTGTGAAAATGCGTAAATGTTAGTTTTAGCTCTTTAAACATAGCCAGATGACACCTATGTGTGGAGAGGTCAGGTTTTGCCTACATTGTGGGGACCAAACACATAAACATATTGAATAATGTTTTAATGAAAATGCAAAAATGGTTAGATGGTTAAGGGATAGAAAACATTAACTTAGTATAAAAACAATAGTAGTTAATGAAAATTTTCCCAACAAGATTGAAATACAAAGGTGAGTTGGTTTTTGTGGTTTAAGATGAAAATTTTTAGGTAATAAACTAGTAGTTATGAGGGTATTATGATGTAAATGCAGTTCATGAGGACACCCCTAGTGTCCCTGTAATTCAAATGGCTTAAAAAAACATACTAAACGATGTTTTATTGAAAATGTAAAAATGCAGAAAGTTTTTTGTGAGGGTTAGGTTTAGGGGTAGGGTCTATAGTTTGTACAGTATAAAAATCATTATGTCTATGGAGAGTCCTCATAATGATAGCTGCACCAACGCATGTGTTAGGTGTAGGTTTGTACAGTATAAAAATCATTATGTCTATGGAGAGTCCTTGTAATGATAGGAGTACCAACATGTGTGTGTGTGAGTGTTTGTGTGTGTGTGTGTGTGGACAGGTTTAAGTGGTTTACAAGGACTTTTCTTTAGATTACAAACTGGTACTTACAAGGGTATTTTACTATAAATGTGGTTTATGAGGACATTTCTAGTGTCCCCATAATTTAAATTGCTTAAAAAACATACTAAACGATGTTTTATTGAAAATTTAAAAATGCAGAAAGTTTTTTTGTGAGGGTTAGGTTTAGGGGTAGGGTTAGTGGATAGAGTCTATAGTTTGTACAGTATAAAAATCATTATGTCTATGGAGTGTCCTCATAATGATAGCTGCACCAACGCGTGCGCGTCTGTGTCTGTGTGTGTGTCTGTGTGTGTGTCTGTGTGTGTGTGTGTGTGTGTGTGTGTGTGTGTGTGTGTGTGGGCAGGTTTAAGTGGTTTACGAGGACTTTTTTTTAGGTTATAAACTGGTAATTACAAGGGTATTATGTTATAAATGTGATTTATGAGGACATTTCTAGTGTCCCCATAATTCAAATCGCTTAAAAAACATACTAAACTATGTTTTATTGAAAATGTAAAAATGCAGAAAGTTTTTCGTGAGGGTTAGGTTTAGGGGTAGAGTTAGGGTTAGGGGATAGAATCTATAGTTTGTACAGTATAAAAATCATTATGTCTATGGAGAGTCCTCATAATGATAGCTGCACCAACATGAGTGTGTGTGTGTGTGTGTGTGTGTGTGTGTGTGTGTGTGTGTGAGTGAGCCTGTGTGCATGCGTGCCTGTATTTTTGCCCCTGTGTGTCTGTTCAGAAACACTGACTAATAACTCTTGATGTATGAAAGCCTTTAATGAAAGTCTTCTCAAGCATTCTCCCATGTATGCAGTGAACAACAAAATCCCAGCATGCTCGGCTTACTTCATGTTGTTCCAGCATTCTTTGTGTGTGTGTGTGTGTGTGTGTGTGTGTGTGTGAGAGAGAGAGAGAGAGAGAGAGAGAGAGAGAGAGAGAGAGAGAGAGACAGAAAAAGAAAGGGAGTGAATATGTGTGAACGCCCTTATTCTTTTTCAGACTATTTGCGAACATCAGCATTCATATCAGACAAACATATATAATGTGTCTGTTTATTTTCACAAATGCATTGACATCTGTCAGGCAGAATGTGGAAGATATCACTCTCTCACACACAATTCATCCCTATGCATTTCTCTTTCCTTTATTGTATGAAATATTTTTTCTTTTTTTTCCAGAGGGACATCATTTTGAGGTATCCAGATATAGATCCAGATATCCAGCTATATAGCAGTGCACATCAGTAAGGTTGGGTTCTTGGTGTGACATTTATTTGACATTTAAAGAGATTTCGGTGTGGAATGAGGCAATATTACTGCAGTAAAGCTGGTGGCAGGGTTGTGGATATGTTCGCACAACTCTCCCATGACTACATTTTACGGTTCTGAACCATACATTGATTTTTTTATAAAACTAGACAGAAAACATATCAGTTTCTGAAGGATCTGCTTGTTTTTGGCGGATTATTATTGTGTAATATTAATATGCTATCTAGATGTAAGGAAAATACGATCTTAGTTTGTGTGGCACATTTTAGTCTGCATTTTTTATGAATGTGTCACTATGTAATGCAGGGTTTGCAAAAGAGGCTATATTGAAAGAAAGGGTGGTGCAAACTATAGACAGCAAACCCACAAACAGGAAATACGCGTTGTTACTCATTTCACATGCAAAGAAGTTAGCCAATCATAGCAGAGGTCATTTAAGGTTTTGTGAGGTAACCTTAAAAATGTGTTTCATGTGGTTACATATATATTAACTTGTTTTATTAAATTCAAAAATGTTATTACACCAACGAAAGTCATTTTTATGGGTTAAATCATAGTACAAATTCTGCAATTAAAGAATAAACGTAACAAAAAAAATATATATGAAATATAATATCTTATTTCTTCATTGAATACATGGATTTGTTCACTTTTTATAAAGCCAAAATGTGACCAAAATGATGAAAAACTAATAAAATATAATTAGTTAAATTTATATTTTCATAATGTACCTAGTTAGAAGGTCCCCTGTATAATTAAAAGCATTCGCTGGCAGATAATTTCTTTCGTAACTAAGCAAAATTAACATTGTAACTCAGATATACCCTTTTGAGTCGATATTGAATCGATTCGAGAGCTTGTGAATCGGAATTGAATCGAATCAGGAAATCTGTATCAATACCCATTCCTAGTAGCATATACAGCCTGTATAATTCCAAGGGTGAAAAACTAAATTGCAAATATTTTTGATGCTTGAAATTTTGACTAACCTTGACTAACAATATGAATACAGAGGGGAAAATTCTGGTCTCTTTAAAGCTACTCAGTGGGGAATGAAATGTGCTAACCTGTGTGTGGGGGACTCTGGGTCTCTTCCATTGTTAGGAAAGCTCAGAAATCCCAGGCTTTTATTTCAAACCTTTTTATGATCACAAAGCTGCTTGAAACACAGAAATAAGATGGATTTTCTCAGCTTCTTCCTCTTAAATATATGGTGGATTACCACATAAAGAGGCACACACATGAGGGCTGGAAATCACAAAAGGCTACACACGAGTGTGTGTGTGAGAGAGAGGGAGGGGGGTAGAATTGGGGTTGACAGTAATTGACTCTCACCTGTTGATGCTGGGTCATAATTACAAATTTCAGTTGTCACCATGGGAACAAGCCATGTTCCTATGGTGACACGGGGCATTTTTCAGGGGCACATTATGATTCTCTGTGTGTGTGTGTGTTTGTGTGTGTGTGTGTGTGTGTGTGTGTGTGTGTGTGTGTGTGTGTGTGTGTGTGTGTGTGTGTGTGTGTATTTGTGTATTTGTGCTGCTTTTCTGTTGCTTTGACTGATCAGCTGAGTTCCAAAAAATCATTATAACATGAACCAGAGACATTATGAGGGTATGAGATGAACCACTTACAGATGTAAATGAATTAGAGTAATCATAAAACTAAATATGTCAGCTGTTGTCCTGCTGTAAAAGAGACAGCCTTTTTGTTGGAGGCATTGCAACACTAAATATGGCAGCTGTATGAATGAAAGTCCCACCTTACAGTTAAAAGGGAAAATCGCTTGTTTGTTTTAGAGTGATTATGTTGTGAATTCAACAACAGGAGGTCAAAAGTTTTGCTGCTGAAGTCGGTCTGTGCTTACCAAAATTCGAACCACTGCCCCCAGTGGTCGGAGCCAGAAGTGTTGTTGACCAGTTTCTGTGTCATGTCCACAGGACATTTATTTGTCATTTATTTGTAAATGATTTAATGCAGTCAACAGGAATGCATATTTTATTAACCAAACCCTATCCCTAAACCTAACCATCAGAGGAGTAAAAATGGAATTTTAGAGTGAAAATGCAAACTCATGCTCACCATTGTGTGTGTGATTACTTCCCGGTTACCACGAGACCAGAACCTATCCTCAGAGATTATTCACACAACACACTTCCAGTTGTGCCACAGGGAAAAGGAAACGTTTGAATTGATGCAAAAATGTCTGATGGGGAAGGTGCTTATCAGTGACCACGTTTAATTGTACTTTAGAAAATGGTTTATTCCAGGGTTGTTGCCGAAATCTGCATACTGAAACTTCATGTAAACGTGAACGCTGTTTACACCATTTAAGGGATTAAGAGGAAGCAGTTTAACACGCCTGGGTTTCTCTCGAAAAACACGACTTATGTGGTCATGTAAAAGCATTAGCAACCATTGTGACATGTTTTTGAAGAGTGTGCAGGTGCATGAACAGACTGGATAACAAACGTCATTTATAAATACCAATGTAAAATATCGAATGTCCCTCACGTTCGTGTATATGCGCTGAAATACACTGGGGGAATCCCAGAGTTTTATGTAAGAGGGAAACCCCACTATTCCAGGTTAATTCTGCTTCAGGTTGCGATTGAAAGTTAAGAAAACAAACACAGCAAGAACTCTGGAATATCTGGAATTAAAGCAAAGCAACAGAGAATGAAATAGCTAAGTCTTCCTCGGATGCCCTGTTCGTTGTTTACACAAGCGTTGCAAGGAAATACATTTACTGTGGAGAAAGCTGCTTACTGACAGAGCTGCATGTATACTGGAGTAAAGAGCACGCTGCTTATACAGTGCATGTAAACGGGAACGCCACTTTCACGCAATAAACCACTTTCTCGCAATAAGCCGCTTTCTGGTGTCTATGTGTAATGGTAGCCAGCTGGTTTGTGATAGATGTGCAGTGTATAAACCTCACTCTCCTGGCCTTAAGAGACACACTAGCGACCAAGGCTGGGGGCCATGGCTTTTATAGCCTCCTTGCTAGCACATCCGACTCTCATGCCGGTTCAAATCCCGCTCAGCCAGGTCAAGTTGGACCAGTGACACATGTAAACATAGTCACTTATTCAGCAGAATGTGGTCGATTTAAGGTTACATGAACATTCGGAAGCCGCATGTCGATTTCCGGTGTGATCATGTTGATTTGTTTACTCTAAAACGTGTATGCGCATAAACCAGACCAGCCTGAAAAATACTGTTTTGAACTAAAGTAGCACATTTTATGATACCATTGTTGTCGGATATTATTCCGGATTGGAAATATGCTATTAGAAAATTATTTGGACTAACGGTTTTGGAGATTTTTTGGATTTTCCACATTCAAGTAGATAGGAGCGGTACTCACAGGATTGGAGGTGTTACCAATATGGCCACAAAGTAAAATTACTTGCCTTAATGGGACTTTGCCTAAAGTCCCTTTCCAACGGCCCAATAAATCAGTTGTTTTCAGACAGAAAGGCATGAATCCTGATGGGGAGACACAAAATAAATATTACATTTCTAAATTCCAAATGACTAAATTTCTCTTCTGGGACTGGTAAAGGATCTCTCTGTCTTATCCATCTATCAAAAGTGACTGTTTGCATGAGTTTGATTGACTTGGTGTGTATGTGTGTTCGTTGTGTGATTTTTGATATATGATGTAATTTCAGAAATTTCTTCACACTCTTCACATAATGGCCTGAAGCAACAGAGCGGCAACATGTCTCCCTCCAACCCCTACCTCCCTCTTTCTGCATGAAAGAATGATAAATAGCTTCATGAAACCAGTGTGTAACACTCACTCACATACTCATACACAGTGGAAGGTCAAACTGTATGTAAATTATGTGGTTTTGGATTTTAGTCCCTGCAGATGTCGGCTCCGCTCTATGATTCTGAAGGATACCCAATCAGATTCGTTCTCTGAGCAGACTTCCCATGGCTGTGGAGGGTTTTTTGTTTAATGACATACCAGAAAAGAATAACAAAGCGGCCTCTGAGCATGTATGAATGATTGGGGAGTGAATGTGAAATAGAAAATAGAGCTTTCTCCCCCCTTTCTTTTTCTCATTTTCATAGAAAACAATCTCCTAGAGATAGTTTTTTCGTTCTCTAGAGAGATAGGTATGAAAGAGAGGGAGAAAAGATATGAACTGCTCTATGATTTTGTTCTAAATGGTTTGCAGATTATGCAGATGAATTTCACGAAAACTGTCAAGAACATGTCCAGGTCATATTTCACCCCAAAATCAAAAGAAAGTAATAAGAAATTACTGTACTGAAAGAAAATAAAGCCTATTTTAGGCCATTAAGATTTTTTTGCATTGTGATATTATTCATGAAAATTAAGCACACCTCTCCTCATTCTCATTACCGTAGTGCAAAAAAATTCCACTCTCTTTACTGTATTGTGAAAACATTATGATTTATTATTTAACTCATCTGTGATGTTCAGGTCCTTTCTGACCTGTTTAAGAGTTAAGAAGAGTGGAAAAACTAATCCTAATCTTGTATTCGGTCAAAATGCCTTTGGATTCTTCAAAACAATGAATAAATGAACAAGTAAAAAAAAAAAAAAAGACATTTTTTTTAATGCAATTTCAGGGTGTTTTGGCTGGGTACAAGGGCGTTATAGGGCGTTTGCTAAATGGTTGCTACATGGTCAAAGAGACCATCCCCAAGTATCTAATGGGGCTTTTCCACTGCACGGTACGGCCCGACTCGACTCGACTCTGCTTGATTTTTGGGGGTTTTCCATTGTGGATAGTACTTGGTACCTGGTACTTTTTTTAGTACCACCTTGGTCGAGGTTCCAAACGAGCCGAGCCGATACTAAATGTGACGTCAAAACCCTGCAGATCACTGATTTGTCAGAGAGAATCTTCACTACCAGCGTCACTGGATTTGCGACACGGGACATCAACCCACTAGTTTTAAAGTTAGCAACAGCGATAGCAGTATAATTTTTTTCACACGACTTTCGAATTGTAAAAATAAATGGCTGTGCGCAAAACCACGCCATGGTCAATAAACGAGGTGCAAACATTCCTCTCATTAGTAGCCGAGGAGAGGATCCAGCGAGAGCTGGATGGGGCGATGCAACTATGACGATCAGCCTATAATCCCACCCACGTTGAGGCTGCATTAAACTGCAGTGGAAAAGCAAGCTCAGAAAAGTAAAGCGAGCAGAGTCGAGTTGAGTCGAACCGTAACGTGCAGTGGAAAAGTGCCATAAGATATCCTGATCCCTAGATATGTGTGGAGTCCTTCTAAATGGAAGTCTATGAGAATTTTTGCTCATTTTTTCATTCTGGGCAGGCATTTATATTTTGAAATAAAAATCTTTTAGAATGTAAACCATAATTCTAGATTTGCTTTAAACAGATACAATGTCTACGTATTCCAAGTGCTTATGTTCAGTGTGGAAAAACAAGCCAGTATCCTGGGTCTCTTTTGATCCAAACAGAAATTTATCCAAAAACAGAAGGGTTAAAATGCAAAATAAAATAGTAATACATTTATAAAATTGCATTACATTAAAATTGGCATTACTACTCTATTACAGTAATGAGAATCTAATGAAAATCACCAGTTTAATGAGAATATGGGAATTACAAAAAAACATCAAAAGTACAACATCTGGATGCATTGTGGTAATGAGAATTTAGTGGCCAAATATGTTTAATTGTCATTAAAATATTATATATGTACAAAAATCTTAATGGACCTTTCAACACAGGCTTCATCATACAAAACTGTATTTCTTGGGTTTTGTTTTCTTTTGATTTTTGGGTTAAATGAACACGTGATCTGGACATGTTTTCATACGATTCACCCATACGTGAAAGAAACAATTATGATATTAAACTGCCTGTGTGTGTTTTCAGCAATGAGATTTTAATATATCAGATTTGGCAGGGGCTCAAATCTGGCAGACTTACACTAAATCTCTCTGTCTCTCTCACACACACACTCTCTCTCACTCTGTCTTTCTCACTCAGGGTAGCAGACATCTCTTTGTGTACAGAGGCACTGTTGAGCATGGCAGGATCATAAAACAGGCTTGAGAAGAGAGAGAGAGAGAGAGAGAGAGAGGGAGAGAGGGAGAGCGAGTGACAGAGAGTATGTTTGTGAGGAGATTAACACACTGCCTGTGTGAGCCGCTCTGACTAACACACACATACAAAGTGTATAATTGAAAAGCCCATCGGAAACATACGGATCAAGTCAGAGTGCGCTGTAAGCTGAAGATCCATGCCATCAGTCTTTAGTCTTATTCTAAATCTTTACCATATGCTGGAATGTGTCCCTTGAAAATGTAGCAAATTGTGTGTGTGCACATGTGTTTGTGCGAATGGTGACTTCTTGTCAAAAGCAAGCTGAGAAAAGTGAGCGGTTGTGGTGTTATCTAACCAGTTCCATGCTATCAGTAGACATTCATCACCATGACAGATGCACAACAACATGTGTACATGTAAACTGGAACCACATGAGTTTGAATACCTTGTCCTTACATACATGCACTTGTATTTTAATATATGATCCAAATTAATATACAACCCCAATTCCGAAAAAGTTGGGACAGTATGAAAAATGCTAATAAAAACAAAAAGAAGTGATTTGTCAGTTATATTCACCCTTTGCTGTACTGAAAGCACTACAACTAAACATTATATGATGTTTTACCTTGTGAATTTCATTGTTTTTTTGAAAATGTACAGTAATTTTAAACCAGATGATTGCAACACACTCCAAAAAAGTTGGGACAGACGAGTGTTTACCACTGTGAAACATCACTATTTCTTCTAATATCACTTTTTAAGCATTTAGGCACTGAAGCCACAAGTTTGTTAAGTATAAATAGTGGAATTTTCCCCCATTCATCCATTATGCAGGTCTTCAGCTGCACAACTGTACGGGGTCTTCGTTGCCATGTTGTGTGCTTCATAATGCACTAAACATTCTCAACTGGAGATGGTCAGGACTGCAGGCAGGCCAATCAAGCACCCGCACTCTCTGCTTATTCAGCCAGTATGTGGTTTGAAGTTGTCCTGCAGGAAAATGGAGGGACGTCCCTGGACAAGATGGTGCTGGATGGCAGTATATGTTGCTCCAAAATTTGTACATATCTGTCTGCATTAATGGTGCCCTCACAGATGTGAGAGTTACCCATGCCATGGGCACTGACACACCCCTGGCCCATACAGACACTGGCTTTTGGACCTGACCCTGATAACAGCGTGGATGCTCCTTTTCCTCTTTGGCCTGGAGAACACGATGGCTGTGTTTCTCAAAAACTATTTGAAATGTGGACTCGTTGGACCAAAAAAACACAGTTCCACTGTTCTACTTTCCATCTAAGATGAGACTGAGCCCAGAGAAGTCAGCAGCGTGTGTGTTGATGTAGGGCTTCTGCTTTGCATAGTAAAGTCTTAACTTGCACCTATGGATGCAGCAGCGAGTGGTTTTGACTAACAAAGGTTACTAAAATAATCCCAAGCCCATGTTCATGATATCCATTACAGATGAATGATGTTGTTTAAGACGTTGACGTCTGAGGGATCAGAGATCACACACATTCAGAAATGGTTTTCGTCTTGCCCTTTACGCACCAAGATTTGACCAGATTCCTTGAATCTTTTAACTATATTGTGCACTGTAGAGGGAGAAATGCCCAAAATCCTTCCAATATGTCTTTGGTGAACATTGTTCTCAAAGTGCTGGATTATTTGCTGAAGCATCTGTTGGCAAATTGACAAGTCTCGAATGATCCTTGTTCTTGAAGGACTAGGCTGTTTTTGGAGACTCCTTATATACTATGACATGAATGCCTCACCTGTTTAATATCTCCTGTTTCACATCACCTTGTTATTTCAACTCGTCAAATTGTTATTAGTCTTAAGCTGCCCCTGTCTCAACTTTTTTGGAGTGTGTTGCAATCATCTGATTTGAAATTACTGTACATTACAAAAAAAAAACCATCATATAATGTGTAGATGTGGTGCTTTCAATATAGCAAAGGGTGAATATAATTTTCAAATCACTCCTTTTTGTTTTTATTAGCATTTTTCATACTGTCCCAAATCTTTTGGAATTGGGTTGTACTAAAAAAAAAGGTACCATGGTTGTTTGGACATGTACCACACAGGGTCAGAAGTTAACAAGGGCTCAGGGCAAAAATGTCACTAAAAGTGACAAAAATGCCCCCAAAATTGAATTAAAAAAAAAATGCCCACTAATAAATTCCTCTATTTCTAATTTGTAACATCGGATATACAGTATTTCTCAAAATTCTATTCTAGGCCTCTATACTAATTATCGCATCAAATTATTTCATGTTCATTTAAATGTATACGTAACAGATTATCTGATTATTCAGATTGAACATGTATTTTAATCAAGTGATTTTATTGTAGTATTTGACATAAAACAGTGACTTCATATGTCATATTTTGCATGGTTAGAAAATTACATTTATGCATTTTGGCAGATGCTTTTATCCAAAGCGACTTACAGTGTACTTATTACAGGGACAATACCCCTGGAGCAACCTTGAGTTAAGTGCCTTGCTCAAGGACACAATGGTGGTGGCTGTGGGGATTGAACCAGCAACCTTCTGATTACCAGTTATGTGCTTTAGCCCACTATGCCACCACCACTCACTGCTCAATCAAATATTGCCCCTTGATGGAAAACTTAATTTCTGATAATGGTACAACAGCAATATCATGGTATTCTTTGAAGTACCTTGGAGTACCATGTAAATACCATGGTACATGGATATGGTGATCATTCAGTACCATAGTATATATCAAAGTCATGTTAAAGGAATATTCCGGGTTTGATACAAGTTAAGCTCAATCGACAGCATTTGTGGCATAATGTAGTTTACCACAAAAGATAATTTCGACTTGTCCGTCCTTTTCTTTAAAAATGCAAAAGTCGAGGTTACACTGATAACTTTACTTTACAGATAACTTTACACAGAAAATGTTTGTAAGAGATTTTATCACACTAAAATCATGTTAACATGCATATTGTTTACGTCTTGTGGCTATACTTTTGAAACAGTGAGTATTTAAACATTTAAGGATTGGCCCCATTCACTTTCATTGTAAGTGCCTCACTGGAACCCAGATTTTTTCCTTTTTTAAAGAAAAGGAGGGGCAAGTCAAAATGTATTTTTGTAATATGCCACAAATGCTGTCGACTGAGCTTAATTTGTATTAGACCTATCACTAACATGATACCACCATGGTACTTTTCGTAAGGGTATGTCCTTCGTGTCTTCTGATTGGTTAATGGAATTTTAACTCGAGTTCAGAGGCATGTCTATGTCTTGAAATTTGATTTCATTAACTGCTCAATTATCTTAAGATAATTATTTGATTAATTATCACCTAGGGCTTAGAACAATCAGTGCCTGCAGCAGGATATTGAGCGAATGTAAATTCTGTTATAATTTACTCATTCTCATTGTGTTCAAAACCCTTTGATGTTCTTTCTTTCTAGAACACAAAAAAATACATTTTTGCAGAAATTAGGGAGCCAGAGACATGCAAGAACCAATAGTGTGGCCCATCTTCAAGCGCTAAGTTTGAATATACGAAAGCGAAAATAATATTTAAGAGCTATGGTAAAGAAGAAAGTGCATTTTTTGTAAATAAGAACTTTACGAAGTTTAGTTTGGTCCTCACACAAATCTATAGTATAGATTCAGAAGACTAATAATGTAGCACACAAGTCGTATATGGTGCTTTCTGTCCTTTTTGAAAGAGCAATGTAAACATTACTAAAAGTATCTCCTTTTGTGTTCCACGGAAGAATACATTTCATATGGTTTTGGAGTGACATGAAGATTACTCGTCTTGAAAACAAATCTTTCATTTTTGGGTGAACTATTCTTTTAAATTGCAAAGGGTTAGAGATGAGATGATGGTCAGTGCCACTTGCTGAAGTCCTTAATAGCCACTGTCAGCTTACTTCATGTTCTTCACCCATCACACTAGGGGTATTACTCTGTGAAACATCCATACAATGGTACCTCCGTGAGCAGACTGCTCTGAAAAATATTTTGCCTCTCTCCTCCCTCTCTCTCTCCCAGTGGATGATCAGATTGCAGCGCTGGCTGCACTGGTGCGCCTCTGAGCGCTGAAAGTGACTACGTGCTACACATTTTTATGTCACTGTGTCACAAGCCAGAGAAACAGATTCATGGAGTTGGCGTGCTTCGAATCCTTATTACAATGTGCAAAGATCTACTTCAATTCCTGTGCAATGTGAGCCCCTCGCATTAAAGAGAGGTTCAATACAAGTTAAGCTCAACTGACAGCATTTGTGGCTTAATGCTGATTACCCAAAAAATTATTTTGACTCATCCCTCATTTAAAAATCGTGGTTACACCAAGGCACTTACAATGGAAGTGAATGGGGCCAGTCTATAAACACTGAAATACACATAGTTTCAAAAGTATAGCCACAAGATGTAAACATTTTACACGTTAACATGATTTTAGTATGATAAAATCAGTGACTTACTGGCGTTAGGGCGTTACGGTGACAATATTACGTAGTCGCAAGGGCGTAGATTTCGCTTGAACTTTGAGGGGGTTACAACGTGGAGCATTTACATATTTCCATTGATCATGGTATAAATACTGAGGGATTTGTTCTTGCTTGTTTTGATTATTGACGGGGTTACATCCCTTCATCCCCCCTGGAATCTACGCCCCTGCGTTGTCATGACAGCGAAGTTGTTATATTGGATAGCCTATAATTTTACACTGATAAAATTAGTAAGCGATTTTATCACACTAAAATCATGTTGACACGTATAATGTCTTGTGGCTATACTTTCGAAACGATGTGTATTTGAATGTTTATGCCCTGGCCCCATTCACTTCCATTGTAAGCGCCGCGTTGTAACCGAAATTATTTTTGTGGTAATCAACATTATGCCTCAAAAAGGCTGTCGATTAAGCTTAACTTGTATTTGAACCTGGAACATTCCTTTAAGCTTACAAAACCATCACAGCAGCCAATTATTTACGTGCGTTATATGTTTAACAACTAAAAACAAGTGTTTGCGATGGCAAACTTCCCAAGACCACATCATTTTTACTTTCCTCCTTGCGCTAATTGGGTACTTTGAGGAACATCTTGTTTCAGCATATTGCTCCCACGCAAATGAGCCCAAAGTCTCTTTGGTTTGGCCCACAGTCTTCGTGTCTGGCTGGCAGAGAGACAGCGCGTCTCTGCCTTGAAGGGGTTAGAGGGTTTGCTCGTCTCCAGTCTTGGCCATTCTCTCTCGAGGAGGAGGTACGGGAGGAACGCGCAACCAGTGCAGCGTGTGTGCGCCCAGAGTTATGAGACCCACAGTCTTCAGATCGGATGCTGAAACCTTCACGCCAATGAGAAGCTACTAAATATACCCACTAGTGACAGAGAGGACGGAAATCAGTTATTTAAAGGCAGTGACCCGAGCGCTCGCGAGCAGAAGCTGCCAACGAGGACGCGCTGTCAAGTCCCTCAAGACTTATAGCAACTAGACAGCACTGGCTGTTTGAGAATACCCATTTTCCGTTCTGAGGATGAGGAGTTTTGTTCAGCACCATCGTATGGAAGAGGAGACGACAGTTCGCTGGGTCTGAGTGACAGAATGTGCTCCGGCTGACGCGCTTTCTCCAGACTCCAAACTACCAAAATCCAGAGGATATATTTGAACAGACTGATTTGTTTGAGAATGTATTGGTGTTTGCTGTTGGTGACTTTAACGGGATTGTCCGTGGTTCGCGCTCTAACGGGTGAGTTGGTCATTGGTGTATTTTTCAGTTCCGAACATCGTTGCGCAGCGAACATTAGAGGTGCTCTGTGAGCGTTTATTGCTTTGGCCCGTTATTGCAGAGGCTGGTCACCTGCTGGCTGCTGTTTCAGAGGGGAAAACAGAAAGAAGCAGTAATTAAGAGAGGGACATGTCATTACGCAAAAAGCGACATAATATGTGGCTGTACATAAGTAGCCTACGCAATGTTTCTACACTGTAAAAAGTGAAAATGTGCAGTTGGGGCTATGCATAATTGATATTACCATTAGAAATGACTTTCGTTGGTGTCTAACCTACAGTAATGGTCAGGTTCACTAATATATTTGACTTCAGTAAAAATAAAACCAGATGGTTTAGCCTAGATATTTGAAAATATTTTATTGTAAGTCATTTATTTATTTATACTGGAAAATCCTGTAAAAATGAGCCTCATGTGGTAACATCTACATTAACAGGTTTTATTCAAATAAAAAATATATAACATATCTGAATCAACCTGAATACGTTACAACAACAAAACAAATTTTAATAGCTCCTTAAGGTACCTTTTAGAGTGTATAGCAGTGGTTCTCAACCTTTTTGACTCCAAGGCCCCCCATTGTCGGAGAAAATATTCGAAGGCAACCCCCCCATGTAGGCTGTTAGATATTTATATTATAAGATATTTCCTTAAAACTTGTGATTCCAGAAATGTCTAGAACTGTATGTTCTTCATAAAAAGCAAGCTGTTGAAGGGAGTTATTACATATTTTTAACATTTTCAGTAAGTTGAATTATAATAATTATATTAAAAATTATAATTATCATATTTTAAATCATTTTAAGAGATCTTGAGGCCCCCCTAGAAGTGTGCTGAGGACCCCTAGTGGGTCCCGACCCCCTTGTTGAGAACCACTGGTGTATAGCACATTTGACAACACATTTTTAAAGTGATTTCAGAAGAAAAAAATTGGTTATGTATTATTTATTTATTTACTCATACATTATTATTGTAAGACGAGCAGATTAGTCTATATTGGGTCAATGTATGAGGGTGCACTGAGAGAGATTTAGTCAGTCTCAGTGTGTGTGTGTTTGTGTGTGTGTGTGTGTGTGTGTGTGTGTGTGTGTGTGTGTGTGTGTGTGTGTGTGTGTGTGTGTGTGTGTGTGTGGGCGGGTTTGGGTGGTTTACGAACTTAGGTTACAAACTGGTAATTACAAGAGTATTTTGCTATAAATGTGGTTTATGAGGAAATTTCTAGTGTCCCCATAATTCAAATTGCTTAAAAAACATACTAAATGTTGGGTTTTATTTTTGTTTTGTTTTTTGAAAATGTAAAAATGCAGAAAGTTTTTTGTGAGGGTTAGGTTTAGGGGTAGGGTCTATAGTTCGTACAGTATAAAAATCATTATGTCTATGGAGAGTCCTCATAAGGATAGCTGCACCAACATGTGTGTGTGTAAGAGAGAGAGAGAGAGAGAGAGAGAGAGAGGGAGAGTGTTGGGTGTGTGTGTGTTATCAGACTCAAACACCCAGACACACTGGCATATCTACCCACCACACCACATCTGCACACCCATGCAGGGTGAATTCAGGTAAATTGAGCCAGTTTTTGCCATTGAGATCACTGTGGCCCAAATTACCTGAATTTACCCTATACAGCAAATCAAATGGGCTGTTCTGTCAGCTCAGAGACATTGATCCTGAATCGATGATCTGTCAAACAGCATGTAAGATTAGAGTGCATTATGGGTGACATTATGGGTGTCAGGTTATCGGGTTAGTTTGACACGAATATCTGGGATGCATGTAATGTTAAGTGACTAACAGTTATCAGTTTGGTTATTTTTTAAACAATATATGTGCCTTTCTGGTTTTTAGAAAGTCCCTGTGGTTCGATAATCACAATCAACAGCGCCGGATATGTGACCTCGCCCGGTTACCCGTCTGGATACCCGGTGAACCAGCAGTGTACCTGGCTGATCCAGGCGCCGGAGCCTCAACAGAGGATCCTCATCAACTTCAACCCTCACTTTGATCTGGAGAGCCGGGAGTGCAAGTAAGTACACCGTCCTTCATGTCCAGGAGAAAACTGAGGCATCATGAATCACAGACATTGTACATAATGGTTCTACCTGGTTTGAAAGCAAACCTCTATGTTTTTTCCCCAAGAGAAAATCTTTGAGAATGTGAAAAATGGGAGGAGTCGAAACTCTATGGTTTCATTTTCAGAAGATTGATGAGGCCTCAGCTTCTCATGAGTAATTAAGCTGATTGTTTTCCTAATGATGAAGCTGAAAGACAATGACATTAAATTATAATGAGGTTGGAGTCTGAGCTTGTTATTGCCTTGTGGCTCATTTCAGTGGTTCAGTTAACCAAATCTCATAAATGAGAATGGTTTGATGACTTTCTCTCTGTCATTAAACAGCTCGTAAATAGGGCGTAAATCAACAGCTGTCAGTCACACAGGGCTGCTTTACTATTGGGTTGGATTTCAGTGCCAAGGGACCAATGAAAGTCCTTTCTGCTGATTGACCTGCTTTGGTGGTCCATCTTGGGTTGATCAGTCCATCTTGATCAGTTTGTGTGTATGTGTGAGAGATTGATATAGAGGTGGAGAGAGTTAGGGTATTTTCTGAATGGCATACTACCATACTGCTCAAGCTATTTTTGAAGTATATGCAGTATGCATAATGTGCACAGTATAGAAAATTTCTTATGCATGGAATAATGTACCCGGATTATTTACTATATTTACATATTTACAACCAGAGCACATTTACATATTTGCAACCAGTGCTCTCAACCAGAGGTGGAACCACAATGCACTCACCTCGACCTTGCATATTCAGTGTGATGAATTAACTATTATTAACATTTGCCATGATTTTTAACAAGCTTTCTTTACCCATTTGATTAGACTGCCAAAATGATAACTGAACGCCACTGAATTAAACATGTAATTTAAGGTGGTCTTTAATAACAGTGTCGCATATTACTCTTTGAAGCTTTAAAATGGTTCAAGCTTTAGAAAAATAGTAGGCAGTATACACTAAATACTATACAGTATGCAGTAAGCAGTACACTAGCATTCCATTCCAAACATAGTCTTCAAAAAAGTGGCAGAAATCAAAACTGTACAAAGACAATAATTTGAGGTCTTATTCTATGATGAATCAGGCCATTACAAGATTTTGTTGGAACATATACAGTATATACTCTGTCCTCTGGAGGTCTTCACTTGTTAATTGCATACCAGTCTCAGCTCAGGAATAATCACTCTGTATGTGTTTGCCTTGGATTTTAAATGTACTGGCCAAGATTCAAGATGTTTATCTAGTTTGTAACAGAGACATTTTAAAGCTTCAACGCTTGTCTGTCTCACTTACAAGAAATACACAAACCTGTCGGAAAGAGATACATATAGATATGGACATATAGGGTACAATGGGGCTAAAGGCCCCATGGGGTAAAGTGCACTTCTGATTTTATTTTCTCCCAAAACACTAAACAACAAAAAAAACTACAACATTTTAGTTAACACCTGTTTGTCACTTTACACTGCAAAATGTTCCTGATCCATGAGGTCATCACGTGCAATGTCTAAAGTTTGATTTTAAAGTAATTTGATCAAATATTGAATCATTTTTACAATTTTGCAAGTTTACGTAGCTAATGAGAATCCCTGAAATAGTCACATTTATTTTTAGGCAAAATACTTATTAATCATTTTCAGTTTTGTTCAAGATCCAGTAACTGGAAGGATAGTTTTGGGGGTAAAAAGCCCCCCTGTTGCAAGGGTCAAAGGCCTCCCATAAAACACATTGTTTTTCTTCAGTGGGCCGAATAGATTTGTTATGAAAGATGTTCAAAGTGGGCATTGTGGGGATTGACTGATCCAATTACAATGGAGATTCATTTGTTTGTAGAACACTTGAGATTTTATGAAAGGCCAATTGTTGTATGTAATTGTATGTAATTGAAATGAACAGAAAATGGTGCACCCTTTTCTGAAGTGCTTATTTTGAATAAGTATCATCTTAATTTGTTACTCAAAAAAGCATTTTCCTTTTGACAAAAAAGTAGTTGACAAATTTACTCTGTAACTATTGTCCCAATTTAGACGATATCACTTTAACCCCCCTGGGGGCCTTTTACACCAAAAGGCTCCCTCGCCACCTTTAAAAAAAAAAAGAAGAAGAATTAAAAAAATATTTTTTTATAAAAAAAAAACTTTCGTTAATATTTATTTTCATACTAATTATGTTGCTCCATCCTGCATAAAAAAAATAAAAACATTTCTTTTTTCAGTCTTGCTATACTTTTTGAACAGAAAAAAAAAAAAAAAATTCCTTAAGGTGTGCCTTTAGCCCTATTGTAGTCTATCTCCAACTTCGATATATACATACAGTCGGATGATTAGTTAGACTATTCCATACATCCATACTCTCCCTAAGCTTAGCATTAAACTATAACTATGACTATTATTTTGTTCTCCCTTAATTCAAGAGAGTTCCAGAACGTTTCTGTCCATTCAGAAACATTCACTGGGATTAAATGTTTTCAATATACACAACTAAAGCCTGCTAAAGCCCGCTGCCAGCATAAATGTTAATGCGTGCTATGGAATGATGGGAGTGTTTTGGACGAACTTTCATGAGTCTCGGAGCTGAAAGGTTAATCAGAACTTCACTCTAACATGGACCAGATGCCTATGTGTTGTTTTTGGACGGACTTTAGTTTTTTAGCTCTGGCAAATCTGCAGAGTTTCTGGTGAACATTTTAAACCAACCCTGCGGAAACGTCCAGGAGATATCCGCAAATACAGTATACATTCCTTCCTGCGCTTTCCTGCAGAGAACAAACACTTTGGACGATCTAACAGGCTTTTATTGTAACATGTTTTGTTACAGAGTAGATGTTCAAAGCAGTTGCCTATTGATGTTTCTCAAGATTTGCCTGGTTGCCCTTTGAGGAGGTCTGAATGTCAGAATGACTGTAATTACAAGTTTCATACTTGTAAAAAATGTTCATGTCTTTGTCGAGTTGGAAACTCAGAATTTTATGAAAGCTTTGACTTCAAGCACTTAACTTGATGTCATGTGAAAAGAAAATAGCAGTGGTTTCAACAGTCAAGTCAACATGAAACGCTCTTCCACAGTCTTACGGATTTCCAAACGAAACAGGATATTCTTGAGAAAAAATGTAGCCTGGGACTGATTGGATCTGATTTGATAGTAAAAAGTGGGTGTTACATACCATAATGAAGCCAGGAGGGGATGAACAGTAAGAGGAATTTGTGATCTCAGTCGAAAAGGAAAGTTCCTTGAGAGGCGGAACAGGTACATTTTGATAAAAGATTATGAAGACAATTTTTTTATTTTTTTTTATCCATAATAACATGCACTGATGATCTGTGCACAGTAATACCAAAAATGTGCATTAAGTAAGTAAATAGACTTGACTTTGACTTTGATGTCGAATTGCACATGAAAAACTGTACATTTGTGTTTGATATGCCATTGTATTATAGCTAGTGTTACCTGGAGCTCTTTCTTTTTCTTAAATATTTTGCAAGAGAATATAGAGGTGAATTAAGGTAGTGATTATTTTGCTGTCATCGACAACAAAGCTGCACATGGATCAATTATGGCGACAAGCGTTGCCATAGAGACAAATAATTTCTGCATGCCAGGACATGAACAGCTTAGAGTTGTCATATTGTAATTATGGTAATTAGCTCTCATTGATAAAGCTCGATCATTTATATCTAGACACAAAAGCTGTACAATAATCCGCCAAATTAGTTGAGATGAACCAGATGCAAAGTACCACACCTAGGCTGAGAGATCAGATGTTTTGGAGTGGAGTCCTGGTGTGACACTTTGTTTTGTCTGATGCGGGATTGTGTTATGTTAGTTTCAGTTTATTTAACTCAGGTGTGATTTGTTTCAGAGGGTCAGTGTGTGTGGTTGTGTGTGTGTAGTGCATTCTTGTCTTATCTAAGGGGGTGTCAGAGAGATGGGTCTGGTCGGCACATGCCTCTGGCCCCAGACAATAATGTAATTAGTGTGAAATCAGTCACACATGTTCCTGTCGTACACACAACACACACACACAAACATTCAATCTACATCCTTCACTTAAAGAGATAGGTCATCCAAAAATTAAAATGATGTCCTTCTCTAACTCTCATGTTGTTCCAAACCATATGACTTTCTGTCTACTGTAGAACACAAAAGGAGATGTTAGGCAAAATGTTAACCTCAGTCACCATTCAATTTCATTGCACCTTTTTCCATACAATGAAAGTGAATGGTGACTAAGAGGCTAACATGCTGCCTAATATCTCCTTTTGTGTCCTACGAGTTTGGAACAACAAGAGGATGAGTAAGCGATGACAGCATTTTTGGGTGAAATATCCGTTAACCATGTAAAGAGAGAGATGCAGTTTGTAGTTTTCTAACAGATTTGCTTGTCGTTTTATGATGTGTTTTCTAAGAGATAAAACACAAGTAATTTCCTGCATAATTAATGAAAATAGATTCTTATCAACCCCTTTTACACACACTTGTGTGGCTTTCAAATTATTTTCAGCATTAATGGCTTTGTTGTGTGGGAATGCTTTAGTAATGCTGCACATATTAATCATTAATGACACTCACTCTTTCTCTCTCTCCGCCTTCTTAACAGTACTCCCTTACACGTTCTTTCACACACAGAGGCAAGCATCAGCTTTACTATTGCTCATACTTGAACAAACCCCTAAACCTAAGGCATTAAACTTCAGTTTGTAGCTCATCTCACACTGTTTGTGCAGCAGACATAAATGATACCTCAAATCATGTGATTTGTTGAGGACAGATGTGCTATTACTTTTCAAAGTGAATTTTACCTGGTGGACAATAAAACATGATCTTACTGAGGGTACTGAATGAGGGACCCGAGCCATAATTAGGACTCGGGTTCCTCATCCAGAACACCCTAGCAACAAATTTAAAACATTTAGAACACCCTAGTAACTGCTTAGTAATGCCCTGGTAACCTCTAACCACACACAACACCCATGTTTTGCATGGGGAAACACCACTCAGATTTTATTTAGAAAAGGTAATAATCTAGTCTTAACAATAGCATTAGCACATTAGTAGATTTTCAGCCTGTTTTTTGTTTTTAAAGTTACTATCTCTTTAAGTAATAAGTTATAAGGGGCCGTGCTACAGTATATTGTGAATATAGTCATGGCTGAAGTGCATTATTGGGCACAAATGTTCATTAAACTCTACAAATCTGGAGCATTTTTGGGCTGCCACCTGCAATTTTTCACACTCAAATTTAAAAGCTCACCATTTACACATACTGTGGACTAATTGACAAAATTGGTCTCATCAAAACCCCCCAAATTAAAAAAAGACTCCAATTATTCATAAACAATATTGTATAACAGGGGTCGGCATCCTGTGGCAAGCAGAGGGGTAATCACTGGCATGCCAGCAACAGCGAGAGGGGAGCAGACTCATTTATTTATATGAAATGCCACACATGTAATCCTTCCTCATGATCACACAGCATGTTTTCATGAGCTGAATGGGAGGCTAAACAAAATCATGGTCACACTCAAACTTACATTAAACGATTAAAAGAGAAAACATAAACCCACATCGTGGGGTTCAAAAATTCAAAGTATGAAGAAAACCTGGGAACAAAGTTTTTTAATTTTGCAGGTGCGATTGACCGAAAAGGGCTAAATAGTTGATTGGCTTGTGATGCACTAACGGCTTGCACGCGCAGCTCGAGTGTTGTCACACTCCCATTCCGCTGATGAAAACACGCTGCGTGGTCATGAGGAAAGATTACATCAAGATATAGATTGGAATGCAGGTGCAAAAAAACTTCATATAAATAAAATAGTCTACTTCTCTCTCGCTGTTGCTTGCGTACTAGTGATTACCCCTCTTTGTGATTTTGAAAAATGTATGACATAATATAAGAAATATAGGGGGCCTGGGTAGCTCAGCGAGTAAAGACACTGACTACCACCCCTGGAGTTCGCAAGTTCGAATCCATGGTGTCCTGAGTGACTCCAGCCAGGACTCCTAAGCAACCAAAGTGGCCCGGTTGCTAGGGTGGGTAGAGTCACATGGGGTAACCTCCTCATGGTTGCGATAATGTGGTTCGCTCTCAGTGGGGCGCGTGGTGAGTTGTGTGTGGATGGCGTGAAGCCTCCACAAGCACTATGTCTCCTCGGTAACACGCTCAACAAGCCACGTGATAAGATGCGTGGGTTGACGGTCTCAGACGCGAAGGCAACTGAGATTCATCCTCCGCCGCCCGGATTGAGGCGAGTCACTACGCCAACACAAGGACTTAGAGCGCATTGGGAATTAGGCAACTGAGACTTGTCCTCTGCCATCTGGATTGAGGTGAGTAACCGCACCACCACGAGGACCTACTAAGTAGTGGGAATTGGGCAATCCAAATTGGGAGAAAAGGGGATAAAAAATAAAAACAATTATTCCACACAATTTCGTGATCTTTTATTAAAGCACTTTCACAAGATGCTCTGTAAAAATTCACATGTAGGACCATGATTATATCATTGGGTTTTGCACAAATGTTTCACTCATAATATTATGCGGATAATATCATTTTTAATGAAAAATAAATGATAACATTTATGAAAAATACAAAATAGGAACATTTTCACAAGTGGACTCAAACTGCGGAAAATCACACATGCGCATTTTTTGGGGGGGGGGGTGTTCGGCACAGCCATTGATCAGGAAAATAAAAAATGGCAAAAAATTAAAAACATTTTGTTGTTGTTGTCCTAAATTTGTAAGCATGTAATTCTGGTTCTGTTCCCTCAATCTCCCTCCAAAAAGTCTTATTTTATTCCACTAGATGGCAGCAAAAAACATTTTTATAAAACAAAAAGTACATTTTTACTTTATCAGCTTCCATCACAATATGCAGATCTGAAATGTAGGTGATGCTTGAATGCATTTTAGCCCTCACAGATGTGCTTGTCCATAGACAGTCAGTCCAATTTTCAGTTCATACACCAACCTCATTGTTTCATCAAATATCTCGGCCTCTGAGTGGACTAGAAGCTCAATCTAGGTGTCTAAATTGAGATTCTCCCTTTTGTGATGATGTATAACATTTTATCATCAATAGTCGTTAACATTTATTTCCGATGATTTATTTAGCATGCTAATTCTTTTTCACATTTTGTTATGGACATCTAAGCTATAACACTGGATTATTCACACTGCCTAAGGTAAAAGCAGATCTAAAGTTTTTAGCTATTTGGGGCTTGCAGCAGCAGTGATCAGTGCATAAAGGAGACATGTGTATTTGATGTCTTACAGAAATCATATTTCACTTTGTGATTCTTTTGAAAATCTTTTGAACTGTGGTATTAGGACAACAAAATAAACTATACAGTCGCATTCCTTTTTTACTTTTCGCCTAGCTTTCATTTGTTATATGATTTGTCTATTTTAAAGACTTTTATATTTATATTCATATTTCTACCACATGACCTCTAGGTGGTGCTGATTTACAAAGCGAATGTTTTCAGGCTTTCTTTTGTTATTTTATGTAACATAAGTGCAGAAGTGGTGGTTATGTATGAAAAGTTCAGATTCTAAGCTGTCAAACTATACCACATATGCCTGACTTACAGCACTGTGCAAAAGTTTTAGGCACTTGTGGAAAAATGTTGCATAGTGAGGATGTCTTCAAAAATAATGTCATAAATAGTTTTCATTTATCAATTAATGTTATACAATGTCCAGTAAACATAAAAAAGCTAAATCAATATTCGGTGTGACCACCTTTGGCTTTAAAACAGCACCAATTCTCCTAGGTACACCTGGACACAGTTTTTCTTGGTTGTTGGTAGATAGGATGTTCCAAGCCTCTTGGAGAATTCACCACAGTTCTTCTATTTATTTATTTAGTCTCAATTGCTTCTGTCTCTTTATGTAATCTCAGACTGACACGATGATCAGTGGGGGGCTTTGTGGTGGCCATGACATCTGTTGCAGGGCTCCCTGTTCTTCTATTTTAATATTTTCTATTTGCAAAAGTAATGTTTGGGAGTCTAACATTTATATTTCCTATTGACACACTAAAGCTGAAGATATAAATAATCATCTTTTGGATGTACCGCCAGGTCTGTAGAGTTAAAGAAAATGTAATTTTTTAAGTAAAATCATTTAATGCCATCCTTCCACTAGTAGACAGTAAACAGAACATTGCTATTCAACAAGAATAATGGTCAGCTATGGGTACTATTTAGCCTGAGACAGACAGGGTTGGGAGGGTTACTTTTGAAATGTATTCCACTACAGATTACAGAATACATGCTGTAAAATGTAATTTGTAACGTATTCCATTAGATTACTCAAGGTCAGTAACATATTCTAAATACTTTGGATTACTTCTTCAGCACTGGTCGATTGTTTTCACTTGTTTTGACTATAAAAACTCTGCCAGTACAGTAAGACAAAATACACGTTATAAATACATTCTCTGAAAAACCTAAATATCTTATGCAGTGTTGTTTCTAAAACAAGAAAAATCAAATTGATCTTGTTTTAAGGATTTTTTGATATTTTTACAGGAAAACAATAAAAAATTTATTATCAAGAATATGATTTTTGCCCTAATATCAAAGGTCTTACTAGAAAAAAAGAAAATATGATCCAAAATATCATGTCCATGTAAAATGGCTAGAAATAGCATTTTAGCTTAGCGAAAAGCTGACAATTTAAACAAGTTTTATTTCTATTTCTTCTGCTCCAAACTTCAAACTTACTTCTCTGTCTGCTCGTATGAATGTAACACATCATAAGAAAGTGTTTCACCGCTGTTCAAATGCACTTTTGATTGCATCATTTATATGTATAAATGTTTTCCATCTGAAAGGACTAAATATTAAATGAAACAAATGACAATAAAATGCAAAGTAATCTCTTCAGTAATCAAAATACTTTTTGAATGTAACTGTATTCTAATTACCAATGATTTAAATTGTAACTGCAGTGGAATACAGTTACTTATATTTTGTATTTTAAATACGTAATCCCGTTACATGTATTCCGTTACTCCCCAACCCTGGAGACAGAGCACTTAAAATTAAAATGAACAGAGGAAATTGGAATGCCCAATATACGGATGTATAAAAGAGGTCCCGCCTTACAGGTAAATGAGCCAACTACCTTTTATATACAGACTCGAGAATGCCCATTACCTGGACCAGCCTGAAAAATAGAGGGTTTTTTTCTTGATCTGAACTAAAGAAGCACAATTGATTATACCACTGTTGTCAAATGTTTTCTGTTGTTATTTGATCATAATCTTGACCAGTGGCGTAACTACAGGCAGTGCAGGTAGTACAGCCACACTAGGGCCTGGGATTAAAGGGAGGCCCGCAATGGCCACCCGAAAGGGAACGACCGTGAGGACGATTGCTGTCCCGATGGTGAAAACTGCTGAGGGGGATCAGCTGCAAACACAGTTTCATTTATTAATTGTTTTACTCTCGATAAGTCACAATATCAGAAGCTTTCGCATCCTCATTCTGTGGTTTCTCAATAGTAGGATATTTTTGATCCAAAACCAAACTTTGTGCTGATGAGTTTCTGCTTTTGTAGAAATTGGTTGAATCTGTCTCTTCCTCTTATCAGATAAAAACCCCTCTGAACTCTCTCTGACTGTAACAAATGCATGCATTATTGCTTGTTTGTGTATGTGTTTGTTTGTTTGTTGGTTGGCTGGTTTGTTTGGTGCCATGAAAATGAAACAATACAAGAATACACAGCAGACGAGAAATATGTGCAGGAGATATTTGAAACCAAATGTGGCTTATTTGAGTATCTCCTCATTAATAACATAAATTTACTGCACCTTGGATCATTCTAAAGTAAGTCAAAAATTAACTGGACAGATGAAATTGACAGAAAAACAACAGAAACTAAACGAAAATTCAAAGAGTGTGATTGTGTGTGGGGGGTGTGAGTGTATGATACATTTACAGAGTAGACTGATTCATCATGGTGGCCCTAATTCTGTGTTTGAAATTATGGATGATGTCAAATAGCAGTATAAAAGTATGAATTCCGGAATACTGAACCTGACCTGTCATCAACCCAGAACCTCAGTAATTCTGTATTTTCCAGTTAATTAAATCAAAAGAGTTAATTAATCGACTAATTTTTTATTTATCCAGAATTCTACACGTCATGCTACAAGATATCTTCCTGACTTATTTTTGTGATCGTTTAATTAAAATACTGATCATCAGATTTTAGTGTGAGTCCAGAGGACAGGGACAATTCAGATAGGCATGAAGCATGCTTCAGCTCACACAGAGGTTCACATTGTGGTGAGAGGTCAGAGGTCACACTGACCGTCAGTGTCTTGGGTTACAGGAGAGCAAGAGAGCGTGAATATACTCTGTGGGGGGCTGTGTGTAAAACCAGTGTCAGGTCGACAGGAAATGCCTCATGTTACAGATGGTTTTGAAAGATCTGATGCTATACAAGTCATCAAAATGATCCAAATTGAGTTATCCAAAAGTTACCGTAGGGTGATAGGAGGAGGAGGGAGGATCAGAGTTTTCAGCAGCATTTTATATGAAGACTGTATATGTAATGAACTATAATGTTGTTTTAAGTGCATTATAAATATATTGGTTATGCCATATATTACACATTGTAATCCTTTGTTTTGTTTCATTAATATTTGTAACCACAGTTATAATACGTTATAATATCTACCTATTTATGGTTACACAACTGTATTGCACATGAAATGTAATCTTTCATTAATTTGTAATCTTTTCTGTGTAAATATGAATAGGTGAATATTAAAATGTATTATAACTGTGGTTACAATTATTTAAATACAACGGATTATAAGGTGTATTTTTATTATATTATATATTATTATTACTATTATTATATATCATTATATAATTTAGGTTTTAATATATTTTTAAATTATAACAATTGTATTATACAGTTTATTATTATATATAGATTAAGCACATACATACCTATGTATGTATGTATTTATGTATGTACAGTCTATGTGTGTATATATGTTACATTTTCCATTACAAAACAGAACACTGTTATTAGAATAGCTAATTACTTTATTTTACAGAATTTGAATAGACTGTATAAACAATCCTAATTTCAATTGTCTGTCTGTGTGTGTATGTGTGTTTGTGTTTGTGTGTGTGTGTGTGTGTGTGTGTGTGTTTGTGTTTGTGTTTGTGTCTAGGTATGATTTTGTTCAGGTGTTTGATGGTGCGTATGAGAAAGCTGTATCTCTCGGGAGGTTCTGCGGCAAAATTGCCCCATCTCCGATCATCTCTAGTGGAGACTCTCTACTCATCAAATTTACCTCCGACTATGAAAGCGCAGGAGCCGGATTCAGCATCCGCTATGAAATACACCGCACAGGTACTCATAAACACACACACCAATAAATACACATCACACACACAGTCAAAGACTTTAAAACATTATAATACACAAACAATAACACTGAGACAAAGAGGGACTCATCCATTAGTTCACCCAAAAATGAAAATTCTCTCATCATTTTCTCACCCTCATGCCATCCCAGATGTGTATGACTTTCTATCTTCTGCAGAACACAAACAAAGGTTATTAGAAGAATATTTCAGCTCTGTTGGTCCATTCAATGCAAGTGAATGATGGCCAGAATTTTGAAGGTCCACAAAGCACATAAAGGTATCATAAATGTAATCCATATGACTCTAGTGGTTAAATCAATGTCTTCAGAAGCGATATGATAAGTGTGGGTAAGAAACAGATCAATATTTAATCCTTTTTTATTATAAATCTCCATTTTCACTTCCTCATTCTTCTTCTTATATTTTTGGTAATTCGCATTCTTTGTGTATATCACCACCTACTGGACAACGAGGAGAATTTATAGTAAAAAAGAACTTAATTATTAATCTGTTTCTTACCCACACTTATCCTATCACTTTTGGAGATATGGATTTAACAAGTGGAGTCACGTGGTTTACTTTTATGCTGCCTTTATATGCTTTTTTGAGTTCTTGCCACCATTCACTTGCGTTGTATGGACCTACAGAGCTGTGTTCAGCAGAAGAAAGAAAGTCATACACATCTGGGATGACATGAGGGTGAGTAAATGATAAGAGAATTTTCCTTTATGGGTGAACTATCCCTTTAAGCAATATATTTATAAGCAACTGATATTTTTTTTATAAACTGCTACCAAATGATTTACTCACTAAAAATATTGTGTATGAATACATAAGTGATTTAAAAACATTATGTAACTTAAAACTGTAATTTTACATTCTGAGCAGGAACTGAATGTTCCAGAAATTTCACTGCGCCACATGGGGTGATCCAAACTCCTGGTTTCCCTGATAAGTACCCAAACAACTTGGAGTGCACCTTCATCATCTTCGCACCCAAGATGGCAGAGATCCTTCTAGATTTTCAGAGCTTTGATATGGAACCGGATACAAGTCCACCTGTAGGGGCCGTTTGCAGATTTGACTATCTGGAGATATGGGATGGATATCCTACAGGTAGAGACAAAAAAAAGAGGAACTTAAATGTAAAAACAGTGCTGATTGGTAAGACTTTATGCTGAGAGCAATAGGAAACTTTTTAGCAGACACACACACAAACTCAACCATTTAAGATCTTACGGATATTAGAATTAGAATTGTTCTGAATGATTAAAGGTTGATTAGTGCAAACCCATAGAGTATTTTGAATGAATTGGGAATTGAATTGCTTTCTCTCTCTTTCTCAGTTGGGCCTCATATTGGTCGGTACTGTGGTTCCAGACAACCAGGCAGTGTGATCTCATACACTGGCATTCTCTCTCTCAGCATCCACACAGACAATGCCATCACCAAGGAGGGCTTTTCAGCCAATTACAGCATCCGAAACGGCTCAGAGCGGCCCCAGCAGCACCAGGGTTAGTGATCATATCCAACAATTTATATCCTATGTGTGTCTAATAATAGTTTTAATTTATTTTTCCTGAAGTGTACATATAAAGTTAGTCAAGGTTTTATGGATTCAAAACGCAATAAACCTTTACACTTTTTCCATGTTCTTTCTGACACTTCAGGTGTCTTACACAGCCGAGTTAAGGCTGCTTTGTGCCTGCTCAAAATTCTGTGTAAAGACGCAATGCCGCAAAAAAGCCACACTAAATTATGCCTGCTGTGACCCACCACAGCCCCAAGTTTCATACCCCATAAATGCATTTATGCCACCTCTGAGCAGAATTAAACAGTCTGCTTAAATACACATAAATGCCACTTCAGCTTCTGTGTAAAAAATGTTGCAGTGTTAAAATGGCTTTAGAATCAAATAGACCGCTTTGCTACTCTTCTTTAAAGGAATATTCTGGGTTCAGTACAAGTTAAGCTCAATCAACAGCATATGTGACATAATGTTGATTATCAAAAAAATTTTTTATTTCCACTAGAAAAAGAAAAGAAAAGAAGAAGAAGCCAAAATCGAAGTTACAGTGAGACATTTATAACAGAAGTGAATGGGGTAAACTTTGGAGGGTTTAAAGGCAGAAATGTGAAGTTTATAATTTTATAAAAGCACACATTAATTCTTCTGTAAAAACGAATATATTATTTGAGCTGTAAAGTTGTTTAAATCGTCATTTTTACAGTCGTTTTGGGGTTTGTTGACATTACATCTTCATTGCAATGAAGTTGTAAAATTGGCTATAACTTTGCACAGAAAAGGTTAGTAAGAGATTTTATCACACTAAAATCATGTTAACACATATTGGTAGCACTTTATTTTACAGTACTGTTCTACATTTACGTACTACTGTATATAATTACAACAACTATAGTAATTACTAGGTACTAACCCTTAACCTAACCCTAACCCTAACCTTAACCCATATTAAGTACATTACCTTATATTACTCAGTACTTTCTTGGATAAGTACACTGTAAGTATACTGAAAGTGCATGTACGGTAAAGTAAAGTGCAACCAACATATTGTTTATGTCTTGTGGCTATACTTTTGAAATAGTGAGTATTTTAATGTTTACGGATTGGCCCAATTCACTTCCATTGTAAGTGCCTTACTGGAACCCAGAATTTAGCTTTTTATAAAGAAAAGGAGGGATCAGTCCAAATTCATTTTTGTGGTAATCAATATTATGCCACAATTCAATTGTGCTTAACTATTCCTTTAAGACTCCTATATGTAAATGACCTCCGTTGTGATTGGCTAATGCTTACACATGCTGTTTTGGGCAGTTGTTGATGTGTAATTGTTGGCGGTTATATGTTAATCGAACATTTCTGCAGCTTAGTTTCATGAGTTGCTTTGACTTCCGAAAGTTCGAATATATCTACAAAAATCAAGGACATTTTTACTTTTCATTATATGAAAAAATTGAAATTATTGTCAATTTTGCAGCAAAATGTGTAATAAATATAACATATGTGGGTAATCAAAGATGTGGATGAAAATAAACTCTTCTGATATTTCTGCTCTCTCAGCTCAGTGAGTCTGGGACTTATATTAAACCCATCTTTCAAGTTTCACACACTAACTGAGACAGTTAGCAATAATGTGCTGATGGCACTGAGAGAACAACCAAGATCCTTTGAGACCTGAACCCAGCACAGCTTCAATTCATAAAACTGCATGCGTGTGAGTTCAGGTGTGTAATAAAGTGTAGTGAGGTTTATGCAGGGGCGGGTTTACAATCTTTGAGGCCCCAAGCAACCGACCAACCTGGGGCCCCATTTAGAAAAATTTTGCTTAAAAAATGACAAAATTGGTTTTAGATCTTTTTAAAATTTTAAATTCTTGTTAAAGATAATTAATGCATGTTTTCCAGTTTTCCCACAATACAGTGATAAAAAAAAGCTATATTTACTGTACCTACATGTAAATTTACAAAACACTTTTGTGTGTGTGTGTGTGTGTGAACAAGGTGTGCAAAACTACTCCACCCAGTAACATTTTGGAATTCCATTGTTACATATATATATATATATATATATTAATATTATAACCCAACAATTATTTATTGTTGTCCAGTTTGTCATTATAATATGATACAGTAATATTACTATTACTATGAGGATATGTTGTATACAATAGTAATATATTTCTATTTTATTTACTTTACTTTCACCTGGAGCTTATATTCTGATGCTGCAGGGTATTGTTCACCATGTTGCATAAGGCTGTATTTTATGTAAGCATCGTAGGTACTGTAACAGTAAACATACAAGGCACTACGGCCCCTTAGAACACTAAAGCAGCAGGGGGGAAAAATTGACGTTTATCAAGCGCTGAAGCTTTGCATGGTGCAGAATAATCTGGAATCATGTTAAACATTGTAACAGTGACCTCTTTGCAGCCTGAACTTGTTCAGAATGTTAAATCGTAGTGACACCTGCGCTAAAAACAATCTAGATGCAACGCAACAACTGAAACAGAATCCAGTTGTCTCGACGTGTTTTTTTGAAACCTGAAGTTCTTTTTAACTTGACACAGTGTCTAAAAATGTTCCTGTCCGGTTTGAGACTGAAAAAACAGCGAGACGTGATGCAGCAGTCAAGGGCGAAAAACAGGGTAGACGCACGCAAAAATACATTCAGTGTGAACGGCCCCTCATCCGTTCGCATGTGTCTGTGAGCGAGAGCGCATGGGCGAAACAAGTTCGGAAGGCCTGTATATTGTTTTTCATAAATTACAAACCCGAACCTAAAGTCCTACTGACCCAAACCCGGCGGCTTCGTGTACTGCTCTGAGACCGCAGACAACAGCGTATTCGTGCATGTACCCAGAACAGCATGTCACCCCTCAAGTGGTTTTTGCTGAGCTTTCCTACCGGGGCGAGGGCCCCCGATGTCCGGGGCCCCACGCAATTGCTTGGTGGTTAAAACCGCTACTGGGTTTATGGCTTATAATTCATCCTTATCCCAGTGCCATACAGGGCAGGTTGGTAACTTTAAGGGTCACTGCATCTGGACCCAAACATGAAATACTTACTTTAACTTCCTGTTGAGAGAAGAGAGCAGATCTAAGTCATACACGCACATTTACTTTTAAATGGGGACATTCCATAGACTTCTATTGTTTTGTTTTTTTGTTTGTTTGTTTGTTTGTTTGTTTGTTTGTTTGTTTGTTTGTTTTTTACAACAGACAAACCCATCGACATTCAGATCTGTGTTTCTTTTCCTTTTTAGTTGCTTCAACATTGTTTTCTGTTTATGCTGTGATGCATTCACTGCAAATTTGATCATGGCTGTGCTGAAATATTAATAAAACATTATTTGTGTGTGTGTGTGTGTGTGTGTGTGTGTGTGTGTGTGTGTGTGTGTGTGTGTGTAGGTGAATGTATGTCTCCTTTAGGGATGGAGAGTGGTGATATCACAGATGATAGAATCACTGCATCATCCCAGTATAATCCCAGCTGGTCTCCACTGCGCTCCAGACTGCATTACCCTGAAAATGGCTGGACACCATCAGAGGACTCCACCAGAGAGTGGATTCAGGTACACATGTATTTATAGACCTAGTTTCATTTTATGAGAAAATATATTATCTATACATGCAAAAAGGCAAAGTCGCACATGCACATACAGACATGAACATAGACTCAATATTTTAGCATAACAAAAACATTTTTAATTCTACAAGAGGGTGAAAACAGTTCTGGACAGTTGTGAGCGTGTACTTGTATTTAGCATTAAAAAGTTAACTTCAGACAGCTCTAATGAGAAAACTCACAGACACAGATTCACGAGAGGAAAAGGGCTTGCGTGAGTCTTTGTTTGTAGAATGGATGTGATTGACATGTTGTCATTCTCACAGCAGTAAACGCAGGAAGGGTTTCCTCTCTCAATGAGGACATTTATGGAGCAACCGTAGACGGAGCTTACGCTGACAGTAGGCCAACAGTTCTGACGTTACCAGGAAAACAGACACACATCTGGAGAACATATTTCATTCTGAGAGAGAGAGAGAGAGAGAGAGAGAGAGGAGAGAGAGAGAGAGAGAGAGAGAGAGAGAGAGAGGTCATTTCTCCATATCTGAACAAAGATGTTCAAGCAGAAAATGTATTTAACTAGCAGGAGTAAGTTCATGAGAAGTGAGCAAGTATTTAAATGTTTTTTGGCCTTTGTGAATATGAAGATATTTATGTCCTATGTTTGAGACACACTTATGGTTAAGACTGTAAATATAACAAAACTTTTGATTTTACGTTTGTATAGTACAGGTGCATCTGGATTGAAGCCGTTTCAATAGAGAAATTTACACAGCATTTAAAGGAATGTTCTGGGTTCAGTGGAAGTCAACATCAATCAACAGCCTTTGTGGTATAATAATAGTTACCACAGAAAATAATTTTGTCCCTTATTTATAAAAAAAGAAAAGAAAAGAAAAAAAAAAGAAAAGAAAGAAAAGCAAGAATCGTGGTTATACGGCAAGGCACTTACAATGGAAGTGAATGGGGCCAGTCCATAAACATTAAAATTCTCACTGTTTCAAAAATATATCCATATCAAGTAAACATTCTAAGTGTTAACATGATTTTAGTGTGATAAAATTGCTTACTAGGATTACCGGTGTTAAGCCCTCATGACAATAAAGTTGTAATATTGACTATAACTTTACACAAATAAGGTTAGTAAGCGATGTTATCACACTAAAATCATGTAAACACATATAATGTTTACGTCTTTTGGCTACACTTTTGAAACTTCCATTGTAAGTGCCTTACTGTAACCATGATTTGTGCTTTTTTTTTCTTTTTTTTTTAAATAAAAAAAGGGATAAGCCAAAGTTTTCTTCTGTGGTAATCAACATTATGCTACAAATGCTGTCGATGGAGCTTAACTTGTATTGACCCAGAACATTCCTTAAAGGGACAGTTCATCATTTAGTCATCCTCCATTTTTCTTTTATTGTGGAACATAGCGTATGGCTTAAGAAGACTTGAAATATAATGCACAAGTAGTATGGACTACTTCTATATTATTTTTGTCCATTCTGGAGCATGACAGCCTCTGGCCCCAATTTACTTTCATTGTAAGCAAAAGAGCAGTCTGACATTCTACTCCCTTTGCATTCCACACAAAAAAATGAAATTGAGTGACATGAGGGTGAGTAGTCAGATGAAGACAGAATTTTCATAACTATTTCTTTAATCATATCACTATCTTAAAACTTGCGAATTGGTGTGTGGAATATGTGAATTGGGGCAAAACTGTCATGGTAACGATGAAAGGTCTGTATATGGCAAGAGATGTCACAGCTTTGTTCAGAGATGTCTGTTCCAGTTTCACTTCGATGGCCTCTTTATGTTCTCCCTCAAAGCATCTGTCCTCCCTGTCCAAAACCTTCACATTCCTGTCTTCAAACAAATGATCCTTGTCCGGGGGCAGTTTTGTCCTGTCTTGGCTCCAGTCTGGAAACAATCTTACAGGGATAGTTCACCAATGAAGACAATGAAAATTCTGTCATCATTTACTCACCCTCAAACCTTTCAGGCCTGCATGTTAGTCAGAATTTTATGCACCGACACCCTCAGCTACCATTCACTTTCATTGGATGGAAAAAAGATACAATGAAACTGAAAGGTGAGTCTGTCAGTCCATAACATTCTGCCTGACATCTCCATTTGTATTCAGCAGAAGAGAGAAAGTCACACAAGTTTGGAATGACATGAGGGTGAGTAAATGATGACAGAATTTCATTTATGGGTAAACTACCGTAACCCTTACAAAAAGCAAAGTAACATGAGGGTCACCTTAGTACTGTCTTCCTCTTTCCTTATTCCTCTTCCCTTTCCTGCTTACCCTCTTTCCTACTTACTCTCACATACACAGCAATATCCTGTTTTCTTCAAAAAGTGCCTATATGTTTTTCTCTAGTCCAGGTTGGTCCTGGCATTTGTGGGGGTTTCTTTCTGTCCTGCCATTGTTCCCTCCTTAAGTGTCGTTAACACTTGTTGAGCTTGTTAACAGTGGCTGGCTCCAGTTGGCAGCTGAACTGATTCTGATATGGCACAATATTGAAAAGCTATTACCCTACAATACCTTCCTGTTCAGTGTTCGAGCGAGAAAGAAAGAGAGAGAGGGAGGTTGGCAGTCATGCATTTTCAATGCAATCTGCTCAGTGAGACCAATGGGCGAGAGATGTGAACTTTTGTGTCAGGAATGCTTGTATTAAGCCAAACTCTCTCAGTAGGCTATTTATGCACACTTCTGTTGCGTCAGTTGAGTTTAATTTCTTTCAAGAGTCACGCACACATAAAAGCACTTACATAAATTCTTCTGTTGAAACTCATGTATTATTTGAGCTGTAAAGTTATTTAAGTTGTCACTTTTACGGTCATTTTAGGGTGTTATGGTTTGTTGACATTATGTTGTCATGGCAACAAAGTTATAAAATTGGCTATAACTTTACACAGAAAAGGTTAGAAAGCGATTTTATCTCACTAAAATCATGTTAACCCACATATCGTTTAAGTCTTATGGCTATACTTTTGAAATAGAGAATACTTTAATGTTTACGGATTGGCCCCATTCATTTCCATTGTTAGTGCCTCACTGGAATCCAGATTTTTCTTCTTTTTTTAAAAAAAAGAAAAGGAGGAACAAGTCAAACAAATTTTTTTGTGGTAATCAATATTATTCCACAAATGCTGTCGATTGATCCTAACTTGTATTGAACCCAAAATATTCCTTTAAAGGTGCGAGGTGCACTTTTTCAAAAGTTGGAACACAATATCAGACATGAAAGATGCTTCTACAATTCACCACCCACAGAGCTGTCTGCGTTCCATCATATACAGTATGTGTGTGTGTTTTATTTAATAGGCCAGCTGTTTTGGGAATAAGGCCCTTTAGAATCACAGCACTGTGTGTTAGTACACATGCAGAGGCATTAACTTAATTAGTTGAGAAAGGTGTGTCAAATTGGTTGTTTGGTGATTAGACTTACCTGTTTTTTATTGACCCTGTCCAGACAACAGATTCCACCTCCTTAAACTATGAAGTAAACACATATGGATCATACTGAAGGCCTTAGAGTCATTCAGACTATGGGTGTGTCCCAAACCGCACACTTTAGCACTATTCTCATTTTGTAATGCAAGTAGTGCAAGTAGTATGTTAACACTGAAAACGTAAAAAAAAATAAGTGTACTATGGGTACCCGGATGATACATTTCTGAAACCGTCAAAACAGAGTTTGGAATGTTGGACACTTCATGCACTCAACGCTCACCTCTTGCTGTATGTAGCGTTGCTGGTCTGACAAAACAGTTGTAAATAATGTAGAAGCAACTAACAGAACTTCATTGAAGACAACACCTTACAAATGTAAGTTGAATGCTTTAACATCACCCCACGCTGTGTGAATATGTACGTTGTTTGAGATACAAGTGTTGAACTGAGGTTGGCTAATGTGCTAAAGCTAGCGTCACCACATTGCATGCGTTTGAAACGTCACTTCCGTCAGATGTTAAATGGTGAATGCTTTTGTGTAGTAAAAAAAAGTTAAGTGCTCCATTTGGGACAATACTACACTTTGAAAATTATTACACTACATGGCTGTGTGCATAGTGTACAGTGCATCATTTGGGACACAGCTAATGTTCTCAATGGAATACTACAGTATCTTACTACTTACTGTGGAGTATATACTCTATAATGGTGCCTATTATTTAAAAATAGAACAGTATGTGAAACAGTATTCAGTATGCAACACTAAACATTTTAAACTGTAGAATGCTAAAATTTTGTCACAGAACCTCACTACATTGGATGTTTAATTTTATGAGTTGTGTAAAGTTGTTACCTCAGAAGTAAACATGGTAATTTAATATTTTTAAATGTAATTTTGTGTGAACTTTTCGTAGTCCAATCAAGTAATGAGACAATAAGGAGATGTTAAAAATCAGTTGATTTTGCTTCCTGTTCATTTATCGCACTGGTAATGAAAGGTCAGTTGGAGCACACTGCACTGTAGTGTCCTCCGGTTTTATATTTTGGCAAATTTTTGGCAATGTAGTAGGTCATCCAGATATTTTATGCATATCAAAAAATTACATTCTGTACACAGTATAAACAGGGCATAAAAGAATAGTATGGCATTATGCTATTATGAACATACCCCAGTGTGTTCTGTTTAACTGCAAAACAACACATCTGCAAACACACACACAATTACACACACACACACGACAGAAAATGATAGCACTCTCTCATGATTTCTCACTATCTGTCTCTCTCAGGTGGACTTGGGTTTCCTGCGGTATGTGACTGCCATTGGAACACAGGGTGCCATATCGAAGGAAACTAAAAAAGCGTACTATGTCAAAACATACAGGATCAGTGTGAGCTCGAATGGAGAAGACTGGATCACCCTGAAAGACAAAACCAAACAGATGGTGAGGAATTCTTTTATTTTATTTTACACATTGTTTTATTATTACTCATTTCATATTTTTTGTTATCATTTTTACTGGCACCTTAATCTGTTATTGTTTTGTTATTTTATGCTTTAAAACAGTATAATAAACAGTATAACATGCACTTTAAAATTTAATACATTGAAATTTGGGGAACATTCACGTGGAGATTAGACAGTGAAGACAAGGACAAGATATATGTGATATACTATGTGTCGTCTCTCTTTTTCTCAGGTGTTCCATGGAAATCAAAATCCCACAGATGAGGTACATGCCAGACTGCCCAAGCCCACCCTCACCCGTTACCTACGGATACGACCTTTGACCTGGGAACAGGGCATCTGCATGCGTTTTGAGGTGTACGGTTGCAAAATATCAGGTATCCCTCTTTACCACAGGAGATTCAGCCATTATGTCACATTGAAATCCCAGCTGGTGATTGCTGGGGTTTATGGTACTTAGTCTACAGATTGTTTTTCATTATTCTCTGTATTTCACAATCTGGAGAATGTCATCCAAAAATATATTGTAATTTTGGAAACACTTTACAATAAGGTGCCATTCGTTAAGTAAGGGATAATGTACAGTCAGCTGGTTGTTATCGCACAATAAACCCTGACAAGGTGATCAGCCTGAAGCCTGAAGGGGTTTATTTTGCTATAACAACTGGCTGACGGTACATTATCCGTCAGGTACATTATCCAGTACATTATCCGTCATTCGCTTATTACACGGCTACTAACCAAATAAATAAATACATGGACATAAAATATTGATTTGCATTGAAATTCTGTAATTTTAAAAGAAAGAAATCGCAGAACAGCTGAAATCAATCTCCGGTTTGCATCAGAGTCCTGTTGGTGGTTTCTTTATGTGAAAATGATCGTCTGACTCCTCATTATATTTATATTTTCCGGTAAAAATACCTAAACACCATTAAAACAAGAAAAAAATTATGTGAGAAGCAAAATGGCGTAAGAAGTCTTGTTTAGAGAGAAATCTATCAAAATTTGGTGTAGTTTATACATATAACAAGAAAAAACTATTTGCCAATGGGGTAGGAATCATGTACTTGTTTTCCTTTTAAATCGAGTTTTTTTTTTCTTACTCCGTTGGCGAATAGTTTTTTCTTTTTATAAGCATAAACATTACCAAATTTTGTTTGATTTCTCTGATAACAAGACAAAACATCTTATGTCATTTTGCTTCTCAAATAAATGTTGTTTTATGTAATTGTTTTGAGAATGTTTAGATGTTTTATAAGAAAACAAGACAAAAATACTTATTTTTTGCAGTGCAGGTGGCAAGCTCCAAAAAGGACAAAATGAAACACAATATATTCCAAGTCTTCTAAAGCCATACAGTGATTTTGTGTGTGAAACAGATATTACATTTAAGGTGTTATTTACTAACAAGTTTGCACTCTGCCCTAGCTCTTAAGCCTTGTTCACACATCTGCACATTAAACCTGGTGCGTTCACAATATATGCAGGAATATCTTACAAATTACAAACTGAAGCACAGCACGCTGAACCCCATAAAGGAAGAAGACAGAGAAGATAATGAAAATATTAATATTGTGTGTGTTTGTGTGACGAGAGTATTTTCATTTTTGGTTGAACTATCCCTTTAACTCTTACCAATTAGCTCACTCTGTGTAAGAGTGACTCTGACCTGGTGATCATTAGACGATGACTCCCCACTTACAGAGTATATTATTCACTGACACCTGATACGGACATGAAGAGGTCTGACCTGTGTGTGTGTGTGTATGTGTGTGTGTATTTATTTTAATAAATCCTCACTATTTCTGACAAGAAGAGTCAGACAGGAAGTGGCCTGTCTGTTTCCTGTGGCTCACAATATTGGTGCTCTTTCATGGGGATTGCTTATAATTTCTCTTCCTCTCTCTCAGATGCTCCATGCTCCAGTATGTTGGGGATGGTATCGGGTCAGATCTCTGACTCGCAAATCTCAGTGTGGCCATCGGCAGAGAGGGGCTGGCTCCCTGAACAGGCTCGGCTGCTGACCGGGCGGACGGGTTGGGTGGTTGCTCACCCGCAGAGTCTGGGGAAGAACCACTCACTGGAATTAGATCTGGGAGCCCAGCGGATGGTAACAGGCCTCATCCTGCAGGGAGGAAAATACAGAGACGTGAATATTTTCATCAAACGCTTTAGAGTTACATACAGCAAAAATGGAATAGAATGGGCCTACATACAGGAGGAGAATAGCAACAAAGTGAAGGTGAGAAAGAGAGAGAGATTCCATGTGAACAGTAATATTCTTGAAAGGGGAAATGTTTAAAATTTTCAATGTTAAAAAAACTTTCTCCTAAACTAAATGTTGCGCCATCAAAACTGACTTCACGTCCCAACACAACAACATTGGTTTAACCAGTGGCGTGAGTTTGGGACTGGACAATCTGTTTGTTTGACTAATAATAGGAGGAGGAGTGTTTGGGAAACCTGTGTCGAAAAAATAATTTTTGCAATACCATTTGATGTCACTAGAGGCACTAAAGTTAATTACTTCACCTTTAAAATCAAAAAGAAGTAAAAGAAAACTAAACTTGCCATTTATCTTTCATTTATTATAATAATAAAAAAACATGTTGTAACAAGAAAATGAAAATGTTGTAGCAATCTCCTATTTTTCTTGTCTGTAGGTGTTTTGGGGGAATCAGAACCATGACACACCAGAAGTGCGCACATTTGATCCAGTGGTGATGCGTTTCCTTCGTGTCTATCCTGAGCGTGGCTCCACTGATGGCATGGGGTTAAGGCTGGAGGTTCTGGGATGTGATCTGTATGGTGAGTGACAGCCAAACCGACCAATCACAGAGCTTTGAAGAACTCAGGCTGCATAATCCAACTACAAATGATTCTAAAATGGTGTAGAAACTGTCAAATATTTGTGTACCTTGTGTACATTCTCTATTTTTCTCTCTCTTTCTTACACGTTTCTGTCTCTCTCTCCAGAGCCCACAACACCTCTCCCCTTTGCAACCACTATGGAAATTACAGCAGCTGCCGTTACTAGTGTATCAGGGAACATTCCAACAACTACCATCATTCCAACGACAACAGAGGGTTGCGATGATGAGGATAACTGCCATAGTGACCCAACAGGTTACACACACTCGTTCGCATTTTCCACAGCATGTCGGAGACTTGCCATTGATTTATATGTTTTAGTTTAAAAATGAAGTGTGCAATTTACGCGCCACTTAGGTTGCATTAGAAATGGTTTCACAAATACTCCCCCTGGCTTCCATTGGTCAGACAAACTGATAGCCCCGCCCCAAACTCACACCTTTGGTTTAGCGTTGGGCTGTTCGGGATGCTCGAATAAACATGTTAAGAGCAGCAGTGTTTACACTTTTTGGGGAAATAAGCCTACAATGACTAACTTATAGTAGGCTCGGTTCCATAACAAAATATCTGAGGGTGCTTCTAGTAGGGTGCTCTATAATTAAAGAGAAGAAGGTTATTCAGTTTTGAGTGTGCTTAGCAATCACCTCAGGTGCCCCAGTAGAACTGGGCCTGATTTATAGTTTATTTTAATCTCTGCATATTAAAGGGATAGTTTATCCAAAAATCATTTACTCAACCTCATGCCATCCCAGATGTGTATGACTTTCTTTCTTCTGCTGAACACAAATGAAGGTTTGTTAGAAGAATATCTCAGCTCTGTAGGTCCATACAATGCAAGTGAATGGTGGTCAGAATACTGAAGGTCCAAAAAGCAGATAAAAGGCAGCATAAAAGTAATCTATATGACTCCAGTGGTTAAAATCTATATCTTCAGAAGGGATATGTTAGGTGTGGGTTAGAAACAGATCAATATTTTAGTCTTTTTTTTTCTATAAATCTCCACTTTCACATCTGAATGTGTTGCCTGTTTAGTTTCACTTTCACATCTGAAAGTGAAAGTGAAAGTGGAGATTTATAGTAATTAAAAAAAAAAGGACCAAATACTGTTGTTTCTTACCAGACCAATCATATTGCTTCTGAAGAGATGTGTTAACTCAGTGGAGTCTAATGGATTACTTTTATGCTGCTTTTATCTGCTTTTTGGACCTTCAGATTTCTGGCCATCATTCACTTGCATTGTATGGACCTACAGAGCTAAGATATTCTTTTAAAAACCTTTGTGTGTTCAGCAGAAGATACAAAGTCATACACATCTGGGATGGCATGAGGGTGAGTAAATGATGAGAGAATTTTCATTTTTGGGAGAACTATCCCTTTAAGCTGGGATAGGAGAAAGTATTTTAACATCAAATAAATCATTCACATACTAAATACTGTACCCTAACACTACCACTAAATCTACCCCTTAAAGAAACCTTCTGCCAGTTTAACATTTTAAATAAGAAATAATAATTAGTCCCTTTATTACGCTGTTTTCATCGTGGGGAACATTGAGAGGTCTCCAACATGTAGGCGATTTTCGATATTACTTTCACTTGGAGACATCTGGTCCTCACAAAGAAAGCAAAACCTTGTCTACACACAAACATTAAAACAGCAAACCAGTGGCAGACTATGACCCAAAAGGTTACAAACACCCACAGTTAAACAGTGATGACCCAGAATGTTACATAAACACAGCAAAACAGTGGTATTGCTACACCCATTCATGCACACACAAAGATGCAGACTATGACTTATCAGACGACCTATACTTACTTTCTTTCTTTCTTTCTTTCTTTCTTTCTATCTTCCTCGACCCCCCTGTCCCAGTTTGAGACTTAAAAACAATTGGTCATCCTTATTCAGACACAACAGGAAACACACACACAAACATACAAAACATGTAAATAGACAAAATACAAATACAGTGACCTTTCTAATACCCTTGAGCTTCGATTTTGAAAGCATATTCTGTATTTTTGTTTTCAATAGACACTGTAGTGGCAGAGCCGTTTCTGGAGATGGAGTCAGTACCTGGTGAGAAACAATTCACACACATTCACACACACACATGCCATTCTCAATATAATAGAGAGCTGTTTTAATAATGCTTGATCTCTTTCTGGATTGGCATGCTTATGATCTTGTTTCTATGTGGGTTTTTCCATTCAAACTAGAAATACTAGCATATAAGAGAGTCTCTACTGCCACCAAGTGTTGTTCATCTGAATTACAATTTAGAATCTCCAGCCGTTGAAATTTGTTAACAAACCTAAATGCTTCGTGCAAGGTTACAAACACACTAATGGCAGACAGTCCATTATTTTTTCTGACATAGCATGGATTAATGCAACATATAACGGTAACATGCTAAACAAGATTCTACTCGGAGAATGCCAAACTGCTGAAAACAGATTTGATTCCAAAAAAAAAAAAGTAGTTTTCTCTATAGGATTATAAGGGAGTCAGATACTTTCCAGTTCAACTCTCTGAAGTAACCTGAGATTAAAGGGATAGTTCACACAAAAATGAAAACATTTATCTCATAATTTACTCCTCTTCATGCCATCCCAGATGTGTATGACTTTCTTTATTCTGCTGAACACAAACAAAGATTTTTAGAAGAATAGCTCAACACTGTAGGTCCACAAAATGCAAGTATATGGTGGCCAAAAGTTTGAAGGTCCAAAAACCACATAAAGTCAGCATAAAAGTAATCCATACAACTCCAGTAGTTTAATACATATCTTCAGAAGCTAAGATATGATAGGTGTGGGTGAGAAACAGATAAATAGTGAAGTCCTTTTTACTATAAATCTAAATCACATTCTTTTTATTTTGTTTTTAGCAATTTGCATTTTTTGTGCATATCGCCACCTACTGGGCGGGGGGAGAATTTGTAATAAACAGGACATAAATATTGATCTGTTTCTCACCCACACCTATCATATCGCTTCTATAGATATGGATTTAACCACTAGAGTCTTATGTATTGCTTTTATGCTGCCTTTGTGTTCTTTTTGTACCTTCAAAGTTCTGGCCACCATTCACTTGCACTGTATGGACCTACAGAGCTAAGATATTCTTCTAAAAATCTTTGTTTGTTTTCAGCAGAAGAAAGAAAGTCATACACATCTGGGATGGCATGAAGGTGAGTAAATGATGAGAGAATTGTCTTTTTTGGGTGAACTATCCCTTAAGGTCAACTTTAAGGGGAACTTAAGGTGAATAGCAACTGTCCAGTTCATATAACACCTACAACCTTTTGGTTACCAGCCTAGAGCTTTAACTACCACAAGTTAAAGCACAAGAAGCATAGAATGTGTTTAGCACCATAATTTATACACTTATGAGCCAAAACATTATGACCACCTGCCTAATATGCTGTTGGTCCTCAACGTGCTGCCAAAACAGCACCAATCTGCTGAGGCATGGACTCTACAAGACCCCTGAAGGTGTCATGTGGTATCTGGCACCAAGACATTAGCAGCAGATCCTTCAAGTCCTGTAAGTTGCGAGGTGGAGCTGCCGTGGATCTGACTTTTTTGTCCAGCACATCCCACAAATGCTCAGTCGGATTGAGATCTGGGGAATTTGGGGCCAGGGCAACACCTTGAATGCTTCATCATGTTCCTCAAACCATTCCCGAATAATATGTGCAGTGTGGCAGGGAACATTATCCTGCTGAAAGAGGCCACTGTCATCGGGAAATACCGTTTCCATGAAGGGGTGTACCTGGTCTGCAACAATGTTTAGGTAGGTGGCACGTGTCAAATTGATGTCCACATGAATGGCCGGACCCAGGGTTTCCCAGCAGAACATTGCCCAGGGCATCACACTCCCTCCACCGGCTTGTCGTCTTCCCACAGTGCATCCTGGTGCATTCACTTCCCCAGGTAAACAGTGCACATGTACACGGCCATCCACTTGATGTAAAAGTAAATGGGACTCATCAAACCAGGCGACCTTCTTCCACTGCTCCAAGGTCCAGTTCCCATTGTAGGTGCTTTCGACGGTGTACAGGAGTCATCATGGGCACTCTAACCGGTCTGTGGCTACGCAGCCCCATACGCAGCAGGGTGTGATGCACTGTGTGTTGTGACACATTCCTTCCGTAATCATCATTAAAATTTTCTGTGACTTGTGCCACATTAGACCTTCCGCCGGTTTGGACCAGACAGGATAGCATTCGTTGCCCTCGCGCATCGACAACTTTTGGACACCCAACACCCTGTCGCCGCTTTGTGATTTGTCCCTCCTCGGACCACTGTCAGTAGGTACTTACCACTGCTGACCAGGAGCACCCCACAAGCCTTGGCATTTTAGAGATGTTCTGACCCAGCAGTCTGGCCATAGCAATTTGGCCCTTGTCAAAGTTGCTCAGGTCTTTAATCCTTCCCATTTCTTCTGCATACAACACGTTGACTACGAAAACTGATTGTTTGCTTACCATCTAATCTATCCAGACCTTGACATGTGGCTTTGTTAGGAGATTATCAATGTTATTCGCTTCACCTGTGAAGCGAATAACTGTTATAATGTTTTGGCTCATCGGTGTACATAATGTAGCTAACTTGAGCACACAAAGTGGGTTAATGTAAATTCACTATGAAGGACTGTAAACTTGGCTCAGTGTTTTGTTTTTCTGTTTAGCATACATCTGGTTTGCATGTGACTTTGGGTGGACTGATAACCCCTCCTACTGTGGGTGGAGTCAAGACAGTGGAGAAGGAGCTGAATGGCACATAAAGAATAATAGCAAACATGCTGATCGCAATTTACCTAACCTGGACCACACAGGTGAGAGCTGGCCTGATCATACACTTGTCGATCAGACAAGCCATGTAGAGCATGAAATATTACATATATGTTATTATAAGTTCCTATATGAACCTTTTCTGTTTTAGGGATGCCTCACAACTTCATTTACACTGCTTCCAACACCAACACACAGAGGAAGACTGAAATGATGACAGAAGAAGAGTTGGCAAGGAAAGGAAGTGTAGCAAGACTGGCCAGTTTGCCTGTCACGGCCCCAGATTCAGACCTGTGCATGTCCTTCTGGTACCACTTCACTGAGAAACACACTGGAACACTTTATATCAAACAAAGGATAGAGCGAGAAGGGGAAGAGGGGGTTAGAGAAGACACTGAGCATCTGATACGTTTTGTAAATGGGCAGATGAAAAGCAGATGGAGGGAAGCGAGAGTTCTGATTCCCAGTGCCGACAAATCTTATCAGGTACTGATGATGACCTTACTTCAATTTATCTCTATGAAATTTAATTTGAACACTATGAACATGATATAAACTCTCTTTCTCTGACTGTGTGTGTGTTAGGTGATTATCGAGGCTCAAGTGGATCCTACAGAATCTGGTTATATCTCACTGGATGATATAAAAATACTGGATGAAGTGGATCCAGATGAATGCATGGGTATGTTAAGCCCCACTTCTTTCATTTCTGGCCCCTCCCCCTCTATGTTGGCCTGCCTATAATGTGACATCACGCAGCAGGCAACCACGTTTCCAGATTCTTTTGAGCAGCAGATTTCAATGGTGGATATGAGCATAGCTGCAGTTTTAATAATCTTTTGAACATTACATAATGTAATAATGTGTGTTAATATAAATGAAAGTTAATATAAATGGATATCTATAATTTACGGTGAAGAAATAGTGTAGGTTCTTTCTGAGCTATCGGCAAAACAAGTTTTAACTTGGTTCAACAGGCCTATATGATTATGTCGGACAGGTTGATGAATACACATCCTCACATGCTTAACACACTTCTATACCCTGAGAAATGTGGCATATAAAAATGAAAACTAGCATGAAACATGTTATATGCGTCTTCACTACTTAAATTATTGATCCACATACAGTAAATACAAATATTTCACTTCAGCATCATCATATTCAATATTCAGACGTAATAACAGCCAGTTTTGATGGAACAAGTTATTTACTACAGTCAAAATAAATGCAAAGACATGATTTTAGAAGTATTACATTATTATTTTTATTCACATATCCTTTCACAAACAGCCTATCCATTCCGATGGTGGAGACGAGGTCTCGTTCGTCCCATTAGATCTTACATGGTGGTATGAGATCATTGTTAGATCATATTTGACCTCATATCTGTCACAGAGATTGCACTTTGGAAAATAAAAACAGCCGTTTGTGGAAATCTCCAATAATATGTAGAAAACTGGTTGTTTCAACTCCACAAACAGCAGTTTTGGGGCATTTTCAGCTCAAACTGACCAAAGTCCCCATTGAACTCGGTTCTTCTCTGCAGTGCCAAAGGAACTTGGCCGGAAGAGTGGGAGCCAACATTTTGTTTGTAAAAAGTAACTTTATCTATTAGAATACTATTAGCAGATTTTCAGCCCACAACCTTCATCAATGTTCCTGTCCTGTATTTTCCACATCAAAGAACAACTTCAATCCATTCCTTCATATTCTGAATAATAATCCACCCATCAATAGAGCACAACAGGGCCCACCCACTTTTTCAGCAGTCTTTGCTCTGGAAGTATTTTTCCCATTAATTTTTTCCATAAGCATTTAATAAAATCCTTCATAAAAGAGTTATAAACCATGAACCAAACCAACCAGCTCTGAGGTGAATCAGACTTTAGTTTGAAACAAAAAGGCTTCTCCACAGGCATTTCAAATAATTCTTCAAAGCCATTTGATTTAAAGCAATAAGAGAAATGGGAAAAAACGACAAAGATACAAAAATGTGTACTTTCTTATTCTAGGCTATTTAGGCATTAGCTAACGTTAGCTTGGGGATTTCTAGTTTACTTGCTTTTAAGTCCTTTTGAAAGACCTGGTTTACACCTGGTATTGCGATGCGTCTCGGGTGATCCAGTCACATGTGGTCAGGCGAGACACATCACTGTTTACACCTGGTCGATAAATGCGTCTCCTCTGACTACTTGTGTTCAGATTTGAAAAGGAGGGTCTCTGATTTAATGATGACATACATCAATCACTATGTTACTGCATGATTTTAAAGTGCAACAAAGTCTGAAAAGACAAAGCGCGGGGAAAAAAACGGCACGCTGTTTCTCCCAGATGCAGCTGAAATTTAATCTAAGCACAAACACAACATTTCGAGCAGAATTATCTGTTATTTTAGTGGATTTCTTGTATTAACCGGAGCTTCAGTTGTTTGTGCTTCTCATCTGTGTCACTGCATGTTGATATCAGATGCACTGAAGAAAATTCTTGAAGTTTTCATGCTTGTGTATGTATCCGCTTTTTAAAATGTTTCGATAGGACGGTTATTTCCTTTTAAAGCAGCTCGTAAACGGCAACGTTTAAACTCTTGTTTAAGCGCTGTGGTTGAATGACTGGTGAGGGGTTGTGCTTTGCAGCTGTCCTGGATGCAATCAGGACGGATTAGTGTTTACACCTCAAATGTGATGTGGTCACAAGCGTTTTTGACCACATTCATTTATAGTTTTTGTGATCCGATCACAAAACGTTTTAGACCCCGGATCACATGAAACGCATCTTAATGCAAGGTGTAAATGGGGTTTATAGCACTCGTAGAAGCCCGACACCTTGTAAACACAACAGTTTCCAGGTTGACTGAGAAAAACCTGGGACCGGATTCACGAAACATTCTTGAAAATATAATTCTCCTTAACTACTGTTTTCTTCTTATTTTCTAACTTAAGAAAAAAAAAAGTTACAAATATTTTGTATTCCTGAAGATTTCTTAAGATCTATCTAAATCTAGACAGACACTCTCTTACAAACTTCTTATAATTTATTACAAAAACAATCTTAATTTGTATTTTTTATTTTTTTCATAAATCTTGCCCCTGTACACTTGCCCCTGTAAACTTTACACATTTTTGTGTAAAATATGCATTGGATGGTCTGTGTCCTATCTGAAACTAAACTACAGAAACTTTATTTATGTTATTGCAAAAAAAAAAACGAAAAAAAAAAAAAAACTTTTTTTATTTATGGAGATTCTGAATGGGATTTTTACTTCTGGAACCTTACTGTTATAGTCCGTACAGCAGAATTTATCCCTGATTGTGTGTGTGTGTGTGTGTGTGTGTGTGTGTGTGTGTGTGTGTGTGTGTGTGTGTGTGTGTGTGTGTGTGTTTGTGTGTTTTCAGACCCAGAGGATACAGACGTTGATGAGAATGAAGTTGATGAGAACGGTAAGACTGATATTTCACTCAGATGTGTTATATTAAGACAGCAATATACACCTTGTTGGCTCGCAATATTGTGACATAATATCATTAAGCTTTTTTAAATATACTCTGTAGTTTTTGCTCACACACTCTGTCTCTCTCTGTGTAGTGACCTGTGAGGGGACTGAAAACACCCTGTGGAGTTTTGGACGCGGCTCCATGCTGAAGAGCTTAGATCCCATCCTGATCACCATCATCGTGATGAGCGCAGTGGGGGTTCTGCTGGGCGCTGTGTGTGGGGTGTTATTCTACTGCGCATGCACTCACAATGCAAACAGAAACCTCTCCGCACTGGAGAACTACAACTTTGAGCTGGTGGATGGAGTCAAACTAAAGAAAGAAAAACTCAGTGCACAGAAATCTTACTTAGAGGCATGAGGAATGCTGGACAATGTTGAAGGAACGTTTTTAGAATGCTCTTCACAAAGTTAAGACTGAGTCGCTTTGTTCTCAGGATGTGCAGGAAGAGGGACTGGCCTCTAGATGGCGTTATGTATAGATTGTACAGCCAGATGATTATTGTCTACTTGTTTGTTTGTACATTTGTTGCTGGTGTTGAGACCAAGACAAAAATATGTATCCTCTAACACAGTTGGACATTTTTTCTACAAGCCCCCTCATAAGGCAGAGCTGTACACAACTGGGTTTTCAGTGTTATTGTGCTCTTGTGTGTATGTGTGTGTGCTTGGATATATGTGTTTGTTCAGTTGGTAACTCACACTTTATTCCAGTGGTGCCTTTAAATGTGTTTTCGTTGCCTTTTCACACATGTGTTGACCCCACACCCTCCACCTCGACCCCCTCTACACAGACAGTCGTTTGCTTTTGAGCACAAACTGTTCTCTTACCAGACACGGGCTGCTCACTAACCCACTATAAATCAGAAGTCAATGTCTAAATGTGAAAAACAGTGAGTGTGCTCCATTGTCACTTGTTCCTCCAACACAGCCCACAAAATATTAAATGCACCATTAGAGTAAATACAGCTTTTCTAATAAAAAGTGACCCTAAAAATATTTGAACAGTTAAAGAAACACTTAAAAATGTATGAATGACATCATTGCATTAGATAACAAATTATCAAACTAAGTTTTATTTAATTTTTTCAAGAACGGTAGCACAAGCACATTTTTTAAAGCAAAATATCACAAAAAGAGGTTAGGTTTTCCATTATAAAACAGTATATATATGCTGTTAAAAACTGAGACAAAAAAGTATTTGGTCATTTTCTGGTTGTCAAACATTAGTGAAACATGTTCATAGTTAATGTAATTGCAAAAAATAACAAAAAAGAGTAAACTTAGAAATGTTCTAGGAAAATTAGTTTGCAGATAATTCCTATTTTGTTACCTAATGCAATGAAATTCCTATATAAATATGTTACGTGGAGTAGTATGGGTGGGAAAACTTAAAAGGAATATTCCGGGTTCAATACAAGTTAAGCTCAATCGACAGCATTTGTGGCATAATTTTGATTACCACAAAAAATAATTTTGACTTGTACCTCCTTTTCTTAAAAAAAAAACAGTGTTACAGTGAGGCACTTACAATGGAAGTGAATGGGGTCCATTTTTGGAGGGTTTAAAGGCAGAAATGTGAAACTTATAATTTTATAAAAGCACTTACATTAATTCTTCTGTAAAAAAAAATATATATATATATATATATATATATATATATATATATATATATATATATATATATATATATATATATTATTTGAGCTGTAAAGTTGTTTCAATCATAATTTTTACAGTCGTTTTAGGGTTTGTTGACATTACATTGTCATGGCAGCAAAGTTATACAATTATCTATAACTTTACACAGAAAAGGTTAGTAAGTGATTTTATCACACTTAAATCATGTTAATACACATATTGTTTGTCTTGAGGCTATACTTTCAAAACAGTGTGTATTGGCCCCATTCACTTCCATTGTAAGTGCCTCACTCGAACCCAGAATTTTTGCTTTTTTTTTTTTTTTTTTTTTTTTTAAAGAAAAGGAGGGGCAAGTCAAAATTAATTTGTGTGGTAATCAATATTATCCCACAAATACTGTTGATTGAGCTTAACTTGTATTGAACCCAGAATATTCCTTAAATTTTTATTATGGGACATTTTTAACACTCCTTGTAGCTGCTCATCCAACTTGTCTTGATTTTTGTGCTGCCATGGTATAGTGTATCATCAAAATGGCTGCGGATCATCTGTGAAAAAGTGGCAGGAGCCAGTAGGACCCCTTCTGATTAGGAGCCGCTTGAGGAGACACACTCTGGGAACCAGGACTAAAACAAATTAAACATTTAGGAAATAAAGAGTGCTAATGTAGGAGCATCTCCCCAAAGAAACTGATTTCATCCACAGTCCGTGCTCTTGAGCATTAGCAACAGAACCAAGAAGAGAAGATGACACATTTGCTGAAAAAGGGATCTGGGTCTATTTCACACATTCTGCAGAAATGCGGTTTCCATCAACAGCTGTGAGGAGATGGTAGAAACCTTTGTAAACTTGTGTAATTTTGCACTGAGAATTAAATGAACCATTTAGATAGTAATAAAAGTGGCAACTACTTTAAATCATAAGAAAAAAACAACTCTCGGTGTTATAACTCACACTTTTTAAGTGCTATTTAAAATGAAATGGTATTTTTCTTAAATGTAACAGTTTCTGTGATGGTTTTTTTTTTTTTTTTTTTTTTTTTTTTTAAGTGTCCTGAGAAACTTTCACAAAAAGCTCAAAATTTAAATGTTATGAAGTCCAATCTGTCTGACAGTTCTGTGATAAACAGAAGAAAAAAAAAACAAAGACTGAATACGTATGTCGCATTAGCAGCAAGACAACTAATTTAACCAATCAGCTGTCCGCATCAACAATACGTTAACTAATTTAACCAATCAGATGTCAAGACTTTCTCAATGACATTCCAAAGTGCAAAGTTAATAAAGTTTTTATTATGTTTGTTTGTTTAAAATACTTGTTTACATGTAGTGAAACGTTTTCTGTGTTTGTGGTATAAACACTGTCTTTTGATTGCTCCTTTAGCCTATTTGTTTTCTAGTTTCACTAAACATTTGCAGGTGCAACTCTCTACTTAAATGAATATTCCGCGTTCAATACAAGTTAAGCTTAATCGACAGCATTTGTGTCATAATGCTGATTAACAAAAAAAAAAAAAAAGAAGAAGAAGCAAAAAAATCAAGGTTATGGGTTATTGTGGTGGCTCAGTGGTTAAGGTGCTGGGTTATTGATCAGAAGGTCAGGGGTTCAAGCCCCAGAACCACCAAGATGCCACTGTTGGGCCCCTGAGCAAGGCCCTTGACCCAATCTGATCCTGGGGTGCTATATCATGGCTGACTCTGCACTCTGCCCCCCCAGCTTGGCTGGGATATGTGGAAAAAAAGAATTTCACTGCAAATGTGTATTAATTATATTGGATATAACATTTTAGCAAGCGATTTATTGCACTCAAATTATGTTAACACGCAGTATTACATTTTGTGGCAATACAATTTTCACAGTGAACTCGATTACTGAAAGCTTACAGAAATCATTAAGTTATCCATCTCTTCATATTGTCACATCTCCAAGCGGCAGACATAATTGCTTTGGAAAGCAAATGGTAACGTTGACTGTTTTGTCATGGTAACACGGTTGCCAAAACATGAGGGTACTGTGGTGGGGTTTCACATCCAAACCACTATTTCTACACTTCTGCCTACAAACCACTGAGCTTGTGTGTGGTGTGTGTATGTGTGTGTGCGTTTGCACATTAGTTCTATATTGAGAACATGTGACTGCTGTGCCACTTAAAGATGCTGGTTTTGTTAAACCCCATATTTCAGCTTGCTCTGAATCAAGGGCTTAGGTTTGGTTTGAAATTTAGTAGGGACAAATATTAAGGATAATATTCAAAATGTTGGTATTAAAAAAATGCGAGAAAGTCAGTCTGGTAATATAGGCAAAATAACATTATTACCTCATATAACAAGTCTAATTTCTTCGATTAAAATAAAAAAAAATTCTCTGTCCCGCAATATGAAATATAAGCCTTTTTAAAAAAGAATTTCTAAAGAATAAACAAATTAAGAACTGGCCCCTATGGCTGTATGGTTAGCAGTTAAAATGTGATATGCCATAAACTGATAATGTGACACCGATATGCGATAAACCTAAGATTAATGGGTCAAAATCAAATGTTACCTTTTTCGAGAAGATTTATCTTGAGAAATATCCAAGGGGTATGATTATCCAGCATTAAACAAAATCTTGGAAATCTTGACAAAGGGTAGGGTAATTTAACAATTTACATGTGCAAAATGTCATCTCAAGATAAACAAATTGTGGGAAGAATGGAGCATTGATGTTTTCCCCCACTTTCTGCTTTCCAACTCTACTCACTCCCACATAATCTTTTCTCATTCTGATTATTTATGTTCTTGCACTTTTATCTGAAAAAGTAGGCCTCCTGAACAAAGTCACAACTGTTCAAATTTCAAATTTGTCTTCCTCAAGAGGGCACTTACGGGCCGAAAAGCAGAATCCTCCATTGGGCTGCATACCAAACTCAGGAAATGTTTGACCTAGACATAAAAACATTTGTGCACGAAAAGTATGCTTGTTTAAATCTATAAATTTCAAGGATAGGTCGTAAAATACCAATGGAAATCCACCCGTGTAATCTCCAGAAAATGTTACAAACGACTGTGATTGGTGCATCCTGAAAAGCGCAGAGAAAAGTAACAGCTTCCACGTGACAATACCATCTATGCGCTGCTTCAGAAGAGGTAGGAGGTAAGACCAATTAAGGGATTCTGTAATTGGGATTCTTACTAGTGCAGTTGTGATGAGTAATGCTGGTAACATTAAAAGATAATCTAGACTTTTCAGATAAGAAGTTGTACCGAGCTGAACGTCTCTGGTTAATCACATAACCTTGGTTCCCTGAGATTAAGGAAACGAGACATTGCATTTGAACGCTATGGGGAAAATCCCTTTTCCACAACCTAGTTGAAGCCCTTTTATCATAACGGCAATCTTGTGATTGGCAATGATGTTTGAGCTCCGGCCCTTTAGGCGCCCATTTGCCCTATCTAAGCAGGCGCTCAAACATCATTTCTTCCAAATTTCTGACTGAAGAACAAGAACGTGTCGCTTGTTCCTCAAAACTCTGTCGTAGTAGTGCGGCCAAGTTTTGCAATGTCTCGTTCCCTTCATCTCAGGGAACCGAGGTTACGTGAGTAACCGGAGGCGTTCCCTATCGATTCAGTTAACTCAACATTACATTTGAACACTATGGGGAACGGTGTCCCATCACGCCGCACCACGTAGCGTCATACCCTACATTTACCAGGGTAGAAACACTTAGAAGAATGTGTATATGAGGTCACGGCTCTTCGGGCGGTGACTTATATGTCTTCAAGTGTGTATGAAAATGAATAACCCCACATGGTGAAAATCAGATGGAAAGTTAATCTTAATATGAGGATCTATATGAGTCATATAATACAGAGAGAATAATTAACCCCTTCATAACCAGAGGTAGGGAGGTAGATTTTATTCTATTGGAAGTGATTGTGATTTCTAGTGGGTGTAAACTGGATAGCGGGCTACCCAGGTGGCTGTATTAAAATTATAACAGGTAGCCCGCCTGCTTTTTAACACACTGAGAAATGTTCGGTAACACACGCCAAACGACCACGTAATGCGCGGGTGGGCACCAGGTTTCACGCGTGTGTAAAGGAGAGCTGCTGTTTATAAGACGGGAGCATTTTGTGTAGAGTGTGGGTTGATTTTTCTCTGAGATGCCCAGAAGTGCACCACGCGATGGCGAAATGCGGGTGGGCGCAGATAATGGGCACAGATAGCTGCCGCTTATCACATGGCAGCTTCTCACTCAGAGCGTGTCACTCATAGGTGCACAGCGCTAATAGTGTAAAGGCTCGAGCGAGCTAACAATAGACACCAATTACCTGCGGTCATCACAGCGATTAAGTTTCGTTGGAGAGAAGAAAGAGCTTTTTCAGCCATCAGCGCACATCGAGCAGCCGCTACGAGGTACGCGTGCTATTCGAGCAATGCAAGGAAGCGTTGCAATAAAAACGGACTCGTTCCCGGCGAGAATAACGGGGAAGTGCGAGTCGAAACATAATAGAAAAAGTCAGGAGCTCTAGATTCCTATAAACGCTATACTTCCAGGGGGATTCTTCCCACTGGGGATTGACAGTGCTATCACAGTACAAAGACGCTAAAATATGCCTGAGGACGGCAGCCCCTCCGATCTGGGCGCGCGACAGGTCTCAGTAAGCTCCGTGTGAACCTCAGGGAAAAACTATACTGCTTTCCGAACCACGGTCTTTTGACGGCAGACAGTGTGCAGGAATCATTCATTCAGACGAGAATTTTCCAGCTCGACCGCCCGCACAATGACACGGAGTAACTCGTATAAATGGCCAGTGTGTGCTCCTCACCCTCATTGGGGGGAGGGACAGCAACATCCTCCATGGACCATTCTCCAATGCTGCGAGGGACACGGCATCATTATCATCGTCAGACCCGCCGAATACGACAACACCGTGCTCATTTATAGAGGGCCAGAGGTCGTCACATGCGTTCTGCACTGGCCATGACGCAGCATGGGAAGACTGAGGGGCTCGTGGGGCTTGCGCCAGCACGAGATCCTCCTCGGGTTCTTCCATCTCTACCTCGCGGCCCCACCGTGATTCCTCATGTGGTGCCTCGAGACTTAACACAGAGGAAGCGGTCGGGAGGGCGCGGGAGGTGGAATCGTCCCTCAGAACGAGGGCGACACTAGAGCGGAGCGTCTTGAGACTCATGTCCTCACAGTGAGGGCAGTCTCTCCCCATGAGAGCTGCTTCGGTGTGGGCGACCCAGACAGCGAACGCAGCTCTCATGTTGGTCTGACAGAACGATGTGTCTGAACACTTGCGATGCGACATCTTTAAAAAGACGCATACACACAAGCGGCTCTTTTATGTGTGTTTTACGTCACTTGGACGGAATATTACATATATACATATATTTATCAAAGGATACAACTCCTGCCTGTATGCTGTGGGAAGCGAGTATGTCTCGCTGAGCGAAGAACCCAATCCAGCAGCGAGGCGGAGAGAATTCTTCAACGGAACACTAGCGGGGGCAGGTGAATCTTCGCTGGTGAATCTTCGCTGGACTCAGGCGAAGAACGTCCTGATGCATCTGCAGGGAATCCCATCCGCTGAAGGGTGTCAGTCGACGGTGAAGAGTGGGCTGATCAATATGAGATGATCCGTCATAGTCAAGACGAGACAATGTCAGTCTTAAAGGAAGAAATTCTAAAGAAATTATGTTTGAGAGGCCACTTATATAGGGCAAATGTGCACTTAAAGGGGCGGAGCTCAAACATCATTGCCAATCACATTGCCGTTATGATACAAGGGCTTCAACTAGGTTGTGGAAAAGGGATTTTCCCCATAATGTTCAAATGCAATATCAAGTGAACTGAATCGACAGGAAACTGGATTTGTTCGTGACAGTAAACAAAGGAGCTCCCTGTCTGTGAAACTCCTTAGACGCCTGTTTCTACAATCAGGACATTGTCTGTTACAGTCGTGACTATAATAAGATACAGATTAAACAGAAAAATATAAATGTAACTTGTGAGTTTTAATTTTATTGAGAGAGAAATGTAGTGTTTTGCGATTGTTTGCATCTATGTACTATGATACATACTTTATTTTCTTTTGTAATTGTATTTTTTATTTTTTTTTGTGCTTGATGTATTTTTATGTATGTATGTTTGTTTGCAACGTTTGAGGATCTCTTATCACATAGTAGCCTATAAATACTGGCTCGCTCGTTAGGGAACAGGTAAAAATTGAGATTTTTCTGCAAGGCAAAAAAGAAAAATCAGTTAATCTGGTCTGAAACAAAGTAAGCCCAAGCTGACTGGGTTATGATAACACAGAACTGTACACCACATGACACTTATGGTTTAAAAAGAGAGGTGATGCGTCTGTGCTGTTTTTCAACTGTTTTTCTTTTAAACAGTCACTAGTCATATGGATTTGAAATTTCCCTTTTTTTCAGCCTCTCTTGCAGAAATGCTATGTTTTTAAAACACAGTGTGAAAAAATCTTAAGAAACCATTTGTTGTGCCACATCTTGCTGTTTTTCAGCCTCCTGCACGGGAACACTGCATTTTTAAGATGCTGTCATGTAAAGAAAAGTTCAGTTTTAAAAAAAATGTGTCTCTAGAAACCAGCGTTCTTTGCCATTTGTTGTGCTACGTCTAGCCTTTTTAACGGAATAGTTCGACCAAAAATGAAGATTCTCTCATCATTTACTCATTCTCATACCATCAGGGATGTGTATTACTTTGTATTACTAAGAATATCTCAGTTCTGTAGGTTCATGCAATGCAGGTCCATAGGGTCCAAAACTTTGAAGCTCAAAAAGCACGTAAAGGCAGCATAAAAGTAATCCATACGACTCTAGTGGTTTTACCCTTTCGCATGTATGGTCAAACTGGTGAAATTAGGATCCTAGGCTGGGCCCAGAGGCATACAATCCAGCTGGTGCGATCTGCATTTGTGCTGCTGTTTACCAGCAAAGAGGGACTAAAGCAATTTTCATAATGAATCAGCTGCTCAAATAGTCTTTTCAACATCACAGTATCTTTCTTTTTTATGTTAAAAACATTCAGTCACTAAATAAAAGTTAGATAAAAATCACTGTCAGAGCTGACAGTTTTGATGCAATGATGCAGCACTATTTTCTGATGTCAAACAAAGAATGTATAAACTAGTTAGTCCACACGAGCCTTCTCCCAGTTCTCACGTCACTCGTTCTCACCACTTTCAGTGCAACAAAATGGAAGGGCTAGTTTTTTTTTTAGAACCATCTGTGCTTCCATTTTGCATTTGCAATGGAAACAATATGGCGGCAGGCATATCCTGCCATCGCGTTAGCGATCGCCTCTTATCTATCATAATCAATCATTATAAACATCTAAAAATCACATTAAATGTTTGATAATATATAATCTGTCCTCCAGTGCATCTGTTAAGGTGACATTTTTTTTTATTTATTACAGAGCGCATTAAATAACTCGCACTGGAGTATAAGTCAGTACAGGAAAAACTCGCATGTGAAAGGGTTAATCCATGTCTTCAGAATGATATGATAGGTGTGGGTGAGAAACAGATCAACATTTAAGTCCTTTTTTTTATACATTTTCCTTACTGCCCAGTAGCTATGTATGCACAAAGAATGTGAATCACCCAAAACAAAAGAAGAGCATTTAGGAGGGCTGTTTGAAAGGAAAGATTCGTAATAAAAAATAAAATAAAAAAAAGGACTTAAAAATGTATCTGTTTCTCACCCACTCCTATCATATCGCTTCTGAAGATATGGATTTAACAACTGAGTCGTATGGATTACTTTTATGATGCTTTTATATGCTTTATAAGTTTTGGAGATATTCTTCTAAAAATCTTAGTTTGTGTTCAGCAGAAGAAAGAAAGTCATACACATCTGGGATGGCATGAGGGTGAGTAAATAATGAGAGAATTTTCATTTTTGTGTGAACTATTCCGCAAGAACGCGTTTGGTGTGAACAGCCCCTGTTAGTCGCGTCGCACAATTGCAGTTTGGATGGGGTGTAAACATTACTTCCTGTGGGCGGAGGAAGGGAGAGGCTGGCACTGCAATCTCATCTCAAAGTACATTTAACACACATTTCCCAATCCGGACCGAGGATACACTTCGAAGGGCGAGCTGGACTCTGCCGTTATTTCGTTTCGTCATTCATCTGCATTTATAACCTAAGATCTGTTTGATGTAGACGGGGAGCTCCGTGTACACTGCAACCAGCTGTTGATTCAAAATAGCCCACGGCGCTGTTAAGGAGACGGGCAACAAAGACTCCACATACACGGGGGACCAGCTGGACTTCTGGACCAAGCGCTGTCGAAGATTTATTTTCGCAGCAAATGTGGTTTTAAAAGAGCCTCTGATAGTTACACATGTTAAGGTAGGTTAAAGATTATTTAAATAGTCTCTTAAACAAACTTCCATTTTTTTTAAATGGGTGAATCTCAAACTGTCTTCAAGGTAATCCCAAAATCAGTTGGTAAGAAATAATCGGTTCGCGTTTGATTAGGAAAATTCTTTGGTTGAGAACTTTGGGTGGGGGTGTCCCATCCATCGCTTTTCAAAGGAGAGACGGGGTAAATCGTCCGTAATCTATGACTGTTATCTAAAGTCTTTCTGTAACGTTTATGTGTCCCGAACATCTGCTGTAAGTCCTCTACCCACGGCCTTTGAAAGTCTCGGAGGGGGGACGTGGGGGCGAAGTGGCCCCTGAACAATGCTTTATTTGGTAGTTCCTTTTGTAAAGGTGTCTGTGTCTCAAAATTAAACAGCCGTTTATCCCTGTTTATGGTACACTGAACATGTTAGACTACCTAAAATCTGACGTAAATGAACACATTAGGCGCCATTTTCAATAGTGTTCAATGTCAACACGCGCTGGATGGACGTATTTAACGGTTGCGCCGCGTTTTTTATACGCCGTGTCAAGTTAAACTTCAACTGTTAAAATCGCGTATCGGGACACATGCGTTCCGTTTCTTTTGTTGCTATTTTGCGCAAGTACGCGTTCGATTTGAACGGCCCCCCAGCGCATCAGCTGGGAGAAGTTTTGCTTCCTTCAGACTTGAAGTTAGATTTGACCTCATTTTAAGTGTGAAAGCGTTTAAAGGAATAGTTCACCCAAAAATGAAAATTTGCTGATAATTTACTCAGGAAGCATTGTTTACATTGTTTTTGTAAAATTATTATTATTATTATTATTTGGAAATTATTTTTTTACGTTTTTAAATTGTTTTGGTTTGTGAACGGCACAAGTTTCTCATGTAAAAATGACGCACTTCCTGACTCCTCCTCCACGTGACGCGTGACCTTACAACGAGTTTATGTCACCCTCGCATGAGGGCAGGTCACAGAGATGTACCTAAGTGAACATTTGTAGTTAAGTATATAAGTATTCTTTTGTTTCTAAAAATAATCAACCGTTTGGGTTCAGAAGACCTTTATTTGTCGACTGGAGTCGTGTGGATTATTTTGATGCACCCTAAATATGCATTTTGGACGGTCAAAAAATGGAGGACATTCACTTGCATTGTTTAGAGGAGGAGGCCTGAAATGAAATCCTAAAAGTCTTAAATTCTGTTTTGATGAAGAAAGAAACTCGGATACATTTTGGATGGTCTGAGGGTGAGTAAATTATCAGCAAATTTTCATTTTTGGATGAACTATTCCTTTAATGGGTGCAGGAGGGCTCTGTAGCGCCCCCTTGAAAATGAGCATGTAAGGGGGGCTCTCAAGCACCCCCATTTTCACCTACAGTCACCAAAATTGGTACAATATATAGTTCTCATCAAGCCGAACAACTTTCATTCTCACAGTCATTAGCTCTGCCCAACAGGAAGTCGAACACTTTGGATTTTCTGAAAATCGCAGGCTCTGAACTTTTAAATACTCCTCCTAGGGGATTCATGAGACTGTCATTACATTATGCCAAGACATTGAAGATGCTAAATTGTGAACAGATTTTGATTTGGTGTTGCCATGGCAAGGCATTAAAATAATGGCAAAAAATGGGAAACAGGAAGTGTCTTATATCTTCTGTGTGCAGTGTGTGATTTAGATCAAAATTGAGATGTATGTTTAGTCTTCGGGGCTAATCACATGGATGTGACTATTTTGGGTCACGGTCATAGCGCCATCACCTGGCAGCAGGAAGTGTGGCTCTTACAACAGACTTTAAAATAGTCCTCTTATATTTACCCAAATTGCTTCTGAATTGTTTAGAATAATGTCAATTGTCAAATGCATGTGTCCACCTTGCATTGTTTTCCGAAAAGGTGGAAATGGACCCATGGAACTTGGGCCTGTCATCACTGCTTGCAGTTATATTTAGGTTTGTTGTTTGTCTGTTGTATTAAAATGTGTCAAAGGGCACTGAGAGTTCAACACTCTTAAAAGGATAGTTCACCCAAAAATGAAAATTTTCTCATTTATTCACCCTCATGCCATCCCAGATGTGTATGACTTTCTTTTGCAGAACACAAACATTTTTTTTTAGATGAATATCTCAGCTCTGTAGGTCTATACAATGCATTTGAATGGGGTCCAACACTTTCAAGCACCAAAAAGCAGATAAAGGCAGCATAAAACTAATCCATAAAACTACAGTGGTTTAATCCAAGTCTTCTGAAGTGATCCAGATGGTTTTAGGTGAGAACAGACCAAAATGTAACTCATTTTTTACTGTACAACTTGCCATTGCAGTCTCTAGGCACGATCATGATTTCAAGCTTGATTACACTTCCTAGTGCTTGTCGCATGCGCAGAGCAGTAGGTAGCACTAGGAAATGTAAGTGAGCTTGAAAAATTTAGTTACAATTTGGTCTGTTTTCATCCAAAACCAATTGGATTGTTTCAGAAGACATGGATTAAACCATGGAGTTGGATTACTTTTATGCTTCCTTTATGTGCTTTTTAGAGCATTAAAGTTTTGGACCCCATTCACTTGCATTGTATGGATGTACAGTGCTGGAATGCCAGAATGGTCTGAAATGGTACTGCTCCTCTCCCATGTGTTTGTTCATGCTCATGTGCATGTGTGCACACGTTTGTGTCTTTCAAATGGTCTAGTATTAACAGTGAACCTTTAAGTCTGTAATAAGCACTCTCATCCATGAGCTTGGTAAGACAGGAGTTGGATCTGAACATATTAGGGCAACAGGATAAATGGCCTGTGTTTCAAATAAGATAACTTCAGTGTCTCCGATTCCGAAGAATAGTATGTGATGCAGACTGAAATAGATTCGTTAAAATTATATCAGTTGAAATAAGATGTTGAAAGTGACATGTTCCATTATTATGATTATTATAAATTATAATTTCAATGTTGTTCTTGCCATCGGTCTTGTGAAGACTGCAGAGAATGTCTCATGTAACCTGTTAATGTGGGTGTTCTGGGTCAACTGTTATGCTGGGCGTCTATACAAGCAGGGTGGTATTTAACCTGCTTTTGTGGATTTGAGAAAGACATAGGGAAGCATGGGTCGTAAAGGTGCATCTGGGGTTGTGGAGACCGATTGAGTCAGAATGTGTCTGTTTCATTCTGATATGGATTTTGTTCTCCAGACTGGCCCTCTGAATCACTTCCTGTCATCCACTCTGTTATGACACATTCACATTGAGAAAGGATGTGGCGGTGCTGCTGCAAGGCATTGAAAACAGTCTGGTCATCATAATTTGGTGGACCCAGAGCTAAAAAAAAAAAAAAAAAAGATTTCTGAAAGTTTGATGCTTATTAAAGGTTGCCACAAGTTTACAATTATTCAGGCAACTCAAACTATGAATGGTGTGTCTTTGCATAGGAACAGGATAGTAGAGAGTATTTAAGCATAAATGACACACTTTATCTTTAATGTATGAGGAAGGCCTTCACGGCAGTGTGTACCTGTGTCTCGTGGGGGTGGAGTTTTCCCGGTCTCTGTCAGCCTGGTAAATAATTGGCGATCACTCAGCAGTGTGTGTGTGTGAAGAGAGGGGGGTGGGCAGGGAGAGGCAGTTTCATTAAGGAAATGGCTGCCCTGCTGTGGAAGGGTTAATGGCCACTCTGTGCATGTTTGTCCTATGACAGTGCCTTAAATCAGCAGGTAACGGATAACTGTGAACATCAGTTTAAAAAGCCCTCATGTGCCCTAAAGCCACGAGACAAAGTTCACGATTAGACTGAGAGAGATAACATGTACAGCTTTTTGACTTCTGTATTTGTTTTTATATACTGTACCAGTTAAAAGTTTGGACATGCCTACTCGTTTCTATATTGCTGTCTTCCACATTTTAGAACAATGAAGCGCAAATGTGCCTGTATTTTTCCCATTAATTGTTTCCACCGTTATTTCATGAAGTACTTCATAAAAGAGTTCTAAGCCATGAACCAAACCAGCCAGCTCCTAGGTGAATTATATCATTATAAAATTTGATTTGAAGCAAAAAAGTATTTGAAAATCAGACTAACAGACAAAGGCACATGACTGTGTACTTATCGTCTTTAGTGATGGAATGAACTACAATCCCATGAAGCAATACAAACGGGGTCAGAAACAAATTTTTTAGCCTACCAGCTACTAGCGCCACCAAACTGAATTGCAAAAATAAAGTTTGTTTTCAAACAAGTTTCTGAATTCAACCTTCCATTGAATGGAGCCACTGCTGTTTCAGCGCTTAAATGCTGATTTCCATTTTGATTCGCGGTGCATGCAGAAAAATGTCCTTACGCACTAGAAAAGTATAAAGGGGGATCACTTTGGTGGTGGCGCGGGAAGCGAATATCCCAAAAGTTGCTTTGCAAGTTGCTACTGTATCAGTATGAGTGTTTTTTACACTCGAGTCCTCTTTAAATCTGTGCATGCATGCAACTTCTGTTCCAGCTGAGCAGGCTTTTTCAGGTGCTGGAATTAATTGCCTCAGGTGAGTCATGTCCTGTCTTTTATCGGACCACATTCGTTTCGCTCAACAAAAATGTATGCAGATGGATATTGTAAGTCATGTACAGTATGCCTATTTTTTTTCCCAAATTTTGTTTTACTCTATTCTTCAAGTAGGCTACTTTTCAAAGAAGTGCAGATTGTTAAATTGGTTAAATCTCTTTTATTCTGTGAGTGGATGCCATATTTTAGGATAATATATTAGGGTTACATTTCTCATAGGCCTGTTTTTCTATCCTATATTTTTTTTTTTTTTTTTTTTTACTTCGTAACTGTTCTAAATTTCTTAACCGAACAGCTGTCATTTTTTGTAGTAGATCATAAGGTGCGTCTCAAAATAACGCAACTTTTCAGCGCATTATTTAGACTTCGCTTATCTGTAATTATTTTCAACAATGTGATGACTTATAATATGTTGGGTAACTTGGTGAATTTCGTTCACCAAACTATTAGGTTTTCTCTTCTTAGTCAAGCATTGCTATTTATTCAGCTGTTTTCAACAATTATGCCTATATCGGCTAACGTTGATTTCATGAACGCCTCTCGTTGCTGTCGCTGTCTTTGCTCTGTACTGTTCCTGCTTTTTGGTCATTTGCTGATCACATGCCTGACAGTTGTCGCGTTTGTCTCACGCTGTAGATTCAGTAGCAGTGTTGCAGCGCTGAAAAACACTGTTCATTTTTGTCCGGTTTTCTGTCTGCATTGCCATAAGGATACACATTTAAGAACCGTTAATGGAACCGAACGTTATGAAAAACACTCTGTTCTGGTAATTTAATGCTATTATTACCAGAGAATTTGTGTGTGTGGTGGTGGGCAATTAAAATTTACTTGCACATCTATTCAAAATCCAAGAGTGGTCTTCCCTTTACAATGGCATGAACGGTTCTGAACTTTGCCTTCATCTTGCTTCTAGATAGCCTCAGTTAGCAGTCTATCGATGAGCAACGAAACTATCTAAGGCCCATTCTGTCTAAACGCCTGCGGGCTTGCTTACTGTAGGCCAACAGAGCCCCCTTGAGGGCAAAACTTGAACGTTACTTTTAGAAGCTGAGACAGACATTAATAGAAAGGATAAAGCACCCGCCAGAGTGGCAGAAGACACTGCAAAATTCACCAGCCAAATAGAACATTTACCCGCATTTGGCGCTTGCCAGTTGTTAATTTTGGACCCTGATTACAAACGATGTAACTACGTCATGAAAGCAATTCTCTGATTAGTGGATTTTTTCCCCCTCATTGTCATGGTAGTGTAGTTCTTCATCAAGAATTCTGCTACTAAACACAGTATTATTAAGGTTGAAATAATGCGGACTGATGTAAACTTGTAGTTTTAGCCGATCAATAGGTCACTGTCAAAAGACTATGCTGCCCGAAGACAGAGAACTGGAAAAGCTGTGATCTGATTGGTTTTGTGTTCACTGTGGGCGTGGCTTAGAAATATTAAACAAAGACGCTCCAGGCAGCTTGATTTGAAAGAGTGCTCACATACACACACTAGAATTTACATGTCGGAACACACCCAGACCTCAGGGCTGCATTTTCAAGGCCTTAACACACAGCAGCCTTAGGGAAGGCAGACAAGGCTGAAGTGAAAAGCCCTCTGTCTCTCTCCCACACACACACACACACACATACACACACACACACTGTCTGAAGACTGTTACACAAAGTCCAGTTTAGAATGAAACGCTTTGCTGAAGAAGCAACTGTCACACACACACACACACACAGACTCTTAATCAGTCTCAGTAGCAGTGAGCAGTATAGCTGTGTGAACGTGATTTTGACCTCTGCTTTTAAGAGCTGTGAAGTAAATGACCAGTGAGGACACCTGGTATCTGTGTGCACATTGAGAAGCTTAATTTTTTTAATTTAGTCTTGCATAGAACACTAAGACTTTAACTCTGACTGCGTTTGACTCTAGTTGAGAGAAGCTGAAGCACACTGACTGAATCTGTTATTTAGATGGAAGCACCCAGAAAACATGCACTGACACACCAGTGATGTGTTCATATAGGAAACTCCCATGTATGAGTCAGCAGCCTAGACTAAAATATTTTCTATGTGCATGTGGAAGCTTTAAAGTTATACACATTGGTATACATTATTTCCCTATTTCTGTCTCTCTCTCTCTCTCCCTGTCTCTCAATTTTAATTTAGCGTGCTTTATAGGAATGACTAAAACGTGACATTTGTATTGCCAAATCAATGGAAAATGGGCAGCACAGAGAAGCGTTTGCTTCAGGTATAGGTTCAAGATCCGGTGGCCACTGTAGCCTATAGGCTTTCTCCAGCGGCTCGGTGCACACTCAAGGTGGGCCGCGCTCGGCATTTAACAGCAGCAATGACGAGACCATTAAATTTTGATACGTTTCTTGTCTGCTTCTTTTGCGTGAGTTTCATAGAGCACAAACGGCTCGTACTTCTATAAATAACTGTGCAATAACAGGCCGTCTTACATCTCCTTCGAGTGGGAGAGGGGGTGTGTCTTAAAACTGAGTTGAAAGTTAATTGGTTGCTCCCACGTGTCAACTGTCCAATGATATTTTTAAACTCGATTGTCAAATGGATAAAGAAAAGCAATTGGCAAATGATGAAAGAAAAGCCAAAGTAAAATGAAAAAAAGCCATTGGCAGATGAATGAAGCAATTGCCAAATGCTTTTTTAAAAAACGTAATATAAAAGGGACTTAATGTGCTGTTTTATTGGTACATTTAATTGCATTTTAAACATGCTTTAAATACATGACTGATTCATGCAAAATTTTATTGTTAAATATAATTACATTTTAAAACTTGAATTAAACACAAATATATTTATTTGTCCGTTTATAAATCGGTTTATTAATTCATGTTTTTATTTTCAAATTAATAGATCAATCATTTAGTTCTTCATTCTTTTTTAAACGACAATCAGTGGCTTCCATACCAGCCAACTCACAAAACGATATGTATTGTGGATACGTATTGCGGTACACATGTCACAATATGATATATCGAGAAACATCACGATACATGTCACGATTCGATATTTCATATTCGATATCGATTCAGAAGCTTCCAATTCCAATTCATTTGAGTATATTTCACTTATGTCCACTTTGCTTACATACAATATGAAAGAAATTCTCTATCAGCTAGGTATGGGCATGAGTACTTGAGTAATTTTAATAACATTAAGCTCTTCATTATGCTTAATAACGTTCTTTTTAAAATGACAGTGCTCTGTGCTAAGGGTGGGTGATATACCAGTTGCAGTGTTGCCAGATCTCGCAAGAGAAATAAGTGACCTGGTCTGAAAAAACAAGCTAATAAGTTACTCGCCTCACCCAAAATAAGCGAAAATGTAAGCAATTTTGTTCCCCCCCATGTGGGGGAATTAACAGCAAAGAAATCATAGCAAGCATAGTATACAGTAGCCTGTATAAAATAATGTCTTTTCAATAAATGTATTCTTAATATTAAATATATCCCTGGTCATCTAAAATCACTTAATAGCCTAAATCAATCTCTCTCTCTCCTGCATGCATGCACACACTGCATCGGCATCTTTGGACTAAACATCATCGTATGCAAATTATTATTTTTTTAATTACAGATCTGCTTCTCTGTCAAAAGCCGGCAGCATCAAATCTGTATTAATGTATCATACGTAACAATAGTTCAGTGAAGACTTGGAAACAACTGAGAAATTTACTTTTTACCTCAATATTTTGCCATGCACAATAATTAATCATGCATGTACATGTAGTAATTATATGTAGTTGTCTAAAAGGTCTTTTGCATGTCACAGTTCAGGATCAAAGCACATGCTTATGTTCTACTAAAAAGAAAGAACAGTTGCATTTTTTGGGCAACAGTAAGTGGTGTAATTCCACAAGTTACTGTGATAAACCCTTTGGTCTTTAGTTTCATGAGAAAAATTGGAACAAAATTAACTGGTTACCAGCATTTAAAAATAAAGTTTTCACTCCGGAAAAACTGAAAGAGACTTTGTTCCAGTTTTCAGTTATGTTCTGCAAAAATTTTTGCTTGTTTCCGGTTTTCATTCCTTGAACCATTTTTACTCCCTGGTTCTCCATTTAACAATGATTATCTTCAAGTATTTGGCTCTTGCTCACAATATTTGCAGCACTAATTTTTCCCTCAATAAATGGGAGGATATAAAAGAGAAAAGAGGAATAGTCATTCTCTCTCTCTCTCTCTTTTTCTTCAAAAAGAAAATTATATTAATATATAATAATCTAATTTATATTAGATGACCATTATTTTCTTATGTGGGTTGAAATTGTCTTAAACATATGGGCTGTTAAAATGATCATTTTGCTTTTATTTTCAAAGTAAAGTTCAAAACCTATTTGTCATTTGCGGGTGTGAGGTCTTGTTTGTTCTTCAGCTAGATCTTTAGAAGAAACTTATTTACCTTAATTATTTTTAAATGAATTTACCCCATTACTATTTTAATGTAAATAATTGCTTATTTAGATTTAGTTGTAAATATACTGTGGTCCATTGTAGCAGACAAATAGATTTTTTTTTTGCAATTTTAGCAGGTTGGCAAACCTGGCATAAAACGAGATTGGAGGTGTGGGTTAGAGGTACTTTGACTTATAAAAAGTACTCAAACATTTTGAGTTTGCTATTCACAAGAAGCTAGGGATGTGCAGAACGACTAATTTCACTGACGTTTAAATGAAAATTTTGAAGTCAACTAGACTTCAGGAAACATAAAAAAATAAAATAAAATGTGTTTATGCGAACCATTTAAAATACTTGATCTATTCCAAATCCGACGCTAAATTCCACTGAAAAGGGGCATTTATCTGCGACGTGCTCGCCTTACATTATGATAATTAAATATAGAACAATGACACGCATTCACTGAATCAACGTTAGTGAATATTTAACGGGCATATTTATTGAAAACATATAGTATAGATAACATATAGAAATGAATAGTGCAGGACCAATACAGCAACCCAGCCTGTTCTAAACAGAAATCACCAAGTAAAAGTTATTTAACATATTAAAACAGTCAGGATATTGTTGAAAATAATTAACAGGTAGACTAAGCCAAATCTACTAGAGAGACAAAATGCACTGAAAAGTTGCACGTATTTCACGCCGTGCATTAGCCATTGATCTAATATGACAGCTGTTCGGTAAAGAACGTTAACCAATAACAGTTACGGTGTAAAAAAAAAAAAAAGTAGCTATAGGATAGAAAAAATAGGCCTGTGATGTAGCCTACAATAAACCTAATGTATTCTTAACATGACGTGCACACAGAATAAAAGATAGTTTAACCTGTTAAGCAGTCGGCACTTCATTGAAAATAGCCTTCTTAATCAGCAGATTAAAAAAATGGCATACCTAGCCATTTTCTAGGCTACTTACTCAAAAGCATAAATTTTTTGATGAGCAAAATTAATGTCGACATGGTCCGGCGAAAGACGGGACTTGACTCACTTGAGGCGGCTATCCTGCACTTGAAAAAGCCTGCACAGCAGAAAAATAACATATAAGCATGCACAGATTTAAAGAAGACTCAAATGTAAAAACATCCATAGGGACTTTCAAACGTTTGGAAATCCGATTCCCGCACCACCACCGAAGTGATATAACTACTTTGCTGAGTTTGCTTGTCTAGCGAGAGGACATTTTCCTGCGCGTGCCGCGAGTGAGAGGGGGAAGAAGCACGCGCAACCTGAGATGAAATGAAACTTTGTATCTGCTCCAGATATCCTTTTTTTTTATTTTTTTTTATATTTGTATTATTAATTCTATTTTAAAAAAATTACATTAATATGACAGTAATTTAAGTGCAGCCTCTGTAAAAAATATAAAGCCAAACTTAAATGTGTAAAAATGTTGATCAGTTTAATGGGGGGAAATATTAACCTACTAGTAATTCCAGTGTCGACTAGCAGCATCAGAACCATTTAGTTGACTAGTCTCGCACATCCCTAAAAGAAGCATCTGCTGACGTGAACCATGCCTCGTAAAAAAGAGATCTCTGAAGACCTACGATCAAGAATTATTGCTTTGCATAAAGCAGGAAAGGGTTACAAAAAGCTTAGATATTCACAGGCATGATGTCCATGGCAGGACACCACGAAGGAAGCCACTGCTTTCCAACCAAAATTTAGCTGCTGCCTGAAGTTTGCCAAAGACCACCTTGACACTCCACAATGCTACTGGGAAAATGTTTTGTGGGCTGGTGAAACTAAGGTTGAATTGTTTGGAAAGAACACGTAGCACTACATATGGCATAAAAAGGGCACCGCATACCAACATGAAAACATCATCTCAGTGGTGAAGTACGATAGAGGGAGCATCATGATTTGGGGCTGCTTTGCTTCTTCGGGGCCTTGACCTCTTGCCATCATCGAGGGAAAAATTAATTTCCAAGTTTATCAAGATATCCTACATTATAATGTCATGGTGGCTGTGCACCAGCTGAAGCTCTGTAGAAGTTGGGTGATGCAGCAGGACAATGACCTTAAACATCGAAGTAAATCCACTACAGAATGGATTCAAAAAAAGTAAATTCACCTTTTGAAGTGGCCCAGTCAGAGCCCAGACCTTAACACAATAGAGATGCTGTGGAATGACCTCAAGACAGCCGTTCACACCAGACATCCAGAGAATATGGCTGAGCTGAAGCAGTTCTGTAAGGAAGAATGGTCCAAAATTCCTTCTCAACATTGTGCAGGACTAATCCGCAGTAATGCCAAAGGAGGATCAACCAGTTATTAAATCCAAGGGTTCACTTACTTTTTCCACAGCACTGTGAATGTTTAGGGATGTGCTCAATAAAGACATATATTTGTTTGTGTTGTTGGCTAAAGTACATTGTGTTTGTCTATACTTGTGACTCTGATGAGGATGAGATCACATTTTATGACCAATTAATGCAGAAAACCAAAGGGTTCACATACTTTTTCTTGCCACTGTATGTACATGCGTGTAAAGATGGAGACATGGAACAAGGCAAATTACTCAATGTCCCTCATGTTGGGTGTGTTGGTGTATATCCCTCACTTATATACACACACACTTGTCTTTCAAAATTAACATCCACAGTGTATTGAAAGAAGCTCTGTTCACTTATCTTCAAACGTTCACAGGTCAATGTTTGTGTGTTTATGCAGATAGAGTAACGGTTGAGTCTACTGCAGTTGACGCACACTCCAGTCCTGCCGTGACGGTAGTAATGCTTATGGTTTAAACAAAGATTTCTCTCTCCAATAGAAATAGTCTGTGTGTGTTTGTATGATTCCCGTCACATGGAGTTTCTGCTAAAGTTTTGCTCTATTTGCCCCTGCTGTGTGTATGTATTTCTCATTTCTGTCAAAATGATCTCACATGCGTCTGAAGTGTTTTTGTTTAGAAAACTTTGTGTTTTTGTACAGGTTTGTGCTCACTGTCATGCCTAAAAAGGTCAAATCAGCACTCTTTGGCACTGGAGACCAAACACTCGATAGATTACTGAAGCAATAGAACCTCCTCTTCTTTGTGTTCCAGCAGTGATGTGTTTCATGGGAAGGGCAAATCCATCGTCTTACCAAATATGGGGGTAGATCCCTCTCTCTCTCGCTCTCGCTCACTCTCTCTGTGTGTAGACGTTGTGCGTACTTGTCTAGATCATACAAACTGGAATGTTGGCCAGTGTATGTCTCATTGCTGGCTGAAGTAACAGAAGTGTCATTTACATCAAGATTCTAACTAGCCTAATGTGTGTGATTGTGGGATTTGGGCCTTCACAAGCTCTCAGACCAAAGGGATAATTCACCCAAAAATGTGTTCCACAGAATAAAAAAAAGTAATGTGTGTTTTAACAACAAGAGTGTGGGTGAATGAGGACAAAATGTTCTTTTTAAGTGAACTAACCCTTAAATCTGTAACTTTTGAGTAAATTTACAAATAAAATAAACTATTATATCAAAGCAAAGCCTCTTAAAATTATTAAAATAGGCTTCTGTTTTAAGCAATTTCATTTCCTTTTTTGAGGGGAAATATGGCCCAGGCATGAACATTTTTGTAAGATTTACCCCTTTAGATAAGTGTATGTGGTTAAAAGAATATTTGAAAGGCAACACTGTTTACTGGGCCTTTACTGTGCAAAGCGTGTGTGTGTGCACTAAGCTATATTTTGGGTACAAATTTATACCCAAAAGTGAGCAAAATCAGACAAAACCTCCCTATTAAGTCTGTCCTGTGTACATCTATAACTGTCTGGTATGGTTCATCTACCAATTAGACTAAAGGAAACTACAATGGACAGTCAGGACTGCTGAGAGGATTATTGGTGCCCCCCGCCCACCCTCCAATACCTGTAGGTCTCCAGAGTGAGGAAACGTGCATGTAGAATCATTTTGGACCTCACACACCCTGCCCACTCACTCTTTGATCTGTTGCCCTCTGGCCGGCGCTACAGAGCACTGGGCACCAGGACATCCAGGCACAAGAACACTTTCTACTCTCAGGCCATTTACCACATGAACAATTAAACTGCCTTCAGGACTCCCCCATAGTGCAATAATGTAAATAAATATCTCATGTACAGGGCCGTTTCAGACCATACTGGTGCCCTAGGCGAGATCCCTATTGGCGCCCCTGTTCTGGGGGGGTGAGGGGGTGTTTAGGGAGCATAGCAGTGGCCCTCCTAGGTGACCGCCTAGTTCACCTATGCCTAGAAATGGCCCTGCTCATGTACATATGTAAATGAACTACTATTTAATTCAATAACTGTACATACCCTTACCTTGCACATATATTACCATTTGCACATGTACATACGCCATTCTGTGGTCAGGGTTCCCGCGGATACTTAAAGTCTTAAAATGTCTTAAATTTAGTTTTCCAAAATTTAAGGTCACAAGTCTTAAATATCTTAAATGATACAACAAAAGTCGTAATTTTTAAAGAGGTCTTAAATTTGTGGGCGGATGACAGGAATCGTGATATGACCTAATGTGATTATCAAACTTCAAAACAATACGATTTAATTAAATAAATGCATGCACTGCATCCTTCAAAGTGAGAACACAACACTGTTGTATTTTCTCCAAGCATGCGGGGGCTTGTGGGCGTTTTCAGCTGTTGCAGAGCAGGTCACAATCATTAAGCCATATCGGAAATGTATGACAAGCGATCATTAAAGATCAGCTGTTGATGATGATGATATAGTGTTGATGAAATATGACAATGTTTACTTTTAATTGCTCATATTGTAATATGTTGTAGATTATTGAAGGAGTGCATATTTGATATCCCTTATTTGTTTGAGCAGCTGGAAGTAGTGAAGTGCAAACATTTTAAAATAAGAGTCCCCGGTGTATTTCAAAGTGCCTTTAAAGTGAAAAGTTCCACACTATGAATCAAATCCCCCCATAAAGTGCATCTGGAATTTAATTCAATTTATACTCTTGTGGCCTCTGTCTGGCCCTCCCCATCACAGGAAGGAAATACTAAGAACATGTATACTAAGAACATTATCAACACATTATCGAATCAGCACAATCCAGTATTGGTCGACCTCTAATTTGTATTTATTTTTGTAATGGTACATAAACCAATGTGATATAAATGTGGAAAACATGTCTTGAGGATTTTAAACTTGCATATAGTCTACCGTGTTTTATTGATAAACAATGTTAAGGCCATGTTGAATGTGTACCACTGTCTGTCTAAGTGTCTGTGATACATTATTCATTTTGAGATTGTGTTTGTTTGTTTTGGTATGGGGTTACGGTATTCATTTTATTTGTTTAGGTCTTGAAAAAGGTCTTAAATTTAATTTTTAAAACTCAGCAGCAATCCTGATATTATATGTCCTATTTTTTTTTTTTGTATGTCTATTTATAGTCTTACCTTGTTTTATATGTGTGCACTTGTTTCTGCTATCACCATAAAAAAAATAAAAAAAAGAAATCCTGCATTTCTTTGAAAACACTGAACACACCCTTACAAAAAACTTAAAGGAAAACCGTGGAGTTACCATGTTACATTTCCATAAAACTGTGGTAATACCATAATACTTTTTTGCTCTTTAAACTATTACTCTAAATAATAATGTAAAAAAAGAATAACTTAAAATATAGATTGCTAGTAAGAAAAATTCAATATTCTTTTTTTTGTCAAGGGTAGTTTCTAGATGATTTTTGACTCCTGTTTTGTGCTGTTTTTAGATGGACCTGAGGTTGCTCCTGATCTTAGTTCTGCTTGGACTGTTCTCACACAGCAGGGCACAACTAGGTAAGAACTTCAGCTTGTACACTCATTAGTCATATACAGTGGGGTTAGAGATCACTTGTGAAAATGCTTCTAAATTGCATTTAGCAAATACATCAATTCTAATAAAACAATTATAATCAGCACAACAATTTGGGTTTACATTTAAGGCATTTAGCAGATGCTTTTATATCCAGAGCGACTTACAAACGTGATTTAGCATCCAGTAGGAGGACTTTGATTCATGTCATCATAACTTTGTTTTAAATTATTCAAATTCCTAAAACTTTGTATATTTCCAGGTTTAAATAGGGGAAAAAATAATAGACATTTGGACCCCGCTATTTGCATTTGTATATATAATACATATACAAATTGTATACTGTATATAAAACAAGTCTAATCCTCTAAATAGTAATGAGAATTCATTATTATATTATAATAATAAACTTGACTGGGTCCCACAGTAATATTATATTATATAATAAGTAGTTTTTGCACACCTTGTTCATTCACACACACAAACAAATTATGATAAGGTAAATAATGCTTTATCAAGCTGCTATGCATCATTGTATATAAAATATAAATATAAAAGAAAATGATTAAACCTCATTCTCCCTTGTGTTCATTTAGTGAAAAACTGTTGGGAAACGTTACTTCATTATTTTTAAATAGATTTTTGTTCAGTGCCTTTAAAATATTTCTGTTTAAAATGGCTGTTTGGATAAAATGATGCTTCCTTTGAGAGAGAGAGAGATATATAAATAATATAAACTTTTAAACAATTTCAAAGCTAATACATCATTATCTAGATATACTGTATATCAAATTTCATCAGTAGGCTGAAAAATATTGAGATATAATTTTTGTAGCCACATGTGTGTGTGTTGGTGCAGCTTGGAGGAGTCTGATAAAATCCTTAAGATACTTTCCAGATCATCTGTTAGACATTCACAATGATTCTTATTCCAAAAATACCTAAGTGATATACTGCACCGCATAATCCAAGAAACTCTTTCATGGACTGATTGCCCAGAATAGTTGTTAGAAAGCAGAATGGTCTTAACGTCTTTATCTAGCAATCTGCTACAGTTCTGCACAGTCTATTCTAGGTGCATTAACCTCACGGATCACATTATGTCTTTAGGGAAATCTTTAAGAATGCCATCATTAAAAACAATTCACATGACCATATGCATATGGCTGCTCTAGAACATTCTGGAGAAGCGACTATTTTAGAATGAAAGTCCCATGAGAGAGAATCATATTGCACATGGCTGCCCACAGTGTTAGATATTAAATGTACTTTGCTTTAGATTTCCTGTGTCATTAGTGGGAGGGCATTTGGAATGATGATGATGATGATGGATGTTTTTGTTGTGTGTACAGATGGAAATGAATGCACCAAAGCCTCGGCCCAGTCCTGTGGAGAATGTATTCAGGCCGGAGAGAATTGTGGCTGGTGTACAGATGTGGTAAGTGCAGACAAAACCATTAAAGAAGGAAATTGCTGCTTTTGCAATAATTTGCATTTAGGGAAAAATGTTATAGAGGAGGGAACCATTTCCGGTGGCCTGGTCATTTGTTTATACAAGTCTGTAACAATTGCAGAGGACATCCTGTGATTCTCAAGGTAATTATGGTTAGCAAAAACTAGAGGTGAAGAAATATTTTCATTAAAGTGATAGTTCACCCTAAAATCATTTACTCATCCAAACACATTTAACTTCTTATGCTTCCGTGGAACATAAAAAGGAGATGTTATGCAGAATGTTAGGGACTGACAGTCTCTGTCACCATTTATACCATTTAGCTTCAACATTCTTTAATGTCTCCTGCTGTATTGGAACGACATGAGGGTGAGTAAATGATGACAGAATGAACCCTAAATGGTAGTTTGCGAAACAACGAACACTAAGCTAAAACTATAAATGTGCACTAATTCATTAAAAATAAATTAACTTTAGTTTTTGTATTGAATTAATCTCCCAAGCCTGACTATCGGTGTATTCTTAATTAGACAAGAAGTGGCCGTCTGATTGACATCATGATTCAGTTGTTGCATTTTTTGATAGTGTACGATACATAATAACAAAATAAAAGCTATTTATGAACAACTAACACTAGGGATGTGTAAAAATATAGACATTTCATATAGACACACATTTCCAATTCATTGTGATCTTCATTTGAACGATCTTGATATTGATTCTTAAATCCCAAGAACGATCTTTTACTCTATGCGCAACCTTTTACTACACTGAGAGGAAATCGCTCGCATTAGCAACCAAATTTCGTGCTATGCGACTAAAATTTATATTTTTGACAACTGGCTGGTAAATGTTTACATTTCACTCACCAGTAATTGTGTTGTATAACGGTGGATTATTCAGCAGTGAGATCCTTTCACTGCGTGTTGAGAGTAAAAAATTGGTTTGACTCGTTCTGTGTGTCCAAAGACGAGATCCACGTGACCCATTTGTCGCTGAATAATGTCTTTTTTTTTTTTTCTTTTTTTTTTAATACCCTTTCTGTTGTTTAAAGTCAGTAGTTGATCAAAAACAACAAAAAAGAAACATTTAATTCTAATTACACATAGGACAGATGAGATAAATCCATTCGAATCTCTCTTTAACATGCGCTCATTTACAGATGCTCTTTACAGAAATGACGGCTTTCTTAAAGAGATGGTACCGGTTTTTAAAACATGTTCAACAAATCAATGTAAGTACCTTTAAATATTACAAATTATGTTATTAAACAATAAACATGTAACAAAAACTAAAATATACAATATATTATCAAATTTATTGATTGAATACATGGATTTGTTCATTTTTTAAGAGCTCAAATGTTTTCATAATGTACCAAATTAGAAGGTCTCCTGAGTAATTTACAGCATTAGCTGGAAGAGAATTTCTTTCATATCTAAGCAAAAGGGATATTATAACTTTAATAATATACCCATATGAATCAATATAGAATTGGAATCAAACCGAGAACTTGTGAATTGGAATCGAATCAGAAATCTGTATTAATACCCAGCTCTTACTAAAACTAAACTGAAATTTAAATTCAAAGTACAAAACAAAATATAAATTAGTGAAATTTTTAAAATTATAATGATGCTGATTGTTCTACAAACAACTCTGTGGTGAATTCAGAATTTGTTTTTGAGATAACAGCCCATCCTAAGGAACTGGGTGCCTGTAATTTCTTAAGTGACATCACCTCCCAGCCCATCTTTATTCGGCCTTAGCTGATTATCACCCAAGTAATTTGAGTCATTCCAGTGGAAGAATATGAGAAAATATTCCTCCTGTGTTAGTGAGTCAGTGTCCTGAATGTCTGTTCCTGCCATGTGGCTCAGATTAATGCAGGACAGGAAGGACCAATCATTTCTTTTACACAGACCACATTAAAGAAACCAGGAAGTGTAAGATCACTAAACTGAAATTAAAGGGATAGTTCACCCAGAAATTTTTATTCTCTCAACACTTTGCTCACCCTCATGCCATCCCAGATGTGTATGATTTTCTTTTTCTGCTTAACACAAAGATTTTTAGAAGAATATCTCAGCTCTGTAGGTCCATACAATGCAAGTTAATGGTGACCAGACCTTTCAAGCTCCAAAAATCACATAAAGGCAGCATAAAAGTAATCCACATGACTCCAGTAGTTTAATCCATATCTTCAGAAGTGATATAATAGGTGTGAGTGAGAAACAGATCGATATTTAAGTCCTTTTTACGATAGATCATTTTCACTTTCTTTCACATTCTGAAAGTGGAGATTTATAGTATAAAAGGATTGAAATTTTGATCTGTTTCTCACCCAAAGTGATTGCATCGCTTCAGAAGACATATATTAAACCACTGGAGTTGTATGGATTACTTTTATGCTGCCTTTATGTGATTTTTGGAGCTTCAAAGTTCTGGCCTCCATTCACTTTCATTGAAAGAAATTTTAAACTTTCTCATCTAGAAAGTTCCTAAGGGGAAAATACCAATACTGAATCTGAGAAAGGGGCTAATGTCTCTATCCCTCTTTCTCTTTCTCCCTTGTCACCTGTTTTTCTTTTGTCTTTTTTTTTTTTTCTATTTTCCTCCCCCCCCCCCCATTTGCAGAACTTTCTGAAACAGGGAGAGCAGAAATCCACTCGTTGTGATGAGTTTGAGTCTCTGATCAAGAAAGGCTGTTCTCTGACCAACATAGAAAATCCCCGTGGAAATGTTACCATCAACAAGAACCGACCTGTAACTAACCGCAAAAAAGAAGGTGAAAAACTAAATGCAGACCAGATCACCCAGATTCAGCCACAGAAACTCACCCTAGACCTGCGATCAGGTACTGTCTTCCCCCACCTCAACTCTTTTAACAATACCTAGTATTGCACAGCTCTCTGGAATACTTGATTTTGATAGGTCAAACTTTGGCTCAGCTATACTCGTATTCGAAGAAAACGGGAGTGAGAAAATTACAGATTGCAGCAAATAAAAAATCCAAACTTTAACCAAGGTCATTTTTCTCAGTTTCATTGTTGGTGTAGTAACTGTGTTTTGCCTTTGTTGGGCAGTATACATTATCCTTTACTTATTTTTTGCATGGTGTCATCATCTAAAAAATACTGATGTCATGTGGAGCCTGTCTTGAGAACTTCGGTTCACTCCCCTTTAGAGCTCCAGAGAAAAAGATTACACTGCCAGTTAAAAATGTATACTGGTTCTAAATGCAGTCTAATCCCAAACTCTTATCATTCCAATCCAGGGGAAGCTCAGAAGTTTACTCTGAATTTCAAGAGGGCTGAAGATTATCCCATAGATCTATACTACCTGATGGACCTCAGCTACTCTATGAAGGATGATTTAGAAAATGTTAAAAACCTTGGGACTGACCTGATGAAGGAAATGCAAGAAATCACATCTGACTTCAGGATTGGTAAGGAACCTCGAAACATTTTTTGTCGTAATTTAAGAACATTGGAATTATTCTTAATTGGACTACTGGCCTTCAAAATACTGTGACAATACAGATGGTTGTACCATTGTACTGAATGCTTACCATATTCGTGTAGCATGAAATGTGCATGGCACTTCAGTGGTACTTCAAAGAATATCATGGTACTACTATTGGACATGTCCCAAAAAATAAAAAAGCAAAAAAACCTGGTATTACCATGACACCATGTCCAAAACCTTGGTACCACCATAGTTCCTTTTTTGTCAGTAGGACAGCACTATTGGTGTTAACTCGTAGGCAGACTTGCTGCTAGATTTCACTTTAGATTTATTATTAAATGTTTAGTTTTAGGTATTAAATGTTAATTGTCTTTTTCTGTAATGTCCGTTTCTAGGCTTTGGCTCCTTTGTTGAGAAAACCGTTATGCCGTACATCAGCACTACACCGGCCAAGCTTTTAAACCCCTGCACATCAGACCAGAACTGCACCAGCCCATTCAGCTATAAAAACGTGCTGAGTCTTACCTCTGAGGGATACAAGTTTAATAACCTCGTTAGCATGCAGCAGATTTCCGGAAACCTGGACTCTCCAGAGGGAGGGTTCGACGCCATCATGCAAGTTGCTGTCTGTGGGGTTAGTTTTTGTTTTTTAACACACTAGGCCTAAATATTCATATTGTACCAGAAGTGTCAGCTGTTCAAACTGTTTTCAAATTAGCTTGTCAAGCTATGAGATACTCATCATACTAATAAAGTAGTTCAGCTACAGTCAAATAAAATGTGCATGGCACTTTGCTATTTTGGCAAAGTAGTTAACTACACTACTAACTACTAACAAAAAGTAACTTAATACATTGAAGCTACTTAAGAGGGCAATATATTTTAAATGTAAAACTATCTGATTATATAATTAATCATTTCTGTCACAAATACAATTAGTTTTTTTTAATGGATGGACTATTTCAGTTAGAGGGACAGCATTAAACTTGAATCGAAAAAACAAAACAAAATGACAAAACACCCTTACACCCAATTTTATAGTTTTTTTATAGTCAAGACTCATTACTGAGACGGGGGCCTGGGTAGTTTAGTGGTAAAGACGCTGGCTACCACCCCTGGAGTCGCTAGTTCGAATCCCAGGGCATGCTGAGTGACTCCAGCCAGGTTTCCTAAGCAACCAAATTGGCCCGGTTGCTAGGGAGGTTAGAGTCACATGGGTAACCTCCTCGTGGTCATAATATGGTTCGTTCTCAGTGAGGCGCATGGGAAGTTGAGTGTGGTTGCCGCGGAGGATGGTGTAAAACTTCCACACATGCTATGTGTCCGTGGCAACACGCTTAACAAGCAACGTGATAAGATGCATGGGTTGACAGTCTCAGACGCGGAGGTAACTGGGATTCATCCTCCACCACCCGGACTGAGGCGAATCACTACCTGACCACAAGGACTTAAAAAGCACATTGGGAATTGGGCATTCCAAACTGGGAGAAAAAGGCTCATTACTGAATCAAGAACAGAGTAATGAACTGCAGCATTTAACTAAATATTTTTCAGTAAAAAGCAGACCTAAAAATGCAGCGCAGAGATTCATATCTGACTTTTTTTTCTTCTTCTTGAATCTGTTCATTTAAATGAACCGGTTCACTAGAATGAATCAGACTGAACTACTGTGATGCTACTGAAAAATAGTTACGTTTGTGGCATCGCTACTTTAAATTAGTTACTCCCCAACACTGCCAGTTAGTCACAGGATATGAGGCATAATACATATCTTGGTATGTGTCCAAGGAAGAGCTTCAGACATGCTGAAGTGAAGTGAGCTTGTTCTAACCCTGCTGAATTGGCAAGTTCACTAAAGAATATGTTTTCTTATATCAGAATCAGATCGGCTGGAGGAATGTAACGCGCCTGCTTGTATTTTCCACGGATGCTGGATTCCACTTTGCTGGAGATGGAAAACTGGGTGGCATCGTACTTCCTAATGATGGGAAATGCCATCTGGAGAATAACATGTACACTATGAGCCACTACTATGTAAGTGTGTAATACTTAGTGAGTTTTCTCTTATTTCTGTATAAGACTTCTGAATTACTGTCCATGAATCTGTGACATCTCATTTCTTTCCCTTCTTTCTAGGACTATCCATCCATCGCTCATCTGGTTCAGAAACTAAGTGAAAATAACATTCAGACTATTTTTGCAGTAACTGAAGAGTTCCAGCCTGTTTACCAGGTAATAAAACACAAAGATTCTGAGTCCGATTCTGTAACACCATGTCCTAACCAGACGCAATGCGATAAAGCGACGAGCGACAGGGCATTTTTTTGGATCGCTTGCTTTCTCTCTTTGTGGCGTCGCACTAGGTAGCCTCGCCCACAGTGAAATCTCATTGGTCCAAAATCCTGCTCGACATAACTGTATACCAAACATAAAAATGTATTGTGCTGTCAGTGTTGGGTGGATTACTTCTGAAATGTAATCTGGTACTGATTTACAAATTCAATGTAATAATTTTAGTTTAGTTAATAATTTTAAATTTAGTAATCAGTAAAATAATGTTTTAGATGACATTTTTAGGTTATGTAATTTGATTACTTTTGGATTACTTATTGCGTGTTTTGTAAAATCTAATTTTAACCAATAATTTTATTTTACCTATTTACACTCCTTTCATAAACATTATTAGGCAACAATTTGCTTTTTGTCAGTCCCTCAGCCTAACCCCTTCGGCACCTCAAGACTGATAATGTAATCTATATGTAATCATGCATCAAATAAAAAGTAACTGTAATCTGATTACACACATTTACAAATTTTATGTAATATAAATACAAGTACTTTTTAGCCATTTAAGTAAATCCGAGTCATTCTGTAATTATGATTACGTAATCCAGATTACATGTAGTCTATTACTGTCCAACACTGTGTGCCACATCACAAAGCTTTTTCGCTTTCTGTGTGGACAAAAAAATGACTTGTCCCTGGAAACTTACTGCATCGCGTCTGGTTTTGACACGGTGTTCTGCTTTTGAAAATAAAATATTAAATGAAAAAAAGATGGACACAAACTATTTTTTTAATCTGCAGGAACTAAAAAACCTAATTCCAAAATCTGCTGTGGGAACACTATCCTCAAACTCCAGCAATGTGATAAGACTCATTATTGATGCATATAATGTGAGTAGTTCTCAAGATCTGAGAAATTAGAAAAACAGAGTGCTTGACTTGCTTGAAATACTTTATTCATTTCTCCACAGTGTTTTTATACAGGCTACCCTGTATATATTTCGGTTTATAACTTAAATCTTTCTCGCAGTCTCTGTCCTCTGAGGTCATTCTGGAGAATAGTAGGTTGCCTGAGGGTGTGTCCATCTACTACATCTCACACTGCAAGAATGGGGTGAGCGAAAAAGGAGAAAATGGGAGAAAGTGCTCCAACATCTCCATTGGGGATGAGGTGAGAATGATTTTGGCCTTTTGAAATCTTGACGATCCTTTATGCAGTTGTGTTTTTGACGGTTTAGCTTCAATGTATTCAGTTGAGTACATTTACTATCCATTGGGTACAATTTCCTAAATAGAATTATCTACCATCTGGAGTGGTGTGGCATGAATAAAGCTCAGGTTGTTAACTGGAAGGTACGATTCCCACTAAAGTTGAGCCTTGACCTATCAGTATTGTGCCCTTGAGCAAGGCTGTTAGAAGAATAGTTTTTCAGCCAAAAATGAAAACTTTGTCATTTACTCACTCATGTCGGTCAAAATACATATGACATTTTGTTCTGTGGAACACAGAGTTTAGAGTGATCTTTTTCATAATGAACACGTTTACGTGCACTTGAGAAAACCGTTTATTCCAGGGTTTTTGCAGAAAGCGCCGTTCTGAAACATCATGTATATGAGAATGTGGATTTCCTTACGCCATTTAAAGGGGACCTATTATGCAAAATTCACTTTTACATGGTGTTTGAACATAAATGTGAGTCAGCAGTGTGTGTACACAACCACCCTACAATGTTAAAAGTCCACCCACTCCTCTTTCTTATATTTCTATTAATCAAAAACTGTGTCTCAAAATTATCGGTTTTCATTTCTGCTCTAAAGTGACGTCACTTTAGAGCAGGCCTCGCCCACGACTGGTGATGGACTCCACCCTATTATCATAGATCCTCCCCCAAGTGTTCTACGCACAATCCGCCGTTTTTTTTCCACGCTGGAGCAGCTACGGTGGGAAGAATAATGTCTCAGCTTCATAAGCATCATAACTGTTCTGTGGTTGGCTGTAAAAGTGAACATAAGAGTCTTCATGTACTCCCAGCATCAGAGCCACTGAAGACACAGTGGATAAGTTTTGTTTTTGAAGCAAATGTGCCCCAAAACATACAAAAATTTGTTTGTTTGTTTAAATCATTTTACGCCGGACTGCTTTGTGAATGAGGATTGAGATTGTGAAGGTTGCACGGGAAAGGACGAGTCGGGAAGCTCAGACACCGTCAAAGGCTTTTATTTTCTGCCCTCTGCACAGCCTGTACACACTCTCAGATAGCTTCACCAATAACAAAAACTCTCCATAAACTTCTTAAAAGACATGCAGCTTTTTGACATTCAGGACACACGCCAACACTGGACTGACGTGTCGTTCTCTCTCTACTTCTGATGGTGTCATGGCTGTTTATATGCCGCTCTACCCAGCTCACTGGAATTAGAGACAGGTGTTAGACACAATTTAGCTCCGATGTAAGCGCCCTTACCGCTTTCTCTCTCTCCGGACGGGCGCTCGACCACTCCCCCTCTGCCACAAACATAAAGCAGGATTTTGTAAATATTTGATTCTCAAGCATGGATCAGTACCAACTGTTCGTGTTCCAGCTTTAGTACTTTATATTTTGTTTATGTTTGCAAATCGCCTTTCCGAATGTGCTTGTTAGCTGATTCCACGGCTAATGTAGCTAAAGTTACCATTGTCTCTGATTGTATTCACGGAGACCAGAGCTATGTTGTTATTTTTACGCTTACTGTCTGTATAATAATAGGGTGCGGGGAGCAGCAGCTCATTTGCATTTAAAGAGACACACACGAAAACAGCATGTTTTTAATTCCACCTAAAAAGAGGCATTTACAACATGGTATAATAAATGATCCGTGGGGTATTTTGAGCTGAAACTTCACAGACACATTCTGGGGACACCTGAGACTTATATTACATCTTGTAAAAAGGGCAAAATCTCCTTTAAGGGATTAAGAGAAAGTGGTTTAAAACACCTGGGTTTCTCCCGGAGAACGTAGCTAATGTGGTCATGTAAATGCATAAGCAGCATTCTTACAGGTTTTTAAAGAGTGTGCATGTGCGTGAACAGACTGGATAACAAACATCAAAGAATGAAGCTCAACAAAAAGTCATCAAAGTGGAAAGAATTCAACATTTCTGAGAGTACAGTGGGAAAAGCACATACACTATAAACTATATCCATTTATACACACCATTGTAAAAGCTCATACACTGAGGGAAAACCAGAGTTTTACGTAAGAGGGAAACCCCACTATTGCAGCACAACTCTGCTGCAGGTTGTGATAGAAAGTTAAGGAAACGAACATAGCAACAATTTTGTAAATAAAGCAAAGCAACAGAGAATTAAATACCAAAGACTTCCTCGGATGCCATGTTTGTTATTTACACAAGCGTTGTGGAAAATTACGTTGCTTTGGAGAAAGTCGCTTACTGACCGAGCTTCATGTGTTCGGGAATAAAGAGAAAGCCGCGAACACAGTGCATTTAAATAGGAATGCCACTTTCTTGCAATAAGCCGCTTTCTGGTGTCCATGTAAATGTAGTCAATGTCGATAAGCTTATGAAGCCATACAATAGCTTTATGTGAGAAACAGACTGAAATTTGAAATTTAAATTTTTCACTGATAATTTTGCCCTCCACCATAGCCTTTAAGTCTTATTTTCTCTTGGGTTTAATTTCAGTATGGTATGGCAAGACATGTCATGGCAGTTTTGACATCAATGATGTCAAACATCATTGATTCTCGCATGCCTCATCACTGATATCAAACCATTTGCTGTTTGCCTACTTGTAGTTTTTTTTATTTTTGTGTCATAGGTGACATTTGAGGTAGCGATCACCGCTAAAGGTTGCCCATCCAATGGTAAATCAGAGACTATAAAGATCAAACCACTGGGCTTCACCGAGGAGGTAGAGATCGTCCTCAACTTCATTTGTGAATGTGAATGTCACAAAGAGGGAATCCCGAACAGTCCAGCATGTCACTTCGGCAATGGAACCCTGGAGTGTGGAGCATGCAGGTGAGATGTTTTCTCAAACTGATAGTATCTCCATACATGCTTGCATACATTCCATATACCAATCTAGACTTATGTTTATGTGCTTGTATACAGGTGCAATGAGGGACGAATTGGTGGGATTTGTGAATGTAGCAAAGACGAAGTGAGAACAGAAGATCTGGACGCAAACTGCCGTATGGATAACGGTACAGACATCTGCAGCAATAATGGAGACTGTGTCTGTGGAACATGCGAGTGTAAGAAAAGAGACAACCCCGAGGAGAGGTACAGCGGCAAGTTCTGTGAGTGTGACAACTTCAACTGCGACCGCTCCAACAACAAGCTCTGTGGAGGTACAACTGTATTTTTTACATTTTGTCTTCAGCCTGTATTCTGTACAACCTTTGCTGTCCTGTACGTTTGTTGTTAGGTTTTATGATTATAGTTCCAATGAGATCTTGGGAAAAGCCCACAGACTGTGCAACATCAGTTGTCTGTGTGACCGATATACATTTTCGATAAAGGCGTCACGTTCTGATATCTTAATTGACCCTTTGCCAAGCCCCTCCTTAAAAGCGTTTTTATCCAATCCTATCTAAGCAACTGTTCCCATGGTTTTTTTTCGTACTTAAAAAAAAATCTTTAAATAAATCTTGAGAACTGTGTTAGCCCTCATTACCAAATGAACTTGTATAACATCAGCAAGGATACCTACATTTGCTCCAAAGTAAATTAAAGCTTATAACTTTTTATTCATTTATGTATTGATTCATCAGTAGTAATTAAAGAGTTCACAACATCATAATGAGTGTTATGAGACTTTATAAGCAGTTCTGTTAACTTACATTAAAGTTATCAGGAGCTTAGCAAAGGGACACTGGACACTCATAATTGAAATTTTGGCAACATTGTATCTGAAAAGTTCGAAAAAACAACCTGGAGTGGCCAAGCAAAAGAGGATGTCATAGTAACAGCAACTTCTCTGATTGGTGGATATCCCTTCAGAATTGTGGGTAGTGTAGTTCAGCATTTTTGTTTGATAGTGGCTGGCATGTTGATAACATCTTCAGTCACTGTGCTTATTAGCACCATATTAGTTCCTTCATTAGATCATTATAGGAGCAGTCATACTGCAGGAAGATGGCCTGTTATTTCAGACACTAAAAGAACCGGCAGAAGTTAAGATTGATCACAAAGGCAAACGGTCGTCAAAACAGAGGCCAGTTTATGTGGTCAAAACCTGAAGACTTTGCCTTAAACACAAAAAAAAAATACAGTGTACGATCATCTGCAAATTTTGAAACGGATGAAAAAATCTCCATACTTCAAAATCCTGTGCTTTGGAACCGAACTTCTGAAAATCTGATTTTCAGATATTTAGGGTATTGGCATATACTTTAAAAGAGAAGTTAACTTTAAGTGCTTTTTGTATCCGTTTCTGTCTTTTCAGGTCACGGTCAATGTGAGTGCAGAAAGTGTATCTGTGATGCCAACTACACAGGCAGTGCGTGTGACTGCTCACTGGACACCTCAACCTGTCTGGCTAGTAACAAACAAATCTGTAATGGTCGAGGCACCTGTGAGTGTGGCATGTGTAAATGTACTGACTCAAAGTTCCAGGGCCCGACATGTGAAATCTGCCCAACCTGCCCCGGAGTTTGTACTGAACACAAGTGAGTATTAGCTGAACACCCACTAAAAAATCTAAGCCAATAAAGCTAACCAGGTGTGAAATTGTGTGAGGCAATTATGCCACTAAATAATTTTACTTCTCATTTCATTGGTGTTCTTAAACAGTGTTTACGAACTAATTTATTAACCTGGGCTCTGTTCCAAACCTTAGTTAGTGGTCTGCCTAGACAGCATTATAAGGCCCTTTCCCACTGGTAATACTAAGGCCCGTTTTAGGTACTTCCCCCAGGACTAGTACTTTTCGTCGCTTTCGCACCTAAGGAACTATAGTTCCTCTGAGCCATTTTTTGGGGGATTTTTAGCTCCTACTCTGGAATTGGTACTTCGGGGGCGTATAGGTACTGTTGGAGACTGTGGGAGGTACTGCAGCCTGTGACTGGTCAAAAACCTATGACACACAAAGCATTGAGAAAGGAGTCCACAGCCTCCATTGTAAACAACTAGCTGCTAGCATGCTACTCGGAGGATTGCGCTAATTTTACAATTCCCTTAACAGAAATAAAAAAGCGTTAGTTTACATATCTGTAGAAAGATCTACCGCTTTTTTTGATGAACATCCCCCTACTTCATTCCCTTACTCCAACCGCCATTTATGTTCGATGCATTGCATAATTTTAAAGTTTAAAGTCAAATTCAGCAGGCTTGCACATCATGAATGTGAGACCAAACCTTGCGTTTCTTAAATTTAAGCAGATGGAGGGATATATCTGGGGCTTATTAAATGAAAATGCGAAGACCGAAACTAATAATAAAAGTGATATTGTTAATATATTTTATGTTGCCTTTTTGAACATTTTAATTTATTAATTATTTATACTTACAGTTTTAACAGTGATATTTGTAACAAGACTATAGTAAACACATGGACACATGGATCTTCTTCACTACCATGGTTAGATGAAACATGATTTCTATAAAACAAACTATGACATTTTTGTAATTATAAACAGTAGACCTGCTCTAAACGTATGTAAAAACAATAAATACAAAATATAAATATTTATAAGTTGTAAAAAAAATTAATTATATTCCCTCACTCCCCTAATGTAACCTATGACAAATTTAATAGAGCTGAAGTAGTGATGATAATATTTATTATCAAACTATTTCTGCCTAGAGTACAGATGTTACTATAGTAAATTCAAGGGTGGTGATGTAGAAATCTGTGCAGAATTAAAATGGTTTCCGCTTCTTGCACCTTGCTTCTCACTGATTCTCGCAAAGCTGCAAGTTTAAGAGCTCAAGCTTTAAGAGCTTTGCACTCGCGCTGCTCTTTCCATTGAGCCATATCCATCAACAGATCCATACAGGTGCATTAGCTGAGGTTGTGCCTCCGCCTGTGTATTTGATGCTGCTAAACCAGATACTTCAGATGCATCGCTAGACTTCAAAATCAGATGAACTGCGGTACAAATGCGTACCAAACTGTATAATTGAGAACCAACTGGTATAGTCCAAGTCTAGATAAATATTTTAATGCAAAGAGGAACTTGACAATAGATTTGATTATTATGACTGATAAATGCCCCCCATTTGTAACCTAACACCCCCCTCTCCACTAATTTGCTCTCGGCTCCCCCTGGCATCCTTTGAACGCCCAGCCCCCTAGCATCCTTTGAGCACCCCCTGGGGGGGCGGGTCCACCCCCGTTGAGAACCCCTGACCTATGGGAAGGGACGTTCATTCTGACCTCTGCAGAGGCATCCAATTGTACAAAGTCTGGCTTGACAGACAGGAGCGTGCATCCAATACTGCTGAAAGTCCCCACCCTTACCTGAAGGCATAAAGGACCCATGCGCGCTACATTTCTTCAGTGAATATATTCACTTCCCAGGTAGCAAGTGGGGCAAGCTTGGTGGATCTCTCCACTCGATGTTTCAGAGAACCGGGGTTACAGATACGTAACCTAAAGTTCTCTATCATCTCGTGTTCGAGATCCACCAATATGAGGTCCACCTATGTGAGGTATGGACAACTCCCCGATTGAAAAAGATGCTGAAAGCCAGAAAGGATGGTCTCTTTAAAAAGGCGATGCATGACACATCCTATATAATGAATTTAGGCCTGACAGCCCGGGCACACGGCCATAGAGCATGTGAAATATCAACAAGTGCAATAACTTAATACAATATGAGGGCCCAGAAGGAAAAAAAAGGGGAATTGTGGCAGTATTAGCAGCCCGAGTGTGCTACCGGGGTCCTGGTGACGTCAAGCCAGTAGTACCTGACAAACGTGTGGAAAGAAGACCAACTTTCAGCTGAACAGATGTCCTGCAGTGAGACTCCCCGAAACAGGGCCCACGAAGCAGCCAAACCTCTTGTGGAATGGGCTCTGATTCCTGAGGGAGGCTGCAACACTTTAAGGCTATAAGCCAGGCTGTTTGCTTCAACCAGTCAGTGAGAGAGGCATTGTTTCTAAATGGGTTTGCCTGTATGAGGTGGGGCCCAAGAAACAAAGAGTTCATCACTCTGCCTGATAGCTGAAGTCTTGTTAATGTACATGTGTACTGCACGCACTGGACACAAAGCATTCAGCATCTGCTCCTCCGCAGAGGAGAATGGAGGTGGATGAAAAGCAGTGAGCTCTAACACTTCACATATAAAAGCTGTGAAGTACTTAGGCATAAAAGCAGGACTGGGCTTAAGAGAGACCCTATCCATGCTGGGGGTAAATTTGATGCACGAGGGATGCACAGAAAGTGCATTCAAATCACTGACACATTTAGTTGAAGCCAGTGCTAGGAGCATTGCTGTCTCATAAAACAAAAGTTTTAAAGAAATACTCTCCAAGGGCACAAAAGGCTGTTGAGGCAGGACTTCCAGCACCATGGAGAATAAGCTTTCTGGTGACTGGCAGTAAGCGGCGTGCGCCCTTCATAAATCTGAGAATGAGAGGGTGCTGCCCTACAGCTGCACTGTCAAATCCAACGTGGCAAGCAGAAATGGCTGCCACATAGACCTTAATAGTGGAAAAAGATTTTCCCTTATCCATACGGTCCTGCAGAAAGCATAATATATCAGAGACTGTATACAGATATGACTATAGCTGATGCCTGTCACACCATCTCTCAAAAACCTGCCACTTACAATCATACAGTGCCCTAGTGGATGAGGCCCTGGCATTCTGAATAGTGGCAACCACTCTGGGGGGCAACCCTAGAGCGTTCAGGTTCAACCTCTCACGGGCCAAGCCCAGAGCGCAACCCTGTCCAGGTGAGGATGGTATATTTCTCAGTTCGCCTGAGACAGAAGGTCCGTGCGTAACGGGAGGGGCCACGGCTGGGCATGGGGAGGGGAATTATCTCTACCAGCTATGCCACCAGCCATCTGGGTGCTATTAGAACCAGTGTCAGGCCCTGATCCCTCACTCTGGCCAGAGTTGGGGAGATAAGGCAGAGTGGGGTAAAAGCATAGAGCAGCACGTTGGGCCACGGTTGAGCTAGTGCATCTATGCCCAAGGGAGTGTCCTTGTCCTTTAGCGAGAAGAACATAGGACACTGGGCCTTTTCATGTGAGGCAAAGAGATGTACAGTTGCCTAACCGAATCTCACCCATAACATGCACATGATTTGAGGATGAAGACACCATTCTCTATAGAGAGGGTTCCCCCTTGAAAGGAGGGAGAAATCAGCTGTAGTCCTAGAAACTTAACTTTTTGGGATGGAGTGAAATTGCTCTTGTTCAGATTTATTCTGAAGCCGAGAGATGCAAGATGTGAGAGCACTAGCTGTGTGTCTCGCACTGCTTTCTCCCTGGAATTGGCTATGATTAGCCAATTGTCTATATACGTAAGGATTTTGATACCGGTTAGCTGTAACGGGATTTGACCTATTTCCACACACAGACAGAACACCCATTGGCTGAGTGAAAGGCTGAAGATTGGCAAAACAAATACATTTTCTGTGTGGGAGAAAAATGCCTAAATGGAAAAAGGCATCCATCAGATCGATTGATGTGAACCAGTCGATCTGATGAATTAACCGAGATGAAACTTGAAATTGTATTTTCTTTCTTTCTTTATTTCTTAACACTCTGAGATCCAAAATACAGAGCAGAGAACTAGGAAATAACAGGAATAAAACCCCTGTTGACATTGGTCTGGGGAAACCACTTGAATTGCCCCTTTCTCTAAAAGAGAGGAAATTTCCTTCTCCAAAAAATGAACAGAGATTTCCTCTGTTTGGGAGTAAATTATTCCGCTGAAATGTGGGGATTTCAGGGCAAACTGGAGCTTGTAACCATTGGCTATTGTGCGAATTACCCATTTTGGAGCCAACAGGCTTTGCCAAGCTCGTAAATGAGATGAGAGCATCCCCGTCTGAGCTGGGGTATTGCATTGGGTTGCAATAGAGGGCAGTGTGCTCATTTGTGGTACAATGGTACCCTCCAGTGGACAATTTGGGGGCGACATGTGGGGCTGCTGAGAATCATTGGCTCTCTGCAGTGGATTTTTTTTATTTATTATTATTTTGTATTTTTGAAACACATATGGGCCACAGCCTTTATTGGAAGTGTGTGTGGTGTTTTGTGCAAACTGTGAGATGACAGTGTTTGTGCTACTTTCAACATTGCATCTCCTACCAACTTTGGAACTGGGTGCTGGGAGGGGAGATTTTTTTTCTGAATAGCATTGAACTGGTGGTGCTGTTCCAGCGAGGTGGGCACCCATGAGTGAGTGGGGTGGGGGGCTGACACCACCTGTTGAGAGCTTTCTCTTCTAGGATAAGGGGGGAGAACAACTCAAACATATGTCCAATGGGCTGGCAGCCCAATAACCTGGACTGAAACCCCCCTGAGACCATACATCATGTAGGTCTATTTCTTTTGCCGTCAGAGGATGTAGGGTTTTTTGGCCGCAGCAGCAGCAAAAGATATCTTTCCCCAGGGCTTGGGGGGGCTGGTAGGCTGCTGGCTATGTGGCCTGCTGCAGGCCTTGGGTCTACCAATAATCTGATATGGCTGCCCCATGACGGGGGCTTGTGGGGGCTTGGTGTAGTGTGACCTTCCTAGGCAGGCAATTTAAAAGCCTCGTCCTCCTTTTTGTCATCACATCACTGTTGCTTGAGGGCGACAGCAGGGCCGAAAAGTGCCTGACCTAGTTCCACTGGGGCTCCCGCTATGTGTCTCTTCTCACTGTCAGGTAGACCAGAGAGGTTGAGCCACAAAGCAAGTTCACCCATGACAGACAAAGCCACTGGCTCACAAACCTTGAGAAGGATTGCTTGTGGTAAAACAGCCGAGACACTGACTGGGGGAGCTTGGGCAGTCAGGATGGCCTCCTCGTCATCCGAGCCCTCGAGTATAGCGGGGTCATCATCCTCGTCATCAAACAAGGAAACACCGGGAAGGATATCCTCGAGTGAACCCATGTCAGGCTGGTCAGCCCAACTAAGAGAAGGCATTTTCTGGGAGGTCCCCAGAGGTGTAGCGCTTCCACCGAGTCCTCCATCCGAGTCATACTGCTCGAGATCGGTGCTCTGAGTAGAAGCAGTCAACGTAGAAACTTCTTGGGGAGTGCAAGGCAATGGCTGCAGTATTCTGGGAGGGAAAGAGCCTCCTCTGCATGCTTCAAACCCATGCACACCACACAGAAGGAATGGGAATCCCTTGCAGCGATGAGAGAACCGCAGGCAGCAGGACATGCACGCGACTGCGGGTCCCCGACATTAGCAGGTGTCGTGAGTGTAGACTGAGCCATAGCTCTGAGAACACAGGAAAAATGGTGAAAAGCATTGAAAACAGGTAGGCAGCCCGAGTAAAGTTTTGGCTAGCGAGCGTGGGTGGCTTGTAGGCCAAAGAAACAGCAAACTGACCGTAATTTCCTGAGAGTCACGGCTTGCGGAGGCTGATCGAAAAGATATTTATTCCTGTAGACAGCTTAGTGAAGCCAGGCAAAAAACAGCAGACCTGCGAAACAATGTATGAGGTCACGAGAAGCGAATATCAAACTGAAGAAAGGTAGCACGCACGGGTCCTTTATGCTTTCAGGTAAGGGTGGGGCCTTACTGTGGTATTGGACACACTTCTGTCTATCAAGCCAGACTTGGTGAAATTGGATGCTTCTGCAGAGGTCGGAACAAATGTCCCTTCCCATAGGTGGATCTCGAACACGAGATGATGATAGAGAACCAACAAAGTATACAAAGAAGATCACCCGTTTCACGTGTGTGTGTAACTTCATCGGGAGACCTGCTTTGAGTTGATCATACTGTTTGTACTGTGTGACTATACAGAAAATAAAGTGATTTCTGGATTACTACATCAAATATTTCCTGGGATGACAGATATAAATAATCAGATGTTTGTCAAGAGAGGGTAATTGAACTCTATTATACACAAAACCGTCATGAAATCTAGTTTACATGAGGGAAGTATTGCGAGCCTGTTACTGTGTGGTAACTTGCATCAAGATGTATTTTTTAAGTCAAAGAGTGAGTATTTTAGTACAGTAATTTATGTTGAGTCGTAAAAGCTTTTATTGTAAAAGATTGTGTTGATAAATAGGTTTATAGTGCTTTCAACATGTTGTCCACTAAATTCAGCTCGTGCTACGTGGTAGTCTGACCGCTCAACTCATCTCTCACTCTGGCTGCAGCAGCACGGAGCTCTGCACACACGGCTCTCATGCCCAGTCTAAAACCATAACATGAAGACACAGACTGCATCCGAAAATGGGAAAATGCTGCCTTCAGGGGCTGAGGTAGGATGAAATTAGGTGCTTTTTAAACTGTTCAGAGACCAGTTTCCTTTAGCGTTCCATTCATCCAAAAACACTGTCGTTTAAACCATTAACTGATTAGGCAGCTGCCTACCTTTTCGGATGCAACCAAAGCTCATGTAAAACAGCCCTAACAAAAGTGTAACTCCGATCCTGGCGTCCTCCTTCGGTGTTGTTGATTTCGGTGTTGTTTATATTGAATTGCACATTCTAACCTTGGCAGAAGAAAAATGGTCAATACTAGATTGTCACTACGGCGGTAACTTTTGGCAATGCGAATGCAATGGGGAAAAGTGTCGTCTGGTGTTCCATTCCTCGTAAGAGTTCTCATCTAGAAAATTACTAAAGGAAAAGTACAGGATTGTAGGTGGGAAAGGGCCTATAGGCACACTTCTGATGTGAAAGCTGTTCCAAATGGTAGGCAGCAAAATTATGCTGCTGTATAAACCACGTTGCCTGTGCCATAGTCTAGCACATGTCACTCATGGAAAAGGTAATCCAAGAATGCATTTCGATGAGTTCACTGAACATGTTCATTCAAGATAGTCAAGGGAAATGTCTATTATAAATATATTTTATTCAGTGTTGATAAAAGTATTGACAGTAAATAGTTCCATGTAATTAAAAATGGAATTTACCAATATTTCTGTGCTATGTATATTGTTGTACATATTACAGTATTGCGTGTTAGCTTAGCAACATGCTAATATCAGACTATTAGAATCAAATGTCAGGGTTAGGCCACTTTCACAATCTCCAATGCATTGAATTCTGTTGAGGTACAGCATTCCCAAAGACTTTCTAGCAAGTCAGTCCACTCGGCGGCCATCTTTGTAACACTCTCACCCTTACAAAAAATCTAAATTAGCCGCAGACTTGCCACAAATTTGTCGCTTGTTATTTTCACATGCAAATTAGTTTTTGATTTGCCGCAAATATTTGTCAGAAGTTTGCTGCTCTTTTCCCGTAGTGGTGGATCTCCGGCAAACCTTTGGCAACAATGGACAAGTTTGCAGCAAATTTGCCATGAACTCTTGATTTTCGTGAGGGCAGGCAGCTATTTTTCTATGTAAAAAAATGGCATACAAGAGCAGCTCCTATCTACTTGAATGGGGAAAGACTGAAATCTTCAAAACAGTTGGTCAAGATTATGATCGAAGATCATATTTCAAATCAACAGTAAAATCTGACAACAATGGAATCATAAACTGTGCTTCTTTACCTCCAATTTCTTCCATTTATTTTAAAAGAAGTGGCCTGTCTCTGCTAAATAGTCTCTGGTGTTACCCTCAATGCCACATTGTGCACAGGAGCATTGTAATATAATTTTTTTATTTTTTTATTCTTTGCTGCTGACCTTTCAAAGCATAGTCATTGACTGGACAATTAGTATGCCGTACCATGTGTACACGCCAGTACAAAAATGAAAACAAGATGCAAGAGAGACTGTTCCTGTTGCAGATCTAGATACTTTACCTTTTCATGATATGCAACGATATTCATGTGAAGGTCAAAACGGCACATGACGCTTGTATTGTGAGGTACCTTGAAGCCCTGACGCAAGTTGCTGCCCATGAAGAGAGCCTTAAATCAGCCACTTATGAAGCTACATTTCTGTTAGGATGCTGGATTTAAAGGTGTCTGTCTATATAAATAATTGATGGCTAGGCAACTTACTAAGGTGTAGAGCAGAGCCCTAATCTTATAACGCATGACTAAATAGCCAGCTTTCCCCTGTATTTTTCCCTTGCAGGGAGTGTGTTCAGTGCCGAGCATTTAATACGGGTGAAAAGAAAGATACATGTAAGAAAGACTGTGGCTACTTTACTCTAAAGAATGTGAAGAAGAAGGAAGATCTTCCTCAGCCAAATGACCAGCCCTATATCAACCACTGCAAAGAGCGTGACGCTAACGACTGCTGGTTCTTCTTCACATATGCTACCAAAAACGACAGCACTGTTGAGGTCCATGTGGCAGAGGAACTTGGTAAGTGAGGGATGGAATATGTTTACTAGTTTTATTTGTTAGTTTGATCTAATTATTAAAAATGCTTTCCTAACTCCTTTTTGTTCATAGAGTGTCCTTCAGGCCCTGACATCATCCCAATTGTAGCAGGTGTGGTTGCAGGAATTGTTCTAATTGGTTTAGCTCTGCTGCTCATCTGGAAGCTGCTCATGATTATTCACGACCGTAGAGAGTTCGCCAAATTCGAGAAGGAGAAGATGAATGCCAAGTGGGACACGGTATGTATCTGTTTGAAGATAAAGTTATAACCAATCAAATGCTATGAACTCATATCAGTCATATCAAGGGCCTAGTAAAAAATTTATTCATTTTACATAAAGGTGGTCCCCTCTCATGGTGGCTGCCATGTAGATATAGCCGGAAAACTATATCTTAATATATTCGAGCATTACTCAAATATATTATCTCAATATATATGCACTTCCTCTAAAATGTCTTAAAGTGATGATGCAAACAAATTGTTGAATCAGAGGTTTGAATCGATTCATTGAAATGGAGTTTGAACTAATTCATGGAAATTAATCAAAACTTATCTAGTGCTTGTAGTGTTTCAGGAGGGGGGTAGTCCACAATCGACTGCAAACTCGCATTCAGGTCGAGCTCTATTCTGGTAACGAAACGGCCAATTAAGGCCATGTCCACATTAAAATGTTTTAGGTCGAAAATGTTTTGATTTTGCTACATTTACGCTTCTTATTCACTCTGGAAATGCATTTGCCTCCACTGAAACCTTTTGAAAATGCTCTCTAGCACTGCAAAATGATGACGTAAGGAAACGTTTTATACTGAATGTATAAGTGTGGACGTGGCCTCAATGGGTTGCGAAATTACTTTGTTGTTGTTGTTGTTTTTTTTTTGGCCTTTAAAGGTGCAGTGAGGGCATAAATTTAAAAAAAAAAATATCGCTAATGCAGTGTACTGGAAGGACTCCAGCAATGTATATGTTCATGTCAAGGGAGTTTAATCTCTACATTACCATGAGAGCAGCTAGTTGTTTTAAGATCTCTTACCTCATTCTGTGGGGTGTGGCCTCTTTTGCATCAGAGGAGGTCACTACTGTAATCTGCTGGTAACTGGTAGTATTGCAGTTCTTTAATGCTAAAGGATGTTGAGTTTCAGTTTTAGGGTGTTACAAAGTTCTTGTGTTGTCATTCATGTCACACTACAGTTACAAGCGGTCAGGTTTTTACACTGATCTGGCTGAAGAATTGTGCTTGTTCTCTCTATACCCGCTTTTGTTTCATCTTTGCTTTACTTCTGTTCTATTTTTCTTTTTCATTTGTCTTTGTTTTCTTTTTCTTTTAATTTCTCTTTGCTTCTTTTCCTATGTAGCAAGAGAACCCCATATACAAGAGCCCCATTAATGAATTCCACAATCCAAGTTATGGACATAAAGATGTCACACTCTGAGAAAGAGTTTGTACTTTACTGAATGCATGTGTTTTCTCTCTCTCTTTCTCTCTATATGTCTTTCTCTTTTCCTCTGTCACTTTAACGACACATCAGACCTGTGTATAAAATGGATAGCTTATGAATGATAATTTACTCACATTTCACTAATTATAGCTTATGACTTTCCCACAATTATAAGTGAATGTTTAAAGGAACAGTTACCCAAAAATGAAAATTCCATCATCATTTACTCACCTTAATGTCATTCCAAACCTGTATGATATTCTTTCTTCCACGGGACACAAAAGTGAAAACTTAGTAGAATGTTGATGATGCCCTTTTCCATATGAGAGCATACCCTATCATATCACTTCTGATGACATGGATTTAACAACTGAAATCGTGTGGATTACTTTTATGCTGCATTTATGTGATTTTTGGACCTTCAAAGTTCTAGCTACCATTCACTTGCATTGTATGGACAGAGCTGAGATATTATTTTAAAAGTCTTCATTTTGTTCAGCAGAAGAAAGTAAGTCATACACATTTGGGATGGCATGCGGGTGAGAATATGATGAGAGAAATATTTGGGTGAACTGTCACTTCAAGTCGTTATTGGCTGAAAATTTTGCCACTACTGTAGCTCTCAATTGTCAACATTCTGTTCATCGTTTCCTTTTGTGTTCCATGGAGGAAAGAATGTCAAACAGGTTTGAGAGAATTTTAAGTTGTTGGAGAACTATCTCAGAGTGGAACCAGAATGGTCAACATATTTGTGATTTTCTAATACTAAAGGAACTTAACAAGAATGTATACAAGATAACAGCAAGAAAGTTTGACCTATAGTGCATTATTTGTGTGATTTATAAGCCTTTTTGATGCTTGCTGGTTAATTTATGCACACGTTTTTTTATGTTCAAGGTCTACCATATTTGCTGTGCAGTGATCTAACATGATGACTCCATAGTTATATGAAGTTTATTCTAATTATGCTCTTTTCATGTTGATCTCCAGGGTGAGAATCCCATTTACAAGAGTGCTGTGACCACAGTGGTGAACCCCAAATATGAGGGCAAGTAATGGGCGAATCTGTCCATCTCCAACCAACACTGTATGCAAAACAATTCAAGAGGAAAAGAAGAGTTTGAAGTTCACTTTTTGTATTTTCTTTTTTGTTTTTAAATCACCTTTTGGCTGTGCATTTGCCACTGTTCAGTATAATCTATTAACCTGTGTTTCTATGCATCATTTTGGAACTGTACAGTATGTATAAACTTTTTTTTTTTTTTTTACGCAATTTTAGACAATGATTTCAATGTTCAATTTAATTTTGGGTGTATTAGCCATAGGTCTGTTGTGCCTTGTTTTTCTGAATGTTAAAACCGAACATGGTGGGCAAAATGTGGTCAGGTAGAGATTAAGAATGCCATCCACAAAGAAAAGAAACAATCTCATGTTATAATCCGGAATTATTGGACACACCTGCTTCATTATACACATGACATTTGACAGTAGTCACTCGATCAATCAAGTCGAATGAATCACTTTTTTGTCTCCTTGATGGAACAGGAAGCTTTTAAACCTGTGGATGGAGTGTCCTGTTACTGGTATAGTACGTAACTATAGCTGACCACTGCTGTTTGAAAACATGGCGCTCTTCATATAGGCACACAGATGATCCTCTGTGCCATCTGCATAACTCTGGGTAATTTGACTCCAGTCTATGATGTTTAGATCTTTGTGACTATGGATCTGTGTGCTGAGATGCACTCGCATTGCCTTTCTTGGGTCTTCAAGTAGGATGGTTTCATGACCTATCTATAGTGTTATCACGCACATTGATCATTTTAATGAATCTGAAATGGTCAGACCAGTTTTAGGTTTTTTTTATATTGTTAATTACATCATGCAAAAAAGTCTTTATCACAAGCTTTTTTATTCACAACCAGTCAGTAGCGTTTGGTGTAGTGTTATCAAATCAAGTGTTTGATTTTAAATATCTTTGACTTGGCATGTGACCATTGGAAAGATTTTGAAAGACATAAGAGGGACATTTTCAGCATTGTGAATGGAACAATCAACTGTTGCTTTTTTATTATTAAAGACATAAGTGTACAGGCATATGAAAAGAATTTCAGGTTTTAGATTCGTTTTAAGAACGAAAGCTCAGGTCCCTAATTTCTCTCGATCACTGATGCCAAATATTTACCATACTGTGCAAGAACTATATTTTCATATGATACGTCTGTTACTCTCTGTAACTGGACTTGCTTCATATTTTATTTGTTTTTTTCCTTTGTCCAAAAGAGACAGAGTGGTGACTAAATGTTCAGATTATTGTTGGTGAAGATCAGTGTTATGAGAAGGATTATTTGTGTTTTGTCTTTTTTTTTTTTTGTTTGTTTGTTTTTTGTTTTTTTATATAAAGCTTTTAAAGGCTTAATCACATTACAAACACGTTGCAATTTTTTTAATGTGCCTTTTTTTCATTTGTGTATCATGCCCACTGTCGCAACCCTTTTATTTCTAGGAGTTATTTATTAAAATAAAGAAGCAAAAACACTGGATTGCATTGCTATCTGTGTGCGTTTGTGGGTCGATATTGTTTAGAAAAGAAATATTTGAGGTCAATTCTTTATATTTTTGAATTTAGAGATTTAATATGTTACACAATTGATTACTCGGGTTGAGAAGAAACTGCAGATATCACTGTTCTGTGATTTTGAACACTAAAACCCTTATTTGTGCCCTATGGATTCCTTTGAATATTTCATCAAGTTGGGGTGTTGAGTAACTTTAAAGAAATCATGTTTCCCACCACACTAAATACTAATAGTTATCTGAAATTGTAAAAAAAGATACTATAAAAAAAAATAAAAAATAGTTTAATCAACTTAAGTTTTTACAATTCTTGCTAGTTTTAATTACGTCACTGTTACTCTCTAAATTCTAAAGTTGTCATTAATAAAAACATTTAAGTGGTCCTAATCAAACAGTATATTTATAATGTCACATTTTGAAATCACAACTCAAATATATACGTTCTTTGAACATTGGCTTCGAGTACTACTAACTCAAAATTATCAAGTACACAATTGCGGCTGTGTGGAATAACCACAAGCCCTTACGCTTGAATAAATTATGTATGTTTGGTCAAAACAAGGGAACTTATGTAGAAAAATATTAATTGTTATTGTATTGTATGGATATAGTTTTAATTCTTATGACTATTGTTATTTTGTTGTAGCTGGGTGATAGTTGTGATTTGTGTGAAGTCACCATGAGGGTGATGATTAGTGTTGCCTCTGGTGAACTTGGGGCCATTCTTCTTTACTCAATTGTACTTTACAAAAGTACATATTTATGTGCACTAAGAAGTACTGAAGAGAATCCAATATGCCATATTGCTAACCGAGATTCCAGTCATAATTTCCCTTATACTGTATAAGACATGCTATATCTCAATTTAAATAATTGAATTAAAACAATTATATTTTAATTACAGATGAGTTAAAGGGATAGTTCACCCTAAAATGAAAATCATCTCATAATTTACTCACCCTCATGCTATCCCAGATGTGTATGACTTACTTTCTTCTGCTGAATACAAATTAAGATTTTTAGAAGAATATTCCAGCTTTTTTGGTCCTTGCAGTGCAAGTGAATGGTGACCAGACCTTTCAAGCTCCAAAAATCACATAAAGGCAGAATAAAAGTAATCCATAAGACATGTTTGCAATTAGTCCACAGTAAGAGTGAATGATGAATGAATTTGAGTGTGAAAAATTGCGGGCACCAAACCAAAAATGCTTCAGAGTTTGAGGGGTGTAAGGGAGAAAAAAAAAAACTACTTTGATATTGAAAGCAAGATTTTGAATTTCAATAAATTTAGGTAAAGTTTGATTTTACAAAATCTGTTTAACCCATTAAAATGTAATGGTGATGAATGAGGACTCGCAAATGGGCTAAAATTTATATTCAGATCGAAAACAAACATTTAAGATAAAATTAATGTTTTATTTTAAAAGCTATTTTGTATCACACACTAATCAGAGCTATATCAATCAAATACTCTGCCTAAGTTTTATGTTAACCATTTATCCTGTAGTCAGTATTACATCATGGGGGCACACATACCTATCATAATGCTTCTGAAGATATAGATTTAACCACTGGAGTCTTATGGATTGCCTTTATGCTGCATTTATGTGCTTTTTGCAGCTTCAAAGTTCTGGTCACCATTCACTTGCATTGTGAGGACATACAGAGCTGAGATATTCTTCTAAAAATCTTTATTTGTGTTCAAATGTATCTGTTTCAAATTGATCTGTTTCTCACCCAAACCTATTATATTGCTTCTGAAGATATAGATTTAACCACTGGAGTCTTATGGGTTACTTTTATCTGCTTCAGATTTCTGGCCACCACTAGACCTACAGAGCTGAGATATTCTTCTAAAAATCTTTATTTGTGTTCAATTGTATCTGTTTCAAATTGATCTGTTTCTCACCCAAACCTATTATATTGCTTCTGAAGATATGGATTTAACCAACAGAAGAAAGTCATACACATCTGGGATGGCATGAGGGTGAGTAAATGAGAGAATTTTCAAACTCTTGCTTCCAGGGTTTGGCTCATTCCTGGAGAAATGTGTTATGCCGTTCATTCTGATGACACCGTAGTATCTGCAGAACCCATGTTATCCAGGTGATTGCTCGGCGCCTTTCAGCTACAAAAACGTCTTGAGCCTGACCAGCAATGGTGAAGAGTTCACCCGAAAGGTCTGCCAGCAGAAGAACTCTGGAAACCTGGACTCTCCGGAGGCAGGATTTAATGCAATCATGCAAGCTACCGTCTGCACGGTGGGTCGTACAAGCTGAGCATTCCTTAAATGCCAGAGCACTTTGGGCAAAGTCTCCACTACTTGCACATGCAGTGCTGTATGTGCTGAGTAAGATATGGAAGAAAGTTGTTCCAATAAAACAGTTTACACATGACAAATGCTTCAAATTTAGAAATACAGAAGCTGAACACAAATTCTCTAATAATGTTTTTAGGAAATAACCTTATCACCACCTTTGTTTGGTAACTTAATTCTGCTTAGCAAATTTACAGAAGATTTTACCCTTTCAGTTTCTAAAACAAATTTCATGTTCAAACAGCACCCTGTTGAAAAGACCAGCATCGGTGCTCACCAGCATATGTTGTGTATGTCGACATAGGATACTGCTGTGCTTCCATTAGGATTTGTAAACAAATAGTTCACCCAAAAATGATAATTCTCTCATCATGTACGCACTTTTATGGCGTCTCAAACTCGTATAACTTTCCTTTTTCTGCTAAACACAAATGGAGATATTTTGTCTTCCTCATGCTTGACGCTGGTGCGTATACTCGAGCATGCCTCAAGTGCAAGGAAGTGTAATCGAGCTTCCAATCATGATCACTTCAAAGTGACTGCAGATATCAAGATTTATAGTGAAAAATAAGATTCTCACTCAAAACAGATTTCTTCAGAAGACATGGATTAAACCACTCGTGTCATATGGATTACATTTATGATGCCTTTATTTCCTTTTTGGACCTCAGAAGTTTTGGACCCCATTGACTTGTATTGCATGGACAAACAAACATCATGTATCCATCAAAAAATATTTGTTTGTGTTCTGCACAAAAAAGAAAGTCATATGAGTTTGAGACGGCAAAAGGGTGAGTAAATTATGAGAGAATGGTCATTTTTGGGGTAACTATTCCTTTAACTAGCTTAACCAGCAAGAGTTCCTTGGTCAACCAGCTTCACCAGAAATACCATGCTGGTTCACCAGCTAGTACTAACAGTACTAACTAGCATGTACTAACTAACATGCTGGTTCACCAGCTAGTACAACAGTACTAACTAGCATAAACCAGCCATAACCTGTACTGAAGTTCAAGCTGGACTAAGCTGGTCTTTTCAGCAGGGTAACCACATAGTCTTATTGTGCTTCACTGATTCCCTTGAGCCCTCATAAAACCAGAAAGACTCTCATTATCTTACTCAGGATACAGTTCCTAAGAAGCAGCATTTCATACTAAACAAGTCTGGACATAACCTGACAATATAAAGTGTTCCTGTGTTTTGATTGTATCTTAGGAAGAGATTAGCTGGAGGAATGTGACTTGTTTCCTTGTGTTTTCCACTGATGCTGGATTCCACTTTGCTGGAGATGGAAAACTGGGTGGCATCATTCATCCTAATGATGGGAAATGCCATCTGGTGAATAATACATACACCATGAGCCACTACTTCGTAAGTGTGTGTTCAAGACCCAGATCTATCTATCGATCTATCTATCCATCCATCCATCCATCTATAAGCACATGCTTATCATGTTCTACTTAAAAGGTTGAAGCACAATTTTTTGGGAAACAGGAAATGAGTAATTCCGAAATTTAAGTGATAAACCCTTTGGTCTTTGGTTTCATGAAACAAAAGGATCGGAACCCAATTAACGGGTTATTATTAATCAGTTACCAGCATTTAAAAATAACGTTTTAACTCAGAAACAACTGAAAGGTTCTTTGATCCCATTTTTGGTTACGTTGGATGTTCATTTTTGGTTTTCAATTTCGTTCCTTGAACCGTTTTTAGTCTCTGGTAATGATAATGTAAAAATGGATGGACGGATGGATGGATGTCTCAGTGTGTCTCTCATTTCTGCTGTTTTTTTTTTTATAGGACAACTACCCTACAATCTCTCAGCTGGCAGACACCCTCAGAGATAATAACATTCAGACCATCTTTGCTGTGACAGAGCCTTTCCGGGCTGTTTACGAGGTGTGTGCCTGCATGTGTTACATTCTCTTCGCATTGCAACAACATCATGTTATATTGTGTCACAATTTAAGCATCAGGTTTGTAGTCTGTGTTAACTCATTGTGTGTTCACAATAGGAACTCTCTGCTCTAATCCCTAAATCAGCAGTGGAGACTCTGTCTAAAAAATGCCAATGTCATCCAGCACATCACTGATTCTTATAATGTGAGTTACAGTTATGCATCTCTTAAGTGTTTCTGTGTGAAGTAATGGTTTGGTTGTGGTCAGCTGTAGTTCCGTTTACAGTTTTTACAATAATTTTCATATTTATAAATACAGAGAACACACGTTCAAAACTCTTCATACAGTTAGCACAACATCAGTGTCTGTGGACTGAACTGTGAATCATTCAATCAGTTTAAATCTAATTCCATATTGAAATATTCAAGCTAAAAAATAACAAATAAACAGTTAGACCTTCCAAAGCTGATTGCTTTACTGTATTCGTTTTTTTTTTTAACATCTGTTTACAAGAGGCCATCTTTGTATTGTTATATAATGTGAACATGGCTTACAGAGATGGATTCTTGACAGAAATGGATGTCAAGTGGTTCTTCTCCAGGTTTATCACCTGTAAGTTTGCAGAAAAGTATGTTGCATGGATATGTGTAGACACTTTTTGGCATTTGTTTTACAATACTAGTGTTATTGAGGTATGAATGTACAGAACGTGTGTGTGTGTGTGTGTGTGTATGTATACAGTATATACATATATATATATTTCAGTTTACATAGTTTTGTTCATGGTTTTCAAGGATGAGGGCAACCTGCCCCTGTCTAGCTTCTGCCAAGTGATAGATGTTATTGTTCCAAATATTATAGGGTTTGATTGGATGCACAGCCTTTGACGTTAACGACAAAAGATATAGAAAGCATTTGATAATTTGTATTAGCATTGTTTTACCCTCTTGAAATTTTTGGGTCACAACCTGTGGCGTAACTTGGATCTTATGGGCCCCAATGCAAAGAACCTGTCGGGCCCCCTCCTTGGGGGGCCTCAGTCGTTTTTCATCGCTCGTCGGGCCCGTGTCCGATTTTATGGTTCCTTTTGGTCGACCCCCTCTTACCCCGGGCCCCAGAGTGGCTGCCCTCCCTGTAGTTACGCCCCTGGTCACATCCCACCAGTTGATAACTCCGTCACTGAGCTGGCTTTCTATTGTTTTTAGGTTTTATGTTATATTTTTCTATTTGTAAATGCTTTAAATGCATCTATGTGTAAATATTAAACCCCTCTATTTTCCTGTGCTCTAACCCTGAAACACCATAACATCAGAGATGTCATAAAATCCATTAAAAATTTTTTTTTATTTTTCAATGCTTTCTATCCAGCCAAAATAAACATCAGTGTTGTGTTTTCTAAATGTATTCATTACTGTCTCCTTGTGTGGTTAAGTGTGTTTTGCAGTAATTAGTTCTGCCACAGCATCTCTTCATGCTGCCATTTAGATCATATGTCTGAAGCTTCCCCCAGGTGATTGGTGCCACTCACTGACCAATGAGGCGGCGTCTCGCTGCCATTGCAAAGTTATTAACCCCTGTGGCAGTGTTGGACTCTCCCCGGGGTCTGCTTAGTGCTTAGAGCCTTAATCTGCTGCAAATAACGCTTTCATTTCCCTGCCGGATCTTTTAACTGGGTTGCGTTGTCTTCATTTAGCGGAAGAGATCCCTAATCGCCGTGAGAGAGAGAGAGAGAGAGAGAGAGAGAGAGAGACAGCATGCCTGACGACTGTGCCGTTTGTTTGCCAAACACCACCTTGATGCGTTGCACAGTTACGCCGCCGTCTGTTTTCGGGCAAAACATCGAAATGTCGCAAAGTCAGTACAGCCTCGTGGAGATATCTGGTAAGTCTCGACTATATGTCTGCCTCCCTAATGTAGATTGATCGATTAATGTAATTTTACAACAAAAAAAGGGGGTTGCTGAATGAGCGAGTCCAACAGTGAACTTGGCAGACGAGCGTCAGCATATTCCCAGCATCATGATGTCACATCAGCCTGGAAAATACCTGAGAAAATAGCTTCAAAAATTAGGTCTGGCTTAGGATAAAATTACACACTTGGATAAAATGTCGATTTTTATTTATTTATTTATTTATTTGATCAGACAAAGCTGAGGGTGTACTTTAGCGCGCAGGTTAAATATCTGCGGGTTTGACTGCGGATGGCCGCTTGAACTGAGCTAATATGAACGCGGGACTACGTGTCATCCGCTAAAAAAAAATGCCACGACTCCGGTTTTGTCTTCAGTTTCATTTTTTGTATTTACTTATTGCTGGGTTTGCCATGAAAGTAGCTGGATATTGACTTTTATATTCCCTCGCGCTGTGCGAGGTTTATAGCGCGCAGTTTAAAGCGCCCGTTATTCGTTTTCGAAGAATCCGGATTCTAGTTACGTCATTGTGAACAGACAAATAGGTTTGCGCCAACACTTATTTCCCGCGCTTGAGAAGCTACCAAAAATGCGTTCTTGTTCAGTAGTTAAGCATGGTGGCGCTATACGCGCCCTCCCCCTTCTATAATCCAATGTGACAAAGCCATGGCAGAACAACAGACTGCAATATGCTACTTTATTGTGGGTACAAGAAAGGTTTGTGTATTATATCATAATTTGGCTTTTGCCATAGTATGGGTGGAGAGGTGGTGCCCATAGATATGGCAACATCTTCACCCTTGATACTTGAGGTCAAGAGTTAATGTTGTTTACCTGTGTTAAAGGGGATTAACAGACAGCTGGACAATGCCGAATGGATTGTTACCCCTCTGGAGGGACAAGGTGGTGCCCAGTGGGCGGTGTGTGTCTCCTGGGAGTGGAGGTAAGATATCTGTTGTTACACACAGACCACACTTGCTTGGTTTTTGATAAGATTTGCAATATGCAAAAAACTGAATGGTCTTTAACTACAGGTTTTTGGTTGCTTAATCTTAGATATTGATGTCTCTGCTAAATCTGAACTCAAAATTAATCTCTACATAAGCAGATGTGGTTATAAAATATATTCCTGATACATGGCAATGTCTTTTAATAATTACATACAATTTCACTGCTACATAGTTATAATTGTTAGCTAATTAGTTCTAGTCATATAATTATTTAAGTTCATTAATATAGGAAGGACAAAGAAAATACAGCTGCATAAGCAGGCAGCATTTTTGCAGTGAAACATGATCTTGTGGGAGTCTTCTTTCCGATGAGAGGCGGTTCTATCTTTGCTTTCTATGGGAATAGCATTTGAGGTTGTGCTGCAACATCACTAGAATGAAACTGTAAAGAAATCTGATAAAGCTAGGGAGAAATCTCCTTTTCAAGAGAATTCCAGTATCTTCTCTTGAATCGCATTTACAAAAAATGGGGATTAACATGTCTGTATTTCAGATGGATAAAGAATAGAAGTCAAGGAATAAATTATGCTGTTATTTTTATTCAAGAAGACTTAATATAGCCTAACTCTTAAATCACCACTTGAACAGGCTCTTCTGCTAAGGGTGTTTTCACACCTACTGTAGTTCGTTTAAGGACTACAAATGGTCTCTCAGAGCAATATTGCATGTATTATGTGACCAGCCCAAATTATATTTTTGTAGTTCGTTTGATTCACTCAAAAAAAATAAAAAAACGTTCAAAGAAATTAATAAAATTATTTTTACAACAAAACCGAATTATTTGAATTAATTTGATCAAGTCTTGTTGTTCAAACTTTTTTTTTTTTGTAATTAACATTTTTATATTGATTCAAAGAGAAAACACAGAGAAAAACGCAACCATATACACACTGAATCAACATTTAACTTTTAACACTCATTAACATCCCTCCCCAAACACCAACCCTACCCTACCCCAAAGAACACCCCTGTGGTCACATAAAATAATACATGCACACAAACAATAAAATAAAAAAAAAATAAATAAAAAATAAAATATATAATAAACATACATAAACTAAACATCTCCCTCCTCATCCCTTCCCCTAGAGTCCTCCAAAACTGCCAAATACCTACCCCAATTCCTGACAAAATAAGTCCCCCAGCCTTCCATCTATCATCTTCTCATAAGCCGCCACCCTCCCCATCTCCGCACACCACTCCGGAAATGGTGGCGCTCCGTCTGACTTCCATCCCCTTAAAATAATTTGTCTACCGATCATCACACCAGTCAGAACCCAATTTTTTATATATTTGTCGCCCAAATTTATAACTTCCCCATCGCCCAAAATGCAAAGTCTGGGGCAAAGTAAAATTTGAGTGCCCAGAATGTCATGCAAATAATTCTGAATCTTTAACCAAAAATCGCATCCCCAAAAAACATGGGCTGTGTCTCCAACTTCTGATTGGCATCGCCAGCAGGTGGGTGTGTCTTTAAGACCAAGCCTATATAATCTAGAGGGGGTCCAATAAAATATTTGTAAAATCTTAAATTGCATAAGGCGAACCCTTGCACCTCTAGATGCAGACTTGACATTTTTCAGAATCTTAGTCCACACTCCATCCTCCAATACCAAATTAAAATCTTTCTCCCATAATTTCTTAATAGAAGTTAAAGCTCCATCCCCCATACTCTGAATTTACAGGGAATAGTACACTGATGCCTCATGACCTTTTCCAAAAGCCACAATCACCTCTCCCAAAGCATCTGCCTCCTTAGGGGGGTGTGTGCTACTCCCAAAAATAGTACAAAGCAGGTGGCGCAATTGTAAATACCTATAAAGCTGAGGTCTGGGGATCCCAAAATGTTGGACCAAGTTTTCAAACGATCTCAACACTCCACTTTCATATACGTCACCGAGTGTAGCAACCCCCCTCACAATCCACTCTGGCCAGCAGAAAGGGGACTTACCAATACATAATCTTGGGTTCTGCCATATGCTTTAGTTCATACCAAGTGTAAATGCGAAATAACAGGGTGTAACTTAACTTTTCCAATTACTTTGATAGAGATGCTTTGTAATGGCGAAATAGGGGCAAGAACTGCCTGTTCAATAAACCGGGGAGGGGCGCTCTCAGGTGGAAGTGACCAATGAGCCAAATGTCTGAAACTGAACGCATAGTAATAAAACAAAATCTTGGGTAGGCCTACCCCACCTTTGTCAATCGGCCTTTGTAACTTATTAAAATGCAATCTGGGACGTTTACCATTCCAAATGAAGGACTTCGCTATGCTATCGAATTGCTTGAAATAAGAGAGGGGGACATCTACAGGTAGGGACTGTAGCAGGTAGTTAAATTTTGGAATACAATTCATTTTAATAACATTAACCTTTCCAATCATCGATAAATGTAATGAAGCCCACCTGCCCACATCGCTCAAATCTTTTTATTAAAGGGTCAAAATTGACATTAACTAAATCAGACAAATTTGCTAGGAATAAAATCCCCAAATACTTAATGCCCTGTTTGGGCAATTGGAAGGCACCCGGCTGAAAAGCCGTTACTGGACAGTACGCTGTCAGAGCCAAAGCTTCGGATTTAGACCAATTAACTTTGTAACCTGAGAACTTGGAAAAGGAATTAGTAATTCTGTGGAGGCAAGGCATAGATCTAGTAGGTTCAGAGACAAATAATAAAATATCAACTGCGAAAAGCAGAAGCTTATGCGCCACACCTCCCGCCACCACCCCTGGAAAATTATCTTCCTTTCTTATCGCGGCTGCTAATGGTTCCAGGGCAAGACAGAACAATAAAGGGGAAAGAGGGCAACCCTGCCGAGTGCCCCTATCCAGAGTAAAATAATCTGAAATTAATCCATTTGTTTGTACCGCTGCTACAGGGTGTCTATAAAGTAACTTAATCCAACCAATAAATGTACTCCCGAACCCATACATATCCAAAACCTTAAAAAGATAATCCCATTCTACCATATCAAACGCCTTTTCGGCGTCATGTGAGATGGCAGCAACCGGAGTCTGATCATTCACCACTGACCACATAATGTTGATGAGATGCCTGATGTTATCAGAAGAGCTGCGGCCCCAAATAAACCCCACCTGATCTATATGTATAAGAGATGTCATAACCTTACTTAATCGGTTAGCCAAAATTTTTGACAACATTTTTACATCTAGTTGGATCAGGGAGATTGGACGGTAACTTTTACACTTGCTTGGATCTTTGTCCTTTTTAAGAATCAGACTGATCTGGGCTTGTGCCATGGTTGGAGGAAGATTTCTATTCTTTAATGATTCAGTATAAACTTCTAACAAAAGTGGAGCCAGTTCTGTAGCATAGGATCTAAAACATTCAGCGGCAAAACCATCTGGCCCCGGAGCCTTGACAGTAGGTAGGGAATTAATTACCTCGTCAAGCTACTCCAAGGTTATCTCAGAATCAAGAGTTTTTTTGCTCAATCGTCAGTTTAGTTCTAATGGTTTCACAAAATTTCTACTATCTTCATCAGTAGATGAAGAGGTGGAACTATAAAGATCAATATAGAACTCTTTAAAGGCATTATTAATATCAATGGCTGAGGTAAAGATTTCACCACCAGCAGATTTCACTGAGGGAATGATAGAAAGAGACTCTCTCTGCTTTATATATCTAGCCAAAAGCTTCCCTGCTTTGTCACCTGACTCAAAGTATGACTGTCTTGCCCTGAATAACCAAAACAGTACAAAATAGTGTTATATCTATATTTCAATCGGGTCAATTCTCTGAGGCCATCAGCTGACATACAGTGCTTCAGCTCTGCCTCTGCACTTTTAATATTTCCTTCCAACTCCACAAGTTCTTGTGCTTTGGATTTTTTGGTGAATGAGGCATACTGTATGATCCGACCCCTAAGAACCGCCTTAAGTGCCTCCCAAGCCACGCCCACAGAGGATATTGAGGACCAGTTGGTCTCTATATAAACATTGATTTCAGTCTTTAACATTTGTTGGAAATCAGGATTTTGCAAAAGGGACACATTAAGGCACCAACTATGATTTCTTTTTCTCTGTATATGGCAACACCTCTAAACTCACCAGGGCATGATCCGAGACTAAGATATTTCCAATTGAGCAATCAACAACGGATGAAATGAGGGATTTGGATATAAAAAAAAAAAAATCTATTCTAGAATAAATCTTATGGACTGATGAAAAAAAATTTATAGTCCCTACCAGATGGGTTCAAAAGTATCCAAATATCCATAAGACCAAGATTTTTACACATCCTGTGAAGCGTCAATGTTGCTCTAGGGGGTTTACACACTTTTGCTTCACTGTGATCAAGGACAGAGTACATCAAAAGATTAAAGTCTCCTCCCAATATAATATCATGAGGGGTGCCAGTGGTTTGTAACATCCCTTCAAGATCTATAAAAAAGCCCTGATCATCAGCATTAGGTGTGTAAATATTAGCCAAAATCAACCTTTGCCCTTGAATTTCAGCTAACACAATAATGACTCTTCCTAATTTATCTTTAGTCTGTTCGAGACATTTGAATTGTAGATGTTTATTAATCAATATAATGACTCCCTTGCTCTTACTTGAGCCAGCACTAAAAAAAAACATATCCACCCCATATCTTCCCAAATTTTTCAGCTTCCTGCGGGGAAAGATGCGTTTCTTGAAGAAACACTATATCATATTACTTTTCTTAAACGTAAGAAATAACCTTCCTTCTTTTTATGGGGTGCCCCAACCCATTTACATTCCATGTGGAGAGAGATAGTACACTCATATTAACATTTGACATTTTGATATAGTAGAAATAGTATGTGTCAAAAACAAAATTATAAAGACCACATTCCCCATTAGTGAAACAATCAAACCCGAACTTCCCCCCCGAACAAAACAAACAGAAAAAAGAAAAACGTGCGCATTAACCCCGCGCACGAAAGCGCCAACCGGCTCAAAGACTCAAAAGGTCTATGAAGGCACACGAGCCCCCATGACAACTTTGCCATCGGATTGCTCAATTTTGCCTCACAAATTTACATATACCATCGATGAACAACCTTGTCTTTATAGTTTTGTAAGTTATCATTGACAATCAATTCGTCTATGGGATAAATTAATGGGATTTTTATTTCCGGAACTAGACTGTTGCACTCTAGCAATAGAGGATGACATCTTTTCAGTGAGTTTTAACTCAAGCTTTCCAACCAGGCATGGCATGGCAGGGTCCTTAACATACACAATTTCGGTGACACTAAACAATCATAGTTTTGGAAATAGATGCACTCACATGACACAAAACCCAAAGGGACAACAAGCACAACACCACCAGTGCAAATACTGCAAAAAGAAAAGAAGCAAATATTAAGAGATTATGCTGCCTTCACGTGCTATTGGAATTATTGTAAATATGAGTTTCCCACTTGGAAGTTGCACGTGAAGTTGTAATTATGACTGGGAAACTCTGAGATAATTTTGATACCTGAGTTTCGGAGATGGGAGGAGTTGTAAACTTCCAACATGGCGGAGGAGAGTACGGTTTCTGTAGTGAATGACAGGTGTTAATTTTTCTAAATACAGCTAATTGTTAGTGCTTGCCATTTTGGTCATAATTATGCATATTGGCAACCATTTGATGCATGTTCTACCTTTTTACACTGTAAAAATAGCTTGTATTTGATCCAAATTCCATTACATCAGCAAGCTAACTGACTATGTATTATGGTGTCAAAATAAAAGTTCCTTAAGAAATATGAATGAACCTGGCGTCGTCCATGTTTCCTGTTCTATCCAACGACAAAGCACTTGAACGTGACATACTCGTAATTACCACTTCACAAGTGGGAAGTTGGATAATTCCGATTGCACAAAGGCTTCATTAATCCACAATTTTTACTAATGCTGCGGTGCGTTCTGGGAATCTGACATCACATGTAGGTACATCTGGTTATGGCCAATAAAAATTATGTTTAACGCAAATGGATTAAGTGACCTTCCATTTTACAAATTTAAATGGATTTAACACAAATTAAGTTGTGACAAAAAAAATAAAATCCAATAATTGTGTTACATAAGCTAATTTTAAGTAGCTAAATTCAACAAGGAAAGTGTTGTGAAAGTGTTTTTGAGTGTTGGTGCAATTTGTAGGCGAAGAGGTACCAGTCCGCTTTGCATTTCATTATGACCGTACCTTGAGGCTTGAGGCTTGCCATACATGGCTTCATTACATAATTGCCTGGGCCCATATTTACAAAAAATCTTAAGGCTAAAAGAGCGTGCTCATAAAATGTAATGTCAACCATAGCAACGAAGTCAACTCTGCCTTACTCTTACATTATAATTTCCTTTGTAAAAGTTGTTCTTAGCAGTTTTGTGAATAGGTTTTAAGCAAAAACTGTTAACTAGGAGCTCTTTGGAGAATTCCTTTTGGTAAAATAAAAATCTTTGTGAATATGGTCCCAGATCGAGATTATTTTATCTAACGCAGTTGTTGTGTACTTCAAATTCCAGTCACATTTTACTGTCCAAATAAGGGAAGTTTAACTAATATAGAAATAACATGATTACCAAGACTGTGTCTCATTTTCCGGTCCTGTCATATTATCTGAGCACTCCAAATTAACTGCATACCGCACTCAGAGCAGCTTCTGAACAGCGCATGATGCGCGAGATGTATGCGGGGGTTCGCGGCAACTCCCACGAAAATAAAAATTATGATTTTTAGTGAACACAATGCGCTCCGTTGCACTTTAATTTAACGATCGTGTAATGGCAAATGTTCTTGGTCGTTTCTGGTTCATACATGCTGTGTTAATGATACGCAGGAGGAGACGCTAGAACGAGTTGAGATGATAGAATGAAGAAACATATTTTCAAATACACATAGAATCTCAAATGTCTTCATGTGGAATAAAGCGGTTGTGGGTTTAATCGGAGAGCCTTAACATAATGTGAAAGTGAAGAATTTAGGACAGAAACATATTACTATTGCATAATATTGCATAATATAATAGAATATGGCTGGGTTGTCTGGGTTTCAAAAGGGTGTAAATATATATATATATATATATATATATTGGCATTTGGAAATATTTTAATATGGGGCTGTCAGGATAATGAAATTTGGCTGATGATTAATTGTCAAACAAATAATAGCGATTATGATGATTAATTGTCTCTTAGGACTAATTGTCATATTTCTTAAGGTGCCAAGTGTGCTTCATACACCTTGTCTTTTTTACATTTTGAACTTCAAATATGTAAATCAAATAATAAAATAGGGATATATGATTTCCTTTTAAGGCTTTAAAACTATATGAATGACATGAAGCATTTTAAATATCAAAATATTTCGAAATACTTAAAATATGTCTCTCTTTTTGGTCAACTTTGGTCAGTTTTACATTTACACTTGTTTTTGGAACTCACTAAAAAAGTTATATTTTGATATTTATATTATATTATGCAGAACTAAAATATTTCTGTCCTAATTTCTTCACTTCACATGTTATTTTAATGCTCTGATTAAACCCCCAAGCCCTTATTTCTCATGAAGAAAAACCTTTTGAGATTTGTTTCATCATTTTATCACTCCACAGAAATCGAGTAAGTGTGTTTACTCCCCTGTGCCACTCTGTGTCATTAACACTATATGAACCCGTTATGACCAGGAAAAGTGAAGCTGGAGCACTTTGCGTTCACTATCAAAGTTTATATTTGTTCTTTTATATTTTCGTGTGAGTTTGGCGTGAGCCTCTGCTGACAGCACATGCATCAAAGCAATTGAGAAGTGCTTCACACACACTTCTGGACAGTAGCTGATCTGGTTTATGTTCACGGTGTGGCTCAGGTCAATTGAATGACCCAACGTGCTGTTAATGGCATTTATATATTCGCTTAAAATTCCCCTTTTTGGGCATTAAAATATAATTGGAATTTGAAGTGCACAATAGGGCTGAAACGATTAGTCGATGTTATCGACAACGTCGACAAAAAATTGACAAATTTCTGTTGTCGAATAGTCATTTGATCTCATTTAACGCACCATGAGATCATTTGAAACGCTAACGACCTCATCAGAGCAGCACTTCAGCTCGGGCTTGATTGAGGAGAGGAAAAAAGAACAGCTCACAGCCCAGACGCACTCTAGACTTTCCAGACAGATTAAGGTGATGTAGATTGCAAAGCATGAGGGAATTATAATACAAAAATACAAAGTAAATATAGAAGCAGTGCCGTCTTGACGTAATATAAAGCGGAGCCGGAGTGTACCTTGCGTTCCGCTTGAGCAAAATTCACCTGCCAGAGCATCTAAAAAGGAAACACCCTTTATTAAAGTTCAAGTAATAAGGAAGCGGGTTGTATAAATAAGCACACACTCTGAAACTGGCATTACTCTGTGCGGTCAGAGCTGCTTATGAGTTGCGTGAAAAACAGAGTTTCAAACTTTTTGTTGATACCCTGTCTCACGCAGAGACGCTCATGCCAGACGGGCTGTTTTGAGTATTTCTGTAACTGCTGATCTCCGGGATTTTCACACACAACAGTCTCTCTTCACTTTTTTCATCCAATTTGGAATGCCCAATTCCCAGTGCGCTTTTAAGTCCTCGTGGTCGCGTAGTGATTCGCCTCAATCCGGGTGGTGGAGGATGAATCCCAGTTGCCTCCGCATCTGAGACCATCAACCCGCGCATCTTATCACGTGGCTTGTTGAGCGCGTTGCCATGGAGACATAGCGCGTGTGGAGGCTTCACGCCATCCACCGCAGCATCTGCGCTCAACTCGCCACGCGCCCCACCGAGAACGAACCACATTATAGCGACCACGAGGAGGTTACCCCATGTGACTCTACCCTCCCTAGCAACCGGGCCAATTTGGTTGCTTAGGAGACCTGGCTGGAGACACAACAGTCTCTTGAATTTAGTCCGAATGGTGCCAAAAACAAAAAAACATCCAGTGAGCGGCAGTTCTGTGGACGGAAATGCCTTGTTGATGAGAGAGGTCAACAGAGCTCGACAATAAGGACTTCCCGATGGCCCGGGGCCAGTGTGAGAGAGATTTGGGCCAGTTGCTAGAACTGTCACTTGCCCGATCGGGCCAGTGCTGCATTTATAACATTAGTGCAAGCAAACAACAAGCGAGAGAGCACAAAAATTACACAGAGCGAACAAAATATTCTAACCGAGGAGCGAGCGTGAGTATATTTATCTCGCAAAGATGCGCGAGCGCATAATATACTGGACGCGCCAAGGCACAGTCCTGTGCACGCACAAGATCGTGCAGACACCGAGCGCACTCTCCTAGCACTGTCCTCGCTCTTTTCCAAGTGTCTTAGCAGCAGCTATTACCAATGTGTAGAAAATAGAAGGAAAAAAAAACCCACTTCATGAATTTCATAGTGGGATTTAACGTCTTATGCAACATTTTAAGTATCCCTGCACATTCCACAGTCACAGTGTGTGAAATCCCCACATTTTTCGTTTTTACATGTTGGTGAAAAGCAGTAATCCACACACTGGAACACAAAAAAATCAACAGTTTCATTCTATAGGACTGGAAATCCATGTCTCTCCGTGCATATGTCTCATCATCATCTCTCTCCGTGCAGCGTAGACTGTTTAACATGCATGCGCTCTCGTAAAGGGACAGAGCGCTAATTTTATTCCCACTGTAAAAAAAAAAAAAAAAAAGAGCACATTTTCTCTCATTAATTTGCCTTTAGAGATGAAGCGCCGAATGAGACGTAATAACCTTTGATAAACCCCAGTTATACACGTGTCTGGAAATCACGATCTGCTCAATATCCAAAATTTAAGTATAGATTGTATTAGGTTAGTTTCAAAATGTAATCATTAATTCGACGTTATAATGGCGTTTGATATGAAAAGAAACAATCACTATGGGTATTATTATCAGAGCTGTTCAGCTGCAGGGTGAAGATGAATATTTGAAACAGTCTACTTTATATCATCCTCATAAAACACCTGTTACATGTCTCATATCTGGACCGTACAGGTATTTTTGTTTTTGTGCTTTGTGCATCAGTAAGTGTTGGTCTTTAGGTTGTCTGATTTCATGTTATATACACATTCTTAATTCACAGATTAGGCCTAATATCTCCCTAATGTATATTACATGTCACAACTGATTTGGTAGCAGGTCTCTTCTCAGGGATTCATATGTTTATTACATTCAGCCAATAATCACATCTTTAACTCAGTGATTAAATCTTTGATCCTGTGTGTGAATACACTACATATGGCCAAAAGTTGCATGACAGCATGACTAAACGGGTGACTGAAAACACATCATCTCCTCCACAGAACTCTTCACTTAACTCATGTGTAAATGGCAGTATGGCTGAGGTTAATATGATGTATTTATGAATTTATATCTGTAAAGTGCTTATATGGGATTACATAAGGCATAAATCATATCTTGCAAATTATAAATGTGATTCAGTTTGGGGGGACATTGTCTTAAAAACATAATATATGTAAAAAATTATCTTTGGACACATTTTTAAAACCATGATGGTAAAAACAGCTATTTATCATTTTTGTGTTGGGGCCAGTAGAAAAAAAATCCCTAGCGTTGAGCCCTGGAATGGCCAGAATGTTTTGAACTGGCAAAGTCTACGGTAACTCAGATAACTGCTCTGTACAATTATGTTGAGAAGAATATTATCTCAGAATGCTATTCTGAGATGCGGGTTGGTGCTGTTTTGGCAGCATGAGAGGGACCTACACAATATTAGGCTGGTGGTTTTAATGGTGTGTGTGTGTGTGTGTGTGTGTGTGTGTATATATATATATATATATATATATATATATATATATATATATATATATATATAAAATCAATTTAATATATGCACTCCCATTTATATAATATATATATGGAATAAGTTTGGAATAATGTACAGATTTTGCTGTTTCGGAAGGAAATTGGTACTTTAATTCACCAAAGTGGCATTCAACTGATCACAAAGTATAGTCAGGACATTACCGATGTAAAAAAACAGCACCATCACTATTTGAAAAGTCATTTTTGATCAAATCTAGACAGGCCCCATTTCCAGCAGCCATCACTCCAACACCTTATCCTTGAGTAATCATGCTAAATTGCTCATTTGGTACTAGAAAATCACTTGCCATTATATCAAACACTGCTGAAGCTAGGAATGAACGCTATACAATGCTTGAAATTGGCCAAAACTTCATACAAAGTTTGTATTTCATACAAAGGTGTACACTACAGTCTTCAAAGACAAAGGACAACTGGCTCTAATAAGGAACAGAAAGAGATGTGGAAGACCAGATGTACAACTAAACAAGAGGATAAGTACATCAGAGTCTCTAGTTTGAGAAATAGATGCCTCACATGTCCTCAGCTGACAGCTTCATTAAATTCTACCCACTAAACACCAGTTTCATGTACAACAGTAAAGAGAAGACTCAGGGGTGTAAGCCTTAAGGGAAGAATTGCAAAGAAAAAGCCACTTTTGAAACAGAACAACAAAAAGAAAATGTTAGAGTGGGCAAAGAAACACAGACATTGGACAACAGATAATTGGAAAAGAGTGTTATGGATCTTAACCCCATTGAGCTTTTGTGGGATCAGCTAGACTGTTAGGTGTGTGAGAAGTGCCCAAGACAGCCACATCTATGGCAAGTGCTACAGGAAGCGTGGGATGAAATGTCACCTGAGTATCTGGACAAACTGACAGCTAGAATGCCAAGGATCTGCAAAGCTGTCATTGCTGCATTTGGAGGATTTTTTGATGAGAACACTTTGAAGTAGTTAAAGAAATTCTGAAATTTTTTTTTTTTTTTTTCAAATTGTATAGTAATTTTTCATGTTTTTAATGTCCTGACTATACATTGTGATCAGTTGAATGTCACTTTGGTGAATAAAAGTACCAACTTTTTTCCATAAGAGCAAAATCTGTACATTATTCTAAACTTGTGTGTGTGTGTGTGTGTGTGTGTGTGTGTGTGTGTGTAACGACTAATTTGACCTTCAGAAAACCCATTTAAAATACTTCATCTATTCCAAATCCGACGCTAAATTCCACTGAAAAGGGGCATTTATCTGCAACGTGCTCGCCTTACATTATGATCATTGTACATTAAATATAGAACATGATACGCATTCACTAAATCAACGTTTGTGAATATTTAACAGGCATATTTATTGAAAACAATTGAATGAATAGTGCAGGATTAATGGAACAACCCTAAAAGCCTGTTCTAAATGGAAATCACCAAGTAAAAGTTACTTAACCTATTAAAACAGTCAGGACATTGTTGAAAATAATTAACAGGTAGACTAAGCCAAATCTATGAGAGAGGAAAAAAATGCACTGAAAAGTTGCGTGTATTTCACGCCGTGCAGTCGAGCATTAACCATTGATCTAATATGACAGCTGTTCGGTAAAGAACGTTAACCAATAACAGTTATGATGTAAAAAAAAAAAAAAAAGTAGCTATAGGATAGAAAAAATAGGCCTGTGATGTAACCTGCAATAAACCTAATGTATTCTTAACATGACGTGCACACAGAATAAAAGATAGTTTAACCCGTTAAGCAGTCGGCACCTTGTTGAAAATAGCCTTCTTAATCAGCAGATTAAAAAATTGCTAAAACAGTTATTTTCCAGGCTACTTACTCAAAAGCATACATTTTTTGATGAGTAAAATTAACCCGTCGACATGGTCTGGTGAAAGATGTGACTTGACTCACCTGAGGCGTCTATCCTGCGCTTGGAAAAAGCCCGCTCAGCGGACAAATAACATACAAGCATGCACAGATGTAAAGAAGACTCAAATGTGAAAACATCCTTAAGGACTTTAAACCATTTGGAAAGCCGATTCCCGCACCACCGAAGTGATTTCATAACTACTTTGCTGAGTTTGCTTGTGTAGCGAGAGGACATTCTCCTGCGTGCTCCGCCAGTGAGAGAGGGAAGAAGCACACGCAGCCTGAGGTGAAATTAAACTCTGTATCTGCTCCAGATATCATCTTTTTTTAAATAATATTTGTATTATTCTATTTCAAATATGAAACATTAATATGACCGTAATTTAAGTGCAGCCTCTGTAAAAAAATATTAAGCCAAACGTAAATTATTATCAATTTAATGGGGGGAAATATTAACCGACCAGTAATTCCAGTGTCGACTAGCAGCATCAGAACCATTTAGTAGACTAGTCTCGCACATCCCTAGTTGAAACACTGGTATCATTACATCTTTTTTAATTTTAGTACGACTTGGTACCGAAGTACCGGTACTTTTGACAACACTAATATGTAGCAATATAATTAGAGATGGTCCGATACCACGCTCATGTAATTGTACTCGTAAAAATGCTCCGATACCAAAGACCGATACCATCTGACGTACAAATGTCATTATGTAAACATTCAGCATACATATAAAAATCACGTCATGTCACAGTGAGATTATTAAACAGCAAAAGCTGCAATTTAATGTGATTTAAATATATCGTTTGTAATAAATGTGCAGCGCTTCAAATGTGAGTCCTTGTGAATGTGTGGAGCTGGTGTTGTGCTGACATAAAGACACAAAGTGCTCATACTATTTAGAGCTCATTGGCTCATACAGAAAAACACCATCATGTGCATCGCACACTGTTTATAGCAGATGACAGCAGGCAGATTGCTAATTCACTTTTTAGCACGAGTCATATACAGACTACATGTTTATTTAATTAAATAGCAGCTTTTTGCAGTTTAATAACCACTTTTGAGTCACGTAATGACTGGCTTTTCTGGAATGGGAAGCTGCTGTCATTACGTCAGCGCTCCTTGGTCAAAACAACACAGAAACACTTCAAAATAAAAGCTCAGCCAAAATAAAACCTCAATTTTAAGGCAAAGGTACTAGAGCCCGACCAATACTGATTTTTAGAGAGGGAAAATTCACAGATTACCGATATGGTAATTAAGTATAGTTAATTTTTGGGCTGGAATGAAAACAGACCTTTTCTATGTGGATTTTTCACTGATTTTGCACTAATATGACTATGCAAAGGTACTCAGAAGGCTGCTTTCTTAAATATTTTTATCAAAGAATATTTGACATTATTATTATTATACATTGCCAACAAATTCTAGGAATGAACACTGAGAAAATAAATAAAAATACAATAAATAGCTAAATAAACATCAGTATTATTGTTTAGTATCAGTCAAATGCTGACTATATTAATACTGCTGAGTCAAGATAAACAGCGGCAGTGAAAGGGGATTCAAACTGTGAATCCTAAACAAAACAGTTTGGTGAATACATGTTTACACATTAGCTTCCACTCAGCTGACAACAATGAAAGTAGCTATGTGATTAGCTAGTTAGCTATAAGCTCATTGTCATGGAGAGTAAAAGATGGATGTTGTTTATTTTACTTTCCAGCATTGTGTCTCACCAACTACAGTAGGTAACAACATAGCGTGAAATCAACAGACACAATCCACCACCGCACCGTTGTCTGCTGAGCTGCAAATAGATGCTCTGTTTACCTTTTCAATCTGCTACATTACTGACTGCACTGACAAACTTTAGCTGGCTAACACAGCAAACAGATGTGATAAACATGAGTGACATGGTTGTCAAGGACAGGGTTAACGTTATATTAGTTATACTGAAAAGGGAAAATGATGGGGTCATTGTTTACTAACTTTCCAGCATGTATTTCACAAACTAGTTAACTTACTGAGAAGACACCGCTTAACTCTGCACCGCTTAACTCTGCCCTGTCTGCAGAGCCACCGTCAGTTCAGAGACAGCTCTGTAAACAATGGCGTCAGAGCGCACTCTGCTGGACAAACTACGTAATGACACCAATTCTAAAGCATTGTGTGATAATATCGGCCGACTGATATATCGGTCGGGCACTAAAAGGTACTACAGAAATAGATCACTACTGTATAGTTATGCAATAATCATTGTAATACTACTATTACTACTACTACTACTACTAATAATAATAAATCAGTAGTAATTGTATTATATTCAAGCAATATCTCACATCTGTGCTGTTATGCAGCACTTTATTTGACAAAAATATCTGTTGCATTTAGGATTGAGCTGTGAGGTTCTGTATAAAAGCACTTCATTTGATCAAAAATTATACAATATCATGTTGAAAATTAATTGTTATACTTTAGTTTGATTTAAAGTTTTAATTTATTTATTTATTTAAACACCATTTTGATGATCAAATTTAAATAAACTGTTAAAAAAAAAAAAAACAGGTATCAGACTGTATTGGCAAGTAATGTAGTGTCACTCACACAAACACTAAACACCATCAGGGTAACACATGTGAAATTAAAATAATCCAATAAACATTAACTAAACTACATCACATATAACATGGAACTGCCCAATGTAGATAAGTGATATTCAAAATAAGAAGAAACATAACTATTTCCATAAAATGAAATGTAATGGGTTACGCAGGGAGTTCTGGGAACGCCTGATTATTTTTATTTTTTTATTTTATTTTTTTTTTCTTAATATTAACAATTTACAGTAAAAAAAAAAAGTTTATGTACTCTTGTTAAACATAATATAAATTTTTACCTATAAATGGTAAAATCATACTTTTTACTTCTGAAAAAGGTCATTTTTACAACAATGAATTGTATTGTCTTTTTAAATATATTATGTTTTTTACAGTATATTTTAAGGTAACTACCCATTAAACAGTCTTTTACCGTTAAAATTACTCTGATATTTTTTTACAGTGCACATAGGTTTCATGTTAATTGCAATGGGCATTAAATCTCTTAAACCACAATATTAATCACCCGGAAGACTGTGGCTATTTGCTTTGTTACAGCAATCTTGAAGTTGCGTTCTTGATTCGCGTCAGAGCGTTAACGCCAGGGTCGAGCGCCGCTTTGAACTCGCCTTGAAAAGTGCTTGCGTCTCTTTCTGCGTTTTGGTGATAGTTAGGATTTGACGTGCTTCAGTGGTTATTAAAATGTGCCTTACATTGGCTGAAAAATATTTGATTTCTGTTACAAGTCCCAACTGGGCTTGTTTTGTACATCAAATAGCACTAAGAACTCCTTTCTCCATTTTATCACTGACAGGGAAGCTCTGTCAGAGATACTTTTATTTAGTGAGATAACAACCTCTACATCTCTATCATAGGAGAGAGCGTAATGGTCAACTAGTGTGTTACGACAGTACCGCCCATAGAATATATATATATATATATATATATATATATATATATATATATATATATATATATATATATGGGGCTGTCACCTTATGCTATTTTATGCTAAGCTCTAATTGGTAGAAGGGTTCTGGCGCTCTTGTGTGTCTGTTTGTGGCGTGTGCGTCAATGTAATGACTCCAGGCGGACATATTACAAAGGTTCCACCCTTCACACCAGTGTTTATGCTATATTAACGGTAAATGCATTAATCGTGATTAAGAAAAATTAACACGTTAAACTTTAATTAATCGCATGCATTAACGCGTTAATTTTGACATCCCTAATTATTTCCCATTTAGTCCTTTTTATTCCACTGTCGTAAAACTTTAAAACGAGTACTTAAATCATCCTTTTGAGGTGGGATTATTTGTTTTTAATTGTGAATAATCCTCTACTTCAACAACTTAAATGCAAATATAATTTTTTTTTACTGAAGAATGCATGTACATGCTTTAACAAAAATACTGGCTTTACATTTCCGCTTTTAAACCCTCCAGTCAACATGGCCCATAGGCTTCCATTGTAAGTGCATTACTTGACACGCTTTACCTGTTGTTGTTTTTATTGTTGTTTTTTACATATTTAGTCAAATATCTTATTTCAGCATGCCACAGATGCTGTCGATAGAGCTTAAGTTGCATTTAACGCAGAATATTTTGAAAGCAGTCATTCGAACAATTTTAATAGGAAGATATAAAACTATACTGACTATTAAACATATTTTATTGGATTGCTCCATTTTTAATACTATTAGACAAAGGTTTTATTCAGAAACAAGCTTAACATTTTTTAAAACGTATCACCTAAAAATATTTGAGTTTCTGTCTAATATAAATCTAAAATTCCTTATTTAATTTTTTTATATATATATATTTAATCTGTTCTCGCCATGTGGATAGCCTTGTTGCTGACATGGCGCTCTAAATAAATAAATAAATACATAATATGAAGATATAAAGAGCTATTTAGGTGCGAATAGAAACATTCTTCACCAACGGCCACTAACCGCTTAGGAACCACTGTCTACAAGTTTATATATGCCACATGGTTACATGATTAGTTAGTCTGTTGTCCTATGAATTTGCTCTTTAGCAAAATGTTAAATGCTTGCTTGTGCACACCGGCGAGAACGAGCTCTGTTTTGGTGTTTTTGAAGAGAGGCGCGCTGGATGGGCGTGGTTTTCACGCCCTCCCCTCTCTCTCTCCGCTACGAGCGCATGCGCTGTAACCCCATGTGGGAATGGCTGATCTGGGATCGGGGGGTTGGGCCGCTGAGCACGAGCGGACCGTCAAAGAGTGTTTTTAATGTCCGCCATGTTGGCCATGGCGCACTGAGCCTGGAATCTGGGACCGGAGCGCGCTGGAAGCATACACCGAGAGAGAGCGACCGCCACCCGGCCTCGCGCCTCTGCTCGCACCGCCACCTCCACCGACCGACCCGTGCACTGCTGGACACCGAACCGGCATTATCCATGAGAACTTTAATCGGACCAGTTGGGAACATTAGGGGATCGGATAGATTTATGCTGCATCTCGAATTATAAAGAATAAAATGAGTAAACTGTCGTTTAGGGCGCGGGCGCTGGACGCTTCCAAGCCTCTACCCGTCTTCCGCTGCGAGGACCTGCCCGACCTGCACGAATATGCGTCTATTAACCGGGCAGTGCCACAGATGCCCACGGGGATGGAGAAGGAGGAGGAATCGGTACGTTTTATTCCTCAGAACCATGTATATTTACCATGTTTTTGGTTTTATTGTGAGAGGCGCGTCCTTTGCTTCTCTGCGCCAGTGAACACAAAATGGCCGCCATTTCTTATAAGGAAAAGCGTCAAATGTGCCGCTACCACCCTAGACAGTCGAGGTTTAGTGTCTTGTAGCCAAACTCTATAGTTTTTATACTGCAAGTGTAGTCTCGGAGGTGATTCTTATGCCGTATTTTCCCCAATAGACTGCTTACTGAGTACAAAGGAGTCACGTGACCACGGGCGAACCCGCCATTTTGTTGATATGGCTTCAGTGCAGGTGTAGTACCGCAAACTGACACAGAGGGCGCCGGTCTATGCTCACTTACTGCAACCAATAGCTAATTAACACCCAGCAAAACAATCAAGGGCCTCCAACACACCATGGTGGTGCAGTATTCCCTAATGCCTGAACAATCAAGTGTCCATGCAAGAAATGGCTTTTCTTTTGGACGAAGGAGGCATCAGCTCTAGGTCAGAATAGTTGTCATGTCAAAACCCATTAGCTGATTTCTTTTTTTAAATTGCATATGTTGATAAAGATACTTATTGAGATATATTTACATTGTGAATGCATTGGTGAATTGCCTAAGGTATGTTTAGTGTATGCAGTGATACATTTGACAAGTGGTGCACATGAGGCCTTGTTTTTACCATCACCAGCAGCTGAAGCTCTCAGCTGTTATACTCCATCTGTACATCAGCCCCATCCTCAGCATCGTAAGCAAACATAGGCTACATTATGCACATCTCTCATTAAAATTAATTTCTCTGAGCAAGCTCCTCTTAATGCTGAAGCATTTAGATCAGACCCATGAAAGTTGCTAGTTTAAGCCATTAGTCAACTAGTTGTCGCACGTTTATGGTGTTAATTTAATTATTTAGATAAATATTTTGGGGGGCATCAGAAAACGTTTTTAGTTCCAGGGCTGTATATATAAGTAACATTGCTAACACTGTTCTACATTACAGAGAAATATTAAACTGTAATAATGAGCCTTTAAAATATACATTTTACAAGCGCACGCACGAAGCGAGCCGCAGTGACGTCGGCAAAAGCGGTAATGATTCTGAATGTGTTGGAAAAACCAGAAAAGGAGTCTGTCTGAACATTTTGTTGATTTATAGAGAGAAATGCACATTAAGTTAAACAGGCAGTAACTTGGATAAGCCTAATAGCACGTATTTATTAGTGCCCGACCGATATATTGGCCGGCCGATATTAGCCTTTCACCAATATATCGGTATCGGCGTATATGTTTACCGATATGTGCCGCTATGAAAATTTTTCAGAACATATAATGCAGAAAACAATGTGTAGAATTGGTGTCATTGCGTAGTTTGTCCAGCAGAGTGTGCTCTGTCTCTATTGTTTACAGAGCTGACTCGGAGTTAAGCGGTGTCTTGGTAAGTTAACTAGTTTGTGAAATACATACTGGAAAGTTAATAAATAATGACCCCATCATTTTCCCTTTTCAATATAACTAATATAATGTTAACCCTGTCCCTGACAACCATGTCACTCATGTCTGTTTGCTGTTAGCCAGCTATAGTTTGTCAGTGCAGTCAGTAATGTAGCAGATTGAAAGGTAAACATCAGAGCATTTTTTTGCAGCAATTATATTAAATTATTGTTTAGCTTTTGAAAAATACCGGCAAAATTACCTGTATTAAATTAATTACCAAACGAAAAACGCATTAAATAAAAAAAAATAACTATTATTTTTATATTTTTAGACCTATATATGCCTTTTCTTTACACAAACTTAAATTAGCCGTACCCTGTTCTGTAGATGAATAAAGTCGGCTGAATGACATATTCTACACTTAGACTATAAACTATCAGAACTATTTGTCCAATGCGGAGTTCACTTTCAGAAAACCAGCTTTTGAACATTTTAAAACTTTTAAATATTTTAAATCTAACCCTCTTTACCTCAGATCGCATTTGAGCTACTTCAGAAAATGTAAATTGCATTATGATGCTAAAATTAATATTTAGATGATAATCAAGTTCAGTTGGTCGTTAAAAGTTGTTGGACAAATATACGGGACATAATGCAGTTGAGATGGCAATGCTTTAGATTTAGATGATTGTTCAAAAGAGCCTATTGAATATCAGGAATGTATCGTATTACAACGCATCAGTTTTTCTTCAATAGCTGTGCACACAGCATATACACATCAATGGATGGTCCTTAGACTGAAAGTTTCCTCCACTACTTGGTGCAGGTTGCCAGCTTGAACAGGGCCATGACGATTTGCTCTCGGGTCGGAACCGGTGGCAACCTGCTATAGGCGCAACATCAGGACCAATATTACAGTCCTATCAGAAGCGCAACTGCTCCCTTTTGATTGCAATTCCTCATCTTCTGATTGCATTTATTTGTGAAATTAAAATGACAGTAAGCTGGCTAATTTAAATGAATTGTCTCAATACTCTCCCCATTTTACCAAAACTTCGGAGGAAAACAATTAGGGACACCTGGCAGGCAAACTAGCGATAAACACATTTCTGTATGGAAACGGCGTCAGGGCAGATTTCTTTTGCGATAAATCAAAACGTATGCAACAAAGTTTTTTTTTTTTTTTTTTTTAAGGCATGACGTCATCACGCACACCATTTTTATCGATAAAAGGCCATTTGAATGGAAACAGGCAGAAGACGGCAAATTTAGCAATTTTTTTTTTTTTACACATTTTCACTTTGATACTGATGTTTATTTAGCTATTTATCTTATTTTTATTTATTCTTTATTTTAATGGTCAGTATTTGACTGATACTAAACAGTACTGATGTTTTTAAAGCTATTTATTGTATATTTATTTCTTTATTTTCTCAGTGTTCATTTCTAGAATTTGTTGACAATGTATAATAATGTCAAATATTCTTTGATAAAAAATATTTAAGAAATCAGCCTTCTGAGTACCTTTTGCATACATATCGGTGAAAAATCCACACAGAAAAGGTCTGTTTTCATTCCAGCTCAAAAATTAAATATATCGGCCACCATATCGGTAATCTGTGAATTTTCCTTCTCTAAAATCGGTATCTGTCTCAAAAAGCCCGTATCGGTCGGGCTCTAGTATTTATATATTTTATGTAACATTAGAGCGAGCGGCCATGCTAAGTGGCTAACGTTAGGCTACTTGCATGTTTCAAATGATAAGCCATGCTTGAGGTTGATGAATGATAGGTGAACGCTTGCCTGCAAAGTTTGCATGTCACCTTATTGGGATCATCCTTTACCCTCTTGAAATAATCCCACATTTTGTATTTCCTGCCCAACATAAATAATTACCGCATGGACCAGCCGTGTAAACGATCATGTCTGTCCGTCACTGACTGCGTGACTTCGCCACTTCCTGTGGAGTTGTTTTTTTTTGTTTTTTTTTTCTGCGACCAACCGACCAGTCAACTTGGTCAACCAAGACTCTTCTTTTCGACTAACGTTTGGTCAACTGTTAGGGGGCAGCCCTATTTTTCACTGACTGGTTGGAATAATTTAAAGAAGAAAGTCCAAGTAATGATGCACAGTATTTATTAAAAAAAAAAAGCATCAAATACAAAAATGCAAGTCTGTATAGATGTCGGTGTTTTCCATGACCTAGGCAGTAAGCAAACATTTTCATCATAGATTTGGTGACATGCTGTGTGACAAGGGGGAGCTAAAGCATGTATAATGTGCCTTATAGCCTTACAAGATCAGATCACCAAAAAGGAAAATTTCATCATTTACTTACCCTTGTGACGTTCCAAACCAGTATGACTTCTGTGAACACCAAAGTGGCAGACCTGGGTAGCTCAGTGGTAAAAGACGCTGGCTACCACCCCTGGAGTTCGCTGGTTCGAATCCCAGGGCGTGTTTGAATCCAGTCAGGTGTCCTAAGCAACCAAATTGGCCCGGTTGCTAGGGAGGGTAGAGTCACATGGGGTAACCTCCTCGTTGTCGCTATAATGTGGTTCGCTCTCGGTGGGGCGTGTGGTGAGTTGAGCATGGATGCCGCGATGGATGGCGTGAAGCCTCCACACGCGCTATGTCTCCGTGGCAACGTGCTCAACAAGCCACGTAATAAGATGCGCGGGTTGACTGTCTTAGACGCAGAGTCAGCTGGGATTCGTCCTCCGCCACCCGGATTGAGACTAATCACTATTTGACCACGAAAAAACGCATTGGGAATTGGGCATTCCAAATTGGGTGAAAAAGGGGAAAAATCCAAAAAGAAAAGAAAAAGGGGGCTGCTTGGCAATTCGTTTTTTGCTGGTTTCACACACGCTCAACATCCACCCTTGCTGCCTTCGTTTGTGGAATTTCGCTGTATAGTTTACCCAAAAATGAAAATGATCTCATTTAGCTACTCGTCCTCGTGCCATCCCAGATGACTCTCTTTCTGCAGAACACAAATGAAGATTTTTAGAAGAATATTTCAGCTCTGTAGGTCTAGTGGTGGCCAGAAATCTGAAGCAGATAAAAGTAACCCATAAGACTCCAGTGGTTAAATCCATATCTTCAGAAGCGATATGATGGGTGTGGGTGAGAAACAGATCAATATTGGCAGGTGCATGCATTATTTTTTTTTTTTCCTCATAAGTTTAACTCCTAAAGACATGAATTGTATTCATGTATTGACAAGGCTGTCAGACACATCAGCGTTATCAACTGATGCCTATAATCCCAAAATGGCCAAATATCAGCTTAGCACTAGTCAATGCGTGTGTGTGTGTCTCATTTCATTGAGAGAGCCTGCACTCCTACATGAAAAATAAGGTTGAGTGAAAGGCCAGTTGTTTGTGGTCTGCATTGTTGTTTTTAGAGCATGTGTGGTGGTTTGTGCTGGCACGCTAATGTTTTGGTTTGGTTCATGTCTGACAGATCCAGTGCTGCTGTATCAGGTTTGCTTACATGGTGGGAATATTTCCCAGCTACACCTGCATGTTTTTGTGTGCGGTAGATTTGAATGGTGAAACTGTAAATTTAAAATGTTGATCAGTGTCAAACAGTAGTAATGTTACTGTCGCAGTTATTTCTTTAGGTAAGTTTGAAGGCAGGTAAAAGTATAGAAGAAAGCTTATGCTGTAATGGTCATGGATTGTCTCTGTTGTTGAAAAGTGGATGCTTATATGAATGATTATTTAACATTTATACAGTAGAGCAAAGTTCTATAAAATCCCCAGTACCTTGTGAATTAAAATTTTTGGCTGATTTGATGCTTTCAGCTACAATTTAAGTGTGTAATAAATCTGTGTAACCTGGACCTCTCAGCCTAAAGCACACTGTACAATTTTGGCCACGATTCTGCCGTCTGAGGCACAGGGCAGATTCGGCAATCTTACAATGTTCAGTGTGACATGTTCACAAACGGCCGATTTGCAATGATCTTCAGCTCCTCTCTTGCACCCCAATTCACTTGGAAAGAAACCTGCTCCGCGTTTGCACCACCATAGCAATATTTGTACCCAGTTATCCATCTACTCAACCGCTTTGTGTTTTTTCTACTTTTCATTTTGTATAAAAAGTTTTAATAAATAAGCAGAAAATACTTGGAGAAAAGTGTAACACTTCAGCAATATGAAAGCATTATTCTCTGAAATAAATAGAGCATAGGCTACAAAACGAAATAAAATTGCATTTTCTGAACACGTTTTTCTTTACATTTATCATGCATTTTCTTTACAATGTTTTTTTAATTACTATTTTACTTATAATAAATTTACTTTAAACATCTGTAAACTTCTTTAGTTAAGATTCACACCACTCCAGTTTTATTTAAAAATAAATAAAATAAAAGGGAAAGATTGAACAATTTATACTGGTAATTATTTATGGGATGTTTTAATCCAAATCAGCAAATACAGTTGGATAAAATGATAGAAATTGATGTCATGTTTGTACATCATCCATAGGGAATTTGCAAGCGTGATATATTATCAGCCTTTATGATTTTTCGAATCATAGGTTACTTTAGGTTACTAATCTAAAAGAGGCGATAGACGTACTATAACCCACTTTTTTTGTTTTCTCCAATGTGAATGGAGAAGTTTGTAATTTTTCGGGCCACAAGTCTTTCTATTTCCACAATGAATATTTTCATATTCATTTTGTGGTAGCTCATTACTGTAGGCTACCTCCCGCACTCCCGTTCATTCTCAGCATCTATAATTTTCTGTATTTGTGATCAGGCTGTCTTATTATAGGCCTATTTGACAAAATCCATCTTTCATGTAAATGTTAGCCTATGCTCGTGATGGAGTGGTATTGGAGCAATGGAAATGCTGATGTCCTGCCTTTCAGAGAGAGAAAAAAATGCTCCTCCGTGGTGAGCAAATTTCGCCGTTTCACTTCTATTCCGCAACACTCCTGTAATGTGAGTCATGTTCACTGATCGGGACGATTGGGACCACAGTCGGCTATATTGTGCAGTCTGACAATGTCACACAGTGTGCCATGGTGATATCAGTGCGTTTATATCATACAGTCTGACAAGCAACAATTGTAAAGGACTATTATAAATCATACAGTGTGCACCCACCTTAAGTTTCTGCTGGTCCAGGTGTGTCATCAAAATATCAGGTCAGACTGCTATGAAGTCCGAGTTTGGTGTGGAATGGCATACTACCATACCATTCATACTATTTTTGTGGCATACTGTCAACAGTCTGCAAATTTTCTGAATGCATGCAGGGCTCGACATTAAGCATTGTGATGTGCTTGTCCTTTGGACAAGTAAATTGGTTATTCACTTGTCCAAGTAAAAAAGTTGCTTTTCTGGAAAGAAATGGCTTCCTTTTTTTTTTTTTTGTATTTTCTAAAATTAGCAGTAAAAATGTTAATGTTTAATGTTAACAAAATGCATTACATTCTAATGAATCTTGAAAAAGTACCAATATGGGTTGTTGACAAGTAACATACATAACATAGGAAAATTAATCAACAACCCAATACCTTTACACTTAACATGTCCTCTCTAGAAACTAGGGATGTGTGGAATGACTAATTTCACTGACGTTTAAACGAAAATGAAGTCAACTAGTCTAAAAAGAAACCAACCTTCAGAAAACAGTAAAAAAAAAAAAGTGTTTATGCAACCCATGTAAAATACTTGATCTATTCCAAATCCGACGCTAAATTCCACCGGAAAGGGGCATTTATCTGCAACGTGCTCGCCTTACATTATGATCATTGTACATTAAATATAGAACATGACACGCATTCACTGAATCAACGTTAGTGAATAATTAACAGGCATATTTATTGAAAACAATTGAATGAATAGTGCAGCACCAACAGAGCAACCCAGCCTGTTCTAAACGGAAATCACCATGTAAAATATATTTAACATACTAAAACAGTCAGAACATTGTTGAAAATAATTAACAGGTAGGTTAAGCCAACCTGAAAAGTTGCACGTATTTCAAGATGTTGTCTTCTTGAGCATCAGTGTATGTTTGCGCCTTGTGTAATAGTTGTCCCTCAGTTGTCCTAAGTGTCAAAAGCTTGATTTATTTTATTTTATATATATATATATATATATATATATATATATATATATATATATATATATATATATATATATATATATATATATATATATAAATCCTTAAATAAGACAGTTTTTTTGCATGATCAGTCATATTTTCAAAATCAATGCCAAAATTTCACAATTTCTGCAAGGGTATGCAAACTTCTGAGCACAACTAATATATATATATATATATATATATATATTTTTGCATACCCTTGCAGAAATTGTGAAATTTTGGCATTGATTTTGAAAATATGACTGATCATGCAAAAAAACTGTCTTATTTAAGGATAGTGATCATATGAAGCCATTTATCACATAGTTGTTTGTCTCCTTTTTAAATCATAATGATAACAGAAATCACCCAAATGGCCCTGATCAAAAGTTTACATACCCTTGAATGTTTGGCTTTGTTACAGACACACAAGGTGACACACACAGGTTTAAATGGCAATTAAAGGTTAATTTCCCACACCTGTGACTTTTTAAATTGCAATTAGTGTCTGTGTATAAATAGTCAATGAGTTTGTTAGCTCTCACGTGGATGCACTGTGCAGGCTAGATACTGAGCCATGGGGAGCAGAAAAGAACTGTCAAAAGACCTGCGTAACAAGGTAATGGGACTATATAAAGATGGAAAAATGGATTGAAGGGAGTGAAGCTGAAAGTGCTCATGATCGCTCAAACAGTCTCTATCACTCAATACAACGTCTAATTGTCACGACTCGCATTACATCACGTATACTCTGATTTGTATATGCATGTTAATTTGTTGTTTAATTTGTTTTTATACCCATTTGCAGTTTCTCTATCCTCTCCGTGCTCACAGTCCAGTGAGTCAGAATTACTACCGTAATGACTCTAGAGAATGGGCAACTTGATATTCAGACACGTGTAGTTCTTACACATTTTTAAAAACAAACCTGCAGATTCCTCTGAATAACAGCATGTCTGAAAGTTTAAATTTGTGAATGCTTAGGCTTGCCAACAATTCACCCTCCAGAGGCCCCACTGTCATGCTTCAAGGGCTGAAAAAGCACTCATTCATTACAGTAGCAGTGTATTTGTGATTCCATGCATGCTTCAAAAAAGATCAGCCCTGATTCTAGGCGCGATCGGACTATCGCCAATAACAGACTGAAGGCGAAGATCGTCCGATTTAGATCGGTGGCCAATCGGTCAATGCATCCCTACAATTAAGCCCACCCAAATCTGAGTTTTAATTGTTTTCTTATAGAAATATTAACAGCCTTCGAATAAAGTGAGTATTAAATCAAAGATTAATCTCTCATCTAAACACTCATGTTATGTTTTTTCATAAACTGACAAAATTATGTTACTTTATTTTACTGCAAACATGAAAAGTCTGGAGTGGGCTTATAAGGAACATGTGTACCATTTAAGCCCACATGTGTTCTTAATAAGCCCACTATGATTTTAAAAATGTAAATAAGTCGCGTTTCACTAAAACACCTCGATTTTGATTTAGATATTTAGATTTAGACCTCACACATCATAACCAGTAAATTTAAATATTTAATTTCTGAATATGAAAGTCCTTATAATAATTTTCTTTGCCTATTCATTTTCTCCCTGCAATGAAAATAGATTCAGTATGTAGAGTTGACAAGGAATTCAGTTTAATATGAGGTTCAGTGGGTTATTTGCTTATTGGGCTTATTAGGAACAATAGGGGTCAGTGGAAAATAACCATAAATAATTTAGAATAGAGTCAAGGTATATAATGTTCCATGAATAAAAAAACACTGTGTAGAGCATGTTTGTAACTGACATTTAAACATAAAATAATTATTCTGCTTTTAAGCTATGAGCAAACAGGCTTTTCTAAGGCACTGTTCCTTATAAGCCCACATGAAAACAAAGTTATATTTCTGGATTATAATTACAAACAGGGCACTAAATCTTGTTTGAGCTCAAGAAGCTTCTTAAATAATTTCATTTAGTGTGGTTATCAGCTGTTTTTGTTCATTTTCTTTTACTACATCTATCTTTGTCCTGCACTAGCTCCATATCCTCATGAAATCCATCTTTTCAAATACAAATAAAGAATTGCTGTTAAATACAAAGAAAATACATATCAAGTTGCATTTGATTTATTAATCTCAATTCAAAATTTATCATTTCTCACCCGATTTGTGAATCTGACTCCAGATAAATGGCTTTTTTTGAGGACATCAAAAACAGTTACGTTTTGGATAGAGGTCGACCGATAGTGGATTTTACAGATACCGATAACTAAGCTGGGCAGTACCTGCTGATAACGGATTAATCAACCGATAGTTTTTAAAATTGATACTGAATGAAAAAATACCTTTTTAATGTGCTACATTACTGACTGCACTTACAAGATATAGCTGGCTAACACAGCAAACAGATGTGATAAATATGAGTGACATAATTGTCAGGGACAGGGTTAACATTATATTAGTTATATTGAAAAGGGGAAATGATGGGGTCATTGTATATTAACTTTCCAGTATGTATTTCGCTTATCGGTCTGGCACTAGTGCTGAAATTTATTACAAAAAAAAAAAAAAACAGTACTGACTGAACCATGAAAATGTATTGAACTTTTTTAAATGAAATAAATATTAATATATATGAACTAATTTTTGAATTTTAAAGTCAGCTGATCTTTAAATTGACGTTGTTTCCTTAGTCCAGAAAAGGGCGCAATAAATACAAACTATACAGCACCGTTATATTATTGCATAGAACATTCTTATCCTGGTTGTTAAAAAAAAAGAGCATTTTGGTTTTCAACTAATGTGCATAAAATAAATCAATAAGTTTAGTCTGTCCATATTTTCAAATGTTAAATCAAAAGTAAAACGAGGGGGGGAAAGTGCTTCAATAGGCAGTTCACGTGGTGTTACACTTGCACCGATTCCACAGTATACTACCCCAGACTCAAGCTATAATAACAGCACATTGTTTTTTATTCATTACAGTTGTATGTAGGGTTGCAGTATTCACAGATAGCAGTGGTATTCGGCTGAACACGGTGGTGAAGTGGCTCAGATTATGAGCCCAGGGTAGGGTCTGTTCAGACAGACAGAACACAACAGACTGGAACCGAATGCGAGGATCTCGAGACACACATTTCCCAGTTGAACATCTTTCCTGACAAAGCATTTAAACAACTCATTGATTAATCTGAGAAACGCTTATAAGAGAGCAAGACGCAATGGCCAAAGACCTCCACCAACTGTAAGGGGCTGTTCACACCAAACGCTTTTGCAACCATCCATTTGTTTTTCTATGTAAACGCTCGCTAGAAGAACGTCTTTGTTTCGCTTTGTTTTTGTTTATTCAGCGTCTCTTGCAGGAGCGCTGTTTTTAGATGATGTGTCTTATTAAAAAGAACTTTAAAAAGCATCTTGAGACACCTGCTTTCTGTTAAACTGTATTTGTTGCGCTGTCTAGCCTTTTTTTAGTGCAAGAATGTGATCGATCTGAAATCATATTACAGTGAGGATGAAATTGATTTGAAATCAGATGTGTTTCTGATTTATTTATATGTTTCTCTTGGCTGCATGAAGATATTAATTTGCTTTCTCACATCACTAGTTTTAAATATGCAGCTGACTAACGAATGCATAAACATGACCAGCTGGATATAAACTAATGCTAATAGATGGTAACAATCATGACATTTAAACATTTGGGTAGGACTTGCATGTATTTTTGTCACATTGTTCTAACCGCTTGAGGTTAGCTTTAATGGTAGCGTCTTCTCAGCGTTGTCAGCAAACATACTGCTGTTCTCTACTAATGCAGCATCTAGACAATAAATTAATTACTTTGATATGACAAAGTGTACTGTTTACATACCGTTTCGTTGTCTCACGTGTCAAAACAAACACCACAAGGCATTAGTGAAGTGATAATTTTGATTTCCTCTAGAGGCCGCTCTCATACTGTAATGACAGCGGACCCTTCCCAGATGCTCCAGCACTGGGCGCAACAGGGAAAAACTATCGGTGTGGATTTTTGCCGATAACCAATAGTTCCAATAATCTGTTATCGGTGCCTATTAATCGGCAAAACTGATATATTGGTTGACCTCTAGTTTTGGAGCAACTTCCAAAATGGTCGCCGAACAGTGGTAGCACATGTTCCAAAATAACTCTAATGAAACATTTGTTTGGCTCCAAATATAAAGTAAACCGATACCAACAAATATGTGCATTTCATCTGCAACAAAAAAAAAATGGTCTTTTATATTTCAAAATAAAACTGTAAGTGGGTTTATTTGGTATGTGGGCTTAATAGGGTCACTTCCCCTACATATGATTTGATATTGGGTGACTGTTTTAAATCAACCTTACCATAATGTTGATTTCACATTATGCCAATTTTCAGCCTATGTTGTCGACATGTATTATTTGAGAAGATTTTGAGTTTCTTCAGAAGAATTTATAATAAAAAAAAAAAATTAAAAAAAAACACTTGCAGAAAATATCAAATTATGTAAAGCCCTCTTGCAGAAAATTAAATGTAAAATAAATGTAAACACTTGCAAAAAATATTTGACTAATACGGATACACGTGTGTGTGTGTATATTAGGGGTGTAATGATTCAAATTTTTCACGGTTTGGTTTGTATCACGGTTTTAGGTTCATGGTTTCGGTACAGATCGGCATTTGCAGTGTACAGAAAAAAAAATATTACTGCCAAATCCAAAGTAAGAATACTCTATTTTGTAACAAGCACTTCAACAGGCTTGCCCTGAATAAAAATCATAGTTTTACAGTAACCATAGTTCAACTGTGGTATTTGTATCTATATGGAACCTACAGTATTACTGTTGTAAAACCATTGTTAATTGTATCAAAACCATGATTTCTTCAAAGAAAACCATGGTGACAGCAGTCATGGTTACAATATTACTATAGTAAAACATGGTTCATTTTAGCTGGGTCTTTAACTAAAACGTTTTCTCTAATAAATCAACATTTTAACTTAATACCTGCACTATTACGCTACATCGACATAAAATGCATTTCAACCTCTACTGCACATATTAAATATTCAGAAGCTGTACATCATTGTAGAAGGAACTTTGCTATTAAAATGGATACGAGGGATGTTGTGACACGGCTCGAGTGTTTTAATCATACGTGGAAATCCCACATCTTCACCAACAGAGTAGGGAAACGTATAGTTGGCAGTGAACACCCCAATCGCTTAAGTTATTGTTTTATGCCTATCCGAATCGGTATGGAGTGTTTGCTTAAAAACGAAAGGGAGTGTGTGCCGTTTCAGCTCATCTTTCCCCGGTGGTTTGGGCGTAATTTATCATATGTCGATGTATTACCAGTATACAGCACTCGCGTCGAGCGATGTCTGCAAACAGTGCCTGTTTTGTGAACTTTTTTGACCATCGCTGTTGTAGTAGAAAATGTTTCCAGACAGGAGACCTGAATAATGCAGGGTGCTTCTCTATCAGTGGCTTGTTTTCTCCACTTGCCATTTTCAAAATACACACCACACTTGCAGAACAGTGATGTCATCAAGTTGACCCACGTGAAACACAGGCTGAGCGTATACATCTACAGATCCATTCAGGTGCATTAGCGGAGGTTGTAACTGTGTGTGTCTATTTGATGCTTTATTTTCTTCACAAAATCTTGTGTTCCAGATGTGTCAATAAACTTAAGGTGAACTGCGGTGCCAATGCTTCTCGAATTGTGGGTGGCGAACCGTCGGTTCAATTTTTTTTTTTTTTTTTACCAAGAACTGTTACCACCCCTGAGAGAGAGAGAGAGAGAGAGAGATATATATTAGTGTCTAATATATATATATATATATATTAGACATGTCTATATATCAAGATGATTTTTGGCTCATTTTTCCATTAATATATTAAATTATTATTGTTATTAGGCTATTATTATAATCAAATTAATATTACAAATAATTTGCTCCGCAGAACACAGACATGCACTTGAAGAAACGCACTTTATTATATTATTAAATAAATATATATATATATATATATATATCATGAAGAAGGGAACAAAATGAATTTATTCACACACATGATGTATTTTCCTGGACAACAAATGAAGTAGGTTCTTTGCCAGAGAGATGTTGCCCTTCACAACTGTTGTAAAGCCATCTTTCAAAAAGTTGAACAACACACATTTTTTTTCCAGTTTCATTTGAATTTTTAGTTAAATAAAAAAGTTCAAAGTTTGAAATCAAGGTGACTTGCTTTATTGTGTAGGCTTAACCGTAACCCTGCTTAACAAAAATTACCCCATAATACCACCTAGTGTCGGTTTCCTGTGGAGTTTTTTGTTTTTTTTTCTCTGCGACCAATCAAAACTTGGTCGACCCAAGACTCTTCTCATTGACTAACGTTCGGTCGACCATCAGGGGGCAGCCCAAATATGTGAAAAATTTTAGGCCCTTGGGAAAAATGTTGCATAGTAAGGATGTCTTCATAAATTATTCAAAAATAAATGGTTTTCATTTATCAGTTAATGTCATATAAAGTCCAGTAAACATAAAAAAAGCTAAATCAATATTTGGTGTGACCACCTTTTGCCTTCAAAACAGCACCAATTCTCCTAGGTACTCCTGGATACAGTTTGTCTTGGCTGTTGGCAGATAGGATGTTCCAAGCTTTTTGGAGAATTTGCCACAATTCTTCTATCTGTTTAGGCTGTCTTAATTGCTTCTGTCTCTTCTTGTAATACCAGACTGACTCAATATTCAGTGGGGGGGGGGGTGTACTGTGGGGACCATGCCATCTGCTGCAGGGCTCTCTGTTCTTCTATTCTATTTGCAAAAGTAATGTTTTGGAGTCTAAAATGTATATTTCCTATTGACACACTAAAGCTGAAAATATAAATAACCATCTTAAGACAAATGTTTTTGTGAAGCATCTTATGTGCCTAAGACTTCTGCACAGTATGTGTGTGTGTGTGTGTGTGTATGTGTGTGTATATATATTATATATTTTGTCTTATTGTGTATTTCTATATATTGTATTTTCTATTCACTTTTTATTCTATTTTTGTTATTTTCTCTGTCTTGTTCTATTGTTTGTACTCTGGAAGCTTCTGTCATTAAGACAAATTCCTTGTATGTGTAAGCATACTTGGCAGTAAAGCTGATTCTGATAACCTCTTTTGGTTGCACACATGGATATTTACATAACGCAATGTACACAATATAGCAAAATCTCTATCGATTGACACTTTATATCATCACCACGATATAGGCTATATCGTCATATCGCCCAGCCTTACTGCCTACAACCTGTTCTCAACCCTAGACTTTTATACAAAATTGGTAAAATACAAAGTAATGATTTATTTGCAAGATAGCAATGTTTCTTGCTGAATAAGAACATTCAACATTGTGGTGTCGATTGTGGTTGTGCGATATGACCAAAATCATATATCAAAATATGATTAATTTTATATCATGATATAGTAAAAGTTTTCTGGAATATCAATAACAATTGTTTGTATTAAATAACCATATTGTAACACCTATTTTTGGAACTCCAGTCAGTGATTTTAATTTATAAAGTATTTAAACTACTTCCTCCTTATTCTGAACAAGACAATGTCAGTGTAAATAAACAAAAATCAACCTTTCCAAAATGCCAAATATAACAGTCTGCCACATTTCAGTTTAAAATGTTGACCAATGTTATTATTATTAAACTTTGCTCAAGAAACTTGATCTTTTCAAAGCAATGCAACAAAGAAAATAAAACATTAAGTTTAAAAATGTCCAATGAAAATAAACAGTTCTTGAAGAAAATTAATATATCTTCTTACGAGATAAATAAATGACCGAATTAATGTGCAGTTCATCTTTTGACTTTCATAATATTCTTTTGCTTGCTTCATTTTGAGGTGGTAAAACCAATCGCTTGTATTATGAGTGATTATCATCGTGTGAAACTGTTTGCAGATTATAATTTTCTGCTCTGTACACCATGTCACACCTGTTTTATTAACAAGCTCCTCTTCATTTTCTTGACCTGTTGAGATTTCTTTCTTCATTAGGGGTTTTCCTGGGTCAAAAATTGAGTAATGGTAGTTATCCCGCTCTGAGCTCTCCTGTCTCTGGAGCTCAATTATCAGAAAGCCTGCTGGATTCGCGAGCGCACTTCGTAGCTCCAGAGACAGCGCACGCCACAGTCACGTGAAACATTCATGTGTCCGTTGAGAAAAAAGTTGCACTTTTAAAGCGCCAAACGCGCAATGAAGGTCATTAAAATTTGCTTGGGCAGCTGCAGAAAAATGTTCAATGCTGGAAAAACCGTGTCCATGTTTCTTCAATTCTCTGTCTCACGTGAAGCCCTGCCCACTGATAGATAAACCCACATTGCGCACATGGATATTTGCATATTACGATATAGCAAAATCTGTTGACACTGTCAATCGCCACAGTGTATATCGTCTTATCACCCATGCCTAAGCATAGTATTTTAGTAAGATCTTAAATGTAGTAGGCAGTAGGTATATAAAACATATCGTGCATTTAGTAGTATGCTAATATTCCATTCTGAATGTCGCCAATGTTGGAAACAGATGCAGTGTGTTATGTTAGCTAATGTTACCAATTAGTCACATGCCATATGATGACTTGGCGGCTTATGCCAAGTTCGGACACAACTTTAAACAGTGTCTGAACACACTTCTATGGGACTAAGTCTTCTTTCTTTGTTTGTGTAGGAACACCATCTCCAGCGGGCGATCTCTGCTCAGCAAGTGTACGGGGAGAAGAGGGATAACATGGTGATTCCCGTCCCAGAGGCTGAGAGCAACATCGCCTACTATGAGTCCCTCTACCCGGGGGACTTCAAGATGCCCAAACAGCTCATTCACATACAACGTGAGTCAACCTGTATTCACTAAAGGCCAAACTGCTCATTCAGCTTCAAGTCTTAAGCCGTGCATGTGCGAAAGCGAGTAGCCTAAAGGCCCCAATATACTTCTGGAGAAGTTCTTCATTCAGGGGTAAAAAAGTTTGAAACGGAACATACAGACACCCACCACATCGCTGTGGGAGGCATTTAGAAATGCTTTTAAATATGAAGACGCTCAAGACTACATGTAAAACCTTAACTAATGTGACATTAAATGTGTTATCAATGACTTTATGCCTCATTCTATGAGTAGAATTCACATGACATCAATAAAAGAAGCTGTTTCAACTAGGGATGTGCGGAACGACTAATTTCACTGGCATTTAAATGAAAATTTTGAAGTCGACTAGTCTAAAAAGAAACCAGCCTTCAGAAAACAGTCAAAAAAGTGTTTATTTGACCCATTTAAAATACTTCATTCCAAATCCGACGCAAAATTCCACTGAAAAGGGGCATTTATCTGCAACGTGCTCGCCTTACATTATGATCATTGTACATTAAATATAGAATATGACACGCATTCACTGAATCAATGGTAGCGAATATTTAACAGGCATATTTATTGAATGAATAGTGCAGGACCAACAGAGCAACCCAGCCTGTTCACAAAAAACTGAGTTCACAAAAAATCTTCCTTTAACACATTAAAACAGTCAGGATATTGTTGAAAATAATTAACAGGTACACTAAGCAAAATCTGAGAGATAAAATGTGCTGAAAAGTTGTGCGTGTCGTGCATTAGCCATTGATCTAATTTGACAGCTGTTAACCAATAACAGTTATGATGTAAAAAAAAAGTGTGAGGTGCACACAGAATAAAAGAGTTTAACCCGTTAACAGTTGGCACCTCGTTGAAAATAGCCTTCTTAATCAGCAGATTTAAAACAGTCCTTTTCTAGGCTAGGAAGGTTTTCAAAAGCATAAATTTTTTTTTGATGAGCAAAATTAACGCATCGATATGGTCCGGTGAAAGACGGGACTTGACACACCTGAGGCTGCTATCCTACGCTTGAGAAATAGTCTCGCACATAGACTCCCCTAGTTTCAACCACTCAATGATGATTTAAAGAAGTATACAGCTCTGGGAAAAACTTAAGAGACCACTGCAAAATTATCAGTTTCTCTAGATTTACTATTTAAAGGTATGTGTTTGAGTAAAATGAACATTTGTGTTTTATTCTATGAAATACTGACAACATTTCTCCCAAATTCCAAATAAAAATATTGTCATTTAGAGCATTTACTTGCAGAAAATGACAACTGGTCAAAATAACAAAAAAGATGCAGTGTTTTCTGACCTCGAATAATGCAAAGAAAACAAGTTCATATTAATTTTTAAACAACACAATGCTAATGTTTTAACTTAGGAAGAGTTCAGGAATCAATATTTGGTGGAATAACCATGATTTTCAATCACCGCTTTCATGCATCTTGGCATGCTCTCTACCAGTCTTTCACACTGCTGTTGGATGACTTTATGCCACCGATCCTCCACCTGGTCATCTAATGGTTAGACGGAGACCTGGAGAGACCTTCAAGCCACATTGTCTCACACCCACTGTGAAATTTGGTGGAGGATCGATGATGATCTGGGGGTACTTAAGCAAGGCTGGAATTGGGCGAATTCGTCTTTGTGAAGGACGCATGAATCAAGCTACGTACAAGGTTATTCTGGAAGAAAACTTGCTTCCTTCTGTTCTGACAATGTTCTCCAACTCTGAGGAGATTGGTTTTTCCAGCAGGACAATGCTCCTTGCCACACAGCAAGGTCAATCAAGGTGTGGATGGTATACCACCGGATCGAGACCCTGTCATGGCCAGCCCAATCTCCAGACCTGAACCCCATTGAAAACCTCTGGAATATGATCAAGAAGATGATGGATGGCCACAAGCCATCAAACAAAGCCAAGCTGCTTGAATATTTACATCAGGAGTGGCATAAAGTCACCCAACAGCAATGTGAAAGACTGGTAGAGAGCATGCCAAGACATTTTAACAGACATTTAGTAGACTGTTAATAGGGATGGGCTTCTAGTTTATATAAAACAGCAGCAATAGCGATATGATAAGACACTAACTTAATATTTGTATCAATACTTTTATTAAACAGCAGAGTAAACCATTCTTCAGCCTATTAAAAGTTATTTACACCATGTCCTAACCAGACGCGACAGCGACAAGCAATCTGTCTGTCCACACTACATGCAACGCAACACTGTGATTATTCATACACTCAAATGATAATTAATTGCAGTAAAATCAGAAATCATAACAGTCAGGTGGAACAGTCCGTTTATTGAACGTAAATAATTTTGGCACTGTAGCCATGTATGGACGTACGCTTTTTCTACGGCAAGCCCCAAGGGGATAAATATACAATCACACACATCCACTGGACAAAGTTACATTTATGAATCGAATCCTAATTCATTGTGTTACAGTTGTTTGTTCGCATGGTTCTCCTGTTGTTATTTTGCCGATCTCAGCGTGACAGGGAAAAGGAGAGAAACCGGTATGTCTGTGACGGAACTCCGGCTGAAGAAAGCGAGACCTCAAGCACAACTGTATTTAGGTGTTACACCCTCGGCCAAAATGACATTGTTCTTAACTGGCTAGTGAGATGACGGCTTTTAATGTACTGTTATGAGGGGGATTTCAGAATTGTATATTTGTGGATGGGACAGCCCAGGATGACGTCAGTGAAATCAAAAACAGGTCAAATGTGGAATGGCGTGTCGCATTCGTGGTTGGTTAGTACAAAAACTTTGATTAACATGGATTTTTTTTTATTTGATTTTTTTTACGGGTGTCGCTGCGTCGCATCTGGTTAGGACATGGTGTTTGTTAGCCTAACTTTTGGCCAAGGAATGTGGCAGTTTTTAATTTTCATAGTGTGCCTATATCACTTTTACAGTTGTGGCAAATGCTTGCAGTTGAGTGACTCTACTTCTCGCTCTGTTTCTCCAATAAATTCTCTCTCTTACTGTCTGTAGCATTCAGTCTGGACACGGAACAGCCAGATTTTGATCTGGACTCTGATGATGACACATTTGTTAATAAGCTGAAGAAAAAGATGGACGTGGGAGCCCTGCAGTTTGAAGAAATGATTGACCGACTGGAGAAAGGCAGTGGAAAGCAGGTACCGGAGGCGGGAAAGAGCTGGGAATAGTCAGGATTGTTTATATTCTTGAAGGGACAAATGTACAAAATGTGTGACATTTGGTTTTTGAGGTATGATGATTAGTGGTTGACCAATATGTTTTTTTTTTTATAATGGCCGATGCCGATATCCAGAGAGCAAGGTGATAGGCCGATTACAAAGCTGATATATCATACAGTTTTAATATAGTAAATAACATAAATATAATATTGCTATAAAAAAAAACTCTTATTTAGCACTATATTTACTCACAAAAAAAAAAAAATATTGTATTTTAAATGGTAGATAGCAGTTTCTTCAGATTACTGTTTAGTAGTCAAGTAATTTATTTGTATAGTGCCTTTCACAACACACATTGTTTCAAAGCAGCTTTACAGAAAATCATGCATCAACAGAAAATTAAACCGTAATATCTATAGAGTCATCATTGTGTAGTTTGATTAAATATGGTTATGAAGTGTGTATAAAAACAAGTAATTAAATAATTGTGTTTAGAAACCCAGTGATCAAGCCGAAGGCGAATGTGGCAAGGAACACAAAACTCCATAAAATGTTGGTTAATGAAGAAAAATAACCTTGGGAGAAACCAGGCTCACTGTGGGGGCTAGTTCCCCTCTGGATAACAGCATTCATATAATGCCAGTGTTACTTGTTTATGTGCAGTGCAAGTCATGGTTTAAAATTATTAAACTTAAGTGTTTAAACACTGGCCCTTAACAGATTTTGTAAGAACTGTAAGATTAATGACTAATGTCTTTGAAGTTCATCCTGGATTAACTGCAGAAATTCGTATAGATGCATTTTCCTTTGTTAGTTGGCTGATGAAGGCTTTTGTTGGCAGTTAATTGATAGTCTATGTATTCCATTTTAAGAGTGTAGTCCATCATTAGACCAAGGTGATGCAGGCCGAGATCAGTGAGGTGCATCGCAGTTCAACCGGCCGGTAATTTCGGTGAGGTTTATCCTAAGTCCAAGGTTCAGGCAATGTCATGTGAAGTATCCCATGTCTTATGGTTGGAGTTGGCATCAGTTCATTCTCTGAGGTCCATCGTAATAGACTTAAGTGATGTCTGGCTGGCACTAGCTGCATTTAGTCGTCATCACTCAGTGACACATAGCATTGGAGTCTGATACCAAGCAGGAATGGAGCCGTATCTGGCCGGTTCTGGTGACCTCGAGATAGGAGTCCCGAGGTTGAGACATGTAAACAAATAGAATAATATTAGCATAGATGCCATTTAATTTTTTATTTTTTTTTGCAAAGTTATATACTGTAGCAAGGGCAAAAGATGACAGATGATTTATTTATATCTGACTGTGTTACATTAAGCATTATTAGTTCAAAAGATTTACATTTATATGCTGTCCTCCTGAGTAACACCAAAAACATCACTGTAAATTGTAGCAAAACCACCTCCTCGACCCTTCAGATGAGGCTCATTTTTATAAGAATAACCTGGGGGAGTAGATTCATTTAAACTAATATATTCATCTGGTTTAAGACAGGTTTCAGTCAAACAGAGCACATCCAAAATATGATCTGTAATAATTTAATTTACAATTAGTGCTTTGGTTGAAATAGATCTAATGTAGCCCTATCTCTATATGATGTTTATCTTAAATATATATAAAAAAAAATTTTCCCCCTAAGTTTGACCTTAAACATTTTTCAATATGATTTAGTGAGGTGTTTGTGTTTGGTAGTTTGGGGAACAGACATGGTCTCTATATGATATTTAGGTAATACAGTCTCTGTTTTGTAGTTTATGTGACATGTGATGTCTCAAAGCAGCTAGCAGACGTTCGGATTAGCCAGTTTGTCTGCTTCCTGACCTGGGCCCCAGTTTCAAATACTATCACTATTAAGACTATGAGCCAAATTACTAGAGAGGAGAGTGGCACCTTCTCTGGCGGGATGGAGTCCGTCTCTCTTTAGCTGGTCAGGTCTACCCCAAATATGAATATGTGAATATGCCACCGAGACGTCACCCAAACGGGGGCCACCCTGTGGAGGCTCTTCAGCCTGAACCAAACTGTATGTGTTGCTCACTGTACTACCCGCATCCGAAACAGTATCTACCAGCTTCTCTTTCTCACTGGCCTACAGGAGCATTCGAATGAGGGTCTCTTACTCATTAATCGTCTCCATCAGCCTGACTAATTCCTTACATTTATCACATGTGAATCCCTCAGTGCTGACAGAATAAGCTATAGTAAACACGTGGCATGGAATGCAGCAAGCAATAATATGAGCGGATGCCATGACTGACCACAATTGTTTGTTGTTGTTGGTTGTTCCTGAGCAGCGAGGGTTTGAGATCAACGTGAATCCCTCACGCAGTTGTGTGTTATGGTTGTTCTGGATAAGCGGTGCTTTGAGATCGATGCAATAATCCGTGTAACACAAAGAAAACGGGTGCGCGCTGTAAAATGCACTGTTTAATTCCGATAAAAATAGAAAGCGGATACACGTGGAAAAATGCACGTAGTTGAATCGCGATGAGAATAATGCGGGGGAAACCTGATGCATGCTAAAAAATGGCAGATATTAAAGATTAAAATCTGAAAACTGATAGAAAAGCATGCTTAAAAAAAACAACAACAAAAAACTAGCAGGCTACAAACACAGACTCGAGCTAGGCAACAGGAAGTGACGTCAACCCAAGTGTGCGTGTATACACGTTGTATACAATTGCTGTTTTTGTAATGCACATTCATCAAATTTTAGTAATTTATTTGCACACAAAGAAATTTATATTTTAGGAAGAAGGAAATAACAGTACGCTGAACAGTAAGGAAACTGGTCTTCGAACAGTTTGAAAAGCACCTTATATTAAAGGTGCATCCTACCCCCGTATAAGGCCTCCGGAGACAGCTTTTTCCTGGTTTCGGACGCAGACTTGAAGTTGCGCTCATGCGGATCCAGCAATCTCCTGACAGTTTAAACGGCCTGGATCGCCTGCTTGGATTGTCGTCATGATTTGGGAATCAGAGGAACTTTTGATCCTGTTACTGAAGTTATTGATACTGGCTGATGGAATACGGAAGATAGTAGATGAGCGCTCGATGGGAAGAAACCGCTGGATTTTCGTGAGGTTCGTGAATGACATCTGTTTAAATGAGATATCTGCATATTTGCAAACAGTAAATAATACAAGTTTTATTGATATTTGCCTTATCATTAGAAAAGTTACAGGGAACTGTTGAGGAGAGACTGTTAGAATACGTGCTTTAAAGGTAAATAAATGAGCGCTCCACAGGATGCTGGATCTGCTAAAGTTGTGTGAGGTTGGTTTATTACATCTGTTTAAATGAGATGTGCATATTTGCAGAGGGTATATGATATTAGTTTTATTAATATTTGCCTTTTTATCATTAGACAAGACAATTGAATGTTACAGGAAACTGTTGAGGAGAGAGAGGTAGAATGAAACAGGCGAGCACTTTAACACTGAGCTCAAATGCGTCTGCCGCGACTCTGATATGTGGATTGCTTAAATGACACTGTGTTGCACACCGGCCTATTATTGTATTAACATGACACGTAACAACAAAATGAACCATGACTGGTAGTTTACATGTCTCATTCACTTCACATGCAAGTAGGCGATTTTTGGTCCCCTCAAGAAAAAAAAAACAGCCAAATGGGAAAATTTATTGGCCGATGCCAATAATTAAAGTTAGAATATCGGCGAGATATGAGTTGACCACTGATGATGGTGGTGGGCGCCATCATTCTCTTGATGGTCTTCAGGGTCAATGGTGTAAAGTGTTTCTCTTTAACTGAGGAGGTGCTGCATAGGGGTGTAACGGTTCAAATTTGTCACGGTTCGGCATTTACCATGTTCAGAAAAAAAATTACTACTTCCAAATTCAAATTAAAAATACTGTATTTGGTAACAAACATTTCAACAGGTTGGTCCTTAAAAAAAAAAAAATCATGGTTTTAATGGGCTACAGTAACCATAGTTTGATCATGGTATTTGTAGTAAAAACATAGTAACCACAAAATCAGGATGGTTACTTTCATAGTACAATATATAGTAAAACCATGGTTACTATGGCTTTACAGTATTACTGTTATAAAACCATGGTTAATTGTATCAAAACCATGATTTCTGCTAAAGTCTTAGTTACTTTAGTCATGATTACTACAATATTATTATAGTAAAACCCTGGTTAATTTTCTTTAGGGACCTTAACTAAAAAAAACATCTCTAATTGTTAAATCAACAAAGTGCATTTTAAACTCAACAAATATTCAATGTTCGGAAGCTGTACATCACTATAGAAGGAACCTTGCTGTTAAAATGGATATGAGAAGGGTGTCGTGGCTTTATGCTGAAATCCCACATCTTCATCAGTGGAGTATGGCAACTAGGGCTGCAACTAACGATTATTTTGATAATCGACTAATCTAACGATTATTAGAACGATTATTCGACTATTCAGCTTGTGCCCCGACTTAAAAGGTTGTATTAAACGTGTTTGCTAACAATAAAGAGGACAAAATCATCTTTTAAAAATACCTCTAAATGACATTAAATTAAAGGGAAAAAATACTTTTTATGTTTAATTCAGTAAAAAGTTCACTACAAAAAAATCCTATTGTTATCAAGTGTTTTTTTTGTTTTTTTTTTGTCAAAATCCTTAAAACAAGACACATTTACTTGAAGTAACATAAGATATTTAGACTTGCTTTAAGAGAATGTGTCTTATATATAAAATACACTTATATTTATGTGTTTTTTCACTTGGTTATACTTCTGCGAGTGCAGTAAAGACAAAATACACTTGTATTCAAGATATATTCCCTAAAAGCAAGTCTAAATATCTTATATGCTGCTTCTCAGGTGAAATGTATTTTATTTATTTATTTTATTTGTTTTTTTGTTTTTTTTAAAGGATTTTTAGATATTTAAAATATTTGTATTTTTAATATTATATTCAACATTCTCCGATTAAAAAAAAATAAATTCTTCAGCAGTATAGCTGCTAAAGTAAATGTACGTTGTTTTAAAGGAGTTTTAGATATTTATATTGGAAAACAAGCCAAAACAAAAACAAAAAAAAATGTTTTTTTTTTTTTGCAGTGTATAATGGGCAAAGACTACCCTCTCTCTCACCTTTTTGTTCACTTCAATCCGTCTTTAACTCACAAAAAACTCTCTCTTATTAATAAAGCTGCGTTTTGCCAGTTTTCTTCACGATAAGAAATGCAGTGACACATATATTATGATTCAATAAGTTGCCATCGCGTTATAATCTAGCTGAATTTAGCGCGCGCACTCGAGGGATGAGCGTCCCCGCAACAGAGTGTACCTCATCCGGGTGCAGTTTTAATCTCTCCCCTTTAGATTGGGACACTTCGCGCAACTCATAGAAGAGGCGCTGACCGCACAGAGAAATGCCAGTTTCCTTATTTTAACTTTAATAAAGCTATAACGCATTAAATAGAATTGCATTAAAGATGTAATGCCGGGGTGTTTCCTTTAAAGACGCTCGACACGCAAGTTTTGCTTAAGCTGAGCGTCAGCTCCGGCTCTGCTTATTCCACAACGAGAGTGCTTCTATATTTACTTATTTTGTATTTTTGCATTATAATTCCCTCATACTTTGCAATCTACATCACCTGAAGCTGTTTGGAAAGTTTAGAGTGCGTCTGGACTGTGAGATGTATTTTCTTCCTCTCCTCAGTCAGGCGCGAGCTGCAGTACTGCTCTTGTGTGCAATCATTAGAGTTTCATATGATTTTGTTACGTTAAGATGAAACAACTATTCGACACGAAAATTTGATAAAATTGTCTAATGTTGACTAATCGTTTCAGCCCTAATGGCAACATAACTTCATGGCAATGAACACCAAGCGTTTTAGTTATTGTTTCATGCATGTCTGAATTGGCATTTTGTGCCTGCTTAAAAACGGGAGTATGTGCCGTTTCGTCTCACCTGCGGCTCTCTCCGGGTGATATCGGTGTAAATGATTATCGATGTATTGAGCAAATGATATGTTCATTTTGCAAGACTCTGGGAAAGCAAGATTGTGTTACTACTCTCACTCACTTGTGTTCATTAAAGGGTTGTTTAAAGGAGTTACATTGTCTAGCACTGGTGCTGGTGGAGTTTACCCTTTTCAACTCTGGGAACTGAGTCCGAAATTGACCCTTGCTAAGCCCCACTTTAAAAGCATTTCTGACCAATCCTATCTTAGCAGCTGTTGCTGTCTGCCATTTTGCTTTTTTCCAACAAGAGTCTACGGGAGTAATGTGTGTTTGAGCAGTTTTAAGCACAATTTTATAGAAATTATCAAAAAAAAAAAAAAAAAAAAAATTGTTTCTGGTTAACATAAAAAAATTCTAAATGTAAATCTTGAGGAGGGCATGCTATGGAATCAACGGAGTTAGCCCTCATTCACAAATGAACTTGTAAAACATCAGCAAAGACACCTACATTTGCTCCAAGGTATATTAAAGCATACAACTTGGCGTTAATTAACTTATGATCCAGGTCTTAGCAAAGGCGATAGTAAATTAAGTTCACAGAATTATAGTGTGTTATGAGTAGTTTTGTTCACTTACATCTAATGTTATCAGGTGTGTGATCGCTATCAAATGACACATTTCTATTTTCAAGTGACCGTGATAATCATTTGCCTCAGTTCTGATTCAGTCTCCACAGTTTTCAGTCAAATTACTGTATAATTTAGCAGTTTCTTTTACAAAAAGCATCAGATAAATATGCTTTAAAATGTCACTCTTCATTCCAGCCCACATAAGAATATTATCAATTCCCTTTGAGAATATTTAGCCAAGTATCGTGCCGTTCAAGGCAATCTCCTATTCATTCCTATAGGAAGTTCTGCAAAGATTGTCCGTGATCAACGGTAACCAAGAAGGGTGGAGCTTAACGAAGGATCTATTTTCAATGAGGAAACATTTTATATATAACCTTGCATTGTTAAAGGAATATTCTGGGTTATTTCCAAATTGATGTCTGATATTCATTTCTATATCAGTAATGCTGTCTATTATTTGGAACCTTAAATTTTTTTTTTAAACCATTTTTGGACACAGTACAGGCTGTAGCAAGCATTGTAACATGGACCTTAATTTTCACATTGTTTGAATGAGAACGTTGGCCAAGACTGAATATTAGATACATTTTTAAAACAGTTGCAGCCCTAAAAACAACTTTTAAATCAAATAACTGTTTCTAAGCTTCCCTAACATTTTTCTGTAAGGACATGGAGGAGGTTGATATGTAATAGATCGATTATATGGGTCATCCTGTTATTATGCTGGCAACATTGACTTGTTGTTAGCTCCATTGTGTTAGGTGCAAAATCTACTGCCAGCCTAATTAATGTATAATACACATTTTCTCTCTTCAAATGTGTTTGGGTAATTTTGACTATCATTTTTTGATGCTTGTAAAAGACTGAAGTATTCCTTTCTGGTTGTATGTTGCTGTTTTTTGTCTTTCCAGCAATTGCTAACATTCAAAATTTCTCTCTCACTCTCTTTCTGTCTGTCAGCCGGTGTCTCTGCAGGAGGCCAAGCTCTTGTTGAAGGAGGATGATGAATTGATAAAGGAGGTGTTTGAGTACTGGAGCAGGAAAAGGAAAGCCTGTCAGAGTGGCTCTTTCATCCCTGTTGTCAAACAGGAGAAGCGTGACAACTCCAGCACCAGTGACCCCTACATTGCCTTCAGACGCAGGACTGAGAAGATGCAGACCAGAAAGGTAAGAAGGCAATGCTCAACAGGAAGTGCCGCACATCTGTGTATTGGCCCTACTTGCGGAGTAACAGAAGAAAATGTTTATAGACAAGTTATCTTCCTCTCACCTGCAGAATCGTAAGAATGATGAAGCTTCTTACGAGAAGATGCTGAAGCTGCGTAGGGACCTGAGCCGAGCTGTTACAATCCTGGAGATGATCAAGAGGCGAGAGAAGAGCAAAAGAGAGTTGTTGCACCTCACGCTTGAGATCGTAGAGAAGAGGTACACCCACATAATGTGCCTTCTCGATTTGCTCCCACAGTTATGATAAACCTGAAATATCTATTTTAAAGACCACATGAAGTGCAGAGGATTTCCCAATATATTGAAGGTCTCCTCTCCCTTTTTTTTTTAAATATCCAGTTACCTTTAGTTTATGTCCTAGCCATGAACTATGATTTGTTATTTGCTAGTTTGGTGCAGGTGATAGAGCTCATTTTTGAGTGCGTACGATTGGACATATCTGTTTAGTACAGGATGAGTCATCTGTATTTTTGGTCAGTCTTTACTGAGAGACTGTTCATTTTATCTATCATTATCTACTAAAGTTGATGACTTTAAAGCTAAAAGACATGTCCTAAAAGCCACAAAGCTTCAAGTTTTTTAAAGCTCACAAAGTTCTGTCTTTTAAATTCCAGTTCTAGAAACAGTAATTAAATAAAATATAAAATCTTGAAGTCATGGAAATATACATTTTATGTTAAAATTAAAAACATTTCTTAACTTGCTCTGAGTAAAAACTCTATAAAAGGCTTTTTAAAAATCCTTATCCACTAATCACAAGTTTAACCCCGTAAACTCTATGGAGCCGATTTGTCATTTGTCTTTGAGCTTGCTTGGCTGAATAATCCAATGTTATATCTTTGATGCCTAGAACAAAATATGCCATCCAGCTGGAAAAGCTTGCTTAACAAATTCTGAAAAATAAGAATTTTTGGCAGTTAGTCCACAGTATGTGTGAATGGTGAGCTTTTAAATTTGAGTGTTAAAAATTACAGGTGGCAGCCCAGAAATGCACCAAAGTACAAGGGGTTAAAATTCTTGTGGTGTGGGAATCCTGTTATTCTGTATTAGGTTGATTCACACAGAAGTCTGAGACCATGATTTGTATGTTTCAGGAACAGCATGGCTGATTTTGGAGGGGAGGTGATGGCAGAGGTTCTGGCTCAGAGAGCTCTGGAGAAGCCCGTCATCCCGCTGATACCAATCACCAACAGCACCCAGTACAGACACACAGAGCACGACCGGGACTACAAGAGCAAGGTACACATGTACTTAGAGCTGTGTATGTCTGGGGGGAGTGGCTTCTTTTTAGCCATCAGAATTGGGGCTGCAACAACTAATCAATAACTATCGATCATGAAAATCATCGACAACGAATTTCATTATCGATTAGTTGGACATGCTCTGCCAGTGACCTCACTTTACAGCCCAGTGAAAATGTGTTGCATGATGAAACTTTTTTGAAAAATAATTGAAGCGGAAAAAACACGACCCAAGATGTCCAGCACACAAGAGCACTTTATAAACAATTCAAAGATGATCATAGTAAGCATACAGTGTAATGTGGAGCGGTTGCTGCATCAGGTGCGTTGAAAGAGGGCGTGTGCTGTTTGATGCGCTTAAGAGTGGTTTCTCTCTAGTGCATAACTTATATTTTACTGCTATTTTCTAGGTTTTATAATGTATACATGTTATGAATTCAAAATCAGGCATGTATTTCTGGGTATTTCACAAAACTGTTTGTTTTTACCACATGCAAGTCATTTTGATTAAACTCGTGCAAAATCATACCGCCATGCATTGTTTAAATGTAATCAGTCAAGCAGCTTTAATGGATGTCATGTGTGCTGGTTTTTGAAGTGTTTTAGATCATTTCTCATCATGGAACCCCATGTAATACAATGAGCACCAGATTGAGACTTTTCAGCACAAGATTGAATCTGTACTGCGTTTACAGATGATAGTTCTATGTTAAACTGTATATAATGCTGAATATAATGTATAATAATGCAAAGGGTCCTCATATTTGATAGTTCTGATAGTGCCAAATGTAATGTCTGATTTCACCTGTGAATTTATGCTATGACAACTATTATTTTACTGGATAAGCATGCACTAACCTTTATTTTTTGAAAAGAATACTTCAGAAACATGTAATCAGTGACAATATAGTTTTAAAACTTACAATATTAATTTAATATACTTAAAATGTTTGTAATTTGTGACCGTGTACAAGCATATGTATCTAACATAATTATGTATTTTTCAGCTGGGCAGAATTATTAATATTTCTATTCTGGTGTCACAATTGCCCCCTGCTGGGCTTTTTTATTTTTTTATTTTATTTTGTCCCACTCCATCCCTGATGGATCATTTTACTCTTTAATAAACAATACTTTTAAGTTTTACAAGTAAAGGAAATGAACTGTTTTGCATATGTCCTGAAAGTAATAATAAAAAAATCAAACATAAATATTCAGGCTTTATTCAAAGTTTTGTGAGGTATAGAATCGTTCAGTACAGTAAACCAAACCCAATCCTTACGCGCTTTATCATTTCTGTTGCTTATAAAATAACATTTTACTAAAATACAGAATTTTGTTATTCGTCCGATTAATCGAATAAATATTTGAAGATTAATTGGTTATCAAAATAATCGTTAGTTGCAGCCCATATCATAATATTTCTCTGTACTGCAATTTTCAAATGTGTTTTTGAATCTGTTGTGTGGCTGTAGGTGGATAAGCCAGAGGTTGTACGGCAGAAGAGGAAGTATGAGAAGAAGGCAAAGCCGTTGCCCTTGGCAGGCTCCGCCCACTCAGGCCTAGCTGTTTTTAACGCTAAAGACCTCAATCAGTATGACTTTCCCAGCTCAGATGACGAACCCTCCCAGGTACACACAACATGAAATGTAAACTGTTATTTCAAAGAAAATACTTTTATCCCCCACAATTAATTCTCTATGTGAAGTAAGTCCTCTCCTAACTTTCTTTTTCCACTTTGAAATGGATCACATTATGGAGGAAAAATTGGTTTCTAATGCAGTTTCATGTTAACACAAAATCACTAAGCAGAAATTGAGGATTCACATGAATTGCTTAACTCCATATGTCTTGCTCTTTCTCACACCTCCAGATGTTCTCTGGTTCTTCAGAGGTTGAGGAGGAGAATGATCCAGATGGTGTGTTTGCCTTCCGGAGGAGAACAGGCTGTCAATATCATGCTGTAAGTTCTGCACCATCGTCATTCACATCAAATAGAGTAGAGATGTTGTCTCATCCAATGTATTTCTGCATCTAGTATGTGATTAGTAAATTACTGTCTCTTTCTCTCACAGGTGCGTTCAGGACCCACAGGGGATTGGCCCTGGACAGACCCAACTGAGGGCGGGATAGGAGATGTGCGGTATCGCTATTCTCTCACCATGCTCACGGTGCCACGGCGATGCCTGGGATTGGCACGGCGGCGAGTAGGCAGAGGGGGCAGGTGAGTTAAGCCCCTTGCCCTTTTAGATCCAGTAATTATAATACTTACCCATTCATGGTTAAGGGTATAATGCACTATAACACAACACTTGAAGTTTGGTGTTGATATCTGTTCATGGTAACTTGAAAGAATATGTTAAGTATTATATTGTTGCATGTTTTCATAATAAACCTTATTATACAATATGGTATTTGTGGTAATTTTTTATGAGGCTTTATGAATGCATTATAAATAATTTAAGAGTATATAAAGGTTAGAAAGTGTTAAAATATTAAAACTGATACTCAGAGCTGAATTGATTATATCTTCCCCTCTCTCATGTCTGTGTAAAGGGTGTTATTGGACCGAGCCCACTCTGATTGGGATTCTGTGTATCATGGGCTGGACCCGGATTCCCCCGTGTTCCCCTCACTATCTCCCAGCCCGCTGCCCAGCACGGATACCTCACACATCAGCACAGATACCTCTGCCCCCTCCTCATCTCCACTTGACCTCACACAACTCCTGCTCAACATCAAAGCCTGTCGCTGGAGGCATTTCAAGCCTCGGACAGCACCGCCAGACGATCCCGACAATCCTGAGCACTGGTCCACAAGGAGACCCCGTCGAGGCTTCCTCATCCGCCCAATCAGCACGCTTCGAACACGGGGAGGCCCCGCCTTCAGCCGACCACCTGCACCGGGTGAGTTCTCCTGATCCCATACTATTACTGCTACTTGTTTCCATCTGTGTTAGTAAGATATCTTTATTAGTGGTGCATGCGAAGGCAAGCATTGCAATTACAAATACTCATACTTTGAGTTGGGGGTTTGTTTAAATCCCTGTTGCCAAGTATTATTAATCCTTAGAGCGTAGCTTTTTTTTTTTTATGTTGTGGACATAAATGATACCTCAAATGGTGCGGCTGGTTGAGGAAAGCTCAAAAGGAAGTGGGAGCCCTGATTATTTCTAAATGATTCAACGTGAGTATAGTCCAAATGCTAATGACTTTCTTTTGCGGAAGGGAAAAAAGGAAAAATTCAATACAATGGCCACTTAAGAAAAAGCGGTGTCATGTAAACAAAATATTTGTCATGTAAGAGAAAGCTGTTTAACACGCATATGCATGAACAGACCGGATTATAAACGTCATAGGATAGAGCCCAACAAGTAAACACAGCGGAAAGAATTCAACATTTCTGGGACTATAGTAGGGAAGAGCACATACACTATAAACTATACCCATTTTTTACACACCAATGTAAAATATCAACTGTCCCTCATGTTTGTTTATATGCGTTTGTGCATTGGGTGAATCTCAGATTTTGACGTGAAAGGGAAGCACCAGTATTGCAGCGCAATTCCGCTGCAGGTCACGAAAGTTAAGGAAAAAAACCTGGCAACAACTCAGCAATGGCGAATAAAATGGCGAAAGTCTTCTTTTGATGCCACATTTGTTATTTACACAAGCTTCGCAGGGAAATGACATGGCTGTGGAGAAAGCTGCTTACTGACCGAGCCGCATGTATACAGGAGTAAGGAGCACAGTACATTTAAAGGGGATCACTGCTTTCTCGCAATAACCCGCTTTCTGGTGTCCATGTAAACTAAAATGTAGTCAGTGTCAGTGTATAGTGATTCCTCTTTCATGTAGCAAAAAAGGACACCAAAGAATTTCAAAATTTTTGCATACGACTCGTGCATCATATACTCTTCTAAAAGTGGATATTTGTTTTTGTAGACAATCACATTATAAGTTAAGTAATCAAGTAGAAGTGTTCAGTACAGTTCAAGTAACTGCTGTGAACCTGTGAAGTTAATATTCTGACCTTTTCCCTATCTGTGTGCTCCTGCAGCTTTCAACGCTGAGCAGTACCAGCAACACCAGGAGCAGCTCGCACTGATGCAGAAACAACAACTTGAACAGGTCCAACTACAGCAGCAGACCGGCAGCACAGCAGTCACAAACAACCCACAAGTGAGCGTTCTGTACAGAAACATTACCCATGTCCTTTCAGTGGGAAAGATACTGTGCTTGGCTGCATCAACCTTAAAAAAAAAAAAAAAAACCTGTCACAGCTCACCTTGTGATGGGCGCTTTCGAAGCATGCTTCATGAAGCTTCAAAACCTTTACGAATCATTTGTTTCTAACCAATGCTTCGGAGTATGTATCAAACTGGCAAAATCACATGAGTTCACCAAACAAGGTTTAGTTACGTCATGCTGTTGATCCCAGAGTGAAATCCTGAATATGTATAAAATGCAGGCTGTACTGATCTCGAGTCAGTTTAGAAATTACTAAGGTCTATAAAATCAGGCTGATACAAACAAGAGTTGCTGATTTGAATTCAGTCATTTTAATTTCCCTGTCTATCACCTTTAGTTGTGTTCCCAAAAGGAAAAAAAATCTAAATGTTGTGCTTAGAAGATAAATTTGAAAGAGACAGATATTTTGTGATATTTAAAGCAATTTATTTGTTTTACAAAAACTCTATTATTTGACTGTAATGCACCTTAACTTTTTCAAATGTTTATTGCACATCTGTCAAAGCATAAATATTTTTCACATTTGTTTATACAAAAAAATGTATTTTTTTTTAAATAGATAAAAAATATTGTTTGGTATTAAAATAATTTTAAATAGTGATCATAAAGGCAGGCAAACTTGCATATGAAGGTCAACATATTTAGCAAAGATTGATCTGTTTATTCCAGGGTATTGTAGATAACCATGACATACAGGGCAGTAAAACATTTCCAATACTTTGTGTCAGTGTAGCTGAATTTAACTCGAGTCTTTCCATTGCATTTACATGTATGTGACCAGCAGATGTCCTCAGCATGCAGTATTTCAAAGAGCTTCAAAACAGTGACTCATTTTCTGAAGCAATTGGTTCAGTTGACTCAAAGTTTTGGAAAGCTTAGTTTCTGCCATCACTACACTCACCATTGCAGATGCCATTCACATTCTAATTCCTATGAAAGGATAAAGTGTGTCTCATTTTATTTGGATATTTAAATGGGGCAGGGCTGTTGTCAGGGGGTAACAATGGGGAATATTTCTCAGGCAATTTAAAGAGGTGGTATAGCCTGTTCACTGTGGCTAGAGAAGAGGGAGCCCACCCATAAAAAAAATAAAAAAAACACTTACTATTTTGTAGTGTGGTATTTCTAGTCATGGAAAATGAGAATTGCCTAAATGCGTGTGAAGACATTTGGTTTTCCTGAAAAATAGTGTAACAATGTCATAAAACTGTATGACCATGTCTTATAAGTTGAGTTGGCAATGGAGAACTGGTTTTTTTTTTTTTTTTTTTTTTTTTAAATACCACAACTAAATTATTTTAAATACTTTCAGTTCCATTAGTGGTTCCACAATATTGAAAGACTCTTACCATGTTTCCTGCAGCGCTACTCAGCTTTGGGTGAACTTACTAAATTTACACCACAAAGCATACAGAGCAGTCGGATTGGAATTCATATTTTCTTTTCTTTCTCCAGAGTATAGTGTCAAAGACGATAGACGCTGCCAGTGCTCAGTTTGCTGCCTCTGCGCTGGTGACCCCTGACCAGCTGATGGCACTAAAAAGTAAAGAGGAGGGAGTTGGTGTCAATGGAGTCGTCTCTGCTTCTGGTTAGTCTCCCAGGAAACTGTACACTTCATAGTATTTGTTTTCATTTTTATCTCATTCAGCACACACAAAATGTATATTATACATGAATTATAAGAGCTCCTAAAGGTTTATTTTATTTTATTTTTTTATTACTTTGCAGGTGTCTATAAGGGTTTACATTACACAAGCTCTGCAGGGTCCATCCATCCGTCTGCTGGCCCTATCTCCACCTCATCCCCCTCCCCTTCTGCCACCACTAACAACGGAACCTCCTCGACCAATCATCACGTCAGTACGACCGGCCCTGCCCCTGCTCAAGCACTGATGGGCGGGGCTGTGAGAGTGAGCGTTTCCTCACCAGCAGGCACCTTGAGTGTGCAACAGCTGCTCACTGTTCCCACCTCTGCCCTAAAACTTGCTGCCAATGCTAACAGACCCATCCCTAAGGTCACCACAGGGTCAACTACCCTCGACATGGGGCTTAGGTGAGACGGAGTATTTGTGTGGTGTAAAAAGAATATTCCAGGTTAAATCGTAGTCAACATGAAATTTAAAATGTGCTTTCTTAATATACATTCTTGGTCTTTTTAGCAATGATTCATTGGTGCATTCAGGGCTCTAAAGTGTGAGCGTTTTACTTGCATGTAGGAGTGAATATAACCGTGTGAATGTGGAAAATTATTTGTGAGTGACAGCTGATCAGACACCCTAATTTATGAAATTAGATTGTGTTGTACCATCAGATTATAAACTCTCCAATGCATTTTAACCTCATAAGCAACTTACTTAGTGGTGGGATAGTTATTTTTGCATTAAAAGCGCAGTTTGCTTTTATTATTTACTAGGTTTTTATTTAATGTATTAATGTTGAATTTAGGATACAATGGATATTTGGTTTAAATGATGGTTCCTCTGACAAAAAAAAACAATGCAGTTTCAGAGCAAATGCATAATTCTCAATACATATTTCAAATATTACTAACAGACTGAGAAATATTAGATATAATTTTACCCTACCTCATCGGCTGCTTTTCATGATCCAAGTCCTACCCTACTTTTTTCCCTTTAAATATCCTGTTTCAATAGAAAATGTCTTGTAGAAGTAAATGGTTGTAAATATTTTTTCAAAGCCTCTTTCGACGACATCTGTGGCATGCTGCTGTTGATTACTACGCAAAAAAGTGTTGTAGTGTGATTGTTTTATTTGCCTTTTTTGTGTAATTTACCAGTTTATCAAATTAATAGATTGAATTTGAAGTCACCTGATTTGTTTGGAAAATGTTCATTAATCCAGTTTGTCTTGCAGGGAAAATCACGATCAAGAAAAACCTCCCTTAAACAGTCTTGCAGACAACACAGTCGCCATGGAGGTTACGTAGCCCCGCCCCTTGAACTCTCACACCACCCCTCAATCGAGGCGTCTCCTTTAGGTGCTATGCATCGTAGCGACGCTGTTTCTCCATGGCAGCCGTTGGGACTTAATTGCAATGCTCATCTTTTTTTTTTTTTTTTTTATGTTTTTGTTACTGTTAATAAGATATCAACATCTGTAAATTATGAAATACAGAAATTATTCTATGTACATACATATTTGTAATACACCCCTTGTATATAACATTACTTGAATACAGAAATTGTTCATTTGTGATGTTTTGCACTTGGGGAAAAAAATCAGAATTTTTCATAGTTTGTGTGTGTGTGTAAGAGATTGTGAATGTTAGCTGTTTGTGTGACTGTCAGACTGTATCTGAATGTGGGTGTATGTGTCACATGCATGGTGCAAAACCTGCTGTTTTATCTATTTATTGTGAGGTGTTTACAATTTAGTTTTTTCATCAATTCTTATTTTTAATACACTGTAACCTCCTGGGTTTCTGAGCAGTGTGTGTGTGTCTGCGAGTGTAGCTAAAACCGTTTTATGTGAACATCTCTTGTTGGAAAAAGCAGCAGGGGTTTCTCTCTCACTCACTGTCTTTCTCATGTGGCTGCTCCCACTCCACTCAAGCACTATTTTTTTTTTTTGTATTTTTTTTTGTATTTTTTTAAATCAGTGCTGCTTTTGTATGTTCTAAGATTTTTTTTTTTTTTTTTCTTTTTTTTTAGCAGAATCTGATAGCCCCCTTTTTTTTTTTATTATTTTTTTTTTTTTTTTTTTTTTTTATAGGAGTTTATAAAACTTAAAATGGGTTTATTTTCATTACCTCTTATGATGACTGATTGTATGTCCCCTGTGCTGAGCAGTGAGTTTATCTGTGTGTAACACATTAATAAGGGAGAGGACTACAGTGATATCTCAGTATGTTTTTTTTTTTTTTTCATCAGCATTCCACTTTATATGAAAATAAGGAAAATGAACAAAAAATTAACTTTGTTTCCTGTAAGACTTTATGGTGGTGCCCTTCCAGTAGCGCCAGCATGAGCTCTCTTCTGTGAAGAGGACGGTACCTCACAAGGCTACTCGTAGTTGTTTGTATGTACCACAATCTGAATGCCCGTTCCAATGGCATCATCCATCTATTTTTTTTTTTTTTTTGTCCCACCTGGAAGAATGAATAATAAAAAAAAAAAATAAAAAAAAATTTATATGAAAAAAAAAAAGTTTAATAAACCCAGGGCATTAAGTGTTTGACCAGCACAGCGAGTCATTTATTTATGATGTGTGTGAATTTCTACAGCTTTTTATTTTTAAGCAAATTTCTGCACAGGCAACTGTGGACCAAAACTTATTTGCTAACTTTAGAGTGGATGTTAGTTTTTTTCCGATGGTAAAATAATTATTTCCTATCCCTGCTGAAAATAGTGTTTATTGTTGTAGTCTTTTTGAAAAATCAAATTCCTCAGCTCTGTGTTTTAGGTACATAAATAATATAGTTTGATCTATCTCTATTACTGGATTTCAGATTCACCTCTGATGCCTTATAGGTAGGAAAGACTAGCTTGAATAATTGTCACACTCTGGTGTAGTTTGTTCCAGACCCTCAGAAATATCTTTAAAGTATAACTAATATCTAGAGACTCTAATATTTTCGAAAATTATCCGTAATTTACAGATGTTTTTTTTTTTTTTAAACATTGTCGGATAATTGAAAATGCTATGCGTAATTTTAACGGATAAAAAAATATCGTTTTAACCTAGAGCTTAGGTTTTGACTTCATTATCTCACGCACAATCCCGCTGTGTGTGTACCCCATTTATTGCCTGATGTTCAGATGTGTATTTAGAGGCGTCATCACCATTAACACCTGCAATGTGCGTCTCTTGACCAATTGTGTTCTGATTTCGAGGAGAGCGACTCTGAATTAATGTCTGCATACGTCAATCATCATTAGTTAGTGTGTTAGTATTTTATTATAATAAAGAGCAAAGTATGATATGAAAATGAAAGCACAAAAAGGCGGCACATTGTTTCTGCTAACATTTTTAATCAAAGCGCAAACATGACTTGGAGCAAAGTTGTCAGTTATTTTAGTCAAGTACCTACATCAGAGCCTTAGAGATGTGTGTGTGGTTCTCATCTGTGACATTTTATGTATTTATATGCATTTTCAAATTTTCCAATACGGGGAACACTAACCAGGGGAATATAAGAGCTGTGTCCGAAACCGCCCCCTATCCACTAAATAGTACACTATTTCGGGTGTCGGCCATTTTATAGTGGTGTCCGAATTAATTCCCTACATTTGTTCACTCATTCTTACCCACATTGTAATCTGATTTCGAGAGTACACTAACCTTAAGGGGAAACATGGGGGGAACAGACTTCGACCCTAACCTTAAGGGGAAACATGTGGGGAACAGACTTCGACCCTAACCTTAAGGGGAAACGTGGGGAACAGACTTCAACACTAACCTAAGGCGAAACATAGGGAGAACAGACTTCGACAATTACCTTAAGGGGAAACATGGGGGGAACAGACTTCGACCCTAACCTTAAGGCGAAACATAGGGGAGACAGACTTTAACACTAACCTAAGGCGAAACATGGGGAGAACAGACTTCGACAATTACCTTAAGGGGAAACATGGGGAGAACAGACTTCGACAATTACCTTAAGGGGAAACATGGGGGGAACAGACTTCGACCCTAACCTTAAGGGGAAACATGGGGGGAACAGACTTCAACACTAACCTAAGGTGAAACATAGGGGAGACAGACTTTAACACTAACCTAAGGCAAAACATAGGGGGGACAGACTTTGACAATTACCTTAAGGGGAAACAGGGGGAACAGACTTCGACCCTAACCTTAAGGGGAAACGTGGGGAACAGACTTCAACACTAACCTAAGGCGAAACATAGGGAGAACAGACTTCGACAATTACCTTAAGGGGAAACATGGGGGGAACAGACTTCGACCCTAACCTTAAGGCGAAACATAGGGGAGACAGACTTTAACACTAACCTAAGGCGAAACATAGGGAGAACAGACTTCGACAATTACCTTAAGGGGAAACATGGGGGGAACAGACTTCGACCCTAACCTTAAGGGGAAACATGGGGGGAACAGACTTCAACACTAACCTAAGGCGAAACATAGGGGAGACAGACTTTAACACTAACCTAAGGCGAAACATAGGGGGGACAGACTTTGACAATTACCTTAAGGGGAAACATAGGGGGAACAGACTTCGACCCTAACCTTAAGGGGAAACATGGGGGGAACAGACTTCAACACTAACCTAAGGCGAAACATAGGGGAGACAGACTTTAACACTAACCTAAGGCGAAACATAGGGGGGACAGACTTTGACAATTACCTTAAGGGGAAACATGGGGGGAACAGACTTCGACCCTAACCTTAAGGGGAAACATAGGGGGAACAGACTTCGACCCTAACCTTAAGGGGAAACATGGGGGGAACAGACTTCAACACTAACCTAAGGTGAAACATAGGGAGAACAGACTTCGACAATTACCTCAAGGGGAAACATGGGGGGAACAGACTTCGACCCTAACCTTAAGGGGAAACATAGGGGGAACAGACTTCGACACTAACCTTAAGGGGAAACATGGGGGGAACAGACTTCAACACTAACCTAAGGCGAAACATAGGGGAGACAGACTTTAACACTAACCTAAGGCGAAACATAGGGAGAATAGACTTCGACAATTACCTTAAGGGGAAACATGGGGGGAACAGACTTCGACCCTAACCTTAAGGGGAAACATAGGGGGAACAGACTTCGACCCTAACCTTAAGGGGAAACATGGGGGGAACAGACTTCAACACTAACCTAAAGCGAAACATAGGGGGGACAGACTTCGACAATTACCTTAAGGGGAAACATGGGGGGGAACAGACTTCGACCCTAACCTTAAGGGGAAACAGACTTCGACCCTAACCTTAAGGGGAAACATGGGGGGAACAGACTTCGACCCTAACCTTAAGGGGAAACATGGGGGGAACAGACTTCGACCCTAACCTTAAGGGGAAACATGGGGGGAACAGACTTTAACACTAACCTAAGGCGAAACATAGGGAGAACAGACTTCGACAATTACCTTAAGGGGAAACATGGGGGGAACAGACTTCGACCCTAACCTTAAGGGGAAACATAGTGGGAACAGACTTCGACCCTAACCTTAAGGGGAAACATGGGGGGAACAGACTTCAACACTAACCTAAGGCGAAACATAGGGGAGACAGACTTTAACACTAACCTAAGGCGAAACATAGGGGGGACAGACTTCGACAATTACCTTAAGGGGAAACATGGGGGGAACAGACTTCGACCCTAACCTTAAGGGGAAACATGGGGGGAACAGACTTCGACCCTAACCTTAAGGGGAAACATAGGGGGAACAGACTTCGACAATTACCTTAAGGGGAAACATGGGGGGGAACAGACTTCGACCCTAACCTTAAGGGGAAACAGACTTCGACCCTAACCTTAAGGGGAAACATGGGGGGAACAGACTTCGACCCTAACCTTAAGGGGAAACATGGGGGGAACAGACTTTAACACTAACCTAAGGCGAAACATAGGGAGAACAGACTTCGACAATTACCTTAAGGGGAAACATGGGGGGAACAGACTTCGACCCTAACCTTAAGGGGAAACATAGTGGGAACAGACTTCGACCCTAACCTTAAGGGGAAACATGGGGGGAACAGACTTCAACACTAACCTAAGGCGAAACATAGGGGAGACAGACTTTAACACTAACCTAAGGCGAAACATAGGGGGGACAGACTTCGACAATTACCTTAAGGGGAAACATGGGGGGAACAGACTTCGACCCTAACCTTAAGGGGAAACATGGGGGGAACAGACTTCGACCCTAACCTTAAGGGGAAACATAGGGGGAACAGACTTCGACCCTAACCTTAAGGGGAAACATGGGGGGAACAGAATTCAACACTAACCTAAAGCGAAATATAGGGGGGACAGACTTCGACAATTACCTTAAGGGGAAACATGGGGGGAACAGACTTCGACCCTAACCTTAAGGGGAAACAGACTTCGACCCTAACCTTAAGGGGAAACATGGGGGGAACAGACTTCGACCCTAACCTTAAGGGGAAACATGGGGGGAACAGACTTTAACACTAACCTAAGGCGAAACATAGGGAGAACAGACTTCGACAATTACCTTAAGGGGAAACATGGGGGGAACAGACTTCAACCCTAACCTTAAGGGGAAACATAGGGGGAACAGACTTCGACCCTTACCTTAAGGGGAAACATGGGGGGAACAGACTTCAACACTAACCTAAGGCGAAACATAGGGGAGACAGACTTTAACACTAACCTAAGGCGAAACATAGGGGGGACAGACTTCGACAATTACCCTAAGGGGAAACATGGGGGGAACAGACTTCGACCCTAACCTTAAGGGGAAACAGACTTCGACCCTAACCTTAAGGGGAAACATGGGGGGAACAGACTTCGACCCTAACCTTCAGGGGAAACATGGGGGGAACAGACTTTAACACTAACCTAAGGCGAAACATAGGGAGAACAGACTTCGACAATTACCTTAAGGGGAAACATGGGGGGAACAGACTTCGACCCTAACCTTAAGGGGAAACATAGGGGGAACAGACTTCGACCCTAACCTTAAGGGGAAACATGGGGGGAACAGACTTCAACACTAACCTAAGGCGAAACATAGGGGAGACAGACTTTAACACTAACCTAAGGCGAAACATAGGGGGGACAGACTTCGACAATTACCTTAAGGGGAAACATGGGGGGAACAGACTTCGACCCTAACCTTAAGGGGAAACATAGGGGGAACAGACTTCGACCCTAACCTTAAGGGGAAACATAGGGAGAACAGACTTCGACACTAACCTTAAAGGGAAACATGGGGGGAACAGACTTCGACACTAACCTTAAGGGGAAACATGGGGGGAACAGACTTCGACACTAACCTAAGGCGAAACATAGGGAGAACAGACTTCGACACTAACCTTAAGGGGAAACATGGGGGGGAACAGACTTCAACACTAACCTAAGGCGAAACATAGGGGGGACAGACTTCGACACTAACCTTAAGGGGAAACATGGGGGGAACAGAATTCAACACTAACCTAAAGCGAAACATAGGGGGGACAGACTTCGACAATTACCTTAAGGGGAAACATGGGGGGAACAGACTTCGACCCTAACCTTAAGGGGAAACAGACTTCGACCCTAACCTTAAGGGGAAACATGGGGGGAACAGACTTCGACCCTAACCTTAAGGGGAAACATGGGGGGAACAGACTTTAACACTAACCTAAGGCGAAACATAGGGAGAACAGACTTCGACAATTACCTTAAGGGGAAACATGGGGGGAACAGACTTCGACCCTAACCTTAAGGGGAAACATAGGGGGAACAGACTTCGACCCTTACCTTAAGGGGAAACATGGGGGGAACAGACTTCAACACTAACCTAAGGCGAAACATAGGGGAGACAGACTTTAACACTAACCTAAGGCGAAACATAGGGGGGACAGACTTCGACAATTACCTTAAGGGGAAACATGGGGGGAACAGACTTCGACCCTAACCTTAAGGGGAAACAGACTTCGACCCTAACCTTAAGGGGAAACATGGGGGGAACAGACTTCGACCCTAACCTTCAGGGGAAACATGGGGGGAACAGACTTTAACACTAACCTAAGGCGAAACATAGGGAGAACAGACTTCGACAATTACCTTAAGGGGAAACATGGGGGGAACAGACTTCGACCCTAACCTTAAGGGGAAACATAGGGGGAACAGACTTCGACCCTAACCTTAAGGGGAAACATGGGGGGAACAGACTTCAACACTAACCTAAGGCGAAACATAGGGGAGACAGACTTCGACACTAACCTTAAGGGGAAACATGGGGGGAACAGACTTCGACACTAACCTTAAGGGGAAACATGGGGGGAACAGACTTCGACACTAATCTAAGGCGAAACATAGGGAGAACAGACTTCAACACTAACCTTAAGGGGAAACATGGGGGGAACAGACTTCGACACTTACCTTAAGGGGAAACATGGGGGAAACAGACTTCGACCCTAACCTTAAGGGGAAACATAGGGGGAACAGACTTCGACCTTAACCTTAAGGGGAAATATGGGGGGAACAGACTTCAACACTAACCTTAAGGGGAAACATGGGGGGAACAGACTTCGACACTAACCTTAAGGGGAAACATGGGGGGAACATACTTCGACACTAACCTAAGGCGAAACATAGGGAGAACAGACTTCGACACTAACCTTAAGGGGAAACATGGGGGGAACAGACTTCAACACTAACCTAAGGCGAAACATAGGGGGGACAGACTTCAACACTAACCTAAGGCGAAACATAGGGGGGAACAGACTTCGACACTTACCTTAAGGGGAAACATGGGGGGAACAGACTTCGACACTAAGGGGAAACATGGGGGGAACAGACTTCGACACTAACCTTAAGGGGAAACATGGGGGGAACAGACTTCAACATTAACCTAAGGGGAAACATGGGGGGAACAGATTTTGGCACTAACCTAAGTGGAAACATAGGGGGAACAGACTTCGACTTTCCACTGATTACATGGGGGGAGTGGAGGTACAGTGTATTTTTATTGTATACAGTCTTCTTATTTTGTGTATATTGTATATTTTTAAGTCTATATTGTGTTGTGTAACAAGATGTGTAAATTGTGTTATGTGTAAATCAGATGTTTATTGTAACATACTGCTATGTTGCTTGGAACTGCACCCAAGAATTTCTCCCACTGCTGCATATGGTTGAGTGACAATAAAGGGATTTGATTTGATACTAACCTAAGGGGAAACATAGGGGGAACAGACTTTGACACAACACCGGCCAATCTCAGCAGTACCGTAAACATCTCTCATACAGAAGTTTCAAATATTTTTGTATTGTTTTGTGGTCTAATTAATTACAAAACGTCTGTGATGATCATATCTGAATGAGTGTAAGAGCTACTTTTAACTCATGAAGAACACACAAAAAGTGAAAGCAACCAAGGCAGTGTTTATGACTATTGTTTACATTGTAGTCTGGCAGTGTGAATAAAGTCTGTGCTTCATAATCTTATGTGTTATTTATTGACAAACATTAGTATATACACATAAAAGATATACTGTAAATTGACATTATAGTGCTTTTATTATTATTATAATATGTTACAATCATGACATACCATAGTCTGGGTGTTATGAACTTATATACATGAATGAATATATATACTGTATTTGATATGTGCACAGATAACTGAAATGTCTAAATGAAGCAGAAACATACAAGTGTTATATCTCTGTTCTCCCCCTTCATCACTGCTTGACTTGGGTGAAATTAATCCATGTCACCTGAAAGATAAAACTTTAATGAAAGAAAAATAATATGTTGGCTCTGGTAAGTAAACAGCAGTATCACTTTTTCAAGATTTATAAATAGAAACAAAAATGTTGCTGGCTTTTGTCGCATCCCACGCAGCACACTGCTGAAAAGTGAATGGAATTTTGTTCACAAAGGCAGCGTGGTCATAAAGTGATGTCACATGTAACAGGTGAATATGCTCATACATTTTTATTTATTTTTTGGTATATGCACGAATTGAGAGTATAGGAAATTAATATAATAATACCTGATTATTAATAGCTACAGGAAATGACAAAGAATACTTTATAGGCCTCTGTATTATTATTATTATTATTATTATTATTATGTTTTTTTTTTTTTGTGTGTGTGTGTGTGTGTGATTGTTAATACTTAAATGAAATGACTCATGTAATGATCACTTTTGATATTTCACGCATGCATTACATGCAAATCAATAGAAACTGTAATGGAATACTGCTGATTTTAGTTAGGGGTACAATGCAAATGCACATATTACAGAAGACTCCTCTAAAGTATATAGATGGAGCCCAGATTTGTATTATCATGAAGATAATGTGGTCTACCTGAAAATAAACATAATAAATAAGACACTGACAAATCATCAGTAGTCTACAAATGTAGTACATATGAGGTTAGACTATCCAGAATTTTGATACAATTTTTAAAAAGCACAATGGCATGCTAACTCAAGCAGTCCAGACTGGTAATTTAAACAATTAGGAACAGAATGTGTGTTGTACATTCAAAGTTCACTATATTTTCATTCAGCACAATATATATATATATATATATATTGTTATTTCAATGTTCAACCATTTTTTATCTCACAACCGTTTAACAGATGTATCGAAATAAATATTTTTATTTTTAGGTGTATTTAATACTTCTCGACTACAATTTCTGTCTTTTTTTTTTTTTTTTTTTTGTAGACTTGGAGTTAAAATGAGGTAGTTTGATTATTCGTTTCCACTGGTAAATGTCCTTTGCCCATATCATAATGAAATAAGTTTCTTGATGAAACTTGCTTTTAGGTGAAGGATCCAATATACTGATTAAGTTGATCTTTTCTTCAAAACACATTAATGAAACATTATAATAAGTATTCCTAAAGTATACTTTTTTTGTGTTTTAACAATGCTGTTGTTAACAGTTGTTTAAAATTACTTTTGAGCAGTTTCCATCACTTTGCGATTGTCCAAGAAAATGATGGATTACATCAACGTTTCCTTGCATTGTTGGATGTTATCCTCAAATTTTGCCACCTGAATTTCTCAACCTGTATTCAACAACCTGAATACTGAGACCTGAATTTCACGACCTGAAATCTACCACTTGAATAATAAAAACTTGAATTTCACAACCTGACATTGATTTTTTTAGGTGAATTCACACAAAATATTTTCAAATATTTAAAATTAACAGCAAATAATTTCGATAACATCAAATTACACCCAGTCTTTTTTCAAGATCATGAATTTGGAGGCTTTTTAAAATTCAAGTTTTGGTGATATAGAAATGACACCATATAGGACCCACAGTGGTAGGGTGAGTATGAAGGGAAAGGAATGGAGAATCACACAGAACGGGTTGAGATAAATTATTATTATTAAGAATAATTATTGGCAATCATTAAAGGAAATATTCACCCAAAATTTAAATTCTCTCATCACTTTGCTCACCCTCATGCCATCTCAGATGTGAATGACTCTCTTTTCTTCTGCAGAACACAAAGATTTGTAGAAGAATATTTCAGCTCGGTCCATAAAATGGTGAATGTGACCAAAACTTTGAAGCTCCAAAATGCACATATATGCAGCAGAAAAGAAATCCATACAACTCCAGTGGTTTAATCCATGTCTTCTGAGGTTGTCCTATCGCTTTTCGGTGAGATCAGACCAAAATATAACTCCTTTTTCGCAATAAATTTCCTTGGCCATCATGATTTCAAACTTGATTACACTTTCTTGCACCATCTAGCACACTGCGCAAGCGTCAAGCACTAGAAAGTGTGATCGAGCATGAAATCATGATTGTGCCTAGAGACTGCAATGGCAAGATGTACAGTGAAAAATTTGTTACATTTTGGTATATTCTTACCCAAAACCGATTGAATCACTTTAGAAGACATGGATTAAACCAGTGGAGTCATACAGATTACTTTTATGCTGTTTTATGTGCTTTTTGTAACTTAAAAAATTTGGTCCCCATTCACTTGCATTGTGTGGACCAACAGAGCTGAGATATTCTCCTAACAATCTTCGTTTGTGCTCTGCAGACGAAACAAAGACATACGTATCTATAATGGCATGAGGGTGAGTAAATGATGGGTGAACTATTCCTTTAATATATTCAAAATTTGATAAGGATGATCCATGTAAATAATGCAGAATAATCCTGCATCATCCAGTGATGTTTGTGGCAAATCTGAAGACATCAAAAGTTGTAATCTTTTTTTTAATAATGACAATATTAAATTATGCACATTTAAATCAAGGTTGAAGTATTTCTTATAAAGCTTGTTTGATTTAATTTATTCCCTAATGTTAATTAATGCATTAACTATAAAACATGTACTAACATATAATTAAGGTTGCTGTTATTTATGCATGAATTCATATGACTTACGTTGTAGTTAATGTTAGCTGTTCATTAGTTCCTGATTAGTCCATTCTTTAACTCATCATTAATTTATGCGGTAGTAACTATTAATTCAGGTATTAATTCATGATTATTCATGTACTATTATTATGTGTTACCACATTTCCTTTAGATATAACTTTTTCAGTATTTTTATTATCATGAATTTCTTGAACACAAAGAGAACATTTGTACGTAGGACATGTTTTGTCCCTTATCTCAAGAATCAGTGTTATGAGTCATGTGACACCATACGAGGATCGGATGTGTGAACGGCGAGCTCTGCGCACTTTGCTAGTTTTAACACTTTTAATGACATTAACCAGTGAGATTCGATACACTCTGTTCCATAACTGCTCTAGGAGGACAATATATCAAGGAATTCAAAATCCTTGGGCTCTGGAGACATTAAAAGACACTTACATGCTCAAGTTGTCCCCCCCGAGCAGGCCGCGAGCCTGGGAGTCGATTTAGTTGGAGAGGTGCGGGAAATGCGGCGAGAGATGCTGAATATGTCGGCAATGCTGACAAAGGTCGTTGCTGACTTGGAGGATTTTGCTGTAATATGTCAATTGATCACTGCCATGGAGGCAAAGTTCTCTGATGTGGTTACAAGAGTGGGGGATGTCAAGAAATGGATCAATTATCTGGAGTCATCGGAGAAGGAATTATCTGCTAATCCACTAGCAACCAAGGTGGATTTGGAGCGTGTCTGGGAGAAGTTGGAGGACATGGAGAACCGTAGCCAGCAGAATAATGTCCGTTTCGTCAGAATTCCTGAGAGCGATGAAGGACAGGATATTGTGAAATTCCTAGATGGGCTCCTTCCGAATCTGCTCGACATAGCAGGTGATAAGCTGGAAATCGAGTGAGCTCACAGGGTTCCTGCTTGGCGAGCCGTGGAGTGAGGCAGGCCTCAATCAATTCTGGCCAAATTTCTGAGATCATCCGATAAAGATCTTGTGTTATGCGAGGATTAAAGGAAGGCTTTCTTGGAAAAATCACAGCATTTTCTTGTTCCCAGACCAAATTGGAAAAGAGAGAAACGAGATCGATTCAAGGAATGCAAGAAACATTTACATTAATGGAAGGTCGCTTTTGCACTGATATTCTCGGCCAAATTGAGAATAGATGCTAAGGAGGGCCGTAAAGCATTCACATGCCCACAGTAAAGCGATGTTCTTCATAAAGTCAATGGAGTGGGATGTTGAAAGCAACTGGCACCTCTCATGATATAATATTGGGAGGAGACTTTAATCTTTTGATGGACTCAGTCCTTGATCATAGTGAAGCAAAAGTGTGCAAGCCCCCTAGAGCAACACTGACGCTTCACAGGATGTGTAAAAATCTTGGTCTTACAGATATTTGGAGACTTTTGAACCCATCTGGATGGGACTATAAATTTTTTTCCATCAGTCCAGAAGATTTACTCTAGAATAGATTCTTTTTTAATCTAAGTCTCTCATTTCATCTGTTGTTGATTGCTCAATTGGAAACATTTTAGTCTCAGGCCCTGGTGTGTTTAGAGGTGTTGCCACATACGGAGAAAAAGAAATCATATAGTTGGCGCTTTGTTGTATCCCTTTAGAAAAATCCTGAATTCCAACAAATGCTAAAGACTGAAATCAATGTCTATATGGAGACCAACTGGTCCTCAGTATCCTCTGTGGGTATGGCTTGGGAGGCACTTAAGGTGATTCTTAGAGGCTGGATCATACAGTATGCCTCATTCACCAAAAACTCCAAAGCATAAGAACTCGTGGAATTGGAAGGGAATATTAAAAGTACAGAGGCAAAGCTGAAGTGCCGAATGTTGTCTAATGGCCTCAGGGAACTGACCCGATTGAAATACAGATATAATTCTATTTTTGTCTGTTTTGGCTATTCAGGGCAAAACAGTCATACTTTGAGTCAGGGGACAAAGCGGGGAAGCTTCTGGCTAGATATATAAAACAGAGAGAGTCTTTTTCTACCATTCCCTCAGTGAATCTGCTGGTGTGAAATATTTACCTCAGCCACTGATAGTAATAATGCTTTTAAAGAATTCTATCTTGATCTCTATAGTTCCACGTCTTTGTCTACTGATGAGGATATTAGAAACTTTGTGAAACCATGAGAACTTCTTAAACTGACGACTGAGCAAAGGAATTCTCTTGATTCTGAGATAACCTTGGAGGAGCTTAGTGAGGTAATTAAAGCCTTGCCTACAGGCAGGGCTCCGGGGCCAGATGGCTTTGCTGCTGAGTTTTTTAGATCTTATGCTACAGAACTGATTCCACTTTTGCAAGAAGTTTATACGGAATCATTAAAGAATGGAAAGCTTCTGCCAACCATGACGCAAGCCCGGATCAGTCTGATTCTTAAAAAGGACAAAGATCCAAGCGAATGTAAGAGTTACCATCCAATTTCCCTGATCCAGCTAGACATTAAAATATTGTCAAAAATTTTGGCTAACCGATTAAGTAAAGTTATGACATCTCTTATACATATAGATCAGGTGGGGTTTATTCAGGTCCGTAACGCTTCTGATACCATTAGGTGTTTCATTTATGTCATGTGGGCAGTGGCAAACGATCAGACTCCGGTCGCTGCCATCTCACTTGACGCCGAAATGGCGTTGATATGATAGAATAGGATTATCTTTTTAAGATTTTGGAAATATATGGGTTCAGGAATACTTTTATTGGGTGGATTAAATTACTTTATAGACACCCGGTAGTGGCGGTTCAAACAAATAGATTAATTTCAGATTATTTTACTCTGAATAGGGGCACCTGACAGTGTTGCCCTCTTTCCCCCTTATTGTTCTGTCTTGCTCTGGAACCATTAGCAGCCTACTAATAAGAAAGGAGGAGGATTTTCCAGGGGTGGTGGCGGGAGGCGTGGCACATAAGCTTTTGCTTCACGCAGATGATATTTTATTATTTGTCTCCGACCCTACTAGATCTATGCCTTGCCTCCACAGAATTATTAATTCCTTTTTCTTAGTTCTCAGGATACAGAGTCAATTGGTCTAAATCTGAAGCTTTGGCTCTGACAGCGTACTGTCCAGTAACAGCTTTTCAGCCTTCCAGTGGCCCAAACAGGGCATTAAGTATTTGGGTATTTTATTTACAGCAAATTTGTGTGATTTAGTTAGTGTTAATTTTGACCCTTTAATAAAAAGGTTTTCGAGTGATGTGGGCAGGTGGGCTTCATTACATTTATCTATGACTGGGAAGGTTAATGTTATTAAAATGAATTGTATTCTAAAATTCAACTACCTGCTACAATCTCTCCCTATAGATGTCCCCCTCTTGTATTTCAAGCAATTTGAAAGCATAGCGAAGTCCTTCATTTGGAATGGTAAATGATTTTCAAAGATCCTTTGAAAATGTGGTTCAACATTTTGGTATTCCCAGATCTCAGTTTTTTGGGTATTTACAGCTGTGCCACCTGCTCTGTACTATTTTTGGGAGTAGCATACACCCCCCAAAAGCAGCAGATACTCAGGGAGTGGTGATTACTGCTTTTGGAAAAGGTCATGAGGCATCAGTTTATTACTCCCTGCTAATTCAGAGTCTGGGGGATGGAGCTTTAACTTCTCTCAAGAGATTATGGGAGAAAGATTTCAACTTGGTATTGGAGGAGGGAGTGTTCGGGGGGAAGGGTTCACTTTTATATAAGTTGATTCCGTATTTTCTGTTATGTTTATTTAATTTGTTGAAGGGAATCAAAAAAATAAATAAAAATAAAAATAAAAATAAAAAAGAAATTCACATAAGTATATAGCCATACCATAATATTGTTAAGATGAAAAGTAATGATTGAAATGCACACTTAGTACAATGCTGAAGAGCAGAGAACATTTTCATGTAAGAGTATCAATGAGACTGTGTAAACTTTGAAACTTTAAAAGCCTTTATCACATTTATGAAATCATGTTCCACCATAACTGTAAAAGGGATTGTTTCATAAAACTCAAAGTTTGACATACTGGTGAAATATCCGCCCATATCTGTTCACTTTCCATTAAAAGAAACATTATAAAAGTAAAACCAGAATAAAACAAGAGTATTTACATGCACAAATTCAATAATTGCAAGCAAAAATCCCACTCTTATACAACAAATATTATTCTGGAAGTTACACAACTTCAGTAAAATCATAAAACTGAACTGTAAATACAAACATGCTTGACAACCTATTTAGGCCTGAGTGGAGTAAAGGGCAACATTCTGGTGCATTTGGTATCCATAATGACATCTATCTTGGGGGAAAGACAATTTAATATGGAACTCTAAGGACAATTCGCCTGATCACTTTCATAAGCTTCTCTGATTTACTGTAGTTATTTTGGTGTTCTGCATTCCACTATGATGGCTTTTTCTTTGATGCCTTGAGTGCTTTTTTTCTTGGTTGTTTTCTTTTGTGCACTCACAACATCTCCACAGCACATTACTTTTTTATCCATACACTTTTCTTACACTACTGATTTTACTAACAAAGACATCTGACACTCTTTTATTTTGTTAAATACTTATGTTTTTGTTAATAAATCTTTGAGTTTAATTTTTTAAGTTGTGTCCCTTGAACCATGGGTCGTAACAAAAACTAATTGTAATGCTGCCAAAAGCAGTGGTTGCGTTTTATTGTTGCTATCTGACGGGCAGCACGATTTACATGCTTATTCCATTTTTTCACACAAAAAAATTTGGCCTTGACTAACACTCATTATGTCAACAAATAAATACAAAAACACTTGTTCTGTCATGTCAAATATTTATTAAAAATTATTGAAAAATCTAGCAGTCAACTTTAAAGGAATAGTTTACCAAAAAATGATAATTCCCTCATCATTTACTCACCTTTATTGCGTCTCAACTCGTGTCCAAGGCTCTGCGCATGCATCAAGCGTTTATAGTGAAAAAGGAGTCACATTTTTTTCCATTTCTCATGGAAAACCAATCATATTGCTTTAGAACACATGGATTAAACCAAGGTTGAAAGTGTTTGACCCCATTGACTTATTGATAAAAACAACTCATACATCCTTCAAAATATCTTCACTTGTGTTCCACAGAGGAAAAAAGTAATATGAGTTTGAGATAGCATAATGGTGAGTAAATTATGAGAGAATTTTACTTTTTGGGTGAACTATTCCTTTAACATAAAGAATGAGTTGAGAATACATGTCGGTTTCATACTGAACGTGGCTGACAGCTAACAATGTCTACAAAATAAATAAATATACAGTATTTTGCATGTCATAAATGTGTTAAATGCAGAGGCCAGCTCCTAATTAAAATGAGGGAAATTATCTGGATGGAGTTGACATGTCATGGCTGACACTGAAAAGTACCATGAAATAATAAATAAATAAATATATAAAAACTCACCAGAGCCAATGTGACCTTGTTGATCTCATAGCACCAACAGAGAACCTTCAGGATGAAGACTGACTTTGATGTTGCCAGATTTTAAATATGTTTTATAAATATTTGACTGTGCTGGCAAATAGGGAAGAAAAGAGTAATGAGACCTTATTAAATAGATTTAATTTAAAATAAAGGTGCTGACTGGTTCGATCCACATACAGAATATGGTAGTATGCCATTCCGAACTGTCATTTATTTTGGGCAAATTCGATATCCGGTGTTCGAAATATTTTGTTTCTGAGATTTTTGGTTGCACTGGGCGGAGCATACATGCATATCCACGAGTTTCACCTATGATGCATTAAGTTGATTTGAAAATAATTGAAAAATTACAATAAAGGCATTTATAAATTTACAATTGACTATTTCATGTATTCTTCAAACTTTCTGTTCATCCAAGAATCATCTACTTGCAGCAATGCAACTGTTCGGCATATACTTTTAATTAAAGCTGCTAGTTAAGGACCTGTGAGGAGTCTGTTTCTTAAATTAGAGACTTTGATGTTCTTGTCTTCTTCTTGTGCATCTGGGTTGTGCACTTTTCTCTCTGTCCAGGTTAGATCAAGTTTGTTTTATTCTTTCAAAACAGAAGTGCATGGAATAGCCTTCATCTCTCAAAAGAACAATAGATTGATTAATCTGAGAAGAAATGTGTTACTTTTTGGTTATTTTTAAAACTGAAATTTGACTTGCAAGTGTAAAGTAACTTAAAAAAAAAAATTAAACACCTCAGCTGGAAAAAGACCCTATAGTGCGATTTCTGCACTTCATTAAGCAGCACAAACATTTGAACCGTTCTAACCAAAATAAATGTTACTTTATTACTAAATTAACATATTAAATGATTTCTTAAGGATTATGTGACACTTTATTTTCTTAGTAGACTGGAGTAATGGCAGCTGAAAATGGGGCTTTGCCATCATGGATAAAAATGTAGTTTTATTATTAATAAAAACCTATAACACATTTCAGATTATAGAGAAATACTTGTGGATGGTATTGTGAGCAAAGAAACCAGTATATTTGTGCATTCTTCTGGTGCGTGGATTTGTAAATTGAGCACGTGTGGATCTGTTCATGCCCACACAGACAAAGTGTTTTGGTCACATTTTTTGCACACAAGTGACATTCTTCCCTCAAATCAGGAAATATTTTATCGGCATTGTACAGCTGTATGTTTGTGGTTTTTTAAGGGGTATATACTGTATATTCTTATTTTAAGGCATGATTTTCAATGACATTTTTCAATGAAACTGCTCAATGAGAACTTCAAGACCTTACAGACATTACAGCACAATTTTCTGTAAAGCTGCTTTGAAACGATGTGCATTGTGAAAAGCGTTATACATAAAACTGGCTTGACTATAATTTGAGCTTAAATTCAAGAACTTATGAATCACATCACATGGCATAGATTCAACACACTCTAAATGTTCACTCAAATGGATACAACAGGCCACAGGTCTTGATGTCAAGACATACATCTGAACTCATCTGTGGGATAATTGCTCATTTCTGAAAGGAGTGATCATTATATAAAGTCAGACTGATCAAACACCCTTGATGTTCATTTTAAACTGTCAGAGCAGTTGAAATTTAAGATGGTTACTTTTTCACTCCTTATCAGAACTCAGTTTATTTCTTCTGTACATGTCTCCCCACAGAACTCAATGGTCACTCTCTGGTTGCAGTCGAGTTTCTCGAACTCTTCGGTCTGATGAGTGCAGCGGTCAGCGGTGGATTTACAGCATCGGACCCTTCACAGAAAAGCAGAACACATCACCACATTCCATCCAGCACGAAAACACTTAAGATTAAAAGACACATCATTTACTGTACATCACATTGACTGTTTGACTATGTGATCAAAATAATGACAGGTGCTTCAAGATAGACTGTGTACATTTTTCTGTTAAAATACTTTTTCTCCTAGCCCAGCTTGATATCCAACTAAAATAAACAGCCATTTGGGAAACTTGTTTGCAGTTCCGCTACTGGTATAGAAATTATACACTTCACCTTTCAATGAACTGTGGCTGGCTCATTCATTATCAGTGTTAATACTTCATTTATCTGCCTCCTGTCTTCTAAATGTAATGTGAAAATATAGCCAAACATTCTTAATGCATTTTAACATCCAATTACAGATGCCCACAACGCTAGCCAGTAATTACTTCGAAGCAACGGAACATAATACAAATAAACAGATATGTGAGCATAAAATTACAAACCCTCTAATCTTCAGAGTACAGTCAGGACGTTTGGGAGATTCCTTCAGTAATCTGATTCCCTCCTCCATTAAAAATCCATGGATCCCCTGTGCATCACCAGAGCTCCCTGAACTAGCATTACAACTATATAACAGAGGAGTTTTGATTACAATTAGGCCAAACAGAAGGTTAGTATAAAGATTACATGTGAGTGATTCTGTGCTAAATGTTACAAATCAGCTGAGAAAATAATCAATTTAGTTCAATTTACTAATCCTACATTTGACAGCATTTCACTATTAATCTTCTAAAAATGTAATTAAATTTCAAACTATTACAGCACAGACAATTCTTGAAACTTAGTTACTCCACAGATGCCATGAAGGCTAAAATATTTTCTTCCAGCATAATATACAAAGACAACTAGTCATTAATAAAGACTTCTGACAAAATTTTAAAAGAGTTTATAATATAAATATAACTATTTATATTATTTAATATTAATCAGGATAATTATGCCATGAAGTTATTATCCATAAAATAATTAGGATAATTATGTCATAAAATGCTAAAATATTTTCTCCCCAGCTTAAAACTATAGGCAAGTCAATTCATAGGTTGATTTCCCCCAAAAAAGTAAACACTGTTTTTAATAAAGACGTCAGACATAATTAAAAATAATTTTATAATAGAAATATTATTATTTAAAAAATATTCAGGATAATTATGCCAAATAAATGCTAAAATAGTTCCCTCAGTTTACTATGCAGAGACAAATCTCATAAACAAATTAAACAGACCACCAACATCATCATTAACAAAGCCGTTTTAAAGGAATATTCCGGGTTCAATACAAGTTAAGCTCAATCGACAACATTTGTGGCATAATGTTGATTACCACAAAAATTTATTTTGATTCGTTCCGACTTTCTTTAAAAAAAGCAAAAAACTGGGTTACAGTGAGGCACTTAAAATGGACGTGAATGGAGCCAATTTGTTAATGTTAAAATACTGATTCAGAAGGTATAGCCACAACACGGAAACAATATGTGTGTTAACATGATTTTAATGTAATAAAATCCCTTACAAACATTTTCTGTTCAAAGTTACAGTATATCCAATTTTGCAACTTTGTTGCCATGGCGACATAACATCATAAACCCTTAAACGACTGTAAAAATGATGATTTAAACAACTTTACAGCTCAAATAATACACAAGTTTTAACAGAAAAATTAATGTAAGTGCTTTTATAAAATTATAAGCTTCACATTTCTGCCTTTTAAACCCTCCAAGAATTGGCCCCATTCACTTCCGTTGTAAGTGCCTCACTGTAACCTTAATTTCTGCTTTTTAAAAGAAAAGGAGGGACGAGTCGAAATTATTTTTAGTGGTAATCAACATTTATGCTACAAATGCTGTCGACTGAGCTTAACTTAAGTAACCCTCAGTATTTCTTTAACCCAACCAATGTGTGCAATACTGTAAGTACTGTGTCTTTCTCTTCCTCCTCTCTTGCACACACACAGAAAAAAGTGACGAATACATACACATAGAGCACATAACCCTCACCTGAGCCCTGCCAGACTAGGGCAGGACTGGATAAGGAAGAGGATTTTGGAAGCCCATCTCTCAGTCAGGAGGGGAACAGAAAAATGAATCCCACTCAAACCAGACACAGAGGGTAGATGAGACAGCAGAGCATCTACCTGTTTATCAAAATCTGCACTTCTATAGATGGAAAGAAAGAGTGAGAGTGACAAAGAGAGAGAGGATATAAAGAACAAGAGAGGTTATTAACTTCAAGTGTTACCTACATACAATATGTAAAGTATGTGATGAGAAGTTGATATTAGTTTTGAAAACATACTGTTCTGTTGAACAGTTTACATTGTGGAATGCCAGTAAGAAAGTCTTCAGATTAAAACTGTGCACTTCTAGGCATGGAAATTTCAGAATGATTTCTGAGAGTGAGGGTTCATTCTGTGGGCTTGAACACCACCTCACCACATTCAACCTAAGGGTCAAGGGTCAACAAAAAATACACTTACTTTTGCATATCTTAAGAATATGAATCAAAATTAAGTTTATCTGTCCAGTACATTTGCACTTAGGAGGTATCTGATGTACATGAGAGGTTGCACAACACTAAATGGAGAAAAGTTGTGTGTAACTATTTAGCAGTTTGTAATAAATAGCACAACAATTCTAATATTTTAAAGATCAAAAAAGAATAGCATGCAGGCTGATATGTGGAAAAGATCCTTACACAAGCTTTCCGTCAAAGTTAAAGAGTCTCAGGGACGAGCAGAGATTCTCTGCATCACTGCAGGCCACATTCGTCATTAAACTGCCAATCAGAGCACAGAATCAACAGTCTTTATTAATAATTATTATTATAAAGCGCAAGATCAAGTAATGTATACAATTAATCAGCAAGCAAATTTAATATTTAGAAAAACACACACACACACACACACATATATAGTATTTGATTATTTAAGTATTTATAACATATTTTATCTTATTTACATTATTTATTTTCTCCCCTTTTCTCCCCAATTTGGAATGCCCAATTCCCAATGCGCTCTAAGTCCTCGTGGTGGCGTAGTGACTCGCCTCAATCTGGGTGGCGGAGGATGAATCTCAGTTGCCTCCACGTCTGAGACAGTCAATCCGCGCATCTTTTCACTTGTATGGCTTGTTGAGCGCGTTATCGCAGAAACATAGCATATTCTCCGCGGCATCCACGCACAACTCACCACACGCCCCACTGAGAGCCAGAACCACATTATAGCGACCACGAGGAGGTTACTCCATGTGACTCTACCCTCCCTAGCAACCAGGCTAATTTGGTTGCTTAGGAGACCTGGCTGGAGTCACTCAGCACACCCTGGATTCGAATTCGTGACTCCAGGGGTGGTAGTCAGCGTCTTTACTCGCTGAGCTACCCAGGGCACCTTATTTACATTATTTGAATATCTAACCTTAAATGCAAATACAATGGTTCTAGATATTCTTCTGGCGATGGACCAATCAATGATTATCTTATTTAGCAATCAGTTTAATAAATGTATTTGCATTTAAAGGTGTTTAATAAGATGCTTTCTCAGTGTTCTTGAGATTACTGATACCTGATCTCCTCCCATTTCTCTGTGCTTTGCAGAAAGTCAGTGATAATGAGTGCAATGTCAGCGGAGATGTTCTTCAATGCAACCTGAAGTCCACCCACAGTCCTTTGTTTGCGTAAAGCAAGAAGAACCTGCTGCACACACTGATCTGACAGACAACTGCCGTTCAGCCTGTAAAAGTACACACACACACATACAGATTTATATTACTTCAGTTACATCATGATGACACATATAGAAATAAAAGTTCTGATCTGTCACTGATCTTTACCGCAACTCTGTCAGTATCTTTCCTTCTCCAAGAGCTGAGATCAGATCAGTAACATCTGTGTCTGAAAAGTTTTGCACCGTCAACCTAAAAAAAATCAGACAATCTAAAATCACTAAACACACTGGTCAAGCAACTTATTGGGGCCTGGCTCGCTATGAGGATCAGTTTGAACAAAATCTATTTCTCGGAAACAATCAGATGTACCAATCATTTGAAGTCAATATAAATAAAATGTCTTAGTCATTTTCTCTCCCTCCTCTGCTCCACACATGACTGAAGTATTACTATTGTATATTAATACTGTATTATTTTTTTATTCAGTGTCAGATCTTGATTTTGTTGGTTCATTTAACACATTTAGCACTGTAAACAGTATATTCTTTCTCGACAGCAGGTTTCTAAAGATGGGGAAAATGTACGAAAATTTAACTCTCATGTCATCTTAATAAGTTAAAAAGTGACACAATTAAAGGAATATTCCAGGTTCAATACAAGTTAAGCTCAATCGACAACTTTTGTGTCAATGTTAATTACCACAAAAATGATTTTTGACAAATCCCTACTTTACTTTAAAAACAAAACTCTAGTTTAAAGTGGGGTACTTACAACAATGGAAGTGAATGGGGCCAATTTGTGAAATGTTTAAAGGCAGAAATGTGGAGCTTATAACTTTATAAAAGCACTTACATTATGCCTTGTAACTCATGTATTATTTGAGCTATACAGTTGTTTAAATCGTTTTGCAGGATAACCAGGTTTATGGCATTATGGCAACAAAGTTGTAAAATTGGCTATAACGTTACACAGAAAATGATAGTAAGCAATTTTATCACACTAAAATCATGTCAACACACATATTGTTTACATTTTATGGCTATACATTTGAAAAAGTGAGTATTTTACCATTTACTGATTGGCCCCATTCACTTCCATTGTAAGTGCCTCACCCAAAATTTTGCTTTTTTTTTTTAAGAAAAGGAGGGACAAGTGGAATTCAATTTTTGTGTTTATCAACATTATGCCACAAATGCTGTTGATTGAATTTAGCCTGAATTTACCCCAATTTACCTGAATTTACTCAATTTTAATTTCAGTATTGCACATAAAAAATTGTTGATGCCTTGTGAAGCATGTGAAGTATGAACTTACTTGAAGCAAGCAATTTCACTTAGCAAGAACTGTATTTTATGTTTTAATATGGCAAAACTGTATAGATTTATAATATCAACCATGATATCAGTTATCAAGTTATCAATGGAAGCGTAAGCGGTAGTTCTGTCATTCAACTCAGGCATCTCATCCAATCACAATCCAGCCTCTGCTTTCTAAGTTCTGCACCGACGTCTTTCATTGCTCATTATTCCTCCGTTATTTTCACCCCCCACCACCACAAGTTTAGGTCCCGTTCTGCCATAGGGGTAAGCTCCTCTCCCCTGCTGTCATCGCCTTCTGGCAGGATCTGACTAGCAGAATACTCAATTCTGATCAGTCAACCATGCCATCTAGTGGTCTGATGTTTCTGAATAATCCGCTTCATGTCGGAGTCCTGATCACCCTGATGTGGTTTATTTTGCAATAACAACCTGCTAACTGTACATTATGCTCTACTTAATATCTGGCAAAATTTCTATATTGGTGAATTCCTAGATTTCCACACTTACTCTAGTTTGGGCGTCCTGCGTAGCACAGACTGAAGCATTTTCAGCTCCTTGGCTGCAAAGTTAAGCTTCAGGCTTCTGAAGTTAGGACAGCACTCCAGACAGTATAACAGTGCCCAGCAGTCTGTCCTGCTTAGTGGATCCCAGGACATGTCTATCTCCCTCCAAGCTTCAATGGCTTTCCGCACAAAGTCCTTTTCGTGGAGCTCATAGAGACAGTGAAGAATGAAGGGCAAGAAATTGTAGACTTGATCTGTGCTGACATGAATGATCCATTCTTCCAGCTGTGCAATTACAGAGGAAGGGACTGACAGACTATGTGTCTCCTTGAGAAAGCTGCTCACTTCCTTATTGGAGAGACCACAGAGGAACCGAATCACAGGCAGGAAATGACCTTCAGGACATCCATACTTTAATGGACAATTCTCATCCATGTATTCGGCACCGTAGCTTTGCCAGTGAGAGTGAAACCGCTCTATTAGTTTACTCAGAAACTCTTTTTCATCCATTGAGATGTAGTAAAGAGCAGTGAAAAACTCCTGAAAACTGAGATGCATAAAACTGAACATTGTCTCCTGGCGGGTTCGTTTCTTAAAGAGGAACTTTCCCAGAAATGGACTACCAGCAGGGTCTGGAACGGTTTCTTTCACCGTTTTCTCATCAAACAGGACTTGCTTTTCCAGCATCCCTCTCTCTGCTAGTTGACCCAAATTCCCCAGCAGGGTCAGGACAGACTGATTCAAACCCTGGCAGTGATGCTCCAGAAGAGTGGACACAAAGTCAACATATATGGAGGTGGTTGTTTCTAATCCGCTTGTTACATCTACACCATCATTGAACCTCTCTCTGATAACTGTGCAGATGATCCAGCAAATGACAGGGATGGAGCAGGCAGTAAAGAGGGTTTCATTGGCTTTCACACACTCATAAGCTTTACTGAAGAGTTCCTCATCCTGAAAAAACTTCTGGAAGTACTCCTCCACCTCCTTCTCAGAGAACCCGATTATCTCAGTGAAACACTGAGGTTTCTTGAGCAGCTTGCTCAGCACATCTGTAGCAGTAGATCTGGTGGTGACGAGCAGGCAGGACTCAGACAAAATGTGACCACTCAACAAAGCCCTCAGAGAAGCCTCAGGTAGAGCTTTTTCAGACAAATGGTTGGGTATTGATGTGTTAGGCATGTCACCATTTGGAAATCTGAGCTCATCAAATCCATCAATGATGAAAAGCCCTCTTTCTTGTGACTTGTGCAGCATCTGTGAGATCTGAACTGATGTTAAATTAGAGTTGTACCTCAAAAGCTCTAGCAAACTCTGCTCTCCAGACATGCGATTCAGTTCTTTGCATTTCAAGTGAAAGATGTACTCAAATTCCTCTCTGCTGAGATTTCCAGATGCCCAATCTAACATGATCTTTTGTGCAGTGAAGGATTTTCCATTCCCAGAGTTTCCTTGGAGAATGACAGCACTGGGACTGATTCCCTTATTACCTGCAGTGAAAAGTGCATCCAAGACAGAGGTGTCCTTGTCTGCATTACTCCTTGAGCTGAGGAGCTGCTGGAAACTGTCTCCCATGGAGCACATCTCTTCTTCTCGCTCTCTCTTTTCTCTGTGTCTCATGATGATCAGAGGCTGTGTGTAGCGCTCAGACAGGAGCACGTGTTCACCAGGCAGAGAGTTATACTCTGTCACAAATTCATATTCTTTCTGGATCCACTTCTTATATTTATCTGTGGAAAATTCACAGTTGAGATCATTAGTGAGAAAGCTATATTTGTGTTGCATAATTTAGAATGTAGTTGCTAAAGCATCATGATGTTTGTTTTTTATGTTTTATTTCATTTCTTTGGCTAATTTTTGTTTAATCAAGTAGGATGTCCATTAGCTTCAGAGACTAAGATGAAAATATGAACAAATTAATTTCAAATTTTTATTAAACACTCACCTAAAATTTCTAACTGACCTTCTGCAGTTTGTGGTCTGCTACCTGTAAACGGTTTAACAGTACATATTTAACATCAAGGTCTATAGATCCTACATCAAGCATGTTCATTTACAGATGCACAGAATATACTGAATACATGTGAAAAATGTTCTTGATTTTAATGGAACAAGAATGTAAAAATGTTACAGTAAAACAATTTAAATGGGTTAACTGTTACCTTACAATGTATACAGGCACCAAAATTACATCCTATAATGCCTGAAACATGGTCACTGTATTTTCTAAAGTTAATTTTCAGGCAACCACAGCTGGCAGTTTTTTACTGTAAATTTAAAAAACATTTTTATTGTGTTGTTTACGTTTGAGCAGATGAACATAACTCTGCCCTCTAGTGACAAAAGGCTACATTACAACATTGCCACACATGAAACTTCACTTCTTGTAGCCAGCATCTACAAGACTGTGTGCTCTTACCCAGGTCTACAAGCAAGGGTGACTCATGCTTTTCCAGTCCAGAGTAAAACGCAGATTTAACTGTGTTTCCACCAGAGTGCAATGTTCCATAAAGCTCTCTCATTTTCTTCTGGTTGGTATCTGCTGCTTTGATATTACAATATGACTCCCAGTGTAGCATATTACTTGACTGCAGCCCTTCTGCTATCGCCATCACCTTTTCAACCCTCTGAACAAGCTCTGCCCAGTGGGCGTCTACAAACTGAGCACCTGGTAAAGACACAACTATAATCAGTCACAAAATCAAAGGTAAAAACAGCACATTTGAGAGATTTAGCTTGTACTGTCTCAAATATCAATTACCAGCTAAATTTTAACCAATTTGTTGAGTAATCTGGTAACCAACACATTACATTACTAGGAAAAGTTCACCAAAAAAGATCTGTCATTATTTTCTTACCCTCATGTTGTTACAAACCAGCATACTGTATTTTCACAGTGGAACACAAAAGGAGAATTTGGTAATGAATGAATGAATGAACGTTACATTTATATAGTGCTTTTCTGACACTACACTCAAAGCGCTTTACACAGTGAACAGGGGACTCTCCTCAACCACCACCAGAGTGCAGCACCCACCTGGATGATGCAACGACAACCATAGTACGCCAGTACACTCACCACACACCAGCTACTGGTGGAGAGGAGAGAGAGTGGAGTGATAGAGCCAATTCATGTACAGTTGAAGTCAGAAGTTTACATACACTTAAAGTCATTAAAACTCATTTTTAACCACTCCACAGATTTCATATTAGCAAAGTCGTTTAGGACATCTACTTTGTGCATGACACAAGTAATGTTTCCAACAATTGTTTACAGACAGACTGTTTCACTTTTAATTAGCTATGCCACAATTCCAGTGGGTCAAAAGTTTACATTCACTCACATTCAAGTGGACCTCCACAAGTCTGGTTAATCCTTGGGAGCAATTTTCAAATGCCTGAAGGTACCACGTTCATCTGTACAAACAATAGTACGCAAGTATAAACACCATGGGACCACACAGCCATCATACCGCTCAGGAAGGAGACACATTCTGTCTCCTAGAGATGAGCGTACTTTGGTGCAAAAAGTGCAAATCAATCCCAGAACAACAGCAAAGGACTTTGTGAAGATGCTGGAGGAAACAGGTAGACAAGTATCTATATCCACAGTATAACGTGTCCTATATCGACATAACCTGAAAGGCTGCTCAGCAAGGAAGAAACCAATGCTCCAAAACTGCCATAAAAAAAGCCAGACTACAGTTTGCAAGTGCACATGGGGACAAAGATCGTACTTTATGGAGAAATTTCTTCTGGTCTGATGAAACAAAAATGTAACTTTTTCACCATAATGATCATTATTATGTTTGGAGGAATAAGGGTGAGGCTTGCAAGCCAAAGAACACCATCCCAACCGTGAAGCATGGGGGATGGCAGCATATGTTGTGGGGGTGCTTTGCTCCAGGAGGGACTGGTGCACTTCACAAAATAGATGCATCATAGGAAAATTATGTGGATATATTGAAGCAACATATCAAGACATCAACCATGAAGTTAAAGCTCGGTCACAAATGGGTCTTCCAAATGGACAATGACCCCAAGCGTACCTCCAAAGTTGTGGCAAAATGGCTTTAGGACAACAAAGTCAAGGTATTGGAGTGTCCATCATAAAGCCCTGACCTCAAACCGATAGAAAATTTGTGGGCAGAACTGAAAAAGTATGTACGAGCAAGGAGGCCTACAAACCTGACTCAGTTACACCAGTTCTGTCTGGAGGAATGGGCCAAAATTCCAGCAACTTATTGTGAGAAGCTTGTGGAAGGCTACCCAAAATGTTTGACCCAAGTTAAACAATTTAAAGGCAATGCTACCAAATACTAACAAAGTGTATGTAAACTCCTGACCCACTGGGAATGTGATGAAAGAAATAAAAGCTGAAATAAATAATTCTCTCTACTATTATTCTGACATTTCACATTCTTAAAATAAAGTAGTTATCCTAACTGAACTAAGACATTAAATGTCAGGAAATTGTGAAAATGTAGTTTAAATGTATTTGGATAAGGTGTATGTAAACTTCTGACTTCAACTGTATGGAAATTATTAGGAGGCCATGATTGATAAGGGCTAATTGGGGGAATTTGGCCAGGACACCCCAACTCTTTTCAAGAAGTGTCTTTGTAATGACCACAGAGAGTCAGAACCTCAGTTTAACATCTCATCCAAAGGCCGGTGCCTTTTTTGTGTCCCCATCACTATACTAGGGCATTAGGACCCACACAGACCACAGGGTGAGCACCCCATGCTGTCCTCCCTAATACCCCTTCCAGCAGCAACCTTAGTTTTACCCAGGAGGTCTCCCATCCAGGTACTGACGGCTTTGCCGCTGAGTTTTTCAAATCTTATGCTACAGAACTGGCTCTGTAGCAGCGGTACAACAAACAGATTAATTTCAGAATTTTTTACTCTGGATAGGGGCACCCGGCAGGGTTGCCCTCTTTCCCCATTATTGTTCTGTCTTGCCCTGGAACCATTAGCAGCCACAATAAGAAAGGAGGATGATTTTCCAGGGGTGATTGCGGGAGGTGTGGCGCATAAGCTTTTGCTTTACGCAGATTATATTTTATTATTCGTCTCCGACCCTACTAGATCTATGCCTTGCCTCCACAGAATTACTAATTCCTTTTCCAAGTTCTCAGGATACAAAGTCAATTGGTCTAAATTCGAAGCTTTGGCTTTGACAGCGTACTGTCCAGTAATGGCTTTTCAGCCGGGCGCCTTCCAGTGGCCCAAACAGGGAATTAAGCATTTGTGAATTTTATTCCCAGCAAATTTGTCTGATTTAGTCAGAGTTAATTTTGATCCCTTAATAAAGAGGTTTTTGAATTATGTGGACAGGTGGGCTTCAATACATTTATCGATGATTGGGATGGTTAATGTTATTAAAATGAATTGTATTCCAAAATTCAACTACCTGCTACAGTCTCTCCCTGTAGATGTCCCCCTCTCTTATTTCAAGCAATTTGATAGCATAGCAAAGTTCTTTATTTGGAATGGTAAGCGTCCCAGGTTAAATTTCAATAAGTTACATAGGCCGACTGACAATGTTGGGTTAGGCCTACCCAAGATTTTGTTTTATTATTATGCATTTGGTCTTAGACATTTGGCTCATTGGTCGCTTCCACCTGAGAGAGCACCTCCCTGGTTTTGTATTGAAAAGGATGTTCTTGCCCCTATCTTGCCACTGCAAAGCCTTTCGATCAAACTAGCCGGAGAGGTTAAGTTGCACCCCGTTATTTTGCATTTGCACTCGATATGGACAAAAGTGACCAGAGTGTTTAATTCGGCTATTTATTTAAACGTAGCCTTGAGCACATGGCTGAACCCTAAACTATGTATTAATAAGTCCCCTTTCTGTTGGTCAGATTGGATTGTGAGGGGGGTTAATGCACTCTGTGACCTATATGAGGGTGGAGTATTGAGACCTTTTGAAAATTTGGTTCAACATTTTGGCATTCCCAGATCTCAGTTTTATAAGTATTTACAGCTTCGCCACCTACTCTGCACTGTTTTTGGGAGTGGCACACACCCCCCTAAAGTGGCGGATACTCTGGAAGTGGTGACTGCTGCTTTTGGGAAGGGTCATGAGGCATCAGTGTATTACTCCCTGCTAATTCAAAGTCTGGGGTACGGAACTTTGAATTCTCTCAAAAGATTAAGGGAGAAAGATCTAAACTTGACATTGGGGGAGGGGGTGTGGGCTAGGATCCTAGAGATGCAAGGGTGTGTCTGATGCAATTTAAGATTTTGCATCGATTTTATTGGACCCCCTCTAGATTGTATAGGCTTGGTCTTAAAGACACTCCCACCTGCTGGCGATGCCAATCAGAAGACGGCGACACAACCCATGTTTTTTGGGGATGTGTTGGGATCCAGGAGTTTTGGTTGAGGGTTCAGAGCTTTATGTGTGATGTAGTGGGTGCTCAATTTTCGTTTTGCCCCAGACTGTGTATTTTGGGTGATGGGGCAGTCCTGAATATAGATGATAAATATATAAAAAGCTGGGTCCTAACCAGGGTGATGATTGGCAGACAGGTAATTCTCAGGGGATGGAAGTCAACTGATGCACCCTCATTTCATGAGTGGTCTACCGAGATCGGCAGGGTAGCAGCATTTGAGGAGATGGCATGTATAAGGCTAGGCAACCTGGATTTGTACATCAGGAAGTGGGGCAGCTATTTAGCCTTTTTGCAAGGCTCTCGGGGAGGGGCAGTGGAGAGAGACTAGTGGTTTTTTTAAGTTTTTTTTTTAAATGTTTCTAAACATTTTCTGCTGTTTTATTGTCTATATGTGTGTCTTTGTCAGTTGGCTTTTGACCACTGGGGTGCTCGTTTGTGTTGGGTGGGGGGGTTAATGTTCGGGGGGAAAAGTTGTGATTTCATGTGGTTTGATTCTGCATTTTCTGTCTATTTGATTTGCTGCATGGAATCAATAAAAACTGTTAATAACAAAAAAGCATACCTATTATATATATATTACAAATATTTATAATACATTATAACTTCTGCAGATAAAATTGGATGTTGCTTGTGTTATAATGCATTATACTCTAAGGTATAACTATGAATAGGTAAGTATTATAATGTATTATAATTGTGGTTACAATTAATTATGAGAAGTTACAACATATAAGGTGTATTAAGAGACATTACTAATGCACAATAATACCTTTACAATGCATTATAAATATGGGCTTCATAGAAAGTGTTACCAAGAATTTTTGAAGAATCTTCAACAGGTTTTGTACATAAAACAACAGTTCATAGTGACCATGTCTGTCAAGCCCCAAAAGAACAAAAAACGCCATAGAAGCAGTGCCTGGGTAGCTCAACGAGTAAAGACGCGAGTTTGAATCCAGGGCGTGCTGCTTAACTCCAGCCAGGTCTCCTAAGCAACCAAATTGGCCCGGTTGCTAGGGAGGGTAGACTCACATGGGGTAACCTCCTCGTGGTCGCTATAATGTGGTTTGCTCTCGGTGGGGTGCGTGGCGAGTTGTGCATGGATGCCGCGGAAAATAGCGTGAAGCTATGTCTCCGCGGTAATGCGCTTAACAAGCCACGTGATAAGATGCGCTGACTGACGGTCTCAGACGCGGAGGCAACTGAGATTCGCCCTCCGCCATCTGGATTGAGGCAAGTCACTACGCCATCACGAGGATTGGGCATTCCAAATTGGGGAGAAAAGGGGAGAAAATAAAAAACAAACAAACAAACAAACAAAAAACACCATAGAAGTAGTCCATATGACTATATTTCAGGTCTTCTGAAGCCATGCAAAAGCTTAATGGGATGAACAGAATTAAAATAGTCATTATTCACTGAAAATACGAAGCTCTTGAATCTAATAGGCACCAGTGACGGCAAACGGTATTGGTCTGACATGTCAATTGACTGATCGCGACAAGAGATTTGAGCAGTAGTGGTAACGTTAACATGATTGTCATGAAAATGTCAACATTAAAATTTGGCCCATATTGTTCAGTGGCTGGAACGAATGAAAATTAAAGTGTTTCGATTTCAGAAAAATGAAACACAAATGGATGCACAGACTGCAGCAGTGAAACGAGATGGCTAGATACTAACTAACAAGTTAAGGATATGTAACACACATTTTATCTCTGGTAAGTGAGCAAAATTTGGCCAACAATCTGTAAATTTGATAGGTAGAGTCTAGCTGGCTAGTTAAGTCAGACTATTTCTTTACGGCCTCTAAATGTGACCTTACAGATTGCTTCTATTATAATGAGTAAAGCTGCACAAGTCACACGCTTGCTGTGTTAACAGCTTCATTGATGGGAGGGATCAAATATTCCTAAGGAAATAACTGTAAGCATCTAACTACAACGATATGCTTTCGTGTGCTCTGTGTCAACAAGATAATGATGCACGTCAGGATAAGTCACGTCAGGTAAACATTTGATGTCTATTGAGTAAAGTTGTTAAAAGGATTTAAAGGACCCGGTAATGACACCTCATTGTTTATTTTCATTTTTTCTAAATCTTATTTGTTCTGTTTAAGATAGACTCAAATAGTACTCGCTAGTCCTTTTGTTTTGACAGTTCTGGTTATAAAAATGCTGCTATCGAAAATGTTTCAGGACCAGACATGTACAGTAGCATTGTAATTCCTTTGTTAGACTTGGGATATAGCGCACAAATTATTTGGAATACTTTTATGATGTTTACAGAGGTGGTCATTATGAATTGTCATTGTATGGAAAAGAGCTGTGTGCAGATTCTTCAAAACTTCTCCTTTTGTGTTCGACAAAGAATAACAGCATGTTTGGCGCAACATGAGAGTGAGTAAATAATGACAACATTTTGCTTATGGGCGAACTATTAGGGCTAGTCAGGACAACTGTACTGCAGTTTCATTTTGATCAAAGTAACAAGCTATTTTGCATAAGTCTTTTTCTTCTTTCACCATAATAATGGTACTTACGCTCTGTGTCGCGGTCCATGGTGTCTCATTAACGCCTGTGAACTTGCAGTTATCTATCCTTATAATGAGACAGATGTAAAACTAATGCACATAATTATGATTTAATTTAAAATCTGAAATGGTAAGAAAGCATTGATAATATATGACTTTAAAAACGAGCAAGAAATGATAGAAATCTCCTGAATATAGGCACATGAGAGAAATTGTGCAGTTTTCTGTTACCTTTAGACATCACAACAGAGAATCTGGCCTCGTCAGAATCGAGTACTGAAACATCCTGAGCCCGCTTTTAACAGCTCAAGGCTTTCTGCATGAGTCGATGTCTGAACCGGATACGTTTTTTCCCGTTAGAATACTGGAACGCCCATAAGCAGATGGAGGCGGGACAGGAAATATTTGATTAACCTTTCTATTTCTGCCTGTTCTGGGGGGACACAAAGCAGAACATGTATCTAGTTGGAGAATGTTCACAACAATAACGCCACAACGCACGGTGTTGAAATATCTGATATACATATAATAGTAGCATAACCTTGTAGCTGTATCATCTGTCAAGAATGTCTGTCACCCGTCGCAATTAACTTATGTTGCTTTATCATGAACATTCGAACCAACATTCACATAAAAATAAAGTGCAATTCAAACTAATTATACTAAACTGTTATGTAAACACGTTTCTGACTGTTGATATTAAAGGTGCTGTAAGCGAGTTTTTGTATTACCTTGCCACGCATAAACTGTCCCTAGATGAAAAATATCACTGAAACAGGTGTACAGACAAATCACACTTGTGGCAACCCTCTGTAAACGCATTTATTTTTAGCCAATCAGAAAACGCACTTTTCCTCTCACCTGTTCGGGTTTGCTGACATCTGGTTGGCTGACAGAGCGGGTTCTGCGGAGATGAGGGCGGTCTAATTCAGTGGCTAAAACCATCATAAGTTATGGTGCACTTGAAGTCCTCCTGGGAAGTTCGTATTTACGATGTTGGAGATCTTGTGCGTTCAAGTGAGTTTAGTCGGAAAGAATGGATCCGTTATGCAATTTCATATTTATTTATCTTTTTCAGCACAAATGCAACAAAATGAAGTGAAAGCCTCACATTAGGTGTGTAATTAATGCTTTATCGAACTAGTTTATTATTCTTGTGCGCTACATATAATGATGGGACATGTAGTTTTATTGCACAAGCCTGTCGCTGTATAAACCAGCTAAAATGAATCTTATTTTTATGGCATGCTTTATTGATATTCTTCATCAACAGAACAAAAATGCATACAGACTGAACTCCTTGAATTGCACGGTCAAAATCCACAAGCAAAACCGAATTATTAACAAAAACAACTTGCTTCCGCCATGATTCTTAAATTGACACACCCCCAACTCGGAAAGTCGGGGCTCAAAGAAAATCCTGAGTTGCCCACTCGTAATTACGACTTAGTGGCGGCATTCTTGTGCTCTCAACTCGTAAATACAATCATTCTGACATGACTTGAACGCACCATTAGCAGCATATATACACTGATGAGCCAAAACATTATGACCACCTGCCTAATATGAACAACGCCGACCCGCTGAGGCATGGACTCTACAAGACCCCTGAAGGTGTCCTGTGGTATCTGGCACCAAGACATTAGCAGCAGATCCTTCAAGTCCTGTAAGTTGCGAGGTGGAGCCACCGTGGATCGGACTTGTTGGTCCAGCACATCCCCCAGATGCTCAATCGGACTGAGATCTGGGGAATTTGGAGGCCAGGGCAACACCTTCATCATGTTCCTCAAACCATTCACAAACAATGTGTGTAGTGTGGCAGGAGCGCATTATCCTGCTGAAAGAGCCTACTGCCATCAGGAAATACCGTTGCCATGAAGGGGTGTACCTGGACTGCAACGATGTTTAGGTAAGTTGCATGTGTCATATTGACATCCACATGAATGGCTGGTCCAAGGGTTTCCCAGCAGAACATTGCCCAAGGCATCACACACCCTCCACCAGTTTGTCGTCTTCCCACAGTGCATCCTGGTGCAATCACTTCCCCAGGTAAATGGCGCACACGTACATGGCCGGCCATGTGTTGTAAAAGAAAACGGGACTCATCTGACCATGCAAACTTCTTCCACTGCTCCAAGGTCCATTTTTGAAGCTCGTGTGCCCATTGAAGGCACTTTCGATGGTGGATAGGGGTCATCATGGGCACTCTGACGGATCTGTGGCTTCGCAGCCCCATACACAGCAGGGAGCGATGCACTGTGCATTGTGACACATTCCTCCCATAACCATCATTAAAATTTTCTGTGACTTGTGCCACAGTAGACCTTCTATCGGTTCGGATCAGATAGGATAGCCTTTGTTGCCCTTGCACATCGATGAGCCTTGGACGCCCAACACCCTGTCACCATTTTGTGGTTTGTCCCTATATATATATATATATATATATATATATATATATATATATATATATATATATATGTCATGGTTGGGGAGTGGGGGAGGACGAGAGCCCCAAAGGCAGAGAGAGAGAGTTCAGTTTTATTGAACCACATCCCAGGATACCATGCCCACCACTCGAGGAGCAGGAAGGATGGTATCCACTCCACAACGAACTGACAAGCAGAGTCGGGGGTAATTAAAATAGGTATAGTGGAAAACCGCTTCTTGAGTTTAGAAAACGTGGCTTCAGCCCGCAGAGACCAACTAAAGTCGAGTTGACTATAGTTATGGATAAATCTCAGATAAAAATTGGCGAACCCCAGAAACCTCTGCAATGCCTTGTGAGAATCTGTGGTTGGCCATTCAGAGACAGCTTTTACCTTAGCCGGGTCCATGCGTATTCCCTCGGATTAAATGATGAACCCCAGGAATGGAATTTAGGTCCTAGGCTATTGAGTTATTTAAAAACGAGTAATAGTACTTTAAAATCAATTCTAAATGCAACTGGAAGCCAGCGTAAAGACCTGAGGACTGGAGTAATATGCTCAGATTTTTTGGTTCGGGTGAGAAGCTGGCAGCAGCATTCTGAAAGAGCTGCAGGTGTCTAATGGTCTTTTTGGGAAGGCCAGTTAGGAGTCCATTGCAGTAGTCCCCCCTACTGCTGATGAATGCATGAACAAGTTTCTCCAAGTCTTGACTGGATACAAAACATCTAATTCTGGCTATATTTTTTAGATGATAGTAGGCTGATTTAGTTATTGCTTTGATGTGGCTACTGAAACTAAGGACAGACTCCAAAATGACACCAAGATTTCTTACTCGATTTTTTGTATTTAGGTCCTTGGAGTCAAGGTATGTATTCACCTTTGGAATTTTGCCTTTGTTGCCAAATACAATGACCTCTGTCTTGTCATTGTTTAACTGTAGGAGGTTTTGGCACATCCAACTGTTAATTTCATCAATGCACTGGCACAGAGAGTCTATGGGGCTGTAGTCATTTGGCGATAGGGCTAGATCTGGGTATCATCTGCATAGCTATGGTATGCAATTTGCAATTTGATTCATTTTCATAGTTTGGCCTAGTGGGAGCAAATACAGGTTGAACAGGAGTGGTGCAAGAATTGAGCCTTGTGGGACTCCTCACGTCACGGATGTCCACTCAGATTCATAGTTGGCTATGTTCACATAGTAACCCCTACCTTCTAGATATGACCTAAACCAGCTGAGGACCATCCCAGAGAGCCCTACCCAGTTTGTCTAGGACAATGTTGTGGTCAACAGTGTCAGAAGCAACACTGAGATCTAATAATACCAGCACTGATATTTTGCCTGAATCAGTATTTAGCTGAATATCATTTAGGATCTTTTTGCGGTCAGAAACCATACTGTAAATTGTCCAAGTAGCCATTCGAGATTAAGAATTTCTTCTGCTGATTGAAAACAACCTTTTCAATGATTTTGCCTATGAAAGGAAGATTTGAAATTGGTCTGTAGTTGTACAATATTGAGTTATCTAGAGATTGTTCTTTTTAAGGGGCTTGACAACTGCAGTTTTCAGGGACTTCGGAAATGTGCCTGAAAGGAGTGACGCATTTACTATTTCTAACAGATCTTTTTCCAGACAGTTAAACACATTTTTGAAAAATGTTGTGGGGAGCGTGTCAAGACAGCAGGTTGAAGTATTTATTTATCTATTTTTAATTAACTTTTTTTTATTGAGTCATATATGCACCACAAAGAAAAACCCAACACATATACAACGAATCAACATTTCACATTGAAACCACAAGAATATCCCTCCCCATTCACCAACCCCACCCTGACCCCAAACGAACACCCCTGTGGTCCCACATAACCAACCAAAAAAAAAAAAAGAAGAAAAAAATATATAATAAACATACAAAATTAAACTATCCACATCCCCTCCCCGAGAGTCCCCCCAAAAAACTAAATAATTGCTCCATTTCTTAACAAATAAGTCCCAAAATCCCAGCCTTCTACTTACCACTTCCTTGAAAGCATCCACCCTCCCCATTTCCACACACCACTCTGATAAAGAGGGCGCTCCATCCGACTTTCATCCTCTTAAAATTATTTGCCTGCCGATCATGAGACTGGTCAGAGCCCAATTTTTAATGTGTAAATACAAATGACCAATGTTTCATGACGCCACGAACAGAGATTTCAAAACGAGATGTTTCAGCAGGGTGTCAACTAGAAATGCTCTTTTTAGACTGAGGAAGTTTTGAGTTCTGAAATTTACAGTATGTTTTTATAGCATTTACCTCTTATGTCTAAATATCAAGGAATATTTGATTCTCCATTTTATTACCCCTTTAAAAAAAACAAACAAAAAAAGCCTCAAAAATTGAGAAAATGGCAACATGTTTCAGAATAAATGATTTAATCACACACGTCATGCAGTCCATCCAGATAAAGTATCATCAGTAAATTTGTTCCCTCTCACTTATTTCCTTCAACCAGAATCTTCCAAGAACACTTCTGTTTACTTGGAATGATCCAGTGCCTTTGTCCTTCGGTGGAACTCTTGTCAATCAGTCATGGAGTTACTATTACACAGTAATAAAAAAAAAAAAAAATCTATTTATTTTAGGGTTTTCATTGAATGTGTGGCATTCCCCAAGAACATAATTTATTATACTTCATGCACTAAACAGGGAAGAATTTTGGGCTAATAACACAACAGAATATTTAATGGTCCTTGTGAATGTGCTTAAAGGTATAAAACATCCAAAAAGCAGTACATTTGAAAATAACGCAGAAGGTTGTCATGTCCTGTAATTCACAAGTCATATGCTTTTTTTTTTTTTTTTTTAACAATATCAGGAGTGTAAATATCTAAACTAAAAAAACCTTAATGCTAGTTTGAAGAATATGAAGTGCTAATCCTAAAATTAAGTATCCAGAAAAGACCATTCTGGTTTCTTTCCCCTCATGTAGTCAAAGTTGTCTCTCCACACACTTAAATTCAGGTAACATGTTTTAAAGGATAGATATCAGACAAATATATTGACAAATGCAGTCATCGGGTATAAATTCCAAGCCAGCCTACACCAAACATTCTGCTAAACTGATTGGCTGATCAGTAACAGAGGCGAAGCAGTCATGTCACATGATGTCTTCTGCAGTTGTCAAGTGGCAAAGAATTTGACTCCAGTTACACATACACCTCCTTTCAGAATGTAGACCAGGCAAGTGCGATACTAAACTGAACAGAGGAGAGATACTGACAGACAGGACACTAAACACTACACCAGGAATCTAAAAAAAATATAAATATCAATGACTCCTCAATGGATTTTAGTATGCGAGACTGTAATATTTGTGTGAAGAGTCGGACAAGACAACCTTCAACCATTTTTTTGTTTGTAAAGAAAACATTTGCATTTGCAACCATACATTTAATTTATGCAATTCTTACAGGATTAGTCTACTGTGTGAGATTGAGTTACTCGTGTCTAGAATCCTCTTTATCTTCCCCTTCAGAGATCCATTAGTTATTACACAAAGTAAAAACCAGGTTACAAATCTGAATGACATTCATAGTCCTATACGGGTTTAATCCCTGACGTTTGAACCTGTTTAGAGTGCTTCATATAGTAGTATCTGAGCTGTAGTGATAGAGGCAATGCATTTGATAAACACTGTCAGATATTCTCTATTCATTTTTTTTTCTTTTTTTTTTTTTTTTGCAGTGTGCAAGGTGTACATATATCAGACAGTAGTTTTAACCGAGCTTGGGGAGGTTACTGGTCGGAGAAATGCAGAAAGCAGTTTGTCCTCTTCCATTTCCTCCCAAGATAAACTAAGTTGGTATGTGTTATCTTAAGAAGCAGATACACTGTAGGTCAGAAAAGTGACACCTTGTGATTCATTTAATTGCACAGGGATCTGGGCTGTATCTATTATTCACTTTGCTTAAGTTTATTTATTGATTTCCTTAAATTATAATTGGTGCGTGTGTGTGTGTGTGTGAGAGAGTGCAATATTCATAAAATAATTTGCTTTAGAAGGGAGACATGACAGATGGGGAGTGGGACTGTACAGCCATGAATGTTTAAATTCAGAAGTCCTCCTATGTGCGCCAGCAGGAGGGATTATGTTAATGGAATGACGGGTTTCCATGAAGATTTCTTGCATTCTGCATCATTGGTAATGAGGGATAAAAGCGCTTCTTCAGCTAAAAACAAAAACACAAAAGAAAAAGGCAGTGAGAATGCTGCATCCAATAGAAGTTTTGCTCATTATCCCAAAGCATTTTGTTCTACATCATGTCCACACTGGGCTTTATTCTTTTTTCTTCTTCTTTAACCCTTTAATACATACCTCAGGTCTTAAGTGACCTGGGACCTCATTCCACCCCCTGTTCATTTTTTGGAGTTATGCCCACATATCTTAGACTCGAGATACGTAATAGTGCCTGTTTTTTTGTTTTGTTTTTTTGCGCTTCCATAAATCATATTTTTAGGATTATTTCATGTCAATGTAAGTTTACTATCACAGGATATATATTTCTTTATTACAAGACAAATGAGTGCCATAATCAAACAATTACTACTATATCACGATATTCTGTGAGACAATTGTGAATTATCAGTATTCCATATGCATGTACAAATACATATTATACATGCTATTTCTTAAGGTGGCACAGATGTTTCAGTAACAGGGTTGCTGCAGAGATTTTAAAATTAAATGTAAGACTTTAAGACCTTTATATTACATGTTCTTAGTATTTCCTTCCTGTGATGGGGAGGGCCAGACAGGTTGGTTGAGTATCACAACATAGCAACACTAGCTAGCTTAACCAATTGTGTAAGGAAGGTATGGTGTGTTTGGGAAACCTGTTTAAGAAAAAATATTTTTGCAATTTTATTTGGTTCCACTAGTGGTACAACTTTCTCTTCCCTTTTATATTGAAGCCTTCTTTCAGTGTTAAGTGTCTAAAGGGCTGTTCAGACAGAACATGTTCTTGTGCAAAAAAAAAAGAGCTAGATACAGCTCAACCAGTAGAACAAAACGCAGGAGTCTCGAGATGCGTTTTTAAAAGTTTGTCTTTTTCTTTTTTTTTCTTTTTTACCAGACAAGGCATCTAAAAAAAAGTGCTCCTGCACGATATGTTGGGGGGAAAAAAAATGAGTGAGGTGCGGCACAACGCACAACCACTCATCAAATGGAGCAATTTTACCTAGAAAAACAACTGAAAACACAGACAGAAAAATGCATAACGGTGTGAACGGCCCCTAAATCTGTGGTCTCCATCTGTTGCATTACTGACCAGCTTTATGTTGCATTCCAGACAACTCGGAAATCTGAATTTTCCCATCTTCTACTTGAAGATAATGACTGGAAAGCCGCTTGAAGTTGGACATCCGACTTGTGAACTCTGGGTAGATCGATTCACCCCACCTCAGCAAGAAGTGTCATTTGACGTCATTTCCAAGATGGCAGCGACCAACAAGCATAACGTTGAGTTGGGTTTTGTGAAACGTAAAAATAAACTGAAGTATTTTCACTGCACAAAATGTGTAAACATGCTATATACAATAAATATACAAGAGGATATTCAGAAGAATTGTTTGTGTATCAATGTCTAAGTTTTTACCTATTTTGCTCGAGAAATAGAGCTGTTCAGGTTGTAGTCCAAAAACCCGGAAGAGAATTCACCATGGGTTCCCTTGGGATTTTCCTATGGGTTTTTATAATGGGTTTTTTCAACTCGAGTAAAATAAGGTCTGTGGTAAACATTACTTGGTGATACGTGATTACAGATTACACACTTTCATCCCTCAAATGAGAATTTGAAGCCGTATTTTTTTTTTTTTAAAACACGGCAGCTTCAAAATTCACGAAATTCAAGAAAGTTTTTTTTTTTCTGAAAGTGTGTATTTATGTTGTAGAACAAAATGTCCATGTCTCGTCAAGTAATGTTTTAATCCAGCAGGCGTGGAGGGGGAAGGAGTTAGTAGGACAGTAGGTCTCAAGCTTCAGGGAGCATGGATGAGGTGGGAGGGCATACCACAGCGCATGGTTACCTGGTCAAACATCATGCAGGCAGACTTTTATCATGTCAAGTTTCTTGTCCAAGCCCGGCAAACCTTCACATCTGGGGCAAGAGTGAGACACCCTCCTACCCTCTGTACTCAGGGAGAGGATCGTTGGAACATCTCTTCAGCAGCTGCCCAAAGGTCCTGGGGGAAGGCTGTTATCATTAGCACCATGACCAGGTGCTCAAAGTGGATGCTGAGAGCACAGTCTCTGCCATTAGCATCAGCAAGCATCACCATGCCCCAAAAAAGTACATGCACTTTGTGAATGCTGGAGAGAAACCCCATCCACGAGTAAAAACAAGGTTGGGCCTCCTCTACATGGCCTCTGACTGGCTGCTGAAGGTTGTTGTTGTTATGTGTTGAGGAAACTTCAATTGTTTGCCCAGGTCAACCTAGAAGATAAGTGCCAGGGCAGAGGCTGGAAGACACACTGTGAGCCCATAGATGTGGGCTGTAGGAGCTTTGCTGGATGCTCATTCTGCAAAGTCCTGTACCTGTTGGGTATCACTGGGACGGCAAAGAGAATGGCCATTAAATCCGTGAGCGAAGCCGCAGAGAAAGCCACCAGGTGGCTATGGATCAAGAGGTCTGATCCGTAGGCATTTGCTGCTGGGATGCAGGTCGGGGCCTGATCAACCCTGTCTGGGTCACCTGGGAGAGGGTGTTTGATGTCGAAAGACCTGAAACACCCGAGGACCCCAGGTCACATTACTGATGATGCATCCCAGTGCATCTAGATGATGTATCTTACACACCACAGACCTTATTTTACTCAAGTTGAAAAACCCTATTATATAGGAAAATCCAGAGGGAACCCATGGCGAATTAGCCTTCTGGGTTTGCCTACAAATTGACGTCATGGCTGAACAGCTCTATAGCTACTAAATAGTCAGCTAGCCAGCACCTAGAAGACTGTGCATTTGACATATGTACATGTGACCGTGACGTGGGATTGACTGGAACGCACTGAGGTCAAAAATGGTTAATTTCAACTCAGGCATTCACACCTCCGACTTTGTCTGGAATGCAACATTAACCACACTACAAACTTAGTCAAGGCTTTATGATGTCACCATATTCACAGCAAAGAACCATGGTAATTGTAGTTCATTAGTGTTCCAAGCTAACACAGCTACGCTTATGTTTCTTATGTTTAGAGACACCAAGGAAACATATAGGGTCTCTAGTTCAAGGATTTGTTTGTTAGTGACCTTACACCAGCAATGGGTTAGATAAAAGGCAAGTACATCAGGTCTTTGTCCATAAATAAGCAACAGGTTCTTACTCAGAAACTGCACAAACCTCTTCTCCTGCTTAGCTCCACCTCCTCTGATGGGCATTGGTTGGCTGTTCTGGAGGTGAATACCGCCCCCCCCACGTAGCACGTTAGGGTGAGTGGGAGAAGCTACAGGTTGCTGTCCAGGCCTGATGGGTTTAGCTATAGCCAGTGAAAGAGAAAAAAAGAAAAAAAGAATTTTGTTCAGAAAAAAAGAAAAAAGAGTTAAGGACGTGTGTTCACTGTATGTCAAGTAAGCTTTAGGGCCTGACTCATTCTGACACTAAGAAAAGCTAATCGATTAAAGAACATTATAGACACTACAATGTACTACCCATTTGAGTATGAACATACTAAACTTTTTATTTCTTGCATAGGTTGCACTGCAGCTAAAAGTAACCCATTAATCCAAATTAAACCTGAACACAGACAAATTCTTGCTGTTGTCTTTATAAAGGTGATTAGTGCTTATGTTAGTGTATAGTCACCTATCTGTGCAGAGTGTCCTCTGCGGGCCATGTTCTTGGCTCTCACAGCCTCTTTGATGCGGTCCACCTCCAGCTGGTAGCGTTTGCGGTCACGGGCCGAGTTCTCTTTGGCCTCTTTGAGTGCTGACTCCAGAGCCTTCACACGCTCTGCCGTCGCACGAAGGCGCTTCTCCAGTTTAGGAAGCTCACAGCGCAGGTCAGCGTTATCACGCACCAGCTAAAGAGAGAAGGACACCAGTGAGTGAGCAAGAGAAATAATAAGTTAGATATTAAGAAAAGAAGAAAATAGGAAAATCATTAAGAGAGAATGTACATTTGAATTTTGAACTTATGCACACGTTTACAAATCTGTGAATCATGGTTAGGGGACTTTTTTGGTTCGTACTTGCCTGTTTATGAACCTTGGTGAGCTGTTCTAGATTGTTCTCCAGAAAAGAGATCTTCTGCTTTTGAACAGCACTGCCACCAGTTTCATCAGAGTCCATCTCTGCACTCTACCCACACACACACACACACACACAAACTTCACACTTCCATTCTAAGCAACCATCAAGTCAACTGCTTAAAAAGTACAACATTCTCAATCTGGACTAGGTAAATTGATCTAAATGGTAAATTCTACTGTAGATGATTTACTTTTGAAAGATAACTGATGCAGAGGAATGACAGAGTAGAGATGAACAAATCCACCACACCTTTTTAACACGAGTTGCCAGATCCTGAACAAACAATTTCCTGAGGTTGTGCAGAGTCTGAAGCTCCTTGGCCTGAGATGGATGCAAAAGGAGAATATGTAATGTACCTTTTGAATGATCTGATAAATACTGTGATCAACAGTCGCCCTCTAGTGTTGAGATGAGGAAATGCACTCACCACAGTCTCTTCCAGGCCTTTCAAATCCTGTCTGGCCTGTTCCCTGCGGTCCTGCATCATACTGTAACACACATTTTAATATTTTATTTGACACCACCATCAAGACAAAGGCACACAAATATAGGATGATTTCCATGTCCTGACATGTACTCACAAGACGTACCACAGCACAGATTTACAAACATTACCAAAAGCACCATAAACATCTCTTACATCTTAAAAAATACAGAACACTTTATACTACATTCATGTATGGATATAAATAACAGTGTCTCGCAAGGCTTCCTATTACACAAGATAAAGAACAATACCTTGCTAATGATCCTGCTTTCATTTTTTTTTTTTTTAGCTTTAATTACTTTTTGCTAGTGCTATAAGTCGGCTAAAATTAAATCACATAATTTTTTGTAGTTAATCACAATTAATTGCAGGTTTTAAACGTGCTTACATTTGAATCTAAATATACTTCTTTTCCCATTTATTTCCTTCTTAGGAAAAAAACAAAAAAACAATGTAACAATTGAAAGCTTTATTAAAAATTTACAGTATAAAGATAGAAATGCACTAAAACAGCACCAATTCAAGTAACATTAAAAGTTTTCCAAAGTCTAAGTGGGAGGTTATCTAACTGAAAGAACTAGTCTCCACATAGGTTGCATATTCATTGCAATGGACATTAAATCTCTTAAACTCTCATCCTCCACAATATTAATCTGCCGGCAGACTGTGGATTTCCGCATTGTTACAGCAATCGTGAAGCCGCGTTCATGATTCGTAACAGGGTGTCAGTGTCAAGTGGCACTTTGAACTCCACATGAAAAGCACTTGCAGACAATAACATCTTACGACTCGTCTTAACCAGATGCAACGCAATCAGATTCCAGCGTCAAGCTATCTGCCTGTCCACACCAGACACAACACAGCAATATTCATACACTAAAATGAGGATAATTAACAATAAAATGTAGAAATCAGAGCAATCACAGACTGAACGTTTATTGAACACAACTCATTTTCTCACTGAAGCTGCGTAGGATAAATACACAATCACACACATACACAGGGCAAAGTTACTTTAAGAATCGCATCCTTATTCAGTCTGTTACAATTGTTTATGTTCACACAGTACTCCTGTTTTTATTTTGCCGATCTCCACGTGACAGGGAAGCAGAGAGAAAGTTGGAATGAGCCGGGATGTCTCCCCTCTGCCATTCTGAATCTGAACCGTTGTGTGTGTGTGACAGAGCTCAGGCTGAAGAGAGCGAGACCTCAAACACAACATTTGGTAGGTGTGTGACTCCCTCGGCCAAAATCAAGTTGTTGTGAACTAGCAAGTGAGATGCCGACTTTAATATACTGCATTAAGAATAATTTTAGACCCATTTGTTGACTGTCCTGCCCAGCGCAACGTCGCAGAAATAGAAACCGTTCCAAAAATAGTGGTAGCTCGTCGTAGCTGCTTAGGACAAAAACTCTGATTAACATGGAAAAGATACATTTTATCACGTGTCGCAGCGTCACGTCTGGATAGGACACGGTGTCATTCTGCATTTTGGTGAGAGTTAAGACTTGGTGTGCTTCTGTGGTAATTAAAATACTCCTTACTTTGGCTGAAAGATACTTGATTTCTGTCACAAGTTCCATCTAGGCTTGTTTTGTACAACAAACAGCATTAAGAGCTCCTTTCCCCATCACTTTTTCACTGACACTGAATCGCTGCAGTGTGTCTTTGTGGTGTGTGAGTCAGTGTAATGACTCCAGGCGCACACATCGCAAAGGCGCCGCTCTTCCAACCACTGTTTAAGCTGGTTTATGCTTTATGAATGGTAAATGCGTTAATCGCGATTAAGAAAAACGTACATGTTAAACTTTAATTGCATGCATTAACGCATTAATTTTGACAGCTCTACTTTTTACACACAAACACACACACATGCACACAGTTAAGACAGTTCTTCACTAAGTAAACTAATGCAATCCATACACATCGCTAATTTAACAGACAATCTATTTATCAAATGTTAGTGTAAAACTGCAGGTGTATATTTAAGCTTCTTGCAAAATTGCAGCTGGGCTTTTTAGATGTTCAACAGGGGAAATAAAAATGAAGACATTTTCATAAATTAGGTTTTGTAATGGAGGTGAACAGAAGAATAGTGTGCGTGTGAATGAAACATACGTGAGCTCGTGTAGTTTGCGGCTCTTGTCCTGGTCAGTGGATTTGAGTTTCTCATGTTCCACTCTTAAACGCTCCTGCTCCAACATGATCTTCTGATTCAGACTAGAGAGACAGACAGACAGAGAGAGAGAGAATTAAGTCTGGACCTCAGCAAAGTGTCCCACTTTACCCTAATTGACCCTGTGTGTCTCACTACTCTCTATTAGTTTTGTATGTAAATGTATCTTATGTAAGGTTGTATCTGCTGTAATTTAAGAACTGCGAGTCTGAAGTTTATCTTAGATGTGCTTGTGTGTGCGTCGTACTCCTGTAGATCAGTGATGAGTTTTTCTTTGGCTTCCAGCTCATCTCTCAGGCTGCTGATCTGTTTCTGATGAGCTTCTCTGTGACTCTGTATCTGCTGCTCAACCGCCTCCTATACACACACACACACACACAGGTACTCCTATCATTATGAGGACTCTCCACAGACAATGCTTTTCATCCCGTAACACTACACCTACCCCTAACCCTCATAGAAACCTTTTTGCATTTTCAAAAAAAACAAACAAACATTGTTTAGTATTTTTTTTAAGCCTTTTGAATTACAGGGACACTAGAGGTGTCCTCATAAACCACATTTATAGCATAATACCCTCATAACTACTACTTTGTAACCTAAACAAATATCCTCATAAACCACAAAAACCAACTCACACTCACACACACACATAATTAATATATAAATTAATCATTAACTGAACATGCACATCTTTGTGTGTATGTTTCTTACCTTGACCTCATTGGCACTCTGAATCTCACTTTCTTTCTCCATTGAATGAACCTTCTCTATATAACCACACACAAACACACACAGCATTAGAGAGACAGAAAACTTTTTCAATAAGCAGTGTGTATATGCATTCATTTTGTGTACCCTGTGCACTGATTTTGACCAGTTCCTCATTGAGTGAGTCCACGTCCTCTTCCAGCAGTCTCTTCTTCTGTTCAACGTTCTGCAGATACTCTGTCAGAGATTTAATTTTTGCTTCGTGCTGCAAAACAAACATCCATTTGGTCTCTTCAGAATTTTGAATTGTACTGGGAAAACACTCCTTAAATTCAAAGTCATCTTAAACTAATTTGGTCATGTAGGACTTTAAAACATACACCGATCAGCCACAACATTAAAACCACCTGTCTGATATTGTGTAGGTCCCCCTCGTGCCACCAAAACACCATCAACCCGCATCTCAGAACAGCGGGTTGGCGCTATTTTGCCAGCACTAGGGGGACCTACACAATATTAGGCAGGTGGTTTTAATGTTGTGGCTGATCGGTGTATGTATTATGTTATGTATGAGGTAATAAAAATAGCTGAAAGTGTTCTCAACCCTTTCGCACATACGATCAAACCGGTGTGATTACACTAGGCTGGGCTCAGACGCGTACGATCAAGCCGGTGCGATCTGCATTCCTACTGGTGTTTACCAGCAAAAGAGGGACTCATAATGAACCAGCTGCTCAAATAGTCTTTTCAACATCACAATATCAAACATTCAATCAATCACTAAATAAAAGTTTAAAGAGTGCACTGTTTGCAATGCGGCCATGTTTTCTGATTTCAAACAAAGAATACAGTAACAAGTCAATCCACTCGAGCCTTCTCCCATTCCATCCGTCACTCATTCTAACCACTTCTGGTGCTAGGAAAGTGGAAGTGCTAGGCTTTTAGTACCTTCTATGCCTCTATCACGAACTAATAATCCCATGTTGCATTGCATGTAAACAATATGGCGGCGCGCATAGCCGGCAAGCGCATTCACGATCGCATCTTATTTATCATAATCAATCATTATGAACATCTAAAAAACACATTATATGTTTGATAATATATAATATGACATTCAGTGCACCTGCTGTGATATAATCTGTCCTCCAGTGCATCTGCTGTGAAGTGTAAGGTAATATTTCTTTTTTTATTACAGCATGCATTAAAGAACTCACACTGGGGGGGTCTGTCAGTACAGGAGAAACCCATGTGTGAAAAGGTTAAGAGGAGTTTACTGTCATTAGCTCAACCTCAAAATCCTCATAATTTAACTTTTTCCGTGAACAAAAAAAATTGGAGTTATTTAACAGAATATCCAGGAAAGATTTTCAGTGAATAACAACTACAATTTTAGTCTGTTCCTAACACAAAGCTATTTTATGGCTTCAGCATACGAATCCTTTTTGGAGTTTGACATCCTCAGTTACTATCCACTTTTGTTCTATTAAAACGAGCAGCTTGGACATTCTGCTAAATAACTGCTTTTGTATTCAACTGTAAAAAGAAATATATGTGGTCGAACGACATGAAGGTGAATAGACTATGACAGAACTTTCATTTTGGGTAAACTATCCCTTTAAACTTACTGGATATGTGTTTCTTTATTCCTATCATTATGGTGCTTTACAGTGATTGTGTCCGAAATCGTTCACTCATTCACCATTTCCTATATAGTGAATGGCAGTGAGTGCACGAAATGAGTGTCTGAATTCGGACACTGACTTATACACAGCGCGTCGGAGCTCTGGGGCTGTCGCAGAAACAACATCTTATATGAACTTTTAAAATACTTGGGCCTTACTTGTTATTAAATAATATATTAATACAATAAATCTTCATTCTGTTTGTCATTTTTAAAATATATATATATATATATATATATATATATATATATATATATATATATATATATATATATATATATATATATATACACTATATTGCCAAAAGTATTCGCTCACCCATCCAAATAATTGAATTCAGGTGTTCCAATCACTTCCATGGCCACAGGTGTATAAAATGAAGCACCTAGGCATGTAGACTGCTTCTACAAACATTTGTGAAAGAATGGGCCGCTCTCAGGAGCTCAGTGAATTCCAGCGTGGTACTGTGATAGGATGCCACCTGTGCAACAAGTCCAGTCGTGAAATTTCCTCGCTACTAAATATTCCACAGTCAACTGTCAGTGGTATTATAACAAAGTGGAAGCGATTGGGAATGACGGCACGTAAAATGACAGAGCGGGGTCAGCGGATGCTGAGGCGCATAGTGCACAGAGGTCGCCAACTTTCTGCAGAGTCAGTCGCTACAGACCTCCAAAGTTCATGTGGCCTTCAGATTAGCTAAAGAACAGTGCGTAGAGAGCTTCATGGAATGGGTTTCCATGGCCGAGCAGCTGCATCCAAGCCATACATCACCAAGTGCAATGCAAAGCGTCGGATGCAGTGGTGTAAAGCACGCCGCCACTGGACTCTAGAGCAGTGGAGATGCGTTCTCTGGAGTGACGAATCAGGCTTCTCCATCTGGCAATCTGATGGATGAGTCTGGGTTTGGCGGTTGCCAGGAGAACGGTACTTGTCTGACTGCATTGTGCCAACTGTGATGTTTGGTGGAAGGGGGATTATGGTGTGGGGTTGTTTTTCAGGATCTGGGCTTGGCCCCTTAGTTCCAGTGAAAGGAACTCTGAATGCTTCAGCATACCAAGAGATTTTGGACAATTCCATGCTCCCAACTTTGTGGGAACAGTTTGGGGATGGCCCCTTCTTGTTCCAACATGACTGCGCACCAGTGCACAAAGCAAGGTCCATAAAGACATGGATGAGCGAGTTTGGTGTGGAAGAACTTGACTGGCCTGCACAGAGTCCTGACCTCAACCCGATAGAGCACCTTTGGGATGAATTAGAGCGAAGACTGTGAGCCAGGCCTTCTCGTCCAACATCAGTGTCTGACCTGACAAATGCGCTTCTGGAAGAATGGTCAAAAATTCCCATAAACACACTACTAAACCTTGTGGAAAGCCTTCCCAGAAGAGTTGAAGCTGTTATAGCTGCAAAGGGTGGGCCGACGTCATATTAAACCCTATGGATTAAGAATGGGATGTCACTTAAGTTCATATGCGTCTAAAGGCAGATGAGCGAATACTTTTGGCAATATAGTGTATATATATGTTACTTTAAAGAGTACACACATTTTATTAAATGCACATTATTGTATTTATTTGTTATACTTTAGTATCTTTAAACTCCAATTTCAAGCTGGGTAGCATTTCTGGGAGCATAGCGCCCTCATCCGACCATAAACAGCACCAAAGTTATCATAGCCTACATGTTATAACCGAATATTTAAATCATCCACAGAATTATCATTTCGACTGTGTGCAGTCTCCTGAGTTAAAGTAATATCACCTCAGTGAATTATTTAGTAAATAAAGAATTCTTCAGCTTAATGGCAAAATTCTGTATAAAATATAAATTATGCATTTTAAAATGTATCTGTATGTTTTGCCTCACTACATTTTACTATGTTATTTTAATCAAGTAATGATTTGTCAAAAAGTAATTTAATACATTCAGCATGAAATAAAACATTGCAGGAGTGAAGGAAGCAGTAAACTGGCATCTATCTCTTGCCCGCTCACTCACTCGCACTCTCTCTCTCCTGCATGCGCTCCCTCTCCCAGCTCGTATGTCTTCTCCGTGGTGGATTATGGGCAATTAACCTTCGTCGAGTGTATATCGAATTAACACTCAAAATTAGAGTGCATTGTGGGTAGGAATGAGTGAACAAAAGTAGGGATCGAGTGGCTCGCTCAGAATTCAGACACTCCTACAAAATGGCGGACACCCGAAATAGTGCACTATATAGTGGATGGAAGGTGGTTTCAGACACAGCGAGTGTTTGTGTTGGCTGTTAAGCATGTCCTGCAACTTTTGTCTGGTTTGAGTTTTAGGAGGCAGTATGAGGGGAGTGTGTGGGTCGCCAGACAAACGGTACCTGAGAGATGCGTAACTGGCATGCCGCAAGCTCCTTCTCATTTTCATCCATCTTCCTGTTGCTCTCGGACTGTGTGTTTTCCAGCTGCTTGCAGCGTTTAACCATTGTTTTCACTTCTGACTTCATCTTACTGATATAGAGTCTTGCCACAGTGAACTCTTCATCTATAAAACCACTGCCCTCATGCTGCTGCAGAGATAGAGAGAGAGAGATTTAAAAAAAAACATTTCTCAAAATTCTCCTAAGACTGTCCAAAGTCTAGAGTTTGGTCCAAAACTCATCTAATTACAAAATTAAAGCTCTTAGGACCTATTTACACTTAGTCATTTCATATGTCTTGATCCCGTTTGGGTATGCACATTCCATTTACATTTGGCCACATAAACCCATTTACACTTCGCAAAAGTCGATTTTTTTATATGTCTGTCTCGAACGCATCTTGAAGGGGATTTAAACTTGGCCTTTTCATGATCCAATAGCTATCCAATCAGTGTAATCAAGTGTTATTACTCCCATAAAGCTGTAATCAATGTTAAAATACTTTCTCCTATCCCAGTTTAATATGAAGAGACAACTATAAGACATTTGTAGGTTGATTACTTGGAAAAGAGTAAACATTGGCTACATGGCGGTATCAAAACATTGCTCTGTTTGTTTGAGCATCCCAACCAGCAACATTGGCTCGAACATTGGCCTGAGTTTGGGGCACGTCTATCTACTTTATCGACAAATGGCAGGAGTTGGGGAGTGTTTGAAATTTGTTTGAAATCAGTCATTAGGTTTGCAATTCCATTTGCTGGTGGTGCAGAAATTACACACTTCAACCTAAACATAGAAAAGATTTATGTATATTATTCACCTTGATGTCATTGTTACCCACGGCGATACCAATCTCCGTCAGGTCCTTCAGCAGTGATGACATCATCTCAGTCACCCTTTTCTTCTGGTGATTGGCCATTTCCTTCAGTTTCTGCAGCTCTGAGTCTATAGATGCCAAGGAACTCTGAGACAGACAGAGAGGGTTTAAATTAAAAGTTTATTGTCATTCTACTCATGACAGGCTGAGTGTAGGCAAAAGACTAAAATATAGTTCCATTGGAACTCACAGATTTCTGGCTAAGTTCTTCACTGATGGCTTCAAACTCCTTGGTCTTGTCCTCCACCTCTTGACTTTTTTGATCGTAGTTGACAGCAAGTTCCTCCAGAGCCTGCAGCACCTCCTTCACCTCCTCTTTAGATGCCTCGTTCTCCATCTGGAGACGAGTCAGTTCTGACTGGAGGTTATCATGGTCTCGCCGTGATGAGGCCAGCAGCTACAACACATCCCAGACAGATGTTAATACGAGATGTAAACAGGCCCACAGAAGTGCACATCTTCTGTTCACATGCACACACAAAGTCACTAACCTCCTCCTGGTCCAGCATCTGCTGCTTGAGCTTCTCCACCAGCTGAGACTGCTGATTAATCTCTTCATCCTAGGTACACAGATGACAACAGACAGTAATATAAATATACCCTTACAAAAATATACCATGGTTTTACTACAGTAATATAAACTGTGTTAATTGTATTTTGGTTAAAATGTTGCAAATTCATAGAAATGTACTTCCTTTTAAGTTATAGCTATTTCAAATGATAGTTTTAGATATATTTAAAGACTTTAGGCTTCCATTTGTCACAACAAATACCACTGCTTTGGCTTTTGGTTTTATAAAAACCAAACACTGATTTAACCATGGTAATGAAGAGCCATCTATATGGTGGAATATAAACATGGTCTCGCACCAGTTACCACAGTTTGTTTACTATGGTGTCTAGGAAAGAACTGTGGTACATTATCATGTAGAAAGGCTGCATGGGTGTACCTTGTCGTCCAGCTGCTTGTACATTTTGGCAAGTTCAACCTCACATTTCTCCTTCTCTGCATCACTGAGTTGGGCCCCGAGCATCCCTGGCATGGGCGGCATGCTTGGTGTGGATGCAAATTTATCATTATTAATTGTGTTATCCATCGCCAACACTTCAGCATTCACCTTCTCCTTATCGTACTGTTCCTCAGCAGGTACCGTCTCACCTGAAGGACACACAAAAAGGACCTTCAGGAAATGCATTTGTGTGTGTGTGTCTAATTGTTTTATTTTGGCTCCATAAGTCTAAAACTACATTGAAAGTCTGGGATCCAAAATTAAATTTAGACCTAGAAACAAAAAACTTATGTTAATGTTATTTGTAAAAGGCCATGTTTCCTGGCTCCAATCGAAGCAAAAGATGATCTTTGGAACATTCACAAATCATGCTGGATAACATGGATCATCAGGTTTTGTGGAAACCTATGTCTTATGGAACCAAAACTTGTGGAATCTATGTCTGCTCTAATTCAGGCTGTTGTTAAAGCAAAAGGGAAACTATGAATCTTTGAAACCAGGTCCTGTTAATTTTTTTGATTTAACTTTTCACTCAAATTGTTATGCTGATAATATAATTAAATTAGATAAATGCATAATAGAAGCATTTTCAATTGTGGGCCCCACTGTATGTTGAACAAAAAGTGTACAAAAACATTTTGTTTTCAATGCAATGAGAACAAAATAGCATCACAAATAAAGGGTTAAAATTGTTAGTGTAAAAATGTTAAATCGGGACTTTGTGTCTGACCGTTTCTCCAGCGGTTGAGTTCATTCTCTAGCCATGTGATGGTGTTTCTGAGACTTTTATTTCTCTCTTTCTCTCTTTCATATTTCTTCTTCCATTGCTCTGCTGTCAGTTCAACATTCACACACACTGTGTTCTTGATAGTCTTCGCTCTGAACACACACACAAACATGGTCAGTTTTTTGATTTGTGGAGTTGTAAGGCTATGTTGTTTTCTCTACACACAGAACTTTGCATAAATAAAAATGGTTGTTATTATTCTTGACTGTATAGCAAACAAGTGAGACCAGGAGATCTTCATTTAGAATGTTGAAAAAAGACTGTGACTGAGAGGTGAACAAATGTGTATCCTCACCGCTGTCCAAACATGAGCGTGGTTTTGGTCTCGGCTTCATTGTATGAGGAGGGAGAACAGCAGATGACGATGGTGGTCCTGCAGTTTCCCCCGAGAGAATCCTGCAAGATCCTCGTCATTTTACTGTCTCTGTATGGAACGTACGTCTGAGAGAGAAACAAAGAGAGATAAAGTCTAGGATTACAACAATTATATATAATTAAAGGTAAACTGTGTCATTTCTGCGCTACTAGTGGTTTCAAACGGAATTACAAAAATAAAGTATGTTTTCAAACAATCTTAGCTAAAACCCCTTAGACTCAACGCGCTCTTTCGCACTCCCTATGAACAAACAGACCATAAAAAAGATGATAAACATTTAACGTCACAATGAACAAGACCACTATAACATATACACACCGGAGAGAGAGCGTGGCAATCGAATCAGGTCGTTCGATATTATTGAAGGGCAGCTGGGTTTGTGGAGGATCCAGCACGAGGAAGGATGGTTCTGGTAACTAGTACGCGTAAAAGCAGTGCCGTTTCTGGCCATTTTGGCGCCCTAGATGAGATCCCTGTTGTTGACAGTGAGGCAGTGGCAGTGACTTGCGCAGTGATCTCGTTATTGGCGCTCCCGTTTGCCAGAGCGATCTCATCATTGGTATGGGGTGTGTGTGTGTGTGTGTCTCCTCCACCTTGTAAATGTGACGCCAATGTTCACTCTGCTTTTGCTTGATTCTCTGTCTCTGTCTTTTAGCAAGTCTTCAAATTTTGGCGAAGCTAAATTTCTTTTCCTATGTACAAGTCTGCCATGGATGTTCATAATCCCCCTGCTGAACAGCTTACTACAAGTAACCATGCCCAAACTCACGCTATAGGTTGAGCCAGAAAGGGATGGGTGGAGCTTAGTGGGTCGCTCAAAATATAAACATCAATGTTTTGATAGTGCCTAGGAGTGTTTATACTTTTGGGGGAGGTAAACCCACAAATGGCTTACTTATAGTTATCAATGAACAATAAACTGGGATAGTAGAACATATTGACTTTTTTTATTTTACAAACTTCACCCTTAAATTCTGCAAAAAAAATAGCACTTTATTGAGTATAAGTAATTTGACTGTAACATTAAAAATAACTGTAAGATGTACAGCTCTTCAGTTTAGTTACAGTAGCTATTTTATTTTTGTTAGTAATTTGTAATATAACTAGCATCTTCATCAAAGGGATAGCTTTCTTAATTATAAGCAGCAGATTCAAAGAATCTTCCCCAATACACCTTATTACTTCGCAAAGAAAAAGTCAGAATACTCAGCTGGTCCTGAGCTTTATACTGTAGTTTTAAATCTGCCCTGCCTATGAGGAGAACACAAGGACTGCTGTGTACTAACAGCACACTGTAGCCGTTTGTTTATATTATTTTATTTACCAGCCATCATGTGAGGAACAGTAAGTATCTAGCCTAGTCTCCTTCTGGCCAAGTCTGCACTATTAGGATTGTTCTTTTCATTTACACTTTAATTCTTTCTTGTATTTTTAAAGTATTATAATTTAGTAATATTTGTTTTTCCAAAGAGACATGGTGATGGTTCATCACTTGCTTCTTGTTCAATCCACCGACTCTTTGATTATCAGACCTGAGCTTTAGCCACCAACCCAACCCTAAATGAACTACCGTATATTTGACATTACTTTATTTTGCATTGCTCTTTGGCAGTACACATGCAGCATTATTGGTCATGCTGATAAAGGTCAGTAAAACTGAAATTCCAGTGAGAGTTGGACTAAGCTAAAGTGAATATCACAGTCTTCACCCACAAAACACACTATTCAAGCTTACAGACGCAATAGCCTTGCAGCTCCAGAAGCCAACACTAGAATACAAAGAGCATAGTGAACTGATCTAAAGACTGTGTGTGACTCACCGAGCCCTCGGCTAAGGCAGATATCACGTTGCCCAGTGATGATAGAGACTTATTGATGTTTTTGGCTTCATCCAGTACTGCGCCTTCAGCTCCAGTTTTACTGACCTGTGAGAGAGCACAACAGTTTACGGTTAATTTCACACTTGGTTACGCCATCAACGTGAGTTACACAGTGTCCTAACCAGACAAGATGCGACACGATAAAGGTATCAATAAATGGTATCTTTTACATGTTACTCAGAATTTTTGTCCTAAACAGGTGTGACCATGTTAAGCGAAGAGCAATAGGACATTCTGTCGATCACTTGGTTTCCATTTCTGTGGCATTGTGCCAGGTTGCCTCATCTGCTGTGAACACACACACCGATTCAGAGAGGTGGAGAGGTGAAAGTCATACTGACTTTCTTTCTGATTCCCTCTCATGTGGAGCTCAGTGTGGACAGACAGTTTGCTTGTCGCTGGAATCTTATCACATCACGTCTAGTTAGGACACAGACCCCGTTTCCACCTGGTATTGAGATGCGTTTTGGGTGATCTGATCACATGTGTTCAGCCCTAAATACAGGTCTAAATGGGGTCTAAAACATTTTGTGATCGTATCACAAAAACCACATACAATGTAGTCAAAAACACATGTGGCCACATCACATTTGAGGTGTAAACACTTATGCGTCCCAGCAGCAGCGAAGCACCACCCCTCACCTGTCAATCAACTGCTGTGCTAAGAGATTTAACTTTGCCGATAACAAGTGGCTTTAAAAGAAATAACTGTCCGATATTATAATATCAATAAATATCAAAAAAGAGAAGCACGAACACCTGAAGCTCCTTTATTACAGGTAATACACTAAGATAATGTAAAATTCTGCTTGACATGTTGCGTTTGTACTTAGATTACATTTCATCCACATCTGGGAGAAACAGCGCACCATATTTTTTTTCACTCTTTCTTTGTCTTTCTGATTTTATTGTGCTTTATTATCATGCAGTAACACTCTGACAGAGTGATTGATGTATGTCGTCATGAAACAGAGCTCCTCCCCTCCAAATCCGAACACCAGCGGTAACAGGAGACTTATTTAAGTGACCAGGTGTTAACAGCGATGTGTCTCACCTGACCACATGTGATCGGATCACCCGAGATGCATCATCATACCAGCTGGAAACAGGGTCACAGTGTTAAACATGAGTTCTGCCGGCAACTGTTTACCACTGCAGCTAAAAAGGTAAAAATCTCAGGAGATGATAGGTAAATAAGGTAAAAAGAAAAACTCTAGACATGATGATGCCAGTCTTTTCATGTTTTTGTCACTTTAGATTTCCCACCAAAACTTTAAATGCATAGAATGGCACCTACATTTGTCTGCAGCGGAGGCATGAGTGTGACATGAGAGGTTAGAGTGTGAAAGCACTAACACACACTGACCTTCTCACTACCTGCCAGATCAACCAGGAAGAGCTTCCCACTGAGCTTCTGTTCTGTCTGCGTGTTTTCCTGCTTCACATTGATCAGGAAGATACTGTGACTCCTGGAGCTGTGTTCATTCATATCTAAAACAGGCATACACACATTTATTACAACATTATAAATCCTCAATGATGTCTCAATGAAACAAAATCAGCTCATGTGGTTAATGGTGAATGATGCAGATGTTTTGGTTTCCTAGCAAGATTTCCATTAACTTTGTATTCTATTAATCATACATTATAAGTATGAAGTAGTTAATGTTTCTGTAAAGGGTGTGTGCATGCATATTTGTGTTTTTGTATTTATACTTGTCACTGCTACATGTCTGTTGGATTTGCCCTCATCAATAGTGTCCATAACTTCCTCTGGACTGCAAACGAATCGCTCTGTGCAACCCTAAAACCAGGCACATACACACATGCAATTTAAACAAAAAAACATTGCAACCTATATTTTTATTCTCTATCAGTAGCTGGGTTTCCATCCAGCAATTTTTTTATAATAATAATAATAATAATAATAAACGTTATTTTATATAGCGCCTTTAATGTGGCCTCTCAAGGCGCTTTACATGGAAAGCAAAAAATTTAAAAAATATATAAAAATACAGAGCTTAATACAAATGGATAAAATATGCATCTCAAAACAACTGAATGATAAAACAGTAAATTAAGTGATAGTATTAAATTAATTGAATACAACAGTATCAATAAAATGCCTCCCAGAAAAAATAAGTTTTAAGATATTATTTAAATTCACTAAAAGACTGAACTTATTGAAGTTCTGAGGGTAGAGAGTTCTATAGTTTCGGAGCATAAGAAGAGAATGCCCTGTCACCCATACAGCATAAACGAGTCTGAGGAACAGTAAAAATAACAGATTTAGAGGAGCAGAGATCGTGCTTTGGGGTGTACGGGGTTAAAAGCTCAGACAAATATTGGGGAACCAAACCATGCAAAGCCTTGTAGGTAAGCATAAGAATTTTAAAATCAACACGACACCTGACAGGGAGCCAGTGCAAGGATTCCAAGATAAGAGTGATGTGATCACTTGCCCTGGCCCTAGTCAGGATTCTGGCAGCCGAGTTTTGCACATATTGCAATTTATTTATTGTAGATGTTGAGACTCCAGCAAGGACAGCATTGCAATAATCAATGCAAGAGAAAACGAAAGTATTGATCAGCTTTTCAGCCACAGAGGATGATAACATAGGGCACAGCCTTGCAAGATGATAAAATGATGTTTTAACAGTATTTTTTACATGTGCACCAAATGACAAATTTGCGTCAAACATAACACCCAGATTTTTAATTTTAGTTTGAAGCTCCAAAACTGAGCCCTCAATGGACAGAGTTAAGGAGCCAGCCTTCCAAAGCTGGTGAGGAGATCCAATAAGCATATCTTCTGTCTTATTACTGTTAAGACAAAGAAAATTGAGCCATCCAAGTTTTTAATCGCAGAAATGCAGTTTGAAAAAAAAAAAAGGCATCTGCCAGATTTTCACCAGATTTAGAATGAATGTATATCTGTGTGTTGTCTGCATAGAAATGATAAGTAAGACCCAGTGATCTTAAAAGCTGACCAAAAGGAAAAATATAAATACTAAAAAGGGCCCAAAATAGAATGCTGTGGGACACCAGAGTGGACTGAACCAAACTCAGACCTGTAACCACCTAGAGAGACAAACTGCCTACGATCAGAGAGATTGGCCCTGAACCAGTTTAATGCAGTACCGGAGACACCAAAGACAGATTCAAGATGGATGAGTAAAACAGTGTGATCAACAGTGTCGAAAGCAGCACTGAGATCAAGAAGAATGAGAATAGAAAAGTCTGAAGCCATTAACAAGTCATTAGTGACCTTGACTAGAGCCATTTCTGTACTATGAAATTTCCGAAAAAAAGACTCAAATGGCTCAAAGAGATCATTGACAATGAGATGATTGTGTAATTGAGAGGCAACAGCTCGCTCTAAGATTTTTGCAAGGAAGGGAAGATTAGAAATGGGACGGAATTTGCTCAAATTGTCCAAATCCATATTAAGCTTTTTTGGAACTGGAGTTACAGCAGCAATTTTAAATGCTGCAGGCACAACACCAGTACACAAGCAGTCATTTATTATGTCCAAAACAATGGGACACAGAGAGGCAAAACAGGATTTGAATAGACTAGTCGGTAGAGGATCAACTATGCTAGTGGTAGCTTTCATACGTGATACCTCATTACTTAGAGTAACATGGTCGAGTTGAGAGAAATTTGAGAGGTGTGCCGGAGAAACAAGACAGGCTGAGAAATTAAACGGAAAAACAGATGTGGTAGCAAGAATATTTTTCTGAACCGTATCTATCTTAGTGGTAAAAAAAAGTCTAAAAACATGTTACACAGTGGAGGTGATGCAGTCAAGGTGGTGGAACAATTACATTTGAGCAATCTATTAATAGTATTGAATAGATGTCTCAGATTATTTTGATTATTTACAATTATTTCAGAAAAATAACAGGATCTGACTGATCTGATTTCTTCTTTATAATCATGCAAGTTGTCTTTCCAAGCCTGGTAATATACATTCAGGCCAGAAAGATGCCACTTTCACGAAAGGTCCATCCTTAGAACACAATTCTTAAACGTAGCCCTTAACATGCGAAGTGTTTAACCCACAGCTGGTCTTTAAAGTGGGACCCAGAACAGTTTTGAGCGCGAGCGCTCCCAGGTATGCAGAGGCTGGCTGCGTGTGGGCATCGCAGGCATTTCAGCCCTCATTATGTCAGATATTACACTTATTCTGCAGCGTCTCATGGCACCATTTAATAAAATGAGGTATAATTGCTCCAATCCTGCAAATAAAACTCTTCCCCAAGTAAGGAGATCATTCAAATGCTCCATCATGACAAATCGGCTCCCTCAATATAATGCGCACGACGAAGTGGATGGAAACACACAACGACTCATTTTTTCTTTAGTCTAATTTTTTTAGAAATGCCCTTAAAAAATGCTATACACTTAGATGGAAATCCAGCTAGTGTAATCTATCCATGCTGGTTAGGCAAGGAGAGCAGATTTCAGAATCTCACCTTGACATAAGGAACCCTGTTTTTATCTTCATGTACAGATAAATTAGTCTTCGAAACTACAAGAGAGGGGGAGAGAGATTATTCCACAATGAAAGCAGCTCTATCCTTCTATTAAATGTAAATTCTACATCATCTTAAAATAGCTTTTGTCTAGGTGTATATCTGAGAGATTAACAGCTGTTAAACTTCAGAGCCAGATGGCCACCAGACTCACCATCCAACAGGTCTCGAATCTTATCTAGATAAATCTCGAAATATGACACCTGCCAAGAAGTAAAACAAATATTAGGTGAATAGATACAACATGAAACAATATGGAAATCTTTAAATAAATAAGGAGAGAGATAGAGAAATAGAAAGAACGAGAGAAGGTAAACGACTCACTTTAATGTGGAACTCCAGATTTTCATCCATAGAGTAAATGTAGTTAAAGATGTCCTGCACTATTCTGGGAATAATTCCCATTGAATCTGTGTCATGGAGATTTCCCTAGAGAACATTCACAACAATTCAGTAACTTTTTTTGATCAGACAAACACTGAACACCTAAAATTAAATCAGGCTAAATGCTTTTCAATAATAATTTGTGAACCAAATTAACCATTATATAAACCAAATTATTGGTCGATAAAGATATAAATCACAAATATAGATTCAAAAACGTTTAAAAAAAAATCAATGAAAGTTATTTTTTATTTACAGCAATATCCAAAGTAATGGCAGACTTGTCATATCCATTGCATTAAAACAACTTTATCAATAAAAATAATAAAAAATTAGATTTGGTTTATTAAGCATAATTTTTCAATACATGCAAAAAAATGAGGTTTCTCTCTTTTTTGTTGAACATATTAGCATTTACTTTGATTCTGTATCAACTCCCTACATCATATAATTGTTTTTTATTTAGCCTTCCGTTGGATACTGGAATCCTTTATGGCAACAATATACTGGATAAAATGCAAGGTTGACAAACGCGTTATTTACTCAGTGCAGTCGCTTTTCTCTCCGTGTTTGCAGCAGAGCAGGCGCTGGTAGAAAAGCCTATCGTGCATTCACCACGGCATGTAAAAAAATGACACTCTACCGGTTGATACTTTTCTACCGGTAAATCAATTAAGTCAGTATTTTACCCACCCCTAACAGACAGTATGGAAAAGGAGTGTTTATTTCTAAAATAAATTGCATGCACTTCTCTCTCACCTCCATTGTGTGCGTTTTGCCCGAGGATGTCTGACCATAGGCGAAAATGGTTCCATTATATCCTCCAAGCACATCTGTGAGAAAAAAGTCATGATTAAACCTTGCTGTACGTACAGGACAAATTATATTTAAATTTAGTATATTCTGCTGTTTATTTGACTCAAATGTTTAGTAAGTGACCTCTGGTTTACCTTTGACGATTTCTTGAGCACAGGCATTGTACACTTGCTCCTGAGTTGTGTTTGACTGGAAAACTCTGTCAAATACATAAGGCTTACCCTATAGACAGGACAAAAATAAACAAATTCCAAAGCATTTAGGTCAGGGGTCAGCAACCTACACCGATCAGTCACAACATTAAAATCACCGGCCTAATATTGTGTAGGTCCCCCTTGTGCCACCAAAACAGCGAATAGCATTCTGAGAAACTATTCTTCTCATCACAATTGTACAGAGCAGTTATCTGGGTTACCATAGACTTTGTCAGTTCAAACCAGTCTGGCCATTATCTGTTGACCTCTCTCATCAACAAGCTGTTTCCATCCGCAGAACTGCCACTCACTGGATGTTTTTGTCTCTGGCTCCATTCGGAGTAAATTCTAGAGACTGTTGTGCGTGAAAATCCCAGGAGATCAGCAGTTACAGAAATACTCAAACCAGCCCGTCTGGCACTCAGAATGGTGTCGAAAACAAAAAACATCCAGTGAGTGGCAATTCTGCAGACGGAAATGCCTTGTTGATGAGAGAGGTCAACAGAGAATGGCCAGACTGGTTCGAAGTGACTACGTCTACGGTAACTCAGATAAGGGGTAATCACTGGCATGCCAGCAACTGTGAGAGAGGAGTAGACTATTTTATTTATATAAATTCTGCAGCTGCATTCCAATCTACATCTTGATGTAATCCTTCCTCATGATCACGCAGCGTGTTTTCATGAGCTGAATGGGAGGCTAAACAAAATGTTGGAATGTGTCGAGACTGCAGTATACCAAACAGACTCGTGCAGCACGTGCAAGCCATTCATGCATCACGAGCCGGCAGTGCTTCATTTTCCATTAATCGCACGAGTAAATACACCCGATTTGCTTCGGTCAGGCTGCATGAATGATACATTCCGTGTTTCATTTGTTTCTTTTTGCTTTAAGAACAACATGTGATGCAATAAGGAAAACACCACTATTAATCATTGAGATTTCCAACCCAGCATACAGGTACACCATCCTTAAACCATGGTCACACTCAAAATTATATTAAAAGATTAAAAGAGAAAACAAACTCACATTCAAAATATAAATTAAACCTGGAAATAAAGTTTTAGGATTTCGCAGGTGCGATTCACCGAAAAGGGCTAAATAGTTAATCGAGACTTGTGATGCGCTAATGGCTTGCATGCACAGTGTGAGTCTCCTCACACTATGCGTCGGCACAGCCATTTACCAGGAAAATAAAAAATGGCACTCCGTATCAAAAAGATTGCCAACCCCTGATTTAGGTTATTTACCATTAGATGCAACCATGCAGATAAAAAAAAAAAATTGTCAGCATAAAACATGCAATCTTCTTTTTGGGTCATGTCTGACTTTACAGAACACAACAGCATGGTCTGATCATCTGTTTTAATCTTTAAAGGACACTCAGCTGAAATAGAGTGAAAAGAATAAACAAACATGTGATGTGACCCATAAAAATATGACCATCACCCACCTCTACATCATATAGAATACTGCATCAAAGGTCTCAAAGGAATGTGGTAGTTCATCCTATGATTACGGTTACTATATGATTTTTATGGAATGCTAAAAACAATAATTTACTGGCTCCATGTTCTGTGTCATAACCTGGTGTTTCTCCAATACAAGACTTTCACCTGGATTTACACATTTCTGGCTTAAGAAAAAAACAGAAACTGTGATCAAGAACAACAGCCTTTTGACAAGCAAAGTGATCAAGTAGGCTAATCCTAATGAAGTAAACGACACATGTCGGTCAAACTAGAACTTTGTGCCATTAATATTCATGATGTATTGGTGCACTAGAATGACACAGGGAAAATAACTAAAAAAGAAACACACTCAAGAAACATAACAAAACAACTTTCTGCCTTAGAGAAATTGCTACAAAATCCTAAAATAGTTTATATAATAATATAAAAATGATTTCACTGTAATCCTCATTTGTAAATCACTTCGAATAAAAGTGTTTGCTAAATGAATAAATGTAAATATAAATATAGTAATCACAAGTGTTCATTTCTGTGATTTGGTATGACTGCGTTTATATCAGCAATGAACCATTCCAGAGTTCACATGAACCGTACCCCAGAGCACATTTTCAAGCAAACCTGTGTGCATTTCGCGGGTGCGCACCAGAGTTCGGAAAACTGCGTTCACATCATCCAAATGAACCGAACTTTGACATCATTTGAACTTGGATGCACACCAAAAGTGCTAGTGTGAAAGCACCCGAAAACAGATTTGCCTTGCACTGTATCTCACTGTATCATTGCATTCTTGACTCGGTGAGTAATCATTACAGTCAACTGCCATAAAACCTTGGGCTCATTTAGCAAAGCTCATAACAGTTCAACATCTATCAGCTTCAACTCTAAAAAACAGTGGCCTGTGTATTACTGCACATTTATACCCCTGTGAAACAGGATGTCATGGCTGAACAATTTCATGTACCTAGTCACCCATGTGCACTAAAAAAAATTAAAATATGTATAGGAATATACTTCAAATATATTTTACTCATAAGAATTTCTAGGGGAGCCAATAATTATGGCCAACAAGTTTTGGAGAAAAATATTTATTTCCCCTCTTTCAATTGTTTAACTTCAATTAACGGTTCGATTTTTGTGATTTTTTTGAATGAACAATCAAAAGGATAAACGATGCAGATTTTTTCACAGCCTTCTTTGCTCATATTTACCAAAGGTGCCAATATTTTTTGGCCACAACTGTATATCCTTATATCAACTAAAAATCATGTGTTTTTTTAACAAAATGTTTAGTACATCATGTACTATACTGCATCTTAGGGTTGCGCCATTTTCCAAGTACTAACGAACTATTGCGATACCGCAGATTTTTCATTAATGTTTTCATTAATACTGCTGTGCAGCATTTTATTTTACTAAAATTAAAATAGCAATTTTTTTGTAAAAATAAATATATATATATTATATTTTTATTTGATTTAAACTGTATGTATCAATTTGATTAAACACCATTTGATCATAACATTTAATTAAAACATAACATGGAATCCAGAAAAAGTAAAATGCTTAATTTGTATCTGTAAGACTTTATGCAGTTCTTTTAATGAAGTCATTTTCTGTGTAATTTCATAAAAAAATCGGATTTATTTTTTTGTTGTTGTTGATTATAGTATCGATTTAGTATCCATACCGATGGACCAGTGCTGATATCGTACCGAAGACAACATTTTGGTATCAGAGCAACCCTACTGCATCGAGCCTAATTGTTCAGTTATCGGTTTATGGCATTTTCATTTAAAAAAGCGAATCAATAGGCTTTTCAACAATGAACTTTAGAATGGCTTAAATACCTTGAAAAATTGTGTGCAATAAACTTATATGGAATTCAATACTCTTATTATCAGTCAATATAACTTAATAAATGCAGACCACAAGGAAGTGACTCATTTCAAAGACCAGGGTAAATCTGTCTTAAGATGTCCAAAGTCTAGAGCATATGACAGCAGAAGTGTAATGTTTAACAGCTTTTCATGACCTCGCCACTGGTTTATATTGTCTATAAAACCATTTTTGCTACAGCCGAAAGTCATAGGGAGACAAAATTATGATTTCTGTGAAAATACACGAGTCCAGTGGAGTAACACATTAGGGAATGTGGTTTCTCTGTCCGTACAATAAGCATATTCACTTTAATGACCATCATTGCCATGGTTTAATTGCAACCACCCTAACACAATTAACCTGACAGTAACAGTAAACCCACTGTAAACAATCTCCATTATAAGATGTTGACACTCAGTTTAACCTCTTATTCTGCAATTCATAATTACTTTAAAGCATGTCCATGCATGTATTTAGCTTAACAGCAACCTCTATGATGTGCGTCATAATCATACATATTTACTCCTGCATGAACTGTACATAGAGATAGCAAGGCACAACAGCATATAACAGAATACTGACACAACTGACAGTTATGGGAAAAGAACAATTTCCTGGAGTTCTGATTGTGGTATTTTCTTACCCAACCTTTTTCCTCATATAACTTATACACACACACACACACACACACACACACACACACACACACACACACACACACACACAGTCCCTGGGCTGCACAGGGTGGAGCACTCTCTATTTCCAAAGCATTATCTCACCTTTCTCTGGTGCGCTCAACCACCCACACACACACTCTCTCTCTCTCTTTTCACTTAAATTACAGTGGATAGGCCTAAAGGGTCTCCATTTCAGGCCATTCTCTCGACTTAAAGGAATATACGAGGAGTTAAGCTCAATCAACAGCAATTGTGACATATTATTGATTACAAAAAAAAAAAAAAGAAAATAGAAAAAAAAAAAAGATTTGACTCGACCAAACGTTAGCCGATGAGAAGAGTCTTGGTCGACCAAGTTTTGATTGGCCAGTTGGTCGCAGAAAAAAAAAAACTCCACAGGAAACCGACAAATGTATTACCGCTGGTTGGACGCTAGGTGGTACTATGGGGTAATTTTGTTAAGCAGGGTTAAGGTTAAGCCTACACATAACACAAGACACCTTGATTTCAACCTCTGAACTTTATTTTTTATTTATTTTAACTAAAAAATTCAAATGATCTGAAAAAAAAATTAAAGTGTGTGTTGTTCAACTTTTTGAAAGATGGCTTTACAACAGTTGTGAAGGGCAACATCTCTTTGGCAAAGAACCTACTTCATCTGTGCATTCTCTACCGGTCGAGTATTTCGTTGTCCGGGAAAATACATCATGTGTGTGAATAAATTCGTTTTGTTCCCTCCATGATATTTATCGCAATATCCAATTACATCGGAGGGATTGGTGAATATTCTTGCTTTAGTGATTTTGCATTGAAAATTAATTTATTTAAAAAAATGAAAAACTTAAATCAAATAAATTTCTAAATTCAAATTGCACTTCAAACGAAACGAAAAAGCAAATAAAATAACGAAGATATCAAAAAAATAATATATGTAACCACCTTTCCATTTACCGTCAGGCAAGTATCCATCTAAACATGCAGGTGGAAAATGACTTACACAAACAAAGACATAAAAACAACTATAAATGTAAAAATAATAATTAGAATGATGATAATAATCACTGAAATATAAATCATGGTTCGAGGTGAACGTGTTTTTGAATTATTTTATGTTTTAATCACAGATGTATAGACTGCAGAGTTGTGGTCACAATGAACTGCTCTGTGGAAATAAAGCGAACTGAACTCAAAGCACCTCCTGAGCTGAGATGATCTGAGGTCATTTGCAGCACTCTCAAAGAAAGAGTGAGAACCTTTTACATGCGTGTGTTCCACGAGACTGCACGCCTCCATATAAACAGCGTGTCATACATGCACATAGACGCTTTTCTGTCATCTGTTCTTAATAATATAACAAAGTGAGTTTCTTCAAGTGCGTGTCTGTGTGTCTATGGGCAAATTATTTGTAATATTAATTTGATATTAATAATGATAGCCTAATAATAATAATAATAATTTAATACATTAATGGGAAAACGAGCCAAATATCATCTTGACATCGTCAAACGCATCAGCTATTGGCGATCACTCTGACTATCGTCAATCCTCGAGATCATCGTCTGTTGGCACAACCCTAATGTGCATTTCTCTCTATAAATTAACAAAATGTTCAGACAGTCTCCTTGCTGGTTTTTCCAACACATTCAGAATCATTACCGCTTTTGCCGGTGTCACTGCGGCTCGCTTCGTGCGTGCGCTTGTAAAATTTATATTTTAAAGGCTCATTATTACGGTTTAGTATTTCTCTGTAATGTAGAACAGTGTTAGCAATGTTACTTATAACAGCCTTTCTCAGCCCTGGAACTCAAACCATTTTCTGATGCCCCCCAAAATATATAAGTAATTAAATTAATATCATAAACATGTGACAACTATTCGACTAACGGCTTAAACTAACGACTACTAGTCGACTAGGAAAATCTTTGGTCTGGGCAGACCTAACTCGTCCTTACTTTTTCTTTAAAAAAAAAAAAATGCAAAAACCAAGGATACAGTGAAGCACTTAAGTCCAAAGTATACTTTGGGTGTGCACGTTGTGGATTGCTCCGCGCACAGTATGTGTGATGCAAATTGCGTCATCAGCACAGCCGTGCAGCTACACTGTGCCCCACCTAGATTTTCTGTGCACGTCGTCTGCACATGCGCTGGCCATTGACTGTACTAAAGTAGTGTCAAAAATCAGTTAGTGAACATGTATAGAGTGCGTTCCTATTCGTTTGCGGTCAGAAAAGTATACTCAGAAAGGCAGCGCGGTCGGCCAGGCGCGATCCGATCCGGACGTGGAAAAATCAAGTATACCCGGGCCTTAAGAATAGCAATGAATGGGGCCAATTTTTGGATAAATTAAAGGCAGAAACATGAAGCTTATAATTTTATAAAAGCACTTACATTAATTCATCTGTTAAAACTCATGTATTATTTGTGCTGTAAAGTTGTTTAAATTGTCCCTTTTACAGTCATTTTAGGGTTTGTTGAAGTTACATCGTTATGGCAACGTAGTTGTAAAATTGTATATAACTGTACAAAGAAAAAAAAAATGAGTAAGTGATTTTATCACACTAAAATCATGTTAACACGCATATTGTTTATGCCTTGTGGTTATACTTTTAATGTCTACAAATTGGCCCCATTCACTTTCATTGTAAGTGCCTCAATGAAACCTTGATTTTTGCTTTTTTTTTTTTTTTAAAGAAAAGCAGGGGCAAGTCAAAAGTAATTTTTGTGGTATTATGGCACAAATGCTGTCAATTGAACTTTACTTGTATTGAACCTTGAAAATGACTTTAACTGTAACACCTAACTCACTGTGCACAACAACATAAAAGACTTGTGCAATTAAACAGGAAATGCAAGAAAATAAAACTGCCCTATGACACCACCACTGTTTACATATATGGGATGGTCACCCAAATTATTTCTAAAGACTGCCACATGGCGTGTTTGCTTTCACACACCATTTGTCAAGCCACAAGTTAACCAGCCATGAAAAATATAGGATATTTAGTTTATAACCTCATGTTGGACATGCAAAGCACATAGACAAAATACAACAAATACTCACAAATACCATGGACACAGGTAGATCCTAGTGACACACCAAGGATGCACCTAAATATTCAAGACTGGGTGAACAAATGTAGCTAAAATTTTTTTAAATCTATCACTGAAAACCCCATATTGAATAATCACTAATCTGAATACTGAGTAGAGACATTTGCCACATTTCCTGTTGATCACATCCAGATTATTTTTTCGCTCATCGGCATCTCTAGTGGGTCCTTTTAAAGAAGATGCCACATTCAGGTCTTTCGAAGGCAAACTTCACAGTAATATTAAGTCAGACATCTTTAGGATAATAGAGAGTACTGAAAAGGCTATAAGTTAAGTGAGACTTTTTTTGTGTGCATTTTACTCAATAAGTAGCCTTATATCCAGTTGCATCAGTTATTCCAACGCAAAATGTAACTCTGTTGACAGTTGTCATTGGTGTGATTTTCTTACAATATTTACTAAAACATCCATACATGTGGGCAGTTTCCTGCCCATTCAACATATATCCACACCCACCCCTACACTCAAAGGTTTAAAATAATACTAACAGAAACCTAAAATCCACACCCACTCCATATTATAGACTTAACAAGTAAATAAATAAGTGTTTGTGGTATTTAGCGTGTAAAACTGAAAGTCTTTCCGCGTTGACTCTAAAGCCTTGGCTAACACGATTAGCATGAAGCTGTTGAGGAAACGGCACAGAAATGAACAAAATAAACATTTATATCCGAAATTAACCGTCGGTTTTGGGTGTCACTGGACCGGATGCAGTGGCTGGTGTCGGTGTCAGATATTCATATTTACTGGTCGTGATGAATTTTCCTTCTGTTGGTCTGTGGGTCATTAGCATTAGCATTAGCCGCTCGAGCGAGAACAACAGAGAAATGAACATCAACTCTGCCCACGACACAAAACGACACTCACCCCGACTACGACGTTGTCTTCGCCCTGGAATTTGGGGACATATTTGTCCCCCCTCGTCACCTCCGAGCTGTTCAAAGGCCTGAAACGGCACATGACTTTAATGGTGCACTCCGCCGGGTCCGCCATCTTCCCCCGGTTACCGAATCACGAGAACACCGGCGAGAACACGCACACACGCACGCGCACACGCAGACACGGACGAAGGGGTGGGGACACTCCGCCCAACCCAAGTCCAAATCCCGAGCGATGGGTTGTCGATTCGCGGCCCGTGAGAATATTCGGAAAGAGCCTTGGACAGTGCCTCGGCGGTTGAGTTAGTCTTGTTATTGAAAGACGTCATTTTTACTTTTCAAGTAATAACAACGTTGTTAACTTTTTCATGATTTTGCAATGTAAATATTTAATGCATAAGAACAAATGTCTTTGACAAAAGTATTTTTAGTTGAAATGTTATATTACAAGCATTCCATTTTCTGACTGAGCATATTTTATTTATTTTTACTAAAATTTATATTTGGTAAATATTATACATGAAATTAATGTATGTTTTGATATATCTGTATTATTTTCTTATCAAGGGATATGGACTTTTGAGTATTTTAAGAGATGTTTTCCCCCTGTATTTATAAGGAATATTACAGGTTCAATACAAGTTAAGCTCAATGGACAACTAGATGAGCGATTTAAGACCAAAAGTAGAGAGATAGAGCAAACAGAGCCTATATTATAAGCTTTTGAAATTGAACTTAAAAAGGATCAGTTTGACCCTTAAGGACAATGTAGGGATTTTTTATTTTTTCTTTCACCTCTGAGGATGTTGTCATGAAGATTTAGGCCGAAAACTTAAAGTTAATCAGTGTCAAAAATTCAAAAGGGTCAAATTGACCCATAAGACCAAGGAAGGGTTAATAAGGGTTGTATTAAAAATTACTAAATTGTAATAGGACAGATAATTGGACAAACAATATAATTTTTGTAGAATTACATCCAAAAAGCCTATATATCTACCAAAAATTAAAAAACTCATGATAAAATCAAAGAACATGAGATCCACAGAAAACTCAACTGTTTATTTTTTATTTTTTTGATCCAAATAAAAGTCTTTACATTTGAAGAGCGAAAAGAAAGAATATATCACAATTATTGTTTTCCCCATTAACAGCAATGGCAAAACAGCTAGCCATGCAAAAGCTCAGTTGATGCTTATAATCTTACATCACCACTGTCATGTCATAAATCCAAAAAGGCCGCATAATGTGTAATATTTGAACAGAATGAACAGCAGCATCATCAACCGTTTAAATAAGCAAATGCATGACCTACTGACCTCTAGTTTGTAGTGTTTTTTATGTATTTATTTACAGCATAGTGACAGCATGAATATTATTTTTGTTAGTGTCAATGAAGGTTCTTCCACATTCATTTTTCTCTCACTCCTACACTACAAACATTATTAGATACATCTGAGAAAATTTTTCACTCTAATAATAGCTTGTGTTATTTCTGTTATTTCAATAAGTAGTTTATTGATCAGAAAATAAGGGACTTTACATTATCACATCACAACATTATTAGAGCGCCAACATGCAATTTGATATTGTTGTTTGTATCATCTCTAAATCATCTATTTAGCTAGATTACACAGCTTCAGTGATCCATAAATTCTAAATCCAGGATAGAGAGGTTGAGTGAATGTGGTGTGGACTCTGTGGATGAGTGTCATTGTGTCAGAGATGCTGTAGAAGGACAGAGTTCCTGCAATTGTATCCAAAAACACTCCAATTCTAGATGATGTAGAGATGACAGGGAGTTCAGTCTCAATGTGATTGTGCCAGAATGAGTATTTGGAGTAACTGGTGGGAAAGCAATACAAACTCCAGGACTGATTATTATACCCAAACGCACAGTTATCACTCCGTCCCTTCCTGCTTATGCTCTTATATGACACTGATATTCCCACACCTCTTCCTTTCCATTCAACCTCCCAGTAACAGCATCCCCACATACTCTCTCTACACAGCACCTGGGCCAAACTATCAAATCGGTCTGGATGATCAGGACATGGCTGTGCTGTGTCGGATTCAGTGATCACTCTGTTCCCCTCAGAAAGACAGAGGTATTCATATGCTGTGTTTGCATCCAGTGTCAACTGATGAGAATCTGATGGAGATAGAAAAGAAACAGAAGCTAGATAATTATTTTCTAAATGTTATTAAACATTAAATTGATACAGGATAATTCCTGTGAATTTAACTGTAATTAACATCACATGGCAAGTTTTTCTTTGGTGCAAATTTTGAAGCGCTATATCCACACTAAGTGTGTATAAAAAAAAACAAAACAGCATATCTGGTTTGTTCAGTAATTCAGTTTACACCATGGAATCGTTGAATTCAGAAAAGAGTGTTGATTAATTTTCGATTACTGCACGACAATGAAGTAGTTTTCAAGTTCAGGTGCATACCACTTTGACACATAATCTCCTGATTATTTGACTAGATTTAAAGGAATGTTCAGAGTTCAATACAAATTAAGCTCAATCGACAGCATTTGTGGCATAATGTTGATTACCACAAAAAATAATTTTGACTCATCCTGCCTTTTCTTTAAAAAAAAGCAAAAATCTACAGTAAGACACTTACAATGGAAGTGAATGGGGTAAACATTTGGAGGGTTTAAAGGCAGAAATGTTAGGCTTATAATTTTATAAAAGCACTCATATTAATTCTTCTATTAAAGGTGCATTCTGTAATTTGGGGCTAATTTAAAAAGTTTGACACATTAACAAATGAATTGTGAGATGAAGACTGTACTCATAATAGTTTTCTATAAAAAGTTTTTTATTATACATGGTGCAGGTCACCCCCTTCAGTGTGTTTCGCCATGTTGAAATGACATGACCCGTGGCATTTCACTAAACGTCAAGAAGAAAACCTTTGAGCTCATTGACTGCTGCCTATGTAGATACGCTTGGCAATGCTTAGTGCAGTGGTGATGCAAAATGAATACAATGGAACATACTTATTATCATGCTTTAGAAGCAGTAGCTGTACTGCCAAAGAAGCAAAAAAGGTCAGAAGCAAGAAGACAGAAAGACCGGCAAAGGCAAAAAACTAGAGTAAACGTCAGTACGGCATACACAAGGTGGAAAGATTTGATGACGGAGAAAAACATGAGTAGTGATGCCGATGTTGCTTCTTTTTTGTTGGACAGGTAAGACATTATTAATTGTTTAAACCACTCTCTAAAATGGTATCAGTGGAATTTACAGAAAACTCATACAAGTTTCCCACAAACTTTTTTAAATTATGTGTGTAATCAACGTATATTAGTAATGGACAGTTTTCAGCGGTGTTTACAAATGCAACCGGAAAGCAACGTTTAATTTTATTTTCTTTGTTATCACAGTTATAGTAAGGGGGGCTCTTCTACCTCCACCTTTATGAAATGACATACATCTTCATTCGTTTAATAGCTTGCCACTGCAATTGTTGTGGATTTTGAGTAAACCATGATGTTGGTTTGCTTGGAAACAAAACAAGTTCTTCAAATACAGTATTCATGGACATGCTAAATTTGATCATCAAAAACAATTCTAATCTTTCCTTTCTATAACATTCTGTATCGCTACATAATTGAGATTTATTTCACACTAAGCAGTTCTCTAATAAAGGTGATAATTGTCTTTACAAATAATGTGAAATATAGACAGTCTCCAAAAATTACAATAATAATAATGTCCTCAAGTCTGTTCGTTTGAATTCTGACATTTGTTTTTAGGCAAAGCAATTATATTATAGTAGTAATAAATAACTTTAGAAATTACCTCAAACTCTGACATTTTCCAGATGCAAATGATATTCCAAAGCTGGCAGGGGCAGCAGAGAAAATCATGCTTGTCCACATCGATAGATGGCAGTACAGCGTCTAACACCACTGTCGTATCGGTACTTAAAGTACACAAAGAAGAGCAATGCTAATGCTAGCTAGAGAACTACTGAATGCCCCTTTAAAACCTGTGTACCATTTGAGTTGTATATTTGTTTAAATCATCATTTTAGATGACGAGTTCACAGCATTATGTCGTCATGGCAATGAAGGTCTGATTTATCACACTAAAATCATGTTAACATGCATACTGAATGTGTCTTGTGGTTATACTTTTGAAACGGTTAGCATTTTAACGTTTACAGATTGGCCCCATTCACTTCCATTGTCAGTGCCTTATTGTAATTATTTTGCTTTTTTTTTTTTTTTTAAAGGAGGGACAAGACAAAATGTATTTGTGTGGTCTTCAACATAATGCCACAAATGCTGTCAATTGAGTTTACCTTAAAACTGAACCTGGAATATTCCTTTAAACTTAAGGAAGACATATAATCTGTGTGATCAACTTAATATTTTCTGTATGTTTAGAGATTTATGTTGAAAGCACCTCCTAACTGACTTGCTCTATCTTGCCATATTTCTTTCTCTCGTTTTATCTCCCACATGTGTGTGTGGTCAAAGTAACTTACATTGTAGGAACTCCTCCCTTGTGTTGGGTTCAGATGTGGAAACAAGCTCGAGGAATATAACTATGAAAATCAAAAGACATCTTAAGTGGAACATTATTTGTTAAATATACTGTACATTACATTATTGTAACAGTCCAAAAAAACAAATGAACAATCCTTTGCTTTACCAATTCCAGATATCTTTTTCATCTCCTGTCTGCATAAATCCTCCACATTCTCTCTCAGTAGCAAGACAAGGTCTGTTACATCACCAAAAGTGATGATAGGAGGGATAGTGAATCTGGATAAATCTGTTAATCCAGGAGGGATAGAGAGAGACTGGAAACTCTACACACCACAAATACAAAAAAACAAAAAAATTAACTGAAGGCACAATTTTTTTTATACAAAAATACAATATGAATAATCACTGCTTAACCACTACATCAGCAAAAGACCTCAGTAAAGACCATTATCCTGTTTATCATCCCTCTTTTACACTACCTGGAGGAAATGGATGTGATCCTCTGTGTGGGAAAGCTCCTCCAGTTCAGCATCTCTCCTCCTCAGATCAGCAATCTCCTGCTCCAGTTGCTCCAAGAGTCCTTCAGCTCGACTCACTGCAGCCTTTTCCTGATCTCTGATCAGCTGTGTCACCTCAGAGCGGCTTCTCTCAATGGAGCGGATCAGCTCAGTAAAGATCCTCTCACTGTCCTCCACTGCTGCCTGTGCAGTGCGCTGTAAGGACACACAGAGAGAGGACCATTAGAATTAGCTCTTACTGGTACTTCACACAGCCTGTTACCCACAGTGGGGTTCAGTGGGACTGGAAAGTGCTCCAGCACTGGGCTTCTCACTGACTGATAGGAGAAGAGTCCTAACTGAGTGTGAAACAGCTCTTCCAGCAGACAGCAGTTGTTTTTCTGCTCAAAACTCACCTTGTGAGACTCCACAGTCTCTCTCAGCTTCTGAAGCTCCTTCTCTCTCTGCTGGATCCTCTGCTTGGTTGTTTTCTGTGACTCCTGCAACTGTCTCTGTTGGAAAAGTTTACTGTTAAAGAGGCCCTATTATGCTTTTTGGGATTTTACCTTTCCTTTAGTATGTAATATAGCTGTTTGTGCATGTAAAAGGCCTGCATAGTTACAAAGCACAAAGTCCACGCCAAAGGGAGTTACACTCTCCCACAGAAAACACTGCTCTTGAACAGCTTGAAACACCTGGTTTGCATTCCAGCCATTACTTCTGTGATTTAGCTATGTCACTATGTAATACATGTGCATAATGCCTGCCTCAGAAATGCGCTGCTCAGAAAGCCTAAGGAGCTGAAACTCGGTTATGGTAAGGGGCGTTACATTTTCCAAAACACGATCTACGCGGTTGACCAATCAACAGACTGGGCCAGCTGACCAATCAGAGAAGACTGGGCTTTTCGGAAAGGGGTGCTTTAAAGAGATGGGAGCTACAACAGAGCATTTCAGATAGAGGGTGAAAAGAGGTGCTGCAGCAATGTACAGTATGAGAAAAAGAATGTGTTTTTTGTAAACCTATTCTAGTAGACCCCCAAAATAAAATTATGAACCTGTAAATGAGCATAATATGGGCTCTTTAAATGTATTTTTGTGGATCCATAACTTTAACCTTTAAGATCAATCACTATCTTCAAAGTATCTATGTGCACAAATGTATTAATCTGATTTCAAGATGATGAAGGGTTTTTATAGGATCCTCTATCACGTGTAAAGCCGCATACCTGGAAGTTGCAATGTGATATTAATTTGACATAAATAAAAGCAGGTGATGTCAGAAATGGTGTCTATTACTTAAAGTACCCCATGAGACTTGTCTGTGTTCAAATTCTTTACCTTACCGATAAATTTAAAATGTCCTCATCAACTCATGTCAAGTCATTTTTATTTGTATAGCGCTTTTCCCAACACACAGTTTCAAAGCAGCTTTATAGAAAATTATGCTGTAACATAAATTATGCTGTAATGTCTGTAATGCAAAGGTCCTTCTTGAGCATTTGAAATAAAAACATGATTCAAAATCATGCCATAAAAACTATTTGTCTTTAAGCCCCCAGTGAGCAAGCCAAAGGCGATGATGGGAATGGACCTCAAAACTCCATAAGATGTTAGATAATGAAGAAAAAAATCCTTGGGGAAAAAGCAGGCTCAGCTGGGGGATTCAGTTCCCCTCCGGCTATGCAGCATGAATATACTGCCAATACTAGTTATCTGTGTAGTACAAGTTATGTACTATTTGAGTAAACTGAGTAGATGTTGGTGGCCAATGTTTAAAACTGAAGAATACTGATTGAAGGATATTCATGATTAAGTGTCTATGAAGTCCATTCCGAATTGACTGCAGAAGTCACGTGAATTATTTTAACAATACTGATTCACATGCTAAAGTTTTAATTAAACACCACTTTAAACTGACGTGGCTTCATATTGCATTGGACATTACTATTAGCATTTTGAGGTTCTTCTGTTCATACCTGTTTCTCAATCCCCTCTGCAGAAGCTGATACAGTGTCATGGTTTTTGTGCTTGTCCACCATACAAAGGATACAAATACATTGCTGATCAGTACGACAGTAAATTTCCATCAGTTTATCATGTTGAGGGCAGATCATCTCCTGAAGTCGCATAGAGGCATCCATTAGATTGTGTCTCTTACCTTTGAAGAGATTCTCATGTTGTTCAAGATGATTTTGACAGTAAGAGATCAGACACACCATACAGGACTTGACAGCTTTGTGTTTTCTCTGAGTGCAGACATCACACTCCACATCTTCAGGTCCAGCATAACATTCAGTAGGTTGTGCAACTTGGAGTTTTGTCTTCTTCATTTTCTCCACCACTTCTGCCAGCATGGTGTTTTTACCTAAAACAGGTCTTGGATTGAAGGTCTGTCTGCACTGAGGGCAGCTGTAGACTCTCTTCTGATCATCCTGATCCCAGTAGTCTGTAATACAGCTCATACAGTAACTGTGTCCACAGGGAATGGCCGCTGGATCCTTCAGAAGATCCAGACAGATTGAACAGCTGAACTGGTCCTGAGACAAAGAAACACTGGACTCTGCCATTGTAGGCTACTGCACACAAAAATGCAGCTCAACAGCCAAGATGTAGTAATATACAGAATAAAACACAAAGTAAACACAAAGCAGCTAAATCCCACACCCAGGCTGAGCAGGAAGTAGGAATCTGTTTCATTTTCACTGAACTGAACTGAAGGTAGGAGTGGCTAACATAGGGAGAGAAAGAGAGAGAGAGCAGCTGACTTTCATCTCAACAATTTCAGTTACACATATGAGATTTTTACTTTATATGTCAAGTATACATTGTATATTTTGTCTTTTTTTCTTATATTATGCACATTGTTTTGCGCCGTTTTATTTTTATGTAGGACAGCTGTAAACGCTTTGGTATTACGAATGTACAAATATTTGTCATGCCATTAAAGCACTTTCAACTGAAAACTGTGTATGTGTGTGTGTGTGAGAGAGAGAGAGAGAGAGAGAGAGAGAGAGAGAGAGAGAGAGAGAGAGAGAGAGAGAGAAATAGTAGCTGACTTTAATCTCAACTAAGTCAGTTACAGTACATATATAAAATTATACCTGGATACTGCCAAAAATGTGTTTCTGTCAAGACATTGCTGCCCCCATTTATTACACAAATTCTTCTCATTGGATCTGGTTTTATCCAGGCCTGGCTCCACTTCATGTGCTTGGCCCACCTTGACAATCACACCAACACCTCCAACTGTTCGACACACCCAGAAGGTCCTATGGCCCACCTTACATCTTAGAGCTGGAACCGAGCCTAGTTTAATCCTATGGATGGATAGGACCTTATGGCAGCATGGATGGAGGGCACCAAATTCACTTTACCAAAATATTGATGATTCATCTTACACCCAGGGACATATCCAAATTTTTGTCCAACAAGATCCTGTAAGGTACAAGTCCTTACATACTTACAGTACCTGTTGGTAGCATTGTGAGTCAAACCTGATGCTTATAATGCTCCGTCACCACTAGTAGACTCTTCTTTACTGAGCACCATGCATGCATGAGTTTTCTTCTAGTTTTCCTCTGCATGTCTTGTCCTGCCTGAAGCCACAAACCCCGAGTGTAACAGTTTTTATTCTCCATTGTCCAAATTCAGGTTAAGGCTCTGGGTTACTGATCAGAAGGTCGGGGGTTCAAGCCCCAACACTGCCAAGATGCCATTGTTGGGCCCTTGAGCAAGGCCCTTGACCCTATCTGCTCCAGGGGCGCTGTATCATGGCTGACCCTGCACTCTGACCCCAGCTTAGCTGGGATATGCGAAAAAAAGAATTTCACTGTATATGTGCAAATGTATAATGTGTGATAAATAAATATAATTATTAAAATTATAAAAAATACAAAAATATTAACTTTGAGAACAACAAACACATTTGCAAGCATCATATAGGCCTAAAACACGAATTCAAGGTCCAAAGACTGTCTTTGTAATATCAAACTTGATTGAGGGCAGTGGGCCAAAAGTAAACATTGCATATATTTACATATATCAAACTGTATTATTTTAAAATTAAATACTGCAAAACACAGAACTCTAAAATTAAATCAAGTGTCCTATACTTGCACAATGCACATAATTGATTCAAAATAATTTTTTTATGTATGTTGTGTCTCTTTCTCATTTGTGAGTCACTTTGGTTCAAATGTCTGCTAAAGGACTAAATGTAAGTGTCTCTTAAAGAACAGCGCATCTCCTCACATTGAACACACAGTAGTTCTGTGCAGTTTTGGAAAGATGAAGATACAGTGCGGCATGACGTAATACTATCAAGTAGGATATTATTTTGTGACAAAGATGATATTAAAGATATATATATTTTTTATCATAGACCTATACACATTGTCCTGGATTTCACTCAGTATTAAGATTTTTTGTAATGTAATAGAATTATTATATAACAATATTGTAAAATGTTTTTGCGTAGTTAATGCATTGTCTACTTTTATTTGTTGTGATATCAAACTTTTTCAAAAATTTTTACTTTTGCTTTTATTCTTAAGAGACGATGGATTAAGGCTGAATGCATTACATTATAAAAGGAAATAAAAGATACGAAGCACATTTATGCAAATTAAAAAAATTGAGGCATTAATTTCGTTGACTCCAAAATATGATTAAAAACCTGCCGAAATATGGCATGTTATTAAAAAAAAAAAAAAAAACAACTTGCAGCTTTCTGTTTTTAGGCTGAGTAAACGAGATATCCTCACGTTTGACAAATTAATTACAGTATGATGCACACAGATGTTATACACACCCCAAAATGGGGTTTAGTCGGAATAAGATGAAAGATGAAGAATTAGTTTACTGCATTACCATTTTTGTCTAGCCGGCAGGGCAGAAAAGGGATTTTTGAGAGTACTGGTCTGTTCACTTATAGTGCTTGTCGTAATGTTGTGCAGTGTTTGGAGTGAATGGAACAATTGTTTATACTGAAATGCTCCCTCACCTGACTTTATCAAGCCTGCTTCACGGGTGCGCTTCAGTGGTCGGATATGAAATGCAGCACAATGTACAGGTGCATCTCAATAAATTAGAATATCGTGGAAAAGTTCATTTATTTCAGTAATTCAACTCAAATTGTGAAACTCGTGTATTAAATAAATTCAATGCACACAGACTGAAGTAGTTTAAGTCTTTGGTTCTTTTAATTGAGATGATTTTGGCTCACATTTAACAAAAACCCACCAATTCACTATCTCAAAAAATTAGAATACATCATAAGACCAATAAAAAAAATAAAATAAAAAATAAAACATTTTTAGTGAATTGTTGGCCTTCTGGAAAGTATGTTCATTTACTGTATATGTACTCAATACTTGGTAAGGGCTCCTTTTGCTTTAATTACTGCCTCAATTCGGCATGGCATGGAGGTGATCAGTTTGTGGCACCCAGGTTTCTTTGACAGTGGCCTTCAGCTCATCTGCATTTTTTGGTCTCTTGTTTCTCATTTTCCTCTTGACAATACCCCATAGATTCTCTACGGGGTTCAGGTCTGGTGAGTTTACTGGCCAGTCAAGCACACCAACACCATGGTCATTTAACCAACTTTTGGTGCTTTTGGCAGTGTGGGCAGGTGCCAAATCCTGCTGGAAAATGAAATCAGCATCTTTAAAAAGCTGGTCAGCAGAAGGAAGCATGAAGTGCTCCAAAATTTCTTAGTAAACGGGTGCAGTGACTTTGGTTTTCAAAAAACACAATGGACCAACACCAGCAGATGACATTGCACCCCAAATCATCACAGACTGTGGAAACTTAACACTGGACTTCAAGCAACTTGGGCTATGAGCTTCTCCACCCTTCCTCCAGACTCTAGGACCTTGGTTTCCAAATGAAATACAAAACTTGCTCTCATCTGAAAAGAGGACTTTGGACCACTGGGCAACAGTCCAGTTCTTCTTCTCCTTAGCCCATGTAAGACGCCTCTGACATTGTCTGTGGTTCAGGACTGGCTTAACAAGAGGAATACGACAACTGTAGCCAAATTCCTTGACATGTCTGTGTGTGGTGGCTCTTGATGCCTTGACCCCAGCCTCAGTCCATTCCTTGTGAAGTTCACCCAAATTCTTGAATCGATTTTGCTTGACAATCATAAGGCTGTGGTTCTCTCTGTTGGTTGTGCATCTTTTTCTTCCACACTTTTTCCTTCTACTCAACTTTCTGTTAACATGCTTGGATACAGCACTCTGTGAACAGCCAGTTTCTTTGGCAATGAATGTTTGTGGCTTACCCTCCTTGTGAAGGGTGTCAATGATTGTCTTCTGGACAACTGTCAGATCAGCAGTCTTCCCCATGATTGTGTAGCCTAGTGAACCAAACTGAGAGACCATTTTGAAGGCTCAGGAAACCTTTGCAGGTGTTTTGAGTTGATTAGCTGATTGGCATGTCACCATATTCTAATTTTTTGAGATAGTGAATTGGTGGGTTTTTGTTAAATGTGAGCCAAAATCATCACAATTAAAAGAACCAAAGACTTAAACTACTTCAGTCTGTGTGCATTGAATTTATTTAATACACGAGTTTTACAATTTGAGTTGAATTACTGAAATAAATGAACTTTTCCACTACATTCTAATTTATTGAGATGCACCTGTATAGTGCATGTTCAAGCCATATTTCATTTCAGATGACTGTACGCACTGTTCCGCAAGTTCACCTAATTACCTGTCATTTCTTGACACTACTTCAGTTCCCGCTCCCTTTTAAACCAACTAGGTTCTGTATATATATATATATCTTCCCCAAAAGAATCATTTTCAATGTTTTCAAGCCGTTTAAGCAATATAACGGAGAGGAATGATACAATTTATTCAATGACTGAATTGCAAGCGACTAAACAAAAGCCCTCATGTCAAACAAGTTCACAGCACTCCAGTACATTGTAAACCTGATAACCAGAGACTACTACAGTGTGCCGGATGCAGAACTTTTAGGGTGTGTTCACACTTGTAGTTCGGTTCTCTTGGTCCGGACCAAAAAAAGAAATTGAAACATTTAGTCCTGGTTCGCTTAGCCGAACTTAAATATACGAAACAAAAGGCATCAGGAAAAATTCACAACCTGATTGGACAGCTTTTATGACGTATATTTTTTGACGGAACTTAACGATCATCCAAAGCAATGCTGGCTGCTTGGCGAAATGTGCTCATTATATTTATATATGTATATATGGTGGTATTTTTTACCAGCTGAGAACAAACGAAGAGCTAATAAAATATGTGAAGGAGTCAAAACAGCACCAGGAATTCCTCCGTTGCACACACAAACGAAGATATGCTGCAAGGACGGCTGACGGCGGTTCCGACGCCTGTACCGAACTGTAATGGGCAACATAGCTCCTATGATGAGAAGAACCAGGTATGCTTGAGGTCAGTATTAGGCAAATTACTTACTGTTTTTGGTCCGTTTAGACGTCTTTGGTCCATGTTGCGTCCATATATCAATCGAACCGCACCAGAGCTCGTATGGAAGCGGACCGAGACCCACTATTCAGGAGGTCTCGGTCCGCTTGTTTGGTGCGCACTAAGGTTCGGATGGCAGCGTTCACACTTGTTCAAATGAACCGCATTAACAGAACAATCGCACCAGAGTTCGTTTTAATCGAACCAAACCTGCCAAGTGTGAACACACCCTTAAAGTGGGGTGGCCACGATGGGTTCAGAAGTATTTTCTGGTTGGCAGTTTTCAAAAGAGTTGTAATTACACACATTTAAAAAATCTTTATTGTAAGACTATAAATGCTACATGGTATTAATGCTAAAACATATCAAATAAACTAACAGCAACATTAAACATAATTGCACGAGTTGTTTTGAAAACAATGTTTTTTTTTTTTTTTTGTGCAATTGTTATTGGTGGAGCAGAAATTACACACTTAAAAAAAAATGACATTTATGTTTACTCACACTAAAATCATTAATAGATTAATCTGAGAATATTTGTATTCTTTTGATATTTTTCAAGTGTTATTTCAATAACAGAATTTGAGCTGCAGTGTAGATTTGATTAGAAACCCAGTTACTCTTAACATCTCAATGCAAATTATCATGGGGCTCAAACCTGTGACACAACAAACTGATTTACACAATCTCAGTTTCTTCTATATTGTTAGATCACACATTTTTACTGTTGAGTCATCAACTAGTCCAAACCCAGGATAGAGAGGTTGAGTGAATGTCGTGTAGACTCTGTGGATGAGGGTCATTGTGTCAGGGACGCTGTAGAAGGACAGAATTCCTGCACTGTGATCCACATACACTCCAATTCTAGATGATGTAGAGTCTACAGAGAGTATAGTCTCCATGCGATTGTGCCAAAATAAGTAGCTCGAACCATGCCAGGACAAACTCCAGGACTAATTATTATATCCAAATCCACACGCATCACCATCACCTTTTCTGTTGATGCTCTTATATGACACTGAAATTTCCATCCCATCACTCTCACTCCACTCAACCTCCCAGTAACAGCGTCCACTCACACTCTCTCTACACAGAACCTGGCAATAAAAATCAAATCTGTCTGGATGGTGTCAGTGTAAGTAACCACTCTGTTCTCCTCTGACAGACACAGGTTGTCATTTACTGTGTTTGAATCCAGTGTGAAACGGCAGAAATCTGACAGAGACAAAACACATCAGCATCTAAATCAGAAATCTGATTTTGAGACAAACTTATAACAGTAGCTGGATCTAATTGTCTTTAATTTTAAAGAAATGTTTGTGGGTCAGGTTTCACATACACTGTAAATAATAAATATACTGTATTAATAAATATTAAAAGCTCAAGTCACCTACTTTGTGGGAACCTGTCAATGGTCCCCACGAGGAAAACAGCTAAATAAACATACTAATTACTGTAATGTTTTAAGTGAAATCTAAAGTGAAAAAAGATTTCAACATGACAGAAAAACAAACGTGTTTGTGAGTGTGTGACTGTTTGCATAGTAACTTACATTGTAGGAACTCCTGTCTGGTCTTGTAGTCAGGGGTGGGAATGACTTCTATTTGTGTCACTGTGGAAACCAAACCATATATTGTATGAAAACATATTCCATACTTATTTTAATACTTTTTTTCCACATATGTGACTAAAGTATTGGCACCCTTGCATTTATTCCCCAGAACATACTGAAACACATTTTGGTATCTTGGCTTATTGTACATTCCTAAAATTAAATACTAAAATGATCTATAGTGGAACAAAAATCAAATATAGAGGGGTTCAGGAATCACATTAATGGCTATAAGAGGCATTTAATTACATTTATAATGCCCAACGGCTGTGCTAGTAAATATTAAATATAGGGCAGAAATAATATTGTTCAGACCATTTTTGTATTTCTTTGTGTAATAACCTAAGATTCAACATGTTTTCAGCCTTTTTGTTTTGGTTCACTGCAAATCAAACCAAAGAAATACATAGTATATAGACCCTAAATGATGTTTTAAAGGGGATAGTTTACCCAAAAATACAAATCGTCTCATGATTTATTTACCTTTTAGCCATCCCAGATGTATATGAATTTTCTTCTTCAGCACAACTGAAGTGAAGATTTTTAGAAGCACATTTCAGCTCTTTTTGTCCATACAATGCAAGTGAATGGGTGCCATTAGACTGCTGGCTATTTGATGGTCCAAAAGGCATATTTAGGCAGCATAAAAGTAATCCACATGACTCGATCAATGAATGTGTTCTGAAGAAAATTGATAGGTTTGTGTAAAATATAAATCGATAACTAAAACTTTATTAACTTTTAAAAAGTCGGTTCCTGCCAGCAGTTGACACATCAGTGACGTAAGCGCAATGGCATGTTCACACGAGAAGTCAGAAGCGCACGCTTTGTATACATCAGAGGAACGAACATCGCGAGAATAAGGTCATTTCAAAAAACAATTCAGCGCTGGGTGGAAGCAACGATTTAAAGTTAAAAACATTTTAATTATCGATTAATTTCTTACACCAACCTATCGGTTTGCTTCAGAAGATGTTAATTTATCGACTGGAGTCATGCGGATTACTTTTATGCTGCCTAAATATGTCTTTTGGACCGCCAAATAGCGAACAGTTTAATGGCACCCATTCACTTTCATTGTATGGATAAAAAGAGCTGAAATGTGCTTATAAAAATCTTCACTTCAGTTTTGCTGAAGAAGGAAAGTCACACATCTGGGATGACTTAAAGGTGAGACAATCAAGAGAGAATTTGCATTTTTGGGTGAACTATTCCTTTAAAGGTGCTGTAAGCGATTTTAGCGTTCTGAAGCTTTTACGTGACTAAGCCGCTGAATTAGCCACACCCCCTCATTCCAAAACCCACCCTCCAAAGATAATTTTGAGACCAAAACCGAGCAAAACAGCAGCATTGTTTGTTTCTGTGGCTGTTAAATTCAACAGTGGCACAACAGCACCCTCAACTGACAAACATTTTGAATCATCGCCTCAGTGATCCGCTTCAAATACAACACTTTGAGCAAAATGATTGACAGGTGAAAAGCGTCAATGTCCGCGGTCCGCTGTTTACAAAGTCCACAGCTGTCACAGAGATCAGTGAGATATCTCAGGACACTTATTTCATTCATATCTTTAAGAGAGTAGGAACATTTTATGCATACTTTTCCATGAAGAAGAAGAATTTTTTTTTTTTTTTTAATTTAATCATGTTGTGAAGTAAACATAATGGAAATGTCTTTGAAAAATGCAATGTTGCCAATTTTTTTGGTCATGCCTGTAAATGACGCATGCTTATTTTTCATGAGTAAATGAATGATCCGGTGCTTTACCTCTCACAGATAACTTACCTATCTTCGCTCTACACAAATGCTCTACTTTCTCTTTCAAATTTGAGACAGATTTTCCTACATAATCGAAAGTGAGGAGAGAATTGACAGCGATGCTGGATAAGTCTGTAGGTTCAGGAGGGTCAGAGAGAGACTGGAAGTCCTACACATACAAACAAACAGACACAAAAGCAAAACAACAAAATTAAGAAAACATACAGAAATATTCCATAGAAAAAAAAAAATCTGAATAGTAAACTGCTCAAACAGCCATTAAAATCAGTAAAACTCCTTCCTTAAAACACTGTCTGGTTTTTCAGATCTCTGTTACCTGGAGGAAATGGACGTGATCCTCTGTGTGTGAAAGCTGCTCCAGTTCAGCATCTCTCCTGCTCCAGTCGCTCCAAGAGTCCTTTAGCTCGACTCACTGCAGCCTTTTCCTGATCTCTGATCAGCTGTGTCACCTCAGATCGGCTTTTCTCAATGGAGCGGATCAGCTCAGTAAAGATCCTCTCACTGTCCTCCACTGCTGCCTGTGCAGTGCGCTGTAAGGACACACAGAGAGAGGACCATTAGAATCAGCTCTTACTGGTACTTCACACAGCCTGTTACCCACAGTGGGGTTCAGTGGGACTGGAAAGTGCTCCAGCAATGAGGAGTCCTAACTGAGTGTGAAACAGCTCTTCCAGCAGACAGCAGTTGTTCTTCTGTTCAAAACTCACCTTGTAAAACTTCACAGCCTCTTTCAGCTCCAGAAGCAGCTCCTCTACCTGCTGGATTCTCTGCTGGTTTGTTTTCTGTGTCTCCACCAACTGTGTCTGATAAGAAAGTATAGCCTACTGTTCAGATCCACACCTTTCAAATATTTTTTTTCCATAAATGTTTCTTAATATTCACATTACTATGTGCATTGGATTCCTAATATCAGTTCATACCTGTTTCTTAGCCCTCTCCGTTGCAGCTGATACAGTCTCGTGTTTTTTATGTTCACCCATCATGCACAGATAACAAATACATTGTTGATCAGTATGACAGTAAATCTCCATCAGTTTATCATGTTGAGGGCAGATCATTTCCTGCAGTCATCTAGTTGCATTCATCAAACTGTGTCTCTTACGTTTGAAGAGATTCTCATGTTGTTCAAGGTGATTTGACAGTAAGAGTTCAGACACACCAGACAAGAATTGACAGCTTTGCGTTTTATCCCAGTACAGACATCACACTCCACATCTTCAGGTTCACCATTACATTGGGCAGGACGAGCAGCTTGGAGTTTTGTCTTCTTCAGTTTCTCCACCACTTCTGCCAGCATGGTGTTTTTACCTAAAACAGGTCTTGGATTGAAGGTCTGTCTGCACTGAGGGCAGCTGTAGACTCTCTTCTGATCGTCCTGATCCCAGTAGTCTGTAATACAGTTCATACAGTAACTGTGTCCACAGGGAATGGCCACTGGATCCTTCAGAAGATCCAGACAGATTGAACAGCTGAACTGGTCCTGAGACAAAGAAACACTGGATTCTGCCATATTGCTACACCAACAGTTTAACTCCTTGAGGTAGAAACAGTAAAACATGAAGAACGCGGGATAGACAGTAGTTGAATTGTTTCAGGAAGTTTCGCTCACTGAACTGTTGGTGGGAGTTGCTAACAGAGGCAGAAAGAGAGAAATCATCAGAAAAAGTTGCTTACTTTCATCTCAACTATGTTAATAAAGTATATAAACATATACCCGTCTACTATTCAAAATGTGCATGCGACTTTGAGACGGATGTCAGAATTTCAACACACATTAACCTGGACTTTCATATTATTTCCAATAATTCACAACATGGTTTGTTTTTAATATGCTTTATTTACACTTGCGTTGCTGAGTTCTGTACGCATGCATAGTTAATGAGTAGTTTTAGTACGCTTACCTTTACCTTGTTTGTTAATGGCAAGTTGTGGGGTTCCGGTCCGTCGTCAAAAGGGATGCGAGTGGAAACTTGACAGAGCTCCTTGGTTCCGGCGAGTGATTTGGTGATTTGGGCAGTACCATAATTACCATGGCCAAGGGGATGCCCAAAGTCATTTTTCATTAGTTAATGTTAAAAAAAAAAAAAAAATTCTTGATATAGTATGACAAAAGATACGTATTTAAAATGCACGTTTATGCATGTATACTTGATGCGATTATTTTTGTCTAATTTGTTTAATTACAAATAAAGGAGCAATATGTAACATTGACAACAAGCGTTTAAAATGGGTACTGCAGTCCAAATTCAAAATAATGGAGAGAGTTGTCTCCCCCGCCCCTTCTACCCAGACTCGAAGCTCACGCGGGTTGCCAGTTTGAGGACACGCAACAGGAACGAGCAAACTGACAATGGCAAGCGACGAGCCTTACACTCAGCTAATGTATACGTTTGCAATGTATTTATGGTTTGCAAATCATAAACCAGCTCATGTGCATTTTTTATAACTCTGTCAATGTTAGCTAGATGTATTGCTGGCTTCCGTTGCTGCAGCGCGCTGTGTTTACCCACTAACTTGTTAGAAATCTGGCAACCCGGGGTGTCGAAATGCTATTGGGAAATGGGCAGTGGGCGGGATTACACAGGCCAAAACACAATCAGAAATTCCGGCCCGGAACAGACGTTTCAAAGTTGAATATACTGGCTGTAGCATTATTTTCGGAGAAGCCAGTATTTCAGCTTAGCATGTTTCCTAAATCTCTGATAACATATTATGATAATTTTATGCTTTAGTACGTTAAATATATTACATATTGCACCTTTAATGTATGTTTTGTGTTCCCCTTATTTTTATGTTTATTGGTGCTGAACTAATATATAAATAACCCAGTGTTGTATGTGTACAGTATGTCAGTCATGTATTTGAGTAGAGAAGTCACCCCTAGATCATTGTTCACTGTAGTATGTAGTCCTTTGTTTGTATTTAGGAGGCAGGAACAGTAACCCCTAGGGGAACGTGAGGTGACGATGAGGGTACGCAAACAAAATTCTGAGATTTACCTTCTTTTAATTTCATCCTAGTCTAAAGTAACATTCAAACCGAGTTCATGTATATCTCACTCGCAAAAAAGAACTTTGTGTGCCATCTAGTGTAGAAACACCAAGCTGGTCGTCAAGAAGGTCAGAAATACCTTATCTTTTGTGGTAAAAAAAAAAAAAATGCATTTACTCATGCCTCGTGCATCACGCAAGTATCTTTTTTTCACTAGCTTAGCACACTGCTAGGTGACGTAGCTTAGTGACAGCAAGTAAAATGAATACTTTGCTGTTTAACCAGACTCGCACTTGTCAGGCGTCCACGATTTTAGTTGATTTTTTTTTTCTTCGCAGTTTGAAACTTAATTTGTATATAAGGTGAGAAGCATAGGGACTTTTGATTCTGATGGTTCATCATTTTTGATGGCAGGTGTCAGATGTCACTCGCACCGGTACGTCAAAATAATTTTCCACATTCACACCCAGTAATTTTCACTCGAATTTTTTTTTTTACAGTAACATACTGGCAACACTGTTCCCAGCTAGTTACTGTAAAACCTGCTTACAGTAAGCTACTGCAATGTATTATTTACTGATTACTGTAATTCGTGGCTAAATTACTGTAAAATTATTACAATTCTACAGTACCTAGCTGTAATTATCATGTACACTAAAAACATTATTACTGTAATATATAACCATATATGTTTCATATACATACTGTATATATTCTTCAATGTTTCATATACATACTGAATATATTCTTCCATATATATATATATATATAAAATTCATGGACACTTGTCTTTTAATTTGTACTTTGAATGTTTGCTTTACATAAGAAAACTGATAAATATACAGTTTTTAGTATTATTTGATGGAAGAACATTACAACACAATGCTTGATTTTTGTTTATTTGCATTACATTTCATAAATTTACATTTTGAATATTGTTTATGCTGAAGATTTTTCCACATTCATTCTTCTTTACTTTTACACTACAAACATTATTAGATTAATCTGATGGGAATATTATATCCGTTTTATATATATTTTAATCTGTAGCATTGATTTATTGTTAAAGAAAAGAGACACCATAACACTCACTGTTACAGTTTCATCATCAAGCTCAAACCAGTGATATAATAAACAGTAATATTATAATCTCTAAATTATCACATCTAGTTTAATTTCTGATCCTTCATCTACCCAAAACCCAGGATAGAGAGGTTGAGTGAATGTGGTGTGGACTCTGTGGATGAGGGTCATTGTGTCAGAGATGCTGTAGAAGGACAGAATTCCTGCACTGTGATCCACATACACTCCTATTCTAGAGGAATTGGAGTCTAAAGGGAGTATAGTCTCTTTGTTATTGTGCCAAAATGAGCAACTGTAACCAGACCCAGAGCAGTACAAACTCCAGGACTGATTATTGTTTCCTAATCTAGACAAATTACTCCGCCCTTTCCTGCTGATGCTCTTATATGACACTGATATATCGACTTCATTCCCACTCCACTCAACCTCCCAGTAACAACGTCCCCACACACTCTCTCTACACAGAACCTGCTCCCAATGATCAAAACGGTCTGGATGATCAGGATACGGCTGGACGGTGTCAGTGTAAGTAATCATTCTATATCCTTCTGACAGACAGAGATGTTTATTTACTGTGTTTGTATCCAGATTTATTTGAAATGAATCTGACAGAAATAAAAAATACATAATCTGCATGTTAATCTAAGAAAATATTTAAAAAAACAAAAACAAACAAAAAAAAAAAAACAGCAATTTGATCTTATACAATATGTAATGTGTTCAATAATAAACATTAAAGTTAATGGAGATTTGACTTTAGATTTGAGTTTCTTTATTGATCTCATTGACTTCTGTGTATGTGTGCTTGCTTGTTTGCATATATCAACTTACGTTGGAGGAATGCCTGCCTGGTTTTGTGGTCAATATTGGGAATCATCTTGATGCGTGTTACTATGGAAACCAACAGACATCATCAATGTAATTTTCAAGTGAAAAGAACGTTATATGTACCTCTTTTCAATATTCTTACATAATATTACTTGATCGATTTCTGATTGTAAATTAATGTTACAGAGAGTGCTTTACCTATCCCAGTTATCTTTTCTATCTGCTCTTTGCAGAAACCCTCCATTTTCTCTTTGAGATGAGAGACAGATTTTCTTATATCATCAAAGGAGAGAGGAGAACTGATAATAATGTTGGATGAGTTTGTAAATCTGCGAGTGATAGAGAGAGACTGGAAACTCTACACACACACACACACACACACACACACACACAAATACAGACATTAAAATCATAGTTAATGGAAATAATTTCATACCAAATATATATATATATATATATATATATATATATATATATATATATATATATATATATATATATATATATATATATGAATAGTGTAAAGAGACACTGCTAAAAACCTGCTGTTTTACATTTATGTTACCTGGAGGAAGTGGACGTGATCCTCTGTGTGCGCAAGCTCCTCCAGTTCAGCGTCTCTCCTCCTCAGATCAGCAATCTCCTGCTCCAGTCGCTCCAAGAGTCCTTCAGCTTGACTCACTGCAGCCTTTTCCCGATCTCTTATCAGCTGTGTCACCTCAGAGCGGCTTCTCTCAATGGAGCGGATCAGCTCAGTAAAGATCCTCTCACTGTCCTCCACTGCTGCCTGTGCAGTGCGCTGTAAGGACACACAGAGAGAGGACCATTAGAATTAGCTCTTACTGGTACTTCACACAGCCTGTTACCCACAGTGGGGTTCAGTGGGATTGGAAAGTGCTCCAGGACTGGGCTCCTAACTGAGTGTGAAACAGCTCTTCCAGCAGACAGCAATTGTTCTTCTGCTCAAAACTCACCTTGTGAGACTCCACAGTCTCTTTCAGCTTCCGAAGCTTCTTCTGTCTTTCCTGGATTGTCTGCCAGAACTTTTTCTGTGTCTCTTCCAAATGTGTCTGTTAAGAAAGTACAGTATGCAGTTTACTTTATGTGTGTCACTGAATCTATAACTTTTGATTTTTCAATCTCAGAATTCACAGAAGTGGAAAGATACGTTATTGTGTAACAGGAAAGATAAGTGATTGTGTATTTAGCCTATACTATAGCATGTTTTTCATTTGAGTGCTGTCACAAGGACGATGCATTAAGCGGTCCTATCATTTTTAATTGATAAATTGATTTGTTTTAATATATCAATGACAAATTTGACTATTGTAGCCTACATTTTTGACGTGCACTCAGTAATAGCCTACTTTTGTTAATTTTGCACAGACACCTAGCGGGTCTATTCAGCATCACACAAGCGCAAAAGTCTCTCAGTGTACTGATGTATATTGTAGAAATGCGCTATTTTCACCAGTAGCATGTACAATTAAGCAGCAATGAAGTCTTTTAGCAATTAGCAAACTTCTATATGGTAGGCTACAACGGGTATAAAGGCAAACCCAAAGGAAATGTGCTTTTTTTCTGGTCATAAAGTGTAACAAGACTGAAAAAGTAAAAGTCTTTTTATTGAGTATAAGTGGAGCAACATAATTTGTGTGAAAATAAATAATAACGGGAGATTTGGGATAAAAGGCCCCCAGGGGGGTTGTACTGATATTGTGTAAATATAGGGCCAACAGTTTTAGGGCAGAATTTGTCAACTTAGGCAAATACTATTGTGAAAGCAAGATACTTTAGTAACAAATTAAGATAATACTTATTTAAAATAATCATTTCGGAAAATGGTTAACCTCTTCAACCCTGGGGATTTTTGGGCTGCCGCATGCAATTTTTCACACTCAAATTTAAAAGCTCACCATTTACAGATTCTGTGGACTAATTGCCAAAAATTGGTCTAAAAATACTTATTTATAAATAATATTGTATATGTTTACAATCTTATGATGAATAGAAATAAAAAAATCATATTTTGTACTAAGTTTGTAAGCATGTAATTCTGCTTCTGTTCACGCCATCTCCCTCCAAAAAGTCTTATTTTATTCCACTAGATATCAGCAAGTACTACAAAAAATAATTTTTCCTCTACCACACTGATAAGTAGGTGCCACTTTATCGCATTTTAGCCCTCACAGATTTGCTTGTCCATAGACATTCAGACTAATTTTCAGTTCATGCACCACCCTCATTGTTTCATCAAATATCTCGGCCTCTGAGTGGACTAGATCTTGGTGTCATTAGAAAGCTGAGATCCTCGCCTTTGCGACGATTTAAATATAACATGTATTTTATCATCAATAGTCGATTACATATATTTCCGATGATTTATTTAGCATGCTTTTCCAGTTGGTCTGCATATTTTGTTCTGGACATCTAAAATATAACATTGGATTATTCAAACAAGCAAGCTCACAAGCAAGTAAAAAATGGCTTATTATGTTAAAAACTGCTTAAGCTAAGATATAAAGTTTTTAGCTGTTTGGGGCTTACAGCAGCAGTGATCGGCACATAAAAGAGACAGTTGTATTTGATGTCTTACAGAAGTCATATTTTGCTTTGTGATTATTTTGAAAATCTTTCAAACTGTGGTATTAGGCAACACAATATGTTGTTTTCATTTGATATATGATTTGTCTATTTAAGTGCTATTTGAAAGACATTTTATTCATATTAATATTTCTACCACATGATCTCTAGGTGGCGCTGATTTGCGACGTGGATGATTTCAGGCCATATTTTGTTATTTTATGTAACATAAGTGCAGAAGTGGTGGATACCTATGAAAAGTTCAGATTCTAAGCTTTCAAACGATACTGTTAGGGTTCTGGTAAACCCGCAGGTTTGTTTTGTTTGTATTGTCATTTTCTCTCTCGTGTTTCGTAGTCATGCTCCACTGGCATGATCAGTGTTTCCATGGGAACGTTCATTGTTCTCAGGGCAGCGCCGATCATGCCACTGATTAGCTTGTTGAGCAACACCTGTTCCAGCCTGATTTCACTCCCTGCATATGCCCTCATGTTTCTCTGTTTCTTTGCCAGATTGTTATACTAAGTTGAGTACTAACCTCACTCTCCTTGTTTAGCTGGTCCTGTCTTGTCACTCTGTTGGTTTCCCACGTTGTTCGGGTTGTGGTTTGCCTTCCAGTCTTCGCTGAGTTCAGCCTGGTAATCCACAAAGGAATTCCGGTCAATGCCCTTGTGCCGGGGATCTACACTTGAGTGGTGGTGGCGTAGTGGACTAAAGCACTGAACTGGTAAGCAGAAGATTGTTGGTTTGATCCCCATAGCCACCACCACTCCTTGAGCAAGGCACTTAACTCCAGGTTGCTCCAGGGGGATTGTCCCTGTAATAAGGGCACTGTAAGTCGCTTTGGATAAAAGTGTCTGCCAAATGCATAAATGTAAATGTACACTTCTGCGGTTGCTCGCATTGTCCGCTGGACATCTCCCTCATTGCCTAGCTTCTACAGAGGATTCTGCCAAGTTTCTCCTGACTTCCACGATGCACACACTCCATTGACTAACACAGTACTCTCTACTCTGTGTGGTGGTGCATTACTGACTTTGTGAATAAATATTTTGGAACTGTTACCTCTGCTCCTGGGTCATTCTGTCCAGCACCTACACGTTACAGAACAATCTGGCCACAACTTGGACCCAGTGGAGGAGTCCACTCTTCACTCCACCCTCTCCCAGCAGGATCAGATCGCCGCCACATACCAGGCTTTGGAGGTGATGGCCTCACATCTCGCTGATCTCACCTCCTATGTGCAACAGCTCCGCCCATCTCTGACTCCTGAATGTCCGTGGGAGGTTTCCTCACCAGCCCCCGCGAGGCCTGTGTCTTCCAGACATTTTGAAGCCTGCATTCCTTATCCTGCCATGTATTCAAGTGAGGCTGAATCCTGCAGTGCATTCATCTCACAGTGTTCCCTGTTCTTTACGTTGCAACCCTCCACGTTCGCTTTGGACACCATGAAGGTGGCTTGTGCCATTACACTCCTCACCGGTAGGGCTGGTGAATGGGGCACTGGTATGTGGGACAACTGACATCCCTGCTGCGCTTCATATCAGACATTAATTTCGGAGCTCTGCCGAGTGTTTGTTCACTCAGTTCAAGGTCGGGAGGCGGCGAGGATTTTGTCTGTACTATCTCAAGGAGATCGACGGGTTGTGGATTACGTGATCAAGTTTCACACTCTTGCTGCTTCTTGTGAATGGAATGATCACCCTATGAGAGATCGCTTTCTGCACAGGCTTTCTGATGATATTCTGGATGAAATTTATTCATTGAATTTACCTCCACGATTCGACGATATGGTGAATTTGGCTATTTGAGTTGATCAACGCCTCGCTCTACGTCGCCGTCACCATCGACACTGTATTCCACCTGCTATGCCGGTTGATCATCCCACCCGCTCTGCCTCTCCAGCTAACTCATCAGAACCTCGACCCGATCATGAACCCATGCAAATCGCCAGAACTCAAATCTCCCGTAGGGAGAAACAGTGGTGCCTTATTAATGGACTGTGTCTGTACTGTGCTGCCCCGGGTCACCTTGCTGCCACCTGTCCATTAAAAGACATAGCTCGTTGGTAGGAGAGGGGTTACTGGCGAGCGCAACACCTTTGGATAAATCCCCTGGACTTCAGACACTTCTTCTGGCTCGACTGCAGTTTGTATCGGCCTGTCATACTGTTTCTGCTTTGATTGACTCTGGCGCTGACGGTAACTTTATGGACCTTGAATTAGCATCCAAATGGCGACTTCCCATGTTTTGGCTGGATGAACCTATCAAAGCCCATACCCTGAGCGGAACACCACTGTCCATCATCACTCATTCCTCTAAGCCGGTCACGTTCATCTTCAGGAATCATATGGAACAGTTGTCATTCCTCCTTATCCCGTCTTCATTAGCTCTGGTATTGTTGGGGCATCCTTGGTTGGTAAAGTGCAACCCACACATTGATTGGTCAGCCAACACTGTTCTTGCTTGGAGTACTTATTGTCTGTTGCACTATTAACTCTGCTGTTTCCCCTGTCCAGTCTTGTGTTTTGTTGCAGGATGAACCAGTGGAATTATCCGGAGTGCCGTCGACATACCTTGATCTGAGGGCGGTGTTCAGCAAGTCCCGCACTGTGACCCTTCCTCCTCATCGGCCATACGACTGTGCTCCCTGGCACTTCTCCGCCTCGGGGATGAATGTATTCGCTCTCAGTTCCTGAGAGGGAGGTCATGAACAGGTACATCAATGATTCTCTGGCAGCCGGTCTCATTTGCCCTTCCTCTTCACTGGCAGGGGCAGGGTTCTTCTTTGTGGAGAGGAGCTTAGACCCTGTATAGATTATCAGGGGCTGAATGACATCACGGTAAAGAATCATTATCCTTTGCCGTTGATATCTTCAGCCTTCGAACTCTTGCAGGGGGCATACATCTTTACGATCTTGGACCTACGCAATGCTTATCACCTTGTCCGAATTAGGGAGGGGGATGAGTGGAAGATGGCATTTAACCATATATTTGGTTATGCCTTTTGGATTGGTCAATTCTCCCACCGTCTTCCAGGGGCTTGTGAATGATGTGCTTCAAGACATGGTAGATCGATTCGTGTTCTTTTATTTAGATGATATTCTGATCTTCTCCCAGAATATACAGGATCACGTGCAGCACATCAGGCAGGTGCTCCAGCGACTGTTAGAGAATCGGCTTTTTGTCAAGTCTTTTCATGTACAGTCGGTTCCGTTTCTGGGGTTCATCGTTTTGTCTGAGGGAGTGCGCATGGACCCGACTAAGGTAAAGGCTGTTTCCGATTGGCCAACCCCAGATTCTCGCAAGGCTTTGCAGAGGATTCTGAGGTTCGATAACTTTTATCAGAGATTTATTAAAAATTACTGTCAGCTCGTCGCACATTTGACGGATCTCACCTCCACTCGCACTGATTTTTGTTGGTCCCCAGTAGACGAGAACGCTTTTTCCAAATTAAAGAAGCGGTTTCTACCACACCTATTCTAATTACTCCTGATCCCGCAAATCAGTTCGTAGTGGAGGTGGATGCGTCCGAGATTGGTGTCGGAGCAGTCCTGTCCCAGCACTCCTCCTCGGACAGAAAGATGCATCCGTGTGCTTTTTTTTCCACATAGTTTAACCCCAGCTGAGTGGAATTATGACGTTGGCAACCGTGAATTGTTGGCTGTCCAGTTGCCCTTGGGCGAGTGGCATCACTGGTTAGAGGGTTTGGGGGTACCTTTCGTGGTCTGGACACATCATAACAACCTAGAGTATATTCGTAGCGCCAAATGTCTTAACTCTAGACAGGCCCGCTGGGCATTATTTTTCACATGCTTTAATTTCGTGCTTTCGTATCGCCCGGGCTCTAAAAACATCAAGCCCAACTCTCTCTCTCTGTGTTTTGAAGTCGAGACCTCCACCGTCCCACCTGATACCATTCTACCTTCCACTCGCATAGTGGGCGTGGTATCCTTGGAGGTGGAGGCTAAAGTCCTCACGGCACTACGCAACACCACGTCATCATCCGCTTGCCCTGCACGTCGGTTATTTGTTCCGCGATCTGTCCAGATGCATGTCCTACAGTGGGGTCACTCGTCTAATGTCACTTGTCATCCTAGGGCGACTCATACCCAGATGCTCATTAGACAACAATTCTGGTGGCCATCACTAGCGCAGGACATATGTCGCTTCATTGCAGCTTGCTCCATTTGCGCAACTAACAAAACATCCTGTGAACCCCCAGCCGGGCTCCTCCAACTGCTGCCGGTCCCTTCGAGACCCTGGTCGCACATAGCCATGGATTTTGTAACTGGTCTTTCCCCCTCCCATGGCAACACAGTCGTTTTGACTGTAGTGGACCGGTTCTCGAAGGCGGTTCACATTTATTCCCCTCCCCAAATTACTTTCAATGAGGGAGACAGTGGTAGCAGTCATTAACCATGTCTTCCGCATTCATGGCATCCCGGTCGATGTGGTTTCTGACAGAGGCCCCCAATTAGTGTCACGTTTTTGGGCTCGGTTCTGCCGACAGCTGGGGGCTACAGTGAGTTTGTCCTCTAGGTTCCATCCCCAGACTAATGGGCAAGCTGAGCAGGTGAATAAGGAGCTGGAAAAAGCTCTGCGTTGTTGGCCTCCAGTAATCCGTCTTCTGGGAGTGATCATTTAGTCTGGGTTGAGTATGCCCATAACTCCTTGCAGTCATCGTCTACGGGGTTATCGCTCTTCCAGTGCAGCCTCGGTTACCAGCCCCCTCTGTTCCCTGCACAAGAACCTGATATCCAGGTTCTGTCCATTCACGCCTTTTTGCAGAGGTGCAGACGCACCTGGAAAGCCACCAGAGAAGCCCTCATGTGGACTGGCGCACGCACTAAGAGGTCTGCGGAACGGCACCAGGTTAAGGCCCCAACCTACGTGTGTGGGCAGAAGGTTTGGTTGTCCTCTAAGGACATCCCTCTCCGACTCTCCTCACATAAGCTGGGTCCCAGGTTTATCGGACCGTTTCCCATCACCAAGTTCATCAGCCCGATGGTGGTTCGTCTTAAACTACCTCCTCACCTTAAGTGTATCCATCCGGTTTTTCACGTTTCAAGAATCAAACCTGTTGTGGTGTCTGGGTAGCTCAGTGAGTAAAGACGCTGGCTACCACCCCTGGAGTTCTTTAGTTCGAATCCAGGGCATGCTGAGTGACTCCAGCCGGGTCTCCTAAGCAACCAAATTGGCCCGGTTGCTAGGGAGGGTAGAGTCACAAGGGGGAACCTCCTCGTGATTGCTGTAATGTGGTTTGCCCTCAGTGGAGCGAGTGGTGAGTTGTGCATGGATGCTGCGGTGGATGGCGTGAAGCGGTAACGCTCAACAAGCCACATGATAAAATGCGTGGGTTGACAGTCTCAGACACGGGGGCATCTGAGATTTGTCCTCCACCACCTGGATTAAGGCGAGTCACTACGCCACCACGAGGACTTAAGGGTACTGTCACGGTTCTGGAAAGCCCGCAGCTTTGTTTTGTTTGTTTTGTCATTTTCTCTCCCCCGTGTTTCGCAGGCGCGCTCGACTGGCATGATCGGTGTTTCCATGGGAACATTCATTGTTCTCAGGGTCGAGCAACACTTGTTTAAGCCTGATTTCACTCCCTACATATGCCCTCATGTTTCTCTGTTTCTTTGCCAGATTGTTATTCTAAGTTACTCCTAGTTATACTAACCTCACTCTACTTGTTTAGCTGGTCCTGTCTTGTCACTCTTTGTAGAGTTGGGGTACTCAAGTTCAGACTCGAGTCCGAGTCATGAGTCCAATTTTAATGGACTTGGACTTGTCACGAATTCGGAATGCATTTTTACTCAGACTTGACTCAGACTCGAGACTTTAGGATTTTTTTCCGAGTCCAGCGCATTTGTGATGCAATGACAAACAAACAAGCAAACAAATAATGTAACATAGGGTGACCATCCTCTTTTTTCAGAACATATCCTCATTTTCAGACCTGAAAAAAGCATCCGGCCGGGATTTCAAAATTGCCTCTAAATGTCCGGGATTTGGCTTTGTCTTCATAATGATGTGCTCTCTACAGTTAGTACTATCATACATTCTGTATATTTGATATTGCACATCAGTTTTCACGCGTATATGTCCTTACGTGTGATTATTCTGGCTGAGAGCGGCAGCGCGCACTCTTTCAAAGTACTTTCTCTCTCGCCTGCATGCGTGCTGTATGTGTGTGCACAAAAGAGATCGCCACACGTGCTCTGCCACTCTCATCCAGAAATATCAATAACGTAAATACAGTTTTAAAAGAACGTTCCCTAACTCTGCAAATTATTAAATAGAACACGTTTTATCAGACTCTCGTTTCTATGCAAAGCCATTTTGACCTGAAAATGCTGACTATTGAAACAAAATCAAATATACTACGTATTATGGATACTTAAACTAATATGATGGATGAAATAGACCATGATGGAAATTGTACAACTCAAGTCTGTCAGATATTTGTAGCGCAACCTCTGTGTGTTACCTGTAATGCTGGCACTTGTGTTTCAATGGCAAAAAAGTCAGAAAATACAATGAAGAACACAAGTGAGGGGAGAAGTGTAATGTTTACATGAACACACATTATATCATGTCTTTAATTTGTATTCTAGTTCCTGTTTCATGTCATGTGTTCCCTAGTCATGTGATGTCCTGTTTTCCCTCCATGTTCATGTGTCTTATTTTCATTGGTTCATTGTTTGATTGTCTTGTTTAGAATTCTGTTTATTCATTGGTTTATGTTCTCCCATGTCCAAGTTTTTAAGCCCTCGTGTTTTCCATTGTCCTTTGTTAGGTATTGTGTATTTGGTAGTGTGTCATGCTAAGTTCAAGTCAGGTCAAGTTTATGTTCATGTTAGTTGTTCATGTTTATGTTTTGTTTAGTTCACGTTTAATTGGATATCACTTATGTAAATAAATTGCACTTGGGTTCATCTTTATCACGTCTTCATCATCTTCATCATTGCCAGCGCTAGCCATCATTACAAGAAGTCTCTATTCACCTTTTATCCATACTAAATATAATGTGTAAAGAACAACATGTCAGCTCAGAGTTTGTCATAAAAAATGTATCTTAACTTTAGGGAAGTAGGCTACACCTGAAAAGTGTAGTAGAATAAAAATAAATTTCTAATTGAATCTGATCTTTTCTGTTTTTATTTAATGTTTAATTTGATGGGTATTATAAATGTTTTAATATTACCATTTTATTAAATGTATTAAACATGTATTTAATTAATTAAAAATATATTTAATTAATTACATTACATGTATTTCACCCATAATATTAGATAAAACTAAACTAAAGTGAATGGACAAATTGAAAATTAACTAGAATAAAATAAAAAAATAAAATTCGAAACAATAATAACTGGTTGTAATGACTAATGCAGCTTTCAGTTTCTCTAGTCTATGTTTGAGTGGAGGGTAAAAATCAACAAATAATTTAAAAAGTCAACAGAACACAATAAGAATTGTGTTGAAGGACAGTTTTGTCTTCATACACCTAAAGCATATGCTTTCATTCTGAAACCAATTTGAAGTTTGTTCAGCAGGATACTAATCATAAAATGTGAATATGAAATACAACAGAGGTGTTTTTGTTGCATTTATGGGTATGTTTACACGACAACGATGTACTAAAAACAGAAAAGTTTCACATACAGATGACAACGTTGTCAAAACGATCCCCATTCACATGGATCTGCGAAAATGACTAAAATGCTGTATTATGCATGCCAGGCCAGTAGTTGGCGATGTCAGTTTGTAAAGAAACACAAAGCGCCTGCGCACATAAACATTCTTCCACAGAGCGGTGAATACAAACAATGAAGATGGCGAAAGCATCGAGCAATTTTGTCTGGACGGACGATAAAGTTGCTTTATTACTACAATTACTTTGCTGGAGAAGCGTCAATAAACTCAAAATCTTGAGCAGCACAAACAGTCCTGTAGTCCGCCATAAAAAGTTTTCCGTTTTTAGTTGAAAACGTTGTTGTGTAAACGGCCCCTATATTGACAAATTGTTTTTCTTAGGGGCCGTTACACGACAACGTTTTCAACTAAAAACGGAAAACTTTTAATGCATTTTGGCTGTTCATTTACACGACAACAGCGTTTTGGGGCCTGAAAATGCAAACTTTTAAAAACAGGTTTCAAAGTGCAAGTTTTTGAAAACGATGCCGTTATCGTCTCCGTGTAAACATAAAAAAACGCGAATTTGTGAAAACGATGACGTCATGCGCACGCGTATAGGCATCAATTTGAGATGTAGAATTATCAGTATGAATACTGGTGTCTGTGCAAATAACAATAATCATTTGGAGTGTTTTGTATGGAGTGTGAACATTGTACAGTAGGCAGAACCTGCAATTTGAAAATCTTGAAATTAATGTATGGATTCAGATGGGAAAAATTTATTTGTATTTTAAATGTTATTTATTTATTTACTTAATTCTACTTGATGCACCTTTACCCTGCAATTAATTCACCCGCCGCTTCTGTATACAGCCTATAGACAGAGATGTGATGCCATGTACAGTATTCAATGATATGCTTAGAATATGAAAACATGAGGCAGTGAAAATGCATGTTAGATCCAGTGTACACATGACCTCTCTCTCCATCAGAAGATATCCATATATCAGAGTTCTGTCTGATATCCAAAACCAATCAACATCAACAGCTTGTTACATTAACTTACTCTCCTACCAGCCCAAGAGTCAGCAGAGGGAATACAGAAGAAGGCAGCAGACGAAGTGATGGTAAAAATGAGCAGAGTTTATTGAATAATCTTAAGCTCAGTCTATAGGCATGTGTGCAAGTACTTCAAAACTACAATGGCAGACTACAGGACTGTTTGTGCTGCTCAAGATTTTGAGTTTATTGACGCTTCTCCAGCAAAGTAATTGTAGTAATAAAGCAACCTTATCGTCCATCCAGACAAAATTGCTCGACGCTTTCTCCATCTTCATTGTTTGTATTCGCCGCTCTGTGGAAGAATGCTTATGTGCGCAGGCGCGTAGTGTTTCTTTACAAAGTGACATCACCAACTACTGGCCTGGCATGCATAATACAGCGTTTTAGTCGTTTTCGTGGATCCGTGTGAACGGGGATCGTTTTGATAACGTTGTCGTCTGTACGCAAAACTTTTCAAAAACGCAAAGGAAAATTTTTCCTTTTTCAGTACATCATTGTCGTGTAAACGTACCCTCAGATTCATGAATGGATTCACTCGGACTCGACTTGGACTCGGCCTGTTATGAACTCGGTTTTGAGTCCAACTCGGCCCCTTTTGGACTCGGGCTCGACTCGGACTCAATTGTTTAAAGACTCGGACTTGACTCGGACTCAACTTAGGTGGACTCGAACACAACACTACTCTGTTGGTTGCCCGCATTGTTCGAGTTGTGGTTTGCCGTTCAGTCTTCGCGGAGTTCAGCCTGGTAATCCACAAAGGTATTCCGGTCAATACCCGTGTGCTGGGGATCTACACTTCTGCTGTTGCTCGCATTGTCTGCTGAATATCTCTCTCATCGACTAGCTTCTATGGAGGATTCTGCCAAGTTTCTCCTGACTTCTATGATGCACACACTCCACTGACTAACACACTACTCTCTACTCTGCGTGGTGGCGCATTACTGACTTTGTGAATAAACATTTTGGAACTCCTCCAAAATATTGGAAAAAACTGCTCCTGGGTCATTCTGTCCAGCACCTACACGTTACAGACACCACATACAGGTGCATCTCAATAAATTAGAATGTCGTGGAAAGTTCATTTATTTCAGTAATTCAACTCAAATTGTGAAACTCGTGTATTAAATAAATTCAATGCACACAGACTGAAGTAGTTTAAGTCTTTGGTTCTTTTAATTGTGATGATTTTGGCTCACATTTAACAAAAACCCACCAATTCACTATCTCAAAAAATTAGAATACATCATAAGACCAATAAAAAAAACATTTTTAGTGAATTGTTAGCCTTCTGGAAAGTATGTTCATTGACTGTATATGTACTCAATACTTGGTAGGGGCTCCTTTTGCTTTAATTACTGCCTCAATTCGGCATGGCATGGAGGTGATCAGTTTTGGCACTGCTGAGGTGGTATGGAAGCCCAGGTTTCTTTGACAGTGGCCTTCAGCTCATCTGCATTTTTTGGTCTCTTGTTTCTCATTTTCCTCTTGACAATACCCCATAGATTTTCTATGGGGTTCAGGTCTGGTGAGTTTGCTGGCCAGTCAAGCACACCAACACCTTGGTCATTTAACCAACTTTTGGTGCTTTTGGCAGTGTGGGCAGGTGCCAAATCCTGCTGGAAAATGAAATCAGCATCTTTAAAAAGCTGGTCAGCAGAAGGAAGCATGAAGTGCTCCAAAATGTCTTGGTAAACGGGTGCAGTGACTTTGGTTTTCAAAAAACACAATGGACCAACACCAGCAGATGATATCACACCCCAAATCATCACAGACTGTGGAAACTTAACACTGGACTTCAAGCAACTTGGGCTATGAGCTTCTCCACCCTTCCTCCAGACTCTAGGACCTTGGTTTCCAAATGAAATACAAAACTTGCTCTCATCTGAAAAGAGGGCTTTGGAACACTGGGCAACAGTCCAGTTCTTCTTCTCCTTAGCCCTCTGACGTTGTCTGTGGTTCAGGAGTGGCTTAACAAGAGGAATACGACAACTGTAGCCAAATTCCTTGACATGTTTGTGTGTGGTGGCTCTTGATGCCTTGACCCCAGCCTCAGTCCATTCCTTGTGAAGTTCACCCAAATTCTTGAATCGATTTTGCTGGACAATCATAAGGCTGCGGTTCTCTCGGTTGGTTGTGCATCTTTTTCTTCCACACTTTTTCCTTCCACTCAACTTTCTGTTAACATGCTTGGATACAGCACTCTGTGAACAGCCAGCTTCTTTGGCAATGAATGTTTATGGCTTACCCTACTTGTGAAGGGTGTCAATGATTGTCTTCTGGACAACTGTCAGATCAGCAGTCTTCCCCATGATTGTGTAGCCTAGTGAACCAAACTAAGAGACCATTTTAAAGGCTCAGGAAACCTTTGCAGGTGTTTTGAGTTGATTAGCTGATTGGCATGTCAAAATATTCTAATTTTTTGAGATAGTGAATTGGTGGGTTTTTGTTAAATGTGAGCCAAAATCATCACAATTAAAAGAACCAAAGACTTAAACTACTTCAGTCTGTGTGCATTGAATTTATTTAATACACGAGTTTCACAATTTGAGTTGAATTACTGAAATAAATGAACTTTTCCACGACATTCTAATTTATTGAGATGCACCTGTATACCTGACTTATGAATCCGGAAACTTTTAAGCGTAAATTTTTTTGTGACATAGCGACAAAGTTTAAAAGTATAAGTTGTATTGAAAAGCATATATTTGTTCATGTTTGTTAGCACTGCTGCTGTCTATCTTGCATTATTACTCATTTTAGGTAAGCATAAGTAAGGTAAGGCAATATATTTTCCATTAGTTTTTGAAATTCTATCTCATTGTAATTGCCATTAATATTAACAATATATGTTCATACCTGTTTCTCAGTTCTCTCTGCTGCAGCTGGAACAGTCTCGTGGTTTTTGTGTTGATCCATCATTGTACATGCATAACATATACATTGTTGATCAGTACGACAAAAAATTTCCAGCAGTTTATCATGTTGAGGGCAGATCATCTCCTGCAATCGTCTAGAGGCATCCATTAGATTGTGTCTCTTATTTTTGAAGAAATTCTCATGTTGTTCAAGGTGATTTTGACAGTAAGAGTTCAGACACACCAGACAGGACTTGACAGCTTTGTATTTTCTCCCAGTACAGACATCACACTCCACATCTTCAGATCCAGCATAACATTCAGTAGGTTGTGCAGCTTGGAGTTTTGTCTGCTTCAGTTTCTCCACCACTTCTGCCAGCATGGTGTTTTTACTTAAAACAGGTCTTGGAGTGAAGGTCTGTCTGCACTGAGGGCAGCTGTAGACTCTCTTCTGATCATCCTGATCCCAGTAGTCTGTAATACAGCTCATACAGTAACTGTGTCCACAGGGAATGGCCGCTGGATCCTTCAGAAGATCCAGACAGATTGAACAGCTGAACTGGTCCTGAGCCCATGCAATATGGGCTTCTGCCATTTTAATGTATACACTGACACGTACAACAGCTCACTAACAGCCCCTTGGAATAGAAACTGTGAAATACAAGAAAAGCAAGACACAAACCAGCTGAATTGTCATGACCAGACTAAGCAGGAACATAGAATAGGTTAGTAATATATTAAACTCAGGGTGTGGTGGTTGAAAGTTCATATAAGGATGAAATTTATGGGTAACCTTTGCATCCTCACTTTAATGTGTACAGTAGGTTGTACTGCGTACTTTACATAAAGTATAAAGATAAAGTACAACAGTACTAAGAATAAGTTTAATTAATGAAATTTAGTTATTTGAAATAAAGAGGTCAAGTCTGCATTACTTAAATCAATTGGTTTTGTTAATTCTTTGATCTATTGTCTAAAATTTTCTCAAGTTAAAAAAAAATATCAATGTAACCTGAGTTCAGGGTTGGGAGGGTTACTTTTCAAATGCATTCCACAACAGATTACAAAATACATGCTTTTTAGGGCAACGAGTTTCCATAAAAATTTTAAGTTAAATAAACTTGTCCGGGCCACCCCTCAGCTGTCAATCAATCGCTGCGCTTAAACAAGAGTTTAAACTTCGCCGTTTATGAGCGGCTTAAAAAGCGGATACACGATCACAAGAGCTTCACGGATCTTCTTTAGTGTGTCTGATACCAACACAGATGATAAGCAACAACACCTGAAGATCCTTTAATGCAGCTAGTACACTAAAATAATGGATAATTCTGCTTGACATGTTGCGTTTGTGCTTAGATAAGATTTCAGCCGCATCTGGGAGAAACAGTGCACCATTTTTTTGTGCTTTCCTTGTTTTTTTCTGACTTTGTTGCGCTTTATTATTGTGCAGTAACACACTGACATAGTGATTGATGTATGTCGTCCTGAAATCAGAGACCCTCCTTCGAATCTGAACACAAGTGGTCAAAGGAGACACATTTAAGTGACCAGGTGTAAACAGCAGTGTGTCTCACCTGACCACATGTGATCAGATCACCTGAGACGCATCATAATACCAGGTGTATTTAGTTTAGTTTGGTGCTGCTAGTGGTGCCGAAATTACATAGCCTACTTCATTTTGGAATCATGTGAATACTGTCACTTGCTCAATTTGGTACTAAACTTTCTCATGTCTGGTCAACTGTGGTACCTGTGCCAATTATTTTTCTTTATAGTCAACTAGCTGTTACATTAAAAAATACTCAGTAGCCTCATGCACAATTATGTATGTACACTGTCAGAAGAAAAATGCAAAAATTGTACCTTCAGGGGTACCACAGCTTGTCAATGGGGCACTTTTTAATTTTGACACCTTAAGGTACTAATATCTACCCTTTAAAAATAGTTAAGGTTCAAATACGCTCCAACTGATATGTAAAGGGTACAGTGGGTGTACATTTGAGGGTACTGCCCCAGCAGTGACAAGCTGTTGTACCCCTAAGGTATTTTTTCTGACAGTGTACATACATACTTGTGAATTTATGTAAACCCCTAAAACCTTTTTTTTTTTTTTTTTTTACATTCATTTCGAACGGAATATAAATGTTTATTTTTTCTAAAACCTATTTAAATTATTTTGAAAAATATTTAACTTGAAAAGACTGCTTTCTATCTGTCTTTTAAATTAATTAAACTTGGTTTGATATTTTTTCTATCCAATGCAGATTTTGCGGTTCCATTTTATGTTTTAAAAGTGTCTTCTCGGTGTGTGATGATTATATAGAGTGTCTTCCATCTCTCGCCTCACAGTGGCGTCCGTATCCTGTCAATCATCCCTGCTAGAGTCCCAGGGTTGTTTACAGGCACCGGCCAGTCAGGAACGCGTGGGAGCAGGAGTGCGCGTGGGCAAAGTAGGCGCGAGCGTGCCGGAGGAGTTCGCTCGCGCTGCGTCTCTGGAACAAGGAACTTTGACACACAACTCCTCAACAACACCACCAGTGACCCTCACGTTTAGCATTTTTCACCCAGTTTAGTACACGGAACACCTGGGATATCGCTTCAGGTATGTTCATATCTCGGTGATATGTGAAAATACGGACGGTTAAATGTGTTTTCTCGGGGTTGAGTAGATTTTTGTAGCGCGTTAGCAGTTTAGCAGGTAGGAATGAGAGCGGACCTTTTTCTTAGGTCTCCTCACCTTTCCTCTCTTTAAATAAACATATTTATACAGCATTTAACGCCGCTTTTCCTGGACAAGAAGTCTTTTATTGGCTTTTATGGTGCAAGGGAAGTTTGTAAGAGCACTTTTTGTCGGGAAACGCAAGCTGAGAGCTGAATCAGTCTCACACAGGTGAGTTTTAAGGAGTGTTGACTCACCTGAGGGGAGGAAATTCACCACCGATTATATAGTCTCTTCATTTTTGTGTCAATCTGGTTTTTATTTTATTGAATGGAGTTTGGACTCCTTTTGTGTAATGTTTAGGTTTGGGTTATTTTGGATTGTTTGACATTTTTCATTTGACATTGATCTGTCATTGCCTGAGACATTATTCTTCAGTTTTATATGTCATGCAAAAGGAAACGACAAGGTAATTAAAATATTTTTATGTCATATATTGATGGAAATGGTAATCGGCAATGACAAACTGTACAATTTCTATGTGCTGTCATTTAGCTAAACACTATGTACTTATGCATTGTGTTAAAACTGCATGACATCACACAACTGTAGCTTCCCAAAAAGTGAGAAAATGACAGCAAGCATTTTTGTTGTCATGCTGACCGGAGGACAGTGTGTTTGTGAGTGATTGTGTTGGAGATAGGAGGTTTCTGTGTGTGAGTGTAACTACTGTCACATGCTTTGGTCCTACTGTCTTGTTAAACTTGAATTTAGCATTATTTTGTATTAATTGACCTGACTTTCCTGTTTTTTCATTCACTGTATCTTTCCCATGACAAATGTCTGTGTTTTAAAGGCAGCTTTATTTACGTGTGTTTGTTCATATTCTTGTCAGTGTGACAGTAAAAGGTAAAACTCTTGACTCATCAGATCTCTCAAGAGAAAATCTGGGAAGTGTGTGTCTGGTCTGGCTCTTGTGAATGAAACATGGTTGTTCTTCTGGTCCAAAAACATGAAAGAAAGACTCTCTCTCTCCTCCTAAATATCCTGTGCTCAGACTGTTCACCACAGGATTTACACTTCCTGATGTCTTCGTTCATTGGATCAGGCTTGTGTTCAGTAAGCCAGTGTTTAGTTGCTGTGTTCAGCAGTCTCTGGCTATAATGCAGGTGTCATGATGAAATGAGTCCGCCCGTGAGATTGTAACCAGTTAAAACAATGTGTATTATAATAGGCACTCTGCATATTAACATAACTTGACTGGCTTCACATAAATAGCATATTTATAAACAATAAAACAAAACAAAAAAACATTCATGCATTAAAGGCATGTTGTAGGTTGGGATGTCCCGATACCATTTCTTTTTAGTACGAATACTGATACTTCATTTTTGGTATACCTGTATTTTTAAACTCCATAACAGTTTATTTCAATGTTATCATCAAAATGGTGTTTAAATAAATTTGTAAAAACTTAATCAAATGAAAATATAACAATGAATTTACAACATAATATTGTATTATTTTTTGTCAAACGAACTGCGTATATACAGAACCTCACAGCACAATCCATAAAACAACACTGGATTTATTTTTGTCAAATAAAGTGCTGCACTACTGAGATATTGCTTTAAAGGTGCACTCAGTAATTTTTTTTCCTCATCAAAAAAGTGTAACTCCTAAAGATAAGAAATGTAATTTTGCAATATATGTTGGATATCATGACCACTCACATTAAAATGAAGACTCCAGTCATATCAGTAACCTTATAAAAGCTGTCATGGCAGAATCACCATGTGTTGTTCAGAACACTCTCTATTGATGTTTTGTGGTAAAACAGAGCTTGATTCGGACCACTGAGATGAGACAAAGCAGCCAGTACCATCCGATGTGAGAAGAACACTACCATGAGGCCCACTATTGAAAATAATCATGCAACAAAAGCCCAGAGACAGATTCTAAACAGTTCAGAGTAATTCAGTCCAAAAATTAATTAGTCCTGGCTCAATCCCCAGGATACAACCCTCTATAAAGGTATCAAATTGAAGTCTAGAAGTGAGAGCCTTGTGGTCAGTGTAGATTTGACATATCGAGCTGTGGTGCTCATGTTAGAGACCTAGGTTTGAGTCCAGCCGGGGTCATGTTCCAATTCCAATCCTCGCTATCCCTCCTCTTGATTTTCTGTCCTCTCTCAACTATGTCCGTCAATAAAAGTGTTCGAATCACATGACCAACCGACTGCTACTTGCTTAATCTCAGTAACCGTCCTGTTATTTGACACTTATTGATTAAAGTAATCATGGCTGGCTGTGAATACTACATTTCTACAATGGCATCTGAAATGTAAAACTATTGATTTTAAATGATGCTGCATCCAAGCCGCTAGGTGTCAGTGTCAGTCCAAGATGACACAAAGTCAAAAGTTACTGAGTGTATCTTTAAATATAATACAATTACTATTGATTTATTATTATTATTAGTAGTAGTAGCAGTAGTAGTAATACAGTGAATATTACATAACTTTACAATAGTGATATTTCTGTCATACACTTAATTTCATTTAAATTAAGCTTTTATTTTGAAGTGTTTCTGTGTAAAGACGGTCGCTACCTAAGTGATTATTAAACCGCAAAAGGCTGCTATTTAATTAAATAAGTATGTACTCTGTATGTGCCTTGCACTACAAAGTGAATTTGACTCGATGCCAAGGAGCTCTAAAATGCTCGATGCTCATGACGGTGTTTTCCCTGTATGAGCTAAGGAGGAGCTTTAAAAGGTACGTGCTGCCAGCGTCAGCACAACACTGTCTCCACACATTCACAATAGGGCCGGGCAATAGGACGATGTAATTGGATATCGACGATGTCTTACAAAGATCCCGATGCTGATTGCGAACAGACGATGATCGACAATATCGGGAAATGGCTAAACCATGGATCTGGGAAGTCGGCAAATATATTAAACAGTGGCCAAGGTGTGAAACTAGCACCCGCCACCCGCCAAATGCAATGAGGCTGAAACCAGTTCGCGAGCTCCTCATCCAAATGTATTTCATGCGCAGATAATTTTGCTCATCTACCCACAACAGGTGGGCAACCTGTCTCAGAGTCACACATGACAAGAAATGCTGTTAGTCACAAAGACGCGCTTGAAGAAACACACTTCATTATATTTTTAAGAACAGACAAAAGAAAAGCCGTAAATGCTCGTGTCTAATTAGCTGTTTGTTAAGAGGCGTGCAGCACGAGCCTGTCATGTGGAACATTCTCGTGGACCACGTACATGTAAAGAGTTTTCACTCTTTTTTTCTCTGTTTCATTCATCTGAAAACTGTTTGCAAGAATAACGTCATCTGTGAGAATGCTGCAAATTATCTCTGATCATCTCGGGAGGTGCTGTGAGTTTAGTTTGCTTTATTTCCATGCTGTTGGCATGCATTGTGAACGCAACTCTGCAGGTTCAATAATATATATCTTTGTATTAAAGAAACATAGACGAAAGTGATTAAATCATAAAATAATACAAGACACGTTCACCTTGAACCTAAAATTGAGTTTTATTTTCTTTTCTTTAGGCAGCATTAACTGTATTGCCAAAACACAATACAAACACAAATTTGATAAGAACACGCATTTAGCAGCAATATTTTGGGAACACAAGGGAATTTATTAGGCTTTATTATTATGATTATTATTGTCTTTACATTTGTAATTGTCTTTAGTTCTTAATCTGTAGGCTATTAGTAATTTTCCACCTGTTGTCGTTGACGGATGCTTGCGTGATGGCAAATGGGGCTGTTGGAGCTGGTAAATGTTTGGATTTGGGGAGGTGGTTAAATAAGATTTTTTGATCACTTCATTATTTTATTGCTTTTTCATTTAAAGTGCAATTTGAATTTAGAAATGTCTAATGTTTATGTTTTTCGTGTTTCAATAAAATAATTACATTTTTAAAGTAAAATCAATAAAGCAAAAAATTCACCGACCCTCGGCAGGGGGGTTGACGTTGTAATCGGATATTGCAATGTTTATTAAGGCGATTATCGATTAAAAAAAAAAAAAACATTTTACATATCGCCCAGCCCTAATTCACAAGTGCTCACAAGTTGGTTTTAAATGTACACAAATCTGCTCAGGACACGTTTATTTTTTGAAAAAAAAATATATATATATTTATACTGCACAGAAATATTGTTGTCAGCTGTTTCCTCATAATTGCTGGTGTGCATTTAAGAGTGTGTGTAAATATGTAATATATTTTGTAATATTGTATTGTATTATCGGTTTGCTTGCAAAATGTAAGAACTGAAAAACACAGAATAAGAAATGTTTAATATCACGATATGTTGCTTAGGTTTTATTCTATTATGTGTAATAGTTATTAAAAGTATTTACAAATTTATATCGACACACATCATAAAAGGATTTTTCTAGGATTTCTAATCAGGCAGTGAATAGAGTACCCATTAAAAGTTCTATGAGCCAATGGAATTGCTATGAAGTCACATGGGAACTTGATTTCACCTGTGGACTCATTTGATCATGACACCGGAATGGCATTGAGTAACCAGTGAGTAGGGGTGGGCGATATGACTAAAATATTATATCATGATATGAATAATTTTATATCACGATAATGATATATATCAAAATTTAAAAAAAAAATTCTGGAAAATCAATAAAAATTGGTTTATAGATTAAATAACTATATTGTAATGTCTATTTTTGGATAATCCATTCAGTGAATTAAATACTTTATAAATGAAAACTACTCTTTTATAATTTTCTCCTTATTTGGATCTTGATTAATATAGTCAAAGAAAAAAAAAAACATACACTCAGCTTGGTTTTAAATCAACCTTACCATAATGCTAAATTTCACATTTTGCCACATTTCAGTCTATTATGTTGTTTTCCAATATTATTATTGTTATTATAAACTTTCCTCATGAAACTCAACATCTTCTCAAAGCAATGCAAAAAGAAAATCAAACATAAGAAAAACAATCCAACGAAAATAAACTCTTATAGGCTCTTAATTATTTCTCAAGTCATCTCTATAGAGAATATATAAATATCTGAAGGCAAACATGGTATGTTTCTTTTCTAATATCTTACATAATTGAACAGAATTTTAGTAAAAGGGATGATGTTTAGTTTAAAAACCATTTATTTTGGCTTATGACACAGTTTTGTTGCTGTTAGAGTGTTGGGCTGTCTATCCTTTTCAGATGTTTGATATTCTCCATAGCGCTGTGAGGTAAAAACAAAACAAAAAAATCTGTAAACTTCAAATGGTTCACGTAAGTTTTGTGGTCTTCTCCAAGATTGTGAGTAAACAAATATTGGGAAGCCTGTTGGACTCGCACGCACTTGCATGCTCCAGAGATAGCACGCTCGCGTGAAGCACAAATGAGTGTGTCAGATGAGAAGCATCTTTTGTGTTTTTGAAGCGCCGAATGCAAGATGAATGTCATAAAAACCTCTTCAGTTCTCTCAGTCTGACGTGAAGCCCTGCCCACTGATAGAAACGCACACACCCCACACATGGATGTTTAATTTTTTTTTTTTTGGGGGGGGATTTTTCCCCCTTTTTCTCCCATTTTTGGAATGTCCTCGTGGTCGCATAGTGATTCGCCTCTGTCCGGGTGGCGGAGGACGAATCCCAGTTGCCTTCGCGTCTGAGACAGTCAACCCGCGCATCTTATCACGTGGCTTGTTGAGCGCGTTGCCACGGAGACATAGCGCGTGTGGAGGCTTCACGCCATCCACCGCGGCAACCACGCTCAATTCACCATGCACCCCACCGAGAACAAACCACATTATAGCGACCACGAGGAGGTTACACCATGTGACTCTACCCTCCCTAGCAACTGGGCCAATTTGGTTGCTTAGGAGACCTGGCTCGAGTCACTCAGCACTCCCTGGGATTCGAACTAGCGAACTAGCGAACTCCAGGGGTGGTAGCCAGGGTATTTTACCACTGAGCTACCCAGGCCCCTTCACATGGATGTTTATTTAAATATTGCAATATACATGATGTATCAAAATCTCAAATGATTGACACTTTATATTGTCGCCATGATATATATATATATATCGTCATTTCGCCCAGCCCTACCAGTGAGTCTTTTTTACCGTGTCGTACTTTTAGTTATGAGCAGACCTACACTGAATCTGTGCCTGGAGAACTTTGCAGAAAATTTGAGCAATTTTTATTATTAATAGAATTTATTTGCTTTTTATAATTATCATGACATTTTCAAAGGCAGACCTCCCTATTGTGTGTGCTCTTGAACATTTAGAAAGAGTGAATGTTTTTTCATACAGAATACTAAAGGTCACAATGTCAGCTGACATACAGAAAATAATATGTAAACTTGGAAGCAAATAAATGATGTTGCCAATTTACATTAACACTCTGTTGGACTTCATAAACACTAAACTTCAAATACAAATGCAAAGGGTAAAGGTAAATATGACTTGAAGTCAGTATTGTGGAATATTAATCATGGGTGACGCCCTGCAAATTGGATATTTTTGGAATGGCATAGATAAACTGAAAACATTTGCTTTTGTATGAGACTGCATTCATGCCCACAGGTGTCATTATAAAGTCCAAGACCACTAACCCATTATTCAGCAAAATATAAACAAATAAATTACTTGGATTGCCTTTAAAGTATGTATGGGCGATAAAGCTTATTTTCTTTTCTATCCGATTCCAAGTACTGTCAAGGCTGATAACGCCGCTACGATACCATATGTCTATTACATGTATTTTTTTGGCGACTTTTCATACACCTAATTTTGTTTATCATTTATTAAAAACAGAACATTTTCAATCTTAACAGATTTTAATTCAAAACAAATGCGTGCTGTTTTCGACTGCTTGTGTCTTTCAGCATTTCTGCATGAACCAAAGGAGAAATGCATCCAATCATATGCAACTATTTGCTTAATTTTTTTTTTTTCACTTTGAATCTTATGAAATTCAATAGTTTTCAAGGTAAATAATGTAGTCACTAGCTTAGTAAAAACCTTTGGTACCAACATTTTTGTGCGAGTATCAATCCTCTCGATACAACATCAGTATCTGATGATACTTTTGGATCTATCTGCCCATCCCTACTTAAGTCAAATTCAGCTTCTCTGCAGCCGTTCCTTGGGTTGAGCTCAGTTACTTTTGTAAGTGGCCTGGTATGCATAGGTTTAATGAAATCAATGTAGAAATTTGCAGTATGTATTGTAAAACTTCTATATTATTTAGAAAATTAGCCTATTCCCAATTTAATATGATTCACAGATTTATCTGGGGTCAAACCCAAGCAGCCTGTGAAAATAAATATAAACTATATTTAATGCAAAACTTATTAAAGATTAAAGATTTCTATAGCTGTTTCATAAGTGTACTGTATGTATGTGGTTGAGAAGAGCAAGAGTGTGGGCTTGTAAAGGTTTGAAGAAAATCACTGCAGTGCCACTTGTACGTGTGTACAATTTATGTCTGACCCCATCATCGTGTCTTAGGGAGAATGTTTAATAGAGTTGCTCATATGCTTTGAGGCAGTCAAAGATACATCAAATGCTCTATACTAGTAAGACAGCATGTAACTCAATGAAATATAAGCAAAATCTCAACATAAACATTAAAAAACTGTCCAAATAACACCATGGCAACTGTAGCAAAACTTCATTAAATGTCGCTTTTCCAACCAGAGCATCTTTGCACAACTGCATGAGGATGAAGTGCACCAAGAGCTTGTAAGTTTCTTTTTCCTTGGATCTTAAAAATGCATAGAATTTCTGCTACTTCATAACCACTTAAGCCGGGCTTACACGGTGCGAGTTTTGACGCTCGGGAGGTCGTGAGCCCCCGCACACTTTAGGAGTCGGTTTATCTGGTAATCGTACAGACGCGACTTAAAGATCTGGAGAATTTCGGAGCAATCGCAAAAATGTTTGCACTGTTTATCATTATAAGACATAAAGCCAGAGGAGGACATTGCTTTCATTCCTTGTAGCTTGCGATTTAGAAATAAAAAAGAAGACTGGCATGGCGGGGGGCTACATTAACTGAAAACTCAACTGCCGATTTAAAAAATATATGGATAATTATTACAAATGCTGTCCGACATTTGACAGATTCAGATTTCGAAGGGAGGCTGTGTGATTTCATGACTGCATACGTCAATCATAATGACAGTGGGTTGCTGCCAGTACTGCATGATAATAAAGCGCACAAAATGAACAAGATTAAAATGAAAGTGCGCAAAATTTAATTTAATCTAAGCGCAAACATAACGTTTAGTGCAGAATTAGGGTAATTTTAGTGGAGTAGGCTACCTGTATTATTTAGCTTTAGATGTAGGCTACATCCTTCTCATCTGTGTCACTGCTGACATGTTGATAGCAGACATGCTGAAGAAATCTTGTACATGTAAATGCACTTTAAAGCCACATGTAGCAAAGTTTAAAAATCTTGTTTTAGGGCTATGGTTGATTTGACAGGTAGAATTAAAAATTATCAAGAGGTCGTGAGCTGCTCGTAAGCTGTTTGGCTCCGCTCGTAATTCCTCTCACACGATGCAAGCCGCAACTACGCGAGCACCAATGATTTCCACGCGATCTCTCCCGACTGGAAAAAATCGGTCGGGAACTCGCACGACAGCGAAATTCACACCGTGCACGCCCGCCTTTACTGAAAAAATGTAAAACTGCATACCTTGTTGACTTATGAACGCTTTATAATGAGACTATCAAACAGCTGCCGGGCCCTGCGTCGATAATCACCAAAATGATATACCTGTAGAAATGTCAACCGCTAAAAATTTTCAAGTATATTTTCTATCGCAGTTATGCAAAATCCCACTGCATGAAAGAGAATGTGCGTTATAAAAACCATTATTTTAAAATCATGATTTTTTTTTATCAGTCATTATACTTGCATTATTTTTGCATTTCTCATGGCCAGGGTTGGGCTGTAATGGAATACAAAATTCAGAATACAAAAATGAAGTAACCATATTCAGCCCTCGTTACGTTTTTAAGCACCTGTATTCAGAATACAGTTACTTCATAACATTTTGTAAGAACACTTTTAGAATACTTCTCTCATAATGATCACAACATAAGACTGTAGGAAAAAAATGATTGTCAATCAAGTTAGAAACTTGATTGTTTTTCTGAACAGTGCAGAAGCGAACGCTGCACACTTGTCCTCTCGCTCTTGTCCTCAAGCAGCTCCAGCGCATGAGCGGTGTTGCCAGGGTCACAATTTCATGCCAAATTGGGCTAATTGGAAAACACAATTGCAGGTTAAAATTATAGCAGAGTTATAGAGAGGTTTTTGGCATACTTTAAAAAAGGACCATAGTTGCCAAAAGGTTCAATGGTAGACACTAGATAATGAAAATACAACATCTTTTTCACAATGATTCTGGATTGAATATCTGGCAACCGCACCAATCAGCGTGCTGTCAGCTGTGCACCAGAATCAACACAGCCAGCAACATTTTTACACAAATATTACATTCCAGCGCATGATACATTGTATTCTGCGATCGTAATTGCGGTGTTAATACATTTATTGAAGATCTCATACGAAGGAATTCACAAACAATTTTAAAAATTCTCCCGGGTCCTAATGTCTGCCACATACACTGCCTGACCAAAAAAAAAAAAAAAAGTCGCTGTTTGGATTTAACCCTAACTGATGCGGTGTGTAGCTTCTCATTTCTTAAACTACCATGTCGGAAGATGTATCCCATGGTCGTGGAAAAGATGTTACTGTGTTTTAGAAGGAGCAAATTATTGGCCTGCATCAAGCAAAGAAAACAACTAAGGAGATTGCTGAAATCAGTGAAATTGGGTTAAGAACTGTCCAACGCATTATTAAAACCTGGAAGGATAGTGGTGAACCGTCAGCTTCATGGAAGAAATGTGATTGGAAAAAAATCTTGAATGATTGTGATCAGAGATCACTAAAACGCTTGAAGTTGCATCGTAAAAAATCGACAGTAGAACTCACAGCTATGTTTAATAGTAAAAGTAAGAGCATTTCCACACGAACAGTGTTTGAGAACTTACAGGATTGGGACTAAACAGCTGTGTGGCCACAAGAAAGCCACTTGTTAGTGAGGCTAATCGGATAAAACAATTTGCTGGGGAGCATAAAGATTGGACTGTGGAGCAATTGAAAAAGGTCATGTGGTCTGATGAGTCCAGATTTACCCTATTGCAAAGTGATGGACGTGTCAGGGTAAGAAGGGAAGTGCATGAAGCAATGTACCTCTCATGCACATTGCCCACTGTACAAGCCTCTGGAGGCAGTGTTATGATTTGGGGTTGCTTCAATTGGTCAGGTCTAGGCTCAGCAACTTTATACCGCAATAAAATGAAGTCCGCTGAGTACCTTAATGTACTGAATGACCAGGTTATCCCATCAATGGATTTTTTCTTCCCTGACGGCACGAGCATATTCAAGGACGACAATACCAAAATTAATTGGGCACAAATTGTAAAAGAGTGGTTCATGGAGCATGGGGAATAATTTTCACACATGAATTGGCCACCACAGATTCCTGACCTTAACCCCATTGAAAGTCTTTGGGATGTGCTGGAGAAGACTTTACAGAGTGGCTCGACTCTCCCGTCGTCAATACAAGATCTCGGCCAAAAATTAATGCAACTCTGGACGGAAATAAATATTGTGACGTTGCATAAGGTTGGTGAAACAATGTCACAATGAATGCGTACCATAATCAATGCTAAAGCCGGTCCAACGAAATATTAGTGTATGCAACTTGTTTTTTGGCCAGGCAGTGAACATTCTCTGGCTGTGCGACTTGCATACGGATGCGACTTATCTGTGTTTTAGTTCTCTCAATAATGTGATTTTGACCTAGTGTGACTTATAGTCAGGTGTGTCTTTATTTCTGGAAATACGGTAAACGCAATCAGCAAGAGGCGCTGATGTAAACAGAAATGGTGCGCAATGGCAAAACCCGTCCATCTAGCGCATGGTCATAGAGTGTCAATGTTCCGCCACCAATATTATACTCCAATATTCATACACAAAAAAAAAAAACTGGCATATTTATCTGATTTACAGCATGTCTTAAAGTTCTAATTTGCAAATTTGAATTGTCAATAACTCACCCTCCAGTGGCCAAACTGTAAGCTTCAAGGTCTGAGCAAGCACTCATTCATTAAAGTACCAGTATATATGTGATTCCCTTCATGCTGCAAAAAAGATTGGCCCTGAATCTAGGCATGATCAGCTGATCTCAAATTACAGATTTAAGATGAAGATCAGCCAATTTAGATCAGTGGCCGATCGATTGGTGCACACCTAATGCCTGTCCACAAATGCCAACATAATTTTCAAGCCTACCCAAAAGAATTTCATGGTCTGTGGTGTCGAAGGCAGCACTAAGATCTAAAAGCACAAAAAAAAAAAAAAAGAGATGCAGCCAAGGTCATATGATAAAAGCAAGTAATTTGTAACTTTGACAAGTGTGGTTTCATAGTTCACTACATTTTCTAGGATTTTAGACATAAATGGGAGATCTGAAATTGATCTATAATTATCCAATCTCCAGGATCAAGCTGTGGTTTCTTGATAAGGGGGTTAATAACTGCCATCTTAAAAGTTCTGGGGACATGTCCTAAAAATAGAGAGGCACGGTAGCTCCCACATGAGTGCGGCTGTAAAAGTGTGGGTATTTAATTGTGGGGTCCAAATTCCTTTCCTTTAATTTCAAGCATATTGATCAAGCAAGGCATCGTTGTTTCTAAGTGACTGCTAGTTCTAAACTGTACATTCAAAAGACACCTCTTGCTTCTACTCTATGCGGCAGCCTACACACTCTAGATTATTTTCAACAGCAGAATAAGAATATCAATTTTGTAATAAGTGACACAGGCCTAGGCTATTTCACAATTACACTTAGCTATATCACAAATATAGCTGGTGATTTTTTTCGTTATTGTCCCGGACATGCGGACAAGCGTTAATGTTGTTGAGTTCTGTAGTAGAGTATGAACAGGCCATAAAATGAAACCCGACCCATACCCGAGACAGTGTGCCCCGACCCAACCTGCCCGAATGGTAACATCAGATTTTAAGCCCGAACCCGACCTAAACCCGAAATTGCTCACTGTCTTGATAATTTTTTCTACTAACAAGTTCTGTTGCAATGGGCTGTATTTTATGTAAGCATCATAGGCAACATTCGTAACAGTATTGTAACACCGTTTTAACGAGGCATGGCAGCCCCTCAGCACACTAGAGCAGAAGGGAAAAAATCATAGCCTTATTATTTATCAAGCGCTAAAACTTTGCCTGGTGCAGAACAATGTGGTATAATGTTAAACAATGTAACAGTCAACTCTTTGTAGCCTGAACTTGTTAAGAACATTGAATCTTTGTTACACCTGTGCTAAAAACAATGTAGACGCAGTGCATGCGAAATGTTCCTCGACATGTGTTTTTGAAACTTGAAGTTCTTTTTGACTTGACACATAGCCATTTTCCACCAACATGGTTCGGGGGTGGGTTTCTGGGCCAGTGCAGATTCTCGAACTGTTCCGTGTGTTTCCACCGCTGTAAAGGCCGTTCTGCAGCAGAAAATCTGGTTCGCACCAGCCCAAAAGGGCATGCTGGTCTCTACAAAGGAACCCCACAACGTAATTGGTGGAGGGAGGGATTATGTTTCGTCACCAGGTAGTTTCCAAACAACAACAGTAGCTACCGTCTGCAGCATGGAGTACTTTTTCACTCAGTAACAACAATAAAACCCCTACAAAAATGTCAGACATCAAAAGATGCGGAGGAAATGAGCACTCTACTTGCGATATGGTCTTCTACGGAGATCCGAGATAAACTAGATTTCATAGGAAAGGAAAAGAAGTCTGTGAAAAGAAACAGCAAGAAATGATGCACACCAGCTTCAATCGGACGACTGACCAAATCTTAAACAAATTGAATACTTTAATGAGAGTACAGGGAGCATAAGAGACCCAAGCAAAAGTGGCAGTGGAGGGAAGAGTCTTGGACTCTTTGTTTGGACGCCATATTACATAACACTGAATTCAGTCTCACTTGATATAAACTCCCGAAACACTGCGTTCTCTGCTGCTGCTCAGTAATTAATTATATTTATATATTTATATTTATGCATTTGGCAGACGCTTTTATCCAAAGCGACTTACAGTGCCCTTATTACAGGGACAATCCCCCTGGAGCAACCTGGAGTTAAGTGCCTTGCTCAAGGACACAATGGTGGTGGCTGTGGGGATTGAACCAACAACTTTTGGCTTACCAGTTCAGTGCTTTAGTCCACTACGCCACCACCACTCCATAATTATATTTGCCAACTTTTTAGCTTTCCTAACACTCTCTTCTCTTCTTATTTTGTGCATTGTTTTGTTTAGAAAGAGGATTAATTATTTAGTTAGGAAGATCGCTGCTATCTGTTATGTAATATGGGTGGGATTCTCAATCAAGATGTAAACATAATATTATATGCTCTGGCTAAAATCCAAATATAACCATCTGCTCCATCAATCGTTAATAACGATTCCACTGTTACAGTTTAAAAGGTTTATACATATGTAATTACGTTACCTGTCATACGGGTGTAGTATCATCTCTGGCAATCTTGATGAGTAATGTAATAACGTTTGATTGCATTTCTCTGTATTTTTAAATATGTCCTCAAAAAACAGAAGTTAAAACTGTAGGCTACAAAAACACTGTGACGCACCATGTTTGTTTATGTTTGAGGTAGTCACGTAAAACTACCAAGCAGCCACGTAACCCTTTGTGTCACCGTTCGGCTCTCATCTCAGTGGAAAGCACGGCCGGTTTACGATAGGCTTCAGATTGCCTGGCCAGCACAAGAACCATGTGTTTATATAAGAAAACAATGCAAAAAAAGAGCAGACACATGCAAAAACACGTTCGTTGCGAAAGGCCCCTAACCTGTCCGTTCGCGCATGTCTTTTGAGTGAGAGCGCGTGTGCGAAACAACAAGTTCGGTAGGCCTGTTTATTTTTTCATTAATTAAAAACCTGAACCTGACCCAAATTTTAAGTCCTACTTCAAAAACTGACCCGAACTTGACCTGAAACCCAACTAGTTCTCGGTTCCCGTCAGGCCTGGGTAATTTTACAGCAGTCAAGGGGAAACCATTAGCAATGTACATGTGCTTGGATGAAATCACTCTTCAGTCATTTACCACATCACTTAGTTAAATAAGCAAGTTAAAGAAATGACCATGTCTGTAATTGCTAAACTGTGATTTGAGAGTTTGTTTTGGACAGGTTTACAACATCACTTTTTGTTTCACACTCAGACATCAGTCACTGGTATTTCTAATAAAATGTCTTCCCTCTCTGTCTCTCTTTCTCATTCAGCTGTATCCATATCAACCCACCACACCTCACTATGCTCCTTTCTTCCTGCTGATGACCTTTGACCTCTGACAGCGATGGCGGACCGCCCGTTGGCTCCTGGTCAGAGGTATATAGAGGTGGATTACGACTATGATTACAAATCCAAAGACCGTTTAATCACCATTAAACAGGGGGAATGTTATCTGCTAATAAAGAAGACCAATGATGACTGGTGGCAGGTGTGCAAGGAGGAGGGCAGTAAGCCCTTCTATGTTCCGGCACAGTATGTGCGAGAAGTGCGACGGGCTCTCATGCCCCCTCCAAAACCCCTCCCGCACACAGGGGCGGGGGCACGAGGGGGAACTGGAAAGATTCGGCCATCTGCCCTGGATATCCAGCGATCAGATGAGAAGAGCCCATCCCCCTCCACTGGGCAAAGCACCATGTTACTGCCACCCAGAGATGACAGGGGCAGCCCGGGCAGCCCCACAGGGCATGTCCCCCACACACAAATAAACACACCCCATGATTCGCTTCCTCAATTGAGAGCAGAGTCCCCAAGTCGCGAAACTGATGGAGAGAGGGATAAAAACAGGGAGTTGGAGAAGCGGGAACAAGGACGGGAAAAAGGTGCAATTCAGGAAGAGTTAGCCAGAGAGCGAGGAGGCTTGGATAAGAAACTAAATGACTCTGAGTCTGGGGAAGAGCTCAGCAGTGGTTCCACTGATAACCTGCAGGTGAGAATAATTTGTAAACCTCCATGCAGAGTACAACAAACACCCCCAGGGCTCCAGACTGCAACTGAAATGGTCGCAAATGCGACCAAAAATAATTGATTTAACATCTAGTCGCATCGGCGACCGTTGGGTTGTGTGCGTTCATATGCGGTTTCGTCAGATATCATCTTGTGAGTTATTAAATACATCTTTAGAGCACGCACCACCAGTGTGTCTCGTGCCGCTTTTCACCCGTTCTGTTGTGATGAGCTCACTAGTTGCCCAGCGCGTGAGGGTCATGAACAAATGACTCCTTTGAATTAGGTCTTTTTTATGAATCACCCGAAAAGAACTGAGGGTTTGAACTCAGGAGCTCAGGTTGGCAGTTTGTATCAGATTCACATCTGGGAGTAAATTTTTTGTTCTGTTTGATACACTTAAATTCTGCAGTTTTTTTTTTTTTTTTTGAGGTTCTATTTGATACTCTTAAACACCTTGTGGCGGTGTGAGCAGGAGACAGACACAGTGGGTCAAGCCTCGAAGAGGCGTTTACTGGAAATAATAAACATAAAATATCCAAGAAGGGTAATAAATAATGTCCAAGGTGAAAAGTGTCCAAAATAAAGGGAAATCTGGCATCCTCGCGGTGAAAGGGACGTTGTGTAGGGATAGGGAGTGTCCACAGGAGGATCCAGGAAGTGGGCCGGGTCAGGCGGCCGCATGTGCTGCCCTCCATGGCACAAGTGGCGGCAGCTCCTTTGGCAGCTTAGCTTCCCTGGGCCGTGGCATGTGTGAGGGGAAGGAAGCCTGCCGCGACATATGCTCCAATCCCCCAGCGTCGCAACTAACTCTGGTCTGGTAGCTGGTACCCTCCTCTCTCTGCTCCTGGACATGCAAGTACATCAGTGTGTGCACACAAAGAGATAGAACACAGTGTTGTAATCAAATGAGTCCGCCCATAAATATTTGTCAGCATCTGACGTCATAGCGATTCTTTGTGATTCCATTGGCTCATAGAACTTTTGATTAGTACTATATTCACTGCCTGAGTAGAAATCCTACAAAATCAAATATTGATGTATGTCAATATAACTTTGTAAATATGACATTTAATTACTTTTAAATCATATGTTACACATAATAGTATATCATGACAGCTATAGATTGTGAAATTAAAATTTCTTGTTCTGTTTGTTTTTCAGTTAGCTTACATATGGCAAGCCATGTGCCATATAATTACTGAACCACAATATTACAAAATAATTAACATATTTACACACTTTACAATCGTATATGCACACCAGCAATTATGATGGAAAAATAGTTGTGTCCTGAGCAGGTTTAAGTACATTTAAGAACATTTAGCTAAAACCAACTTTCCTAAAACATGTCTTTAATGCATGATTGTTTTTTTTTTTTTAAAACATTTTCATCAATTATGTTTAGCCAGCCGAGTTATTGTCATATCTATTGCCTCATTATCCGCTGTCCAAAGTTGCACCTCTCCTTGTCTCCAGCCCGCTCCCATTGTGAGGCTGGCTGAAAGACGGCCCTAAGAGGCAGGGCGACGAAGGTGAGAGGGTTGGGCGGGTCGTTCCGCCAAAACCTAAACAACTGTTTGTAAAACGTTCCTTTCAATGGCTCTGTTTTGAGCCATAGTTACTCAGTCAATTTTAGTTATGGTTATGTGAATAGATTTTCTCTTTTGCTTTAACTCTCTCTCTGTCTTTCTCACACACACACACACACACACACACACACACATACAGGGTCACACTACCTCTCTTCTCTCTGAACCTCTTATTTTTGTAATCTCCTCCCTCTTTTTCTGTCTTTTACTTTGCGTCATCACAGCATTTCTGTTAAGCAGCGAATATTTGCTGTTTTTTCATCATGGCATGTGTAGGATGAGGTGAATGCCTTATTTTAAATTCGCTCTCTCACTTCTCTCTCTCTCTCTCTCTCTCTCACTCTCTCTCACTCACTCTCACCCTCTCTCTCTCACCCTCTCTCTCTCTCTCTCTCTCTCTCTCTCTCTCGCTCGCTCTCTCTCTCTCTCACACACACACACATACACAGGCCTGCTGCAGTCTCTGGTTATCAGGTTTACAATGTGATATGCTGTTGTAGGAGACAGTGCTCTGAACTTGTTTGACACAAACATTCTTGTATATCCTCTTACTGTTTTACTTTCTCTGATGCAATTGTTCCTCTTCTGTGTGCAATTTAGTGAATATATGGGCTGTTTTGAGTCAGTAAGGGATGCAGTGCAGTGTAAACAGTTTTGCTGAAAAAATTGTTTAGTGGCGGCTACAGTACCACGGGACAAAAAACTGTTAAATCTGAGTTGTGAAAATTCTCATCATCATTCTCAAACCCCTATGACTTTCTCTCTCCTATGAAACACAAAAGGAGATGACAGTCACCATTCACTTTATTTTTTTTTAGAAATGAGATTCAATGAAAGTGAATGGTGACTGAGACTGTCATTCAGACTAACATCTTTTGTGTTCCACAGAAGAAAGAATATCATACAAGTTTGGAACAACAGTTCCCATGTATGCTCTTTGTGATATACTACCTTTAATGGAAACTGTAAACATTGAAAATCTCCAAACCAAAATATGGGTCTTTGCTCTTTGAAACTGCTTGAGCAAGGCGTGTTCTGTTTGTGTGAATCTGTCTGTTAATGTGTGCGACCAAAGGTCACTGACAGGGAAGTGGAGAATTTTGTGAACTGCACGCCACACCACAATTCCTCTCTTTTTTTCTTTCTCTTTGTTCATCAAAGTGGTAACTTGAAAGTTTGATGGAAGAAAAACTCTCAGTCTGCTTTCACAACCTCATCAAAACTTTCAGCTGTGAGTGTATGTGTGTGTGGGGGAACCAAAGGATTTTCTCTACGTTGATATGAAGATTTTCTTAATCTCTCTGAGAACAGAGGGTTAGTGAGAAAGTGTTTGGGTCAGGATTTTCAGCATAATGTGACTGTGTTGAATGGGAGGAGTAAGGGAGTGTTGATGTATTTGTGTGTGTGTGTGTGTGTGTGTATGTATGTGTGTGTATTGGCACTGGCTCTAGCATCTTCTATCCAGTGTTTCAGTATCAGTCGATTGCAGCTGTGTCTCCACGTTATAGGATATTCTGCACTGAACAGCACTGCAAAGACACCATGTACCCAGAGGGACCGGTAAGATAGATACAGATACACACACTTTCCATTTGCGCCATACATTAAATTTTTTTACATACTGCAGAATTGAAGCAGATGAATGCACATAGCCCCAATTACTGCACAAAGAAACAATAACTGCATCTGCCAGAGGAAGGAAAAGCATTTTTTCTCTCACTCTCTTGCTTTCTCATGCTCTCTCTCTCTTTGACTTTCTCCTCTCCCTTACTCAAACATTTAAGTCACAGGACCATCGACAGCTTTATGTTTATGATGCACGTTTATGTTTCCTCTCTTAGCGATGCAAGTGCAGTTGAGCTTGAAATTCACACACTAACACGGGACTCTCTGTAGACATGCGTGTACACATACACAGAGAACGGCAGTTTCTATCAAATTAAGAAACAGAGTGGGGACATGTAGTTAAAGTATTGCCGAAGTTGCTGTGACTGGGTGATGTGACCAGGATGTGCATGTGTTTGTGTCAAAGGCAAAGCAAGTGTGTGTGTGTTTGTGTGTGTAAGTATAAGCGAGTTTCTAGCATGTGTATGTAATGTGCATTGTTCTGTTACATAACAGCTCAGTGGACAGCTGGCCTGTGAAAGACACACACACAACAGCAAGAATACGCCCAAATAATAAAAAACATGCACTAATGCAAAAAAAGATACACATAGCTTTTACTCATCACATTTGATCTTAACACAAACAGTTAATACACACACAACACACTACAAATCATTGGCACAAATGTGAGTTTTTAAATGTGGCTTTGCATTACACAGCGCTTCAATAATGTGATTGTAAATAACAGTCTGAATTCTGATTCCTCTGCCCTGATACAGATAAAACGCATAAGCTGTTTTAATCTGTTTGCCCTGTCGAATGAATCTTGGTGTTCAACGGGCCTATTTCATTAGAAATTACATAATGCTATAATGGTAATACTGCAGTGTTACTGTTAATACGACTGACTGTAAACAATTGGATCACCTTTCATCATACTCAGCATCACTTGCGATCTTTTCACAGCTTTATTTCAATCTTCACTCTTCTTGAAGTGAAATTAAGTTTGGGTCATTTTATGTAATGTCCCCCTGGAATAAATGCACAAATAGGATTGTGATTTTAATGCTAATACCTATTCTCTTCTTAGAAGGCAGCTGTCAGCTCAAGAGTTTAAGCTGTCTTAGGCTTTGTGCATATAGTTGACTTTAAACCACAGTTAGGGTCACGATTTTGAAATTTAACTGATGATTAATGGTCAAACACATAATTGCGATTATGACCATTAATTGTCTGTTTTAGGGCTTTCACGATTATGACGATTAATTGTCAAACAAATTGTCATGCTTTTGTCATAGGTGTATGTGTGCTTCGTTAACCTTTACAAGTAGTTTATCAGGCGCGAACCTCCGCAGACGGCGCATGCATCACAGCTTCAAGTCCGGTTCAGAAGTGGTTTCTTTACGCGCTCTTCAGGAGCTGCACTCAGTGCGGACCGTAGTGTTGCTGAGACAGTCGGAGAAACTCAAACGCACCGTTCATTCCCTTTTTTGGGTTATCTCAAATAACCGCGGTTAGATCAAATATCTGCGATTAGACGATTATTTAATAGTCACCACAGTGTTTAAAGGGTACCTTCTTATGTCCCAGTTTAGTGGGACATAATTCTGAGGAATAACTTAATCACAGGATTTTCTGAAGTTTGCCATGTTAATGGCATCACATCTTTAATAGATAATCAGGATTTTTTTTTTTTTTTTTTTGAGGCACTTGAGTAGCAAGTAAAGGTTTATGTTGTATGTTCATTTAAAATAGTTATATCTGAAAAATTGTCAGAACTAATTACTTATGAATGGACAGAAATTATGATTACCAAGTCTACACACATTTCTGCTAAACTTCAGTCAAGCCAAATTCAGATTGTTGCCCTTTAAGAACTTTTAAGACTTTTTAATTTGCTTTATTTATTGTTTTGCCCAGGGTTACTTGCCTTGTAGACTTGCCACAACATCAGTATTTTCACACTGGTGCGGTGTTCACATTCAGACTGACTAACAGAATTACCGCTGGTTGGATGCTAAGTGTTACTATATGGGGTCATTTTTGTTAAGCAATAGCCTACACAATAACGCAAGGCAATTTGATTTCAATCTTTGAACTTTAATTTGTATTTATTTTAACTAAAAATTCAAATGAAACTGAAAACAATGGTGCAATTAAAATGTGTGGTGTTCAACTTTTTGAAAGCTGGCTTTTCAACAGTTGTGAAGGGCAACATCTCTTTGGCAATGAACCTAATTCATCTGTGCATTCTCTCTATCATGGGCTACCGGTCGGGTATTTCGTTGTCCGGGCAAATGCACTTATTGTGGGTTGTTTCGGGTTTAATGTTGGTGTTTTATTACCTTTCATCCCAGGACCCAGTTTAGCTGCTTCAGAAGGGTGATGACTTTGAATGTGTGTGAATAAATTTGTTTCGTTCCCTCCTAGTGATGGGCAATATGCAAGAAATATGTTCACAATATTTTTATAAAATAAAAAAAATATCACAATATCCAATTACATCGTCAACCCCCCGGTGAATATCTTGGTTTAGTGATTTTGCATTGAAAATTAAATTCATTTATTTCAAAAACTAAAAAATTAAATCAAAGACATTTCTAAATTCAAATTGCACTTCAAACAAAATGAAAAGCAATTAAAATAGCGAAGTGGTCAAAAAAAAAAAACGACAACAAAAAAAACATATATAACCAGCTTTCCATTTCCCATTACGCATGTATCCGTCTATGACAACAGGTGGAAAATTACTAATACAAATTACGATCTAAAAACAATTATAAATCTAAACATAATAATTATAATGATGATAATGATCACTAAAATATAAATCATGGTTCGAGGTGAACGTGTTGTTGTATTATTTTATTGTTTAATCACAGATATATAGTCTATATATAGAGTGACCCTGCAGAGCTGCGGTAACAACGAACTGCTCTGTGGAAATGAAGCGAACTGAACTCAAAGCACCTCCTGAGCTGAGATGATCTGAGGTCATTTGCAGCATTCTCATAGACTATACTATTCTTGCAAAAAAAATTCAGAAGACTGAAATAAAGAGAGAGTGAAAACCCTTTACATACTCGCGTTCCACGAGACTGCATGCCTCCGAACAAACAGCGAGTCAGACGTGTACATAGACGGCTTTTCTATCATGTGTTCTTAAAAATATAATAAAGTGTGTTACTTCAAGTGTGTGTCTGTGTCTAACAGCATTTCTTGTTTGATATTTGATACGTTGGTAAAGAACATCTGGCTTTCAATGCGTTATTTAGGTTAATTTATCATGGATCGCAAACTCTTCATTAGGCAACTATTCTTTATTTAAGGCTATTGTATTGATATTGTAAATTCCATTCATAATGTTTCCCCCTTTTACCCGGTATAAAATTTCACACCATTGTTGTCCCTTTTACAGAGTAAAACCGGTAACACAGTACACCGTGGCAACTCTATTACCTAGTGCACCCTGGGTTATATTTTCACATTTACTATTACATTTACTCAGAGTTTAACCTGACCTCTAAGCTTACTCAGCCCAACGTGGCAACACTTTACATGCTCCCATTCAGAAATGCACTGATTAATTCTGTGACATGCATACTCCAGTACTGTTAAGGTTCAAAGGTCACTTTCTCTAAGGACTGTTTAGCTTCATGGGTCACTCTTAAGAAGAAGTGGGATTGAATGGCAAAATCAATGTCCCATCATCGAAGTGACCTCTACCCAGCAACTGACACACACACACACACACACACACACACACACACAGAGGATTATTCTTCATAAAGTGAGGAGCTCTTCATGGTTGGTCAGTTGTGTCTCTGAGTGGATTAAGCTTTAATCATGACGTGTGTGTGTGTGTGTGTGTGTGTGTGTGTGTGTGTGTGTGTGTGTGTGTGTGTGTGTGTGTAGTCTATACATGATCACAGAGGGCCTAATTGTATAGGCAACATCACATACATCAACAAACTAGAAACTGTGTGTTTGTTACCCAGAGACGACCATTTGTGACCAAGAGAGAGAGAAGCACTTAAAAATTATTCTTTCAAACATTAATAGATTACAAGAAATTGTGTCCTCCTCCATTCATTAGAAAAAGTGCACTGATGCATGCTTGGGTACTTTGGCCTGGTTTGTGATATAGATCTGGACTGGCTCCAAATATTTCAATGTAGACATTTTTTGTTTTACTGTGTTTTGAGGATGATATTTAAAGGCATGAATAGAATTTTTATCGCTCTTATTCTCTCTTTCCCTCCATCCCTCCTTTCTCTTTTTCAGTTTGCTTTTCTTTTGAACATTTCTTTCTTTGATTCACTCAGTCCTTTTTGTGGGCATATTAGAGAGCGGCATAGAAACACTCACGCACATACATGTCTGATGCAGTTTTGTTAGGGCATGTTGGTTTTGGTGGGAAGTCTACTAATGTCAAAAACATGAAGAGTGGTGTAGTGGAATGAGGGAAAGAGGAAGACAAGGTAAATGAGAAAGCAGTGGCAGTGGACAGAGATTTAGTGGTAAAGTGAAAGAAACAAATTAAAACACTGAGGTTTGAAATTAGAGAGAATAACTGCTGGCCCTGGGCCAGTGTGAGAGGGTTTCGGGCCAGTTCACGAAACTGTTAATTGCCCAATTGGGCCATTGCTCGTAGACTTTTTTTTTTTTTTTATATCCTTTTAAGGGCACGCTCACACTGAATGCGTTTTTCAGTTTTATTCCTATGCATGCACTAGATGAACATCTTTGACTGTTGTGCCTCATCTTTGACCGTTGTGCCTCGTTTTTTCAGTTTTTTGTGGAGAAGCACTGTGTGTCAAGTTAAAAAGAACTGAAAAGACACCACGTTCTTTTTTATGCAGCTAGCTTTTGATTTTGTGCAAGAATGCATTCTGCCTTGCAGATGCCTTTTTTTTTCTTTTTTTTTTTTTTTAAGAAAACTTAACTTTTATGAAAAATCTTAAGTATTATTGTCAATATATGTCAGGAATAATACTCAGATAAAGATAATATTAATTAAACACACAGCTTCACATGTTTCAGGCAAAGCCTGTTTGCCGGCAACAGGCTTTGCCTGACACTAGGTAAAATAAAATAGCTTTTTTTTAAAAATATATATATATATATATATATATATATATATATATATATATATTTGTGGTGTTCCAATGATAATACAAGGCAAGTAAACATCGGAACTACAGGACCGACTGTGCCAGCAGAAAACATCCTTACCTTTGAGCCCTATGCAATTAAAATTGAATTGATGTTACAGAGGTAGAGAACAGAGAGGGAAAAATAGAGGTAGACAGTGAAAGAGATGTATAGGGAGAGGAAAAAAGAAGTGATAGAGGTGGAGAGAGAAATGTAGTTCTAGACTAAGAGAGGCAAACTGGAGGAGTTAGAGGTAGAGAGAGAGAGAGAACAGAGAGTTGTAGAGGTAGCTTTGCTCTCTTCTGCTCCCCAGGGTTTCTGTTCTGACATGCCGCTTGAGCACATACGCTTCCTCATTCCAGCACTCGCATTTTGCTCGCACTCCTACTGACACACTCATAAAGATACATGCTCATTCTGTGTAGATGTCTTCCTGTAGCCACGGCTTTGCACACACAGCACAAATGAATACTGCACCTTATTCTGCTATTGACTTTGATTGGGGGAAAAAACAATTACAAAGATTAAAAAATGTTCACTTACAGCTTGCCATTGTACCAGTGTTGCCTTAAAAAAACTTGTATTTTATCAGAGTTATGAGTATGAGAGCAGTCTGAATTAAATGTGTTGAGATCAAATGACTGGGAATGGTGAAATAATACAAAGGCAACACATTGTTCTCTTGCATTGTCTCCGCTGGCTGCAAACAAAAACAAGCAATGTATGAACCAGTGGCTCTTATGAGCCAGATCTTTTTAATCAATCGGTCAAAATGACTCATGAAAAACCCCCAGTCATGCCTAAACATGAACCAGTCAAACTTAACATGCTCCTTCGCTGCAAAAGCAGAATTATGTGGGAAATACTGTATTATACTCAGTATTTGAAATATTCATTAAATGCAACTAGATTTTCTTTTCTAATGAAAGACTGAATTAATTATACATGAATTATCTCCATATGTGGTTGAGACTACTCTTTAATAGTTGCAATAAAACTGTCAGACAACATACTGCTGTTCAATGGAATGGGAATATCGGCCAATCAAAGAAGGACAAATTTTAGGAAGTTATGCCCAATAATTTAAGTAACATAAAACCTTTAGAGAGGGGTGTGTTTTTTTTTTTTTTTGTCATCTGAGCGCAGTTCTTCTTTTAGGTAATTGTTCTCATCCACTGCCCTAAAGGGATAGTTCACCCAAAAGTTAAAATTATGTCATCACTTACTTAATCCTATGTTGTTCCAAATTCATATGACTATCTTGTTTCTGGGGAACACAAAAGATGTAAGGCAGAATGTTAGCCTCAGTCAACATTCACTTTCATTGTATGTAAAAAGATTCAGTCATCGTGAATGATGAGTGAGGCTAACATTCTGCCTAACATCATCCCTTTTGTGCATGTTCTATAGAAGAAGTAAGTCATACGGGATTGGAACAATATGGGGATAAGTAAATGATGACGGCACAATTTTTTTTGTGAACTTTTCTTTTTATAATAAAATTCACGCAATACAGGGTGAGCATTGCGCCCCCTGCTGGATGTATTTACATTTAGTCATTTAGCAGACACTTTTATCCAAAGGGACTTAGAAGTGAGGCACTTAGCAAGCAATTTGTCATACAAATGTCAACAATATCTGCAGTATCGCACTGCCAAGTTCTCAGAGTAGCTGGAGTAGTGTAGAAGCTAGCACAGAAGAAAGAGACAGACAAGGAAAGGTGTTTTTTATTTTTATTTAATTTAATTATTTATATTAGTAGTAAGTACAAAAAATTGATTTACACCATAATCAACATCAGGCTGGTTTTATAGAAGCACAGGAGTGCCATTTACAAAAGAATGAAGGAATAAATTATCAATCTATTAATTTTAAATATGTGAATAAATAAACCAGTTTATAAATGGACGAATAGACAGACACATTTAAATGTGAATAAATAAAACAATTAAAAAATGTACAAATAAAAAGACATTTAAATGTGTTTATTTAATTCATGTTTTAAAATGTAATTATATTTAACAATAAAATTGTGCATTAATAAATCATATTTATTTAATGTTTAAGATATCATTAAATGTAGCAATAATTGAGTACATTGAGTCTTTTAAATTCACTTTTTAATGCACTTTAAAAGCACCTTTTAAATTACCTTTTAAAAAGGTATTTGCCAGTTGCTTTTCCTCATCCATTTGCCAGTGGCTTTTCTTTTTCGTTTTGCTTTTCCTTTTCTTTTCCTTATCCTTTTCTTTAACCAACTGAGAATCGAGTTACAAAAATGCCATTGGACTGCTGACTCATGAGAGTAACCAAATGAACTTTCAACTCAGTTATAAGACACACCCCCGCTCCCACATGCCACTCGAAGAGTCGGAATGATGGTCAGCTGATGATACAGAGAAGGCAAGAGAGCTCACTTTTGTGGAGCAAATGGCAGTGTTTAAACTAATGTTGTGTATTACTTATGTGTATTATGAAAATAAAAAAATACATAGATTTTTCCACACCAACCTGCTGTGTACAATACTGTACAAAAGTCTTAGGCACATAAGATGTTTCACAACAACATTGGTCTTAAGATGGTTATTTATTTCTTCAGCTTTAGTGTGTCAATAGGAAATATACATTTTAGACTTCTAAACATTACTTTTGCAAATAGAATAGAATAGAAGAACAGGGAGCCCTGTAATTGAGACAGCTGAAATAGATAGAACTGTGGCCAATTCTCCAAGAACTTGGTACATCCTATCTGCCAACAACCAAGAAAAACTGTGTCCAGGTGTACCTAGGAGAATTGGTGCTGTCTTAAAGGCAAAGGTGGTCACACTGAATATTGATTTAGCTTTTTTATGTTTACTGGACTTTGTATGATGTTAATTGATAAATGAAAACTATTTATGTAATTATTTTTGAAGACATCCTCACTATGCAACATTTTTCACAAGTGCCTAATACTTTTGCACAGTACTGTACATCTGTTTATAATGTCGCAAATAAAGTTTGTGCTTCATCTTTTGTTGTGCTCATCTTCATAAAGATGTTTATTGACTAACAGGCGCTAGACACACAGTGAATACGCAGTGAATACATTCTTTTATCACATTGCTCTTTTACAATCGTCGTTTGGGTTTTATGGATTTAACATTTTGAATTTGAATTTTGAATAAAATATACATTTTAATTGTTCCTGAATTGATTATGTTGTAGGCAAAATGTAATTGACACGGATAATGGCAATTAACATGTCAAAGATGTTTGAGATAAAATGTCCAAGATTTAGGCCAGACATTTTCCAAGAGAAGAAAGCAATAACCAACAAGTGTTTTACCCCTTCACTGATAGAATTGTTTGAAATGAAACAATCACTTAACATGACTTTTACTGGAAGATAAAAAAAGACCTTCTGGTTGTGTAAATGAAAGATAACACTTTATTAAGCGTTATAAACAGAAACAGTTTAGCAAAGTTTCATTGTGTCCCAGTGCACAGAAGGTAGCCTACAGTATATTGTTTAAGACAAAGAAAGGAAAAAGTTATGATTAATCTTTGCCAAAAAATCAATGCTTCAACGATACCAAACACGGCACAAATCAGAAGCCAGCACAAACGATGGAGACAGGTGAGAGTGATTGACATGGGGTTTAGCCTGCTGAATTTCACGGCTCCCAAATCTATCTTGTTTAATACCAAGAATAGAAAACGTTATGATGTTTCTTTTAACAGGACAAATCGAGCACAAACGAACGACATCGGAGTGTTTTGGAGTTGCGTCGCTTCTCCTGAAAATGTTCATGCTATTTCTACGGAAGATAAATATTTACAGTGTTTCTTTTAACAGCACAAACCGGAACAAATCGAGCACAAACGAACGGTACCGGTTTAGAGCAATTTGGACCACATGGGGTGGAGAGTGATGTTACTGCTTCCAAAAAGTTTCTTGCTATATCTAAGGAAGGGAAATAATTAGTGTTTCTTTTAATGGCACAAATTGAGCACAAATTAATGGCACCGGTTTGGAGTGATTTGGACCACAAGGGGTGGAAAGTGATGTCACACAGTCAAAAAAATTATGTCTAATATCTCAAACACCGAACCAGCACAAATGTTCATTTTTGCGGCACAAATGAATGGTATAGATTTGATAATGATTTAATTATATGGGGTGCCAACTTCACGGAGGTTACTAAAGCAATTGCTTCTCTGCACTGCATGACCTTACAGCTATTCACCTGTTTCATTACTGTATGACTGCTCTCTCTGCTATATTTGTGAACAAAGTCCATTTAATGTACCTTCTGTGCACTGTGAGATCATCGATCATAAGCACTGGGAAATGATGAAACTTTGCTAAACTGTTTCTGTTTATAAAACTTAATAAAGTGTTATCTTTCTTTTACACAGCCAGAAGGTCTCTTTTTCTTCCAATAAAGGTCATGTTATGTGACTGTATCATTTCACACAATTCTAGCAGTGAAGGGGTAAAACACTTGTTGGTTATTACTTTTTGCTCTTGGAAAATGTCTGGCCTAAATCTTGGACATTTTACCTCAAACTCCTTTAACATGTTAATTGCCATTATCTGTGTCAGTTAAATTTTGGTTATAACATAATCGATTCAGGTACAATTAAAATGTAAATTCATTCAAAATTCAAAATGTTAAATCCATAAGAACCAGACTACAATTGTAAAAGAGGAATGTGATAAAATAATATGTACATTGTGTATTTACTGTGTGTATAGCTCCTGTCAGTCAATAAACATCTTTGTGAAGATGAGCACAACAAAAGATGAAGCACAAACTTTATTTGAGATGTTATAAACAGATATAGGCTACACAGGTTGGTGTGAAAAAAATAAAAAATAAATAAAAAAATAATAATAATAATATATATATATATATATATATATATATATATATATATATATTTTATTATTAATTTTTTTTTTTTTTAATTTTTGTAATACACAACATTAGTTTAAACACTGCCATTTGTTCCACAAAAGTGTGCTCGCTTGCCTTCTCTGTATCATCAGGTAACCGTCATTCCGACAGTCCGTCTTTTCTCGATCATACACAGGCAATTATTTTTATATACAGTGGGTGCCTGGGTATCTCAGTGAGTATTGACACTGACTAGCACCCCTGGAGTTGCGAGTTTGAATCCAGGGCGTGCTGAGTGACTCCAGCCAGGTCTCCTAAGCAACAAAATTGGCCCGGTTGCTAGGGAGGGTAGAGTCACATGGGGTAATCTCCTAGTGGTCGCTCTAATGTGTGGTTCTCTCTCTCGGTGGAGCGTGGAGAATAGCGTGGGCCTCCGCACGCGCTACGTCTCCGTGGTTACGTGTTCAACAAGCCACGCGAAAAGATGCGTGGATTGACGGTCTCAGACGTGGAGGCAACTGAGATTCATCCTCCGCCACCCAGATTGAGGTGAGTCACTACGCCACCATGAGGACTTGGAGTGCATTGGGAATTTGGCATTCCAAATTGGGGAGAAAAGGGGAGAAAATACATCTAAAAGGGATCACTGAAAGGGGATGTACGTTTTCTTCAGTATAAGTTCTGGAAAGTCCATCGGGTTTCTCCAGCGACGCCGTTGCCCTTGCTCACCTCCGTCGCGTGTTTCAGTTTGGGCCGTGGGTTGGGAGGCTGGTTCTGTTCACAGCATCTCGTTTACCGACTCCCATCCTGGACATGTATCACTGTGCATGCTCAGGTAGGGCCGTGTTCAGTATTTCACAGCAACAGTGAACGAGCCACCATTAACTTCTTATATGTTTCGCATCCATTTCTTGTGCACAGGGTTCACAGATCCAAGTAAACTGCTCGTACTGTCGTCCAATGACAAGCTGTCTTTCGAGTGGCACGTGGGAGAGGGGTGTGTCTTATAACGGAGTCGAAAGTTCATTGGTTGCTCTTATGAGTCAGCAGTCCAATGGCATTTTTTAAACTCTATTCTCAATTGGGAAAAGAAAAAGGAAAAGCAAAACAAAAAAGAAAAGCCATTGGCAAATGGATGAGGAAAAGCAATTGCCAAATACCTTTTTAAAAGGTAATTTAAAAGGTGCATTTAAAAGACTCCTTCATGTACTCATTTATTGCTACATTTAATGACAATTTAAACATGAAATAAATCTGATTTATTAATACATTTATTGTTAAATATAATGAAATTTTTAAACATGAATTAAATAAACACATTTAAATATCTCTTTTTACTTGTCCATTTATAAATTGACATTCAAGTTTTTATTTTCAGATTAATAGATTGATAATTTATTCCTTCATTCTTTTTTAATTGGCATTCCTGGGCTTCAGCTGGTATGAATTGACAAATGGTAAAAGAAAAGGAAAAGTCAAGTAATAAAAAAAAAGCAACTGGCAAATGGATGAAGAAAAGTAATTGCCAAATGCTTTTTAAAACACAATTTAAAAGGTGCATTTAAATATGATTTATTAATGCACAATTTTGCTGTTAAATATCAGAATCAGCTTTATTGCCAAGTATGCTTACACATACAAGGAATTTGTCTTGGTGACAGGAGCTTCCAGTGTACAACAATACAAAAACAATACAAAAACAGCAGCAAGACATAGATAATAATAAAAATAGTTATACACATACGTACATACACACAGACACATACGTAGTGCAGTCTAATACAAATCTGTTATCTGTTATGTACAGTGCAAATACAAATCTGTTATGTACAGTGCAAATGTTTTTTTGTTTGTTTGTTTTTTCCCAGAGGAATGAAATGGTAGAAGAGGTTGGATGTGTTGGATAAATATAAAAAAGACTAAACTGTGCACATAATTATTGCTCAATGGGGCAGTATAACTGTTCATGAGATGGATAGCCTGAGGGGAAAAAACTGTTCCTGTGTCTGACGGTTCTGGTGCTCAGAGCTCTGAAGTGTCGGCCAGAAGGCAACAGTTCAGAAAGGCCTTTTTCCTCACTCTGGAAGTGTATAGTTCTTGAAGGAGGGGCAGGGGGCAACCAATAATCCTCTCAGCAGTCCAAACTTTCCTTTGTAGTCTTCTGATGTCTGATTTCATAGCTGAACCAAACCAGACAGATATTGAAGTGCAGAGGACAGACTCAATGACTGCTGAGTAGAACTGTATCAGCAGCACCTGTGGCAGGCCGAACTTCCTAAACTGGCAAAGGCCAGTTTTCTGTGAAGCACAAGGCAACAGAGGTTGAAAAGTTCTTGTTTGTGCGGGTGAGGAGATGTAGTTCATCCGTTTTGTTAGGAAGAGAGTGGAGATTCGCAAGCTGAATGCTTGGCAGCACTGTTCGAAAGCCGCGCCGACGGAGTTTGACCAGCGTACCGGCTCATCTCCCTTGCCTGTGTCTCCTGAACAGCAAAGCCGCGCCTCCAACTAAAATGTCCAGCAAAACGCCTGAACATTCAAAAACCGGGAAACGATTGTCTGGTATAAGATGTTGAATGTTCAGCAGTTGACTGGAAAAAGATTACTAAACACAGGACAAACAAACAAAAACAACAAAACAATAGGAGCGCTCCACACCGAGGCGGCCATCCGCGGTGCCATCATGATGTCATATAATGACATTTGAAAACATTAATTAAATAATCACATTTAAATGTGTCTTTTTTTTTTTTTTTTTGGTAAATTTGTAAATTGGTTTATTTATTCACATTTAAATGTGTCTATTTATTCGTCCATTTATAAATTGGATTATTTATTCACATTTTTATTTTCAAATTAATAGATTGATATTAATTAATTAATTCCTTCATTCTTTTGTAAATGGCACTCCTGGGCTTCCATAGGTTTCACAAGTGGTTTCCCACCAAAAACACTGTATATGTGAAATACATATGTGTAATGCTTGAATTTCAATTATCAGGAACAGACTTTGTGTTTACATATTTTCTTGAATACTCATTGTATTTGTGTGTGCATTTGTGTTTAATTATAGCCTTTTCCCTTTTGTGTTAGTTTTCCAGATGCCATTGTGATGTGGGTCTTTTTCCAGTGTAGGGTCCTTATTCAGTGTGCATGTGACATGCTTTTTATTTGTGAGTTTCCATAGTGGAAACTAGTTTGTTGTTTTGTTGTTTCATTGCAAAGTGATGGTTGCCTCAGGCTTTATTCCTTGATTTACCATCACTATTCTTCTTTTAACACTCATACAAGTGATTCGTTTGCATATTGGACATCATGATTTGAATGAAGTTGCAGTGTACATTCATCATACAGAGGACATTGCAATAGAAAGTTGTCTATTTATTATTTCAGTGCACATTCGTTCTCTCTTGTCACATTAAATTCAAACTGCAGACTTGGCTAAAATATGATTTATTTTGCCATGGAGCTGTAATTACAGCAGCCCCGCTGCTAAATCGTGGTGGAGGAAACAGTGACTACATTTTGTGAGAAAGTAGCGTTCCTGTTTATATGCACTGTGTAAACCACATACTCTTTACACCCATATACATGCTCAGTCAGTAAGCAGGTTCTTCACATACATTTAATTTCCCTGCGATGCTCATGTAAATAACAATCGTGGCATCATAGGAAGACTTAGCAATTTTATTCACCATTGCTTCGCTTTATTTCCAGATAATCCAGAGTTGTTGCTGTGTTTGTTTTCTTAACTTTCTATTGCGACCTGCAGCAGAATTGTGCTGCAATAGTGGGGCTTACCTTTTACATAAAACTCCCTCAATGTACGAGCGCATATACGTGAACGTGAGGGACCAGTGTAATATTTTACATTGGTGAATGTAATATTTTACATGGGTGAATGTAGTATTTTACATTGGTGTGTGTATAAATGGGTATAGTTTATAGTGTATGTGCTTTTCTCACTGTACAACAAAGAAATGTTGATTTCTTTCCACTTTGTTGACTTGTTGCTCCATCCTGACATTTGTTATCTGTTCTGTTCACACACATGCACACTCTTCAAAAACCTGTCAGAACGCTGCTCATGCATTTACTTGGCCACATAAGCCATGTTTTCTGGGAGAAACTGGGGTGTGTTAAACCACTTTCTCTTAATCCCTTAAACGGCATAAGAAAATCAGCATTCTTGTTTACATGACGTTTCGAAAGTTCCATTTTCTGCAAAAACCATGGAATAAACAGTTTTCTTAAGTGCATTTTCAAATGTGGTCACAGACTCGTACAAACTCACTGCTGGTAAAGGATTAAGGGGTGATCACACAACTTAATGTTCAATTCAAACGCATCCAAACATGGAAGACTGGAAACGCAAGCTCATGCAAAGTAATTTCGCACAATACAGAGGAAGTTCAAGATTGGCGAACTCTGACCTACGAATCTCAGTGAAGAGAAGACGTGTAACCAATAACAGATCGAAACACCACAGACTGACCTCTGGGCTCAATTCAAAGGATGCATATTTCAAAGCTGCGTCTTTTTATTGGTGCTGAAAAATGATTAGATTGTATATTCTAACATTTTAAATATTATATTATTTGTGATTTGTGATTTATTAAAGCCAGAAGACCTTGCACGAAATCATATCCTGGTTTTATGCAATGTTTGAAGTAATTTCACATGCTTGAAGCCTAGTGTGACTGGTGTTCCATATGATGCCATTATCCTCTGTGTGGCTTAAACAGTTAAGGGCCATCCTAGTTCCACACACACACACACACACACACACATACACATGCTCACACTAAACACTTTGAAGCTCATCATCATTACCTTGTTTCAGACTGCAGTGCTGCAATGCTTTTACTCTGGAAGGTAGAACTTGACTTGAGTGGTTCATTTGCATTATAATTTTGATAAACCAATTCACAAGCTCTTGATTCGATCACACACACACACACACACACACACTCCACACTCCCTCTTTCTCTCTCTCTCTCTCTCTAATGTGCTAGTCATAATTTAAATTACCCGGGATGCTGTTGTGTAACAGTACTTATTAAACGACAAGTTGTGGAGTTCATTAACTAGAAACAACTTTTGCATTGCCAAAGCATTTGCTAAGAATAGTGCTTTCTCATAAATCCTCACCATTCATTCTTTGTTTATCACTGTACAGCACTGTTATCGATGGAGTGTGCAGTTTGTCAATTATTTTGTATTGTCCTGCTCTATTGCTTGCAAATCTCATAGAATTCTCTCCTGTGGTAATGGAAGAGAGTGAGGATTCAGGTGTGTGTGTTGGAGGGATCTGGAATGTGATTGTACAGGTTCTTCTATAAATAGTGTCAGGTTTGAATGATAGTCTCTCTGTTCTCTTTTCCTCTCTGAATGTGACTCCCTCTCTATTTTTCTCTCTCTCTCAGTGTAGTCCCATTCTCTTTCATACATAGAAATAGAAAGAAATACAGTTATATTTGTACATATGCTGAAGTCATGTGAACAGTATTAGTATTCTTATTGTTGTTGTTTTTGTTGCCATGTTAGCAGCTATGCATCTGTATTAGTAAAGCTAGGGCAAACTTTGAGGCAGTAGAAAATTTGATTGCCTTTATCACACATTCAATTTCTCCAGACTATGCCATAAAGCGCCATTAGAGGGCAGTGTAATTAAGTAAAGGTGCCCAAATACGAAATAATTTGCCCATTGTACAAAGGGGCCTCTGTTTGTTCCTGGGAGGCAGCAGATGCCCTAACCCCACCATCACCCTAAATATGTGGAGCCTGTAAGGCTGAGTTTCTCCAGACTATGCCATAATGCACCAGTAGAGGGCAGTATAATTTAGTAAATGTGCCCAAATACTAAATAATTTGCCAATTGCACAAAAGGGCCTCAGTTTGTTCCTGGGAGGCAGCAGATGCCCTAACCCCACCCTAATCGTAACTATGTGGAGCCTGTAAGGCTGAGTACCCTGCTAGGATCAACCAGAGGCACCTTTCTCCCATCGCAAACTAATTTACGGTCACTTACACACACGCATGGAAGCAGATGCTGCCTGCGTAGTGCAAACACTGTGTTCATGAGTCATTATGTTGAGACGTTTAAGAGTCAGCTTTCGGCTCTCTCCAGATGCAGAGGATGATGAAGTTTTCACCTACAGCAGCACACAGGTGAGACTGAGTGTTATATGGCCTGCATGGAAAAATGCATGATGTGTGTATATGCATCTTACATGGGGTTGTAACTTTATCGTGTCTGTATATGGCAGTCATGTATCGAGGTCTTTAAAGTATTTATTTATATTTGTATGCATGATTTGCTCACATGCACTATATTTTATATTTCATTAACATTCTCAACAAATAATGAAGAAAGTTCATCCAGTAATACTACATGTTATAAGATATTTTGGAAGGCTGATTTCAGAACAGTGTGGGTGTCATAAATGTTTTGGGCAACAGTGATAGGCTAAATGAAGCTGACGAGCCTCTGTACCTTCACTTATCTCATGTTTTGCTTTGCTCAAAGAATGTAATTTTTATACCTCCACAAAGTGGTTCAACAGTGCCTTGTACCTTTTATGTGGTGTTTGAGTGGATTTGAACTGAATTTGAAGTATATGTTTGCGAAGTTGAAGTTCTCTAAATAAATGATGAAATCTTTATGACATGTCGAAACGGCATGTTTGGACTTCATCTGTGTAATATCTATGATGTTGAAACTTTAGCACATACACTTTAGCCCTTACACTTCTCTTACACACAAACGTTTTCAAATGTGATGTTCCCCTTTCTCTTCCTGTGTTGAGCAAAACATTATGTTTCTTGATTAATTCTGTGTGATAAGAATTGTAAAAATATGTATTTGATTAGCATTTTCAGAAGTATATACCAGTGCTTGCAAAGTGGCAAAAGAATATTGTTAATAAGTTTAAGGTAAGCTTGGGTTTTTGGCTTTTGGTTCGGTGTAAATCATAGGGGTCATGAAATACTTCTTTTTTTATATATATATAATTTTGTTATCTTCCCTGAGGTCCACTGATAATGGTAAAGTTTTGTTCTCCCCCCCCCCCCCCCACCAAAACTATAATTTAGTAATATATGATCATTTTCCACCCTGTCTCTGGCTCGCTGTCTGAAACGCTTAGTTTTGGCCTAAACGTCTCCTTAAAACTCCAATGTTAACACCCACTGTTATGATTGGCTAACATCGTGCAGTCCCTCAAATACACAGTCATATTTTGAAACTCAATCGGTAGAAAAGAACAAGTTCCACAACATAAAACTAAATTTCAGAGTTTACACATAATGTACACCTAACACATTGCATCCGAATAAATTAAACTGTTCACTCAAGCAAAACGGCACCATAAACTATCAGACAGTCATGACTTTTGAAACATTCCTTAATGGAATTGGTTACATATGATTTTGGAGTCGGGTCCAAGAATGTTTTTTACTGCCTCATCTTTCAATAACAGTTCCTTTGCAAAGCTTGAATAATATTGTGACTGGTTCAAAAGCAATCCATGCTGATATGAGCCGAAAGCAGAAGTGGAATGGACCAGAACAGATGCGTTTTTAAACGGATCAAAACAATCAAAGACGTCCATCTAGTGCATGTTTACATAGACCAACAATTAAAAATGGCGCAGATAGGTGTAAAAAAAGCATCCAGGATGCGTTTATACTCAAAACAGTAAGACCCAGAATGGGGGTCACCTTTTAAGAGTTATAACTTGACATCATGTCTTTTAAAAGCGATGCGAGATGCAAGATCAAGGAAAATTTTATTCCTCATGTTATGACCCCTTTAAATTCTGCATCAGAGCTGCTGTGCTGTTGTCATGACACTCAGCGTGGGTCTTGTACAGTGGACTGAAAACATAGTCACTGTGCACTGTGATTTTCAAACTTCAATCTTTATAGTTTCTACTTTAAAAATTTTTAAGTAAACCAGAACCAAAAGTAGACAGGAAACCTTAGACTGAAATTATCTACAAAACATAGTTTGAATGGAGTTTGTATGTTCTGGCTGAATAGATTGCAGAATTAAGCGGTTCAGGATATATTAATTGCAGAATTAATTGTTCAGGCTGAATTTATTGTGGAAGGTTGTTCCTATTCTTGGAAGTAGGGGTTTAGAAACATCCTACCCACAATGTTTGAGGAATATCAATGCAGTTCTGCCTTGCAAACACTGTAATTAGCAATCTAGCTATCTATGAATCTATCTGTCAAACATTCAGTCTGTTTGTCTCTCTGTTTATGTAGCCTGTGTCTGCAGGACGGGGTAGGCCTGATTCTCCTGTCTACACAAATCTTCAGGAGCTGAAGATCTCTCAGTCCTCTGCCCCACCACTGCCGTCCTCTTCTCCACTTCACACCAATGGCGACTGGGAGACTCACAAAGACCAGAATGGCAGACACTTTTACTACAACCGCAGCACGAAGGAGAGGACCTGGAAACCCCCCCGGGCACGGGACAGCCTCACCAGGAAAGAGGAAAGACAAGGGATGACTGACGCTGAGGTACACAACAACACAAATGCACGCACAACTCTCTTAATGCACATGGGAGATTAGACAAAACACCCTTGACACATTAAATTTTTAGGGGTGGACCAACAGTTTTTGAGGCCAGTTATAAGTATAATAATACTTCCTTTCCTCTGGTACTAGGCAATACCGATACCAGTATTTTTTGGCACTGAATATATGCCATAGAAAACATTCATGATAAAACACCAACCCCACACCACTGACATTTTGTTTTCTGCTCCCTGCGTTTCTTTACATGGCAGTGTTTACACAATGATCTTTGTACATATTAACCATGGTAGGTATCAGAGCATTTTTAGAAGTTTCGGTTTTAGTAAATGAGCACAATTTTGTATCGATACCATTATTTTTTCATATAATCTAATCATATTATTGACAAAGGAAAAACACCACAAATATCCTCTGTGGCCTTCGGAAATGCATGATGTGAGATCTCTCTATCTCAACCTGAGCTGTATATATATGCATGCAAAGCATTCTGAGTGATTGATTTCCTCTTGTTCTGTGGGTGAAGCATTGATTTTGGTGATGGTTCAAATTCCTCCTCTGTAAGAGTTATGTCTCCTTTTTATTGTCTGACATATCTCCCTCTCTGAAATAACTCTTTGACTTTATCTCTTTCTCTCTTTCTTTTTTATAATCTTTTTCATCCTTCTTTTCGTGATTGGTTTGGGAAAGACTCTGTCTTCGGAGGAGAACTGTCTGGGCAGCCAATCAGATAGCCAGTATGGTTCGCTCCCGAGAGGCTGGTCTGAGGAAATGGATGAGCATGGACACACACTGTATGTGTCTGACTATACTAATGAGAAGGTACAAACAGACAGACAGACACAAACTGTGTGTGACTATACTAATGAGCTGGTATCTCATTAAAATCTCTGTTTTAATCTACTAATGACAAGATATACTTTACTAACTTTTTATTAACAAATTGAGATAATCAGGTATGTTTATTGCGTTGAAAATAAACATATGTTTTCTGTGGGCATGCTTGGTTTGCCTCCTTTATCTGAAGTTTAACTTACTGTGGCCCAAAAAATTATTTGGACACATATGCCAAACTGACTGTTTGCAGATGGAACTGGGTAAAAATATAGAGTTTCCAATGCTTTGCGATCTTCATTTGAACAATCTCGATATCGGTTCTTAAATTCCAAGATTGATCTTTCACTGGTAACCCTCTATAATGCAAGTAAATCTCATGCTATGCAACTAAGAATGTCTGTGATTAACCACTGGCTAATAAATGTTCAGATTTTACTCACCAGTGATTTAAGTATAATAGTGATGAACAAGTTATTAGCACCTTTCACTGCGTGTTGAGAGTAAAAGTGTGGCTTAACTAGTTCTGTGTCCAAAGACGAGATCCACGGATCCATATGTCATTGAATAATGTCTCTTTTAATACCCTTTAAGTTTTTTACAGTCAGTTATTGATAAAAAAAAAACAAAAACATTTAATTCTAATCACACATGGATGCGCAAAAGAAATTACGCACATTTCTCGTTATATGCGCTTACTGGCTGATGATGCTAGTCTTAAAGAGACAGTACCAGTTAAGCACGTGTTCTACATATCAATGTAAATACTTCTAAATAGGACAAATTATGAAAGTAAACATTATGATGAAAGTAATGATAAAATATAATTTGTAAAATTAATATTTTCGAATTGTACCTTGAAGGGTTGCTTTCAAGATGGTTGTCAAGAAGGTTCAGTATAGTAGCTGAGAGAGAAATTCTTCTTCTAATATGTCAGCAAAATGGACATTGTAACAGAAATGTACCCATATGAATTGATATAGAATTGAATCGAGATCGGAAGTGTGCTCAATATGTTTGGGCCACTGTATGCCCTGTTCTAAGCATTTGTGTGTTTTGTAATTGTATGTAGTGGCTCAGACACACAGATGAGCGAGGCCGACTTTATTACTACAGTGCAGATGGCTCTAGATCTGAATGGGAGCTTCCTAAAATTGGTCTAAAAACACAGGTGAGACTAACAAATGACTCTGCTGCTTATCAGCATTTAAAAGACATCCTGTCAGTTTTAGATCAGTAAATCCCAGAAATTCTGTTAATCCCTTACTGTTATTAAAACTGACTAATCCTGGTTGCAGTGCACTTTTTGGTACTTCAAAGTGTGTGAATGAATAGCTTGTGTGTGATTGAAGTTGTAAGTTCATAACTTTCAGTTATGAATGTATTTAAATGTGTGTTTGCCTGTGTGTTATACATGATTACCAGTTCTAATGATGGCGCCTCTTTTACCTTTTGTCCCCCTCATTTTAGTCTAACCACTCCCTTCTGCTGCCAGGAGGTGGGGACTCACACAAAACTCGCAGTCTTGACCGGAGACTGCCAAATCCCATTCCAATCAGCAGGACAAGACACAGCACATATTCCCCGGAGTCCAATGATAAGGTAGACACACAGGTATATACATATATACTAAAAGAGACACTAATAAAATAATGACATCACACAACTATATGGGAGACAACACAAATACATGAATACTAACATAAAACAAATAACCAGATACATTGTTTTAAGATTATTTTTTCTTCAGTTTGTGGTTAACCTCTTATTTTATAGTCTTGAAGAATGTATGGTGTTCCCATCATAATAAAACTGCTGTGTGGATGTTTTTTTTTTATCCGAGCTGACAAAATGTATACAGATACTGAAATCAGTTCTGGGTTATTGGGTACTGTGTGCTTTAACTGACTCCCACCCTGATTTTGGTGATAATATTCACAAGTTCACAATGTGCTTTATGTCTGACCGAAGATTAAAAAGAAGTCCACCAAGGACCGGCGAATCTTTCCACTGCGGCGCAAAGGCACCGCCCGCTCTCACCCCTATAAGCCACAAGTCAGTGCTGCCCCACCCTTATGTCCCGGCTACCAATCACATCAAATGAGATTCTGCATGCACACTTCCACCAATTGCAACTCATTTCAGTGAACATATTCTGTACAATGTGTGTGTCCACCGGCCATATTGCATGAAAATTATACTCACATTTACAGTTGAAGTTTACATACACTTAGGTTAAAGTCATTAAAACTAATTTTTTAACCACTCCACAGATTTAATATTAGCAAACTACAGTTTTGGCAAGTCGTTTAGGACATCTACTTTGTGCATGACATGAGTAATTTTTCCAATAATTGTTTACAGACAGATTGTTTCACTTTTAATTGACTATATCACAATTCCAGTGGGTCAGAAGTTTACATACACTAAGTTAAGTGTGCCTTTAAGGAGCTTGGAAAATTCCAGAAAACAATGTCAAGCCTTTAGACAGTTAGCCAATTAGCTTCAGATAGGAGGTGTACTGAATTGGAGGTGTACCTGTGGATGTATTTTAAGGCCTACCTTCAAACTCAGTGCCTCTTTGCTTGACATCATCGGAAAATCAAAAGAAATCAGCCAAGACCTCAGTAAAAAATTGTGGACATCCACAAGTCTGGTTCATCCTTGGGAGCAATTTCCAAACGCCTGAAGGTACCATGTTCATCTGTACAAACAATAGTACGCATGGGACCACGCAGCCATCATACCGCTCCGGAAGGATACGCATTCTGTCTGCTAGAGGTGAATGTAGTTTGGTGCAAAAAGTGCAAATCAATTCCAGAACAACAGCAAAGGACCTTGTGAAGATGCTGGAGGAAACAGGTAGACAAGTATCTATATCCACAGTAAAACGAGTCCTATATCAACATAACCTGAAAGGCTGCTCAGCAAGGAAGAAGCCAGTGCTCCAAAACCGGACTACAGTTTGCAAGTGCATATGGGGACAAAGATCTTACTTTTTGGAGAAATTTCCTCTGGTCTGATGAAACAAAAATTGAACTTTTTGGCCATAATGACCATCGTTATGTTTGGAGGAAAAAGGGTGAGGCTTGCAAGCCGACGAACACCATCCCAACCGTGAAGCATGGGGGTGGCAGCATCATGTTGTGGAGGTGCTTTGCTGCAGGAGGAACTGGTTCTCTTCACAAAATAGATGACATCATGAGGAAGGAAAATGATGTGGATATATTGAAGCAACATCTCAAGACATGAAGTTAAAGCTCGGTCGTAACAGTTACACCAGTTTTGTCTAGAGGAATGGGCCAAAATTCCAGCGACTTATTGTGAGAAGCTTGTGGAAGTCTACCCAAAACATTTGACCCAAGTTGAACAATTTAAAGGCAATGCTACCAAATAATAACAAATTGTATTTAAACTTCTGACCCATTGGGAATGTGATGAAAGAAATTAAAGATGAAATAAATCATTCTCTCTACTGTTATTCTGTCATTTCACATTCTTAAAATAAAGTAGTGATCCTAACTGACCTAAGATAGGTAATGTTTTCTATGAATAAATGGCAGGAATTGTGAAAGTTTAAATGTATTTGGCTAAGGTGTATGTAAACTTCTGACTTCAACTGTATCATCCTGCTTAATGGTTTAAGAAATGCTTATACACCGGTGTAATCAATCACATGTAATAAATACTGTATGTTTTAGTTATTGTTTGTGATGTGGTGTTGATTAACATATTGGCCGGCATTGATCTAGATGCACTGTATAAGCGCAGTGATTTATGACTGTATTGACTTCTGATAACTTTTTATTGATTAGTGTTTGTTGGTTCATTACAGTGTTTATATAATTCTAATAAGTTTGAATGTAATTTGCTGTTCTCTTGTCTAGGACTCCACTAAAGCAGGCTCACCCGACTCTGACTCTTCCTGCCCTTCCTCTCCCAAACCCCCCCACTCTGTTAGTATCAGCATAATCCCTCTGTTCCGTTACATTCTTCTCTTCCTGTGCCTCTTATTAGAAATATTTGTTTGTCATTTTCCTGTCCTGTATTCTCCTCTATCTTTATTCTGAGTGTTGACTGTGCTTAATGCTTGTAGTGCGTTTGTATAAAACCCTCTTAACCATGGTAAAATCACTGTAACACACATGCTTGAGTAGCTTATTATGGCAATATAAAGCACTATACGGATGGGATTATTTTTATATGGGGACATGGGGTAATGTTACCAGAGCTTCTCAGTAATTATAATCCAGTGCGGATCAGTCATGTCAGTAATTTTTTCTGACTTTTTATGGACTGCGTGTTCCAGCGGCGGTAAAAAAAAAAGAGCAGGTTTTACCTACTACAAAACGCCCTGTAACAATTACCCCTGGTAGTATAAATCCCGAGCAAATTGACATGTTAACAAGCCCTTAAATCTGCTCTTTCCCACCCTTGAGCCCTTTAAATATTGCTGTTTCTTAAGTTCTCCAAATGTCTATCAGAATACACATAATTTGGTACACATAATAATTTTGTATAAAAAAATTTAAGAGATGTAACCATTTTTAAAAAATGTTTTACATCTTTTTCATTTGCGGGTCAATTTTGATCCAGGCATCAATTGTGGCTTTACACATGATACTATTTAGATTTTTTCTTATAAACACTTCACTTACATTAAGCCTCTTTCTCATACTAACTCATACATTTGTTTTTGTCTCTCACTGGGACTGTATTGACGGTAAATATTAAAGACGCCCGCAATAATGGTTACTTTACAGACATATGTCAGGGAAACGAATCCTGTCCGAATAGGGCTCAAGACACCAGTGTGACATTATTTTATTTATTATGAATTACAATAATATTTATAATAATAACAATAAATATTTCAGCCAGTAATGTAGTTCATTAGCCTTACTGCTAGCTGTTTATGGATGACAGTCAATGTAGCAGTGAAAGAAAGAACAACTTGGTGCATCAATATAAAATTAATTTGATGGGTGTTCACAAGTGTTTCTTTGCAAAATTTGCAACAGCTTCAAACACAGCGTGTCCAATCAAATTTTAGAGGCAAAATTATCTGTTTGCTGGTTGTGTCTTATGTACTACTACTCTCTATATGCTTCTAAATACCAAAACATTGTGCATGTAATTTTTCTTTCGTGGTTGATCAGTCTCTTCCATCACTGGACAAGATCAAGCTGTTCATTTGGGGTATTGCTGTTACCGCTTGCTGTTCATCGCTATCACTGCAGTCTGTATTTGTTCAGTTTGTTCTCTTTCTGTTTACTCACATCAGTTTCTCTCTTCTACCTTTCAGCTGTCAGAGAAATGTGGCACTTTAAACATGACAAAAATCACAGAACATGGAAAAAAGGTCAGGTAAGTAAGAAAGAGTGACAGAGGTGGAAATGCTCACATTGAGATGACAGAGTGAACGAATGCCCATAACTACAGTACTGACAGTGTTTTTAGTGCTCTGATTGGTTTATTTGCTGTATATGATGCCCACAGGAAGAACTGGACCTCATATTGGACAATTTTGCAGGGTTCTTCACTACTATTTAATAAGAGCCAGGGAAGCGGGGCTGGTTGGGTGAGTAACTGCTTAGGCTTTTGGGTTAAAAGTAGCCCATGTCTTGCATGCCATGTGTTATGTATTTGAACAGTGCTGGGTAGATTACTTGTGAATTGTAATCAGGTAATGATTACAAATTACATGACAAACAAATGCAGTCAGTAACGTAATCTCATAGATGACATTTTTGGGGTAATCTAATCCGATTACTTTGGGGTTATTTTTGGATTACTTTCAATCTAATTCAGTTTTATTTTATGTCACATGCATTTGATTAGGATAATCATTTTAACATAAAAGTACAAAAAGGAAGAAAATATATTCCATTCTTTATTCTAACAAAAAGAGCTCATGACATTTTGAAAAACTAAATTAGACATTACATGCATTAAATATTAAATCTAACAGCAATGACATCAAGGTAATTTTAAGTTCATAAAACAATAGCAGTATTATGAACATTAATGACCATAAAATCAGCAAAATGATCATAAAATGAATGAAAATGAATGACCATGAAATCAACAGCAACGATGTTACCTAGGTCAAAGCTTTACCTAAAAACACTGAAACACTTTTAACCCTTACTGCTTACTGATAGTCCATCAGCTATTCCAAAACTGAGGTGCAAGATATTATCTTTTGAACAGCAAGCGTATTCTAAAAGAGCAGAATATTTTAAAACAGCAAAGTTTCACCGAGTCACACCAGGAACAATTGTGTCAAGTTTTATGTCAAGTTTCATGCAGTGGACTCCACTGCATCAGCAGTAACAATAGAGTGATGGGCTTTGTTCCATATTGCTGCACATTTTGCAGTTGAACTATTGTGTACCCTGCGGGCAGGACCCTTAGAGATGACATCTACTAGATCCTTTGAAGCAATTAAGTTCAGTGTGTGAGCACACCGTTGGTGAGGTAGTAAAAAATAATATATGTTTTTTGTAAATATATTTAGTTCATTCAATGAACCTCAAATCAACAGAAATTGCATTGCTAGGTCAAAGCTAACAGCTCAAACTCTGACACACTTACTTTTAAACCTTACTACTTAGTAGTAGTCCATAACCTATTCCTTAGCTGATGTGCATATCTTACTGTTGTAACGTAAAAGGAGCACATGCTGAAAATGTTCATCTGTGCACTTCAGGGTAAGAATATGAAGAAACTGAAAATGATCAATTAATTATTAACAATTTACTGTGTTGCTTTGTTAACATGTAATCATGTAATCTATAAAAAGTAACTAGTCCGATTATGAATATTTCAAAATGTAATTTAATCTGATAGCAATACTTGATTTTTGCAATCCAGATTACATGTAATCTGTTACTATCCAGCACAGTATTTGAATGTATTTTATGCTTGTCTTTCTCACCAGTTTGGAAGAGAACAAAAGCTGGAGTTCAGTGTGGATTTGAAAGGAGGGTCAGTGGATTGGGCATCTAAAGACAAATCTAGCAAGAAACATGTTCTGGAGGTAAACACACAGATAGAGCTCATGTGAGATCTCACTGTTCTTGTAAAGTGATTAGCAATTACAGAGTTGTTTGAGGGTTGTTGTGTCTGTGCTGGCCTAGCACTGTGTAATAATCAGGCATGATGCGAGAAGTTTCCAACATCAAGTAATTTCTCTGTACTCACTGAAAGCTAAATACTGCGTGGAGTGACAAATTCAAAACCAATCAGAATATCTGTTGTTGAAACAATGCTGAGTGAAGTGACAAATTCAAAACCAATCAGAATATCTGTGGTTGAAAGAGGTCTAAATGTCACGTTGAACTGTTGATTTGGTCATTCCGTTAATTTACCTGTGTTCTTGTGGTGTGTGACACATATTGTTTGATTTTATATGTTGGTGTAGCTGAAGACCCGGCAGGGGATGGAGCTGCTCTTGCAGTCAGATAATGATGGTGTCATCAATGATTGGCAAAAAGCCCTGAATGAAGCCATAAACACCCATGTAAGTACACTAATTTATAAGATTACTCTTCTACATGCCCACACAGTTACAGACATTTACAGATTTAGTGTCACAGACACTTGACCATTCTTACGTGTTGCAGGCGTGGGAGTCTGATGAAGCCATTGAAGAGGACATGCCGGAATCTCCTGACACTGAGAAACATGACAAAGAAAAAGAGCACAGAGACTCCAAGAAAGGCAGAGGTCTGTGTGTGTGTGTGTGCGTGTGCGTGTGTGTGTGTGTTACCTATCCCTGAATTAAATACTGAGCATCATGAGTTTGCCATTCTTTAAATATACTTCAACTTCCATAATGCTCTAGCTATGAAGAACTCAATCAGCATGGACAATTCAGACCAGAAGAAGACCAAGACCAAACTGAAGAAGTTCCTCACACGCAGACCAACTTTACAGGCCGTCAAGGACAAGGGGTACATTAAAGGTACCACACACACTCAAACTCACTGTTATATCCAAATCGGTTGGTCACAGGGATATCAGTCAAATTCAAACGTCATGTTTACTGTTAATCATTATATCTTTTGAATTGTTGTTTGATTTTCTCTCTCTCTCTCTCTCTCCCTCCCTCTGTGTAGATGTTGTGTTTGGCTCCAGTTTGAGCAGTCTTTGTCAGAGAGAGAATTCCACTGTTCCGCACTTTGTCTGGATGTGCATCGAACATGTGGAAAAAAATGGTATATTTCTGATCAACCTCTAACCTTAACGAACTAGTTCTGGCCCTAAGAAAGACAGTATCCCATGTGAGGTTGAATGGTTGACCCTCTAAGTCCTAAAATTATCCTCCTCTCTAAACCCTTCAGAATCCTTGCACTCCTGTAACAACTATAAACAGTGGGGATCAAAAAAGAGTCTACATTGAAAATCTGGGATTCAAAATGTAAACTTGGTAATAAATCTTTAGGATTATACAACATTTAAAACATTATGAAATAAAATTAAGAAGAAATATTAAAGGCACTACTTCTAGGTCGCTAATCAAATAAGCAGATTTGTGACATTGACCATGTCAACTCCTTGTAAAGGTCTGGGCTCAGTTGCAAGAAACCCCTTAATTTAAGAAAACCCTTGGTTGTAATTGCAAGTGTATTGTCACTAAGGGTTTCTTAACTTAAGGGGTTGTTTGCAACTTGCTGCAGATTTTCTTGCTTCCATTAAGGCACACAAGATGCTCTTTGGAACATTACCAAATCATGCTGGGATAACATGGATCATTAGGTTTAGTACAAACTCATGCTTGAGTGCATGCTCTCAATAAAGCAAAAGGGGGAAATACCAGATACTTAAATGTGGAATTCATGTTAATTTTTCAATTAAACTTTTTACTCAAATTTTTATGCTGCTAATATAATATGAAATGAAGAAATAAGTACGAAACTTACATGCATTCTGATGTGTTGTGTTGCTTCTTTCTGCAGGGTTGGAAGTGGATGGTTTGTATAGAGTCAGTGGAAATTTGGCCATTATACAAAAACTGAGATTTGCTGTCAATCATGGTAAGTCCTGCCTTCTTTCACACCTTTACGTATGTCTATAAAACAACAGTTCACTTGGATTTTGTGTCACTGTGATCCTAACAAATACAGATGAACAAGTAGACCTGGGGGACAGCAAATGGGAGGACATTCACGTGACCACTGGAGCGCTTAAGATGTTTTTCCGCGAGCTACCAGAACCTCTGTTCACCTACGCTTTCTTCAACAATTTCATCAGCGCTATAAGTAAGTGGAGACAAATTAAATGTGTATTTGCCCGTCTGTTTGAGACAGAAATGTAATGCAAATGTAATGCATTTTTGTGTGTTTGTGTGTAGAAATGCCAGATTATAAACAGAAAGTTCAAGCTGTTAAGGATATAATGAAGCAGCTGCCCCCGCCCAACCATGACACCATACAGGTGCTCTTCAAACACCTGAAGCTGTGAGTAGACACCAAGGACTTGGAGCAACTTGAAAATAAATGTTTTGCTTGATTTGAGCTGAAGAAGCAAAATTTAAAACACCATTGTTGTAATATTTAATTGCTCATTCCTCTATATATGTTATAATTTTCCAAACAGTGTTGAAGATTTTGGTCTTTCCCAGTAGATAACTGTACTAGTATGCCTATTAACTATATAGAAAAAGCTGCTCAGCTGCCACCAAGTAGACCTACTTCCAGTAAAGTGACTTAATGATAGTATACTCTATATTGTCCAACAATTTTTTTGTCTTTCCTGTTGTTGTGAGTTATTGACAAATAACATTAATTTTGTGTTATATTGTATATACACAATTGGGGAAAATGTATATTTTAAGTGCAATAACAGTTCTAAGTTTGTCACTATTTTTAATCACCTTTTTGCCTTACTAATATACCATATAATCTCAATTCATTTGAGGTCTTAAAAACTGCATGCCTAACAGAAATGAAAATGCTGTTTAAAATAGTTTTATATGGAATATACACTCACTGAGCACTTTATTAGGAACACTATGGTGGTGCTGTGCATTCTGTGATGCTATTCTGCTCACTACAATTGTACAGAGTGGTTATCTGAGTTACAGTAGCCTTTCTGTCAGCCCGAACCAGTCTGGCCATTCTCCATTGACCTCTCATCAACAAGCCGTCTCCGTCTGCAAAACTGCCGCTCACTGGATGTTTTTTGTTTTTGGCACCATTCTGAGTAAACTCTAGAGGAGAGGTGCCCAAACTAGGGCCCTCGGGCCAAAGTTGGCCTGTGATGAACTTTGATTTGGCCCACCTTGCCATAGATGACAAGAGGGGAGAAAATAGAATATATATGTATGGCATTGATGCAGCTCTTTGTTTTTAATTAATCTTTTTGTTTTAACATTTTTTGTTTTATTTTTGCATTACAAAAACTATAGCTTATTCGAAAAGTAGAGAGTATAAGTGATTTGATTTTCAGTGACCTTTAAATAAGTGCTGTCTGAAAGTTCGCTATACCAGGAGCCACCCCAAAATCTTCACTATGATTTGCCAGCTCCAATGTCAGAGGTGGGCATTCAATACCACAAGACAGAACCTAGTTGGTTTAAAAGGGAGCGGGAACTGAAGTAGTGTCAAGAAATGACAGGTAATTAGGTGAACTTGCGGAACAGTGCGTACAGTCATCTGAAATGAAATATGGCTTGAACGTGCACTATACATTGTGCTGCATTTCATATCCGACCACTGAAGCGCACCCGTGAAGCAGGCTTGATAAAGTCAGGTGAGGGAGCATTTCAATATAAACAATTGTTCCATTCACTCCAAACACTGCACAACATTACGACAAGCACTATAAGTGAACAGACCAGTACTCTCAAAAATCTTTTTTGAGAGTACTGGTTTCCCTATGTCTATGATAAGAAATATCTTTAAAATCTTTGTCACAAAACAAAACAATATCCTACTTGATAGTATTACATCATGCCATTGTATCTTCATCTCTCCAAAACTGCACAGAACTACTGTGTGTTCAATGTGAGGAGATGCGCTGTTCTTAAAGAGACAGTAACCATGTTTTAAGAGACACTTACATTTAGTCCTTTAGCAGACATTTGAACCAAAGTGACTCACAAATGAGAAAAAGACACAACATACATAAAACAATTATATTGAAATCAATTATGTGCACTGTGCAAATATAGGACACTTGATGATTTTAATTTTAGAGTTCTGTGTGTTTTGCAGTATTAATATTTAATTTTAAAATAATACAGTTTGATATATGCAACGTTTAATTTTGCCCACTGCCCTCAATCAAGTTTGATTTTTGGCCCTTCAAAGGAAAAAGTTTGGGCACCTCTGATCTAGACACTGTTGTGCATGAAAATCCCAGGAGTTCAGCAGTTACAGAAACACTCAAACCAGCCTGTCTTGCACCAACAATTATGCCACGGTCGAAATCACTTAGATCACATTTTTTCTGCATTCTGATAAATGAATAAGTAGGTGTATAGGTGTTCCTAATAAAGTGCTCAGTGAGTGTAGTTGTCACACTTCAGGGCAATGCTGTGTTATGTCAACTGCCATTGTGTGTTTATGAAGTGCTTTGTTGTATGTTAATTGGCTTCTTTGATAACTAAATAATAAAATGCTTCTAAAAAGAAAAGCAAGAATGGTCACATATTGACACTCCTTCTTGTCTCTCTCTCTGTAGTGTGATACAGCACGTAGACAAGAACAGGATGACCACTCAGAGTGTAGCAATCGTGTTTGGCCCAACACTCCTGCGCCCAGAGACAGAGACAGCGAATATGGCAGTGCACATGATCTACCAGAACCAGATTGTTGAGCTCATTCTTATGGAATGTGAGACCATATTTGGAAGGTAGGTCACACCTACAGCAACCCTTTGACCAAACTCAATGGGCCAGGTACTGCTGAAGACCAGCCTGTTCTGGAGAAGCCAAGCAAACAGCACATTGACTGGTAGTCTGAACACTGGACATTTTTTGGTGCGTTTACATGAGAGGACCGCCCATATTAGAAAAAACTCCACCCATCCTGGCTTCAACATTGAAATAAAAGAAAAACATCTTTTCCGGTATCTTTATTGGACTAAATTGTGCAGTTGAGCATAAGTTCTTGAGTGCTTTCTACTTCATTGACTGGATTAAAAAAACACATATATAAACATTTGCCACCCATTGGACTACGTCATTTTTGGAAAATTTTTTGGACAAATCGTACACCAATTTGGACCAACGAGAGCTTAAAATGTGAAAACAGCGTTGCTTCAGGGAGAAATTTTAACTTCATTCTAGGTTTCCTTTCATTGCTAGTACTGCAATTTGCATTAGATCTGAGCTGGAACAAGATTTCAACTGACTGACTACCACGATGGATATGGAATTTATTCTTGACTGAAAACTCAAAAATCTCTGTGGCAATGGATTACATTCTGTTCTAGAATGCTGGCACTGACTACAGAGATAACCCCTGCTGGGAAACACACCTGAGTTACTACGTTCGACTTTGTAGAACACAAACACGCAGTCACATACTCTTTTTTTTGTTTTTGTTTTTGAGTCTTATTTTTCGAGTCTCAGTCTTGAATCTCTGTTGATAGTAAAATATCAAAGTGAGTTTCTGGATGTACAGCAGACAACTCTTTCAAGTGTATATCAGGTAAATTTCAGACTGTGTGAGTGTCCCCTCTGTGGTTCCGTAGAGACACATCAGAATCAATGTGTGCAGGACACATTTAACCCTGTGAGAACATTAGACTTGCTACTGTTCCACACCAGACCCAGCAGTCATGCATTGAAAGCTGTCAGTCTACTGAATATTTGGATATACCTTGATCAGGGTACTAGCCTTATTAAATTTTTTTGTGATTGAAAACAAGGCTCTGTGGGATTGACACCCCGTCATTTCAATGGGTTGAACTGTTATAGTCCTTGGTCTTGATCATTCAGCTGACAAATTAATGTTTCATATATTGTCAAAATAAGTTAAGACAAAAAAATTGAACAAAAAAATTCTGGAAAACATGGGTTGTGATAATTAGACATGACTTGTGACATTTTAATCATTCAATCCAATGAACAGACTGTGTCTATCCTTCACAGCCTTGTTTTCAAACACGAAAGCTAATATGTGGCCTCCACCATCAATAGGGTCTATATACAGTGTGCTGTATATAAAATGTCACTCGTAAATATATTGGTTAGTATTCCAGTTTTCAAGCTTGTACTTGAATACTGGACCGCTCTTTGTAAAGATGAGTTTGATGATACTGTGTGTGTGTGTATGTGGTGAGTGAAAAGAGGTAAAATCGGCACAGTTGTATTATTATAGACATATTGTTTATTTTATTAAGTATTCTTATATAACCCAGGCATGGTTATTTGGCTGCTGAATATAATTCTTTAAACATTCTGCTGTATGTTGCAGAGCTTTGTCTTGATCATCGGCATTGCCAGGTCATTTTTCCGGGGCTTCAGCCCCAAATGTTTTGACTGTAGCCCCGAATGTAATTTTAAATGTAGGCTATGCAATAATATTGCTACAACCCCCCCCCTCTAAGCCCCGAACCTCCTCAAATCCTAGAAAGGCCCCTGGTCTTGATCAGAATAAAGTTAAAAAGGCAAACTTGTCACCATTTGGGTGTGAGTTTCTCCACCAGGGGGCAGCAAATAACAGGTAATCGCACCACGGTAGTTTTGTTTTTTGATGATAACAAATTCCGTCTTCAAATTCTGGTTGGATGAGCTGCTTTCAAGGCTGTTATAAAATGCCTGTAAACCCACACCTGTGATCACACATTCTATATTAATGCGCAAAGTTGCAATTTTGCTTGGCAACAGCAAACCCCTACAGTAAGGATATTGAACTATATTACTTGCCGGAAGAATTGTTTATTCTGATTATTATTCATGGTAAATGTAACTGTTTATCGAACATTTAATTGTTTTTTAACTCTCCTTTGCATTGTGCACCTTTAAATGTGGTAAAATCTTTGTAACGCACGCCCTCTCGTTGCTTATTGTTTTAAAATGTAAACCTACCATTGCGTCTTTTACCTGACAATTAATTTGATCACATTTTGTAGGGCAGCTGTTTAGTTAATGTTCTGGTTCAGACTTTTGTTGTGTGTTAATGTAAACATTATTTTTATTTGTTTTTATGAACTGAGGAAAGAGTCAAAATTATTAGTCAATAGTAATTGAAAACATTGCACAGATCAATGTAGAGCAACTGTGTATTATGTGAAGAATTAAAATTAACATTAAAAACAAAATATTCATCATCGATATTCATCAAACCTGTTAAAGAATGAATAAGTAATTTGAAAAACAAGCTGGTGCTTCACTTCATTTTATTTTATGGGGAATCATAAAAAGAAACAAAGGACGAAAAATTCAACAAATTATGGATTTATCATAACCTTGTGGAAAATTTGACATTTATACACAATGCAAAGTTGGCACAAATTAAAACAAACATAGATAAAATGGGTTGACGAATTTTGGTTTCAGAATGGCAATTTCAACAACAGTACAACAACATAAATTCATGCTCTTTATCACAGGTTTAAGGGTCAGTTAATTACTGTGAAACTGTTTAAAAAGTTCTGGATTTAACTAAACTGGCAATGGTTTCCAATGATTGCATGATGGCCTTCTGACTCGCTCTGTGGTAGTATAAAATAACGTGAAATTATAAAACTAATACTGTCAAGTTCAGCTTTACATACTGTATATCAGGGTTTAAACTCCTTCGTGGCACTGAGATTAATTCTAAAATATAGAATTGTGTTAAACTACAGTATTGTGTATTACACATGAAATAAATAAAGCAATACAAAAATAAGACATATAAAAAGGTTCTAAAAATGAAACACATTTGTCACTGATAATAATACTGATGGTACAATCAGACACAATATACACATGCATACACAAAAAGAATAAACAATTAGAAATTCATTGAAAAGAATAATACTGCTGACATAATCAACATTTTTTTTTTATTCTATACGCCTCGACAAAGTGCTGCTTTTATCGTGGCCTCCTCTAACCAACAAAAGAGAGAGATTTGCTTTCCTATACTCACTAGTGTATCTTTCCTTTGCAGTCATTTCACATACTGTCTATATTTGCCTGCTATAAAATAAAATAGGGCTTTTAGTCATATTGGGTGATTTTGGGATGCAAGAATGTATTGTAGCTACTCAGCAATGCACCTTCATAATCATTAATAAATGAGTGAAAACATTATCTAAATGGATAAAAAGGGTTGGAGGCCTTCAGCTGTACACTCACTTTATTTATTCAATCCTATACCCCAATTGTAGCTTGGTGAAATAATTTTTAGCTTTGCGATTCATTACTTAGTTCAGCTATTTGTTTTATCAAATGGTTTCAAAAACGAGGATAATAAAAAATGGTCTAAAGCAGAAAATGTTTGGAATTCTGAATAAAGATATCTTGACAAAACTTCATAAAATTGATTTAATAGAGCGAACAACAAGTACTGCTCACTTCACAAACCATTAACACTTCTTAACACTGAAAATCTGTAGGAGCGCTATGTAAAGCCACTCGCACCATTTAATGGTGTGCCATTTTGATTATGACAGGTAGGGGGCAGTGTTACATTTTATCTTTTGACAACTATGTATCTAAAATTTATGTTGTTGGATTATTGACCAGTGTTTACATTTTATCTTATTTAAGTTATTGGTCAGTTAACAAAGTCTAAATTGTCCAGTCTGACTGTGGAGCAGCTAACTATGTTAAAATCGGTGAATGGCACTTACAGCTGGGCGGTCTTGCATAAGGCTGTGGGTGTGCAGTTCCTTAGAGCATCTTCTATGAACACCAACACACAGACTGACACATTACAACACAGCCACACAAAGGTAAATGAAATGACATACATAAAACTGGCTTACAGGTTGAGACAACAAACACTTTTCCCTGACTGAAGGTTTTGGCGTCATGATTATGAAAAGTCACATAATAATTTAAAGAAACCGTCTTTAAAGATCCATTCTGTTTCTTTTTTTTTTTTTTAAACAGTAACTGACAAATATTTTGGAGTGCTTGTTACAAACAAAATTATTAAAATGAGTAGCTTGTTACAAGTGATAGTTTAAATGCCAATTAATATATCGATAAATGGCAAAAAGCATTCCTATGAAGATCTTGGTGAGTAATGATTCATCTGATTTGTTTCTCAATTATTTCTTAATCTTTATAGATGAGTTCTAAATAGTGAAGTGCAATCTAATTTCATTCATAAGGCAGACAAACAGTCAGATGGCAAAACAAGAGGCAATACTAACAAGAACCTGCCTGGTTAACAAAATAATAATACTGAATGGTATCTTAAACTTGAGGCATTAAGTATCCAAGGGTGAATCTCATGAAGAAATGTCTGCGTCATATTGCACCCCAATTAAGAGAAAAAAATATAAGAAGTTATATTTTGTATAAAGATAATAAAGCTTATTTTTTAAAATATTTGCGATATTTTCTTGACAGTTAAGAACATTTCCCTCCCAAACTGTCATTACTCCAATGCAGGAAAAAAAAAATGATCATACCCAATTAGGGATGTGCACGAGTAATCGACTAATTGAGTACTTGTTCTGCACCTAGTCGACAAGTAAAAAAAAAACCTACTTGAATACCACAAATTGATTTTCCTTTGCGCATTTGCCTGCTGTATGCGATGCTAAATTATACTTAAATGAAAAAATTAATAATTGTATACTGTACTTTCCCTCTAAATCTTTCACCAAATCTCTGAACATCGCATTAAAGTATTGTTTTTTTTTTTTTTTTTTACAGTTGGGAGGGGGACAGGAATGTGTTTATTTGTAATGAAAATGGCACGTTGCAAAAAAAAATTTAAATTATATATTTTTTAAAGATGACATTTTGTTTTTAGAGATTCACCGCTGTAAGTAAACCAGTTATACCTGCAGTGCAGAATTCAGTTTTGTTTCTCAAAACTTTAAAATACTGTTTTCGTAAACTTCATTGGCAATATAAAGATATAGAAATCTGACTGTACATACAGTGAAACAAGAGAGAGCAACAAAAAAAGACGTGAACACTGATAAATTGACATACCAGGGGCGGTTCAGTAACAAATCAAAGCAAAACAAACTTTTGAGTCCTAAGAAGTCTAGTCATGTTGGGATTTTTTTTTTTTTTTCCTTGTTATAGTTGAATACTTTTTTTTTAAAACAAGGAAAATGTTGTTTGTAAATCAGGCACACCTGGGTTTTATACACAGTATCCATAGCAACTGACAATTGTAAGTTTATGATGAAGAGGTTTCTCTCTTTCCTTAGTCCCACCTGAATGAAAGATCTCCTTTATCTCCTTCAGACATTTTGTTGCTTCTCTGTTGTCATCTCTGTGTTCTCTTCATTATTAGAGAAATTTCTGTCCTCTTCTGCATTGCCTGACACCTCCATTGATTCCTCAGTTTCCATGGCATCCTCCATTTCCACGGTTTCCCGCACTTTCTCCTGTAAAGTGTCAATATCTCCAGGCTCCACCTCCATCACCATTTCTCCTTCCTCAGTCTCGTGTTCCTCATACCTGCTTTTCTCAGTCTCGTGTTCCTCATGTCTGCTTTCCTGGTCGTCTTCTCCTCCTACACTCTCATCCTCATATTCCTCTCCTACTCGAACAACCCGTATATCACTCATGTCCAGACCAGAGAAATCCACCTCTTCCTCCTCCTCTCCATCGCTCTCTCTCTCATCAGAGTCAAGCTGAGAGGGAGGTGTGGAGGTGCTGTTCTGTTCTGGTGGCTCATAGGTGTCTCTCTTGCAGTAGGAGTATCTGTGGTTCATGTGCTGAGAATAAGACCCGGAGTGCGAGAAGCGTTTCCCACACTTATCACACTGGTAGGGCTTCTCTCCGGAGTGTAGTCGTGTGTGCTCGATTAGGTGATGCTTGTGTTTAAAGGCCTTTTTACAGATGACACACGCATGAGGTCGCTTACCTGAGAACGGTGATGAAGTTGGTAAGCAATAACAGCAAGATTTTCCCCCAAAAAAGTGTACTTGTATAGTAGAAATGAACAATTACAATGGCCCCGAGAAGTATTTTGGGTATCATGTCATAGCAGATGTTCCAGATGTATCTTTTCAGTTTATTTGTTTGTTGTATTTAAAAAAAAATATTCAAGTGTTTAAGTTTAAAGTAACCCTTTCAAGTTATTTTTAATAGGTAAAATGTAGAAAATTCTACCAAACAATTTGGGAAAATTTGCTTCAGACAAGGTGACTTTAACTGAAAGGTGAGTAGTTTGCATCCCTGATTAGATAACAAAACATCAAACCATGTGGCATCTGCAAAGAAATGTTGCTAGACTTTTTTTGGAACAAGAACCAACTTCACTTTTAGATGTTTTTGCAGTTACTTGTAGACAACTTGTCTCAAGGTCATTTTTAGTGGATGCATGAAGTAGTTCATCCTCAAGTACCTATGTAAACTTTCGGGTAACATTTTACCTAACATATCCGTTTTTGTTTCACAAAAGAAAGGTCATGGGTTTGGAACAGCATGAGGGTAAGTAAATGATGACAAAAAATGTGTATATATATATATATATATATATATATATATACATATATATGTATATGTATATATATATATATATATAAAGTCATATAAATAAATATATTTTATATATATATATATATATATATATATATATATATATATATATTTATTTATTTTTTCATTTTGTGGATCTCCTTAACGACATGTTCCACTAAGTTTTACAACCAGAAAGTTGTCCAAATACTTAATTTTGGTCCGTATATCTATTGTTTCATCATTTAAAAGCTAATGAGCTTCTTTTTTGTGTCAAAAGTGTGCTTGTGAAATCTATCTTCAAAATAAACCACAATTGTTTTAATAATTTGTTATTGAATGCAATGATGTTTATATATTTTGAAGTGTATAAATACTTAGGGGGCCACTGTAAGTCATATGTAGTGCATGCTTGTCTGTGTTTTACATACCTGTGTGTTCATACTTGTGTCGCAGCAGTGAGCTGCTCTTCTGGAAGATTTTATCACACAGATTGCAGGCGTATAGGCCACTGGAAGTCTTCCTCTTCTTCTTCATGAGAGGTACATCTTCATCATTCAGGTCCTCTACCCCTGACAGACAGTCAGAAGCAGTGTCCGCCACATTCTGAAAGAGACAAAATCAGAGAACAAGAACAATAAGAAAGGGAACAGCAGACCTTTGTTAAAGGAATAGTTCACCCAAAAATGCAAATTCTGTCATTAACTGGCCCTCACGCAGTTTAAAAACCCATTTCACTTTCTTCCTAGGAACACAAAAGGAGATGTAAGGCAGAATGCTAGCCTCAGTCACCATTCACTTTCATCATGAAATGGTGACATTCCGCCTAATATCTCTTTTTTGTTCCATGAATAAAAGAAAGTCATGCAGGTAGGGCTGGGCGGTATGGCGATCGTGGTGATGATATAAAGTGTCAACTGGCAGAGATTTTTCTATTCCACCTATATTGCGATATGTAAATATCTGTGTGCGTGATGCTCTACCTGGTTGCACGTAAGACTGATAGTGAGAGAGACAAACAAATATGGAGAAAGATGAACACACAGGACCACGGGACAGCTCCGATCAAGTTAATCGCAGGAGGAGGAGGTTATTTATTGCGTTAACAGGTGCTGTTTTCTTGAGAAACCCTTGATCACATTGTGACAGCAGCCATAGTGCGCCAGTATGCTCACCACTATTGATAGAGAGGAGAGTGATGTAGTCGATTCAGGTATGGGGATTATTAGGAAGCCATGATAGATAAGGGCCAATGGGGGAATTTGGCCAGGACACCACAAGAAATGCCCTGGGATTTTTAATGACCACAGAGTCAGGACCTTGGTTTAACGTCTCATCCGAAGGACTGAAGGTGCCTTTTTACAGTGTAGAGTCCCCGTCACTACACCGGGGCATTAGGACCCACACAGACCACATGGTGAGCACCCCCTGATGGTCTCCCTAATACCTCTTCAAGCAACAACCTTAGTTTTCCCAGGAGGTCTCCCATCCAGGTACTAGCCAGGCTCAACCCTGCTTAGTTTTAGTTGGCAACCAGGCAAGAGCTGCAGGGTGATATGGCTGCTAGATACGTGATGGAGGGGTTTGTTTTAAAATCAAAACAAATGCTTATTTTCAACTAGAGAGAGTTTTTTTTTCTTGGATTGAAATACGATGCAGCATAGATAAAACAAATTAAATATTACTGTTGACCATTTTTTTATTTCATTTTTTTTTACTTTGGACATAGTTTTAAATTAAAAAAAAAATATTTATATTATTTATATAACTTTTTGAATCTTTTTCCATTAAAATGTGTAGGCTATATCGTCATATATATTGTTATTGGCCAAAACATTCCACCCCATTACATGGTTTATTTAATAAAGATTTTTAAAAACAAATATATAGTGATATATACCGTTACCATGATATAAAATGACTCATAATTATATAAGTTATATAAGATTTTGGTCATATCACCCACCCCTACATGCTGGTTTGGAACAACCATCTCTTTAACATATGTGCGTATTTGATGTCCTTACCAGACAGTTGTTGAGTATCACCGTCCCCTTTGTACCTGCCGAGGCATTATCAGTTGTCTTGATATTAGAGTTGGTGGTGTAGGTGTAGGTGAGCTGAGGGATGAGGATAGTTTGTTTGTTGGTGGATAATGTGGCTCCGATGCACGGAACACCGCCTGGCTCTGCTATGGCAACCAGTGTTTGCAATGGCCCCGTCACAATGTTTAATGGACTCGTGCCGGCCTGAGCCACATAGATGGTGTTGCCTGGCAACGATTGTTTCTTGAGGCAGGCCAAGTTGAGCGGCTCCTTTTGGTTGGAGATTGGCTGCTTAGTGGTGGTGTTGGCTTGAGTAGGGCTGGACTTAGGGACCGAGAGGTCCAGTGGCTCAGACTGCAACTCCTCCTCTAAGTCTTCTGTCTTTACAATGACAAGATCATCGGTGGAGAAATTGGTTGTAGATGAGTCAGGTGAAGTGGCACTGAGGGTTCTATTTTGGGTTTCCTTTGAGGTGCCATCAAGAGCTTGAATAGCATCGCAGGTGTCTTGGGTTGAGTTCTTTTCTTGAGACGCATCCGTGGGGTCACATGGGGTATTTTCCTTGGTCTGGTGAGAAAGCAGGACATTAGTAATACATTTTGGAACAACTGATTATTGTTTAAATGCATTATTAGTGACCACCTTGTTACAGTTAGGGAAATCAAAAGCAAAAATTAAAAGCAGCTGGTTTGTCCTCAAGGGATAGCTCGTCCAAAAATGAAAATTGTAATAATTTACTCACCCCCATGTTGTTCCAAACCAGTTTGAGTTTCTTTCTGCTGTGGAACACCAAATTATATGTTTAGCAGAATGTTAGCCTCCGTCACCATTCACTTTCATTGTATTGGAAAAAAAGATGCAACGCAAGTGAATGGTGACTGAGGCTGTCGTTCTGCCTAACATCTTTTGTGTTCCACAGAAAGTCATTCATTCAGGTTTGGAACAGATATGACATATTTGGATGAACTGTCCCTTGATTTGTGTCCACATCTGCTATTCACACATACAACAGCTTTTCATCTTTTATTCGTTTTTCTACCATTCACACATCAGCACCAAAATGCAGTTAAACTCTTGTGATGTCATTTGCTGGAAATTACCTTTAAACTATCATACTGAATCACCTGGCTGTTGATCTGTGTACACATCGTTCCTGAAGGAGGCTAGATATTTTACCTTAAGTAACAAGAAATAAGTAACCTGTAAACCCTTTAGTTTCACCATCTGTCAAATTTGATGACATTTTTTGACTCGAGTCACAGGCGTGGCGTAATCTGTCAAAACTTTGTGACTGACCCAAAGCAGACTCAGCGTGTCCTGACCTTGTACGTGAATGATAAACTCACCGCTTTGATCACACTGAATGATACTTTTCTGGTAATGTTACAAACTCTCATTCTGGGAAATTGCCAGAGCTGATTTACGGGTATTTCCCAAATGGTCCTGTTCACACATTACCTCTAAACAGAAAAATTGTGTTAATGTTCCAAGAAAAAGCTGTATGTGTGAAAGCGACTACTGTCTATTATGTTGTTAGTATTAATTAATCAGTAATATTTACTAGAAAAAGAGAAATAATTCACTGCACTTCATTTATTTCTTTGTTCAGTAACACTTAATAAGGTTCTATTTGTTAATGCATACCACTTTTAATAAAAAAATGTATTGGTATGTTAAAATGAACATTTACCAAGATTAAAATTTAGATGAGAAATTCTGCAAAAGTATTGTTCTTTGTTAGTTTATGTTTACTAATGTAGGTAACTAATGTTAACAAATACAACCTTATTGTAAAGTGTTACCATTTGTTCTTTAGTTCTGATATTGTTTACTCTAATAATTACTGGTATTGGTATAGACTAATACAATTTTGGTATCATGACAACTAGGGATGGGATGACATTGTTATCTCATGATTCGGTTCGATGTACAATATAAGGTTCACAATTTGATATCATTTCAGTGCGTTATAACAATACTTAAATGACAAAGTATGAAAGAAAATTATTTATTTTTTTAGAAATGTGAGCAAAATGCACATAATAATTTCTAATCAGAATGAATTTCCCTAAAACACAATTTAAATGCTTAAAGTTCAAATAATAAGTGATTCCAATATACTTTTTTCTATAAGAAATCAGGTGCAGGACAAGCAATATAACAGAGCAGAACATGTCCTGAAAAATATGACAGGTTGCAATCTGGAATATAATTCACGTTTTTGTCATCAACAGGAAGGTCCTGCAATTTACAGTTCAAAGCAACTTTTTTACATAATTTAAATGTAATTGGTGTCAGTCGGTCAAACAAACTGCACACTAAAAAACAAATGCTTGCTCACAAACAGATGAAAACATCAGTCATAGAGATAGTAGAAGTGTTTTTATACAGCCAGTTTAAATATTCTGTCCATCATAACATTATTGTTCTTACAAACTCTAGACCGCTGTCAAACGCAACTCCTCACACGCCCACAAAATGACGTTTCATCACACTCGTAGTAAAAACATTCAATCAGTGAACTGGATAATCAGTGCAGAGCAAAAGAGAGTTGCGATATTTAAATCAATATTTGAGTCCTTTTTTTTTTACCATATATCTACACTTTCACTTTCAAAATGTTAAAGTGGACATTTATGGTAAAAAAGGATTACAAAAGGAAAAAATATTACAGCTCTCTTTGCTCTGAACTCTCTTCTCACCCACACTTATCATATCGCTTCTGAAGATATGGATTTAACCAGTGGAGTCATATGGACTAGTTTTATGTGGCCTTGATGTGATTTTTGGAGCTTCAAATGTTTGGTCACCATTCACTTGCATTGTAAGAACCAACAGAGCTGAGATATTCTTCTAAAAAATGTTGTGTTCAGCAGAAGAAAGAAAGTCACACATCTGGGGTGGCATAAGGGTGAGTAAATGAGGAGAGAATCTTCATTTTTGGGTGAACTATTCCTTTAAGCCATTATTTTGGCGGAAGACGGTTCTGTTTGTAGTAGAGTTGACAATGCCTTTTAATGCAGAGAAATGCTCTCATCCACTCTTCTGCCCACAAAAACCCAGTGTTATGAGGTTACTTTAGATTTCGACAGTAACAGCCAAGCATATTTGGAATTATGCAAATGTGCAGTTAGTAAATCTAGAGCACTGTAAATTTAACACGCTCAGCTGATCAGCCTCACATGTGCTTTGAGAATGTGTAACACTACAGAGAACAGTGCTGCACACATACAGTAAGAGCTGCGTGTGCGAACTATTTATTTAATTAAATCACAGCCTTTGCGGTTTAATAATCGCACTACGTCATATCGTGATTTTCGGTTTTATTTCGATTAATCATTCAGCCCTAGTTATTTCGAAATTCTACATATTGTCCCATCCCTAATGACAACCCTAGTTAAACAAAATGTGTTTTGTACTTACCTTTTGGCTGTTTTTCAGGTTGCTTGCAGCCTTGAGCAAGATTTTCTTGGAACGCATCCTCTTGTACCACTTGCTAACCGCCTCTAGAGGCAGCTTAACTGACTTGGCAACCTGAGACAGCTGCTCCTCAGTGGGATGAGGGTCCTGACTATAGGCCTTCAGGAGAGGAAGGAGGCGCTCTGCTGCTCCACTCTTATCCTTATCCAGTAGAGAGGACAGAGAGATAGTTTTAGGCGACCCATTAGTGTCACCATTCAGAGAGTCAAGGAGTTTAAGTTTGCTTGGGCCACTGTCGCAAAGCAAACAACTTGCATAGTTATGGAAGTTGTCTCCACACGCAACACCACTGTGAACTGTTCCCGAGTGTGAAACTGTGTTATTTGCAGATTGTTTCCCTTTCTCTTTATTTCCCTCTGTCTCCATATCTTTCTCTCCCTCCCTCTCCATTTCAGTCTCAATCTTAGATGGAGAATCAGGTTCAGTTTTGATTTTGATGCTCGATGGCACATTGGCTATCAGGTTTTGTTTACAAACATCAGACTCTAAGGAACTCGTATTTTCCGTTGTCTCTCTCCTCTCAGTTTGTGGTACAAGCACTGTATTTGTAGTCTTTTCTGGGGTTGATTTTGTCTCTGTGGGCTTTGTCTCCACTGTTGAATTGCCCTGTGTGTTGGGATTGGCAATAGCTACTTGTCGAACCACGAGACTCTGTGTTCCATCTGCTCTCCTCACCAACAGTAAAGATTGCTGGGTGAGCTTTGGTTGTGCCGCACGGGCTTGGGCCAACCTGGTAGCCTGTGCGGGGGTTAGTCTGATGATCGATGTAGGTTTGGTGGGGTTTCCGGCTTGGACTGGTTTGATGATATTTACCTGTGTAGGTTTTGCATTGAGAATACTTGATGTTTGGGTTTCAGTCAAGTTGGACTGTGCTGAATGAACCTGCACCACTTTTGGCTGTGTGACATCAGACACAGTAGATTTTTCCTGTGCCGTAACGGCTTGTGCCGCAGTGGGCTGTGTCACAACAGGCTGTGTTGCGTTTACTTTAACTGCATTGAGTTGTGAGTCTAATTGGGGGCTGTAATTGATTATAATTTTGGCATTTCCATCTTGTCCCACAACCGGCAGAGAGATGGCAGAGATCACCTGTGGCTGTGCCTGCTGCGGCTGCAACACAACTGCTTGTGTCTGCGTTTGCACTTGGCCTAAAATTTTGGTGTTCGTTCCATTTACATTGGCACTAGCCAACACCTGCCTAAGAACATTACCATCCATTGCCATATTCAGCACATTCTGTAAGTCACTAAGATTGATGCTGATTGGCTGGACTAGCCCGACAGTGGGCACGACCAAAGTCTGCACAACGCCTTGAGCATTTGTGGCTGCAACTCCATTGGTGGTTATAGTTGGTGTTGCTGACACAGCTTTGGGTTGATGTTCAACAGGCTCTTGTTTGATCTGCTTCAGGGGGAGTTGCTCTTGTAGAGGCTTGTTGGTAATGTCCACCTTCTCTCTCAGAAGAATGTGTGTGGGGTGAGAGAGGGTAATGTCTGCTTTCACTCCAGGCATGCGAGGCATACTGTTGACTGGGTTCCCGCCTGCACACTTCTTACTGCTGATGTGTGAGCTGTAGGACCCAGAGTGTGAAAAACGCTTCTGGCAGTTAGAGCACTCATATGGCTTCTCACCTGGATAAAAAGAAAAAGACATGCATGGAATTAGACACACAGAGATAATTAGAGAATTACATAAATAAAACCTATTGACCCCATTTCCACCTGGTATTAAGATGCGTTTTGGATAATTCGATCACATGTGGTCAGCCCTAAATACAGGTCTAAATGGGGTCTGAAAAGTTTTGTGATCAGATCACAAAAGCCACATATGAATGTGGTCAAAAATTGCATTTGAGGTGTAAACGCTAATCCGTCCTGAATGCATCCTGGCAGCAGTGAAGCGCCACTCCTCACGTGTCAATCAAACGCTGCGCTAAAACAAGTTTTAAGTTTGCCAGTTATGAGCTGTTTTAAAAGGAAATATCCATCTGATCGGAAAATTAAAAAAAGTGGATACATATACAATCATGAGAGCTTCACGGATCTTCTTCGGTGTGACTGATATCAACACAGATGACAAGCACGAACACCTCAAACTCCTTAAATACAGGTAATCAGTAGTGTAGTCTAGGGCATACGCAGGCATATGCCGTATGCCCACCTATCTTTCAAAGGATTTTGCGTATGCCCACCTAAAATGAGTTATGTTACATAAGGCCCCCAGAACAGCGAGGAGGCTTTTGACCCATAAGTTTTAATTATACTTATGTGATGCCGTAGCACCGTTGAGTGAATTGTGATTATTTTTTATAAATAAGTGTACAGAGATTTTCTTCACAGAGCAGCGGGAGGCGGGATCACAACTGAAGGCACAGGCGAAAATAAGACGGTTCAACTTAGCTGAGCTACCAATCAGAACGTTCGCTTTAAACACGATTCGATATTTTGTAACCAATCGTATTTTGTTTCAAAAAGGGGCGGAACATTTCTAGTATGTTCTACTAGAACAGTGAGATGCGCCTGCAGCGCTGGAGTAATTATTTTGCACTGTATATTTACCTTGCTGTTAAAAGTGAAAATATGAATGCTTTTAGATAAAAACGTATGCTATTAAACTTTGGGAAAATACTGAGTGTCACTGCACCCGTGCTAGTTTTTTATGCTCTTCGCAGATGATGAGTTGTCCCGTAATCATATCAAATGCCATTTTTTTCTGTCTTTTACTGCTGTTGGTGGTGCCTTTTTTTCCTCATGATATCAAATCATCTTAATTTATATTTCTTAATAGGAAAGCTGTACACAGAAAATAAAATTTTTGTACACAAATAAAACAAATATTCTGAGCATTAACTCTTATGCACTGTATATCGTAATAGAAGATAACATGTTAACGTGAACATTACTACACTCAGTCATACCTATACAATTTATTATATATGAGGTTATGTACACTGGCAGCCAAAAGTTTGGAATAATGTACAGATTTTGCTCTTATGGAAAGAAATTGGTACCAAAGTGGCGTTCAACAGATCATAATGTTTAGTTAGGACATTAATAACATGAAAAATTACTATTATAATTTGAAAAAAATTTCAGAACTTCTTAAACTACTTCAAAGAGTTCTCATTAAAAAAAATCCTCCACGTGCAGCAATGACAGCTTTGCAGATCCTTGGCATTCTAGCTGTCAGTTTGTCCAGATACTCGGGTGACATTTCACCCCACACTTCCTGTAGCACTTGCCATAGATGCGGCTGTCTTGGGCACTTCTCACACACCTTACAGTCTAGCTGATCCCACAAAAGCTCAATGGGGTTAAGATCCATAACACTCTTTTCCAATTATCTATTGTCCAATGTCTGTGTTTCTTTGCCCACTCTAACCTTTTCTTTTTGTTTTTCTATTTCAAAAGTGGCTTTTTCTTTGCAGTTCTTCCCATAAGACCTGCATCCCTGAGTCTTCTCTTTACTGTTGTACATAAAACTGGTGTTGAGTGGGTAGAATTCAATGAAGCTGTCAGCTGAAGACATGTGAGGCGTCTATTTCTCAAACTAGAGACTCTGATGTACTTATCCTCTTGTTTAGTTATATCTGGGCCTTCCACATCTCTTTCTGTCCTTGTTAGAGCCAGTTGTCCTTTGTCTTTGAAGACTGTAGTGTACACCTTTGTATGAAATCTTCAGTTTTTGTTTGGCAATTTCAAGCATTGTATAGCCTTCATTCCTCAAAAACAATGATTGACTGACGAGTTTCTAGAGAAAGCTGTTTCATTTTTGCCATTTTTGACCTAATATTGACCTTAAGACATGCCAGTCTATTGCATTCTGTGGCAACTCAAAAACAAAGACAATGTTAAGCTTCATTTAATGAACAAAATAGCTTTCAACTGTGTTTGATATAATGGCAAGTGATTTTCTAGTACCAAATTAGCAATTTAGCATGATTACTCAAGGATAAGATGCTGGAAATGGGGCCTGTCTAGATTTGATCAAAATGACTTTTTTCAAATAGTGATGGTGCTGTTTTTCACATCAGTAATGTCCTGACTATACTTTGTGATCAGTTGAATGCCACTTTGGTGAATTAAAGTACCAATTTCCTTCTGAAACAGCAAAATCTGTACATTATTCCAAAGTTTTGGCCACCAGTGTATGCAGGGCTCCAGACTAAAAAAATGATATAGGAGCCATTGGCTCCTAAACTGAAACATTAAGGAGCCAAATGGCTTTTTTTTAGTCACCAAATCACAGGATTGCTCGATTTAGATTGCTGTTCAGAAACAAGATCGAAAACCAAAGAAAAGGAAGACAGCTGATAACCCATTAATCAGAGGTTTAATAAACAGAATATATTTTTGAATACAAGTTTGCATTCCCTTTTGTCTCAAATGTTCACACCCCTTTCATAATTTATACAAATATAAGAGATAAAAGTTTTTTTTATTTTGTACTGCCCTTCAGAATCTACATGACAGATAATTACTAGTATGCATATCGTAGTGTGTTGCCTTCCTGAGCATCAATGAATGTTTGCACCTTGTGTAATAGTTGTGTACAAGTCCCTCAATTGTCCTAAGTGTAAAAAGCTTGATCTCATATATATATATATATATAATTTTTTCTTTTAAATATTGCTTTAGTCTTTCTTTACAGATAAAGAGAGTGAATCTGATTCAAACTGCTAACCTGAGCTCCTGAGTTCAGACCCTCAGTTCTTTTCGGGTGATTCATGAAAAAGATCCAGTTCAAAAGAGTAATTTGGTCACGACTCTCTCACGCTGGGTTTGTTGTTGCATGCGGTCCATCGAGCTCTTCAGAAACAGAACGGGTGTAAAGCGGCGCGAGACACCCTGGTTGTGCATGCTCTAAAGATGTATTTAAAAACTCACAAGATGATATCTGAAGAAACTGCATATGAATGCACACAACCTGACAATGGTGACTAGATGTTAAATTATTGTCACCATCAATCATTTTTGGTTGCATTTGCGACCGTTTTAGTCGCAGTCTGGAGCCCTGGTATGTATTAGCTTATTAATTCGAGTAAGTATAAAGACAGTTTTACTGTTAATTAATCAAACCTATTTATTTAAAGAGATGTTTAATATCAAGCTATAATAGTGTACTGTAAACCTTACCCTGACATACATTTTGTAAGTTCAAATGAGTCTATGATAAAAACACAGTACGCCCACCTCTTCAGTCACTACTACACCACTGCAGGTAATACACTAAAATAATGTATAATTCTGCTCGAAATGTTGCATTTGTGCTTAGATTTAGTTTGAACCGCATCTGGGAGAAACAGTGCTTGCTTTGTCTTTTCTGACTTTGTTGCACTTTACTATCATGCAGTAACACACCGACTTAGTGATTGATGTCGTCATGACACAGAGCTCCTCCCCTCCAAATCCGAACACAAGTGGTCAAAGAGACACATTTAAGTGACCAGGTGTAAACAGCGACCAGTGTGTCACCTGACCACATGTGATCGGATCACCCGAGACACATCGTAATACCAGGTGGAAACTAGGTATTAGAGAAGTACTACCTATTAAAGAAATGTTCTAGGTTCAATTTGAGTTGCGCTCAATCGACAGCATTTATGGCAAAATGTTGATTACCACAAAAATAATTTCGACTCGCCCCTAGTTTAATTAAAAAAAGCTGTTACTGTAAAGCACTTACAATGTAAGTGAACGGGGCCTGTCCATGAACGCAAAAGCAAAACACAAAGGCCTTGTTCAGACTGCCACTAAAAATCAGATTTTTTGCATATCCAGATTGTCCAGATCTAGAAAGCAAAAAACCACATGAAATCAGATTTTTCAGAATCTGATTCAAACCACATCGGGAGGTGGTTTCAAATACGATTGAAATCTGATTTTTTCAGATGCGTCTCAGTCCGGACACTCTGGCTGCTCAAATCGGATTTCAAATGGTCTTTTACGTCACTCTTAACACGACACACAAAGATGACGTCAAAAATCAGTGACTGCAGCACGGAACATTACAATATTTACCAGTCTCCTCCGTCGCTGAAGTCTGAATATAGCCAAAGTAACGTGATATCCTTTACCGAGATTAAAGGGTTTTGTTGCCATGACAAAATAGTTGTAATATTGGATAACTTTAAACAGATAAGGTTTAGTAAGCGATTTTATCATATTTGTTTTTTTTTATTTTCATAATGTTTAAATCTTTAAGTAGGCTTTACTTTTGAAACTATGCGTATTTTAGCGTTTATGGACTGGCCCCATTCACTTGCATTGTAAGTGCCTGACGCCTGGTTTATAGCTAGCTTGAGCAAGGCGTTTGCGTGACTACAGCTGCAGACTCACCAGGGTTTTTACAGCGTTGCAGCAGCGGCTCTATACAGAAAAATAAAGTGCTTTCTATGTAACTACAATAAGTGTTTCCTTACTTAATGATCATAACTTATACAATGGTTGTCGGCTTCCACCGATCCTAGATCTGAGACGCTTGAATCGTGCACTGGCAAAACAGCCATTCAAAATGTCGCACAACCGCCAGTGGGACTGGTTTGCATCAATAGATCTAAAGGATGCTTACTTTCTGTAACGGGGTTCGAGAAAGGAGGAGGCGGGAACCGGATCAACACTCAACAAGTCTTTGATTATAACATGACATCAAACTGGAACATAATAACAGACGTTGATCACGAACACACACACAGCTCCGTGTGTGTCTCTCTCTCCATCCAGCACTCCCGACTCCTCTTATCTCTCTCCTGCTGATTGTGCCGCTCAGCACCAGGTGCGCACACTCACAGCCTGGCCACGCCCTCCTCCTCGTCACATACCCCCACCGAAGGGGAGGAGTTGCCCCTTCGGCCATGTTGCCGGCTGGTTTTCCCCGCCTTCTGGGTACCTGGGTAGGATGAGGGGAGGGTAGAGGAAAAGGGGGCTGGAGAGACAGAGAGAAAGGAAAAAAAAACTCTGGTTCCCGACCACGCTGCCATTTGGTTCTTGGTCAGCTGGGTAGCGATCCTCTGCGATGCCAGGCGATGACACTGGACGTCGCCTCCTTGCGGACAGCAGCTAGCTCCTCTGCCTCGCTGCAGATGTCAGCTGCTGCTCCACCTCCCGGCGGACGGTGGCGAGCTCCTTCTCCCTCTGGTGGATGGTAGTGGCTCCTCCGCCCTCTAGCAATCGGCAGCAGCTCCTTGACTCCCTGGCGAACAGCAAGCGAGCTCCACCGCCCCTGGCGGACGACAGCAGCTCCTTTGTCTCCTGGCGGATGGCAGCGGGCTCCTCCGCCTTCGGGCGAACCGCTCCAGTACCACCACATCAAACATCCTCGGCATTACAGCGGCGAGGGCTCTCTGACGGTGCGTCTTCCTCCAGTCTCGGGTTTCGGCACCAGTGTAACAGGTAAAGTTTGGGCAAGGAGGAGGCGGGAACCAGCTGAACACTCAACAAGACTTTAATTATAACAACATCAAACTGGAACATAATATCAGATGTTGACCATGAACACACGCACAGCTCCGTGTGCGTCTCTCTCCCTCCAGCACTCCCGACTCCTCTTCTTATCTCTCTCCCGCTGATTGGGCCGCTCAGCACCAGGTGCACACACTCACAGCCCAGCCACGCCATCCTCCTCGTCACACTTTCATATCCGAATTGTACCGCATAACATGCTGTTCTTGAGATTCACGTTTGAGAGGATGACATGTAAATTCAAAGTCCTTCCCTGCAGATCATCTCTGGCCCCGTGCACATTCACAAAATGTGTCGATGCAGCATTCGCCCCTTTGAAGATGAACGGCGTACGCATTCTGAATTACCTCGATGATTGGCTATAACTGGCCCGATCAGAGGCTCTGCTATTTGAGCACAGGGACTTGATACTTCATCATTTAAACAGCCTGGGTCTCAATGTCAACTGGGCGAAAAGCACACTTTCTCCCAGCCAACAAACCTCCTTTTTGGGGGTTTGACCTCATGAGTGAGCGTCTCCAGACCATTCACCAATGTCTATCTCAGTTCAAACTGGGGAAAGCATTTCCACTGAAGTCTTTTCAGAAAATGCTGGGTTTTATGGCAGCAGCATCCACCGTCATACTGTTAGGTCTTTTAAAAATGAGACCTCTCCAGTGCTTGCTCAAATACCATGTACCGAATCACGCCTGGCGTAGGGGGCACATGCGGGCCACCGTGACTCACCGTTGCCTGGCAGCTCTAGCACCATGGACCGCTCCAAACCTTTATCAGCAGGGTGTGATGCTGGGTCAGGTTTTCAAACAAAAAGTGGTGAACACGGATGCCTCTAACACGGGTTAGGGCACGCTGTGTGATGGACAGATGGCGGGGGAATGGAGACTTAATCCTCAGACGGTTCTGAGGATTTGGGAAATGTTTGGCAAAGTGGAAGTCGACCTATTTGCTTCCGCAGAGACAGCCCACTGCCCTCTTTGGTACTCCATGTCCCAAGCCTTGGCCCACAAGTGGCCAACGAAACGCAAATATGCGTTTCCACCGGTATGTCTCCTTCACTCTGTCATCAGCAATGTCCGAGAGGACAAGGAAACGGTTCTGTTGGTTGCGCCAAAATGGCCCAACCAGCCATGGTTTCCGGAAATTATGGAGATATTAGGCGGCCCTCCATGGGAAATACTGCTGAAGAGGAATCTGCTCTCTCTAGTGCAGGGCATGATTTGGCATCCCCAGCTGGAGCTGTGGAACCTACACATATGGCCCCTAAATGGAGCACAGCAAACGAGCTCAAATTGGCTCAGTCTGTAATGAACACCATTTTGTAGGCTAGAGCGCCATCTATGCACTAAAATGGATTGTGCTTGTAGTTTGGTGCTCTTCATGCAGCAAAGACCCAGTGAACTGCTCCATAATGGAGATCCTTACATTCCTTCAAGAGTGGTTATACGCAGGTCTTATTCCGTCAATGCTTAAGGTCTATGTAGCAACAATCTCTGCATTTCATGCCCCAGAGGCTGGCTCCTCTATAGGCAGACATGATCTGATCATAAAGTTCCTTAGGGGAGCGAGGCTCTTGAACCCCCTCGCCCTGCTACGGTTCCAACATGGGACTTAAATCTGGTGCTGAGGGCACTCACGAGCCCCCTGTTCGAACCATTGGAATCTGTTGAATTACGTGTGCTTTCTTTAAAGCACTGCTGTTGGCTCTGGCCTCAGTCAAACAGGTTGGTGATATACAGGCACTGTCAGTTGACAGTTCATGTCTGAAATTTGGTCCGGGGCTTTCAAAAGCCACCATCAAACCCAAAAAAGGCTATGTGCCTATGGTGCTTTCCACGCCCTTCAGGGCTCAGATAGTGTACCTACAAGCTTTCTCTTCTCCACCATCTAATTAAGATGAGGAGCAGTTAGCGCATTTATTATGCCCCGCATTTACTAGCATTGCACACGTATGTGGAGCGCACTCGCCAGTTTAGACTGTCAGATCAGCTCTTTGTTTGTTACGGAGGATGCACAAAAGGAATGTCTGTCTCCAAACAAAGGCTCTATCACTGGATTGTTGATGCGATCGCCCTCGCTTATGAATCACAGTGCGTGAGATGCCCTATTGGCATAAAGGCGCATTCAACTAGAGGCATGGCTTCCTCATGGGCATGGACAAATGGTATATCCCTACAGGATATATGCTTTGCAGCAGGATGGTCTTCGCAGAACACACAAAGTTTTATATCCTAGACGTGGCGTCCATCACTTCGCAAAGTTCTTTGTCTAGAGAGCTTACTATACCATCACCCAGCGGGTGAGCCTGAGCTCCTTATTACGGGTGGGCTACCTGTTATAATTTTAATACAGCAGCCTGTGTAGGCCGCTATCCAATTTACTCCCACTAGAAGTCACAAGCACTTCCAACAGAATAAAACCTCCCTCCCTACCTCTGGTTATGAAGGGGTTAAATTATTTTGTGTGTATTACATGACTCATATAGATCCTCAGATTAAGATTAACTTTCCATCTGGTTTTCACCAGTTGGGGTTATTCATTTTCATACACACTTGAAGACATCATAATAAGTCACCGCCCGAAGGGCCCGTGACCTCATATACATATTCTTCTACGTGTTTCTACCCTGGTACATCATAGGGTGTGACGCTACATAGTGCAGCATGATGGTTCTCCATAGCGTTCAAATGCAATGTCGAGTGAACTGAATAGACAGGGAACGTCTCCAGTTACTCATGTAAACTCGGTTCCCTGAGATTAAGGGAACGAGAGATTGCAAAACTTGGCTGCACTACTACTTTAGAGTTTTGAGGTACGAGCATGTGTTCTTGTCTTTCAGTCAGAAAATTCTGAAGAAATGGTGTTTGAGTGCCCACTTATATAGGGCAAATGCACAACTAAAATTGCAGGCTCAAACACCATTGTCAATCATAAAATTGGCGTTATGATACAAGGGCTTCAACTGGGTCATGGGAAAATAATTCCCCATTGCATTCAAATGCAATGTCTCGTTCCCTTCATCTCAGGGAAAGTTTACTACATGAGTAACCGGAGACATTTTCAGTGCTAAGAGGCTGCAGGGGGAAAGTGGTAGATGACATGTCACACAAAACTATTCTATAGAATAACTGACCGTGGCAAGGTGTTTTTGATTGCCTTTATTTGAGCAAGACCTTTCTGATGGGGTTGTAAAATGTCACTGACATCTTTTGAAGTTTGCACAAATATAGTCTGAATGGTCTGCAGTCTGGTACAAATGGTTACACCATTAGACACATTATCATAATGCATGCCAACATGACAAACTATGTCATCAAATGTTAAAAATTACTGTAGTAAACTGTTTGACAATGGGTAATTTTGGCTACTTGTTTTTCTGATCCTACATTAATGTCACTATTGAGACCCAAGCCTACTGAGCATGTCTGCACTAATAAACAAACTCAGTATGGCTTTATGAATGTTTGCAGTTTGTTCATTCAATTACTGATTGGTTTAATTCTGTCGCATAATATTTGGGTTTCGACGAGAAAATGATGTTCATATTTCATATAATAATCGGACAAGGCCATAATATTGTGAACATGAGGCACAAGTTAACATGGACACATTGCTGGATAATGTGCACAATCTCACACCGAACAGACACCGATTTGAATATGAAGAGGCTGCTGTGTCTTAACGTCATCTGGTAGCTCAAACTGATTAAGCGCTAGTGTTTAGTAAGTTTACATTGAATGGAGAGCAAAATATTAAGTCAGGAGCATGATTTTCGGAATCAACAAATTTGCTGCCGGTCGTTCACATCTGGTGTAAAACGGAAGGTCTCCAGTTAACATGAAAACCATTTGAACCGTAACACCGGTAAACAAAGCACTGCATTTCTCCAGTACCAACGAGATAAAGAAATTCTAAATTTTGCGACCACGAAAAACATTTCAGTTTACATAGAAATGCTGGATAATATTTCACAAAGGTGTTATGAGAAGATAAATATGAAGATAAACTTAACTGGTGGATCAAGACCAATCTAAATTTTGTATTACATTGAATGTAACACTGTCTACTTAAAAAAAAAAAAAAATGTAATAAATGAGACTTAGTTTTGGAGTATTCAATAAATAAGAGCCTACACGCAAGATATGAAAGCAGTCTTACATGCTTATGCGAACTGTCCCAAGTCCAACTGCTTTACGTAAACAAAGTAAAAAATGCTAGTGTTGTACATTTCAAAATTCAATTTATTGTCATTCAGCATTTACACGTGTACAAGAGAAAAAAATATTTTACTAAAGGGCCAAGACAGAACAGAAGAACACGTACAAACGGGAGAAACATCCAGGTAAACATTAGCGTGCCATTTGAATGTACCGTAGACTTTAGCTGGCCATCACTCATCTGTATTACTCCAGTAACAACGGGAGATATATATTTTACAGTTCCTAGATTTATCTTAAAAGACGTGATCAGAATACACCCAGCTGAAAGTTTTTTTTCTTCAGTAGAGCTGTTCAGCCATGACATCAAATTGTAGGTGAACCCGGAAGTCTAATTCACCATTGGATCCCTCGGGATTTTCCTATGGTTTTTTATAATGGGGGTTTTGAAATTATGAGTTAAATAAGGTCTGTGGCAAACATTACTTGAAGATATGTGGACATTTTGTTCTACAACATAAATTACACACTTTCATACCTCAAACGTGAATTTAGAAGCCGTTGTGTTATTTATTTAAGTATGTAATTAAATATGCCTTCAAAATTTATGTTTGAGGTACGAAAGTGTGTAATTTATGTTGTAGAACAAAACGTCCACGTACTACTGCTATTACTGCTTCATGAATACTGTGGATTCGGACATACGACTCCATTGGATACTGTTTTTGGCATACCATTCACCTTATGCATCAGTAAATTTAGTGCGCAGCTATCTTTAAAAAAGTTTCTTTAAACTTCCGGTCTAGCGTTGTCTGTTTATGTTAAAGCGTGATTAGCTAGTGAAGTGGATTTACAGTTTATAGAGTTGCCAAACGTTATCATGAGTATTTTAAAGTGTTAAGGGGATGTCATAACAACTGGAAGCAGAGGGGGAGATTTTAAAACAAGAGTACTTCATTCATAAATACACAAGATCCTTCCTTCACATTGTGGAAGTACTCGTATGACTCTGTGCTCATGAAACTCTACGAGACAACACAAAGTCATAAAAAATCTCTCTGTAGAACTTATGTAGAATCTTATCATGTCATGCACCCATTGCATTATAGGTAATGTGAAAAAATTTTTAAGGTGTCAGAAAACGAACATTTACAGTGACCACAAAACACTTCACTAGCATTTTCACGTAGTAAAGGGGTGGTGCAGACTCACCCCTTCAAGTCTTGGCGAAAAATACTTTGTGTTCCCACACGTAATCCATTTTGATTGACTCTTCTCAGTAGCTTCAATGCAATCCGGAAGTTAAGAGACAAAACATGGAAACGCAGAGCGCTGAAAAAGGACGGGGCTAAATAAGGTGAATATGCAGTAGTAGGGAAGTATGGAAACCCCCGCTGCACTGGAGCTCACGTGACACTGTGCTCTGATGTGCTGCTGACGCTCCCGATGTGAATGCTGTAACCTGTTAACATGGGTGCCGAAAAAAATCCACTCTGCTCACGCGCTGCTCACACTAGCGATGTTAAACGGGTGTAACTGTAACACTTTTTTTTTTTACTGTAACGTTTTTGTTTGTTTTTTTAAAGGAGGGATGAGTCGATTCTTTCTTAATTTTTTATTTATTTATTTTTTTTTATAATCAACATTATGCCACAAATGCTGTTAATTGCACTTAAATTGTATGGAACCTGGAACATTCCTTTAATAAGAAAAACAAATGTCATCAGCGTTTTAAAGATTATAGAGTCCTATATGTTTAGTAATAGGAAATTATTAAGCATAGTAAAAATGTTGGTTGGTATTTGAGGAATGAACAACCTTTTTACAAATGAAATTGTTAGACTATAGACTTTTTTACCCTGGGTTACTGTAATCCTTGGCTATCTTGTTCCATTCTCACACTGTTCATACTTTACCCTGAGTTAGGTTTTGAGATTTCACACTCTATGTTTATAAACCCTAAAAGGTTCTTATTTGTATATTTGTGAGGCTTATTACATTGACTGGACGACGTGCGATGAGCATGTGACCCATTTTATTACTTGCTTGTTCATCTTGTCTTAATTCTTCTGAAAAATAATATTGTCTCTTCATCACTCAAGTTGTACAGTCGTTCAACATTTTTCCCTCAGCCACTGAAAATAAACAGCACATGAAAGTTTCTGCAACTTTACAGAGCATATTAATATTTAATGAGGTAAGTATTGTTTAGTTTCTGATTGGTTGTCCGTTACTAAACAACTTGTTGTAACAATCTGGCACCGCATAATTTCAAAATACATAACTTTGGCAGCTCAATTTCACGGTCACCTCACAAAAGTGGGGCTAACCTTTCTCTAGCCTTGTGCGACCCTACGTCCATATGTGTGGACGTTGTAATTTGGCTTCGCTATATGCAATGCATAATTTTAATTAATTTAAACTGACTGAATACGGTTCATAACACTCTAGACCAGACATGGGCAATTTACGGCCGCAGGCCACATCTGGCCCTCCACATGGTTTAATCTGGCCCACGACTCATTTATCCTAAAAGAGTTTTTTCATTGGATATTTCAGTCATCTTGCATTGGGACCTAACGTGCCTCCACAAGCATTTATCATGCTCAGGGTTGCCAGATAAGAGATGAAAACCCCAAATTAGAGATTTATACTTGCGCAAATTGGAAAATATTCTGTCGAAAGTTATGTTTATTTTGTGCAATCTGGCAACCATGCATGGGAGCGCGCTCTTTCTAGCTCTCGCTAGTGCGACATTATGCTCAAGGAAAAGTGTTATACAGCCACTTTGCGATTCTTGAGACTGCTTGTGCTGTTTGGTGCTACTAAGTTTGCAGGTTAACCTTCTCAGTGGTGAGCTTTAATAAAATATAAACATAGATCTCAGCATCATTGACACGCGGAGGGGTAATCATTGACATGCGAGCAAAAGCAAGCGAGAGATGAATATGTATTTTTTTATTTGTGTAATTTTGAAATGTCCCTCGCACCTGTATTTTAATTTAACTCTTTCAGTAATCATTTATCATAGTCATGCAGCCTGTTCTATTCAGTTATGTGCTGAATTGAAAGCCAAACCATAGGCGGACAAACTATTGACGAGACCCGCATCATGACCCTTTCAGTGTGTAAACAGGTAATGTTTTGAGAATAAAATGAGTAAACTGGCCCGCTTTGTGACAAACAAAGTTCTATAATTTTCGATTTTTTATTATTTTTTTATTATTAAAACAGATTCCTGATGTAGGGAGTGTTAAATTGAATAATAGATTACCAGGGAAGTAGAGATGGTAAAATAAATAATTTATAATTATGCTCAGCCTTTATTCAGTTTTTTTTTAATGCCTGATAGAAATGATCTACCTTTGTAGAGCAATACAATACTTTAGACAATTGCAGAATAATCCCATCAGTCACATATACACTTCAGAAAATTGAGTACACAACTATTTCTGGGCTTAAAAGATTCAAGAACCAAAAGGAGTACAATGTGGCCCCCTATGCACTACTTAAAGCCCGATGTGGCCCCTGTACCAAAATAGTTGCCCAACCCTGCTCTAGACTGTCATTTAAGGGTTAAACTTCTGGCACACCGTGTCACAACAACATGACGTTGATTTTCATGAAGCTCTTCTATGGTCGCAGAGCTAACAAAAGTGCCTCTGATTAGAAAATGTTTTTTCATTGAAACCTATTTGAGTGTAAAGACTTTTGAGTGTAAAGTTAAAAATTGTTTAACTTGGGTCAAACATTTTGGGTAGCCTTCCACAAGCTTCTCACAATAAGTTGCTGGAATTTTGGCCCATTCCTCCAGACAGAACTGGTGTAGCTGAGTCAGATTTGTAGGCCTCCTTGCTCACACATGCTTTTTCAGTTCTGCCCACAAATTTTCTATCGGATTGAGGTCAGGGCTTTGTGATGGCCACTCAAATACCTTGTCTTTGTTGTCCTTAAGCCATTTTGCCATAACTTTGGAGGTATGCTTGGGGTCATTGTCCATTTGGAAGACCCATTTGCGTCCGAGCTTTAACTTCCTGGCTGATGTCTTGAGATGTTGCTTAAATATATCCACACCATTTTCCTTCCTCGTGATGCCATCTATTTTGTGAAGTGCACCAGTCCCTCCTGCAGCAAAGCACCCCCACAACATGATGCTCCCACCCCCATGCTTCACGGTTGGGATGGTGTTCTTCGGCTTGCAAGCCTCACCCTTTTTCCTCCAAACATAAAGATGGTCATTATGGCCAAACAGTTCAATTTTTGTTTTTTGTTTTCCAAAAAGTAAGATCTTTGTCCCCATTTGCACTTGCAAACTGTAGTCTGCCTTTTTTATGGCGGTTTTGGAGCAGTGGCTTCTTCCTTGCTGAGCAGCCTTTCAGGTTATGTCGATATAGGACTTGTTTTACTGTGGATATAGATACTTATCTACCTGATTCCTCCAGCAGCTTCACAAGGTCCTTTGCTGTTGTTCTGGGATTGATTTCCACTTTTGCACTAAATTACGTTCATCTCTAAGAGACAGAATGCGTCTCCTTCCTGAGCGGTATGATGGCTGCGTGGTCCCATGTTGTATATACTTGCGTACTATTGTTTGTACAGATGAACGTGGTACCTTCAGGCATTGGAAATTGCTCCCAAGGATGAACCAGACTTGTGGGGGTCCACAATTCTTTTTTTTCTGAGGTCTTGCCTGATTTCTTTTGATTTTCCGATGATGTCAAGCAAAGAGGCACTGAGTTTGAAGGTAAGCCTTAAAATACATCCACAGGTATACCTCAAATTCAGTACACCTCCTACCACAAGGTAAATGTCTAATTATCTAAAGGCTTGACATCATTTTCTGGAATTTTCCAAGCTGCTTAATGGCACAGTGAACGTAGTGTATGTAAACTTCTGACCCACTGGAATCGTGGTATAGTCAATTAAAAGTGAAACAATTTGTCTGTAAACAATTGTTGGAAAAATTACTTGTGTCATGCACAAAGTAGATGTCCTAAATAACTTGCCAAAACTATAGTTTGATAATATTAAATCTATGGAGTGATTAAAAAATTAGTTTTAATGACTTCAACCTAAGTGTATGTAAACTTCTGACTTCAACTGTATGTGGACACCAGTTTTTAGGAAAACGATTTGCTCTAGAAAAATGTTTTTTTTTTATGCTTGTTTATTAGGTGCTACTACAAGTGGTGGCCAAAAATATTGGCACCCTTGGTAAATATGAGCAAAGAAGGCTGTGAAAAAAACATCAGCATTGTTTATCCTTTTGATCTTTCATTCGAAATATTCACAAAAAATCTAACCTTTAATTGAAGTAAAAAAATTGAAAGAAGGGAAATATCTCATTATTAAATATTTTTCTCCAAAACACGTTGGCCACAATTATTGGCACCCCTAGAAATTCTAATAAGTAAAATATATCTGAAGTATATTCTCATTCATATTTTAATTTTTTTTTAGTGCACCTGGGTGACTAGAAACATAAAATTGTTCAGCCATGACTTCCTGTTTCATTGGGGTATAAATATGAGGTAATACACAGGCCAAATTCCCTTAATCATCAATCACAGTGGGTTAGACTAAAGAATATAGTTATGATGTGCAGCAAAAGGTTGTTGCGCTTCACAAAATGGGAAGTGGCTATAAAAAAAATAGCCAAAGCATTGAAAATGCCCATTTTCACCATCAGGACAATAATTAACAAGTTCCAATTAACTGGAGATCTTAAGAATTGGCCTAGAAGAGGACTTGTGTCTATATTGTCTCCATGCACAGTGAGGAGGATGGTTCAAGTGGCCAAAGACTCTCCAAGGATCACAGCTGGAGAATTGCAGAAATTTGTTGGGTCTTGGGGTCAGAAAGTCTCAAAAATAAATATCAGACATCATCTACATCACCACAAGTTGTTTGGGAGGGTTTCATGAAAGAAAAGGCCTCTGCTCTCATCCAACAACAAACTCAAGCATCTTCAGTTTGCCAGATACTACTGGAACTTCAAATGCGACCGGGTTCTATGGTCAGATGACACAAAATAAGAGCTTTTTGGCAGCAAACACCAGAGATGGGTTTGGCGCACACAGAGATGAAGATGTACCCAATGCCCACGGTTAAATGTGGTGCTGGATCTTTAATGTTGTGGAGCTTTTTTTCTGCCAGAGGTCCTGGACATCTTGTTCGGATACAATGCATCACAGACTCTATCAAATATCAACAGATAAAAAATCTAAACCTGACTGCCTCTGCCAGAAAGCTTACAATGGGCCCTGGTTGGATCTTCCAGCAGGACAATGATCCAAAACAAACATCAAAATCAACACAAAAAATGGTTCACTGACCACAAAATCAAAGTTCTGCCATGGCCATCCCAGTCTCCTGACCTGAACCCCATAGAAAACCTGTGGGGTGAACTGAAGAGGAGAGTCCACCAACATAGACCTCAGAATTTGAAGGATCTGGAGAGATTCTGCATGGAGGAATAGTCTCAGATCCCTTGCCAGGTGTTCTCCAACCTCATTAGGCATTATAAGAGAAGATAACAGCTCTGATATCTAGGCAAAGGGAGGTTGCAAAAAGTACTGAATAAAAGGGTGCCAATAATTATGGCCAATGCGTTTTGGAGAAAAATATGTATTTAATAATGAGGTATTTCCTCTGTTTTAATTGTATTACTTCAATTAAATGTTAGATTTTTTAATGAAAGATCAAAAGGATAAACAATGCAGATTTTTTTTCACAGCCTTCTTTGCTCATATTTACCAAGGGTGCCAATATTTTTGGCCACAACTGTAGTTACAAATCAAAAAGGAAATGGAAAATGCACACAGCAGTCACACTCGGGTCTCAGCAGGCTAGAGCAAGGTTTTATAACCCAGGGTTAGCTGTACTAACTTCCTTCATAAATAACAAAAGTCAAAAGGTTGATTTACCCAGGGTTACTCCGGGTTTAAAAACCTATTAACATAGGTTTAGCAAAGTTTGAAAAGCTTTAAAGAGCACTGTCAAAATAATTTCTGTATGTAGTTTCTGTATGCAACTGACCACTGTGAATGCGCAGGTGCTCTTTCAGGTGATGTTTGTATTTGAAGGCCTTGGAACATTCTGTACATTTGAATTTTCTGTTTCCACCAGACTGAGAAATAGTCCGCTGGGAAGAAAGAGAGAGAGGAGGGTGGTCAAAACGTTGGTTGAAAGTACTTATACAGAATAGTCTTAAGCCTAGTGTACACTACACGACTTGCAGTTGGCACCCTGTGACTGTGTTTTTTTTCGTCGTGCTGGTGCGAACACTACAGGACTGATCGCAGACTGGGTGTTTCAACTACACGACCATTCATCCTCGAATGAGGCCCTGTGTTCACCTGGTATTTAGATTAGTTTTGGGTGATCCGATCACAAGTGTACAAGCAAGACACATAACCATTACACCTGGTCATTCTTTTGACCACTTGTGTTTGGATTTAGAGGAGAGACTCTCTGATTTCATGAGGACATACATCAGTCATTACATCTGTGTACTGAATGATAGATAATAAAGCGCAAAAACATAAAGAAGCGCTAAAAAACGGCGCAGTTTATCTTAATAATTCACAAACATGACGTTTAGAGCAGAATTCTGAGTTATTTTAGTGCTATACCTGTAACTGAGCTTCTAATCTGTGTCCTTCTCAAATCTGTTTCCCTATTGTGCATGTTCATTCATTCGCTTTTTTAAATTTTCAGATCGTACACTTATTTCCCTTTAAATCCGCATATAACCGGCAAAAAACTTTCGTTACAGCTGTCTATGGCATTCGGTCCTGTTTCAAACGATTGCCCAAAATGCATCTTAAAATGAAGATGCCGAAATTCATTCACAAACTTGCGCTGTTTATTCTTGATAACATGTCAACAAGTATTTAAGAACGGCTTGTTTTCCCCTGTTTTCGTGCTTATTTGCCAAAAAAAAAAAAAAAAAAAAAGGAGAAGAAAAGAAAAACAGCTGAAAATAATAAAGACAGCAGGTAGTGAGATGTAGGTGATGATTTATTTTATTTTTTTGTCTCCAGCTTCCCAATACCTTGCTCTTCTCATGCACTCTCAATATTTCATTGGCCGTTGCTCATTGTCAATCTCTCGCTCATCGGGACAGTGCGCACATCTGATGACAATGTCAAGCAGTTTTAATATCTGTCGTAGCATCTGCGACTAGTCTCAGCATTTCGCAGGAGAGCGCACACTATAAGACCATTGGTTGTGAGATCTGAGACTTCTCGTCGCGGACCAGTCGCACACTCAAAACATCAAAGGAGATGAGCTGGAGTCGTGTAGTGTACACTTTGCTTTAGGTGACAATTAGATGTGACTGTGAACCAAAGCTCTGTGTAATTTCCTGTGTAATCCTCACATAAAGGTGTGAAGATCATAAAGGTGTGACTGGGGTGGCGTACCTGCTCCCGGACATGTCTGTGTGAGGTCATGTGACGGACGAGTTGTGTGCGGTAGGTGAAGGTGTAGCTACAGATGGAACAGCAGTAGTTATCGTCACTCTTTTCATGCCGCAGTTTAATGTGTTCCTTCAAAGAAGTGTGACGCTTGTAACCACGAGAACAGTGTGGACAAGTGTGCAGATAAGAGAATGCATCCGGGGTACCTGGGAGAAAAAGAGAGGGATGGGTGGACAGATGATGAAAATGATGAATTGTTCAGTGCACTGGTATTGCCCAGGTGTAAACGGGACATATGTGATAAACTGTAAAGGAAAAGCTGATAGAAACTAGTAGAGACGAAAAACTGAGAAGGGTGGAGAGAAAGGTGAATGTAGCGAGACTGAAATGAAAGATGTTTGTTGGATGGGTACCGTTCTCATCATGGACCCCTCTCTCTGGCGTGCTCTGGTGCTCCTCTGGGGCATCTGGGTAAATACTCGTAGTTTCCGCCTGTTTTTCCTGACCGGCCACTTCCTCATCAACATCATCATCTGCCTCCTCCTCAGTGACACACTCCTCTTTTAAAGACAGAGGTAGATCAGATCAACTACAACACACACAAATGCCCTTCTCTGTTATAGGATTTTCTCAACTACTGCTACCAATACTATTTTGTGGATACCGAGTAAATGCACCAGTACTTTATTTTTTGTACTCACCGATACCTGTATTTTTAGTAAAGGTGTCATTTTTAATTCGATAGATAAAATTGGTCAAGACAAACTTTGATGTTGGCTTGACATAGCCTCGCCAAAAGGTTTAAACTAGTTTTAAAAATTTGATGGTTATACAGACATTACAGTAAGACAAACAGCCAGCTTGCAAGCTGTCTCTGCTCTGACAGCAGAACAAACTCTTTGTTTGTTTTTTTGGCAGTTGGAGTTTGAATTAACGAGCATTCCTTTGGCCCGTTTGAACATTCCATCAATGTAAGTCTATGGGGTTTTCCCGATTTTTGAAGTCTGATTAGTTAGAAAATACATGGCACACTTTTCAAGAACAGTCTGAAGAGCTATACCAAGTTTGGAGGATGTTGCTTGAAAGCTCCAGGAGTTAGAAATGTTGGTCTCGGTTTAGGAATTTTGAAAAAAAAAAACCCTAAACCAAGTTTGGAGAATAACAGTACACTCACGGAGTACTTTATTAGGAATACTATAGTCCTAATAAAGTGCCCGACATGGTCTTCTGCTGTTGTAGCCCATCCGCCTCAAGGTTCGACATGTTTTGTATTCTGAGATGCTATTCTGCTCACTACAATTGTACAGAGGGGTTATCTGAGTTACCATAGCCTTTCTGACAGCTCGGACCAGTCTGGCCATTCTCCATTGACCTCTCTCATCAGCAAGGCATTTCCATCCACAGAACTGCCGCTCACTGGATGTTTTTTGTTTTTGCTGCCATTCTGAGTAAACTCTAGAGACTGTTGTGTGTAAAAATTCCAGGAGATCAGCAGTTACAGAAATACTCAAACCACCCCATCTGGCACCAACAATCATGCCACTGTCGAAATCACTGATATCAAATTTTTTCCCCATTCTGATGGTTGATGTGAACATTAACTGAAGCTCCTGACCCCTCTCTGAATGATTTTATGCACTGCACTGCTGCCACATGATTGGCTAATTTGAAAATCACAAGAATAAGTACTGTGGGTGTACAGGTGTTCCTAATAAAGTGCTCAGTGAGTGTATGTTGACTTAGTCAAGCCAACATAATTCCAAAACAGTGGCCTGACTGATGATTTGAAGGTAGCGTGTTTAATGTTTTCATGAAGTATTAACTCAACTATCACATCAAATACAGGTCATTATAGCTAATCACCAAGGCATCATAAATTCATAAAAAAAATGTTTTTTTGTATAACAATGTATTGGGTTAAACATTCAAAATATATTAATCAGTTGGCTTGATTAGAATAGTAAACCTTTTTAAGTAATTTCTATGTATAACAATTGTCCTTGTATTATGAGTTCACATTTTCTTTTTTTGACATCCATTCAGTGTTGGTGCTGAACAATGTTGCTGGGTGTGACCCGTTATAGTAACGAGATGTCTTTTTTCCATTATGAAGTAATGTAGGTAACGCTTTTATTTTTCAGTAAACTCCTTGTGCATTCCTAGCTTCCGCATCAAATATATTTACCACCTTGAAACAGACACACAGATGAACACCTAGATGTACAGAAAAGCACATAACCAACCTGACTGGAGCCTAGTTAATTAAAACCCACAACAGGTTCAAATAAAATTGAATAATGTATACATTGGATTTGGATGTTGGTTAGTAACATGCAGCAATTTTAAGTATTAAGCTGGTGTGTATTTATACAGTATATGACTGGGAAATGGGCCAGTAAGACCAACTTCTATGTGCTATGAAGGACTGTAAGGACCAGGTGACATATTATGTATGAATAATGGCCTGGAGACAGAGAAATGACCTCACACACACCTGTTCCAGCTATCTTACCATAATACCCTCTCACAGACAGTCATTCCAGTCATTTAAATTTTTTTCCATGACAAGCATAGCTTACTGTCCAAAGCACCCAACCCTCCTAGAGTCTCTGCCATCATTTACTCACCATCATGTTTTTTAAAAACCTTATGACTTACTTTCTGCTCTAGAACACAAAAGGAGATGTTAGGTAGAATGTTCATTTACATAGCATTTTTTTTTTTTTCCATACAATGAAAGTGAACGGTGACTGAGGCTGTCATTCTGCCTAAAATCTCCTTTGGTGTACCATGGAGGAAAGAAAGTCATACTGGTTTAAAACAACATGAGGGTTTAGTACATAGTAACATCATTTTCACTTTTGGGTGAACAGAACTATCCCTTTAAATAAAGGCAGCTTTGAGATGTGACCTGGTGGGAAAAACACATGCTCCAACTCATTGGTAGCATGTTGTAGTGCAAGTGCAGACAACTACAGTTCAAATATGACGTTATTTGACCTAGTCTATGTGTCATATACCCTTTTCCCCTCTATTATTTCCTGTCCGATCCTTTTAAGACAAAAAGTCTATAAATTACATATAAAAATATATAAATTCAGATGAGCACCGAGAGTATTTGTTGCACTAGACTGACCTTTGACCCTTATTTCTTCTATCATAGCATCTGGCCCCAGTCTGCCATCTGCTGCAATAAAGTAAAGTTAAAAAAAATAAAAAAAATAAATAAAACTATTTATTTATTGTTTAGATAAATTATCATTTTGTTCCATTTAGTTTTAAGGAGATATTTGATTTGTTTTCATTGTTTGTTTACTCACCATCCTCTGTGCATGCACTAGAGAGCTGTTGTGCTGATTTGAGTTGGAATACTGAGGCCTTTTGGTCAGGATCATCAGGAATACTGTCCTCCTCAACAATGTGCAGTTTGTCTTCATCATCTGAATCCGAGGTTGCCTCCGGCACACTGCTAAAACTCCTTACTACATTAGAGAGAAAGAATGACCTGTTCAGTTTAGGTTCAGCAATGTTCCCAAACTTTCATTTGCAGGATTATCCACACTCTCATTGAATTGTTGGCCATCTGTTATCCTGGTAAAAACAGATTAGCTCCAAACTAACACACCCATTTACACCTCTCGAGACTATTTCCTGTTTGCAAATGGAAGATTTTGTTTTGTGTTGATGTCTCTATTCAGTAACCGTTACAGTATTTTTTAGCCTTTTGTGTCTGTGTACAGATATTGACCCATAATAATTGACTGTACATCTAAGCTATTTAAGATTCTTATGAACAGAGGTTACATGCATCGTTAAACATGCACACACACTCGCATCCCTGAGGCACAAAAATATGTGCACACATACAATTGCAGGTAGAATTGGTGCCTTAAAGACAGGAAGTGAGATTCACATATTTTTAGATCAGTGTACAGTGTGTGTATGCATGTGTCTATCTGCAGAACGGTTCCAGATGTGCATGTATCACATGTGTTTTTTTGAATACACAGATTGTGAATCTGATGTTTAAACATGCTTGGTTTATAAGGAGCACGTCCAGTTTCTTATAATGCCTTTACTGCTGGCAGAATTAGAGGATGTCAACAGGAAGTGATGTAAAGGTGTTCAGATTATGAAAAAAATAGTTCCTGTTTAAGATTTCTATTCTTTCACATCTGTTGTTACAAGGTAATTGCACATAGCTGTGGAGGCCAGAATGCTGCATCTGAATTGACATCAGGGTCAGAAATTAACAGAGGCTTGGGGCAAAAATGCTACTAAAAGTGATAAAAATGCCCTGGAATTTAAAATGTGGGAGCAAAGAAATTGTATTCTAGGCCTAGATATACATATCTTTGCGTAAAACATAAGATATAATTACTAAGATCATTTATTTTAATAAATTGGTTAAAGTATTTGACCTTTTTTATATGATTAGAAAACATACCGCCTTATAAAGGTAAAAAGTGTGTGGTGAATAAGGGTGACTTAAATTTTGATCTAGAGCTCTCTGGTACTTTTTTTTTTCCATTTGAGTCTTGTATGCCTTTGAAATATGAACAACAAATGAGTAAATGATGACAGAATTTTCATTTTTGGGTGAACTTTGAATGACTCTCCAACACATTTGTGCTGCTTTTATGGGTGTGTTTGCACAGCACCACCTGAGTGACAAAGTATTGACAGGTAGAACTGTTCCAGTGTGACCTCATAATCAACACAATCAAGTCACCATGGCAACCCCCATTTCATGTGGCATTTCCTATTATGAGGTGATTTGGCTCGTTATAGAGTGCACCTGCTGCCACCACACACCCAATGACTTAACATCAGACACACACATGCAGGCTCTAGGGTTGGGCGATATGTAAAAAATATTTTAGCGATAATTGCCTTATTATTGCTATATCCGATTACATTGTCAACGCCCCTGCCGAGGGTCATTACATTTTTTGCTTTATTGATTTTGCTTAAAAATTTAAATACAAATAAAAGCAGAGAATAACCAGATGATTTCAAGTCTCATGTAATCGCAGTTTTCTTGATATCGATTCTTAAATCCCAAGATCGATCTTGCAGTCTGTGGCAACCCTCTATCATGGGGATTAACTTGTTCTGTGTGTCCAAAGACGAGATCCATGGATCCATATGTCATTGAATAATGTCTCATTTAATACCTTTTCTGTTTTTTACAGTCAGTTGCTGATTAAAAACAAACAAACAAAAAATAAATATTTAATTTTAATCACACATGGATGCGCTAAAGGAATTACACACATCTTCTCTTGTTATATGTGCTTACTGGCTGAAGCTGATTGTCTTAAAGAGACAGTACCGATTAAGCACATGTTCTACATATCAATGTAAATACTTGTAAATAGTACATATTATAAAGTAAACAATAAAAATTTAACAAAAATATGTATGCAACATAATATTTGAAGACATTAATTGATGGAATAGACTGATTTTTAACATTTTTCAAAAGCTAAAATGTGACCAATTTGATGAAAATCTAATGATAAAATATAATTTGTAAAATGTATATTTTCGAATTGAACCTAGAAGGATTGTCTAGAAGGTTCCTTTATAATTAAGAGTATTAGCTGAGAGAGAATTAATTTTATATGTAAGCAAAATGGACATTGTAACAGAAATGTACCCATATGAATCGATATCAAATCGAGATCAGAATCGAATTGACAGCTTGTGAATCGTAATCATGAAATCTGTATCAATACCCAGCCCTAATATTATTTGTTATTTGTGATACACTGCCTGGTCAAAAAAAAAAAAAAAAAAGTCACATACTCTAATATTACTTTGGACCACCTTTAGCTTTGATTACGGCACGCATTCGTCGTGACATTGTTTCGACAACTTTATGCAACGTCACAAAATGTATTTCCATCCAGAGTTGCATTAATTTTTGGCCGAGATCTTGTATTGATGACAGGAGAGTCGAACCACTCCATTAAGTCTTTTCCAGCACATCCCTATGACTTTCATGCTACCTAAAGCACTCTTTCACAATTTGAGCCTGATGAATCTTGGCATTGCCGTCCTGGAATATGCCCGTGCCGTCAGGGAAGAAAAATCTACTGATGGGATAACCTGGTCATTCATTACATTCAGGTAAATGACCAAAGAAAATGTAAAGGTAGTCAGCTGACTTCATTTTATTGCCACATAATGTTGCTGAGCCTAGACCTGACCAATTGAAGCCCAGATCATAACACTACAGTGGGCACTATAGATGAAATCACTCTGATGTCACACCGCAGGAAACTCCGCTTCCGGGTTCTTTGAGCACCAGATTTCAATGGTGGAAATAGGCAACACTGCAGTTTTAATAATCTTTTAAGATTTACAGAATGTAATAATGTCTGTTAATGTTAATAAATGTTATAATAAAGGAATATCTATGGTTAACAGTGAAGAAATTATGTAGGTTCTTTTCTGAAATATCAGCAAAACAAGTTTAAACTTGGTTCAATGAGCCTGTATGATCATGTCGGACATGAAACAGTTTGATGAGTACACATCCTCACATGTTTAACACGCTCCTAAAGCCTAAGAAATGTGATACATAAAAATAAAAAATATGTGTCTTTACTGCTTAAATTATTAACCTACACACAATAAATAATAATTTTCTTATTATATAAGAATCTTACTTCAATATGATCACATTCCATATCAAAACGTAATAACAGCCGTTTTTGATTGAACAATATTATTTACTGCATTCAAAATCAATGCAAAGACATCATTTTAGCAGTAAAAAATCTTTTTTATTCACTTATCCTTTCACAAACAGTAGTCCATGTGCTGCAGTGGTGGAGACGGGTCCCGTTCCTACCGTTATATCGTAAGTGATCCTGATCATATAAGATCATCATTAGATCATATTTGACCTCATATCTGTCACAGTGACAGCACTTTGGAAATTAAAAACAGCTGTTTGTGATCTGAGTTTGTATGATTTCTTTGTAAAAAAAAAAAAAAAAAAGTTCATATCCACCAACAGCTGCTGCGGGTCAATTGTGTCTAATATAGCAGACGCAATAACAATGACGGTGACCCGTGAAATATCATCATCAACCCTGAATTTTTCCTGATGCAACGATCTGGTGGAAATCTAAAGAAGCCCTAATCTGTGGGAAATGGGGTGTTTCAACCCCACAAACAGCACTTTTTGGGCAGTTTCAGCACAGTTTGAGCAAAGCGCCATCAGAAAGCAGTTATTTTCCCAGCTACCAAAAAAACCTGGAAGTGACGGGGCAGAGCGTTTGTTTGTAAACAGTAACTTTATCTATGCATGATGGGTGCATCGCTTCACTTCTTACCCTGACGTGCCCATCGCTTTGGAATAGGGTAAATCTGGACTCATCAGACCAAATGAACTTTTTCCTTTGCTCCACAGTCCAATCTTTATGCTCCCTAGCAAACTGAAGTCGTTTTTTCTGATTAGCCTCACAAACAACTGGATTTCTTGTGGCCACACAGCTGTTTAGTCCCAATACTGTAAGTTCTCTTCGCATTGTGCGTGTGGAAATGCTCTTAATTTCACTATTAAAAATAGAAGCGAGTTCTACTGTAATTTTTTTTACGATGCGGCTTCAAGCGTTTTAGTAATCTCCGATCACGATCATTTGTGATTTTTTTTTTCGACCACATTTCTTCCGTGAAGCTGACAGTTCACCACTATCCTTCCAGGTTTTAATAATGCGTTGGACAGTTCTTAACCCAATTCCATTTATTTCAGCAATCTCCTTAGATGTTTTCTTTACTTGATGCAGGCTAATAATTTGCCCCTTCTGAAACACAGTAACATCTTTTCCACGACCAAGGGATACGTCATCCGACATGGTTGTTTAAGAAATGAGAAGCTGAGAGACAGACGTGTGAGACACGAGCTCTGCAAACTTTGCTAGTTTTTTAATTATTTTCATGTTGTGATCCGGTGAGATTCGATACACCCAATTACATACTTGCTCTTTGAGGTAAATATGGCAAAGAAGTCAAAATTCTCAGACTCTGGAGACATTAAAAGACACTTACGTGTTCAAGCTGAGGCCACTGACGGGACTGCGGACCGGAGACTCGATTTGGACGGCACGTCGGGAGAAGATATTCAGCATCAGTTGTCCAACATGTCGGTGATGCTGACGAAGGTTCTTGCTGACTTGGAGGATCGATTACAGCGATGGAAACAAAATTCTCTGAGTTGTTTACAAGAGTGACAGAAGTTGAAAAACGAATAGATTATCTTGAGTCATTGGAAAGGGAATTAACCGCTAATCCGCCCGCGTCCAAAACAGATTTGGAATTAATTTAGGAAAAACTGGAATATTTCAAAAATATGAGCCGAAGGAATAACATACGAATTGTTGGAATTCCTGAGCATGAAGAGGGCAGAGATATGGTGAAATTCCTGGACGAGTTTTTCCCGAGTCTGCTGGACATAACAGGCCACAAGCTGGAAATCTGCGAGCTCACAGAGTCCCGGCTCGCAGATCTGCTGAGGGAGATAGGCCTCGATGCATTCTGGCCAAATTTCTGAAATCATCCGATAAAGATCTTGTGTTGCGCCAGGCGAGGAGCAAAGGGAAGCTTTCTTGGAAGAACCATAATATTTTCTTGTTCCCGGACTTTGCGAATTCCACGAGAGAAACGCGATCGGTTCAGGGAATGCAAGAAACTCTTACATCAGAAAGAGATCTAGTTTGCTCTGATGTTCCCGGCCAAACTGAGAATAGAAACGAAGAATGGTCGCAAAGTATTTACTTGTCCAAAACAGGCACTCTCCTTTATAAATACATTGGAGTAAGCTATTCGATGTTTCTTATATTAGTGGACTGACTCGCGGTTCAGGAACTCTATTATCTGAGGAAGCTGGGTGCCATTTTTGTTTCTTTTTGCGTTGACTCCGCCTAGCGGCTGGAGTTTGTTTTGTGGCATGACTCCAAGAAACTTTTGCATTGACGGAAGATTTTTTTTGTTACACTGAAGTTCCCGGCCAGATCGAGAATGGACACTTTGAATGACCACAAAATATCTATATGCTCACATAAAGGACGTCTTTTATAAAGTTGATGGGCTGAGTAAGTTATGGTGTTTTTTTTTTGTTTTTTTTGTTTTTTGCGCGGCCTCCGAGTTAGTTTGGCTCTTGATCATCCGAGGAACCGGTATGCCGGTTTTGTTTTTCGCGCTGGCTCTGCCTAACGGCTGGAGCTTGTTTTGTGGAATTAAACTACTTCGGGACAGTTGTGGTTAAATATGCTTGTTCTTTGTGCTTATGCCTCCTAGTAGAATGATTACCTCATCTGCTGCACTCATAACAGCTGGTTCACTGAACATTTGTTTGTCTGTCCGAGGAAACTGAACGGCTTTATATCAGCTGGAGTTTATTTTGTGGAGGAACACACCTTCAAGACAGTTCTGTGAATGAATCTACATGTTTTTTCTGTTATTCTGCCTGTTGGTTGGGGTATGTTTTACAAAGTATTTTCTGTTATTGTAATTGTGCCTCACAAAATTTGTGCAGAAGCACCGGACTCGAGCAGTCCGATGGCAAAGATGTCACGGGGGCTCTCGTAAGGGCATACATGGACTCTTTGAGTTTGGAGGGATTGTCGCCGGTTGGCGCTGTCGTGCGCGGGGTTAATGCGCACGTTTTTCTTTTTTCTGTTTGTTTTGTTCCGGGAGAAGTTCGGGGTTTGATTGTTGCATTAATGGGGAATGTGGTCTGTATAATTTTGTTTTTGACACACTCATTTCTTCTTATTTTTTATTATATCAATATGTCAAATGTTAATGTGAATGGGTTATCTCTCTCCACATGGAATGTAAATGGGTTGGGGCACCCCATAAAAAGAAGGAAGGTTATTTCTGTTCTTAAGCGCAAGAAATATGATATAGTGTTTCTTCAAGAAACGCATCTTTCCCCGCAAGAAGCTGAAAAATCTGGGAAGATATGGGGTGGGCATATTTTCTTTAGTGCTGGCTCAAGTAAGAGCAGGGGAGTCATTATATTGATTAATAAACATCTACAATTCAAATGTCTCAAAAAAAGAAAAGAAATGAGAAGCTACACACTGCATCAGTTAGGGATAAAAGAATTGTTGCCAACTGAAACATAATAATCACTGCAATAATGATCCAATCATAGGCTCAAGTATCTACTTATTTAAATCCAAACAGCTACTTTTTTTTTGGCCAGGCAGTGTATATTATTTACTTACACCAGAATCCCTCCCACATGACATCATATCCTGGTATATTGCGTTTTCCAAAACAGTTTGCGTGCTCAATGCCTTGTGTGACCATCCCTTTAGGCATGAAATGTAGTGTGCTTGTGTGTTTATGTTTGAGTGTTGTGTGTGTGCATGCATGTGTGTCTAGGGACATAATCAATTTAGAATAACTTGGGAGCAGCTGTCACCTAAAATTGCTGTTTCTCCCCTGCCTTTTGCTTAAAAGGAGCTCTCATGTACACATGACCCACGTGAGACCAATTAAACACTGTACCAGATCTACGCTATCAGTGCATTTTCTTTCTCTCATCCATATAAACTCATTCAACATATTTCTGTTTCGTCCAGTCACACGAACACAAGTCCCTCCCTACAACCCTCCCCCACCCTTAAAAAAAGAATGAGAAGAACCCTCCCCTTACCCTGAGAAACGTTCCCCCTGCCGTACAAAGAGGCGGCAAACCACTGGGAGTGATTAGCATGCAAAAAGAGATTCCCAGCAGTCACAAGCCCCCCCTATACATGCACAGAGTAAAATGTGAAAAGCTCTTTAATGCCCTTCCATTTCCCTTTTCCATCAACAGGGAAGTGTGAAAAGAATCCTGGGCTACAGGTGTTCGTTTTGTCTTTGTTTGTCCCGCACATATATTTACTTGCACCATACCTTTACAACACATTGACACGTGCATAACAAACACTCTGGGGGAGAGGGTGAAGATTAAGTGTGAGATGTAGAGAAAAATGAGAACAATATGATGAGAGCAATATAATTTTTCTCTAAATAAACACTCTAGAAAGAAGCAGCTAAAAAACTGCATATGACTACGAAATCTACAGAGCCAGTCAGATGTGTGTTTGAGGCCCTGTTTACACGTTATTAGGATGCGTTTTGGGCAATCTTATCACAAGTTTTCAGGCGAGAAACATCTTCGTTTACACTTGGTTGTAATGTGTCTCGTAACATAACTTGTGTTCAGATTTCAAGGGGAGTGTCTCTGATTTGATGACTGCATACATTACTCATTACTACAGTGTGTTCGAAAGCATGCGTGTTTACGCTACAAGCATGAAGTGAAGTGAGTGAAACTAAAACTGGATGAAGTGGACAAATCTTAAACATTTTGGACCCTATTTACACCTGTCCTTAGCGTCATCTCGTTTTAAATGGATCACCTGAAATGCATTTAAATACCAGGGGTTAACATGGCCTGTAAATGTCTGTCATCCACAGGAAGATGCCATTTATGGCTCCTTTGCATCCAAAGTGACAATTAATTTTCAACAATATTGTATTATTTTTAGCAAATGAAGTGCTTTTATACAGAACCTCACAGCACAATCCAAAATACCACTTTGTAGTTATTTTTGTCAGATAAAGTGCTGCACTACAGAGCATCACAGATGTGAGATATTGCTGAAATATTATACAATTACTATGGATTTATTATTACTATTAGTAGTATTACAGTGAATATTACATAACTACAGTTTTCTGTCGTACTTCTTTTCCATTTAAATTGAGCTTTTATTTTGGTGGAAGCATTTACTTTGAAGCCCTTTCCCTGTGTGTGTTTTGACATTAGCTTCTCACTTCCGGAAAAAATGGTCACTATGTGACCAAATGTGATTATTATACTGCAAAAGGCTGCCATTTCATTAAATAAATATGTAGTCTGTATGTGCCTCCCGCTATAAAGTGAATTAGAACTCTGCTCACTGTCATCTGCTACAAAAAAGCGTGCAATGCTCATGATGGTGTTTTCTGTATATGAGCCAAGCAGCTCTAAAAGGTATCAGCACTTTGTGGCTTTATGTCTGCACACTGTCTCCACACATTGACAAGCACTCACATTTGAAGCACGCAGCACATGCAAACTTTATATTTATCTCATGAAATCGCAGTCTTTGCGGTTAAATAATCTCCTTAAGACATAATGTGATTTTAATTTGTGTGCTGAATGTTTACATAATGACATACGTACATCAGATGGTATAGTTTTTGGTATTGGAGCATTTTTACAAGCACGAGTACAGGTACATGAGCGTGGTATCGGACCCGATTCTGATACCAGTATTGGCATCGGGACATCCCTCAATGTTTTAATAGTTACTTCTGGGTGTCCATTACAATAGACATTAGCTCAGAGTTATGCCATATTTTTTGCCTTATGTCACATGCCACCATGCTTAATTTTATTTACATTTGTTTTGTTCAAAAAGTAACAGTGTGTGAAATTACACTCATGGTTTTTTCATAGCAGCATCTAATCTAATAATTCTTTGTGATTTGGGTGACACCTTTAAAAACACCAGAGAAAAGTGATGTCCACTTCACATGTATCTTGATTATTAATCAATATTAATATTATATTCTAACGTAGCATAAATATAATAATATTAACAAGACAATAAGGATAATTGCACATTGTTACTTTTGATCAAATTAATCATATATCTGTAAATTACCAGACTTGAACTATTTAAGACTGTTTACAGTTAATGATGCATAACAATTGAGGGAAACGTAAGTAATAACATATGTATTACTATATATATACTCTTTGAATTATTATTATGAGATTTATTAACAGGGTGCATAATTTTTTCTAACTTAAACCAGAGGTTGGGTATTCCTGAAGAGTCACACACACAGTCACACACAATAACTTAAAACCAGCATGCTGCTGACCAGAGAGAGAAGAGATAAATGCTAACATGTGTGGTTGTAGAGGTCAAAGGTTGACTGAAAAGGCCAGGGGGGAGAGCAAGGGAAGGAAAGAAGTGTCCTCCTTTGAAGCACAGGCCTTTTTCATCTAATGTCAAATTTTTATTGAAAAAATGGTTCACCCGAATCAAAAGCCAAAACAACAACATTCTTCTTGTTTCACTTTGTCTTACTGTAACATACTAAAGGCAAATATAGGGAGATGTACATTTATGTACTGTTCACCTATTGCAATAGCATGTCCTCTCTACTAGCATTGAGAGAGGACTGCAGCACTGAGTCCACACATCAGTTAAATACAAGCACATCAATGACTTAACCACAGACGCATACAAACATGATGTGTGATGCGACCCATTTTTCTTGAAACATGAGGCTGACTAACTGGACCAATGAAAATAAGCCTCGGATGGACCACGGTGTGACTTCATTTCCGAATGCCTCCCACGTGCAGTAACGCCCTAAATTCGTATGGTCTGTTGGACATGTCAAGCGCGAGTCCTCCTGTGAAGCAGTGCAATGAAGAACGCAAACAAAAGTTACGCCGCGCTTACGTCACGCATTGCGTTCATCACACAATACATCAGTCCGCGCCAAAAACCTGTTCGCCGAACTCCGGCTGTGTATTTATATACCATTGATACCCCATTAACAGTTGCTCAGATCAGTCAAAACCAATTACAACATGAGACTAAGCTGTGTATCACGCGTGTAATTACGCTCGACTAAGATAGAAACAGTGAAGCAGCTCCTCCCTGGACCTGTCCGCGCTGGGATGTATAGACTGCCTTTGTTCCCCTACAAATTTAAACATGACTTAAATACGAGCATATGTGTGTATATCTTACGTACGAATATGCATTACTAAGGCACGCCAATAAAAGCACCTATGTAGGTGTTTCGTCACCTATCCTACCTGGCTCGTCTCCGACATGCGAGATCAGCCGCCCCGCCCTCACTGCAGCAAATAACGGTCCACACCGCCATTACATAAATACCTAACGGGGAAAATAACTGGGTAACGGAGATCTGCTTTATTGCTGACCAGAAACAGCGCCAACAACCACCTTATGCGCGACTTTAGTTCCTTAGAAAACCAGTCCGAGCACTTTAAAGACACTGAAACTGGACACCCGAGCGAAAAATAAAAATAAACCAAACAATCCGTGTTCCAGCTAAGAGAGGACGCCTTAAATGTCACCAGTGGATGAAAGCGAAAGAAAACAGAACCAGAAATATGAGCTGCAGGCACACACGGGTGTGATGAAAACGATGCCACATGCACGTCTGATATCAAACACCATCTTCTCTCTACCTGCACAAGTTGCCATTTGCTGTTGCGTGTGCTGGGCGCCTCGTCTCTCTCGCTTCTGTCGGGCAGATCGCGTTTCACACACCGTTTCCTTTCCGCCGTTTGTGTAATCACTGCTCTGGAGACGAGAGGAGTGTGATGAACGGTTAAAGAGGACATTGGCTCGCTCCGTTGTCTCCTCGCCGTTCAGGTAAACACGTTGACGGCTCCTGTGCGCGTTACGTCGCGGGCGGATCGACGCTCGTTGTCATACGCACGTACAGGCAGGAAAAGGTACTAGCGCGATGCTGCCGTTCATGACTGCACGGTGGACTATATTACCAGATTACTGGAGAGGTTATTTAAAGAGAGAGCGACATCTAACCATATATCAACATTCATTCTGTGCGGGTTACCAGGCGAGAGAAGGAGACTATTGCATTACTGACCATGCAAAAAAAGAAAAGAAAAAGTAAACTAGTCATTGTAGATAATGAAGTGCATAAAAGCTATCATTGAAGAAATTAACTGGATAAACCTGATTATGGATTTTCTTGATAAAACTGTCTGCAGTTTTTAACCCCAGACCGTTGCTATAACTTGGTAATGTCAATAAGTGCATGTAAGCAAATAAATAAATAAATAAATAAAAGTCTCCAAGAACATTCAGTAACGCTGTCGCTATGTTAGCTCATAATTTCGTAGTACAGTCTTGCACCCATAATGGAAGAAGAAAAAACATTTTAAAAACTAAGTGTGTTCTTTAGACTACTCTAAATAAAGTAAAACATATATTTTTTTAAATGGGATATATTTATCTAAAGTTGGCACGCAAATTTTCATTTACTTTTTGGATGTAAGACATGACGCTATTGTGTCTTAAATTACATTTGTGAGTAAATGATGATGGAAATTGGCTTATGGCACCATCAGTTGTCAAGAAAAATAATAAAGATGCGAAACCAAGTTCTTTCTCCCAGGGCAGCTGATATTAACTGTAGAGCTGACTCATTTAAAGAGACAGCACTGTTTGCCTTACTCTGCTCCACACGTTTTTGATCAAAACAAACGCTGATAGACCACATTGTGTCTGGATCTAAAGTTGTTAAATGAACATTCAGCTCTGAAAGTAGCTATTGCATGAGAAAAGACGTGCGTCCTTCCGTATAACGGTCCGGACAGACTCAGGTATAACGGTGCAGCTCACACTGGGACAACCTACTCTCCAGCTCCCCAGAACTTCCTTAAGTCGCCATTAAACTAGTCCAGAGGTGGAAAAACCATCCGGGCCAAAATTAATACAACTTTTTTTTCTCCTTCGTTCTCGTATGTGCGATCTGATTTCAGCCTGTGGGACTCACCGTTGTTGCGTCGTGGCTGTGACTGTTTTCTGCGCTGACACCTGGGGCCATCCGCCATGATTTTTGCACAGTCTAAAAGCACTGCCTCGCGGAGTAAGCCCCCTAGCTCTCCCCCTCCATTACCCCCTCCCCATAGCAGCCCCCTCCGCACCTGGTTTACGACATTCTGCTTTACGACATCACCTTCTTATGCTGGGAGAACACCTCTCCCTCTCCAAGCAGCCCTCCACCATATTTTTTTAAACATGTGTCCAGATATAGCTTTAATGTAATAAACGTTTTTTTCCCCTTTTTTAAATTTTTTTTTACTAATTTTTAAAAGTTTTTCCCGGCCAACAGGTTTATTGTAATATCGGCAGCGCCCCCGACAGGCAGGAAAGTCCGATGACGTAGTTTAACCCTTTAAAAGCCAAGGTACAAATCAGCGTGAGTGCAATTGGCAAATAATGAACATAGGTGCCGGAAGCACACAGTTTCAGTGGCGTATCCAGGACATTTTTACTGGGGTGGCCAAGATGTGGCACAGACCTAGTGTGGGGTGGCGATACTGGGAGAACCTTTATGAATGGCACATGATCAAAATGTGTAAATATCGCATTGCTTTGCTTCAACATCCACACATATAGAATAAATGAATTCTTAAACTCATGTTAGCATTCACTGAATTGTTTGTATTCAATATCAGACTGTTGTTTTGACATTTGACAGTTTTCTATTCCTGTTCTATTTCAACCTATTACAGTTTCTGGGAATCTCTGGTTATTTTAACATAACATCCATTTTTAAATCAGTAATTGTTTAGGAAAAGTCAGTTACACATTTTTAAGAGCTATTCTCATTGTAGAGAATTAATCTGCGTATAACATCAGGTATAGTGTATAATCATATAAAGATACAGGTACAGGTGATAACTGATTGAGGCGCAATTCAATCAATCATTCAATCAATTATTCATTCATTTATTAGCTATAACTGCACTGTCCAGCAGAAATATTGTTAAATTGGGTACAAATCAGTGTGTGAAATTGGCTATGAGGGCTTATAGGTGTCTGTCTGGAAACCCCAAAATTGCAGATTGAGTGCTGTATACAGTAGAAAACAAAACTCTATTTACAGTGTCTACTCAGGTTTATTTTCCACATGTTCTGATAGCTTCAATTACTTTAACTATTTTATTTGGTAATATTCAGTCAAATCATTTGCGGCATTTAAGTGCAATTTGCCCTGCCTCTGCATATTTTAAAATGTCAAATAAGGTATAAAAACTTTGAAGATTTTATTGGTCTGACTGACCAATAACACACATAAAGAGCTCATAAATAACTCATGTAAAGATTTAAAGTACAGTCACAGCACAAACCCTTCCATTTCACACACAGGTTAGCCATATATATAACTTCAGCTATTGAACATATACATCTGTAAAACGCTTTACACATTAAATCAGAAAACATGGCATTTCATATTTCATGTCAATATAAAGATAACATGCTGAATGTGGTGTAGGGTCTAGCTTACTCTTTAACCTAGCTACTGTAACAATGAAAAAATGTTTTCACATTCACATGGAAATTCGGGATAAATTAAACATTAGATTAGATGAGCATACCTCTCAAATAACAGCTTTCTTTTTGACCACAAATCGACGTCGTCAACTCATTGGAAGTTGGAGGTAGACGCTAGCTCGTGTCAGCTTCGTGCTTCTGACTGACCATTATACTCCAGACCTGGCGCCCGCTGCCCGCGACCTGCGGAACCTGCCTGGCCACACATACTGCATGTATTCACATCTGAAAATATGATTTATAATATGGTTTAAGATGTAAGCCTATGTAGCATACTCCAAGCAATGTACTACAAGGCTATAAGCATACTAATTTGAGCAAAGTGCTTAATTGAGAAACAGCAAGCTAACCAACTATTCTCTGATTTAACTGGCTTTATGAATGAGTTGGCAAGCAAGCTTGTTGAGCTCAAGTAGAAACAACTGATTTGCCCAATATTGGGTAAGTAATGTTATCAGACAGCTAACTAGCTAATATCTAGCTCTTTAAAATGTACAAGAGCAGCGTTCCATTACAATGTGTGTGTGTATGTGTGTGTATGTGTATATATATATATATACACGTTTATAAGACATTTCATTGAATAATGTTGATTAACATCCCCCAAAAATGTCAAATTCAAACTGTAAACTGTGAACAATTATTAAGCATAGTTGGACATAAGATCTCAATTCGCTGAACAGTGGATACCTGGTTACACGTGTATTACCTCATCAGTTTTTCGAAACAAATGACGGTTTGTTGAAACCTGCCGAGTGACAACTGTCCCACCTGGCCAGAATACGTAGTGTTTAACAGATGGCTGTGAATGCTGCAGGCCGGAGATATCCAAATGGGGTGGAATCTCTAAAACAGGGCGGGTTTACTCGAGAGGGGGGCGGGGTTACTCCAAAAGGGGGTTGCGCCAACTCGTAAATGGGGTGTCACTTCCACAAACTGGTTAGGGAAAGGGTTAGGTTAGGGGCTCTTTGCTGGCAGTTTGGAGCTCTCGTCCCTTTTTGGAGCACTGCCTGCAGCTATATTTTTCTCCAGACCTGAGATCACCAAATAGGAGTGGAATCTGCAGAAGTGGGCGGGGTTATTTCAAAAGGGGGTTGCGACAACTCCAAAACGGGTTGTCACCTCGACAGACCTGGGACTTATGCAAGGATCCTATTTGTGGACTTCAGTTCAGCCTTCAATACCATCATGCCTGATCTTCTCTCAACCAAACTGACCCAGCTCTCTGTGCCCACCCCAATCTGTCAATGGATCACCAGCTTTCTGACAGATAGGCAGCAGCTAGTGGGACTGGGGAAACTCACATCTGGGACCCTCACTATTAGCACTGGTGCTCCTCAGGGATGTGTTCTCTCTCCACTGCTCTTCTCCCTGTACACGAATGACTGCACTACAAAGGACCCCTCTGTCAGGCTCCTGAAGTTTGCAGACAACATCAACGGTCATCGGCCTCATTCGCAACCGTGACAAGTCTGCATACAGATGGGAGGTTGAACAGCTGGCTGTCTGAAGTAGAATACCCACAAAGACTCCATTGTGAAGAAGCCTCAGCAGAGGTTGTACTTCCTTCACCAGCTGAGAAAGTTCAACCTGCCATTGGAGCTGCTGACTCAGTTCTACTCAGCCGTCACTGAGTCTGTCCTGTGTACATCTATAACTGTCTGGTTTGGTTCAGCCACCAAATCAGACAGAAGGAAACTACAACAGACAGACAGGACTGCTGAGAGGATTATTGGTGCCCCCCTGCCCACCCTCCAAGACTTGTACGTCTCAAGAGAGAGGAAATGAACAGGTAGAATCACTCTGGACCCCACACACCCTGCACACTCCCTCTTTGAACTGTTGCCCTCTGGCCAGCCCTACAGAGCACTGAGTGCCATGACATCCAGGCACAAGAACAGTTTTTACCCTCAGGCCATTTTCCACATGAACAATTAAACTGCCTCAGGACTCCCCCATAGTGCAATAGTGTAAATACCTGTCTCATGTACATATGTAAATTAACATATTTAATTCAATAATTCAATAACTGTACATACCCCCTACCTTGCATATACATTACCACTTGCACATGTACATACGCCATTCTGTTATATGTCCTGTTATTTGTATGTCTATAAAACAAGGTAAGAGTATAAATATTCTGTCTCATTGTAATGTTCTGTGTGCACTTTCCTTGTGTACGTGAGAACACTTGGCATAAAGCTCATTCTGATTCTGATTCTGATTCACTTCCACACACGGTTATGGTTAGGGAAGGGTTAATTTAGGGGCTCTTTGCTGGCGGCTTGGAGCTCTCACCCCTTTTTGGAGCTCTGTCTGCAGCTATATCCTTCTCCGGCCAGTGGTAATTTATTTTCATTACAGACAGATGGACAACTGGGTGAACAAAGTAAAAGTAATAAAACATGTTTTGTTTGTGTTTTGAAACGTGTGTAAATAAAAAAATTAAAAAATGGGGCTTGAGTCAATACATCAGTGGCTTAAGCCCCCGAAGCCTCCCCCTCACAACGCCTCTAGGAAGCGATTAGATGAGACAAAGTGTGCTCGTGTGTTTAACTTCAATGTGGATATATAAGAGATAATCCCAGATTTAATTACAAATTCTGTGTACCTAGGGGCATGTCATACACAGTAGCTATCTGTGCTTGTATGTGCATGTACTTATGGATCTGTGTTTGCAGAACATTATTATAGCTGCAAATGTTCTGCACACACATACCAGTTTGAATCTCCCGACTCTTTATGCACATAACCAAAATAAGTCACAACAATTAGTCAAAATGCTCTTTATTGGTAAAGATTATTTGGAAAATATGTCCACTTCTAATATTCATTAACTGTCATAATGATGGGATTGTACTTTTATGGACAAACCAAAAAAGTCTACCATACACCAAATAAAGTGTAGTCAGAATGTATGGAGTCACTATTTCACCATCTCTTGGAGTACACTGCAACTCTGCTGTCCTCTGCTGGTAAAATAGCATAGATAGTACCATCTATCACTAGCCTACACATGTGAGGGCATGATGGTGCCTATTTATGTCAAAGACAGTGGCGTATCCAGGACATTTTTACTGGGGTGGCCAAGATGTTGCACAGACCTAGTGTGGGGTGGCGATACCGGCAGAACCTTTATGAATGGCACATGATCAAAATGTGTAAATATCGCATTGCTTTGCTTCAACATCTACACATGTAGAATAAATGAATTCTTAAACTCATGTTAGCATTCACTGAATTGTTTGTATTCAATATCAGACTGTTGTTTTGACATTTGACAGTTTTCTATTCCTGTTCTGTTTCAACCTATTACAGTTTCTGGGAATCTCTGGTTATTTTAACATAACATCCATTTTTAAATCAGTAATTGTTTAGGAAAAGTCAGTTACACATTTTTAAGAACTATTCTCATTGTAGAGAATTAATCTGCGTATAACATCAGGTATAGTGTATAATCATATAAAGATACAAGTACAGGTGATAACTGATTGAGGCGCAATTCAATCAATCATTCAATCAATTATTCATTCATTTATTAGCTATAACTGCACTGTCCAGCAGAAATATTGTTAAATTGGGTACAAATCAGTGTGTGAAATTGGCTACGAGGGCTTACAGGTGTCTGTCTGGAAACCCCAAAATTGCAGATTGAGCTCTGAATACAGTAAAAAACAAAACTCTATTTACAGTGTCTACTCAGGTTTATTTTCCACATGTTCTGATAGCTTCAATTACTTTGAATATTACCAAATAAAATAGTTAGTCAAATCATTTGCCCTGCCTCTGCATATTTTAAAATGTCAAATAAGGTATAAAAACTTTGAAGATTTTGTTGGTCTGACTGACCAATAATACACATAAAGAGCTCATAAATAACTCATGTAAAGATTTAAAGTACAGTCACAGCACAAACCCTTCCATTTCACACACAGGTTAACCATATATATAACTTTAGCTATTGAACATATACATCTGTAAAACGCTTTACACATTAAATCAGAAAACATGGCATTTCATATTTCATGTCAATATAAAGATAACATGCTGAATGTGGTGTAGGGTCTAGCTTACTCTTTAACATAGCTACTGTAACAATGAAATTTTTTTTTCACATTCACATGGAAATTCGGGATAAATTAAACGTTAGATTAGATGAGCATACCTCTAAAATAACAGCTTTCTTTTTGACCACAAATCGACGTCGTCAACTCATTGGAAGTTGGAGGTAGACGCTAGCTCGTGTCAGCTTCGTGCTTCTGACTGACCATTATACTCCAGACCTGGCGCCCGCTGCCCGCGACCTGCGGAACCTGCCTGGCCACCCGCGGCCTGCTCACACAGCTTCAGTCCCACCACTACTATAATAGTCAGAAATATAAAACTGACCCTGGGTCAGTGTGGCTCTAAATCAACAAATGACCTGAGATGTCATCTTTGATTGACAGGTGTTTCTATTGGTTCTTCGTTCTTGTGTTGATGAACATGATGAACTACCAATCAGTTCTGGGGCGGCCACAGGGTGGCCAATGAGATTTCAGAGGTGGCCCAGGTCGCCACTGGCTTCTTTGCCATCAAAACAACTTGACTTTAATCAAAACAAGACAAACTGTTTTGGAAACTCTACCATAAATCAAATGTCTGTAAAAGTACTACTCATTGTTATTTTGTCAATGTGATAATGACAGGTTTGTGGGCAATGGAAGAGTCAGGAGACAGCATACAGTTGAGTGTTTATTATAAACTTCAGTTTCACTATATACACACACACAAACAAACACAAAGCAAAAACGGCTCTAGGGGGCCAACTCAAAATAGCTTTCTCTCGAATAGATCTGTTGCTCTGGGCCACTCTTTCTCCCTCCTCTGGCGAGCCTTATCAGGTGTCCGCCATCACTATAATGAGAGACAGGTGTTAGAGTGATTACAGGCCAGGTGACGAGCATTACCGCTTTCCCTCTCCCGCAGACAGACACATGACCACGCCCCCCCATGCCACATACCCCCGCCGCTGACTCAGGCCGGAGCAACATCTGGCCTGCCTACTCCCCCCTCATTTCTGGAGTGAAAGTCAGCCACAACCATCTGCGCCCCCGGTCTGTGGATCACCTCGAACTGAAAGGGCTGAAGAGCCAGATACCAACGTGTGATCTGCGCGTTAGTATCCTTCATGCGGTGGAGCCACTGCAGAGGCGCGAGATCGGAACAGGGGGTGAAGGCCCGCCCCAGTAGGTAGTAGCGGATGGTAAGAACAGCCCACTTAATCACAAGACACTCCTTCTCGATGGTACTATACTTTGTCTCCCTAAAGGAGAGCTTGCAACTAATAAATAGCACTGGCCATTCCAGTAAATTGGCATTAACGCAAAAATGTGGTGTCACATGACGTTAGCCTGTGTTAATCATGACGACTGCATACATCCATAAAAGCCAATTTATTGTACGTGAATATGGATTGATCTTAACGGCATATAGATCAAACATGACATTTCCAGGAGTGCCAACACAAATATCTCGTATCATGCACATCGACAAGTGCACGGAGAACAAATGAATGGCCACTGTTGTGATTAATTTAATCGTGGTAGCCATCCGTGTATTTATTAAAGTTGCTTTTACACACCATTCAAAATAATAGACGGCAGTCACGGAATTAGCCCACAATACAAAAAACATAATTTTTGTGCACAAAGATGTTTTAAATGAAAAATAAATACACAATACTAGGAGAAAAGCTTCAGTGTCCTTTTTTGACACACTAACAGCCCAATTCTATAAAATTATTGTTTAGCTTACTTTAGAAAAAATGCCAGCAAAATTCCTTGTATTAAATAAAATAAATTACCAAACAAATAAAGCATTAATTTAAAAAAATAAATTACCAAACAAAAAAATAATATTGTTAGGCCTATATATTTGCCTTTTGTTTACACAAACTTAAATTAGCCTTACCCTGTTCTGTAGGCAAAAAAGTTGGCTGAATGACTGAATGTTCTACACTTTTTTCAAGACTATAAACTATCAGAACTATTTGTCCAATGCGGAGTTCACTTTCAGAAAACCAGCTTTATAACATTTTAAAACTTTTAAATATTTTAAATCTAAACCTCTTTACCTCGGAACGCATTTGCTGAGCTTCTTAAGAAAATGTAAATTGCATTATGACGCTAAAATTAATTTTAGATGATAATCAAGTTCAGTTGGTCGTTAAAAGTTGCTGGACAAATATGCGGAACTTAATGCATTTGTGATGGCAATGCTTTAGATTTAGATGATTGTTCAAAAGAGCCTATTGAATATCAGGAATGTATCATATGTAAACCCTGATTTTACACCGCATCAGTTTTTTTTTAATAGCTGTGCACACAGCACACACACATCAATGGAAGGTCCTTATACTAAGACGAAAGTTTCCCCACTACTTGGTGCAGGTTGCCAGCTTGAACAGGGCCATGACGATTCGCTTTTGGGTCGGAACCGGTGGCAACCTGCTATAGGCGCAACATCAGGACCAATATTACAGTCCTATCAGAAGGGACACTGCTCCCTTTTGATTGCAATTCTTCGTCTTCTGATTGAATTTGTGAAATTAAAATGACAGTAAGCTGGCTAATTTAAATGAATTGTCTCAATACTCTCCCCATTTTACCAAAACTTTGGAGGAAAAAACATTAGGGACATCTGGGAGGCGAATTAGCAATAAACACACATTTCTGTATGGAAACGGCTTAAGGGCAGATTCATTTTGCGATAAACCAAAACGTATGCGACAAAGTGTTATTTTAGGCATGACGTAATCACGCACACCATTTTTATAGATAAAAGGCCATTTGAATTGAAACAGGCAAAATTTCGCTTTTTTTTTTTTTTAGGCATTTTCACTTTGTGATAACAAAATAGCGCGAAAAGTGGATGGAAACTAGGCTAGTGATAATTCATTACTTCTTAGATGAAAAGACACTGCTCTCTTTCTGCAAGAATAAAAAATACTTTTTGCTGCATTTACCAGAATAAAAAATGTTACATACAGTCCAGTTGACAGTGAAAGTGAATAACTGGTATTTATTATTCAAGATATTGTACACTAATACAGTGTGATTTAAATAAGTTAAGCTTTGCTTTTTCATTTAAATACTGCTTCTAAATCAATATCAGATCACAGCCATATTTTACTATTGTCCTCTGAGATGAACTCAAGCACATTCAGGCAACGGGTTCCCATGGAAACGCTCATTCAGCATGCCAGCAACACCTGAAACACATAAGGGCAAAACGTAAGCACACTTTGACAGTCATGTACTTAGATTAGTACAGCATTTGAATAAGGATTATCTGTAATGCGGTGCGCTTGACTCTGACTGACATGAAATGGCTTGGTAAAACAGACAGTAGCTTTAAGACAGACACTGTTGGCCACATTCAGTAGTCGAACGGACCATTGGGAAGACATGTCTCATCAGAAACAGTATTGTACAGATGCAAACAGGTACTCTGATGATATCATACAATGCTGCACAAATTTTTAAATAACTTTCATTTTGTTTCCAGTACTAAATATTTAACTTCTCAATAAAAACACCCTTAAAATGATTTAAAAGGTTTTCTGAGAAGCAAAATTGCTTTGATTAGATTTATGTCTGCAAAGATAAAAACATTTTGCCAAGGGATATTCAAGATATATTCTTTGAAAACAAGTTAATATCTTAATAAATAATGTTTCTTCATTGTGCAGCATCTAACCTTTGGGCACATGTTCAGTTACAGTCTTATCTCTTATAATACAGTTTCTCGTACCGTTAAACGCAGTAATCACGTGTCTGGATAGGGAAATGCATTTTTTTTTTTTTTTTTTTTTTTTTTTTTACATACAAAGTCAATGCCAGGGGTAAACACAGTTGAGAATTCAATTACATGTTACAAAATTAGGAAAATGTCATAAAGATGACATAGTGAGACAGTTTTGAGACTGTCCAGGTAGGATTTAAGATCCTTACAAAAAATGAAAAAGTAAGTCTTAGTACCCTGAAATTTACATTTGTGTAAGAAAAATTTTGCCAGAAAAATAAATAAGTTTATCAAAAAATATTGGTCCTTTACACTTATCAAAGTTGTGATGACCAAATAAAACATCTTTGTATAATAAAAAAAAACAAAAACTCTGTGATAAAAATATATGTACAAATATACAGAAATCCTTCCAGAACAAAGTTGTAATGTGCATTCCCAGAAGAGATGAGAAATAGATTCATCTTCAGCACCACAGAAGGAACATAAAGAGTCAATATCTGGAAAAAATCATTTTTTAAGTAGAAATTAACAGTATAGAAAAGATGAAATAATTGATAAGATACATCCTTAACCTTATTTGTTATTAAGTATTTTGATGACAAAGTCCACACTTTCTTGGAAGAGAAACTCTTATTCTGAAATAGTTGTCTAATTCTTCTGTTCTGACCAGAAGAGCTAGATAAGAAACAGATATTCCCAATCATAGTATCAAAAGGATGAGCTATTGACAAAGAAGAGTCTTTAAGAAGTGTTATGGCCCCATAAGGAATGGCATCCATTACAATAGCAAACTCTCGTGGAGTAACAGGTATATTTACATATTCAGAAATTCTGAATAAGAATACAAGTGACCATCAGCACTAATTAATTGAGACCAAAATAATATTATTATTGACCCAATCTGGGAAAAACAGAGACTTATTTTTATAAAGAATATCACAGTTATTCCAAGTAACGGTGAGGGCTAAAATTATGTTTATAAATCAGGTGCAAGGCCAAAAGCACTTGTTTATGAAAATTTGAGAGTTTAAGGGGCAATTTAGTGATGTTATAGTTACATATCAATAAGAAAGTGAGACCTCCCACCTTAGAGAAAACAAGATTAGGAAGAATATTCCAGAATGAATCAGCGTTTGTTAAATACTGTTTTAACCAATTAACCTTGAAAGTATTATTTAAGGAAGAAAAATCTAGAAAATTTAGACCACCACATTCATATTTATTTATAACCACAGACTTTTTGACATAGTCCCTCTTATACTTCCAACATTTTCCTACTTCATATTTTAGTAACTCCCAATTTAGACCAAATTTTTTGACAGATGAAGCTTTCACCCAGTAGTATTGAATCAGAAAGGAGATTCTTCTTTTTAATTCATCATGTTTAAGTAGAGATGAATTAATTTTCCAGTAAGAGGCTCTAAAACCTGTATTCAAGCGTTCTGTAGATAGAGAAGTATAAAGGAAAATAGTGTGGTGATCCGTTAAAGGAGAAGAAAGAATACTAACTGAAACATTGTAATATTTAAAAGAGTATGGTTCAAGCCAATAATCTATTCGAGAAAGTCTTGATTGATTCTTATTACCCCACGTGTATGACTTAGCATTTAGAAACTTCTCCCTCCAAATATCAATTAGATCAAACTTCTCCATGAACCTTACCAATTGCGAATTAGGAGATGCAGACTGTTTAGGAGGGAATCTATCAAGATTATTATCGGGGCGGGCCTGGGTAGCTCAGTGGTAAAATATGCTGGCTACCACCCCTGGAGTTCGCTAGCTCGAATCCCAGGGCATGCTGAGTGACTCCAGCCAGGTCTCCTAAGCAACCAAATTGGCCCGGTTGCTAGGGAGGGTTGAGTCACATGGGGTAAACTCCTCGTGGTCGCTACAATGTGGTTGCCGCGGTGGATGGCTTACCACGTGATAAGATGCACGGGTTGATGGCACATTGCGATTTGGGCATTCCAAATAAAAAAAAATAAAATAAAAAAAAAGGATTATTATCAGGAGTGATATTAAAATCTCCACCAATACAAATTAAAGCATCTGGAAGTGTATTAAGCCATAACAAAATATGTATCCTATCTCTTCTAATAACAAGAGAGGTATTGTTCCCATAAATGTTTATCAATAACACAAATAATTTTTAATACTAATTACCAATAAAAGAAAGTGCTCCTCAGGATCAATATAAATCTGTAAGACTGATCCTGCAAATTGGTTTTTCATTATCATTACACCAGCAGAATGCTCTGAACCATGAGCCATCCAAACATCATTGCCCCATTGGTTTTTCCAAAACTTTGTATCATTGCAAACAGAGTTTCAAACAGTTTTGAAAGATTTAGCATACAAAAACAACACTTTGCGCTTTACATTATCACGTAACCCCCTGGGATTGAGAGAAACAATTTAAATAGTCATTCGAAAGAACAGAACAAGAATAACAGAGAACAAAAATGAGCAGAACCCTTGAAGGATAAAGTGCATCGGTAGCTGACTAACAAAGTCAAATGAATCTTCGGCATAAGCTCACTTATTGAGCGATTATGCAAAATGAAAGCTTACACCCACCAAAATCAAACAGGTATACCGTGCTTAAGGTGGATAAATTTCAGACCCATCAACGAAAGCACGGCCTCCCACGAAGTGAGCCCTCTTTTCCTCCTTTCGAGCCTTATCAACAGCGAGCCAAAGCAACTGTCTTCTATCCCGATCCGCCGTGATAAGATCTTCAGTGAAGCGAAGCTGATTAGCACGAAGAAACTGCGATGTCCTCGCTGCCTTCCACACCCCGTCTCTCGTCACTCGCGAAGAAAATGTAATAATGACGGGTCGAGGACATGAACTATTCTGGAGCCTCCTTCCAATGTGGTGAACTGTGTCGATTTTGTCTGCTAGACTGCATCCTCCCTCAGGGAATGTAGCTTCACAGATACGGATGGACTCTGCTCTTACATCCTCTCTTTCTTTCTCAGTTACACCTTGTAAATGTAGATTCCAGTGACGGGAGTATCTTTCCAAGTCAGTGAGACGTTGTTCACAGAATCCCATCTTCTCTTCAGTGTTCAATCTCGTTTCAATGTGACTAACTTTGCCTTTGATGTAATTTAATTCAGCACATACGAAATCCACAATTTTTTTTTTTTTATACAGTTTCTGCTCCCCCTAACTCTTTGAGGGATGGCCTCTTCATCCAATGAAATCGTCTTATGCCTCCCTAGTTTCATCTTGTTGGTCACACACAAAACATCCCTGTGAGATGAAGTATGTGCACTGCTACAGGTGCTTTCCCTTATCTAAAAACTCCCTACTAATTAGCTTGAGACAGGCATCCCGTCTCCTCTTGTTTCCCAAGGTCTCTCACTGTCTGCAGCATATCAGCTCATTTTCCCTTGACACAGTAAGGCCTTACACAGAGAGAAACTGCAAGCTAAGCTGTTTTCCATAGTTTCAAACTGCATCAGAGTAAATCAGAGTATTCAATCAATAAAATAATTATTAAATATGTAACATATTAAACACTGATTACACATTGTCATTTTAAGATCATTGCATATTGCATACATAGTAATTCAGTTATCAAAAATGGATCAACTAAATAATTAAATAAAAATATTCCATAATTTCTTAAAAGACTGATCAGTGAATTTTAATGTTTGCACTTACACAAACACATTTGTTTTATGAAATACACAACATAAACACATTTGTCCAATGAAAAGGTGCAGGGGACGAAGTTTTTATTGACAGTTTTAAGTCCCCGCGTATTCTATGCATATGGGCCAAACAGAAACTGAATTTCATTTTATCTTCCAGGAAATTCATCTGCATCGAGTTCATACAACTGCCTAGATATGGACTATCTGGATTATCTAGGGGAGTAGACAAGTTAAATCGAATATGAACAATGATGTTTGAAAAAGTGTTTAAAAAAAAAAAAAGAAAGGGTTATAGCTGCACTGGTCTAATGAAATGATGGCCACGAATCATACAGATGTCTTTTCGCTGTTTATTTTGTCTCTCTCTCTCTCTCTCTCTCTCTCTCTCTCTCTCTTTGTTCAGCAGACACCGTGAAAACTACAAGAAAATAAAAGCATACAATGTTCAAAATATGCATTTCTCAGTCCTTTTCAAGTCTCTCGTGCAAATGTTTGCTGATATGCAAGTCTGAACATGTTCACACAACAGACATATAACAAATCCAATGAGATCAATGATAACACATCACATTATTTATGTAAAGAGATATAAAGCAACATAATGCACAATAAAAAACACACAAAAATAAATTACCATGTGCGCCTCTTAGACCACATGCAGATAAAGGTATTTTCGGGGCTGTATGTCATTCTTCTGCATCCATGTTAGTTCTGACCCACAATGACACAGTCCCACTCTCAACTCAACTCTGGTCATGTGACCCATTACACTTCATTAAAATAAACCTTACTTAAAGAACCCCAAACTTTAACCAAACATTTCAATGGAGTACATTTTATAAGTATTACCCTCTAAACATCACATTCATAATTTTTTTTTCACCTTTTAAAGACTGAATGAACTCAAATTAGCATGAATTTATGACAAACGAATAAAATAAACATCAATGAAAACATGTCTTTGACAGTTAAACTCCCACCAAATTACTATAATTTATGATAAACTTTATGCAAATATTTGAATAAATCTAGTAATTTCAAACCAAATTCCAGAACCAAATAGTCTTTTTTGTTTGGGGGGGGTAACATTTTAATTGTGAACGGATTTTGTTGTGTGTGTTGGGTTGGCAAATGACAAAAGCAACCAGGTAAGTATACGGTGCAAAAGTAAATTTTTTATATCCCCATAACAAAGTCAATGATAAATGAGTAAAGAGTATTTACATATAATACAAAGTATATACGAAACCAGAGGGAAAAGGGACATGAGTGGAGCCAAAGAAAAGAATCAAAACAAAACAATTCTAACTCTCATTTTTAACCCTCTAATCTAATTAAATTGTCAGTTCAAACAGAAGCACAATAAAGAAATAAAACAGGTCTTCAGCACTGGAAACGCCAATATCTAAACTATTCTACCTGATCCCAAAAACATCAAAAGGTACAGAGGTTTGCACTCACTCCTAACCTAGGGTGTTTAATACAAATTTAACAGTCTACATGATGCATAGTGTATGTCACGTGACATCTTACCAGTCCACTTTTCCACTCTGGTTAGAAGAGCAGTGAGTTATATAAATAACACCAATGAAAAGTCACATAAACAGTGAATGGGTAACGAGTGACTAAGTAAATCAGTACACAAAATGAACATGCAGAGTCACAATGAGCCAGTAACAATACACAACCGGGAGCTAACAGGCAAAGCTGTAATTGATCGAAAAAGGCTACAAACACATGAATTCAACCGGCTTTTAAAAGGGTAGGAAGCACCATCCATTAGTGGAGAGAGAGATCTGATGTTATCAGGGTAATGAAGATTAGCAGCTCAGAAAACCAATAACAGCAACCTAATTAGAGAGTGTGAAAGAGAGGGAAACGGAGAGGAAAGAAAAACAAGCATGCATACACATACATACATATATAGGGACGTAACAAGGTGTCTAGAGTTTGGTTCCATTGCATCAGATTTTAGTGGTTTTCTTCAAGTACAACTAATTTATGAATAGGACGTTCGAGAATAGATGGATGGATTAACCCTTGGGGTCATTGATGGTGTCGGTGGTGAGTGGGAGGCTATTTATGATTGACATAGCTTCATAGAAGAATGTTCTCAAAGAAGCATCATCTAATCTTCCAGCGCTCTGAGAAAGGACCCAGTTTAGGACGCTCCTAACTGTCCTGATCTGCTGTTCCCAAACACCTCCCATGTGACTGGCATCAGGAACATTCATAGTGAAGTCATATTGCTTTTGGGCTAGGTAAGCAGTTTGAAAGTCCACTTCTTTCAAAGCCTTTGTAAGCTCATTTTTCGCTCCAACAAAATTTGTTCCTTGATCCGATATGATCTCTCTTACAGCTCCACGGATAGCTATAAAACACCGCAAAGCATTTATGAAGGCATCAGTTGTTAGATCTTCCAACATATCTATGTGGATTGCCCTTGAGGAGAAACAGGTGAATATGAGGCCATATCTCTTATGCTCTTTAGGACCTTGCTTAGAGAGAAATGGTTCAAAACAATCCATCCCACAGTACGAGAATGGTGGAGAGGGATCAACACGGTTAGCAGGTAGATTCGCCATCTTTTGTGTCTCTGTTGGCCTGCGAGCTTTCCTGCACGTAACACATTGCTTAATGTGGATTGCTACATATTTGCTGCCACCAACAACCCAGTAACCATTTGCTCTCAATTCATTAAGGGTTTGTCCTCAGCCTTGGTGCTGAGTTTTTCATGGCAGTAATCTAAGATAAGATGTGTGACCACATCATCTCTAGGTAGGATTGCTGGGTGTTTTGAGTCAAGAGGTAAGGAAGCTTTCCTTAATTGCACTCCTACTCTGAGAACACCATCTTGCAATACTGGGTCAAGTTGGAACAATTGATGACTATGTGGCAATTTGCCATGACTCAATATTTGCATTTCATCTTTGAAGGCATTCCTTTGTGCCAATTTTACAAGCACGATACCGGCATTTCTCCTGTCTTAGACATTTATGGGTTTTACTGTTTTGTCTCCTTTTGTTAATTGCTGGATACGAGCGACAACATTCAATGTTGTATGCCATTTTGAAAACCGGTTAAATCTCTCCAAAAAATAATCTTTTGCTACTTTTGTTTGTAGTACCTGCATCATTCTGATTTCAGGATCGCCCAACAGAAACTCTGAAGTTGACTTTGGTGTGACAATCTCTCTTTCCCAAAGAAACTTGGGTCCAGTAAGCCACTTTGAACTAATCAGCTCTGACACCTTGAGGCCTCTGGAAGCGTGATCCGCTGGATTTTGATCAGTGTCTATATAGTGCCACTGTGCAGGGTCAGTTGCTTCTCTGATTCTTTGGACTCGATTTGCCATGAAAACATGAAACCTACGGGCTTCATTGTGATGTAGCCCAAGACTACCTGTGAATCTGTCCAAAAATACTCTTGGTCAATTTTGTGCTCCAGCTCCTCTTTTAACATACTACTGACAGCTGAGGAGATCACTACAGCCGTTAACTCAAGCCTAGGTATGGTCACAACCTTTGTGGGTGCAATCCTTGCCTTGCCAATAACTAAGGAGCAGTGCACTTTGTCTTCACTCAACACTCGGATGTACGAGCACTGACCATAACCATAGCTACTCGCATCTGAAAAGTGATGGAGTTCAATCCTCTGAATCCTCCCTAGGTTTTCAGGAGCAAAACATCTTGGAATCTGGAGGTTTTGCTGATTCTTTTGATCAGGGGTCGGCAACCTGTGGTACGCGTGCCAGCATTGGCACGTGGAGGGGTAATCTGGCACGCCAGCAATGGCGAGAGAGGAGTAGACTATTTTATTTATATGAAATTCTGCACCTGCATTCCAGTTTGCATCTTGATGAAATCCTTCCTCATGATCATGCAGCGTGTTTTCATCAGCTGAATGGAAGGTTAAACAAAAAGTTAAAATGTGACAAGACTGCAGTACACCCAACAGACTCGTGCAGCACGTGCAAGCCATTCACGCTTCACGTAAAGTTAAAACACGCCCGCATTGATTCAGTCAGGTTGCGCAGATGACAGCCTACATTCCGTGTTTCATTTGTTTCTTTTTGCTTTCAGAAAAATACGGGATGTAATAAGGAAAACACCACTATTAAACACCCTCCTTAAACCATGGTCACACTCAAAATTACATTAAAGGATTAAAAGAGAAAACATAAACCCACATCGTGGTGGGGTTCAAAAATCTGAGTCTATTTCCAGGTTTAATTTATATTTTTAATAAAGTTTTAGGATTTTGCAGATGCGATTCACAGAAAAGGGCTAAATAGTTGATTGGATTCTGATGTGCGAATGGCTTGCACGCGCAGCGTGAGTCTCGTCACATTTTAACTTTTTGGTTTAGCCTCCCATTCAGCTGATGAAAACACTGTGTGATCATGAGGAAGAATTATATCAAGATGTAGATTAGAATGCAGGTGCGAAAAACCTCATATAAATAAAATAGCCTGCTCCTCTCTCTCCTCACTGTTGCTTACGTACTCTGTGTGATTTTGAAAAATATACATACATAATTTAAGAAATATTTAAGATTCCACACAATTTGGTCAGTGGTCAATGACCAGTAGTCAAATAAGCAAATGTGTGACATTAACTGTGTTAACTCATTTTGTACAAAAGGACAGGTTTTCTTTCATTTAAGCACTTTCACAAGATGCTCTGTGAAAATTCACATGCAGGATCATGATTATATCATAATCATCGGGTTTTGCACTCAAACTGTTATGCTGATAATATCATTTGTAATAAAAAATAAACGATTAAATTAGAAAAATGCAAAATAGAAACATTTTGGGGTGGACATCGGCACAGCCATTAACCAGGAAAATAAAAAATGGCACTCCATGTCAAAAAGGTTGCCGACCCCTGCTTTAGATCATACAGCCAGCTCGTCCATCGTGGCATTAACTCTTCGGGCAGTGGTTCATCCTATTCAATGCCCTTTTGGCATATCTCCTGTAGTAGTTTCTTTCCTAGTAGGAGGAAGGGAGCCAGGAAGCCTAGTGGGTCAAACACAGACGCCAAAGTTGAGAGGATTCCTCACTGTGTTGCTGGTTTCTCATCCAGGGCGACTTTGAAGGAAAAGGTGTCACTATTTACACTCCACTTAACTCCCAACACGGTCTGAACTGGGAGTTCATCAGAACTGATGTCAACATCCTGAACTCCACTGGCTCGTTCACTGACAGGAATTGACTCCAAGACATTTCTGTTGTTGGAGATTAACTTGTGGAGGTGCAATCTCCCTTTTGCACACACATTTCATGCTTCTCTCGCTAGTTTGATAGCTGTGTCCACATTTTTTTCACTAATGAGGCCATCATCAACACAGAAATGTATTTTGATGAAGCTGGCTTCTGTAGAATACTCCCTTTCATTTTGGCATTCAAGATACTTCATTCCATAATTTGCGCAGCCAGGAGAGGATGCTGCTCCGAAAAGATGGACTTTCATGCGATACTCCTTTGTATCGCCATTTTCCCACCACAGGAACCATAAGTAATCTCTGTCTTCCTGGCTTACATGGAACCTGTGGAACATCCTTTCTACATCACAGATAACTGTGACTGGATGTTTGTGAAACCTGCAGAGTACTCCTGACAGCCCATTAGTGAGATCAGGTCCAGCTAGCAAGTGATCATTCAGAGCAGTGCCATCATACTTGGCAGAGCAGTCAAACACAACTAATTTTCTCTGGCTTTCTAGGGTGATACACCCCTTGGTGAGGAATATACCACACGTTTCCTGCCTTGGGTTGGTGTTCAGCTCTCTCCGCATCGCCATCCTTGAAGACAACTTCCATAAATTTAACATAGTCATCCTTGAATTTGGGGTTTTTCTCAAATTTTCCTTTCAGACGCTTCAGCCACATCAGAGCCAGCTGCTTATTTTCTGGCAGTTGTGCGCGTGTCTTAAAGGGGAGGGGCATCTCCAGGTGCCCCTCTGAATTCTGGTGTATTCTTTTGTAGGGCTTTACTGGTTATTTAGATCAGTGTTACTATCAGAAATAATTAATCATTATTTCTTTAGTTATTAATTAATATTTAAATTATCTACGAGCCAAAAATGTGTGTCAGAATGTTTGTGAGGGGTCGCGTGTGTGTGTGGTTAGTACGAGAGAGAGAGAGAGAGAGAGAGAGAGAGAGAGAATTAAGTGACGGCCCTAAAGCCGATTTCGCGATCGTGGGAGAGAAAGCAGCTGTTAGTTTATCGCTCAGAGACGCGGTGGACGGCTCGTAAAAGTCCCGCGTTCTTTGACTCTTTAATGGATAAACTCAGTTTGCCGGTCTCACCCGCGATGGTGAAAATGCACAACAGTCCAATTTGGTTGGACCACAATACAGCAAAACAAATTCGTGATAATTAATACCCTGAGTATTAATAATGAACGGACATGGTGGTCTGTAAACTGTACAAGCAAAAACCTTGAAACACAAGAATAGCACACTATAATATTCTATCTCTGCCCAGACGTAAACCTCTTACTTGAATCGCATGAAGATGCAGAATGTGTGTTCATCCGTCCTTTAACTCAGACTCGGTTCCTCGAGGCTCGGGTGATGACGGGAGGCCGTTTCCTCGCTCTTGTCGGCGGGCACGGCTGCTGATTCTCGGCGGGCTGGCGGAGAACTCAGAAATGTCAACTTGATTGAAGATGGAAGAGAAATCTTTAATCTTTTCACTTCTGCAGGCAAACGGATGAAGATGCGGATTGCTCGGCGGTCTCCTTCGGATCCATTATAGTGTTCGGTTGAACACAGAGTAATCTCAACTCGTCCAGCGAGATGGAGATTGTATGGCCACAGTTTCAAGTCAAGTCGTTACTTCCTTGTGCCACAAGACTGCACCTGAGAGCAGCGATGAGCTGCATCTATACCCGGCGAGCAAAGTTGCTGGAAGCAAATCCCTGAAGCATTTCAGAAGTATTTCTTCTACTGATGATGTCATGGTTGAGGTGTGTTCTGTCGTGTGCCTCACCCAATAGGAGTTGAGAGTTCGATCCTTTAATGAGCAAGGCTTCATGGGATTTGTAGTCTGTTTTGGACACCCTTTATTTGATTTTGGCGCGATTTTTATCAGTAAGATTTACGACTTGGTATGTGGGGGCTGAGTTAGGTTTTACGACTGTGTTAGGCCTTCCTTTGTCTTCTATCTGAATACATGAGGCCCAACACTTTCATTCAGTAATTGCATGAACTTTATGTCATCTTGTGATATGCTTTTTTCCCCTGGGTTTGTATCTCTAAAGTCTGATTCAAGGGCTTTGATGACAGTGGCAGGTTTCAGTATTGGAAGTTCCTTAACGGATACACGATGACACATACCTGTAACTTCTGTTGACTTTCCAACCCAGGTCCGTCCTGATGGCATACGGCTCTTCATCACCTCCTGTGATAACTTGTCATGGTGCCAATGCTCTTGAGCAGTCGTAACCTATCAGGAGTCCAACCTTAAAATGCATCAACTTTGGTATTTCCTGTGATATTTTATTCAGATGATTCCACCTTCTGGCAGTTTCAGGGGTAGGACTGTGGGAACGTTCAAGTGGGATGAAATCTCTGGTATAGGCAGGTGGCAAGTTGATAAAACTTTGAGAGGAAAACCCTCTAACTCTAAGCCCCCTTTCACTCTAAACAATGGAATCTTTTCCCATCATAGTGGTAAGCTTTAACTTAACTGGCTCTAAAATTGCCCCCATCTTTTCACATACCTCTTGGTCTACAAAGGTGTTGCTACTCTGTGTATCCAGTACAGCATAGACCAAGTTCTCTGTCTCAGGAGTGGTGGTTAAAGAAATCCATACAGGCACAATCATGGATGTACTCCCACTGTCGCCTCTGTCTACGCAACAGGAAAGGGAAGATGTGTTTTCTTCCACTTGTATAGCATGAGAAAATGAGTCTGCTGCAGAAGAAGGACTGTCTTCATGAAGTGGTGTTGGATGGTGTTTCTTACATATGCTACAAGTAGATTTACTCTTGCAGTCCCTTGAATTTTGTCCTTTCCTAAGACAGCCAAAGCACAGGTTATTGTCAAATATGAACCTTCTCTTGTCCTTCACAGGCTTATTGGCAAATGTTTGACATTTGTGGATGGAGTGACTTTCTCCACAGCACATGCATGTGACTGGATTTGAACATGAAAACGAAGTGCTTACTTTATTGTATCTGTTTGAATCCTTTGAGTTGTTCCCCACAACACTGTATGTTCTCAACACTGTGCTTCATTTATCTGATGCTTTCACATTTGTGATGAATGCATTAGCCTTTGAGCACTTAACTTAGATTAACTTAGCTTAGGCTTTTCTTCAGTTGGCTTCAAGGCATGAAAGGATGTTACAGGGTTGCATGCTATTTCTGCTTCTTGTGTCACGAAATCAGCAAACTCCTTGAAATGAGGGCATTCCCCTGTTTGTCTCAACTGCATTGTGACATGACGGTTCCAACGAGATGTCACCCAATCAGTTTTTGTAGCATTCTTTGATTCTCTTCACAGTCATTTAACACCTGAAGCCCCTTGATATGTGGCATGGCATTGCTGCAGGCTGTCAGAAAATCACTGAATTGTCTCAATTTAACGGACTCCCTCGAGCTAATCTTTGGCCAATTATTCAGTTTTTCTCTAAATGCGCTGGATTACAAATGAATGACCATACGGATAATTCAGTGTCTCCCATGCTTGATCATAGGCTTCGTAATCCTTTCTGTAGAAGCTTCCTTCCAATACAGATCGTGCCTCACCACTGACATATTTTTGTTGGTAGAACAACTTATCAGCTGGATTTGTGCATCGCCATTCTATCGATGCCTTTAAACTTGTTCTCTACTCTAAGAACTTAAGTGGGTCCCCTGAGAAAACTGAGGGCTCAGGTGCAGGAAGTCTGGTGAGAACCAATGTGTCATGTAAGGCTTGTACTATTTATGCTTCACAGTTAGTGCGGTTTGTTTGTTCATTGTTATTGTTCTTACATGTTTGATCCTTTTTAATTTCTTTATAAGATACTGGAGGACAATTGGTCACCTCACTGTGTGCTGTTCTACTTTCATCACTGGACTCACCTGAGTCAGCTTCAGAGTATGCCTTGAGCTTCGCAGCTATTACTTGAAGATCTCGCTGATTTTCCAGTCTTTTAAGTTCTTGCCTTTGTGTAGCGATAGCCTCCTCCATCTTCATTTCGGCCTGCTTTGCAACCAACTGTGCAGCACACACTGCTCTTTTTGCTGTGATGCTTTGCTGTTCTGATGAGCAGCTTGAACGGTGACTACGAATAGTAGATTTGGAACTTATAGTCCCAAATATTGACTGAGCATTCTCTCTATCAAGCACCATACGAATTCTTGCATCTTCTGCCTTAGCATCAAATTCCTCTTGCCCCACTTCACTCGTACGTACTTTCATCAGCTCCATCAAATCTTTTGTTACTGCCGTACAGGAATCAATTTTTCTTCTAATCTCAGTAGAAGGTACTGATTGAGATCATATAATTTCATACACATTTTTCACTTGTGTTTCCAGCCCTTCAACATTATACATCATGTCACCTAAGACTTGGTCGGAGCAATCATCCTTAAGTTTGCTATGTGTAGTTCTAACTTGTTCTTTCCTGCTTTCATATAGCTTGATGAATTTGCTCTCCTTCTGAGAAGCCTGTTGCTGCTTAAGCTCCAGCATTTTTGGAGTTAACTTCCTCTCCCATGAGGATTTCCTGGGTTCATCTCTTGTTGAAATGGCAGAGGTAGATTCCATCATCGCTAATTGATGTGATTCTATTTTAACGTGTATATCACCTATGAGTGACCCTAATCTTTCCCTTTCAACATCATTAGTTTGAGATTTTAATTGTTCAGTTAGCCTAATCAATTCTGCTTGAATGGACTAAATTTGCTCACTAGATTCACCACCTTTTCTCTTATGATCTCTGTGGACTGACATCATAAATGCTTTAGCAAACACTTTAGTACATAGTTACGCAACTATTATCTCAGATCAAAAACACCCTTAGCACCATTCACAACAATGTCACTAGTAAAGCATAAACAACAATTAGGCTGTAATGATAAATCAATCAAAGCAATATAATGTACAATAATTTGTTTTTATTTTTACAAATGTCTAGGAAGATGTAGAAGTAGCACAGGCAAACCTGCTGCTGACTGCAGAGCTGCACTTCTGCTTGAAGACAGTGATGAAATGAAACAAACACTGTACTCAGAAGCCTGTAGACGTCACCCTCTCTTGGTTGGGTCGCAGTAGTTTCTTAAGCGGTGTCAGGAGCCAACACTCCCTTCCTCTGTGAATTGGCAAGCCACTTCTCCGACGTCTTCTCTGTCCACGCGATGCCCCACGCGATCGTGCTTCCTCTTCTTACCCAACCGGTGCCGTTCCTCACTTTACGCTCTCGGCATTGCTGGCATCACGTTTTCACTATAGCTGCACTGGTCTAATGAAATAATGGCCACGAATCATACAGATGTCTTTTAGCTGTTTATTTTGTCTCTCTCTTTTTCCAGCAGAAAACTACAAGAAAATAAAAGCATACAATGTTCAAAATATGCACTTCTCAGTCCTTTTCAAGTCTCTCATTCAAATGTTTGCTGATATGCAAGTCTGAACATGTTCACACAACAGACATATAACAAATCCAATGAGATCAATGATAACACATCACATTGTTTATGTAAAGAGATATAAAACAACATTATGCACAATAAAAAACAAACACAAAAGAGGATCTCGTGAGATGGAGAAGTGAGGGGGAAAATGTAACACTAAATTATTTTGTATGAAATTTGAGTTTATTAAACAAGTGACCCCATGTCAAAATAAGTGGGGAACAGCTGCTCACCTTGACGGCTGATCTATCACTAGTTTTGCCATTGGAAATGTATCGCTCCATGCCATCATGGCTAAAGACTGAAAAAACCTTACCTTCTGACAAATCTGGATTTCTGCTGAGGTACACAGATGGTAGCCCCCCACCCCCCACAAGATGCCGCCCTGGGCAACTACCCATGTCGCCCTTGCCTAAATCCACCACTGGTAGGCCCACTGCAGCCTCAGATTTCTGTTCATGGCTGTCAGAAGTTGAACCCGACATGGTCTTCTGCTTTTGTAGCCCATCCATCTCAAGGTTCAACATGTTGTGCATTCTGAGATGCTATTCTGCTCACTACAATTTTACAGAGTGGTTATCTGAGTTACCGTAGACTTTCTGTCAGCTCGAACCAGTCTGGCCATTCTCCGTTGACCTTTCTCATCAACAAGGTGTTTCTGTCTGCAGAACTGCTGCTCACTGGATGTTTTTTTTGTTTGTTTTTGGCACCATTCTGAGTAAACTCTAGAGACTGTTGTGTGTGAAAATCCCAGGAGATCAGCAGTTACATGATATACTCAAACCAGGACTTCCGGTTTGGTGAGCTATGGAGTAGGTTGCATTTCTGGTCGCTCCTGCAGAGTTCATCGATTTTATAATTTTTTTCATTTATTTACGTTATCCACCCAGTTTATATGTATTACTTCATTTTTTTTTTATTATATTGAATATGTCTTGCTCGCGGAAGAATGAAGAATAAATCTGGTAAAGGTGCTAACGCGCCGTCGTCACATCAGTGGCCTACTCCATGTGCTACGCCTGCGGCTTCACAGTCTTTGAGTGACCCAGACGTTCAGGCGGAGCCACCGGTCGACAACACGGCATCTAAAGCTGAACTTTTATCATCAATACATAAGGACATCGCGCAGACATTTTGTTCCGAGCTGCAAGATATGTTGGGGGACGATTTATCTACCATTAAGAGTGAGCTGCAGGCGGTGAAGGTCGAATTCACCAATACTATGGCTATGGTGCAGGCTGACATTTCGGCCATGAAAAGTACGATTAAGGACATTGAACAGTCATTATCGACCTGTACTGATGATGTTGTAGCCATACAAGAAAGAGTGGATTCTCTTAATGCGGAGGTGAAGCGATTGGAAGACAAATGCGAAGATCTTGAAGCAAGGTCCCGCCGTAATAATATTAGAATTGTGGGGGTTCCTGAGGATACACTTGCCTCCACTTCTGCGGTTTCTAATTTACTCAGGGATGTCATGCACCTTGACAAAGATATCCTTGTAGACCGATCGCACCGTATGCTGCAGCCTAAACCCAAACCCCATGATCGTCCACATGTCATAATTGCTAAGCTCCACTACCATTCGGATTGTGTGGACATTCTGCGTCAAGCAAGGGAGTCGAGGCAGTTCAAGTTCGGGGATGCAAATATGTCTTTTTTCCTGGACTTTGCCTCTAAGGTGGCTCGTGCCCGCAGCGTTTTTGGAAGTGCGCAGCTCGTATGCATGTAATGTATGACGGTGTTGAGAAGCAGTTCAGTCGGCCTGACGAGGCACAAGCATATATCAAGTCTCTATTATCGTGTGTTGAAGGACTGAATTCATGAACATGAACATGTCAGTGGCTTATGCAACTCACAAGCTCTCGGTTGGTGAGCTGGGATAATATGTTGGGCATTTTTCTTTCTTGTTTTCTTTTTTTTTTTGCTGTTGATTTTGGAATACAGGTCACCGTAGATTGGAAACACTGGTCATAATCTATTTTAACTGGTGAGTAGAAATGATAAGGATCCGTAATGACTGTGGGATACAATGTGACTGGGTGGATCGGAGAGTATATTCGAGGATACATACTATGTATATTACTTGTTATAATCTGCAGGGGCTCCACTGAAAGGTGGTAGTTCCTTTATCGTAAGTATTGCTTATTCGAGTTGGCTCCCTTTAGGGTCTGCATAGCAGTTCACAGTGTTTGGGGATGTGGACCTTAAATGTGCAGGGGGGTGGGCTATGTTTGTGTGCTTTGTTGGGCGATGTTTGATGTTATGTAATGTGTGCCCTGGTGTGGAGGTGTCTCTTGTGGGGCTTTTTTTCTTCTACTTTCTCTTTGGGGGATCAGAGTTTACTTTCTTCATATTGCATAATAAATGACTGGTTCACTTAGTAGCTCTAGTAATAGTACCAGTGGATCCTCCATTCGAGTTGGAATGTTAAGGGTATGGGCAATCCGGTTAAGAAGTATAAGATTTTCTAAAACCTGAAATTTCTTAACAGTGATATTGTCTTTCTACAAGAAACCCACTTAAGAAATGAAGATCATTTGAAGCTCAGGGCTCTGTGGGTAGGTGAGGCTTTTCACTCTAACTTTCTAAGTCCAGAGGGGTAGCTGTGTTAATTAATAAAATAATTCAATTTTCCCTCACCACGGTCATTGTGGATAAGAACGGCAGATATTTGATTATAGTAGGCATGTTAATGCTGAACCCCATGCTGTTAGTGAATGTCTACGCACCTAATTTTGATTATCCCAATTTCATAAATAGGCTATTCGAAACCCTCCCCTCCTGGAATACTCATAAGTTGATTTTTGCTTCTGATCTTAATTGTGTAATCGATCCTGCTTTGGACTGGTCAAACCCTCGTGTTCTAATTCCATCTTCTATGTCCAGGGCAGTATTAGAGTTTATGGCTTGCAATGGGTGTGTAGTTCCATGGAGGTTGTATAATGCTCAGGCCAAGGCTTTTTCTTTCTTTTCCTAAGTACATCAGTCATATTCCCGTATTGACTATTTTTTATAGATAATAGTTTTATTCCTAAAGTTTCATCAGTTAAGTATCATATTATTGCTATCTCTGATCATGCCCCCCTTAGTGTGGACATCCAGCTGTCTGCTCGACCCCGCTATTCACCACCTTGGAGATTTAACTCTGTTATCATCGGATAATAATTTTATTGAGTTTATCTCTGCGTCAATTGATATGTTTATGGTGACTAACCAGAACAGCGAGACTTCCTGCTCTTTATTGTGGGAAACACTTACGGGGACAAATTATTTAATATTCTGCCCAGTTAAATAAGCTTAGTACTGCTAAGCTGCATAAGCTCAATTGCGATATCTCCAAGCTGGACCAACAGCTAGCATGCAGCCTGTCTCCTGAGGGGTTTAAGCGCCATATGGATTTGCATGTTGAGCTGGATCTTATTACAACCGGGAACGCGAAGCGATTATTACTGCAGTCGCGCAGCTCGTACTACGAGTATGGTGATAAGGCTAGCCGTCTTTTAGCACACCAACTTAGAAGGAGGGTGGCCGCACGCATGATCCCACAGATCAAAGACCAGCATGGTGCATTAATATCTGATCCAGAAGGCATTAACACCATTTTTAAGGCCTTCTACTCTTCATTATATTCATCTGAATTTCCTTTTGATACCAGTGCAATGGCTTCTTTTCTTCAAGAGTTAGATGCCCCTGTAATTGATGCAGGGGTCTCTAGTGATCTTGATGCTCCCCTGAGTATTGAGGAGATCGCACGGGCAATTCGAACTATGCAGAGTAATAAAGCACCTGGCCCTGATGGGTTTCCCACCAAGTTTTTAAAGAAATTTCAGGATAAATTGGCCACTTTACTTTTATCCATTTATTACGAGTCTCTAGAATGGGGATCTCTGCCAGAGACACTTTCTCAAGCTTCCATTTTATTACTTTTAAAGAAGGACAAAGATCCTACTTTGTGTAGCTCGTATAGACCCCTCTCATTACAGAATGTGGACGCTAAGATTTTGGCAAAGGTATTGGCTACTCGTCTTGAAAAGATACTCCCGGGTATAATATCAGAGGAGCAAACGGGTTTCATTATAGGGAGACAATTGTTTTTCAACATCCATACTCTCTTTGATATAATTTACTCTAAATATACCTCGACTGTTCCTGAGGTGGTAATTGCTTTAGATGCTGAAAAAGCATTTGATCGTGTCGAGTGGCCGTATCTTTTTGCCGTGCTTTGAAAATTTGGGTTTGGGGAGGCCTTTATCTCATGGGTGCAGCTCCTGTATGTTCAACCTCTGGCATTTGTACACACCAATGACTCACAATCGGAATATTTCAAATTAGGGCATGGAACACAGCAGGGATGTCTGCTTTCCCCCATGCTGTTTGCTTTGGCTATTGAGCCATTGTCAATTGCTTTGTGGTCCTTCTCGGAATTTGAGGGAATCACTCGCTCTAATATTGAAGTTAAAATGTCTCTTTAAGCTGACGATTTATTGCTGTATGTTTGTTTGTGGATTTGAGTACTGGTAGTGACCAGGGAACAGCCTCCACGGCTGTGAGTACAGGCCATGATGAGGGAACAGCCTCCATGGACATGGGCACTGGCAGTTGCCGGGGAAAAGCCTTCATGGCTGTGAACACAGGTATGGACAGAGAAATGACCTCCGTGGTCGTGGGCACTGGCAGTGGCAGAAGAACGGCCTTTGTGGCTTTGACCACAGGAATGGACAGGGGAATGACCTCTGTGGTTGTGGGCAGTTGCAGGGGAACAGCCTTCGTGGCTGTGAACACAGGCAGGGACAGGGAAACAAACTCCATGTTCGTGGGTACTGGCAGTGGCAGGGGAACAGCCTTTGTGGCTGTGAACACAGGCAGGGACAGGGAAATGAACTCCGTGGCCGTGGGCATTGACAGTGTCCAAGAAACAGTCTCAGTGGCTTCGAGCACTCGCAGTGACGGGACCGACCTCTGTTGTCGGGGGCACTGGCAGGGACAGGGGAACAGTCTCAGTGGCTGTGAGCCCTTGCAGTGACTGTGGAATGGCCTCTGTGGCTGTGAGTACTGGCAGTGACCGGGGAACAGCCTCCTTGGCTGTGAGCACAGACCGTGATGGGGGAACAGCCTCCATGGACATGGGCACTGGCAGTTGCCGGGGAAAAGCCTTCATGGCTGTGAACACAGGTATGGACAGAGAAATGACCTCCGTGGTCGTGGGCACTGGCAGTGGCAGAAGAACGGCCTTTGTGGCTTTGACCACAGGAATGGACAGGGGAATGACCTCTGTGGTTGTGGGCAGTTGCAGGGGAACAGCCTTCGTGGCTGTGAACACAGGCAGGGACAGGGAAACAAACTCCATGTTCGTGGGTACTGGCAGTGGCAGGGGAACAGCCTTCGTGGCTGTGAACACAGGCAGGGACAGGGAAATGAACTCCGTGGCCGTGGGCATTGACAGTGTCCAAGAAACAGTCTCAGTGGCTTCGAGCACTCGCAGTGACGGGACCGATCTCTGTTGTCGGGGGCACTGGCAGGGACAGGGGAACAGTCTCAGTGGCTGTGAGCCCTTGCAGTGACTGTGGAATGGCCTCTGTGGCTGTGAGTACTGGCAGTGACCGGGGAACAGCCTCCTTGGCTGTGAGCACAGACCATGATGGGGGAACAGCCTCTGTGGACATGGGCACTGGCAGTTGCCAGGGAAAAGCCTTCGTGGCTGTGAACACAGGCATGGACAGAGAAAAGACCTCCGTGGTCGTGGGCACTGGCAGTGGCAGAAGTACAGCCTTCATGGCTGTGAACACAGGCATGGACAGGGGAGTTACCTCCGTGGTTGTGGGCAGTGGCAGGGGAACAGCCTTCGTGGCTGTGAACACAGGCAAGGACAGGGGAACAACCTCCATGGTCGTGGGTACTGGCAGTGGCAAGGGAACAGTCTCAGTGGCTGCGAGCATTGGCAGTGTCTGGGGATCGGCCTCCATGGCTGGGTGCGCTGGCTGCGACTGGGGATCGGCCTCCATGGCCAGGTGCACTGGCAGCCACTGGGGATCGGCCTCCTTGGCCAGGAATGCTGGCAGCGACTGGGGAACTGTCTCCTTGGCCGGGAACGCTGGCAGCGACTGGGGATTGGCCTCCTTGGCCTGGAACACTGATAATAACTGGGGAACGGCCTCCGTGGCCGGGAACGCTGGCAGCGACTAGGGAACGGCCATGGCAGGTGTGGGCGCTGGCTCGTTGGCCGTGGCAGGCGTGGGTGCTGGCGCCTTTTCCGTTGCAGGCGTGGGCGCTGGCTTGTTGCCCGTGGCAAGTGCAGGCACTGGCTCGTTGGCCGTGGTAGGTATGGGCACTGGGCACTGTCTCATTGGCCGTGATAGGCATGGGTGTTGGCTGTGGCAGGCATGGGCACTGGCTGCAGCAGGGAAACGGCCCTTGCGGCCATGGACATAGGCAGTAGCAGGGAAACGGCCTCACTGTCCATGGGTGCAGCCAGCAGCGGGGGAATGGCCTCAATGGCCGTGGGAGCTGACAGCAGCAGGGGAACAGCCCTCGAGGCTATGGACATTGGCAGTGGCAGGGAAATTGCCTCCATGGCAGCGGAAACTGACAGCGGCAGAGAAATGGGCATCTGGCTCCTCCTCCTTTCCAGGGCGGTGATTGGTTCACCAGACTGCGGCGCGACTGGATCAAACACTCGACAGAGCTTCGCGCCAAAATCCAGGAGCGAGGTGCAACACGGGCATTTGTTGTCCCAAATGGTGATTCCCCAATTGGCAGCCTCTCCGGTGAGGTGCAAAATGGTGTTAGCCACCTTCACCTTCTCAGTCGGGAAAGCAGAAGGCTGCGAATTGAAGAACAGAGCACATTGTTATAAAAAGGTGAGACAGGATCTCTAACCTGAAAATGGAGCCTTTGGGCACCAAGGGGTGTGGGGAGCCGATGAAGATGATGGGGGTGTGTCCTGAGGTAAGCTGGAACCAGTGGATGAGTGGAGCTGCTGAACCGCAGTGGTGAGTTCTGCAAGCTGCAATGCCATTCTCCCCAAAGCATGGTTTGACACGGAAATTTCCTCTGGGTGTCGCCTCAACAGGGCTTCTCGTTGCGAGAGGGTGGAGCGAAGAGACGTATCCTCCACTGGGTCCGTGTTTAGTCGAATTATTCTGTCACAGTGTGGGGAAGACAGGACCCAAAAGCAGGAGGAAAGTTCAATTGGAATTTATTAACTGGTCAAACAGCTCTTTTTCAACACTCAAAGCAAGCAAAGCCCAGACGAGTCTCCCGAGACACGGGCAGACAATCCTCCTCCACAGTACTGGGCTCCAAAGGGTGAGAACAAATGGAAGCAGACAGGTAATCGCACCTCAATAGACAGACAACCAGCAGATACACAAGCTCGGTCCAACTACACAAAAAAGAAGTGTTAAACAGCGAACATGACAGTTACACCACAATAACAGTCACAGTAACACCACAGTGATCCGACATTGGACATGACACATGCGGGGTTTAAATAAGAGAAACAAACACGGGGCAGGTGTCGCTCGCAGCTGAAGGTTGGAATGATCAGCGTTACCATGGAAACAATCAGGGTTCCAATGGAAACACCGATTCAGCATGTCAGTGACACCTGAAACACACAAGGGCAAAACGTAAACATGCTTTGACAAAAAAGACAAGGGACGATGATGCCACGGTCTTCCACAGGTGAACACACAACCTGGCAAGGTCCCATGACCGTGAAATCACCGGAGGGTGTACCCGGCAAATCGTGCACAGCGGTCCCAAACAACCAGATTTGTGCGCTCACACAAAGTGGGAACACAAAACACAAAGGCAGGACAATACTGCCACGGTCCAGTCAGGTAGAACCTCATCCTGACAAGGTGACTGGACTGTGAAATAACTGGTTGGTCCATGTTCACCATTTTGAAAAAGGGCACTGATTAAATTAATAATACATATTATTTAGAATTACTTAGAATATGTAGATTCTGTGAGATAAGCTGTTACATTTGTCCAGTTAATCAGCTGTTTTTTTTTATTTACATTTGATTCTTTAAACTTAATATTTTGCTCTTAATGATACTTAATGCAATAACTAATGTTAACAAATGGAACCTTATTGTAAAGTGTTTTCTTTATTATTTAAAATGTATTATTATAATTTGATTCTGCTTTGTCTTACTCAGCATTAGGCGGAAAATCATCTTCAGGACAATCAGTAAGTAGCAGTGTACTGTCATGAAAACCCTTGATAAATCCAAGAGTCCCGATTTGTTCCATTGTTTTTATGAATCCCAAAATCTATGTCGACAATTGATTGAATTTCTATTTGCCTAGAAATGGCTTTGGCTAAAATTACTTTTTATTGATTTCATTTGGAGCTACATGCAGCGTGGGCCTATAAAAAAAAAAAAAAGGTTTTCTGGGCCGAAAAGATGCTGTTGAAAATGATGTAGTGTGAAAATCATCCGATTCTGAAATATCCATGCACCACGTTGACATAGCCTTGACCTGTCCAACATATACCTTCTGGTCTTTGTAGTCCATGGTGTCTCCCTTTAATTTCTGAACACTGATATTAAGTAATTCTGAACTTATTAAAAAAAAAACTTTTTTTTTTTTCTGTAAAACATTTTGTTGTAAGGTTTCATTTGTTTTTATAGCATATTTATAACACAGTGATAACATAACCCTTCATTGAAATGTTAGTGTATGATTAATTATAAACAAAAATAAAGAGAAATGGAATATTCAAAATGTGTACAGAAAAATGGCATTTCATCTTTTGATATTATTACTTAATTTTTTTTTTTGGATTTAACAACTGATGATTGAATAAAACACTGTAGGTTAACGATTTTTACTGGTCACTCTGAGATTTTAGCACAGCTAAAGTTTGTTCAAAGTGCTGATGGCTCACTGCTTAACATCTCTTTTTCTGTTCCATGCAAATAAAAAAAATAAGTCATCATTGAAAATTCTGTTATTATTTACTCCCAGCATGTTGGAACAGAATGTAAGCATCAGTCACCATTCACTTTCATGTTATGGAAATAAAGATGCAAGTGATGCAAAGATGACAGTGAATGGTGACTGAGGCTTCATTCTGTCTAACATCCCCTTTTGTAATCCACTGAAGATTACAGGTTTGGAAAATGCAGGTTTGGAACAACATGATGTGAATAAGTGAATAAGTTTTGGGTGAACTATCCTTTAAAGGTGCACTCAGTAATGTTTTCCTCAAAAAAGTTTAACTCCTAAATACATGAATTGTAATTTTACAATATTTGTAGGAAATCATAAGCACTCACATTAAAATCAAGACTCCAGTCATATCAGTAAACTTATTAAAACTGTTTTATTGTACATGGAGAGGGTCACGTGACCAACCAAATACTACTCAATCTCAATAACCATCCTGTTATTTGACACTTTCACTCATTGACTAAATTAATCATGGCTGACTGTGAATACTAAATTTCTACAATGGCATCTGAAACGGAAAACTACTTATTTTAAACGATGCCGCATCCAAGCTGCTAGATGTCAGTGTAAGTCCAAGAGGACAAAAATACAAAAGTTACTGAGTGCACCTTTAAAGTTGTAGTGGAATGGTTTTAGATTTTCGATTAGTTTCAAGCCTTTATATCTGGTTTTTCTTTTTTCTTTCTCAGCATGAAGTGTTTGAGTGTGATTTTGGACCAAACTATCATCCCACATTTGAAGTGTTTCTGGATGTCAACTTTGAGGAGGTCAAGCTGGGTCTTTTGGATAAAACTGACGAAGGAAAGGAAGTGTGGGACCAACGGTGAATCCTTCTTACAGGTAGTTGAGAGACCTGGCATTGATAACATTTTTGGTCCATGCTTTTGTGGGAGTGATTTGAGATTATTTATGTGACATGAAAGTTTTAGGGAAAGTCTTTTAACCATGTCTGTGGGGGATAATAATCTTGGTTAATCTTGTTAGTGTGTGGTGGTGTGGCCTATTAGATAAAGTTTAAAGGGATAGTTCACCCAAATATGTACATTTTCTCATCATTTACTCACCATCATGTCATCCCAGATGTGTATGACTTTATGATTTTTAGAAGAATATCTCAGCTGTAGGTCCATACAATGCAAGTGTATGGTGGCCAAAATTCTGAAGCTCCAAAAAGCACATAGAGGCGGCACGAAAGTAATCCATATGACTCCAGTGGTTTGATTAATGTATTTCGAATCAATCAAATTGGTTTTGGGTGAGAACAGACCAAAATATAACTCCTTTTTAACTGTACATCTTGCCATTGTAGTCTCTAGGCATGATCATGATTTCAAGATTGATTACACTTCCTGGTGCTTCACTCATCCGCAGAGTGCTAGATGGCGATAGGAAGTGTAATTGAGGTTGAAATCATGATCGCCAAAGAGACTGCTGATGTCATGATTTATAGTGAAAAAGGAGTTATGTTTTGGACTGTTCTCACCCAAAACCAATTGGATCACTTCAAAAGACACTGATTTAACCAGTGGAGTCATATGGTTTACTTCTGTGCTGCCTTTATGTGAATTTTGGATCTTCAAAGTTTTGGTCACTTTTCACTTGTATTGTATGGAGCTACAGCTGAGATATTCTTCTAAAATCTTCATTTGTGTTCAGCAGAAAAAAGAAAGTCCTACATATCTTGGATGACACGAGAGTGAGTAAATAATGGGAGAATTTTCGTTTTTGGTTGAACTATCCCTTTAAAGCTAGTAATCAGAATGTTAGTGGTTTGATCCCAGTTGGGAACAAGATGTGAGCTATGACCATTGTACCCTTGAGTAAAGTACTTATCTCCATCTTGCTGCTGGTGGATTGTCCCTGTACTAGTAAATATCCTTGGATAAAAGCCTCTGCTAAATGACCTCTTGCTTAATCTGTGCAACCACAATTGTGCAGTTTGGATTTTTATGACAGAAATTTTTCAATGATCAAATGTCTTCTTTATTAATAGCACCAACTGAAGGTGTAGAACCTCCTGCTCACAGACTTACAGGTATAACCTCAATTCCTAACATTTCAATTAGATTCACATATCAACTTTTCTAAAAAATGTCTTCCTTTGTTTCAATCAGAATCCGAATTTGTGGACAATAACAGAGATAAACTCATTCAGAGAGTTACATCAATGATGGAGATAGCTGACTGTCTTAAGAGTAAAGACATGATTGCTGATGAAATGTACAGTAAAGTTCATGCTGCAAATCAACAGCAAGAGAAAATGAGAATTTTGTACACTGTTCTTCACTCTGGAGGATCTGCTGTAAAAGCTGAATTTTACTGACTGCTAAAAGAGAAAGAACCCCATTTATTTCTTGAACTGTAGTCTGGACCCAGCAGAGCTCAGTAAGACAAAACTCAAAGTATCTTTCAAAGATTTCATGCCACAAACTTGAGAAACATTGGCAAATCCAGTGATAAGTTCTTCCTCAGAATTGGGCTTTGTGGAGGTCTGGTACCTTGAAAATACAACTTTGTTTCCAGGCAGATTGATAAAACCCTGTGCATCCTGACTCCCAGAATTTGCATATACTGTAAGTCAGGCAGTCTTATTGGAGCTTTTGATTTTTTTGCTTGCAAGTTTTGAGGTGTAATATTCTGTAGCTGGTCCATAGGCGACACTAGTTTCAGCCTTGTGTATATATCTATATTTGTTTTCCCACATTCCATATTACTTCCTTCACAGATGTATCTAGAATGGCAACAATCATAACATGCTTGTGCAGTGGAAAACACGATAAAATGCCTCAATTTACATCCACTGAATTACAAACAAATGACATGACATTCTGTGGTTCTATGAAAGTGATGTTTTTATTTCAGAATACTGTGGAAAAATAACCACATACAATTGAAAAAATTTAAATTATTATGGGCAAAAGCATATGAATCTTATTTTTCTTTTGAATTGTACATTTTTAAAAGATGAATCAAACTGTGAAATATACAATGACAAAAATGTTTATAAAAATCAGAAGCACAGTACAGTGCTTTTTTAACACGAGTATGGTGAAATGGAATTGAAGTCACACATGCTTTCATACTCTCATTTACACGCTCGCACACATACACGCTCACTTATGCTTACAATATTGCGCATTCGTTCTCTTATTTTTCCATTTCTGATATGTAAATTTGCTCATTTGGGGTTTGTTGTCCTGTCTTCAGTAAAAAGTGCTAAATAGGTCTCGAAACCATTATGAGATATCCAAAATATTTGATATGTGGATATATAGAGAATATAAATTGTTTTATATCGTTAGCCTACTAACATTTTCAATAGATGCAATGATTTCAATTTTTAAAAGATTTCAATGATTCAGCTCCAATAAACATTTTACTATAAAATGTTTACTTAATTAACTGAACAATGCTGTTAATTTGTAAAAACAATTCATATTTTGAGCTTGAAAAATTATTGGCAAAAATCTAGACCAAGGGACAATTTGGACAAGGATAAGCCCTTCTATATTTTGCATAAAGGACCATTTAGTTGTCTTGTGTTATGCAGGAATAGTGTCTTAGAAACAAATTGCTTCCATTTTTAGTATTATTTAAAACTTTTCCATTATTATCTGGATCAACTCCCCTTTACAGAACATAGACAAATGTACATATCCTAAACATAACGAATTAGTTTGACCATTTCTCCTTTATATTACTTACCAAAAACCATTCAATCTCAGTTTTTTTTCCACCCTCTTAGAAAAATACTATAAAAGCGCTTTCAAAGCAATTTCGTTTAGATACAAATATGGAAAAGCACACTAATCTACTTTTGAATGTGTTAAGGACAAATACATGGAAATTGAACAAACCAAAGTTTCACATTCAAAATGTTCCTTCACATTACATGAGCAAAAACACACACTCGCACACATTTATAAACACTTAAAGTGTCAAATACTTGTGAGGTTTTCTTGGAAGGAGGCAGAGCGTGTGTTCAGAAAAGAGTCTGTAAGCTCACTTTGACACTCTGTGTGTAGCAACTGTGTTTAAAAATTCCTAAAATGTTACATAAAGTCCAGCTTTCAGAGTTAAAAGCACTGGTGGCATTTACCCAGATACTCAGATCTCCAAGACCATCCAAGTCAACCAATCAGAAGAGTCCAACCAGGCAGCAGACAGCTAATCCTATGAGGAGTTCGGGCAGTGCAGGCATTATGCTGTAGAGATATTGTTTGGCTGGCCCATCTGCACTGAAGTGAGTTGTTTGTTGGAAAGTTGACCATTCGGGAAATTATTTCACAAGTGATTGTCAACAGCGTTAGTAGTATTTTTCAAATGATTGATTTGTTCTGCAATATCACTTGCTTTTTTTTTTACTTTTTTTTTTTTTTACGTACGCAGTAAACTATACAATCAATGTGATCCCACCTGAAATGGCCACAATGTACAACATCATATCTATTAGGTTGAGTTGTGGAACAGGTCTTAGCAGGGTACACTCTCCTGTCCAGTGCATACTCCAGTGCATAGCGATAAGGCTTTTTCACTGGGCTTTACTACCAGATGTTTATGGCTTCTGGTGCGCTCAAGCCTTTATAATTCTTCTTGGTCCTTTAAAGAGTAGCCACTAAGTGACTCAAGAGTCACACTTCACATGGAGAAACATCTAATGGCTGCTTTGCAGTGTCTTATTTTGGTGCGGAGGGACGGATATGCTGATACAAGAAGGAAGAGATTTAGAGAGTTTGGGATTTGACATTTCTGCCACATTTGCAGATCATTTTGGAAAGGAGGAAGAATGGTAAAGTTATACACTGCAAATAATCAGTATTTTTGTCTTGTATTCCAGAAGGAAAATATCTAAGCATCCTGAAAGGAATTCAATTCAAGCTCATTCAACAGCATTTGTGGCATATTGAGTACCACAAAAAATTATTTATTTTTTAAATCGAGGTTACAGTGAGGCACCTACAATAGAAGTGAATGGGGCCAATTTGTAAAGGGTTAAAAGGCAGAAATGTGAAGCTTATAATTTTATAAAAGCACTTAGATGAATTCTTCTGTTAAAGCACGTGTATTATTTGAGCTGTGAAGTTGTTCATATTGTCGTTTTTGCAGGATTACAGTTATGTCGTCATGGCAACAAAGTTAAATTTGGCTATAACTTTACACAGAAAATGTTAGTAAGCTATTTTATCACACTAAAATCATTTAAACATGCACATTATTTACATATTGTGGCTATACTTTTGTAACAGTGAGTATTTTAAGGTTTAGATTTTGTTGAAGCAGGGACAAGTCAAAATAAATGTTTGTGATAATCAATATTATGCCACAAATGCTGTTGATTGAGCTCAACTTGTATTGAACCCCGAATATTTCTTTAAAACAAGATGCATTTATATGAGAAGCAAAATTGCTTAAGATACAGTATTAAGAATATATCTAAGAACAAAGTTCAGTAAGTCAATTCATAAATTGTTATACTGTAAATAATATTTCTTGTTTTAAACCTCATTAATAAAAGTGCATAAATTAGATTTACACTTAAAACAAGAGAAAACTATTTGCCAATTGGGTAAGAAGAATACACTTAATTTAAGATATATAAAAAGTTTTAAAGGGAAATTCTGTCTTCATTTACTTATTTTACTCATGTTGTTCCAAACATAGATGACTTATTTTCTGCCATGAAACAGAAAAAGAGATGTTAAGTAGAATTATAGGGACAGACAGCCTCAGTCACTATTCATTTTCAAGGTATGGAAAAAAGATGAAATGAATGGTGAGTGAAGTTTACAGACTGGCCAACATCTCCTTTTACGTTCCACAGAAGAAAGTCATATGGGTTTGGAACAACATGAGGGTGAGAAAATGATTACAGACTTTCATTTTTGGATAAACTAACTTTAAAATCTTATGCAATTTTGCTTCTGAAGTAAATTGATCTTGTTTTAAGAATATTTAGATATTTTTACTGTAAAACAAGACAGATATTGGTTAAGAAAATGGTTTGTTATTTCAGTGTACGGTTGGTGCTGCTCCATATGTTGGCGTCCTCTCTTTGATCTGCGTTTTCCTCTTCAGTTTCAATCATTTTCTTTTAATCAACTGTAATTTGGCACTTTTTCCTTTAGAAAGTTCTCTTGTTGATGTAAAGGTAGAAAACGCAGTGTGTGTTTGCACATTGTTGTGATGGACAGAGAGTTTGGGACCATAACTGTTTCATGAACTCGTGTGTAAAAAAAAAAAAAGAGTACACTACCTCTATGTACCAAATATTTGCGTCCAGGGAAGTGCTTTCATGAGATGGACAGTGTGAGATTGAGTTTGTCTCACACATGAGTCTGCATTCTCTGCGTGTGTCTCTGAGAATACTCTGTAGGAGGGGTTGAATATGGAAATTGGGTGGAGCTAGTGTATTTCCCTGCACCAGTATCTTGCCCCACCCCTTGACTTGTCCCCACCCCCTGTCCCGTAGGATACATTTCATAGGCTTGTCCTGCTTCCAAAGGTGGGGCAAACCCCATCCTGTACTGAGGTGTCGTTGAATAAGTGTAGCTGTCAAAAGCTAGTGGATTGGTTGATTCCAGTAGGCCACGCTCTCCAGAATAGTCTGTGGTCTTGGAGACAGGGTTGGGTGGGGCTTGGATTTGTGACACCCTTGCAATTGTGTTAAAATGGGCGTATGTGTTGTGCGGCATTCGCGAAGCCGGGCGAGGCTCATAACGGCCTGTGGGTGCGGGATGTATGTTGGTCACTAGGCCGCCGGTTGAAGTGGAAACTGACGCAGGATAAGGTGGGCGGAATTCTTGATACAGAAGAGAGCGGGTTGAGGTGCGAACCTCGTCATGCGTCGTAGCTCGAACGTTGTAGTAGCCATTAGTAGGGTCCTGAAATGATAAAAAAAAATGACAGTAGTCCATCACTGTGCTGCACATGGGTGCATTTTTGTATGAGAGTTTGTCTATACAGTGTCAAGAAAGCTCCTTTCTTGGGTGTGCACATAGAGGTATATGTCTGGTCTATGTGCATGTGGACACCGTGTAGGTCTGAGTAAATCTCTGTGTATTTGTATAGCTCGTTATGTATGTTAGTGTACTCATTATGTGTGTATGAGTGGGGATGTTTGTGTATTTGTTAAATCAATGGGGCTTATTCATAAATACAATAGCAAAATGAATTTGTGTAAATCATCTGTAAATCCATTTGTACTGTATATTGTTGCATTCAATTAAATGGGACAAGATGCTTATACACCGATCAGCCACAACATTAAAACCACCTGCCTAATATTGTGCAGGTTCTCATTCTGAGATGCTATTCTTCTCACCACAATTGTGAAGAGCAGTTATTTGAGTTACCGTAGACTTAGTCAGTTCAAACCAGTCTGGCCATTCTCTGTTGACCTCTCTCATCAACAAGGCGTTTCCATCCACAGAACTGCTGCTCACTGGATGTTTTTTTTTTTCTTTTTTTTTTTGGGGCACCATTCGGAGTAAATTCTAGAGACTGTTGTGCGTGAAAATCCCAGGAGATCAGCAGTTACAGAAATACTCAAACCAGCCCATCTGGCACCAACAACCATGCCACGGTCCAAAGCACTGAGATCAAGTTTTTTCTCTATTCTTTCTTTCTTTTTTGTTTTTTTCCGTTTTCTCCCCAATTTGGAATGCCCAATTCCCAATGCACTCTGACTCACCTCAATCCGGGTGGCGGAGGACGAATCTCAGTTGCCTCCATGTCTGAGATGTCAATCCACGCATCTTATCACGTGGCTTGTTGTGTGCGTTACCACGGAGTCATAACACGTGTGGAGGCTTCACGCTATTCTCCGCGGCATCCATGCACAACTCACCACGTGCCCCACCGAGAGCGAACCACATTATAGCGACCACGAGGAGGTTACCCCATGTGACTCTACCCTCCCTAGCAACCGGGACAATTTGGTTGCTTAGGAGACCTGGCTGGAGTCACTCAGCATGCCCTGGATTTGAACTCGCCACTCCAGGGGTGGTAGTCAGCGTCAGTACTCGCTGAGCTACCCAGGCCTTCCCATTTTTCCCCTATTCTGATGGTTGATGTGAACATTAACTGAAGCTCCTGACCCGTATCTGAATGATTTTATGCACTGCACTGCTGCTACACAATTGGCTGATTAGATAATCTCATGCATGCTTGTTGGTGCCAGACGGGCTGGTATGAGTATTTCTGTAACTGCTGATCTCCTGGGATTTTCACACACAACAGTCTCTAGAATTTTCTCAGAATGGTGGCAAAAACAAAAAATATCCAGTCAGCAGCAGTTCTGCGGATGGAAACACCTTGTTGATAAAAGATGTCAACAGAGAATGGCCAGACTGGTTCGAACTGACAAAGTCTATCGTAACTCGGATAACTACCCTGTACAATTGTACTGATAAGAATAGCATCTCATAATGCTATTCTGAGATGCGGGTTGGCGCTGTTTTGGCGGCACGAGGGGGACCTACACAATATTAGGCAGGTGGTTTTAATGTTGTGGCTGATCGGTGTACATTTACAGTTGAAGTCAGAAGTTTACATATACTTGGGTTGAAGTCATTAAACCTCATTTTTTAATATTTTTTTAATATTTTTCATATTAGCAAACTATAGTTTTGGCAAGTCATTTAGGACATCTGCTTTGTGCATGACAAGAGTAATTTTTCCAACAACTGTTTACAGACAGATTGTTTCACTTTGATTATATCACAATTCCAGTGGGTCAGAAGTTTACATACACTAAGTTAACTGTGCCGTTAAGCAGCTTGGAAAATTCCAGTTAATTATGTCAAGCCTTTAGGCAATTAGCCAGTTAGCTTCTGATAGGCTAATTGGAGTCAATTGGAGGTGTACCTGTGGATGTCAGTGCCTCTTTGCTCGATATCATGGGAAAATCAAAAGAAATCAGCTAAAACCTCAGAAAAAAAATAGTGGACCTCCACAAGTCTGGTTCATTCTTAGGAGCAATTTCCAAATGCCTGAAGTTACCACGTTAAACTTTACAAACAATAGTATGCAAGAAAAAACACCATGGGAGCTCACAGCCATCATACCACTCAGGAAGGAGATGCATTCTGTCTCCTAGAGATGAACATAGTTTGGTGTGTGTAAGGCTGGCACCAGGATGTCTACACCCAAAAGGCTCTGTGAGAGCCAACGTCATAAAACTCTCACACAGAAGAGCATCTCCACCTGAGACAACACACCCTACTGAACAAGGACCATAAAACACAAATCTCACTCACATCTGCCCCCTCTCTCACCTCAGGTCACTTTCAGGTCACCAAAAACTAAGTTATGACTTATCCTATTCTGTAATATAAAAGGTTTTCTGATCATACATGTCTGGTATCATTCAAGAGGTCTCAGTGCAACTTGTAAAACAGTCTCATTCCCTTTCAGCAAAGTCAAATCACAAGTAAGATTTAAGAACTTAGTAAAATACTGTATTCTATCAGGGGCATGCCCCTCCCAAGACTCTCACAGGAAACAGATGCTATATGCAGATTAGGTGCATTCTTTGTAAACATCAAACAACCTACTCAATCACAAGTTTCAAAGGTCTACTTTCAACCCCCCAAATTGTAACCAAATCCTGAATAACATCAAACACGCACATCTGAAATAACAATAGAATCGTTTGGTACTTAAGGAGAGATGGCAAAGGAGCTCGGGGTGTCTGTATTCAGATCTCCCGCACAATTGCTGTGTGTAGTCTTCTGCAATTCTTATTCCTTATGTTTTAATAAATTTATCAAAAATTTTACGTTTTTAATTTGACTTATTATTGTCTAATTGGAATTGATGAATGTATTATTTTACCTGGTAAATAAATTGTTACATTTGAGTTTATTCTGATTTGCTCTGAAATTATTGTCTTTAGTAGATTACGTTAAATCCATGTTTCCACAAATCTACGACCAGGTTAGTAGCGGACTAAAGCTCAGTTCTGAGTGGAGCATGGGGCACACCGACTGAGACTTTAGAGCTCCGAGTACAAATTGGCATTAGTTCAAGTGTACTTAGAGTGTACAGGCTCGATATGGAATTTCCGTTTAGGACAACATGATGTTGTCGACCAAGCCTAAATAGGATGAAGTCTAAATTATTATTATTGTAATATTTTCTAGCTAAGTGTACATAGGAAACTATGGCGTGATTATATAAAGCTATTTTAACTTGGGTATTGTTGGTCAATCTTTGTAAATTTAGTGGTCATGACCTCTGGGTAGAAATAATGTTACTCTAATTAAGTGTTTACTATTTAAGGTGACTAAACAAAATACTTTTAGATAAAAGGGCAAGCATGAGCAGCCATCTAATTAGTATTTAGTCAATTGCTGTTTTATTGACCAATACTGGCGTATTTGTGACCGTGAGATCCGCGTACACGGCCGGCACGAGACTCTCTAAGCGACAGGAATCCGAATGAACGAGTTTAATATAAAATAGAGTTAAATACGATGATCAAATGTTAAACCAATTTGTATAATAATAATTAAGATTGGAACATAAATATATCCTTGGAAACTTTATAATTGGAGTCAGATAAAATAAACGGGGATCATAAAATGAATAATATAGTTATTTAATTGGAACGAAATAACTTAAACTTAATGCGCACGATAAGACAGAACACACAGGAGACCTTCAGCCACGCCACTGGATACCATCTTTGGGCCATCGGGTGGGCTACCCCTTACAGTGCGAAAAGTGCAAGTCAATCCCAGAACAACAGCAAAGGACATTGTGAAGATGCTGGAGGAAACAGGTAGACAAGTATCTATATCCACAGTAAAATGAGTCTTATATCAACATAACCAGCAAGGAAGAAGCCACTGCTCCAAAACCACCATAACAAAGCCAGACTACAGTTTGCATGTGCACATGGGGACAAAGATCTTACTTTCTGGAGAAATTTCCTCTGGTCTGATGAAACAAAAATTGAACTGCTTGGCCATAATGACCATCGTTATGTTTGGAGGAAAAAGGGCGAGGCTTGCAAGCTGAAGAACACCATCCCAACCATGAAGCATGGGGGTGGCAGCATCATGTTGTGGGGGTGCTTTGCTGCAGGAGAGACTGGTGCACTTCACAAAATAGATGGCATCATGATGAAGTTAAATTATGTGGATATATTGAAGAAACGTCTCAAGACATCAGCCAGGAAGTTGAAGCTCGTTCGCAAATGGGTCCCCAAGCATACCTCCAAAGTTGTGGCAAAATGGCTTAAGGACAACAAAGTCAAGGTATTGGAGTGGCCATCACAAAGCCCTGACCTTAATCCAATAGAAAATTTGTGGGCAGAACTGAAAAAGCGTGTGCGAGCAAGGAGGCCTACAGACCTGACTCAGTTACACCAGGTCTGTCTGGAGGAATGGGCCAGAATTCCAGCAATTTATTGTGAGAAACTTGTGGAAGGGTACCCAAAACGTTTGACCCAAGTTAAACAATTTAAAGGCAATGCTACCAAATACTAAAAAAGTGTATGTAAACTTCTGACCCACTGGGAATGTGATGAAAGAAATAAAAGCTGAAATAAATAATTCTCTTTACTTTTATTCTGACATTTCACATTCTTAAAATAAAGTAGTGATCCTAACTGACCTAAGACAGGGAATGTTTTCTACGATTAAATGTCAGGAATTGTGAAAAACTGAGTTTAAATGTATTTGGCTAAGGTGTATGTAAATGTCTGACTTCAGCTGTTTGTGTGTGTGTGTATATATATAATATATACACACACACACACACTGGCGGCCAAAAGTTTGGAACAATGTACAGATTTTGCAAAGAAATAGAAATTGGTACTTTTATTCACCAAAGTGGCATTCAACTGATCACAATTTATAGTCAGGACATTAATAACGTGAAAAATGACCATTACAATTTGATAAAAATGTTCAGAACTTCTTAAACTACTTCAAAGCTTTCTCATCAATAAATCCTCCATGTGCAGCAATGACAGCTTTGCAGATCCTTGGCATTCTAGCTGTCACTTTGTCCAGATACTCAGGTGAACATTTCATATGTAGCTGTCTTGTCGGGCACTTCTCACGCACCTTACAGTCTAGCTGATCCCACAAAAGCTCAATGGGGTTAAGATCCATTACACTCTTTTCCAATTATCTGTTGTCCAATGTCTGTGTTTCTTTGCCCAGTCTAACCTTTTCTTTTTGTTTTTCTGTTTCAAAAGTGGCTTTTTCTTTGCAATTCTTCCCATAAGGACTGCACCCCTGAGTCTTCTCTTTACTGTTGTACATGAAACTGGTGTTTAGTGAGTGGAATTCAATGAAGCTGTCAGCTGAGGACATGTGAGGAGTCTATTTCTCAAACTAGAGACTCTGATGTACTTATCCTCTTGTTTAGTTGTACATCTGGCCTTCCACATCTCTTTCTGTCCTTGTTAGAGCCAGTTGTCCTTTGTCTTTGAAGACTGTAGTGTACACCTTTGTATGAAATCTTCAGCTTTTTGGCAATTTCAAGCATTGTATAGCCTTCATTCCTCAAAACAATGATTGACTGAGAAGTTTCTAGAGAAAGCTGTTTCTTTTTTGCCATTTTTGACCTAATATTGACCTTAAGACATGCCAGTCTATTGCATACTGTGGCAACTTAAAAACAAACACAAAGACAATGTTCAGGTTAGTTTAACGAACCAAATAGCTTTCAACTGTGTTTGATATAATGGCAAGTGATTTTCTAGTACCAAATTAGCAACTTAGCATGATTACTCAAGGATAAGGTGTTGGAGTGATGGCTGCTGGAAATGGGGCCTGTCTAGATTTGATCAAAAATTACTTTTTTAAATAGTGATGGTGCTGTTTTTTACATCAGTAATGTCCTGACTATACTTTGTGATCAGTTGAATGCCACTTTGGTGAATTAAAGTACCAATTTCCTTCTGAAACAGCAAAATCTGTACATTATTCCAAAGTTTTGACCACCAGTGTCTATATATATATATATATATATATATATATATATATATATATATACATATATATATATATATATATATATACACAAATCCAATAAAAAGTATGTGAACCCTTTGGAATCAGCTGGTTTTCTGCATTTGTCATAAAATATGATCTCATCTTCGTCAAAGTCACTAGTATAGACAAACACTAAAGTGCTTAAGCTAACAACACACAAAGAATTATAATCTTTAATTTCTTGAACACATCCCATTAAACATTCACAGTGCTCTGGAAATAGTAAGTGAATCCTTGGATTTAATAACTGGTCAATCCATCTTTGGCAGCAATAACCTCAATCAAGCATTTCCGGTAGCTGTGGATAAGACCTGTACAATGTTCAGAATTAATTTTGGACCATTCTTTCTTACAGAACTGCTTCAGCTCAGTCATTTTCTTAGGATGTCTGGTGTGAACGCCTCTCTTGAGGTAATTCCACAGCATCTCGATTGGGTTAATGTCTGGACTCTGACTGGGTCGCTCCAAAAGGTGGATTTTCTTTTTTTTTAAGCCAGTCTGTAGTGGATTTGGTTAGATGTTTAGAGTCATTGTCCTGCTGCATCACCCAACTTCTACAGAGCTTCAGCTGGTGCACAGCCACTCTGACATTAACCTGTAGGATGTCTTGATAAACTTGGGAATTCATTTTCCCCTCTATGATGGCAAGTGGTCCAGGCCCAGAAGCAGCAAAGCAGCCCCAAATCATGAGGCTCCCTCCACCATACTTCACTGTTGGGATGTGGTGCCCTTTTTACGCCATACGTAGCGCTGTGTGTTCTTCCAAAACAATTTAACCTTAGTTTCAACAGTCCACAATACATTATCCCAATGGCGTTGAGGAGTGTCAAGGTAGTCTTTGGCAAACTTCAGGCATGCAGCAATGTTTTTGTTGGAAAGCAGTGGCTTCCTTCATGGTGTCCTGCCATGGACACCATGACTGTTTAATGTTTTCCTTATAGTAGACTCATGAACAGAGATGTTAACCAGTTCCAGTGATTCCTTCAAGTCTTTAGCTGTCACTCTAGGGTTCTTTCTTACCTCATTGAGCATTCTGTGGTGTGCCATTTGAGTCATCTTGGCTGGACGGCCACTTCTAGGGAGAGTAGCCACAACACTAAATCTTCTCCATTTATAGACAATTTGTCTAACTGTGGACAGATGAATATCTAAGCTCTTCGAGATACCTTTGTAACCCTTTACAGCTTCATGCAAAGCAACAATTCTTGATCGTAGGTCTTCTGAGATCTATTTTTTTGCAAGGCATGGTCCACGTCAGCTGATTCTCCTTGTGAATAGCAAACTCAAAATGTTTGAGGGCTTTTTATAAGTCAAAGTATCTCTAACCCACACCTCCAATCACATTTCATTAATTGTATGCCAGGTTTGGCAACTCCTGACTTAGCTTTTGTTGACGTCACTAGACTAAGGGTTCACATACTTTTTCCCAACATACACTGTAAATGTTTGAATGATGTATTTAATGTGTACAATAAAAACACAATAATTTGTGTCATTAGTTAAAACTGATTGTGATTGTTCATTATTGTAACTTAGATGAAGATCAAACCAGATTTTAAGACAAATGTATTCACAAATGCAGGTAATTCCAAAGGGTTCACATATTTTTTCTCACCACTGTATATAGAACCTCTGACCCTCCCTGACACAAGCGGGTTAATGTTCCTATGGCTTATTTACCACTATGAGCATATTAAACTGAGTGAGGAGAAAGTATTTTAGCTGATAATTGTGCATGCATCACCTTTCAAGGCATTTTATGTGTGTGTGCACAGCCTGCATGTGTCGGCTCTGTTTCTTACCTTGGGCTCATACTCCTCCACCTTGGGCTCCAGCGTGTCACTTTGCAAGTCTTGCTTCATGTCCATGTCGTCTTTGAAAGGCTGGGTGGAGGGAGAGAGGGAGACAGAGGGAAGAAACTAAACCATCAAACAACAAAACACACACACAGAGAGAGGGAGGAAGAGAAGGAGGGAGGGGGAGGGAGGAAAACAGGATATCAGGTTTATCAGAATTGAACAATAGATGTTCTTTAGTTTGTGGTGGAACAGGCAAGAAAGTGTCTTTTTTTTTTTTTTTTTTTTTTTATACCTGTAAAAGAGCACCCTTTAGAAAATAACCCAAGAAATTTGTAAATTCCAAAAGTAAAATGCTTGCTGTTCATTAACCTTATGAACCTCAGGCATAGTACAGAAATAGTAAGAAAAGCTGCTGACCACAAAATAGTAAGTCTGACCTTAAAGGATTAGTTCACCCAAAAATGAAAATTCAGTCATTGTTTACTCACCCATGTGTTGTTATAATCCTATATGATTTTCTTTCGTTTTCTTAACACAAAAGGAGAAATTGTGAAAAAAAATTAGTGCTCAGTGATGCCGTAAAATGGCAGTTTATGGTTTCTACCTCTTCAAGCTTCAAAAGAAGGCAAAAGAATAATTCAGAAGTCTAATAAATTATTCCATGTGACTCATGATTGTTATGAAAGCATACGATAAGGTTTGGTGAGAAACAAACCAAAATCAAATGTATTATTTAGTGAAACTGCTGACCGACCTTTGATCTCCTGTGCACGTTCATGATAGGGCATGAGAGCAACAGTTCACGCAGCCCCCCGTGATATGGAGCGTTCAAGTGAAAACCCGTTTTGTTTATCTAAAAACAGGTCAGCCTCAGTGATAGTGACAAAAGAACACAACACAGCTGCACAAAAACCAGAGAACAAAACTTACTAAACATTAGGGATGGGCGATACCACTTATTTTCTTTTCGATCCGATACCAAGTACTTTTAGGCCAATATCGCCGATATCGCTACCAATACCAATACCTCTATTAAATTGAATTTTTACAAATTCTTTGGATAAAATGAGTAACTGTATTATTACTTACATTTTTTTATATATTTATGGGCCTAAACAGAAAATAGGCTTTGTTTACCCTTTAAAAATTAGTTAGTATAAGCCACATATAAAACCTCAAAATGAACCATAGATATTAACTCTGAATTTAAATAAACCTGTAAAAATTGTCAAACAAGCCGATTATAATAAATGTCACATCTAGGTCTGTCATTACTTAGTCTGAATAACTCCAGATGCTTTTTTTCTGTCATTACCTCAGGAAAGCACTGCTCCCTCTTTGAACAAGCGCTATGACTGAAAGGGTGTGCGCTGTCTGATTGCTAGTGTATTTTAGCATTTCTGCACGTCAAGATGAGCGGAAGTAAAAATAGTTCTGGTGCTATGCAACAATTTGCTCATATAATTATTTTTTTCCCACTTCGAAGCTTATGAGATGCATTCATTTTCATGTAAACTAAATAATCAGATCACTTGTTAAAAAACGTAAGAATCGATATTTTTATGTGAGGATCGACATTCTTGATACCGCATCAGTATCGGAAGTATCGATACTTTAGTATCGATCCGCCCATCCCTACTAAACATGTCTGAAGAGTTTGTATTTGAAGAATAGATACATTTCTATTCCCAGCCATATTTGTTTGAACCAGAGTCCTCAGTCAAAGAGAGAGATGTCTGTCACCTCTTCTCCATTATGAACCAGTGAGTATTTGTGACAGACCTGAGGAGAGTGAGACCTCTGCAAAAACATTCGGTAACTGTAAATTCTCAGCCAATATCAAGTAGTTTTTAACCGGCTTATGATATGCTGGCTTTATATACTGTTATGAGAATGTTTGTGGACCAGTGCCAGTTCACAGAGGACAGGGTTACAGTCGTGATGCCGAAAATAGAAAACGAGTGATCTAAAGAATGTACCATCGCTCGTCACGGCTGGTTAGGACAAAAACTCTGATTAACATAGAAAAAATACCTTTTATCGTGTGTCGTTTGCCGTCAGGTTAGGACATGGTGTGACTGTGGCTGCCTGTAGCCTCTGTAGACTCAAAAATTAAGGCTGGGCATAGAAATGTATCAATTCTTCGACTACAAACTCTTTAGACATGTTTAGTCATTTCTGTTCTCTGGTTTTTGTGCAACTGTGCTGTGTTCTTTTGTCACTATTGCTGTGGCGGACCTGTTTTTAGAGAAAATAAATGAGTTTTCGCTTCAGCGCCCCATGTCACGAACTGTGTGAACTGTTGCTCTTATGCCCTATCATGAATGTGCACAGGAGATCAACAGCCGGTCAGCAGTTTCACTAAATACATTAGATTTCGGTTTGTTTCTCATCAAACCTTATCGTATGCTTTCATAACAATCATGAGTCTCATGGAATAATTTATTAGACTTCTGAATTACACTTTTGCATTCTTCTTTGCATTACATTTTTCACAATTTCTCCCTTTGGGTTAAGAAAAAGAAAGAAATTCATATAGGTTTATAACAACACAGGGGTGAGTAAACAATTACTGAATTTTTTTATTTTTGGGTGAACTATCCCTTTAAATCAGACAACCTGGAAGTTCAGCTTTTGCTAATGATACTCACGGAATATAAAGCCTTTACCATTCGTGTTGCCGTGGAGGCGCTGGCGGTCTCCTCCTCAAGACTGTGTGTCTCCTTGTTAACCGTTTCCACCTTAATGTCTGGCTTCAACGTGACTCCACGACGACCTGTAAATGCAACAGTCAAGTTATTTGTATTTTCATAGCAGATCACTGACATAATGACATCATTAATGAAATAATTTAATACTTCCATTAAATAACAACATTTCATAGGAATGACCTGTAGACTAGAGCAATATGTATGGTTTATTTAGTTGTATCAGTACAGTTTTGTCCTGGAGTATCAGTACTTTATATTAAGTGTCATACTCCATTGCACGTCAGCCTGGAAGCATGATTGTGATCTCATTCATATTACTGTTACCTTGGATTGAACTTGCAACCTTTGTGTTAGCAAGCTAGTTCCATAACTGTAAGTATTCTAATAATTATTATTCCCTGTTTTACCTAGGTAAAACTGATATTTTGTATTTGATATTAGTTGATCCTAAAGTTGCAATAAAAGAAGAAAATTATTTTACCAAGAATGATTTACTATAATTTACCAAGGATTTTTTTCTTGCTGTCTCCTAGCCACAAGATGGCATCAAACTACATAATGTCCAATCGAGTAGTATCCACTTAATTATTTATTGTTTTATTTTTTTATCCAATTTTTAGAGTATTGCCTTTTAATGCACTTGTATTTTCATTTTTATAATCTTTTCTGAATCGCAATGATAATCTGGATAGATTTAACACAAACAAATTCACATGGAGCACAAGCCACACACACAGACTGTGTACTCACTGCCTTTGCGTTGTCGATAAAGATAGAATATCAGAGCAAACAGGAGGAGAAGCAGCAGAATGGAAGATCCAACAGATCCACCTGCTATTACACCTACAGGCACTATATCTATGTGAGAGAGAGACAGGTATAAAACCTACAGACACTATTGATAAAAGAGAGAAAGAGATGGGTATATAGCCTACAGATACTAAATCTTAGAGAGAGACCGGTAGTAGGTCTATAGACATTATATTTGCCATATAGAGTTTTTGTATCTGCTTTTGTATCCACTGTGTACGTGTGTCCTGACCTGTTTCCTCTAGGGTGATGATCATGGTTCCTGGTCCAAACGCATTCCATGCAGTGCAGTTATAAGTGGACTGGAAGTCAGATTCCATGACGTTATTGATGGTGAGAGTCGAGAGAACAGCGCCCCCCTGTGACGTAGGTCTGCTCTGTTCCACTGTGTATCTCTCTAACAGTGTCCCTCTCTCTTTTTCCCACACATTCTCCTTCCAGGCCCAAACCTGTAGAAAAAAACATGCATGCATTCAAAAACACACATTAGTAAACAGTGACATGTGAAAGTAATATTTTAATTAAAATCAGAGACTATTTAGCAGAGACGGGCCACTTCTCTTAAAATTAATGGGAGAAATTGGAACACCCAACGGTCAGCAGATGTAGAAAGGAAGTCCAGCCTTACAGGTAAAAGAGCCAATCAACTTTTAAATCAGTGGTTCTCAAAGTGTAGGGCGCGCCCCGTAGGGGGGGCGCAGAGGTATTGCAAGGGGGGCGTGGAAGACTGACCCATCCTCAAATCTTGTTCACTTTCACACATTCAACAAAAATAGTGAAAATACACATTAGAACCGATGTGCGCAAGTTCTTTTCCTCTGCTTTTTCTCCTGCCTTGTTTAAACTTTAGCCTGGCACCGCAGCACATCCTGCTTGCGCAGATACTTGACAGCCCAAGGCACTTATGTCAGGTGCTCTCATGTAAACAAGGACATTCTTGTGTGCGCACCATTTTCAAATGAGTGACAAGGTGAATTGACACTTAAAATTCGGTCTGTTTCTCATATGGCTTCAGAAGAATTGAAATCTAAGGCACAAGTGTTATGGACGACTTTAATGGCGCTTTTATGTGTGTTTTCTGAGCTTGGACAGCCACAAACACGATCTTCTTGTCCCTCAATTTTGTGTTTCACGGTTGAAAAAAGTCATACTGATTTTGAACGTTGAGGGTGAGTAAATGATGGCAGAAAGGTCTGTTTTTATTCAAATTTATCAGTAGCATTAATCAGGTGCAAATTATTGTCCAGAGGTCCTGACCACTAACGAAACAGCGCGTAGACAGCACTGTCACGTGATACTTGTTACTTTTTCAGCTCTGGCTAGGATGTGACAATCACAGTCAATTATTATTACTGGATGAGGATTTAAAAAAAAAAAAAAAACTTTTATAGAGACTGCTGAAGCTTACTTCCATTCATAGGTATGATTCATTGCAGATAGGAGCTGCACTTTCATGACTGGAAATAGCTTCCCGAGAGCGTTCCAAAGATGGCTGCAAGTGAACTAACTTGCTAGAAAGACTTTGATTGAAATACAATGGGGCATACACACACACACACACACACACACACACACATACAAGGTTATTTAGCTAAATGAGGGCACACTAATATATAAAGATAATTACAAATTGCTACAGACTAAACATGTGGTGGCTGGTGCTTTTCGAAAGCAGACAGTTTTTGGTATTTGCACTGTTGCTTCCGAAGCTTCTCAAACTATTACTCAAACAGTGAAATTACTTAACGGAAATAATTACATAAGCTCAAAACTGTTTGTTTTTTTCCCCTCTCTCTCAACAAAATAGGCAAAAAATCTAATTATGAAAGTTGAAATAGATTTGTCACGCCAGATTGAATATAACTGCGCCTGTATCTGCAAGCTGCTTCACACACTGTCATTCATGTACAGCATCATTTCAGTTATTGTTTTTTGTGAAGTCCCTCCCATTTGAGAGCCCAAACAATCATCATATAGAGAAGCCAGGCTTCCAGGCAGGACAAAAATACATTGAAAGCCCAATTTCTAATAGACAATCAGATTCTCATGAAGCTACCACAGACTCCCAGAAAAGAACAGTGTCCGGACGGGAAACAAAATGACGTGTTTAGAGCCTTTCGTCCAATCAACATCGACCTTTTGCGCCATTGATTTGAATGTTACAGGTATCTGCCTTAGACTTCCATTGACAAATGGCTTCAATAGCGCACTATGTGTCGTGCGTCCACTGGCTTCTATGGACATATTCATATAGAAAAAAAGTTGATTACATTACTTGAACAAGCAGAGTCATAGTGATGTGTGATATTTAACACTTTTATTCGCTAAAATATTGAAATGCACATAGAGTAATAGGTAATTTATTATGATTATTTATTTATTTATAGATGATTAATTTTAGGGGAAGTCGTGCTTCCCGTGTAGTCTGAAAATGATCACCACAAAGCCTAACCCTACCCCTAAAAGTAAACGTTTTGCATTTTTAGAATTTAGAAATCAGTTTTTGCTTTATTTACAGTATAACTCTTTCCAATCAAGGACACCCCCAAACTGAGCTTTTGTCAGATTAAGCTCACTTTTGTGGACAATTTTGTCCTCAAACTATAGCTCAGTACGTACACACAGACATGCACACATTAGTAAACAGTGAAATGTGGTCATACAAAGTTGTTACATTCACATTACTACACATTACTCTTTCTGTCTCTCTTTCTCTCTCTCTCTAACACACACACACACACACACACACACACACACATATGGACAAGGGTTCACAGGCACTAACACACTTTTAGGATTTTGCTCTGAACTGTGGAAGAGCAGATACTTCATACAAAATGAACAACACTCCATCAAATATTCACAGCGCTAATGTCCCTCTCAACCGAACAACAGAGTGAGCGAGAGAGGGGATGCGACAGAAAGGATGAGAGGATGAAGAACAAAAGCATACGACCCTTTCCTTTCCTCACCTTCCTCATTAATTACATTATTTATTATTTCATAAGTACTGTCTTCACATTAAGGCCAGTCATGTTGTGCCATGTCTCATTATCCAGAGAGCAGTCAGAGAGAGACAGAGAGATAACTTATATGTGCATTTATAACTAAACTTCTACTCATTTTGACAAGTATTGCACTCTATAATTTTGACTACTATTATTGTAGTCTTATTTTTCATCTTGTTTTGTTATTAACTTTTTTAAATTTATGTTACCTTTGTGTAATATATTTGGGACATTTTCCCTAGTGGCCACTAGAGGTCGCTAGGAGGTTTAAGACTTTTAGTTTGAAGTTTGGATTTTGGTTTTTGGTGTGTCTCTGTTCTCTGTGCTCCCCTTTGTTGCTCCCAGGTGTGTCTTGTTAATTAATCTTGTTAACTTTGTTAAGTCTTGTATATATAATGCCTTCATGTTTACTTTGTAGGCCGTAGTGTTTTCTGTGTCCCAGTTTCTTGTATTTATTGTCATTTTAGATTTGTTTAAAGTTTTATTAAATGCTGCGATTAGATCCACCTTTCTTACATTGGCATTCATTATGCTTTGTAAATTACTACTTTTATTCCTTTAACAAATTCACGCAAAAATAAAAATTCTGTCATTTACTCTCCCCATGCCATTCCACACCTGTATGGCTTTCTCTCTTCCGTTGAACACAAAGGGCAGAATTATAGCCTCATTCACTTTCATTGCATCTTTTGTCCATATGATGAAAGTGAATAGTGACTGATGCTCTCAGTCCCTTGAATGTATCATTTTAAAGTTTTATAGAAGTCATTTGCGTTTAGAACAACAAGAGGGTGAGTAAATGATGTCAAATTAAAATAAGATGATTGTGATTTTATTTGACTTTTTTTTTTATTGTTGATATTGTTGGCACTTAGAGTTATTCTGTTACTTATTCTGCACTACTTCTGCACTGCTTTGGCAACATGAATGTACTATTGTTGTGGATTAATGGTACAATACATGTACCATTTTGATGAAAAGGTGTTTGAAGCGATAAAGAGGAGGATGGATACAAGGATAGGTGGAGGGAAGGAAAGAGAGAGAGAGAGAGAAGTAAAAGAGGCAAAGCGTTGAGTAAAGTGCTGAGATTGTTAAAAGCTCACTCATTTGTCTGTCATGTTTTGTCATCTGCTGGTGATAATCGACACTGAAAGGTACAGGACTTCTTTTTCTCCCCCCTCCCGTCGGCTTACCTCATCTTTCATCTCTCATTTAATATCTACTTGACCTATTTATTTCATGCTTCCTTTGACATTGCAGTCTCTCACTCTTTCTATTACACACACAGTTTTCAATCAGGTCTAGTGTGAAGATTATGATAAAATAACATACAAATGTACAGTAGGAATCACCAAACTAGCACAGAAAAGTCATTTTGTATATTTCAGAGGCACCATGTCCTAAAAGGAATATTCTGGGTGAACAAGTTAAGCTCAATCAACAGCATTTGTGGCATAATGTTGATTACCACAAAATTATTTTGACTCCTACTTGCTTTAAAAAAGCAAAATCATGATTACAGAAAGGCACTTTCAATGGAAGTGAATGGGCCAGTCTATAAACACTCAAATATACAAGATATAGCCACATTATACATGATTTAAATCACTAACCTTATATGTGAAAAGTAATATCCAATGTTGCAACTTTGTTGTCATGACAACGAAACCCTGTAATCCTGGTATTGGATATAACTTTACACAGATAAGGTTAATATGCGATTTTATCACTAAACTAACTTTTGAAATGTGTATTTTAGCGTTTATAAACTGGCCCCATTCACTATTATTGTACGTTTCTTATGTAATCGCTTTTATTTTATAAACGAGGGGCGAGTCGAGATTAATTTTTGTGGTAATCAACATTATGCCATAAATGCTGTTTATTGAGTTTAACTTGTATTGAACCTGGAATATTCCTTTTAAGCTGCTGTGTGTAATTTCTTTGCCATTAGTGGCACCAAACAGAGATTAAATATTTATTATTGTTTCCATACAGGTTTCCCAACACTCCCATGCATTTGCCATTCTTCCACTGAACAAAGTAGTCCCTCCTCAAAAAGATGATTTAGACAAATGTACACTTTTAAAAAGTGTATTTCACTTTTGTTATGTACAGTAAGTGCTTTAACAAAAATTTGAACTGCACATTTCAACTTTTACACCCTCTAGGCTTCCATTGTAAGTGAGCACATCAAAATGATTGTCTCTGGTAATCCATAGCATGCTAAATTCTGTAGACTGTTCTTAGACATTAAGTTGTGAATATCCTTGAATTTTTTTTTAAGCTCCAGGGATGAAATGCTGTAAAGATATATGTATATGTATATGTTGAGTAGGATTTCAACTCACAATTTTGTCTGGTAGAGGGGTGCTGGCAATGTAGCACTTGATTTCTCCCTTCTCTCCTCTCACGGCATACTGGATTGACTCGCTTGAGATAATTGGAGGTCCTGGACAGCCAATCAGATCGTAAGAGATGCATATCATGCTGCCCGCTTTTTTTTTTAGCTGGCTTATCAAGGTGTTTAAAGTGACAATTCACTCAAAAATTAAAATGCTGTCATTATCTACTCACTACCCTTTTGAGTTTTTTTTTTTGTTTTTTTTTCATGGAAAACTAAAGTCAATAGCTCAAAGAATGTCCAGGGTGCTCTTTTCTATACAAAAACACAAAGTGGATGGTGACATTGGCTGTGAAGCTCCAGAAAGAACAAAAAAGTACAATAAACGTGGTCCATAAGAGTCATGTAAAATATTCTAGGTCTTCTGAAGACATTCAATATCTTTGTGTGAGGATCAGACTAAAATGTATGTTTTTATTTATTGAAAACTTTGCCTTGAATCCAAGCTCTAAAATTTGGGTAATTTCCAGATGTTCAAACCTGGGGCCTTCACATGAGGTGAGCAACATGAGGGTGAGTAGAATTTTAATTTTGTGGTGAACTATGCCTTTAAACACCACAGATCATTTCATTTACAGCTGTGTAAATATGTTTGAATTGCAGGTTCACTCATGTGTACAGTATATTTGCAAAAGAGTACTTTTGTGTAGCTTATATGTACATGTGTGTGTGTTACTGACCATTGACAGTGAGTGTGACCTCTGTCTCTCCGACGCCGATTCTGGGCACGATAGCTTTACACACATACTGCCCTGCATCTGCCTGACTTACGGACTTCAGGAATAACTGATTACTATTACTGAGGACCTGAAGAAGGAAGAAGAAAGAGAAAGAGTGGAAAACAGAAAGATAAGCAGCGTTAAAGAGTGGGCAGGATCGTAAAGAGGGAAAGAAAACAGTTAGCGTTTGCCATTTTTAAAATGTTTCTTGATGAATAGTAGGGTATGTCTTTTTGTGTGGGTTTAGCAGACCCCATAAAAACATCCTCTTGAACCTGCTAAGAATGATGAATAATGATTTTGTCGTGTGTGTGTTTATTTTCTTTTTGTATAGTCTAAGAGCATATAAAGGGTTTGGTGTGTGTTCTTCCTTGTTGAAAAGACCAGCACTGCTAGGCATCAGCATACTTTATGTTGTGTAATTTGGAAGCTGGTTCCCAGCTTGGAATGCTAGTGTCTCTGTAAGGCTTCTTAACTAGCTTAACCAGCAAGACTAACATGAACAACATGGCCACTAGGTAGACCAGCAACAAACCAGCAATAACCAGCTTGGATGAGCATGGAAATTCATGCTGATCTAAACTGGTCATTTTAGCAGGGTTGACACAGGCAATGGGTACAGCTAGTGTACATCTGCCATACTACATTATTTTTTGGTAGTGCATTCTGTAGGGTGTATGGTGTATATCTAGTGTACACTCTCACCATACTAGAGCCCTTCTTGGTCCATGTGAGGGTGAGTGGAGGATTTCCTGCCCACTTACAGTTGAGAGTGACATCAGAGTCAACATCAACTGTTACAGGCCTTGGCTCCACCACTAGAATTGGACCAACTATGAGAGAGAAAAAGACATGAACAGAGGAATCAATGGTAATGGATGAGTGAATGAAAATATTACATAACTAAGTATAAGTGGAAAAAAAAAACAGAGACACATGCATACACATAATTGCTCACACACATATCCAAAGACTAGTGCAAAATGGTTTTATGTGCAATGGATTGTGAAAATTGTTGCTGGAATTTTGCACACTAGCTGCAGAATATATTCAGTCTATAAATAAGCCATTAGTAGGGTGATTTCCCCCCAAAATGAAAACATAGCATAATGAACTCTCTGGTACTAGATGTGGATGGGTGGGTGGATGGATGGATGAATAAAGAAGAAAATGGATGGACAGATAAAGAGGAGGATGCACGGATGAAAGGAAAGGATGATAGATGGATGGCGGGATGGACGGAGAGGATGATATATGGATGGATGGAGGATGGTGATGATATATGGATGATGAAGAGGAGGATAGATGGATGGAGGATGGTAATGATGTATGGATGATGAAGAGGAGGATGGATGGATGGATGGAGGGGAGGATGGACGAATGAATGAATGAATGAAGAGGAGGATAGATAGATGGATGGATGGACGGAGAGGACAATATGTTGATGGATGAAGAGGTGAATAGATGGAGAGGATGATGGATGGATAGATGAATGAAGAGAGATGGATGGATGGATGGATGGATAGATGAAGAGGAGGATGGATGGATAGATGGATGGTTGGATTCAAGAGATACTCACAGTGAACGTCCACCAATATACTGACGTTAGTGCTGCCCACTGCATTAAAGACCAGGCAGGACACAGGCTCAGTGAAGAACGAGTGATCTGCTGTTGTCTCAAACACACTTTCTCTCGCTCCATCCAGAATCACACCTCCTTTAGCCCACCTACAACACACACAGGCATATTAAGCACAGCACACCACTGACAACAGCATTTACTCCCACACAACACACACTAACCTGTAGCCCATAATGGGAGGGTTGGCAGTGGCCTGGCAGGTGAAAGCAACTCTCTCTCCTTCTAAAACAGAGCGAGGCTCTATGGACAGAATGACAGTGGGAGGATCTGAAGAGATAGAGATCATCAGGTTTCTGTTTTTGCTTTGGATGTACAGTATGCTAGCACAGCAGAGTGAGTAGATGTACACACACAAACACTTACGGTGGACGTTGAGGGTAGCAGTGGCTCTTTTCCCTAGAGGGGCAGCCAGATTTGAGGCCATGCAGGTAACATTTCGTCCTGTGTCTGTGTCTGCTGGCAGTATCTCCAGAAAACTCCGCGTTGTCACTCTCTTTCTGTCTGCTAACAGCTCCTGAGGGGGTTGGGGGATTGAGAGATAGAGGCCATTAATAATGAAACTAACTGCATTTGTGTTAGGAATGCTGTACATTCATTCACTTTGAGTTTTCATTGTTGTTCTTACAAATGTATGTTTCTGCATGTTTTTCACTTGTATGTCTGTGATCTTAATGTTCACAAATGTCTGTTCATTGTTAATATGGCAATAGCTAGGGGACAAAATTGACTAAAACTGACACAACCTATTTTCGGGACACTTTGGAACATCCTCAACTGGAAATCTGATTCATAGAGTAAATACTGTATTTTTATTATTTCTTTTTTAATGCAGGACGTTTTCTTTAGAGGTAGGTTTAAGGTGTGGGTTAGGTTTAGTCTATAGTAAATTCAGTTAGCTTTCTATAAAAACAATAGAAGTCTATGACATGTCCTCTGCTAAGTAACTTATGTGTGTGTGTGTGTGTGTGTGTGTGTGTGTGTGAGAGAGAGAGAGTGAGTCTTCACTCACGGTGCTGGTATGAGCTCCCTCCACTATAATTCCATCTTTGTACCATTCTATGGTTGACATTGGCTTTGCTCCTCTAGACACACAGGTGAGGTTATATGAGGTTCCTGCAGTCAACAGGATCTCTGGAGAGCCTTCAATTACAGGACCTTCAGGGGGGACTACACAGAAAGAGAGACAACAAAGCTGAAGGTGACCTGCACACTGTGATAACATTTTTATATTTTAGATTAAATATTTATAAACACTTAGTATGTTCAGTACATGATATACAAAATACCATTGACACCACCAATATGAGAAAAAACATTTTGTGCTCTGTGTACATTGTGTTCTACATATTTAATGTGTGGAATTTGTGTTACAGCATTGTTGTGGTACAAACACTTCAAGATTTTTATAATTAAACCATTGTGCGTGGTAACGTGAGCATAAAGTGATTTGATTTCTCAATAGTGAATGTGTAATGGCAATGTACACCTTTGTACATCATGCCAGTAAAGCTTTACATATAAAAAGGAGACATAGAGAGAACAAAGGCAGCAGTGTGGCTCTTATTAGTGTCCCTACAGAACAGTTCATATAGAAATTAGAATGTACTGTGTATCAGTGGCTACGCTTGGAATGGAATACTAGCTGACTACATACTGTGCAGTATGTACTGTATACTGCATACTATTTGCAATTATGCATGTGTACATTTATTAAAAATCAAATTGCTGTTGACATTTAGGTCGGAAATACATTGTCACATGACTTCATAACGCTGCACATTTAATTCAGCGAGTGGTTTTCCACTATTGCAGACAAAAAAAAGTATGCTATTTTGCATTTTTGATCCAATTTAATGTAATAAAGTCAAGCAAGTGATGTTAAAGTTATGGCTGATATCCCTTTTGATTAATTAATCACACTGCAAATTGAAGATTAAATTGACAGCATTGTGGAATATTCTGCACATTGTGCTGTTGTATACAACATGCATACAGAACGTTTCCATACTGCGCATAGCATATTAGTACAAATAGTATAATAGTATGCTATTTTGAACATAGTCATGTGTACTCACTCAGAACAGACAATTTGGCTCTTCTAGACCTCAGAGCGGCTTCTGTGGCCTGACACTCGTACAGCGAGTCATCTGACAAGTCTGCTGACGTAATCTCTAGATTATACTGTCCAACATCCATTATACGCAATACACGATACCGCGGCCATGCTGAAAAACACACATGCATGTTGTTGTTATACACGCCATCAGGCACGTGCACACATAGACATCAAAGGGGGCTTGAGCACCTGCCCTTTTTCTTCCTCGAGAGAAAGAGCCCTTTTTTTCTGGGGTGCTTTTATTTATTTTATTTTTTATAAATGAATATATGTATATATATTCCTGTTTGCGCAGAGCTTCCCTGTCAAACAAATATATTTATTGAATAAAAAAATCAAAATCGTGTTCCGATGCCCTCTCTCTCTTCCTCCTCATCTCCGTGCAGCAGTGCAGCACACATCGGCACATCAGACACACAGACAGGCAGACAAGCAGCAGCCCCTCCCAGCTCCTATCCCAGTTGTGTTTTTCTTGGCTTGTGTGGAGGTGAGTGGTGATGAACAAAAGACTAAGCTACCAGTGCCTCGACTTAACAGCTAATTAGCCAAAAGACAGATATAGTTAACTTGTGTCTTGCTAACATGCATGGCTAATGTAATAAGTTAGCTGAAGTTTAGCTAAGGCAATATATCATGGCCATACAGGCTAATGTACTGTACTTAATGGAGACACTACAGGTGAATACAGTCAAATTTGTGTCTAATAACATCATCACAATCGCCACATTGATATGCAAATTAGGTGTTAACTAATTAAAATGTGCTAATTTGCATAAATTTGACAAGGCACTGCAGGTGAATAGGATAAACAAAATAACTAAAGCATATCACCACAGAACTTCCCCAGTTAATGACGTACATCAAGAGTCTTTTCCCCTGAAATGTTATGTTTAAATATGCAGATTAGCTTGTTTTGGTTAATTTAGAAGAAATCTACAGATGCAAACAGATGGAGGGTAGTAGGCTTAAAACAAACACCATCTAAATGTGTGTTTTGGAAGTTTTCTTTCCATTAGAGTAAAAGAAGACATGGAAGCAAAATAGACCAAAATCTCAAAATTGACCACTACATGAAAAAAGTGTCCTGCCTTAAACAGTAACTTCATAATTTTGATCGTAGGCTCCTCATCTAATAACTATCCATTCTATTAGTTTGTTGTATGCTGATAGATCTTTACATGATACAGAGAGCCCTCCCTCAAATGTGAAACTAAGTCCTTGTCACCATCAGTTATTGTGTGCGCGCGCGCATGTGGTAAGTGTAATTATAATAGCAATAATAATAATAATAATAATAATGTATTTGATCAATACATTAATGTATCCAGGCAATTCAGTATTATGTTGCTTGGCTGCACAATGCCAAAAAAAGAAAGGATACAGAAGAGGCCTATATTTAGGCCTATAAATATATTTAACATTTTGTTTAAAAAAATTATTTTTTTAAATAGATAATTATGAGAAGTGCCCTTTTTTTCCACTTGAGCCCCTGCCCCCCAAAATGTCTGTGCTCGTCCCTGCTCGCCATCACATTATAGACAATAAACTGCCATCTCTGGGTTTCTTGCATGTGTCATTGTGGATTGGGCAAGTAATTCTGTTTTTTGTAAAAATGTATGCTCTTTCCTTTCCTAATGATGCTGTTAAGACTTCTCTGTAAGTGCTGGAAAATTCCCAGCATAATCCGTATACGCTGTTAAATTCATAATAATTTTTTCTTGAATGCATGAGTGTCCCTGTTTTATGGATATTATTTCAGCTCATTATTAATATACAGCTCAAATGTATTCTACAAATGGAAAAAAAACTCAAGATAACATACAGTTTTAAAACCCCCATACAGATTTCCACCAAATAAAATTTAGTTTATTAGACAATCAGTGTAATTATATATACACGCTGCATTTACTGGCAAACACACTTATTCACATCTTTTGTTGTGACTTATAGTACACGTGTTCTTCAGCAGAGGGCAGCACTCCAGCACATTGGCATTCTGACTGCACACACTCTCTCTCTCTCTCTCTCTCTCTCTCTCTCTCACACACACACATTATGACATCATTGATCTGGATACCAGGAGGACAAAGTATTGGCAATGATTACATCATCCTTTAGCTCAACCAATCACCAAGCAGACGTTTAACCTGTGCGTGTGTTTGCACTTCTATATGTGTATGTGTCAGACATTAGAGCGCAGACAAAAGATCAACATGTCTAAAAACAGACAAAAAGGGAGCGAAACAGAGGACAAAGAGACAAAATAGCAATGTCTGGACAATGAAAGAAAAACATATGAATTAATTCTAACATAATTTTTTTAAAGGAGGGGGAACATTTACATCTCATGGCCAAAAGTATGTGGACACCCCCTTCTAATTAATGGATTTGGCTATTCCAGTAATTTCCAGTTTGGGGAGGAATTTTTTTTGTTCTAGTATGACATTGTCCCTGTGCACAAAACGAGGTCCATAAAGAAATGGTTTACTGAGTCTGATGTGGAAGAACTTGATTGGCGTGCACAAAACTGGTGATCTTTGAGATGAACCCCAACATAAGTGCCTGATCTCACTGATGCTCTTGTGTCTGAATGGGAGCAAATCCCTGCAGTCATGTTCCAACATCTTCCCAGAATAGTGGAAGCGCTATGGCAGCAAAGGGAGGAATTATTGCCCATGGTTTTGAAATTAAATGTTCAACAAGCATTTAAGGGTATGTTGTTTGGGTGTGCACATACTTTTGGCTATGTATTGTATGTTTTATTGACATGGTCCATGTTAGTGTGATCGATTGATTGCGTGTGTTTGTGTGCTCACCCCTCAGGTCCTCTCCGATGCCAAGAGCGAGCCCGTCTTTGGTCCATTGTACAATGCCGGTGTAGTTGAACACCACACAGGACAGAACCACTCTCTCCCCAACCACAACAGACTGGTCTGCAGGCTCCTGTGAGAACCGCGGACCGCAAAATACTGAGAGACACAGACAAAGAGAGAGAGAGAGATGTGAGGTTCCGCCTTAAATGTCTATATGTACAGTATATAATGTATACTGTAAAATAAAGGGTTAGTTTATCCCCCCCCTTTTTTATTGTATGACAAAAGATGCAATTAAAGTAAATGGTGACTGAGGCTGTCAGTCCCTAACACTCTGTCTCCTTTTATATTCCATATAAGAAAGAAGGTCATTCGGGTTTGAAACAACATGAGTAAATCCCATAGTATCCCCTAAAGTATATCATCAGAAAGGAGTTTAATAAAAAGGTCATTCTGACACACATATACCAGACAGAGGCACTTGAGGCCAAATCCCAAATATTTTCATGATTACGTCATTGGCAAAGAAATATTTCTGAAAATTCTGTCACTCTTCCTTTCTCTCCCCCTTAGGCACACTTCACTCCTCCAGGATTATTGGTAACAGTCCAATTAGCTAATTAAGGCAAAAGTCGTTAATATAAGGCAGGGAAAAAAGAAAGGGTTCACCTCCAGAGAATTTCACTTAAAGTCAAACTCTTCCTCACACAAAAACAGTTCACCCAAAAATGACAGCTCTGCTATCATTTACTCACCCTCATCCAAATCCAATCCAAATCCAGTCATTTACTCATCCTTGTTCCAAACCTGTTTTACTTTCTTTCATACATGAAACGTAAAAAAAGAAATGCAGAAGAATGTACTGGACGCTTTTTTGTTTTTGTTTCCATATCACAAAACTAAATGGTCCAGAGGCTGTATGATTCTGTACATTCACATCATTAAATAAAATAATAATAATAATATTAAAAATAAAAAAAGCACCATTACGACTCATTTTAATCTATAGCTTTGTGTAAAAAAAAAAAAAATTTACTCTAAAATGGACTTCAAAAGTCACATGTACACCATCGATGCCATTTGATGCCAAACACCATAGGTTTTTGAATTTTGTGACCAAACGCCTTTAATGACAATGGCACCATATTTGATTTTCAATAAATAGTAAGTCTTTCAATTTTAAACTATGAAAATCCATTATAAAAATAAAAAAATTTTCATGTTTAAAACTGTGATAATCTACACAAAGAGTGAAATAAACATAGACAATTTAAATATTTATTTTGTGAAATGATTATTAATTTTGCCAAATTAAGCAAAAAGTAATATTATTTGTGTGTATTTATTTGTGTTTATTTAGGATAAATACAATTTTAGCTATGAAATTCATCTTAGAGTCATTACAAATTTTATTTCTATCATTTCCACCTCAGAATACAGAATTTGAGATACAGTAGAAATGACATGATGAGTGGGAATTTTCATGACTTAAAAAAAAAAGAAAAAAAGCCCTCTCCTTTAATACATATGCACTCACTGAGCATTTTATTAGGAACACATATACACCTACTTATTCATGCAATTATCTAATCAGCCAATCATGTGGCAGCAGTGCAATGCATAAAATCACGCAGATATGGAGCTTCAGAATGCTCAAAGTAGCTTCACTGGGTTAACTATTCATCAGTGATGAAGATGTGCCCTTAAAACAAAGACTAAACATCTGATGTCTGGTTCATAGCCTGATTCATCGTCTGCGAGTCTATGTGTGTGTATTTTCAAAAACTCTGAAGTATTTCCAGATGCTACAGTATAAGCAAAACATCCCTAAAGTGCTGCTGCAAAATTTTAAGCATTTAGAAAAGCAGAGCCAAGTGCAAAACGTCATTGAGAGACAGAGAAATGTTACAGACACGATTACAAAAAAATGAAGCAACCGGAGCAGGATTTAGATGATTTTCACTTTTTGAGTTGCAGGCCAATGTTAATTACTTTATAAAAAGAAAAAAAAGAAAAATAGAAAAGAAAAAAGTGAGATTAAAGGTGCTGTAAGTGATTTTTTTTATTTGTATGGAATGGTATGCAGAAAATGTTCCTTCTCCCTGAAAGATATCATTGAAATAAGTGCCTCGAGATATCTCATAGATATCTCACTATGAATATCCGGTCTCTGTGACAGTACTGTGCAAACAGCGAACAAAAATGTGGCCGAGGGCCGCGGACACATTATTTGATCAGCCAATCAGAAGACTGATGTGCTTTCTGCCTGTCAGTCATTTTGCGCGTTCTCATAGTTTACGTTGTAGTTGAAGCGGAACATTCAGGTTTAAAGGGGACCTATTATGCAAAATTCACTTTTACATGGTGTTGGTGTCGGCAGTGTGTGTACACAACCACCCTACAATGTTAAAAGTCCCCCCACTCCTCTTTCTTGTATTTCTATTAATCAAAAACAGTGTCTAAAAATGATCGGTTTTCGTTTCTGCTCTAAAGTGACGTCACTTTAGAGCAGGCCACGCCCACGACTGGTGACGGACTCCACCCTATTATCATAGATCCTCCCCCAAGTGTTCTACACACAATCCGCCGTTTTTTTTTTCATGCTGGAGCAGCTACGGTGGGAAGAATAATGTCTCAGCTTCATAAGCTTCATAAGTGTTCTGTTGTTGGCTGTAAAAGTGAACATAAGAGTCTTCATGTACTCCCAGCATCAGAGCCACTGAAGATGCAGTGGATAAGTTTTGTTTTTGAAGAAAATGTGCCCCAAAACATACAAAAATTAATTTATGTTTGTTTAAATCATTTTACACCGGACTGCTTTGTGAATGAGGATCAATATTGTGAAGGTTGCACAGGAAAGGACGAGTCGGGAAGCTCAGACACTGTCAAAGTAAGGCTTTTATTTTCTGCCCTCTGCACAGCCTGTACACTCTCTCAGATAGCTTCACCAATAACAAAAGCTCTCCATAAACTTCTTAAAAGACATGCAGCTTTTTGACATTCAGGACACACGCCAACACTGGACTGACGTGTCGTTCTCTCTCTGCTTCTGACGGTGGCGTGGCTGTTTATATGCCACTCTCCCCAGCTCACTGAAATTAGAGACAGGTGTTAGACATAATTTAGCTCCGATGTAAGCGCCCTTACCGCTTTCTCTCTCTCCGGACGGGCACTCGACCACGCCCCCGCTGCCACAAACATAAAGCAGGATTTTCTAAATATTTGATTCTCAAGCATGGATCAGTACCAACTGTTCGTGTTCCAGCTTTAGTATCGCACTTTATATTTTGTTAATGTTTGCAAATTGCCTTTCCGAATGTGCTTGTTAGCTGATTCCACGGCTAATGCAGCTAAAGTTACCATTGTCTCTGATTGTATTCACGGAGACCAGAGCTATGTTGTTATTTTTACGCTTACTGTCTGTATAATAATAGGGGGCGGGGAGCAGCAGCTCATTTGCATTTAAAGAGACACACACGAAAACAGCGTGTTTTTAATTCCACCTAAAAAGAGGCATTTACAACATGGTATAATAAATGATCCGTGGGGTATTTTGAGCTGAAACTTCACAGACACATTCTGGGGACACCTGAGACTTATATTACATCTTGTAAAAAGGGCAATAATAGGTCTCCTTTAATGTCATATTTAGATTTATAACAGTTTTCAGCTAAGGCACTATTTTGCTACTGTTGACAACCATAAGAACCAGGGACGTGACGTCCATATAAACAACGTAAGCAGTGCTTACCTAACGGAAGGGTGAAAAGAAAAATGACACTGAAATATTTAAATATAATTGTTAATATAAACTACTGTTTTTGTTCAAATTCATCATCTTTCATCACAGTTGAGCAGCACAGACAGTTTTTCATTTATTCGCTTTGGCGCCACCCTCAGGTATAAGCACTTTTTATGCTTTATCTGATTCAAAGCATTGTTTACAGCCCTTTCATTCAACACTGTATGTTCATTCAAAGTCACACCCACTACTACAAATGGCCAAGGTAAGCATGCTTACCAAAATGAGTAAGCCAATCAGAAGCTCCTTCCTTCAGTCATGCTATCTAGATTTTAGTTTTGCGTCAACACGTTCAAGTTCACGTAACTAATGCGTTATTAAGCACTAAAATGTTTATCTGCAGTGTAAGCATCGAAGACCTGTGCGGATGTGGCTAAATTAATTTCAATAAAAAATGGAGAAAGAGAGGTATATCGAAACTTTAACAAGTGGGCAACTTATACAACAAAGTGATGATGTTCATTCGCAATGAGAGACGCATGGATTTTGTGCTCAAGTAAAGGTAAGTTAATATTTATTAAAAATCTGTGTTGTTGATACTAGGTCATAGATACTATGTTATTGTTTCTGGTTAGTCTGAGGCTAACCTGGAAATCATCCTTCATGTGTTATGTCTGTTTTACTGTTCTAACTTTAGGGCGCAGTGTCTGTTTAAAAATATATTAAGGAATGTAGACTGCCATGTTTATGTTACATTTTCTTTGTGCATTCAGGTTAAGATTGTCTTTGGTGGTCAGATTAGTTAATTGCTGCTGTTCATTCCAGTGGTTCTGAACTGTGGGAAGAGTGACGTGTGAGGACTATGATGCTGAAACATATAGCCTGCTGGTAGTATTTTCTTTTTCTTTTTGTTGTATGTCAAAACAAGCTCTTCTGGCACTATGGTTCATTGTATGATTTAACAGACATAAACATGCTCGCCTCAATATATGACAATCTTTAATTTGTGTGATATGAGCAATATTACTGTCCTGAATTTAAAACAATTTGGTCATGAAGTTCGCCACTTACATTATTACCGCCTTACAAGTAAAAGAGCCAATCACCTTTTAGATACAGACATCGCCTGTCAATCAACTCGAGAACACACATGCGCATTAGCTATACAAGCCGAGAAAATGTCGTTTATTTTATTTATTTTTTTGCCGTAATCTGAGGTAAAGAAACACAATTTATGATACCAGTGTTGTCAGATTTTACTGCTGATTTGAAATATGTTCTTTAATCGTAACCTTGACCAACCATTTTAGAGATTTTGGTCTTTCCCCATTTAAGTAGCAGTACATTCATGACTAGAAATAGCTTCTCGAGAGCATTCCAAAGATGGCCGCCAGTGGACTGACTTGCTAGAAAGACTTAGGTACTTCAAAGTCCCTTTCAAGGCAAGTCATTTCACTCGGAGGCCATCTTTGGAATGCTCCCGGGCAGGTTGGACAACTATCTTCTATGTAAACAAGCAGCATTAGAGTGCAGCTCCTATCTACTTCAATGGGGAAAGATGAAATCTCCAAAACAGCTGATCAAGATTACAATCAAAGAATATATTTCATATCAGGAGTTAAATCTGACAATAATGGTATCATAAATTGTGCTTTTTTTAGCTCAGTTCACATTAAAAAAATGCTATTTTTCAAGCTAGTCCAGCTAATGTGCCTGCGCGCTCTCAAGTTGATTGACAGGCAATGTCTGTATCTAAAAGGTGATTGGCTATTAAAAGGTGGTTAAAGTTTGTTCACTGGTGGAGCAAATGTAACTGGCCATATTGAGTAATTATGAAATTATGAATTGTTGACGCTGCTCTTTTTTCCATATAAAAAAGTGAATGCGTCTTTCGTGTTCCACGGAAGAAAGAAAGTCATACAGGTTGGGAAAAGCATGAGGGTGAATAAATTGTCAGATTTTTCATTTTGGGGAAAACTATCCCTTTAAAAGTTGTAAACAGTGTTATTACATATAATTTCTAAGTTCAACTTCTACAAGTTACATTTTCTAGAAACTTCTCGTCACCTTAGTCAGTGTCTTTCTTTATTCTATTCTCAGAAAATAAAAACAGTCCGAGTTTGTTTGTTGCCTTCAATCCAGGCCAGATTTTATTTGTTTGTACACTTCTAAGATTTTTTTCAAATCCATTTTCACACAAACACTTTCTCATTTATTTCCCTTCCATCTGCTTCTAGCCATATTTTATTCACTTTCATTTCATTTCTCTGCTGCGCTAATTGCTTTTTAAGTGTAGTAAATATGCTAACCTCTCTGCACACATCAGCTCTCATTAACATCAGTGAGTGAGCACAGTGCCTGTGTACATACATACTGTTGCTACTGTATAGTTTGGGGACAAAATTGTCCCCAAAAGTGTGTGAAAACATACAAAAAGCTCCCTTTGGGGACAGTCAGGGACTTCCTCAATCAAAAAATCGATTCACAAATAAAGCAAATACAGTTCTTTTTATACTAAAAATGCTAAAAACATTTTCTTATAGGGGTAGGGTTTGGGTGTGTATTATAGTTAGTCTATGGTAATTATAATTTGCTTAATATAAAAACATTACAATTCTGTGGTATGTCCCCATTTAGATGCCAAGTAAATGGTGTGTGTGTGTGTGTGAAAGTGTGTGTGTGTGTGTGTGAGAGAGAGAGAGAGAGAGAGAGAGAGAGAGTGTGTGTGTGTGTGTGAGTGTGTGTGTGGGTGGGTCTGTTTTTTTCTACATTGCCTACAAGGATAGTCAAAACCGAAATCACTCACATTGTGGATACATAAGGAAAACTGCTTAATAAGCATACTAAATAATGTCTTGATAAAAATAATCATAAAAATGAAAAAAGTTCAGGTTAGGGCATAGAAAATATAATTAGCTCAGTATAAAAAACAATAGAAGTCAATGGAGAGTTCCCATCGTGAAAAACTAAACAAATGTCTGTCCTGACTCCTATTGTTCCAGTTTGTCTTTCTCCTTATCTACCTGCTTTACAGTATTGCTTGTGCCTGTATGTGGGTCTATATTTCTTTTTCTGTTTTCTGATCTCTATAGCAAAAGTGTGAATAGAGCTCCCTCACTCTGTCTCCCACTCATTCCTGAGGGAAATGTCAGTGGAACAGATGAGGGACACAAACAGATAAAAGATACTTTTATTTTTTGCTTTTATTTTAAATCTTACTATCCCCTCTGACTCCAACCCCTCTCTTTCCCTCCTTTAAATACCCTTATCTTTTATTTTTCTCCTCCTCTTTTGCTCCTTTCTTTTTATAGCCAGCGTTCTTGCGCTTGTGTTTAGAATACTCCTCTACCTCCTCCATCTAGTCACTCTGTTCATTCATACAGTACATTCACACCTTTGAGTTGATGTGCACTTTCCTTTGTCTTCCCCTCTGAATTCTAGGCTACACATTTCTTACACACCTGTTCTTTTTTCTTTCTTCCCTCCATGTTTGTCAATTTTTCTTTATCTCCCTCCTTCACAGTTATTTTCCTTTCTCTCTTTCTTTCTCTCTAATAATGTCTTTTTCTTTCTCTAATTAATTAACACATAGACATTCTTTATCTTACAGAATGTTTAAAATCGTGTAGAAATTTATTGTAAACATTATTTAAAAATTATGGAGGCACCCGTTTCATAGGCTCCATTTACACCTGGTACTAAGATGCGTTTCGGGTGATCCAATCAGAAGTGGTCAGTGCTAAATACAGGTGTAAACAGGGTCCAAGACGTTTTTGTGATCGGACCACAAAAAACATATACAGAGGTAGTAAAAAATGCATGTGACCACATCACATTTGAGGTGTAAATGCTAATCCGTCCTGATGCGTCCTGGATAGAAGCAAAGCACCTGTCAACCAACCACCAAGAGTTTTAAATTTTGCTAGAGTGTTTTTCAAGAGTTTTGAATTTTGCCGGTTATGTGCGGCTTTAAAAGGAAATAATTGTCAGATCGGAAAATTTGAAAAGCATGTACATAGGGGGCCTGGGTAGCTCAGCAAGTAAAGACGCTGACTATCACACCTGGAGTCGTAAGTTCGAATCCAGGGAGTGCTGAGTGTCTCCAGTCAGGCTTCCTAAGCAACCAATTTGGATTTTTCTCCCCAATTTGGAATGCCCAATTCCCACTGCACTTTAAGTCCTCTTGGTGGTGTAGTGACTCGCCTCAATCCGGGTGGCGGAGGATGAATCTCAGTTGCCTTTGCGTCTGAGACCATCAACCCACGTGTCTTATCACGTGGCTTGTTGAGCACGTTACCGCGGAGACATAGCGCGTGTGGAGGCTTCATGGCATCCACGCACAACTCGCCACGTGCCCGACCGAAAGCGAACCACATTATAGCGACCACGAGGAGGTTATCCCATGTGACTCTACCCTCCCTAGCAACCAGGCCAGCTGAGCTACCCAGGCCCCCTTTTTTTTTTTTTTTTTACTTTTTTGCACTTTATCATCATGCAGTAATAAACTGACGTAGTTATAAATGTATGTCGTCATGAAATAAGAGATCTTCCCCTTGAAATCTGAACACAAGTGGTCACAGGAGATGGATTTGAGTCACATGTTAATTACACACACACACACACACACACACACAACTAAAATAAAAAAATAAAAAATCTGTAATAGCTACACTTGTATACCAAAGTCTGTGTAAAGTACTTACCAAAAACAACAAACCACAGTACTCAAAATGTACAAAAACACACACATGCCACACAATGTTCTTCTGTAAATAGTAAATACCAGCATGTTGTGTACAGGGGTAATAAGGTTTGAGACATTCTGCAAAATCACTCAACTGTCCCTCAGCATACTCCTCAAGGGGCCCTGGTGACCCTTAGCATTAGCTGTTGCACAGAAACAGGACAGCGTAAAAGATTTGCCAAATGTCCTTCATTTCATTAATATTTAATTTCACACATTCCTCTCGTCCCAGGAATCCAGAGTATAAAGTGATGCTCAAAGGAGCAGATGAGAAAGAGATGTAACCCCAGAGAAATGCTGCTGAAACATCTTAATCTCCTCTCTGATATGTGTGTGTGCATACCAGTCATTTAAAAATGAAATTTATGCTGAAATCAGCTTTCAGTGTTGCTTAACTCTGTGATTAGTAAGCGTGAGGAATGAGTTTAATAAGTGTCAGAAATGGGGTAGTCGCATGGCGCCATGCGAGGTTCGGATGTCTGAACGGCGAGCTCTGTGCACTTTGCTAGTTTTAACACTATTAATGTCATAAACAGGTGAGATTCGATACACTCTGTTCCATAACTGTTCTAGGAGGACAATATGCCAAAGAATTCAAAATCCTTGGGCTCTGGAGACATTAAAAGACACTTACGTGCTCAAGCTAACACCCCCCCCAACCGGAGACCTCGAGCCCAGGAGTCGATTTGGTCGGAGAACTGCAGGAATTGCGGCGAGAAATGTTGAACGTGTCGGCAATGCTGATGAAGGTCATTGTTGACTTGGAGGATCTTGCTGTAATACGTCAATCGATCACTGCCATGGAGACAAAATTCACTGAGGTGGTTACAAGAGTGGGGGATGTCGAGAAACGGATCGATTATCTGGAGTCATCGGAGAGGGAATTATCTGCTAATCTGCTAGCAACCAAGGTGGATTTGGAGCGTGTCTGGGAGAAGTTGGAAGACTTGGAGAATCGTAGCCGGCAGAATAACATCTGAATTGTTGGAATTCCTGAGGACGAAGAGGGTCAAGATATGGTGAAATTCCTGGACGGGCTCTTTCGGAGTCTGCTCGACATAACGGGCCATAAGCTGGAAATTGAGCGAGCTCACATGGTTTCGGCTTGGCGATCCGCTGAGGGAGACAGGCCCTGATCAATTCTGGTCAAATTTCTGAGATCATCCGATAAAGATCTCATGTTACGCGAGGTGAAGATTAAAGGAAGGTTTCTTGGAAGAACCACAGCATTTTCTTGTTCCCAGACTTTGCAAATTCGACAAGAGAAAAATGTGACCGATTCAAGGAATGCAAGAAACTCTTACATCAGCGGAAGGTTGCTTTTGCAATTATGTTCCTGGCCAAATTAAGAATAGATGCTAAGGATGGCTGTAAAACATTTACATGTCCCCAGCAAGCGATGTCCTTCATAAAGTCAATGGAGTGAATATGTTATTTTGTGGTACTCACGTTGCAGCCGAGTGGACCGACTCACTGAACATTCACTTGATATTCCGAGGAAACTGAGCACATTTTTTTGTTTTGTTTTGTGCTGGTTAAGCCTAGCAGCTGGAGTTTGTTTTGTGAAGTAACCCTCCTTCGGTACAGTTTTGTGGGTGAATCTGCACGTTCTTTGTGATTATGCCTCCTATTGGCTGGAGTTTGTTTTGTGGAGTATTTCTTGCAAGTCATTGGAGTGAATAGGTCATTTGTTGCACTCATGTAGCAGCCGAATAGGCCGGCTCACTGAACATTCGTTTGACTGCCTGAGGAAAATGAGTGCCTTTTTGTGTGTGTGTGTGTGTGTGTGTGTGTGTGTGTGTGTGTGTGTGTGTGCTGGTTCCACCTAGCGGCTGGAGTTTGTTTTGTGGAGAAACACCTTCGGGACAGTTATGTGGATGAATCTACACATTCTTATTGTTTATTCCATCTATTGGCTGGAGTTTGTTTTAGAGATTAGAGAAATTTGGGGTTTGATTGTTGCACTAATGTTGGAATATGGTCTTTTATAATTTTGTTTTTGACACACAATCAATTTTTTCTATTATGTCAAAATTTCAAATGTTATTTGAGTAGATTGTCTCTCTCCACGTGGAATGTGAATGGGTTGGGGCACCCCATAAAAGAAGGAAGGTTATTTCTCTACTTAAGCGTAAGTAATATGATATAGTGTTTCTTCAAGAAATGCATCTTAACCCGCAGGAAGCTGAAAAATTTAGGAAGATATGGGGTGGACATATTTTCTTTAGTGCTGGCTCAAGTAAGAGCAGGGGAGTCATTACACTGATAAGTAAGCATCTACAATTCAAATGTCTCAAACAGATTAAAGATAAATTAGGAAGAGTCATTATTGTTTTAGCTGAAATTCAGGGGCAAAGGTTGATTTTGGCTAATATTTACGCACCTAACGCTGGTGATCAGGGATTTTTTTATAGATCTTGAAGGGATGTTGCAAGCTGCTGGCACCCCTCATGATATAATATTGGGAGGAGACTTTAATATTTCGATGGAGTCCTTGATCATAGTGAAGCAAAAGTGTGTAAGCCCCCTAGAGCAACATTGACGCTTCACAGGATGTGTAAAAATCTTGGTCTTACAAATATTTGGAGACATTTGGACCCATCTGGTAGGGACTATAATTTTTTTCATCAGTCCATAAGATTTATTCTAGAATAGATTTTTTTATATATATCTAAGTCCCTCATTTCATCTGTTGTTGATTGCTCAATTGGAAACATTTTAGTCTCAGATCACGCCCTGGTGAGTTTAGAGGTGTTGCCACATATGGAGAAAAGGAAATCATATAGTTGGCGCTTTAATGTATCCCTTTTGCAAAATCCTGACCCATGTTCCAACAAATGTTAAAGGCTGAAATCAATGTTTATATGGAGACCAACTGGAACTCAGTATCCTCTGTGAGCTTGGCTTGGGAGGCACTTAAGGCAGTTCATAGGGGCCGGATCATACAGTATGCCTCATTCACCAAAAAATTGGAAGGGAATATTAAAAGTGCCGAGACAGAGCTGAAGTGCCGAATGTCGTTTGATGGCCTCAGAGAATTGACTCGATTGAAATACAGATATAAATCTATTTTGTCACGGAAGGTGGAGTTTTGGCTATTCAGGGCAAGACAGTCATACTTTGAGTCAGGGCACAAGGCAGGAAAACATCTGGCTTGATATATAAAACAGAGAGAGTTTTTTTTCTACCATTCCCTCAGTGAAATCTGCAGGTGGTGAAATATACCTCAGCCATTGATATTAATAATGCTTTTAAAGAATTCTATCTTGATCTCTATAGTTCCACATCTTTGTCTACTGATGAGGATATTAGAAATTTTGTAGAACCATTCAAACTTCCTAAACTGACGGCTGAGCAAAAAAATTATCTTGATTCTGAGATAACCTTGGAGGAGCTTGGTGAGGTAATTAAGGCCTTATGGCCAGATGGCTTTGCCGCTGAGTTTTTTTTAGATCTTATGCTACAGAACTGGCTCCACTTTTGCTAGAAGTTTATACGGAATCTTTAAAGAATGGAAAGCATCCGCCAACCATGACGCAAGCCCGGATCAGTCTGATTCTTAAAAATGACAAAGATCCAAGCGAGTTTAAGAGTTACCGTCCAATTTCTCTGATCCAGCAAGATGTTAAAATATTGTCAAAAATTTTGGCTAACCGATTAATTAAAGTTATGACATCTCTTATACATATAGATAAGGTGGGGTTTATTCGGGGCCGTAGCTCTTCTGATAACATTAGGCGTTTCAGCAATATCATGTGGTCAGTGGTGAATGATCAGACTCCAGTCGCTGCCATCTCACTTGATGCCGAAAAGGCATTTGATATGGTAGAATGGGATTATCTTTTTAAGATTTTGGGAATGCACGTGTTCAGGAATACTTTTATTGGTTGGATTAAGTTCCTTTATAGACACCCGGTAGCGGCGAATGGATTAATTTAATTAGATTTTACTCTGGATAGGGACACCCGACAGGGTTGCCCTCTTTCCCCATTATTGTTCTGTCTTGTCCTGGAACCATTAGAAGCCGCGATAAGAGAGGAGGAGGATTTTCCAGGGGTGGTGGCAGGAGGTGTGGTGCATAAGCTTTTGCTTTACGCAGGTGATATTTTATTATTCGTTTCTGAACCTACTAGATCTATGCCTTGCCCTCACAGAATTATTCATTCCTTTTCTAAATTCTCAGGATACGGAGTTAATTGGTCTAAATCCGAAGCTTTGCCTCTGACAGCGTACTACCCGGTAACGGCTTATCAGCTGGGTGCCTTCCAGTGGCCTAAACAGGGCATTAAGTATTTGGGTATTTTATTCCCAGCAAATTTGTGTGAGTTAATTTTGACCCTTTAATAAAAAGGTTTTTGAGTGATTTGGGCAGGTGGGCTTCATTACATTTATCTATGATTGGGAAGGTTAATTTTATTAAAATGAATTGTATTCCAAAATTCAACTACCTACTACAGTCTCTCACTATAGATGTCCCCCTCTCTTATTTCAAGCAATTTGATAGCATAGCGAAGTCCTTCAATTGGAATGGTAAATGTCCCAGATTACATTTCAGTAAGTTGCATAGACCGATTGACAAAGGTGGGCTAGGCCTACCCAAGATTTTGTTTTATTATTATGCATTTGGTCTCAGACATTTGGCTCACTGGTCACTTCCACCTGAGAGTGCACCATAGGCAATTCAAGATTTTACATCGATTCTGTTGGACTCCCTCTCGATTGTATAGGCTTGGTCTTAAAGACACACCCACCTGCTGGCGACGCCAGTCAGAAGATGGAGACACAACCCAAGTTTTTTGGTGGTGTGTTAAGATCCAAGAATTTTGGATGAAGTTTCAGAGTTTTATGTGTGATGTATCGGGCACACAGATTTCATTGTGCCCCAGACTCTGTATTTTAGGCGATGGGGCGGTCATCAATATAGGGAATAAACACATAAAAAATTGGGTCCTAACCAGTGTCATGATCGCCAGACAAGTTGTTTTAAGGGGATGGAAGTCGGCTGGAGCGCCCCCATTTTAGGAGTGGTGCTCGGAGATAGGGAGGGTGCCGGCTTTCAAAGAAGGGTCATCTAGAAGATTAGGGAATTTGGATTTGTTTGTTGGGAAATGGGGCAAATATTTGGCGTTCTTGGAGGGCTCTCGGGGTGGAGCAGTGGAGAGTGAGGTGTAGTTATTAATGTGTGTTATTATTATTATTATTATATATATATATATATATATATATATATATATATATATATATATATACTGTATATATATACTGTATATATATAGTGTGTGTGTGCTCATGTGTGACCACAGGGGTGTTTGTTGAGGGTCGGGTGGGGTTGGGGATTGGGAGGGGTGGTAGTGGGGGTTAAATGTTCTGTGTATATATGTTTTGCTTTTATTTGTTTGAAGTGTGAATCAATAATAAAAATGTTAATCACAAAAAAAAAATAAAAAAAATAATAATAAATAAGTGTAAGAAATAAGTGAGTCTTAATAGTGCATGGTGAGGATGTGATTCTGATGAGTGAAGGCTGGATTACACTATGCGACTTAAAATATGCATAGGTGATAAAAATACTAGGTATCACACACTTACAGACTATGTAAGTGACTACAGAATAAACTGGGCATTGCAAACAACTGAGGATCACACACTCCCCAACTGTCAAGTTGATCCGAACACAACAAACTTGCACAGAAACACACAGCCTCCAGTAAACTCTCAAAACATTGACATCGTAGAGTCACTAATTCTCCTGCCACATCTGAATAATTTTTTCCTCCATTGTAAAGTTACACGTCAAGATTTGCATTGGCTGTAGAGGTCTGCAACCCGACTTGGGCCCAACATGACCCGAAAGACTGTCGGGTTCGGGTCGGGTTTGGGCTTAAAATCTGACGATACCATTCGGGTTGGGTCACATGGTCTCTGTTACGGGTCAAGTTCTGTGCAGTCCCCTGCAGATCTCTAATTGTCTGGTCACCATATGGCTTCAGGTTTGACTCATGGAGCTTCATCCTCAAATACTAGATTTCCTCTATAGTTGGCTCTAAAATAGATTTTTTTATATATATATATATATATATATATATATATATATATATATATATATATATATACACTCCAACTAGAAGGAATCATAGTCTGAGGGTAAAAAGTCATAGTTTGTATACTATGTGATATTCAGTGAACTCTGTCAAATCTAAATGGCCCAAAATCTGAAGACTAAAGCCGACAAGAATGGTCTCGGCCAAATTGCAAATCAGGGCTAAAATTGATGTTTAAGTAGTTGTGTAATCCAAATTTAAGGGTGAGACTGAGATTGGATTTTTTTTTTCTATATTAGTGACACACAGTGCAGACCATTCGAGATGAGCCAATTTCCACCTCTGTGTGAAACTGCACAAAAACGTGAAGAAGACACATCATGATTTTGATCCTTACTGTATGTATTCATTTTGGTGATTTAATTTGAGGAATATTCTACATATGTGTCATCACCTGGAGTTCTGAAGCAAAAATTACTTTCTTAATTTGAATCAATTGCATCGCATATACTGCATAAGCATGGGTCAGATTTAAAGCATGTACGTACGATTATATAAAGTTATCTACCCCTCAAAAGTAACTCTGTTGTATGAATTCAGCAGTCATAATTTATGTTTGTTTAGATTCTTAAAGGAATAGTTCACCCACAAATTTAAATTCTCTCATCATTTACTCACCCTCATGTCATCCCAGATGTGTATGACTTTCTTTCTTCTGCTAAACACAAACAAAGATTTTTAGAAGAATATCTCAGCTCTGTAGGTCCATTCAATGCAAGTGAATGATTGCCAGAACTAAGAAGGTACAAAAAGGACATAAAGGCAGCATAAAACTAATCCATACTCCACTGGTTTAATCCATATCTTCAGAAGCGATATGATAGTTAAGGGTGAGAAACACATAAATATTTAAGTAATTTTTTACTATAAATCTCCACATTTGACCAGCCCCAACCAGTAGGTGGCTGAATGTGAAAGTCACTTCCACACCAGAAAGTGGAAGTGAAAGTGTAGATTTACAGTAAAATTGTATATACTTAGATATTGATCTGTTTCTCAGCCACAATTATCATATCACTTCTGAAGACATAGATATAGACATACAGAGCTGAAATATTCTTCTAAAAATCTTCATTTGTATTCTGCAGAAGAAAGAAAGTAATACACATCTGGAATGGCATGAGGGTGAGTAAATGATGAGAAAATGTAGTTTTTGGGTGATCTATCCCTTTAAGGGCCAGACTGACCTACTAACCTCTTTGTATCAACAGGCAGTTGGGAAAGGTTTGAAGGTCAACTCCACAGGATGCAGGAGACATGAGGGCCCAAGGTCAGAGTAACGCATCATATTTCCTATCATTCGTTCCTATATCTCATCTTTCCTATATCATTTTTGTTTCTGATTGTAATCAAATTATATTGTTCCGGTCTATGAACTCAGTTCCTTATTCATTCTCTCCCCTCTCTTCTTCCAGCTCATCCCAACTATCCATTTTTCCATCTGATAATACTATCTCTTTCTCTCTCACACACATACTTTCTCTTTCTCAGCACTAAAAGAATGTGTGGTATTTCCTTTACCACTGACTCCTATATCTCTCCCTCTTTTTCACTTCTATTATTTTGTTCCCAATGGCTTCTACCCCACTTCATGTCTCTCACCTTCTTCTCCTCACCTCTTTTTTGGTCTTTCTCTTGATTAGAAATGAATAGTAAACATTCAGATTGGGCATCATTCACATCACACTCATTGCTCTACGAAGTGATTTCTTTCTGCACAGTTTAGTCATTTCATTTCTTTTTCAGACTCTCGTTTTCTTGCTCATTGTTTTCTCTCATTCTCTGATTTTTTGGGGGGATAAAAGGGAATCTCTGATGTTTTTTCACCATAAGGTTTGATGGTGATAATGAAGGAATTTAACATAATCCTGAGGATATCATCAGAAAATATGTGAACTTGTTTCTCATAAAGAAATGAGACTTAATATAGTTTTTCACCTCAACTTTTTTCACAGGCTCAGTCTTTGCTGGGCACATGCTGCAATTTGTACCTTCCACAATTCATATAAAGATTCCTTTTAAAGGAATGTTCCATTTTCAATACAACTTCAGCTCTATCAACAGCATTTGTGGCATAACGTTGATTACCTAAAAAAAAAAAAAAACAATCCACTTGCCTTTTGTTTATTTAAAAGCAAAAATTGTAGTTACAGTAAGACACTTACAATGAAGTAAATGGGACCAGTCCATAAACATTCAAATACACACTATTTCAAAAGTATAGCCACAAGATGTAAACATAATACGTTACAGTAACATGAATTTAGTGTAATAAAATCAGGGATTTACCGGCATTACAGTGTTTACCAGATTACAGGTTTTACCGGCATTGAGTCGCCATGACAACAAATCTGTAATATAGAAAATAACTTTACACAGATACAGTATGGTTAGTAAGTGATTTTATAACACTAAAATCATGCTAACACGTAGCCTATAATGTTTGTCTTGTGGCAATACATTTGTGAAAAAGTGTGTATTTTAATTTTATGAAGTGTCCCCATTCACTTCCACTGTTAAGTGCCTCATTGTAACTGTGATTTTTGCTTAATATTGTAAATAAACAAGGGATGAGTCAAAATTATTTTTGTGGTAATCAACATTATGCCACAAATGCTGTCGACTGACCTTAACTTGTATTGAACCGGGATCATTTAATTCGTCTTTTTTTTTTTTTTTTTTTTCATTTCACAGAAAAAATAGATGTCAATTAAACATCAGCGCAGTGCTGCACCTCTTTAAAATGATATCAGATCTTAAAGAAACGTTTAAAAATATACATCTGCAATATGTTTTCTGTGAGTCACTAGTGGTGCTTAGTAAGGCAAGCATTACTATTACTATTGCTCAAACATATGGTTAGGGTTTTTACCAAACCCTTAAAACCTTAGTATTAAACTTCAGCATGTAACTTGACCCAAAGTCTTTGTGCTATGTACATGAAAGATAAAACAGTTGGAAAAAAATCCCATGGAATTACATAGAATGGGGGACATACATACAGTATCTAGGGATGTGAATGTCATAGAGACTATGGGGCGGTGTTAATTTTTTTACAGCTTTTTATTTAAGTCCTAATTTTTTTGTCTTTTGATGAAAAATCTTTTAAATGTAGTCAATATTTTAAGCTCATATTTATATCTGACAAAAATGGCATATAATTGTAGTAGATGAAAACAACATATTTTAGTTGACGATAGTATTCAAAATGATAAAACGTGTCAAACTGTAACAAACCAAACTTCAACCAAATATTCAAACATTTTGTAAAATGTATTTTACTTAATCATGTATTAAATATAATAAAGATTTATCAACGTAAACAACATGAGATAACTGTCCTGAAATCCTGAATAGCATATAATATATAGCTCCTGAAAAGCATCTAATGAATAGCTTTTTAGACGTTACTGTGTGTGAATTCTTCATGCTTTATAGAGATTATTCCATGTTTTAGACAGTTTAGGATGTTGTATTTGTGTAAAGTGTTTTTATGAAAACAGTGTATTCACAGTGTAAGGTACACTTTCTGACTAGCTTTAGATAACTTCAACCGCTCATTCGCTTCATTGTCTTCATTATATATATATATATACATATAAAGGGTTGGGAGGGTTACTTTTGAAATGTATTCCACTACAGATTACAGAATACATGCTGTAAAATGTCATTTGTAATGTATTTCGTTAGATTACTCAAGGTCAGTAACGTATTCTAAATACTTTGGATTACTTCTTCAGCACTGGTCGATTGTTTTCACTTGTTTTAACTATAAAAACTCTGCCAGTACAGTAAGACAAAATACACATTAAAAATACATTCTCTGAAAAACCTAAATATCTTATGCAGTGTTGTTTCTAAAACAAGATAAATCAAACTGATCTTGTTTTAATGATTTTTAGATATTTTTACAGGAAAACAATACAAAAATTATTATGCCCTAATGAACTATTATGCCCTAAAGGTCTTACTAGAAAAAAAGAAATTATGATCCAATGTGAATTTTCTTGATAAACAAAATATGATCGTGCCTGGTAACGTGTGCATGTAAAATGGCAAGAAATAGCATTTTAGCTTAGCGTAAAGCTGACAATTTACACAAGGTTTATTTCTATTTCTTCTGCTCCAAACTTACTTCAAACGTACTTCTCTGTCTGCTCGTATGAATGTAACACATCATAAGAAAGTGTTTCACCGCTGTTCAAATGCACTTTGGATCGCATCATTTATATGTATAAATGTTTTCCATCTGAAAGGACAAAATATTAAATGAAACAAATGACAATAAAATACAAAGTAATCTCTTCAGTAATCAAAATACATTTTGAATGTAACTGTATTCTAATTACCAATGATTTAAATTGTAACTGTAGTGGAATACAGTTACTTATATTTTGTATTTTAAATACGTAATCCCGTTACATGTATTCTGTTACTCCCCAACCCTGTATATACATGTATGTATATGTATGTATGTGTGTGTGTGTGTGTGTGTGTGTGTGTGTGTGTATATATATATATATATACACACACATACATATACACTACCAGTCAAAAGTTTTGAAACACTTGACTGAAATGTTTCTCATGATTTTAAAAATCTTTTGATCTGAAGGTGTATGCTTAAATGTTTGAAATTATTTTTGTAGACAAAAATATAATTGTGCCACCATATTAATTTATTTCATTATAAAACTAAAATGTAATAAAAAAAAAATTAAAAAAACGTTTTTGAAATTGATGACTTGGACCAAACATCCCAGGGTGATACCTCAAGAAGTTGGTTGAGAAAATGTCAATGTCTGCAAATTCTAGGCAAAGGGTGACTACTTTGAAGATGCTAAAATATAACAGTTTTTATTTATTTTGGATTTTGTTTAGTCACAGCATAATTCCCATAGTTCCATTTATTTTATTCCATAGTTTTGATGACTTTACTATTATTCTAAAATGTAAAAAAAAATTATAATAAAGAATGAGTAAGTGTTTCAAAACTTTTGAAAGGTTGTGTGTGTGTGTGTGTGTGTGTGTATGTATATATATATATATATATATATATATATATATATATATATATATATATATATATATATATACTAGAATGTGTTTGGCTATGTTCATACTGCAGCTGAATGTGTCCCAAATCTGATTTTTTCATTCACATGTGACACAGATCTGTTAATTGGATTACCATGGAACAGCCACAACTTGCACTTTGAATATGACATTTTCAAATCCGATCTGGGCCACTTTCATATGTGGAAATAAATCGGATGCGTATCTGATTTTTTCCAATGTGTCTTCACACTGATTGTTTTACATCAATCTAACTCAACATTAGTCACTTGCATGCTTGATTTACCACGTGATATGCCTGCTATGGTTTAAAACTTTGAATTTCAAGTCATATCTTTCCTAGTTAATGCATTCAGTTCCTTTTTAAGAAAAGAAAAGAACATTTTTAGGCTTCAGAAATTGGGTTCAGCAGTTCGTTTTAATTTCACATAATTAACATATGCACATGAAAACATGCAAAGGTAGATTTAGACTATTTAACATGGCTCGTGCAGAAAGTTTCTATATTTTTCAAACTGTATCAAAATGTGAATGCAAGCAAGTCAATGGAAATATGAAATAATTACAGATAACAACTCTTACCTTACATACTGAATATATAATGCCATTTTTCCTGCTGCCCTTTTATTTTTATTTTGTCTCGCTCATAATATTTCATTCTTGAGCTTCAATGGTAATTAAATTCCATCCTACGAATGCAAATTACTTTATTTAAAATTACTTTATCCATCTGGTCTTCAATCACTTGCGGATATTTTATTAGATAGTCATTAAGTGTCAATTTCTGGTTAGAAAAAAAAAACTATTAATAACAATTTACAATAAGTAACAACAAATAACAATAAGTTAATTCATTATACATACAGTTGAAGATACACCTTAGCCAAATATTTAAACTTAAATTTAAACTCAGTTTTTCACAATTCCTGACATTTAGTTGTAGAAAACATTCCCTGTCTTAGGGCAGTTAGGATCACTACTTTATTTTAAGAATGTGAAATGTCGTCGGGGGCCTGGGTATCTCAGCGAGTATTGATGCTGACTACCACCCCTGGAGTTGCGAGTTCGAATCCAGGGTGTGCTGAGTGACTCCAGCCAGATCTCCTAAGCAACCAAATTGGCCCGGTTCCTAGGGAGGGTAGAGTCACATGGGGTAACCTCCTCGTGGTCGCGATTAGTGGTTCTCTCTCTCAATGGGGCGTGTGGTAAGTTGTGCGTGGATTGCGGAGAGTAGCATGAGCCTCCACATGCGGAGTCTCCGCGGTGTCATGCACAACAAGCCACGTGATAAGATGCACGGATTGATGGTCTCAGAAGCGGAGGCAACTGAGACTTATCCTCCGCCACCCGGATTGAGGTGTGTAACCGCACCACCACGAGGACCTACTAAGTAGTGGGAATTGGGCATTCCAATTTGGGAGAATTTTTTTTTTTTAAATGTGAAATGTCATGATAATAGTAGAGAATGATTTATTTCAGCTTTTATTTCTTTCATCACATTTCCAGTGGGTCAGAAGTTTACATACACTTTGTTAGTATTTGGTAGCATTGCCTTTAAATTGTTTAACTTGGGTCAAACATTTTGGGTAGCCTTCCACAAGCTTCTCACAATAAATTGCTGGAATTTTGGCCCATTCCTCCAGACAGAACTGGTGTAACTGAGTCAGATTTGTAGGGCTCCTTGCTCACACACGCTTTTTCAGTTCTGCCCACAGATTTTCTATCAGATTGAAGTCAGGGCTTGTTGTTGCTTCAATATATCCACATCATTTTCCTTCCTCGTGATGCCATTTATTTTGTGAAGTGCACCAGTCCCTCCTGCAGCAAAGCACCCCCACAACATGATGCTCCCACCCCCATGCTTCACGGTTGGGATGGTGTTCTTCGGCTTGCAAGCCTCACCCTTTTTCCTCCAAACATAACAATGGTCATTATGGCCAAACAGTAAAATTTTTGTTTCATTAGACCAGAGGACATTTCTCCAAAAAGTAAGATCTTTGTCCCCATGTGCACTTGCACACTGTAGTCTGGCTTTTTTATGGCGGTTTTGGAGCAGTGGCTTCTTCCTTGCTGAGCAGCCTTTCAGGTTATTTTGATACAGGACTTGTTTTACTGTGGATATAGATACTTGTCTACCTGTTTCCTCCAGCATCTTCACATGCAACTACGTTCATCTCTAGGGGACAGAATGCGTCTCCTTCCTGAGGCTGCATGGTCCCATGGTATTTATACTTGCATACTATTGTTTGTACAGATAAACGTGGTACCTTCAGGCATTTGGAAATTGCTCCCAAGAATGAACCAGACTTGTGGAGGTCCACAATTTCTTTTGATTTTCCCATGATGTCAAGCAAAGAGGCACTGAGTTTGAAGGCAGGCCTTAAAATACATCCACAGGTACACCTCCAGTGCAGTACACCTCCTATCAGAGGCTAATTGTTTAAAGAATTGACATTGTTTTCTGGAATTTTTCAAGCTGCTTAAAGGCACAGTTAACTTAGTGTATGTAAACTTCTGACCCATTGGAATTGTGATATAGTCAATTAAAAGTGAAACAATCTGTCTGTAAACAATTGTTGGAAAAATTACTTGTGTCATGCACAAAGTAGATGTCCTAAACGACTTGCCAAAACTATAGTTTGTGCGTGGATTGTGGAAAATAGCATGAGCCTCCACATGCTATGAGTCTCCGCGGTGTCATGCACAGGGAGCCACGTGACAAGATGCGCATCTCAGAAGTGGAGGCAACTGAGACTTGTACTCCCCCACCTGGATTGAGGTGAGTAACCACGCCACCACGAGGACCTAGTAAGCAGTGGGATTTGGGCATGCCAAATTGGGGAGAAAAAGGGGATAAAAAAATAAAAACCTTTGCCAATTAACATTTTCAGCATTCATTTCATTGACAAGATTATACTGCTTGGAGGAGGGTTCTTTAGGCTGTGGCCAGTAAGTAACCAGAACACCCTAGCAACCACCTAGCAACTACTCAGAACATTCTAGCAGCCACATAGAAACACCCTGGCAACCAATACCCTAGCATCATGGCAGCCAGTTGTGCACAAGTAAGCGCCACTGACAGAAAAACATAAAATCGAGTTTTATTTATTTTACCACTCTGATCCAACACAGTCATAATCTAGAAACACTTTTTGCTCTTTTCTTCTCTCTCTCTATCTCTCTGTTTTCGCTATCCTCTCCCCCTACAAGTTTAAATTCAAATGGACATACAGTATTTGAATGACAAAGAGAGCAGCTGCAGTAGGCAGTGTGACATATTCGGCTCGCAAGTGCACCACTGAAAACTAGAGCATGCAGAGGGTCGTTTCCTGAAAATCCAGCTCCCTCCTCTCTATATACATCCAGTTATTTCTCTCTCTTTATCTATCTCTCCATACAAATCCTAAACTTCTGTCGCCATAGCAACAACTATCGTCTGCAAAAATTACCCCCCAGAAATCTCTCTTTATGTGCATGCTTGTTACTGCCCACCGTATGCTGACTGTCTCAACTGATGGTGCTTGGAGAAATGGGGCAAGAATCAGAGATATTGAGAATCAGCGAACTAATGCAGAGAGACGGACAAAGAGAAACAGTAAGCCATAAGTGAGTTTACCAACAAAAAAATCCATGCAATGACAGGAACGGTGACTGAGGCTAAAATTCTGCCTAACATCTCCTTTTTGTGTGCCTCAAAAGAAAGAAAGTCATACTTGTTTGGAACAACATGAGGGTGCATCAATGATGACAGGATTTTCATTTTTGGGTGAACTATCCCTTTAAATCTGAATAACAAAAAGAATGACAGACAAACACATCCTCTTAGTATCAAGCCGAAAATACAAAGACATTCTACTGAACGCAAAGAAAGACTGAACAGGTATCATAATGGGGAGAGCCATTACCATGGTAACAGAGAAACGAGTGAGCACGAAAACGGGGTAAGAGGAATAGAGGTAGACAGACAGAAGAGGAGGGGGAAGCATGCCATCACCATGGTAACTAAAGACGAGGGTATCTGAGAGACAGAGAGAGAGACAGGCTAAAAACACAAAATACACATTAAGGAAAAGGGAAAGCACATTTTTCGTTATCATCTCGCTCCCTCTCTCTCCATCTCTTTCGTTTTCGTTCTCTTGCTCTTGGCTCTCCAGTGCACCCACTCATTCAAGCAGAGCTGCTTCCATTTGCAAATCTAATGTGTGTATGTGTGTGCATAAGAAGAGCAGTGATTGAGTGAATGTGCATGTGTGTGTGCGTTTCATGTGAGCCTGAGAAACTGCAAAGGGACAGAGAGTATGTGTGTCTGTGCATCTATGTGCATGTAGAAGAGAAAAAGGAAGAGTGTGTGAGTGTGAAAGGAGGAAGAGAATGTGGCTGAAATATAAATTGTAGTCATTATTCACTGAAAACTTTGTCATGAGAATCTTGCTTGACAACTGTTGTACGATGTAGTGATTAACGAATTTGAAATTTGGACAGTGCAATTTTTCACTGTCACTTAAAGTATTCTGCCTAAGGATCTGGGCTGCTGCCCCAAAGGTAGTTCAATTCCATGTAGGGTTGGCACTGAGCACCATAATTACAATGATTAATCTTGCTCTATGTTTTGTTGCCTTAAGAAACAAACCTAAGCCCAGGTTGCGGCAGGAGGGACTGTCCCGGCAATACATTTTCTGCAAATCACTTTGGATGAAGTACAGTATCTCCTAATTTCCAACTAACCAATAGGTTGTTTTCCAGGAGCAAGAACATATTATAGATAGCAAGAAGCCCCTTCTGACATCTCAAACCATTTGGATAAAATAATATGGGGACTAAACATAATAGATCTGATTAAATTGAAAAATGTTCTTGTAACACAAAGCTGTGTATTAAAACACTGTTAGAAAACAACTTAGGATAATGTTTCAATATATATAACATAAGAGATTGTTTCAGGCTCAATACAAGTTAAGCTCAGTTTACAGTATTTGTGGCGTAATATTGATTTCCACAAAAAATAATTCTGACTTTCCCTCCTTTATTAAAAAAGAAGCAAAAATCACATTAGAGTATGACACTTATAACAAAAGCGAATGGGGCAAGTCCATAAAATACACCTTGATTTTATTCTTTTTATTTAAATTTCCTAGTAGGCAATTTTGAATGTCTAAAAAGCACTGATTTTGTATAGTGCTCTACATGGATCTACACTTGGTCTCTGCATGTTTCCATCGAGAAAGAATGTTTATGAATATGGAATGAAGTTTAAACATCATCAGATCTTCAGCGAGGCTTTCCATTTCTCAAGTCCAAAGATATTTCATACATTCTTAATTTCATTGCTTTATGTCCAGTATTTCATTTATCTTCCATTTTTATTATCCATTTCCATTTTATTATCCATTGTTTTGTCTTATTTGGTAACACTTCACAATAAGGTTGTATACGTTAAAATTAGGTAACACAATAGTTAACATGAAAACGACAAGGAACAATCCTTTTACATTATTTATTAATCTTAGATTACGTTAATTACTACATATGTATCCAAATACATTATTAACATGAGTGTAATTAACATTAGTTAGCTAATGCATTATGAACTATTATGAACATTAATAATGAACAATAGTATATTTAATGATTAAAGGTGCTGTAAGCGATTTTAGCCGTTCTAGAATTTCCACGAGACTGAGCTGTTGGATTAGCCATGCCCCCTCTTTCCAAAACCCATTCCAAAGATACAAAATTAGCTTTATTTAGACCAGCAGCAAAATAGCACCCTCAACTGACAACTGTTATGAACAACATGGCATAAAAATGGCATTAAGCCTCAATAATTCGCTGCAACTACAATACTATGAGAACATGCAAAATGATTAAAGGCAGAAAGCGTAAGAGTCCGCGGCCCACGGGCACATTTTTGTTTGTGATTTACAGAGTCTAGAGCTGTCACAGAGACTGGTGAGATATCTCACGACACTTATTTCAATAATATCTTTCAGGGAGTAGGACCATTTTTGCATACCTTTCCATGAAAAAATCGCTCACAGCATTAACATTAACCCAGATGAATAAATGTTTTAAACATTTTTGACTGATTATTTATTATACGTAATGCATTTAAGTGATAGTTTATCCAAAAATGAAAATTCTGTCATCATTTACTCACCCTCATGTTGTTCCAAACCCGTATTACTTTTTTCCACGGAACACAGAAGGTAAGGGACTGACTTCCTCAGTCACCATTCACTAATGCTTCTCTATCATTATTTGCTTTTGACAGTCAAAGTCACCATTTATTTTTATTGCATCTTTCTTCCATACAGTGAAAGTAAAGGATGACTGAGGCTAACATCTCTCTGTGTGTTACATGTGAGAAAAACAAATTCACATGGTTTTGGAACAAGAGGGTGAGTAAATAGAAAAAAGACAGAAATGTCCTTTTTATAAATGTTTGTGAATGAACATTTCAATAATTATGTTAATTCATGTTACTAACTGAGCCCTTTTATTTCTCCTATATTATTTATTTTCTACAACTTCAGTCATTTTTAGTTAGCATTGCTGTTCCCTCATCATCCCGTGTAATTTCATTCTCACGTTTGTCATGTTTTACTATGGTCCGCAGTCTTGTGCATTAAGGTGCTTTGTGTTCTGCATGCTATCTGATTGGGCAATGGTGATGAGGGTCAGTTTCTGATTGGCTGAGGCACTTTGTTCTGTCCACTTAGCTCTTGTCCCTCCCTGAAATCATTCTTACCTCGTTCGCTCTCTATCTTTCTCTTCCTCTCACTCCCCAACCTTTAACATCTCTGTAATATATTTTTGTAAATTTCTGCCAGTCCCTTTGTGAGTTACTATGGTTACCAGGTCTCTAGCACTCCCCCACTTCACCCCATCTCACAAGCCTCTGCTTACAGAGTTGCTATAGTAACAGATTTATTTAAAAGAGAGACAGAGCAAAAAAAAAAAAAAAAAACAAATTCCCCCTTCATGTCTCCCTCTCTCTTTTTTTCGGCAATAACTGCAGTGCTTTCACATACATTCAGAAATTCCAACAACAGACTGATGTTGTCAGGTATCAGATTAGATGACGTCACCTAATGACATCATCGGCATATGATGTAATGCACACCATGGACACAGCATTACACTGCATCATCAACTACATAAAAAATATCATGTATAAAACCATATACTGTATAGAACCCTCTCTCTGAAGAAACACTCAGACAAGTAGCACACACCGACCTATATAGGCTTTACTGTATACGTATACTGTATGTTGCTTGCAATGTCCTCATGTACACTATTCAAAGTGTTTATGAAGACATTCCTAGCGAAACAAAAAGACTTACTCTTTAAAGTCTCGTCAGGTAACTCCAAATTAAACGGTAAATATGTAAAGCCTGTATGTATACTGAATTAATCTTTCTCCATTTCTTTCTGTTCACTCTTGGTGAGTCTTTAGCTCCATTATGTTCAAGAAAACATTCCAAGGTCCCACTGATATCTTCACTATTTTCTCATGCACACCTGTTTTATTAATTTCTGGGCCAATTACTAGATTACTAAAAATATCGATATATCGTGATATTTTTCCTTGTGATATTGTATTGATATTTGCAGGCCAAGTATCGATATTATAATTTACATTTTTTCACATTATGGTGATGGGAAATATTAATTCTCTTTGCCAAATCAATCTAGGAATTCAACAACAGTCCCTTAGAAGGTGCAGTTATCATGCTTTACACATAATCACCCACCCTTACTAAAATGTTTTACAATTTTACAGTAGTAACATTAATGGAGGTATTCTGACAAAAACATTAGTATCATGTTGCTAACCTTTTAGATGAAAACTATTATACTTTATGTATTAAAACTGTGTTGTAATAAGTATTTTAAAGTGTTTATGCTACTATCGTATTCATTATATACTATAATTTATTTTGAGAAAGACTAGCTACATTGACCTAAGCACAGAAATATGGAGCTATTATGGTCTTATATGCTTTTGGCTTTGCATTGTACATGGATATTAGGAAATAAACTGGCGTTGTTTTGTAAACTGGCACTTTTATATTAATTTAACAATGCATTTGGTGATTTGGTAACAGTTCTCTGAAGTCCAATGAAGAGAAATATTGCAATATAACATAGTTTTTAATCGCAATACACCAAAAATAAAGAATCGCAATAATATCGTATTGCGACCTAAATATTGATATAATATCGTATCGGCAGTTACCTTGTGATTCCCACCCCTACCAATTACCTGGGCATGTTACAGGCCACACCTTCTAACATGTTAATATAAGATGGGACTCTGGACTACAGGTAGACCGATATATCGGTTTTACTGATTAATCGGTGCCGATAGTTGCTTTTTGGAACTAACGGTTATCGGCAAAAATCTATACAGAGAATTTTTTTTTCCCTAATTGTTTTATTCCTCATCAATAAACCTCATATGGTAAAATATATACATATACACTCTTCATCTGGTGAATATATAGACTGCAAAAAGCGTAATTTGGTGAATACTTGCACATAGAGCATAGACAGTTTAGCCAAGTAACTGTCATTTCAAAATAAGAGTCCCCGGTGTATTTTGGACGTTTAAAGTTGAAAGTTCTCCGTAATGCACCAAAATCTTAATTTTTCTAGTTATTATTGAGATTTTGGTTGCACAATAAACTGACTATAGCCTCAGTGTCTGTACCCTTCACAGTAAGGAAAGACTGCTAATATTTTTTATCATTCTATAAATTGATTTTAAGAAAATATCTGCCTAATTATCCATTATCTGCCTTTTCCCAACACCTTAGTTATCGGTATCGGCAAAATCCACTATCGGCCGACCTCTACTCTGGACTGTTGATCCTGAAACGAACTCTGAGAGCACAAGCTCAAGGGAACTCAAATATTCAATCAGCTAAATATAGCACATATATTTGACAAATTCAAAATAAAAACACAATTCAAAGCAATCTGTTTCTCTGAAACAGAGAATGGGCCAAGTATTGGGTAAACTTTCTAAGAGTGAAGTTATTTTTGACCATCAATTTATGTATAAGAAATACATACCTTAGGGTTAGTTCAACCATTCATTACATACTCAACTTCATGTTGTTCCAAAAAGTATGAAGTATTTAATATAGTATGATTTTTATATATATATAGTGTCTCTTCAAACTCTTTGCATATGTAATGGACACTGCTAATGGTTACTCTCTCATTAGTAAATGTGCATGACGTAAAATTGACATATACAGTTCATAAGTATCTATGGAAGACACAAAGTTCTGTGCAGTTTTGTGGGGTTTTTCTTTTGGTAAAGCTATCCTCTTACTGTGCTGGCATACTGTCAAGTACAGTAGTGTTTAATTTTGTGACAATAAAGAAGATATTGAAAATATTTCACATCATAGGTCTACACGTAATGTGCATGGATTTTAGTGTTGCATACACAATATAGCTATATATTTGGACTGTCAAAGACAATTTAGTAATTTATTAAACATTGCTTTAAAACAACTTTTTCAAAGTAGTTAATGCATTCACTTAATTTGAAATTTAAACTCTTTTTCCTGTTGTGATTTCAAAGGCTATATTTTACTTTTGTTTCCTTAAAAGAGGGAGATGGATTCAAGCTGAATGCATTACATTTGGAAAGGTAATAAATATAGGCTAGTCTATATATCAGCAAATGTATATTAAGCAAATTCAGAAATGAACTGCTTTAGTTCCAAAACCATGATTATAAGATTCGTGGTATTGAATCTTTTAACCTCCTGAGACCCGAGCATGACTGCTGTGTGCATTTTCCATTTCCTTTTTTGATTTGTAGTTAGAAGCAATGTATGGCAAAATTTGTGGACAGCCGGACTACCTTGTGAAATTTTAAATAATACCAAGCTATAGGAAGTCAGATAAAAAAAAAGTGTAATCAAATTGTTCATTATGTTTCCAGGAGTGTTGGTGGCACATTTCCGGCATGTGTGCCGGAGTTAGGGGTTACTGGCGAGCACGACACCCTTGGACAAAGCCCCCGGACACCGCACGCTCCTCCCGGCTAGGCTGCTGATTGGTACAGATTGTCATGTTATCTCGGCCCTGGTGGATTCCAGCGGCAAAGGGAATTTCTTTGACACTGACTTGGCTTCCAAATGGCGGCTTCCCAGGATCCCATTGGATGAGCCCATCACCGCCCACATGCTTAGTGGCTCGCCCCTGTCAGCCATAACCCATTCCACTAAGCCGGTTACTTTGATCTCTGGAAACCACACTGAACAGCTGTCTTTTACCTCATCCGATCCCCTTCGACCCCAGTTGTGCTGGGACACCCTTGGTTGGTTATACACAACCCACACATAGATTGGGCAACCAACAATGTACTTGCCTGGAGCTCTTTTTGTTCTTCACATTGTCTTAACTCTGCTGTCTCCCCTGTCCAGTCTTGTGTTTCGTTGCAGGTTGAGCCGGCTGTTATGTCAGGAGTGCCGTTGGCGTACCACGATCTGAGGGCGGTGTTCAGCAGGTCCCTCGCCACAACCCTCCCACTTCATCGCCCGTACAGCTGTACGATTGAATTGCTTCCTGGCACTTCTCCTCGAGGACGGTTGTATACACTCTCGGCTCCCGAGAGGAAGGCCACTAGAGTTCATTACTGATTCTTTGGCAGCCGGTATCATCTGCCCTTCCTCATCGCCTGCAGGGGCGGGGTTCTTCTTTGTGGAGAAGAAGGATGGCTTGCTTAGACCCTGCATAGATTATCGGGGCTGAATGACATCACGGTAAAGAATAATTATCCTTTGCCGTTGATGTCCTCAGCCTTCGAACTCTTGCAGGGGTGTCTGTCTATATGAAGTTGGACTTACGCAATGCCTACCACCTGGTTGGTATCAGGAAGGGGGATGAGTGGAAGATGGCATTTAACACGCATAGGGGGCACTTTGAATATTTGGTTATGCCTTTCGGATTGGTTAACGCCCCCACCCTCTTCCAGGGGCTTGTGAATGCTTAGAGACATGGTCAATCTTTTTGTCTTTGTTTATCTTGACGATATTCTGATCTTCTCCCAGAATATGCAGGACCATGTGCAAGCAGGTGTTCAGCGGTTGTTAGAGAACCGGCTGTTTTTCAAGGCGGAGAAGTGCACTTCACACACAGTCGGTTCCATTTTTGGTTCCACTCGGACCCGTTTAAGGTAAAAGCCGTCTCCGATTGGCCAACCCCAAATTCTCGCAAGGCATTGCAGAGGATTCTGGGGTTCGCCAACTTTTACCGGAGGTTTATTTGCAACTATAGTCAACTCGCTGTGCCTCAGTTCGTTGTGGAGGTGGATGTGTCCGAGGTCGGTGTTGGAGCGGTCCTTTCTCAGCGCTCTCACTTGGATGGGAGGCTGCATCTGTGTTCATTCTTTTCGCACCAGCTGACCTCCACGGAATGGAATTACGACATTGGTAACCGGAAATTACTGGCTGTCTGGTTGGCTTTGGGCGAATGGCGTCATTGGTTAGAGGGTTCGGGGATACCTTTCGTGGTTTGGACTGATCACATGAACCTAGAGTACATCCGTAGCGCTAAACGTCTAAACTCTAGTCAGGCTTGCTGGGCCTGATTTTTAACTCGTTTTGATTTCACCCTCTCATATAGTCCTGGCTCCAAGAACGTCAAGCCCGACTCTCTATCTCGATGTTTCAAAATCAAGACCTCCTCTGCCCGAGCGGATACCATCCTCCCTTCTCCTCGAGTGGTGGGCATGGTATCCTGGGAGGTGGAGGCTAAAGTCACACTGCATCTCCCACCACCTGCCCAGCGGGCAAACTGTTTTTTTCCGCGAACATTTCGAATGCACGTCCTTCTGTGGGATCATTCGTCTAATGTCACCTGCCTACTCGTACCAAAACGCTCATTAGACAGCATTTCTTGTGGCCATGAATTGCACAGGACATTCACCAATTTGTTACCCCCAGCTGGGCTCCTCCAACCGCTGTCGGTGCCTTCGAGACCCTAGTCACACATCGCCATGGATTTTGAAACAGGTCTCTGCCCCTCCCATGACAACACAGCCATTTTGACTGTAGTGGACCGGTTCTCGAAGGCGGTTCTTCTGTCACGGTTCCGGCATGTGTGCTGGCTTTAACTGATGTTTGTTTTTCTCTCCATTGTGTCTCACAGGTGGAGATAATCAATCTCGAGGAGACGCTGGTCACGGTGATGAGTTACATGCCCGCTGCCACCTGCCTTCCTCTAATTGTGCTCTCTTCTTATTCCTCGTGTTTCTTTCTTCGCCAGTTTATTGTTCTCTGTTTCTGTTCACATGTGCGCTGTTTACAGTGAAGTCTAACTCTTCTCTCTTGTGTAGTTGGAATAAGCTCGAGTATCTGTTGGTTGCCTGTCTATTGAGGTGTGGTTACATGTCTGCTTGCATTCACTCTCACCAGTTGGTGCCCAGGACTGTGGTGGAGGATTCCTCGATTTCTGCCTGCGTCTTGGGAGATTCGTCTGGGCTTCGCTTGCACCTCAACAGCTTCTTCACGGGCTCGTATATCTGTGGTTGCTGGTCGATTGAGGTGCGGTTACCTGTCTGCTTGCATTCACTCTCACCAGTTGGTGCCCAGGACTGTGGAGGAGGATTCCTCGATTTCTGCCCGTGTCTCGGGTGATTCGTCTGGGCTTCGCTTGCACATCACCAGCTTCTACAGACTCTCATCTGAGTACTCCAGACTTCCACAACGCACACATTCCCCATACGAACACACTCTTCACTAACCTGTGGCAGCTCGCTGGTTCTCAGACTTCTTCAGCTGGCACAGGGTGTGCCTTGACTTGACTTTTGAGAACTTGTGAATAAATACTGTTGAACTCTCTCTCTCTCTCTCTCTCTCTCTCTGCTTTTGGGTCCTTTATCCTGCCCACTCCCCAACCTTGACAGTTGGTTATTCATGTTTTTGAGAAGTTACAGACATTACATCTGAAATTAGCTTAATTAATTCTGATTAAAAGTAATGGCCAACATCATCCAATTACTGCCAACAATGTTAAAATTAAATTAAACATTATAACTTCTGAATCGATCTTCTGATTACCATTGTCCCATTTCTGCAAAACATGCTGAGTGGTCCAAATATCATCTGAAGCCTGAAACTGAACATTTGATAGGAAGTCTGGATTAAATGCACTTAGCTGCATAGAGAGCTATAGGATGCTCCTTTGCTACCTATTTAGTAAATTCCTTACCTCCAGTGTGCTGTCTGTCTGCATTGGTCTCAGAACAGTTTGAAATGCACCTTATTTTCATCCTAACTCCATATAAGGCATCTGAAAGCAACATTTTTCAGCTTTTGAATGAACCCATTGATTCTCAGTGTGATAACGCACAGTAAATATAGGATTTCTAAAGAAAAAATGCAATAAGGTACACATTAGTGTACACTGTGTTTAGCAGCGTGGTAATTGGCAAAAAAACGCTCAAATGTAAAAAATGGCATATCGGATGAAACTAGAAACTCTGTGATCAGCTCCATGTTGTTTTGTCACATGACGTCGGAAGTTTAACCCTTTACTGACAGCACAGAGTCTCCCGAACTGAGATTAGTTAGTTTTTTTGCATATAACAAAGCCAAAATATAACGTCCACGTATGTGCACGTGGGGTTGCACAAGGTTAAAGATATTTAGAAACTCTGACAAGATAGTTGCAAGTAAACAAGATATCCTCGCATCTTTTACAAACTACCACTTGAATGAACAGTTGAGTACCACTTTGAATGAATGGTTCTTGGCCAGAATTAGATCAAATATGCAGAGTACTGTATTACAGTACTTTTCAGAGCAACAGGCCACACTGTCTTGTGGAGAAGGGATAGAAGAGAGTACACAATGATAATTCCCAATTTTGCAAAAAGCATTGTGCAACCTTGCCAATAGAGAATGTACGGCTTGTGTAATATTTTCAGTGAATAACAACTTAAATTCTGGTTTGTTCCTAACACAAAGCTATCACATGGTTTCAGAATACTTTAAGTATAGCACATTTGTAAGTCATAGGGACTACTTTTATAGTGCTTATATTGTGCTTTTTTGTTCTTTTGGGAGCACAGGAGCCCATGGTCACTGTATACTGTATTTCACTGAAGCGTTCTTCCTTTTTTTTCTTTTGTGTTCCAACAAAGAAATATGCCCCAGTCTCACCTATTTATTGTTTGGGAGTTAAATGGAATACTTTGTTCATTGTCATCCTGCCTTAATGGCAACCTTTCATTTCTCTCTATTTTTAAAGGAAGCCTTAATTGTCTGTTGATGTAGATGTTTTTTGTTAAGAAATTCTATGAAATTGACAGTTGTGTCGAGCGTATGTGAGTTCACATACTTTGAAGGCATAGCCTTCCACATGCACAGAAGCCTTTAGAACAATGCCATAACCAGATGTTCACACGGTTACAGTTTAAAAATAGGAGGACAAGTGTGTTTATGTGTGTGTCCACATGTGTGCTTGGAAGTATGTATGTATGTATGCATGTATACCTGTATTTGCGCTCTCCTGTATCTACAAAAAATCATTATTTTCCAACCGTACACGTATGTCTTCACACCTGTGTCCTAGTTATTCATCTAATAAAATTACTACTGCCTTCCAGTAACCCACAGGAGAGATCTTCAGCCCAGACAGATCTGGGACTGATATTTCTTCTACATGGGCATCGGACTTAGGTGTTTATAAATTAGGTGTTTCCTAATGATCATCTCTTTACTGAAATTAAATATCGTCTGTGGTTACATTCGACACATGGCAAGAATTGAAAATTTTATATATATATATATATATATATATATATAATATTGAAAGCATATATTGGATTTACAATATTCAATATATAGTATATATACAAATATAGGGGAGGACGGGGCTAGTTGTCCAACTGCGCAATTGTGTGTTTTCTCTAGCAGTGGTTTTGTATGTTGGTTTCAAACACCAAGTTTAAAGTTCTCTTAAATTAGAATCATTTTTCTGAATTCCACCCTCCGAAGTAAATTTTCACTAGCATAATATTTTCATTATAGCTCTTGGGTAAACAAGCAAACATAATTAAACCACACTGGCATACATTCTGCCGAGTTTCAACTATATTATAAAGCCGTATTTTTCATAAAAGTCAGGATGTGCTCATGTTGTCTTATTTTTATCAGGGCAGGTTTTCACATGTGTTTTAAATGTAATTAATTTATACAATTTATCAATTACAATATTTGTTGGCTGAAACAGTGTTTTTTTTTTGTTTGTTTTTTATGTTACCTTTTCCATTTTTTGGTGTTTCTTGAATCATTTTGTGCATCATAATTGTTTTATTTTTTAAATTTAAAAGGCCTATTAATAGACTGTTTAATACAGGTGTAGATTTTGCTTTGGTGGCTGTGAAGGACGTAAATTTCAATGTTCACATGAAACTTACGCCACTTGTTTAATGGCAAGTTCCATACTGACATCTTGCCCCATATAGTGTGACAAAAATCCCTGCTATTTGGGCATGTTGTCATAGAAGGTTAGTGTGTGTTCTATGAATTGTATCTTCTGGGCAAAAATGGTGAAAATGTTAAATAGCTTTTTTTCGTAGCTAAGACTTGACATATTCAAAAATAAACCCCTGGGAAATATTCACAGACGTAGTGTGAGAACTAGCCCCAGTCTCCCCTATTCATAAACCAGTCAGTTTATTCACTAATTATTTAGGTGAAATACTGCAAGTGTGTAAAGCAACATGATGTACTATAATATACTAAGCAAAGCTATTGCCTCTTCACAAAGAATTTCCTCTGTTTTAAGAGGAGACATCTATCACTATAGTATTTAAAAGAAATCATTGCTGTTTGGTCCAAACTTGCATAACTAAATTAATGCATCTTTCAACACAATGCATGTTTTTCTCAATGTCTAATGTTACAGAGAGAAAACACCAGATGCTTCTGGTTTGCATATCCTGAAAAAGGGTTGTTCCAGAGGTGATAAATTATGGTTGGTGTATAGTAAGTGTCATCCAGAATTAATTTTCACCTATATACCTACATGTATATAGGTGTTGTACATGGCACAATAGTGACATGTAAACCTACAAGAAGGTTTCTGTCTGTCCTCTTCACTTCAATAACTGTCGGTTTTGGTTCAGCTATGAAATCAGACATCAGAAGACTACAAAGGACAATTTGGACTGCTGAGAGGATTATTGGTTGCCCCTTGCCCCCCCTTCAAGAACTATACACTTCCAGACTGAGTAAAAAGGCTGGAAAAATCACTCTGGACCCCACTCACCGTGCCCACTACCTTTTTGAACTGTTGCCTTCTGGCCGACGCTTCAGAGCTCTGAGTACCAGATCCGTCAGGCAGAGGAACAGTTTTTTCCCTCAGGCTATCCATCTCATCAACAGTTAAAACTGCCCCATTGAGCAATAACTATGTGCAATACACAGTTTAGTCTTTTTTTAAAATATTTATCCAACACATCCAACCTCTTCTGCCATTTCATTCCTCTGGGAAGAAAAAAAAAACTAAAATATTTGTACTGTACATAACAGATAACAGATTTGTATTAGATTGCACTACGTATGTGTATGTGTGTATGTATCTATGTGTGTGTCTGTGTGTGTATGTACGTATGTGTATAACTGTTTATTTATTTATTATTATCTACACTACTGGTCAAAAGTTTTGTAACACTTATTCTTTATTATAATTATTTTTTTTTTTTTCCACATTTTAGAATAATAGTAAAGTCATTAAAACTATGGAATAACATAAATGGAACTATGGGAATTATGTTGTGACTAAACAAAATCCAAAATAAATCAAAACTGTGTTATATTTTAGCATCTTCAAAGTAGTCACCTTTGCCTAAAATTTTCAGACATGTACTCTTGACATTTTCTCAACCAACTTGTTGAGGTATCACCCTGGGATGATTTTTAAACAGTATTGAAGTTCCCATCTATATGCTGGGCATTTATTGGCTGCTTTTCTTTATTATTTGGTCCAAGTCATCAATTTCAAAAACTTTTAAAATTTTAGATTTGTAATGAAATAAATTAATATGGTGGCACAAATATATTTTTGTCTACAAAACTAATTTCAAACATTTAAGCATACGCCTTCAGATCAAAAGATTTTTAAGATCATGAGAAACATTTCAGTCAAGTGTTTCAAAACTTTTGACCGGTAGTGTATGTCTTGCTGCTGTTTTTGTATTGTTGTACACTGGAAGCTCCTGTCACCAAGACAAATTCCTTGTATGTGTAAGCATACTTGGCAATAAAGCTGATTCTGATTATTAAGAAAACATTCCTGCAAATACTGTATAGTTCTTATAGGCACGCCATGGTTCCATGAATGAGACAACTCTCTTAGCTGCAGTTAAATCCAGAGGTAACGTGAGGGCAACCACATGTAGTGTAAAAATTCATAATCTCCTCGGTGTAACTGAGAGTCACTATCTATGAATGGCTTTATTAATAAGCAAAAATTATGTACCATATAATGGAATTTAATGCATTTAATGCATGTTCTGCTCTTTTACTGTTTATCCACTAACTGACTCTGGATCACTGTAATGCCTTTTTTTTTTTTTCGAATTAGTTCACAGTCTAAACTCTTGCGGACAATTGTTGATGTTTGCAAGTTCTGCTGTACTAGCATAAAATGTGGGAAGGTAATATGAGACCTCAAGGTTTGATATTGTGTAATTTCACTAACCTTATGTTCAATCATAACCATTGTCTTCACTTTTAGACTAAAGCCTTAACCCAAAGCTTTATCTAAATCTTACACTAAATCTTATTTAAGTCTGTCTGCTCTAATTGTGACTGAATGATTCTTTCAAACATGCAAACCCATCACTTTTAACAAACACACACATATACACTAAACTGCAGCTGACATTAATGTTGCTAAAGCTGGAATTTGATGATCTATAATTGAAAATAATATTTATGTATACACAGTCAACTAAAGAGAATTTGTCGATTATAAGTAAATCTATTCTGGTCAGGCAGAAAGTGAATATTATAATTAATGAAACTGTTAAAAGAGGCTGCCCTAATAATAAGACAAAAATAACTAAAATAAGATATAGGCATAATAATAATCACAAATAAGACTTTAGAGGTTTAATATGATGCAAACAATTATTTCTAAAGAAGCTAAAAGAATAATCAAAGTAATGCTTTACAATAAGGTTCCATTCGTTAATGATGAACAATATATTTTTTTTCAGCATTTATTATTCTTTGTTAAGGTTAGTAAATAAAAAACAATTGTTCATTGTTAGTGCATGCACTGAAAAAAGGGAAAGCAGCTCTATTGAAAATACTAAACCAGAACACTTGAAATCAACTTAATATATTTATGTTTGAGATGAGAACATAATTATATTGTGTTAAGTCCAAGTGATATTCAACAGAGTGATATGATCAAATTGCAATGAAATGTTCAAATGAATTCAGATTTCTAACGGATAGTGTTCACTCAATGTGATTTTTACTGCTGCTTGCGTATTTAAAATTAGCTAATGCAACACTATGCTTTAGAATTTGGCCTCAACTTAATTTCATTGTGTATAATCCTATGTTCACTTAATCCATTTGTGTTGGGACTAGGTGAATAATATTTGTATTCTGTATTGCTGAAACCGAGCAGGGGATTTACATTTCCATGCATACTTTGCATTGGACTGAACTGGGAGAGTAAATCTTAAAATTAAGTGAAATATGAACGTATTTCTACGCAAAATGAAATAAGTAGGAGACTTGTTAGTGTTTAATGTTCTGTTATGTTGGCATTTGGAGGAGTTTTTGTCATGTTGAATTTTTTTGGAGGTAACCATTGTGGGTAAGGGTGGAGCTATTGGTTAGGTAGAGGTTGGGTACATTACTACTGAAACATTAGTGTGTATTGTTGTTTAATGAAGCAAATACTGAGAGATCATAGGTGTAATGACTAATTGGGGATCTGAAAACTCTCAGCAGCACCATACTTGTTATACAATACAAATATTTATATATATAATATGCTAATGTGTTTGCTGTTAGTTAGCATCAAGCTGCAAGGTTCAATAGACTAGTTTGAACAGATCAACTTTAAGTTAGGTTAACTCAATTAATTTTGCTACACAAAATATTTGAGTAGAGCCTACATTTTAATGTCATGCAGTCGAAGTCAGAAGTTTACATACACTTAGGTTGAAGTCATTAAAACGCATTTTGTAACCACTCCACAGATTTAATATTAGCAAACTATAGTTTTGGCAAGTCGTTTAGGACATCTACTTTGTGCATGACGAGTAACACGAGTAATTTTTCCAACAATTGTTTATAGACAGATTGTTTCACTTTTAATTGACTATATCACAATTCCAGTGTGTCGAAGTTTACATACACTAAGTTAACTGTGCCTTTAAGCAGCTTGGAAAATTCCACAAAATGATGTCAAGCCTTTAGACAATTAGCCAGTTAGCTTCTGATAGGAGGTGTTCTGAATTGGTGTGTATGTATTTTAAGGCCTACCTTCAAACCCAGTGCCTCTTTGCTTGACATCATGGGAAAATCTAATAAAATCAGCCAAGACTTCTGAAAAAAAAAATTGTGGACCTCCACAAGTCTGTTTCATCCTTGGGAGACATTTCCAAACGCCTGAAGGTCCCACGTTCATCTATACAAACAATAGTACTCAAGTATAAACACCATGGTACCACGCAGCCATCATACCTCTCAGGAAGGAGACGCATTCTGTCTCCTAGAGATTAACATAGTTTGGTGCACAAAGTGCAAATCAATCCCAAAACAACAGCAAAGGACCTTGTGAAGATGCTGGAGGAATCAGGTAGATAAGTATCTATATCCACAGTAAAATGAGTCATATATCGACATAACCTGAAAGGCTGCTCAGCAAGGAAGAAGCCACTGCTCCAAAACTGCCAGAAAAAGCCAGACTACAGTTTGCAAGTGTACATGAGGACAAAGATCTTACTTTTTGGAGAAATGTCCTCTGGTCTAATGAAACAAAAATCGAACTGTTTGGCCATAATGACCACTGTTATGTTTGGAGGAAAAAGGGTGAGGCTTGCAAGCCGAAGAACACCATCCCAACCGTGAAATATGGTGGGTGGCAGCATCATGTTGTGGGGGTGCTTTGCTACAGGAAGGACTGGTGCACTTCACAAAACAGATGGCATCATGAGGACAGAAAATTATGTGGATATATTGAAGCAACATCTCAAGTCATCAGCCAGGAAGTTAAAGCTTGGTCGCAAATGGCTCTTCCAAATGGACAATGACCCCAAGCGTACCTCCAAAGTTGTGGCAAAATGGCTTAAGGATAACAAAGTCAAGGTACTGGAGTGGCCATCACAAAGTCCTGACCTCAATCCGATAGAAAATTTGTGGGTAGAACTGAAAAAGTGTGCGCGAGCGAGGAGGCCTACAAACTTGACTCAGTTACAAAAGTTCTGTCTGGAGGAATGGGCCAAAATTCCAGCAACTTATTGTGAGAAGCTTGTGGAAGGCTAACCAAAATGTTTGACCCAAGTTAAACAATTTAAAGGCAATGCTACCAAATACTAACAAAGTGTATGTAAACTTCTGACCCACTGGGAATGTGATGAAAGAAATAAAAGCTGAAATAAATCACTCTCTCTACTATTATCATGACATTTCACATAAAAAATAAATAAATAAATGTATCCCATTTTCTCCCAATTTGGAATGCCCAATTCCCACTACTTAGTAGGTCCTCGTGGTGGCACAGTTACTCACCTCAATCCGGGTGGCAGAGGACAAGTCTCAGTTGCCTCCGCTTCTGAGACCATCAATCCGCGCATCTTATCACGTGGCTCGTTGTGCATGACACCGCGGAGACTCTGCATGTGGAGGCTCATGCTACTCTTCGCAATCCACGCACAACTTACCACGTGCCCCATTGAGAGCGATAACCACTAATCGTGACCATGAGGAGGTTACCCCATGTGACTCTACCCTCCCTAGGAACCGGGCCAATTTGTTTGCTTAGGAGATCTGGCTGGAGTCACTCAGCACACCCTGGATTCAGCACACCCTGGATTCGAACTCGCGACTTCAGGGGTGGTAGTCAGTGTCATTACTTGCTGATCCTAACTGACCTAAGACAGGGAATGTTTTCTATGATTAAATGTCAGGAATTGTGAAAAATTTATTTTAAATATTTAAATGTATTTGGCTAAGGTGTATGTAAACTTCTGACTTCAACTGTATCAAAGAAACTAATTTTCATTGTGTGGGATCAGGGGTGTAGTTTCCAGGGGGGATGAGTGGGAGGTAACCCCCCCCCCCCCCAGTAATCAAAACAAGCAAGTAATACCATGATCAATTGAAACATGTAGATGCTTCACGCTGCAACCCCCCCCCAATATTCAAGCCAAATCTATGCCCTTGAGTGGGAACAATGTCCACAATTGAATTTTGTTACGCCAACGATTTTTTTTCATTGTGTTATTTCACATTGTATTAACTATCAGTAGGCCCCAATCAGCTCTGATCTTGAACTTGTTAATGAAAAAGTAGATGTTGCATTAAAAAAGGTTGGACACACATGGAGTAGCCACTGTCATCTGGAATTATTTTAATTTTTATATTAGAGATATCTGCTTTGGGTGTCTGTTGGCTTTAGATACTGTTTGCACAATTGTTTAACAGAAAGGTTAATGAACAAATTTTAGCAGAATGTGACTGCAAGGTGAGTTATGAAAACAAAAATCAGATTACTTTAATTAATCATTAAAATAATTGTCACATTTCACATGGTTGACCGATATGGGTTTTTCAATGGCCGATGCTTATACCGATATGTAGAGTGTAGGATGGCCAATGGCCAATATAAATGTTGATAAACATAATACAATAAAACAACAGCAATTTAGATGTACACAAAATTTCTAAAGTGAAACACACTTATTTTATGCAATATATACTAAATTTGAATAAATATGAAAGAAAAAAACTTGAAAACAGAAAGTTTTGACTATCCATTGATAAATCTACTGGTAGATTTTGGAAATGACACAAGGGAATGTTAACACTTCATTAGCCAAGCAAGCAAGGTTATTGGCCGATGCCGATAATTGCAAAATGGGCAAACATTGGCCGATTCATCAGCCTGGCTGATATTTCGGTCTATCACTACTCAATTAAAAAAATATATGATGATAAAAGCCCTAATCCTGGCATTCCATTAGTGAAAGAAAACAAAGTATTTCAAAAGTACAGTGAGAGTGCAGGAACTTAAGAAACATACAGTAATGCATTAGTCTGAAAAGATTAGCATTTTTCTTCTGTAAAATGTCATCCTTTTATGTTTATACAAGGGCACTTGAAATTGCACTGGGAATGTTAAAAGATAACACTGCAGACTAATTAAAAAATAACATCATCGTCTCTTCTGTCCTCCCTCAATCTTTTCTTTCCCTCCCTTTGCATTCCTATCCTTGACAGATTGAGACGGCCCTGTCTCCTTATCTCTCCATCATGCTATCCCTCCATCACAACATGTCTGTGTCACTTGGTGCTCTCACTCTCAATCTGTCCATCATTCTCTCTTTCTCTTCTCTGAATCCTTACATCAGTGAAACTTGCTGACACTTCCTGCAAACTGGATCTTTTTTCATCACCTCTCTCTCTCTCTCAATCATCATCTTCACAAGAAAATCTACTAACAAGTATCAGATCTGAGAAAACACACTCTCTGATTTTCACCTACACACCTTATGGATATTTGCAGACACATAGGTTGAAATCGGAAGTAGAAAAAAGCATTGTTATTAACCATCGTGTTCTGTTGAGACTGGCATTTCTATCTTTATGTTTGGGGTCCCTGAGACCCCAGTGATGTATGTGTAAATATAATGATATTTTTTAAGCTTTAACACTGTTTTATCGTGAAGTAGACATGCTCTTTTCAGAAATGTTCGGTGTTCATTTGACCCTAGCAAAAACACAGAAGAAAAATACAAAATAACTGGCAGGAATGCACTGCTTTTCATACTAATCAGATAATCTACAGCATTTAAAAATGGATTGCATTTATTCATGTTTTATACCTGGGGTCTGATTAGAAGTTATGAAGTATCAACCAACTTCAATGATAAGTATGTTTGTTGAGCTTTTGTAAAACGGCCTTAGGTTCTTTCCAAACAGAACAGAGGGTTAAATAAATACACAGTGTTTTTCCTCATAGAAACAAGTGTGAACTGGTCTTTAGTCCGCTGAAATGATACTGGTCTCTGTCATAGGGCTCTATAATGTCCCTTAATATATGCTAGGAAATGTCACACATTTATTGTTGGCATGTGGCAAAGAGTAGGCTTATATCTTTCCAACACACAAAACAGGGTGTCCTGACATGTATACAGTATATATACAGTATATACACTCACTTATCACTTTCTAAGGAATACTGTGGTCATAATAAAGAGCCCGATGTGGTCTTCTTCTGTTGAAACCCATCTGCCTCGAGGCTCGACGAGCATTCTGAGATGTTATTATGCTCACTTCAATTGTACAGAGATGTTATCTGAGTTACCGTAGCCTTTCTGTCGGCTCGAACCATTCTGGCCATTCTCTGTTGACCTCTCTCATCAACAAGGTGTTTCCGTCCACAGAACTGCCGCTCACTGGAGGTTTTTTTGTTTTTGGCACCATCCTGAGTAAACTCTAGTGACTGTTGTGTGTAAAAATTCCAGGAGATCAGCAGTTACAGAAATACTCAAATCAGCCTGTCTGGCACCAACAATATTGCCATAGTCGAAATCACTGAGATCAAACTTTTTCCCCATTCTGATGGTTGATGTGAACATTAACTGAAGCTCTTGATATTAAAAAAATAAATAAAAATCCTGTTCTGCATTTTCACTTATCTTGTGATGTAGGGTACAACGAGGCTAAAGGCCTCACAGGGTAAAAAGCACTTTTCATTTTATTTTCTCCCAAAACACTAAACAGCAACAAAAACTACCTCAGTATTTTCCTTAACACCTGTTTGTCACTTTACACTGCAAAATATTCCTGATCGATGATATCATTGCATGCAATGTCTAAAGTTTGATATTGAGGTAATTTTATTTAATATTTAATATATTTTTTAATGTTGCAAATTTATGTAGCTAATGAGAATCCCTGAAATGATCACATTTATTTTTAGACAAAATACTTATTTAGCATTTTCAGTTTTGTTCAAGGAGATTAAATCAAAAGTTTTTTAATAACTGTCCAGTAAGTGAAAGAATAGTATTGGGGGTAAAAAGCCCCCCTGTTGCAGAAACTAAAGGCCTCCATAAAACACATTGTTTTTCTTAAGATGGGCGAATAAATTTGTTATTATAAAAGGTTTATGGTGGACTTACATTGACTGATCCAATTACAATGGAGATTAATTTGTTTATAAAATAGTTGAGATGTTATGAAATGCCAAATGTGATTGAAATGAACAGAAAATGGTTAACCCTTTTTTGAAGTGGTTATTTTGAAGAAGTATAATCTTAATTGTTTAGTGAAAAAAGCATCTTTCTGCCTCAAATTATTTACCTAATTTGACAAATATTGCCCTATAACTATTGTCTCTATATTTACACGATATCACTTTAATCCCACTGGTGGCCTTTAAGTGTGGGGTAAAAGGCTCCTACACCTCCTTAAAAAATTGTTTTAATCAAAACAACCTTTCGTTTTTATTTATTTTCACACAAATTATATTGCTCCATCAATATTCAATTAAAAAAAAACTTTTTCCCAATGTTGATACACTTTTCGACCAGAAAAAGCACAGTTTCCTTTAGCCCCGTTGTACCCTACTGTTCTGAAATTTGGTATGGTACCACACTGCACTGTAAAAAGCAAAATTGTGCAGTTACACACACACACACACACACACACACAAAACAACTTATGAAACAGAAATGCGTAAATCTTAAAATTATTATTATTATTATCTTTAGTTTATCTTAAAAATGCTACATCTATGTGTTATGACTCTTAAAATCACTCAAATATTGCCAGGTTGATTCAAACGAAATTGACCTGAATAAAACCAGTTTTTATTCATATCCAATTTTGATGTTACCACAAAAAAAAAAAAAAAAAAAAAAAAAAAGCTAATTTTTAGGTTACCTGACAACACTTAATCGCTTGCTTGTATTATTCTATTATCATCATCGGTTTGTATAATATTATTAATATTATTGTATTCTTTGTTTTTATTCTCCCAAAATAAATAAATGTAAATGTAACGAATACCGGCAGCAACATGTTTTTTTTCTCACACTCTTGGCGGCAAAGCGGAGCTAATCGCTCGCGCGAGGGAATGAGGGTAACTGCATTCACAACGCTACACTTCACTCTGCGGTCACACTTACCAGTGGATGACACACTCTGTGGTTTCCTCCCGTCTGATGTTGCCCTGTCTCACCGTTGCCTCCGGGCGCGAGGTGATGAGTCTTGCGGATAACGGTTTTCAACGGCACAGTCACGCGCGCGGGAGCAAAACAGGAGGCACGAGACTCTTAACTACATAGCGCGCGCTGTGCGGCATTGTTCCACACGCACATGATCTAGCAAACTGTGCAGTCATGTCAAAGGACAAATGTGTAAGTGCTGCCCATGATGTCAATGGGCAGAAATTAACAAATAAATGATATTGTTGACGCGCGCATCTAAGGTCGTCATACTGTTCAGTACTCACCTTTCATAAATCACGATAGTAATATCTCATCCAACAAAGCGCTATTTAACCTACATTTTTACCACCTTAACACAAGTTAAAACACCTTCAGCTGTGTGCGAGTGTGTGTGGCAGAAAGAGAGAGAGAGAAGGGTAGTGAGATTGAATTGTACTGAGATACAGAGGAAAATTGTAGGCATTTGTATTCCTTGCTCGTGTCTTACCTTTGTGAACACCGATGGCCAAAGTTAAAATCCAGAGCCAAGTCATGATGAAGCCTTTCTGCTTCTCTGCCACTCACTCACCATCAATTAATCCTCTTTAAACTGGACTCTGAAATCCCATGAACCGGTTCTGATAATGACATTCACCGGACGCATGCACGCATTCACCGTTCATTCAACACATATTTGCCCCTCTCTCATCAGCAGAATCGAGCGTGATGTGTGTGGAGGAGGAGACCACTGGATAACTGCAAACAGCCCTCACAGGAATTCTTGCTTTCTTTCAGCATATCTAAAAAAAAATTAATGTCGAGGAGAGACGCAGCGCTCTGAGATCACCGGAGGACTCGCTCGGTATTGCGCTCTCTCTCTCTCTCTCTCTCTCTCTCTCTCTCTCTCTCACACACACACACACACACACACACACTGCTTATACGCTGTTCAATGGCACAGCACGATACGTCAGTAACAGCAGATCATGTAAAACATCTGGACATGAAAAGTCAGGTCTTTAATTTCTGCATTGTGGCACTGCAGGCTGCATGTCAAAATCCCCCAGCTGTTAAATCAGAGGACCAGAAACCTTCAATAAAGAGAATTTGCACAGAGGAGACCAGTTGACACAGGGGCAAGTTGTCACCAGGGCTATATTTTAGTAGCCTAACCATAACATTAGTGTGTTGGTTTAAAACACCTGTTCAAAATGCAAATTAAATGACCATTCAAGTGTTCAATTCAAGTTAAGCTCAATTGACAGCATTTGTGGTATAATATTGATTAATTCCCTCCTTTTCTTTAAAAATAAAATAAAATCTGGGTTCCAGTGTGACACTTACAATGAAAGTGAATGGGGCCAATCCTCTCCACAGATGGGCACTGGATCACACCCCCACCTCCACATACCTGCACCACCCGACTCAGGCCGGGGAACCATCCGGCCTGCCACCGACTCACCCTCGGGACTCACTTGGGACATGGGAGTCAAGGAGATTTGCCAATATCCCTTCTTTAAATCCAGTGTCAAATAAAAGTGAGGCCATACCTAACCGATCGAGCAGTTTGTCAATGTGAGGCATTGGGTACGTGTTGAATTTAGACACCGCATTAACTTTTCTATAGTCCACACAAAACCGGACCGTCCCGTCAGACTTCGGTACCAAAACCACCGGGCTGGCCCAGTCACTGTGGGACTCCTTAATCACACCCATATCGAGCATGGCCGTGAGTTCCTCCCGGACCACTTTTTTTTAATGTTCCGGTAACCGATTGAGGTGGGAACGCACCACCATTCCTGGAGTCGTCTTAATGTGGTGTTCTATGAGGTTCGTACGACCCTCTCTGGGATGACACAAAGCTTTAAATGGTCTAGATCCACAGTACTTAAGTGACCTTCTGACACGCTATATTCCATCACGTTCATTACAATCACAAAATTCTGGCTTGTTAATAATTCAAAGAATATCAAAATCCACAAAAGGAGGTAGATCCTTTTCATATTTGGCTCCTAAACTATGGACTAGTCTCCCTAACACTGTTTGGGATGCAGACAAACTCACTCAGTTTAAGTCTAGACTATAGACTCATCTATTTAGCCAGGCATACACCTAAATTATCCTTCAACTCTCAATTAGACTGCTTTAGTTAGGTCTGCCGGAAACAGAAACATCCATCAAGATCAATAACTCTGCATAAAATGTAATGGTATCTACGCTAAAATTATTCGATTTGTTTCCATGTCGGTTACCAGAGCCTGTCAGATCCAGCTCCAGTCCTGCTTGGTGTCAGACTCCACTGCTACGTGCCACTGAGATATGACAACAAATTACAGCCAGTGCTAGCCCAATATCACTTCAATTTTTTGACTTCAGAGGATGAACTGATGCCAACTCCAACTGTACGACATCGGATACTTCATATGCCACTGCCTGAACCTTGGATTTAGGATGGACCCCACCGAACCTCACCGAAATGAGCTGCAGGTTGAACTGCGATGCACCTTATCATTTATCTCTGCCTGCATCACCTTTGTCTATTGATGGACTATACTCTTGAAATGGAATAGATAGACTATCATTTAATTGTCAACAAATGTCTTCATCAGCCAACTAACAAAGGGCAATGCATCTATGTGAACTTCTGCAGTTAATCCAGGATGGACTTCAAAGGCATTAGTCATTAATCTCAAAGTTCATAAAAAAATGTATTTTTAAAACACTGGACTTTAAAGGTGCACTCAGTAATTTTTTGAACATGACATCATAGGCTTACAGTGACACCTAGCGGTGTGGATGCAGCATCATTCAAAGGAACATTTTTCAGTTACCAATGTCATTATAGAAATTCACTATTCAGAGTCAGCCATGATTCATTTAATCCATGAGTGAAAATGTCCAATAACATTATTGTTAATAAGAATAAGCGAGTAGTATTTGGCTGGTCATGTGATCCTAACATGTCAGTGCCCATGAGGGGACCCTCTCCATTTAGATTAAAACAGCTTTTATAAGGTTACTGATATGACTGAAGTCTTTATCTCATGTGAGTGCTCATGATTATATATATATATATATATATATATATATCTATATCTATATATATATATTTAAAAATTACAATACATTTCTTTAAAAGTAAAACTTTTTTAAATGAGGAAAAAATTACTGAGTGCACCTTCAACGCTTACTTAATTTACAAATTTAAAACCATGACTTGCACTGCGCACAAATAACTAATTATTTGGCATTATATTCATGTTGTTTAGCCAGAGGGGAACTGGCCCCCACAGTGAGCCTGGTTTCTCCCAAGGTTATTTTTCTCCATTAACCACCATCTTATGGAGTTTTGTGTTCCTTGCCACAGTCGACTTTGGCTTGCTCACTGGGGTTCTAAATACAATTATTATTTAATTATTTAATTTCTATACACATTTTACAATCATATTTAATCAAACTACACAATGATCACTGTAAGACATTATAGATATTACAGTTTCATTTTTTTTTTTTTTGTTAATGCATGTTTTCCTGTAAAGCTGCTTTGAAACGATGTGTGTTGGGAAAAGCGCTATACAAATAAAAATGACTTGACTTGACCGTTGCCAAAGCCATGGGTACCACCTATCTCCACGGTTTTAGGAGATTCAGTCTTTGTGTACGAACTTCCAAACCATATTTTTAAGGATCTGATTAAATCGCTCGACCAGGCCATCCGTCTGAGGATGGTAAACACAGGTGCGGATCGACTTAATCCCCAGTAGTTTGTAAAGTTTGTGGAGTGTATGTGACATAAATGAGGTGGCTTTATCAGTTAGTATCTCTTTCAGAATCCCAACTCTGGAGATAGTTTTAAAGAGTGCCTTTAAAGAGTGTTGCGCAGGGGCACAGCTTCAGGGTATCGCGTTGCATAATCCACCAAGACTAATACAAAGCGATGCCCCTGCCGACGAGTTCCATGCCAATTCTTTCGAAGGGGACCTTGATCGACAGAAGAGGGCGCAATGCCGCTGGTGGTAGGTAGATTCACCAACTGTCATTCGCGACATGCAACACACCACCTGTGTACATCACCGTGAATGCCCGGCCAATAAAAATGGGCCATGAGACAGTTCAGTGACTTATCTTGCCCTAAATGTCCCGCCATTATAATGAGCTGCCTGGAAGACCATTTCCCAGCGGCTTTTCAGAATTAACAACTGGGTTGTATCTGCTTTTGATTGAGCGTCCTGTGTTATTCGATACAACCTATCTTTAATAATTGAAAAGTATGGATAGGAGAGCGCAACACTGGGCTGAAGCTTTTGACCATCAATTACTCTCACTTGGTCAAAGGCGTGCCTGAGAGACTCATCTCTTGTCTGCTCCAGAGGGAAATCCTCCATGGGGTTTTCCTGGAGGACTGGAGGGGTAGAGCCCTCACTTTCCTCTGGGTTTCCCTGATGTGGAGCTGATGTCAATGGCTCAGGCAATGGCACCCCAGCTAGTGCTGCATAAATCCAACACCAAATTACAGTATTGCAGGACCCATCTGCACACATTCCCCTTAATAACGTCTGAAATGCTGGCCAATTCATACCCAAAATCAGCAGATGGGTGAGGCAGGGACTAACCGCCACCTCTATTCTATGTTTTTGTCCCTGGAATTGAACAGTAACAGGCACTAAAGAGTATTCGTGTATATCCCCATGCACACACCTCACCTTCACTCGGCGTGCTGTACCCAAAGCCTCACCTTGAACCCAGCTTTGGTGAATTGAAGTCTGATTACAACCCAAATCCACCAAGGCTTGGTTCAAGGTGAGGATTTGTGTACAGCACGCCAGGTGAAGGTGAGGTGTGTGCATGGAGATATACACAAATATGCTTTAGTGCCTCTTTATGTACCCCCTTAGATACTCACTGGTATATGGTATGTTCCTGCTCGAGCAGTGGCGGCTTGTGACATGTCAGGAACCCAGACCCACAGCCCCACATCCATCACCAAGCATTGATCCTGAATGTGTCCCAGTTCCCCACAGCACCAGCACACCAGCCCAGACCTTACCTCCACACCTGTGGCCCTGGATTTACCAACCTGGCGGGGAGCCGGCATCAGGAGAATGACCCCCCGTCGCCGGGGGGTAGGGATAGGAACAGTATGGGATGGGCAAGGGGAAGAGAGAGATGGAGAGAGATAAGGATTTACCATCTCCCGGTTATGCCTCCAAGTGGTCCTCTGCCAGCTGGACGGTCTCCTCCAGTGACGCTGGATGGTGGCACTGGACCCACTCCGCCATTTCCCTTCGGCAGACGGTCGACGAACTGCTTCAGCACCACCAGGTTGACAACTCCATCGGCGCCATGGTCCTCAGCCAGCAACCACCTCTGACAGGTGTCACGGAGCTGTTGGGTGCAGGCAAACGGGTGGCCAGACTCACCGAATGTCAGCGCCCAGAAGCGCTGACGGAGCTGTTCTGGGTTACTGCCAACCTGTTGCAGGACGGCTCGTTTCAGGTTCGAGTACTCCAGCAGACTCGCGACAGGTAGCTGTAGTGCTGCAAGCTGAGCCTCCTCCGACAACAGCGGCAACAGACAGACTGACCACTGTGCTCGGCACCAACCCGACACCTACACAATATGCTCGAACAGTTTTCTAAAGGCTTCACGGAAGTCCTGTGGTCCTATTTTCGCCAGCGTGATCTGAGGCACAGCAGACGTGGTCAGGGTCGCTGCTGGAGTACCCCCTGTGGCAGCAAGCTCCGGATCACCTGTCAATCCTCTGCCTGGGCTTGCTTCAGGGCCTGGAACTGTTGTTCAGTTCCGACCGCAGCTCCAGGAGGGCATGATGTTGCATCTGGTGGATGCCAGCGAGGGTTTTGACTATCTCGGTCAGCGGTGAGGACTCCATGACAGCGATGTTCCTCATTTAGTTTCGGCACCACTGTAGCAAATCCCTTAGTTCTATGGAATGAGGAAGCGGGAGACGGTGTACTTCATTCCAAAATACAGTCTTTATTCAACACAAAATCTTTGCTTTTCAGCAGAACCCTGCCGCCGTCTCCTCCCCTTTTATCTCCGTGTTACAGCTCACTGGGACTACAAACAGGTGTTAGCACAGGTGTAAATCCTTAACCACTCAGCTTTCCCGGACCGTACTCTCTACAGACTGGCGCTCGATCACACCCCCGCATCCACAATCACTTACTAACCTTTTCTGTGTAAAGTTATAGCCAATTTTACTACTTCGTTGCCATGATGATGTAATGTAAACAAACTCTAAAACGACTGTAAAAATGATGATTTAAACAATCTTACAGCTCAAATAATACATGAGTTGTATCATGAGAGTTAAAGTAAGTGCTTTTATAAAATTATAAGCTTCACATTTCTGCCTTTAAACCCTCCAAAAATTGGCCCCATTCACTTCCATTATAAGTGCCTCACTGTAACCTTGATTTTTTCTTTTTTTAAAGAACGCTGACAACCACCCCTGGAGTCGCAAGTGCAAATCCAGGGTGTGCTGAGTGACTCCAGCCAGGTCTCCTAAGCAACCAAATTGGCCTGGTTGCTAGGGAGGGTAGAGTCACATGGGGTAACCTCCTCTAGGTCGCAATTAGTGGTTCTCGCTCTCAATGGGGCATGTGGTAAATTGTGCATGGATTGCGGAGAGTAGCATGAGTGGAGACCGCCACCCAGATTGAGGTGAGTAACCACGCCACCACGAGGACCTACTAAGTAGTGGGAATTGGGCATTCCAAATTGGGGAGAAAAAGGGATAAAATGAAAAAAAAAAAAAGAGGGACGAGTCTAAATTATTTTTGTTGTAATCTACATTATGTTACAAATGGCACTGAACAGAGTACCCATTACTAGCTCTTTGAGCCATTGGAATCGTTGTGATGTCATATGGGAACCTGATTTACTGGGTGGACTCAATTTATCATGACACCGGAATTAGCATAATCACAGAAGTGAGCTCGATTTTATTTGCATATACGTAGCGCGGGAATTGAAGATAAGATTTATATCCATTTGGTGGAGACACACTGATGTGGCCAAGTGTAAATGGAATGAGCTTTTTCAATCTGATAGCTGTCCGATCAGTAAAAATGCATAAAGTGGCTAAGTGTAAATAGGCCCTTACATTACTATAAAAGACACACTGTCAACTTAGTAAAAAGTAAATGTTTTGCAAATCAAATTTTAATAATTAATTTTGTTAAAAAGTTTGAAAACCCCTGGCCTAACACATTTTAAATACAGATATGTTGAGGAAGATTTTTTTTATTTTATTATTATCATATTTAAAAGAAAGACATTCTTCTCAGATCATTGTCAATAAACAACAGGTTGCCATTGTAAAAGCTATAGGAATTCTATCTTTGTCCCTGAGCAATATAGCTCAGGCCAGAGCTCTTTTTATTGATTTGAGAGATGTGGCTTTGCAGTACACTTAAAAATGTTTTGACCAAATCAACCTGACTACATTACAGCAATAAAGTTATTTTAAAAGGATCAGATCAGAACTACCAGTGATGATAATAATAGAACTAATAAAAATAATAACAACAAGAAACATAATAACCACAGAAATAAGGTTAACCCAAATGTATATTTATTTTGAAGTTAACAAGGGATTTTTTTTTTTAACAAAAAGCGAATACTGTCTAAACAGACCATCAAACAAATGGAACCAACAATGATGATGACCTCAGAGTTTAGTCCCATTTAGATGACATCATCGGCCATAATACAAACCAACATACATGACAGAATAGCTCCACATGATATGAATACTTATGCAAAAGGAAGACTTGTCATTCAAAAATTAATCTAACATAACTCCATTAAACTAAATAATACTTTTAGTGTTTCCTGCATCTGTTTGGTGGGCCGGCGTGAGGGTCTTCCACACACACAGACACATGGATGCATACATTCGTGTGCCAGTGTCTGTGCTCAGTTAAGTGCATGTTAAAACATTTTCAAGGCAACACTAATTACATGAACTTGTTTAAAAAAAAAAAATTACAATTATCAAACAAAACAAAACAAAACAAAAAAAAAGACATGGAAACTATTATCTGCACCTTTCAGTCTAAGACATCTACTCATACAAAATTAAGAAAAAAAACAAAAAACAGAATGGAACATAAGATTACAAACAACAGTATACACATCTACAGCAGAATAAAAGTAAACAACATAATTTAAAAAAATATTTATCACTAACTGGAAGTTCTACTGCTTGAAAAGGACAGAGAGAGAGAGTGAAAGCTGTGTGGGGCATTAACGCCATCTTGTGGCAGACGATTGTAACTGCTTATCTTAGAAATTCATTGTCTGCGGGCATTAATGAGGTATGTGGAGGGAGTCTAAAGGCAGAGGACGGGTTTTGGTTTTAATTGGTCAGTTGCCTCTTATTGGTGACCTATACACGTTCTAAATGATTGTTGCAATGGCAATCAACCCTGACACCCACGCAAACAAAAACATGTTGACCTAAAACGCATGGCGAACAGAACTTTCATATATTGTGCAGAATCAGATGTAGAATTGTAATGTCTGCTTCACTTGGCCATTTCCATGTCTACTTGATTTCCTAATAAGCAAATATTCCTCTGCTTCTTAGTCACATTTCTAAAGAAACAATCCTCTCCTCTTGTAAATATAGTTTTATTTTTGGTCAGATAGGAGGAAAACGGGATGGGGAAATATCAGATTCAAATGTGAGTTGCTCACATGAGCACCATAGCTCAATATGTTACATGTGCACTAACCACTAGGCCACAGCTCCCTCTCCTTCAAGTAAATAACTTTACAAAAGGAATGAGTGATAGAGAGACCAGAGGCACCTGATTAAGAAACAGCCAGCTGGATCTCCTCCATGCTGTCTAATTTATACATGACAGATTAAATACTTCAAATTTGTCATTAAACATGAATGACTCATTGATTTTTAATACCAGATAAGTTTGCCTCTGTTTAATGCATGATGTAAGCAACTCAAGCCTACTCCAAAACCACAATGGCCTATGGCCATTGATGGTACAAATCTGGAAAAATCTAGATCTTTAGGGGCAGAGAGGAGCAGCAGCGAAGAACAAAAGAGACAGAAAATACAGAAAAGACATGCAAATATGGAGGGCTGATCAGACAGACAGAGAGAGAGAGAGAGAGAGAGAGAGAGAGAGAGATGAAGAGCAGTAGTCTGGTTTGTTTTACCCTGCTTTTCTGAATTATCTGCTACTGAAGAACAAAACCGATTCCTTCCTGAAGGTGGTGTGAGTGAGCTAATCACTGGAACTGATACAAGGAAAATCAGTGCATTCTAATAACAAAGGTGGAACCTCATAATAATAATAATACTAATACTAATAATAATATCTTCCCAGGCTGATGAGCTGATGACACTAGACTGTTGCACCAATAGTAAACACCAGAAATTAACTTGAAGAGAACATAATTCATACAAATATTACTTAAGTTTTCATAACACCATGTTTTTTTTTTCTATAGTCCAGATCATTTTTTTTTATAACTCGGCATTTCCACGCATGTAAGAAAACCAGGCAGGCTCAGAGAGTATATACCGCAATATCAGACAGTGAAGTTAGAGAAACAGAGGAGAGAGAGAGAGAGAGGGAGAGAGAGAGAGAGAGAGAGAGAGAGAGAGAGAGAGGGAAGGTATATTTACAGCACACTGAGTAAAACCGATGCTATATAATCATATATATATTTATAATTTTATATTGGGGTACAATATAAAATGACTGCAGGGCTGCTGTTTTTGCCTGGTTATTCTGTTAGTAGTGTAATACTGTAGTTTGCATGTATTTAGTATTTTAGGTGTGTGTGTGCATGAGTGTGTATAGTGGCAAGTGAGTGTATTATAGCATAACATTGGGGTGATATGTGAGTGTGTGCATGTTTGAGTCTGTCTGTGATATTGCAGGGTAGAATTGCTTGATTCGATTTTGTCTTTGATTTTAGTCGCTTGTTTTTCATGGTGTGTGTTTCAGCGGTTTTGGGTGCAGAAAGTTCATGCATGTATGTCACTGTTTGCATGTGCCACAGTGCTTGTGTGTTTGATCTGGACCGTTTGAAGGGAATCATTGGAGTTGAGCGAGGAGTGGTCACTGTCATATTGCCTTTGTGAATCTTTATTTTATTGTTTTAGGTTTGTCTTGTGTGTTTGCTCATGTGTGATTATGGTAATGCAGGCATGGCGAGTGTGTGTGTGTGTGTGTGTGTGTGTGAGAGAGAGAGAGAGAGAGAGAGAGAGAGAGAGAGAGAGAGCGAGAGAGAGAGAAAAAATTAGCCCACACGTCAGTGCATAACTCTCACTTCCCTGTCTTTCGTGTTGAAGCTTATTTGAGGTTCTTCAGTTCCAACAGGTCAACACTTTGTTTTGTTTTTTTCCTCTCACATATTCCCTCTTTCTTCTGCCATCCCCATCAGGCTGAGTGAACTGAAGCATGTGAAAGGAGAGGGTACAGAGGGATGGATCTCTAGATGAAGTACTCTTTCTTGTCGTCTACCCCGGAGTGGCCACCCTCAGCGTTAATGATGGCTGTGTCTGCATCAGGAGCGTCATCAGAACCTTTCGCCTCATGGGTCAGGTATGTACCTGAGAAAGAGAAAGAGAGTTGGTTGAGTAGTCCATTTATAATGTTAGTCAAGTTTTTGCACCAACAGACCTTATTCAAGGCAGCGCCTTCTTTTATTTATGATGGGAATGACAACGAGGCTTCAATGGGTTGTACAGTTGTTTAAAGTGTTTTTGGATAGTTCCACTGACAAAACATTAAAAAAATTATCTTTCCAAGAAATGTCAGCAGACACAAGAGAGCAGACACGCACTGTGAATGGCTTCACTCAGCCAGGTTTCTGTCACCTTATTTTAATTCTATTTTTATTGTTATTTGTTACTGTTTTATTGTTATTATTTGTCTCGTCATTATCTGTTTTGTGTATTAATGCTTTGGCAATATTGTATGTAAACACAATCATGCCAATAAAGTACTTTAAAATTGAAACTGAAATTGAGAAAAAAAAAAAACTCCAGAACACGAGTTTTGGAAAATTTGATGTGATCTAGGAGCATTTTGATAGCTTTTTTTTTTTATTTATTTTTTTTACAGTGCATGCCAAGAGATAGTAAGTCCATCCCTCACAGCCTTTTCATTCCAGTCAAAAATCAATGATGGCACTACTGTGAATAAGGTCTATAACATTCATAATTTCATTTTCTGGACTTCCATGATTCTATCTCTGACGCTTAAAATTAAGCAGGCCATTACTTGACGTTGTGCCTTTAAGACTGCTATGTTAACACCCTCTTCACATGTGAATTGAGATACAGCGCTTTGCTATATTGCTAATATGAGTGCAGGCTTGCTTCGGGTCCAATTTAGTTTGCACTGCCACATCCTTCAATAGCAGCCTTGTTGTAGAGTCTACATGACACTGTGACATGGTGAAATGTAACACTCAAACTATTAAAATCAGACCGAAATGATCAGGGACCTTGTTAAAAATACACTTCAACCGCTCATTTCTAATCTTTGGAAGGATATGCAGTGTCAGGTGCTGCACACAGCCAGGAACAGCACAATGTCTGGCAATAATTCTTATAGTGTTTAGGAATAATATTATCTATTCTACTACCTCCTCATGACCTTAATGTGACTGGACTGGCCACATTTCTGAACTCCAAATGTGTAAATTTTGGCAGTCTTATGTTAATGAATTTGGGGTTTTGACATCAGAAATCCAATGATTTCAGAACAAACTGTTTTTACAGTTTAGTTTCAATTAGAGATGCGCCGATAAGAACATTTTTGGCTGATACCAATTTTACCAAAAACCTATAGGCTGATACCGTTATTTTCCCACTTACCTTATTTTGTCATCAGAAGCTTTTTTACTGTTCTAAAAATAAATAATTTCCATTGAACATGGATTGGATCTGTTGAACGCATGACAGGCCAACATTTTTAAAAGAGCCTAAATGAAAGATACAAAAAATAACTAAATATGACAACATGCTTATTGAAATGAAAAAAAAAAAAAAAAGGTTATTTTGTGCTTCTGTTTTTGCAGTTCAAAACAACAGAACATTTGACATGTATATGTATATGATTGAACATTATATATTCATACTATGCATATGTTGGGCAATTCCATGGGAATGTCAACCACATTATGGGAAAATAAAACGTTTTTACCAAAGGAACAAACCCCTATTTTAAATTCTGTATTATTTTAATATAATGGATAATGGATAATGCCATCCAGACCGCTAGAGGGTGCCGCTTGCTTACATAGTGCTGACTGGAGTGCTGAATGCAGACTATCCCTGTGTCCGAAACTGGGTACTGTCAGTATGTACTGTATTTGATGAAGGACGAACTTCTTGGCCGGTAAAACAGTATCTTCTTTAGGTATGCATGAGATACGTATGAAAAGATTTCGGACATACTTCATCAGGGTACGTGGGTATTGACCCGTGACATGAATATATGACGTACGAACAACAATCGCGGAAATAATCCACTCTGATTTTTTTAAACAAGCACAATTTAAGCACAAGGATCAACTTTCTTGGTATAAATAGCACTTACAGTTGAGAAGAGCTGTCCGACTCGCGGTCTCCCACCGTTCTTTTAAATTCAGCGTTTTGAATGTGACGTCGCTTCAGCTCATGAGGGATTATGGGATCGTTAAAAGGAATATTCTGAGTTCAATACAAGATAAGCTCAATCAACAGCATTTGTGGTATAATGTTGATTACCAAAAAAAAAAAATTGGACTCGTCCATAATTTTCTTAAAAAAAAAAAGAAAGCAAAAATCAAGGTTACAGTGAAGCACTTACATTGGAAGTGAATGGGCCAATGTTTGGATGGTTTAAAAGGCAGAAACGTGAAGCTTATAATTTTATAAAAGCATTTACATTCATTCTTCTGTTAAAACCCATGTATTATTTGAGCTGTAAAATTTTTTAAATTGTAATTTTTACAGTCATTTTACGGTTTAAGGGTTTGTTTACACTACATCATCATGGGAACAAAGTTGTAAAATTGGCTATAACTTTACACAGAAAAGGTTAGTATGTGATTTTATCACAGTATAATCATGTTAACATGCATATTGTTTATGTCTTGTGACTTGTGAGTTTTTAACATTCAAAAATTGGCCTCCATTCACATTCATTGTAAGCGCCTCACTGTCACTGGCATACTGTTTTTGGCGTACTATATAGTGGGGAAGTATGGATATACGGATGCAGCGTATATTTTCAAAAGCAGCCTTTTACGGTTTAGTAAAAGCACAAGGCCATTTTGTGATTTCAGTCTTAATTCAATCAATCATTGAGCATTCTCAGAAGTCATAGTCTGCTGGTTTCAAGCGTTTTGGGTGGTTTTCCTCATCATATAGCCTATAGGTAAGTGCTTTCACAACTGTCACGTCTTCAATGCCATTTTTCCTTATTAATGTGAGAACGAGAAAGAATAAAAAAATAAATATCACATGTTCGCAGTTAGGAGTGCCAACCCTTCTACATATTGTGGCTATTATTATTTCTGAATTTTGCATTTGAATTCACAGAGTTTTTACAAAGTGTGTTAATAATCAATTATAAATAAACCATAGGTTATTTTATTTCATGCTTATAACCAGTGTGCTGATGGCTTTAATTTGGTCAATAATTGGCCATAAATTGGTGCATCCCTAGATTCAATAATAGTTTGACTGGGGAGGATGTTTTGAGTTCTGAAAGTTACAGTGTGTTTTCACAGTACATCATATAGTAAACTTTTAGTTAAAAAAAAAAATCGATTCATCATGATATGACTTCTTTAAAGCCCTATATATTTTTCATAACTCTAAAACCAGGCTCTTTTTTTCCAGATGAAGAGTTTCTGACAGCTTTTCTTGAGTTCTACGCCATAAGTCATAGACAGATACAGAGGGTGTGCTGCAGCACAACTCTCATAATCCATTTACAGCATGTCCCTGTGTGGGCACAGTAACACAGTCTGACTGAGTTAGTGTTGACTGCTTGTACTCTTCAAAATGGTTATTTTAAAGGGGACATTTATGATGTCAGATATATGTAGAGGTTAAACTCTTTAATAAGTGGATTTCAGAGGGGGGAAATGCTACAAAAGTGTAGAGTATGTACTCTTAACATCCAATTTACTGCCTACACAACATCAATTAAAAAACACTTTGTCATTATTGTTTGATGTGCATGTACATTTGATGTGCATGTGACATGACTGGCCTTTTGGAATCAATGTACAGAGCGTATTGTGAAGTTTATTAAGATGTAATATCAAGGAAGTAGCTTAGAATACACACCTTTCTTTTTTCCCTGTACTACAGAATGAGCAGCTATTTATATTTTCATTTTTTAAATTTTCCCCAGCCCATTTCTCTTTTCCAATTCTTCATGCTTTTTCTAGCTGCACCATTCTAGCTCCTGTGAGACAAGTGGTTCATTTACAAGTATGATATCCCAGTCCACAATGAGATCACGGGTTGAGTGTCTAAAATGTGTTTGTTGAAGAAAAAAACAATCTATAAAAAAGATTAAAAAAATAAATAAAATAAAAATAATTAACAGGCTAATTTTTAAAAAGCTTCAGATGAGGCAGGATGCTGCCAAACTCTCCGACAAGACTCTCAACACAGCCCTAGAAGGTTATACTGAAGTCCTCCAGATGTCCCAGGTGTGTGTATGTGTGTGTGATCTCTTTGTGTCTGAACAGAACTGTGTGTGTGTGTGTGTGAGAAAGAGAGACAGGAATTCCTTTGTTTCTGATTGGGATGGAGTGTACGTGTTATACCTTTGTGTCTGATTAGGTATCTGCCGAGGACGATGAGGAGACAAAGCATGATGAAGACAATGACAGCGACCACTCCACCAATCACAGCATGGTCTACTCCTGAGGAGGTGGACATCGCTGTGGGGTCTGAGAAATGGACAGATAAGACAGTCAAAGCTGTACAGAGAGGACGAACATTATTCAAAATCAGAATAAAAACAGAAAACACACGTCCTAATATTAATGACCAGGCAAAATCAGAGAAGGATTTGAGAGAGACTTCAGTTGAAATTCAGAAGAATAAAAAGATTTGTGTATGTACTATTAGGGTGGGAATCTTTAAGCACCTGACCTAACATTTTGATCCAAATTGTGATTCAGGGAGTCATGATGCAACTGCAAAACAATCTTTGAAACATCTTCATTCAACAATGGTGTAGCACTGCAAATATTTTGCAATAAAATATGCGGTAAAGACCTAGTGATCTGCTTTGTTCTTTCAGAAGTAAGTGGAAGCTTTTATACTATCTTTAAGAACAGGGTGTTGTAGCTCCAGCTCCGATGGAAATGTGCAGTATGATTTTGGATGTTAGTCATGTTACAAAAATGCTTCGATTTAAAGCCTATTTACACCAAAAGAAACACAACAAATCAGCACGAATTGCACCACCCCCCCCCCCATGCAAAAAAACAAAACAACAAAACAACTGTGCTTAACTATTAACACAAAGCGTGACGGAAATTGTTGTCTGGCTGTGGGAAAAATGTGCATACCTAAATTCAAGGGAATCGCATTCACATGCTTTTTTCATAAACAAAACTATTAATAATTAATTTAAAATTCTAATATTTTTTATTGCAGAATTACTTGAAAAAGCATTGTGATGCAACTGTGAATCGATTTTTCCATTCGGCTCTAATGCACAGCACTGATTATCTTAAGAAACAACTTCAAGCCTTTTCTCCCCGGTAAGAGCACACTTGACATTTTCAAGCAAACAAACTGAACTAAGGTATCTCATGAGAGATGATCACCGCTGATTGTTTTTCTTTTCTTTCTCACTCAAATGTTGTACCAAAAATAATGAACAGGTCTTGTTTCCTATAATCTCGCAAAAAAATATTTTTAGAATGTACAAAGAACTGCAAATTACTACACAGTGTCATTTTCAATCTAGTGCGAAGCCCCAAGAGCAGCTGACCTCTGTGTTTGAAAGGAACCACATGAATAATCAACAGCAAGATTTCAGTGAAGAGTCCATCATAATCTTCAGTGACTTTGCCTGGACTCAGAGAGCATGAACGACATTCATCACTCCCACCCACGGCACAAGCTCTGTCTCCCTCTTAAACAATACTCCATCAAAACAAGACAAGTTAACAGTCACCCTGATGCTCACACGCTTCAGGAGAATAAAAAAAAAATGATAGATGAGAGTATAGAGGATGAAGGAGGACAAACAAAGTGAGTGGTGAGTGACACGACAAGAAGCCCTGAGAGCAAGAGAGTTAAAAGTGAAACAGACAGAAAAGGAGAGGAGGACAAAAAAAGAGGAAAGACAAAGAGTCCAAGAAAACACTGAGGAAAAAAAGAGTTGAAGTCTTTGATAGGGGCCATCACTGGAGTTAAATATGTGTGTTTAATATTAATATTCGAAGTAAGACTTTTGAAAAACCGAGATATTAATATCTCAGTGGTGAGTATTGTTAACATTATATTCAGTCAGGAATATTACACATAAAAGTCCTTATATCAGACTTATTTAAGATGAAAAATAATGGTACTGTCTGTGTAGTCCATAAACATTTTGCTTCAGACAGTTTCTAATCAGATTTAAAGGAATACTTCACCTAAAAATGAATATTCTCTCATCATCAACTTACTTTCATGCCATCCCATATGTGTATGACTTTCCTTCTTCTGCAGAACATATAATACAAGTTAATGGTGACCAAAATTTTGAAGCTTCAAAAAAACACACAAAGTAAACTTAAAAGTAATCCATGACTGCGGTGTTTTAATCTATTTCTTCTTAAGCGATCTAATTGATTTTAGTTGAGAACATACCAAAATATTATTATTTTTTTAAACTATAAATCTTGATATTAGCAGTCTTCTTGGCGATCATGATTTCAAGCTCGATTACACTTCCTATCGCTTGATGCATGCACAGGGCGCTAGATGCCACTAGGAAGTGTAATCGAGCTCTGAAATCATAAACGTCAAGGAGACTGCTGACGTCAATATATATAGTAAAAAAAGGACTTATATTTTGGTCTGTTCTCCCCCAAAACCGATTGGATCACTTCAGAAGACACTGATTTAAAACACTGGAGTTATATGGATTACTTTTATGCTGCTTTTATGTGCTTCTTGGAGATTCAAAATTTTGGTCACCTTTCGCTTGCATTGTATGAAACTACAGCTGAGATATTCTTCTAAAAATCTTAGTTTGTGTTCTGCAGCAGAAAGAAAGTCTTACACAACAGGGACAGCATGAGGATGAGTAAATAATAAGAGACTTCAATTTTAGGTGTATTACCCTTTAGGTGTTTACAAACCATAAGAGGAGGCTTCATTGAGGTGTATGACTGTCACTGTTCTATGAGTTCTGTATTAATCATAAAGGCATTGTGGCATGATTGTATTGATGTCTTGTGCTAAAATCTTGATGTTTATAATGCTTTAAGGCAGAGTGTTTATGTCTGGCCAAACATACTGGCAGACTTGACATTAAGTCACCAATTTTTTTACCAAGTACCGCTGTTTATTGGCCGTTTTCATACTAGAGCTTTTGGTGCAGAACGGAGGCATTTGACGTCAAAGTTCATGGCGTTTTGTTGGTGTACAAGCTGCTTTTCCAAATTCAAGTGCACATCAAGCAATCACACTTCCCTTTAAAACAAGGGTCTGGGGTATGGTTCATGGTGACTCCAGTACAGTTCGCAATTGGTTTGAAAGCAATCCGGCCTAACTTGCAGCTGTGACTTATAATTTGCTTAATATATACTGTAATGCATTCCTTGTTGCCACTTTTCACTGCAAAAATTGCTTTTGGTGACAGCTTGCATTTTTTGTGCAATGCGTCCATGGCAGACAGAATGCAACTTTGGAACCTTCTCCCAAGTCATTATGTATCGATATTTATATATATAGCAATACTTTTTCCCATGATATTTTGATGTACTGTATCATGTCATACTGTATGTATCGTAAATCAGAAGGCAGTTAGTAATACCCAGTCCTAGTAGAACTTGGGTTCGTACCAAGCAATTGCTCACACTTGCAGCATTTTTTATAATGACACAAAAAGGCTTCTCTTCCTTTACCAAGGGGGTCTGAAAATAACCAGATTGATGAAGTGGACAGCTCTTTTTGATACAAGACCAATTTCCATGTCCAAACGCCTCATGGCTGATGATGTACAGTAACTTCATTTTCTTTTTCCAAAAGGCTATAGACAGTTGGACCTACCCTGTAGCAAGAAATTGAGTTGTACTTCCAAGACATCGATACAATAATATATCTCATTCCCATGGTTTTTCTAAGCATGATTGTTTTTAAATTGGCTGAAAAATGCAGTTTTCAGTGTCAACCTAATTGAATTCTAAGCTTTCAATGAACCAAAAAATTTGAGCTGATATCAATGTTTTCAGTGTAATACCAAATGCTTTGCCTTCATTAACAATGTTGCTGCTCAATTAACTATCTTCATAATGACAGATCAATTCTGTAGCTGAAACAAACGCCCACATCGTAATAAAGTTAGACCCCTGAGACAATCAGACAAACAGACAGATGGAGGAGAGATAGAAGAGATACATTCAGAGAGGTCCTAAAATGGAAAAACAGAAAGATAGGATGATACAGAAAGAGAGAAAGAAAGAGTAAGTGTGTAGACAATACCTGCAGCATTCTCTCCGGCTTCTTCTCAAGAGAATGAAGGGATGAATGGATGGATGAATGGATAGATGAATGGATGAGGGCCACATTAGTGTGGGAGCATGAGATGTGAAGCAAGAGTGCAAAAAGAGAAGGAACAAAGAGAAATGATGAAAGAGATGAACGTGTGCAAGCATGTATGTTTTTTGGTGCTCGCTCAACAGAACCAAATAAATAAGTATCTCTGAAGAGTATTAAGGAGGATTTTGTTAGTGAAATAATAAAATAATCGAAGCAAATGTTGGCTTGAGGGGAGGCGTGGTGTGAGATTGTGTTTCTGGATAATCAGAGGCTTTGCCGTGAGATGTGCCGGGTTAAATCCTGCATTACAGTCAAAGCTGACAGCAGATGCTGCTCAACATGTTTCTATTATACAGCACTGAAGATCTCAGTATACATCTCTATCTCTCTCATACTGTTCGCACACACAACTTGTTCAGTTATAAACTGACATATTCAAGCTGATCTACAGACTAGGAACAGGCATTTTGGTCATTTTGTCTTCTTGACCTCTCGACAGATAAATCCACTACACAGCTACACTATTTTTAATTGCTGCTCTATGGACATTACTATGCTGCAGTTTAATGCGGCAGCAGGTGTCTTTGGCCATTGCTGTTTTTCAGTGTCTCTCGTAACAAGCTTCTTGTATTTAAGTTAAACACCCCCTATTGAGTGTTGAGTGCTGTTGCTGCATAGTCACAGTATACAATGCAAAAGCAAACTGCTGTTTGACGATTCGGGCCGTACAGTACTGCTGAAAATGAAATTAACAGTAAAGCCCTATTTTAGCTCATTTGTATACCAGTCGTTGTTCCTAGGGTGGTCGCTAAACCAAAATTTCATGAATCTCAATAACAATTTCGATACCACAGCAAAAACAATTTGCTGTTGAATATTTCAAAAGTTTAATTAAGTTTAAAAACTTTAAAAACTTTTATTTTAATATAAATGGCCTAATAAATTCCAACAATGGCATATGGCATTCAAGTATTAATATTATAGTATTCAAGAGAAGCAAACAGTAATAAAATGAAGAACAAAGACACAAGTTATAAACAATAGAACAAATAAAAACAAAAACAAAGATAGAAATGAAATAAGAGTAAAAAAAAAAGAGTAAATATTGTTGACAAATTATACAGATGTGTAATTTGTCAACATTATGAACACTTTTGAACAGCACACTATATAGTAAATGTGAACTCATTTAAGCAAAGTAAAGTCAAACCCATGGGTGGGGTCAATGAGCATCAACAGGTTAACTGACTTTTTTTTCAAGTATCAACTTGGTACCAAAGTTCCAGTACTTTTGACATCCCTAGTTGTTACTGGATTTTGATCAGTGAGAAAAATTTAAAACAAGTTTAAAGTCAAGTCACGCAATTAATTTGTTTTCAAGATCGATCATTGCTGTAATTTCAGAGTACTCATGCCCATCCCTACAAAACACACACACACACACACACAGAAACCTGTAACTTTGATCAGATTCATTACAGTGTAATGCCACAGTTGCATGTTAAAACTGTAATTAAGTTTGTACATATGCACAATGAATTACCTGTAAAGGTGTACACTCCATTCAGCTTGTAGAAAGATGAAGGAGTGACAGGAGGTGATGAGGGGGGTGACAAAGGTGTGCGAGCAGGAACAGAGGAGGGCGGAAGAGAGAGATCAGGGAAGAGAGCATTGGATAGGGAGGTGGTGGGAATTTCAGGAGAAGGAGGGAGAGAGGGAGAGATAGTGGGTGAAGGAGCGAGCGTGGAAGAGATAGATTGAGTAGATACAGTAGGTACAGAAGTGGAAGAGGAGAAAGGAGGAAGAGTTTTACCCTCAGTAGAGGGTGAAACAGAGGGATGAGGAGGAGATGTAGGAGTAAGAGAGGATGAAGGGAGAAAAGGAGGAGAGGTGAGGAGGAGGAGTTCTGGATCTCTCTGGTCTTGGGAGATAAAGGGAGAGAAACGACAACAGAGAATGATAGAGAGGAAGGATGGAGAGATGGATGATGGATGTGAAGAAAAGTGGAAGAGAAAATACAGAGGGTGTCATGCAAAAAGAGAAACAGAAAAAAGGAAAGTAAAATCAGAAAAAAAGGTGAAGTGAAAGTAATGTAAAACAGTAACAGAAATAATGATGATGAAAACAGAAAAACAAACACCTTTTCTATCCATTCTTCCCTCCTCCCTCTCTTGTCTCTTGATAAGTACCTTGCACCAGGAGGGTGTAGGATCCATCCCCCCTGTCGATCCCATTATCAGCCAGGCACCGATAAATGCCATTATCCGACTTGTTGAGGGATTTGAAGCGCAAGAACGCACCGTCCACCTTCACCAGTGGGTGGAGCTCTCCGTCTTTCTTTTCCCACTCGAATGCAGTCGGTCTGTTAGTGAGAGAGAGAGAGAGAGAGAGAGAGAGAGATTACAAAACATATACAGCGTTTTGAAATTTAACATCAAAAGCAAAGCTGAAAAGAGTCCTTTAATTGAGCAGATTGAAGGGTTTTGCTATTTGGCACACCATCAAAAGAACTAAACACATCACAGAGGGATGCACAGAGGGAGAACGTTCTGAACACAGCAGAACTTAATCACTTGTGAAGTGAACTGAACCAAACTCAAGTCAATCAGAGAGGAAGTCAACCATGTGACCACCAATTTAACAAACCACCAGTGATGTGACACTCCTCACCCACAGGTCACATTATTCACAAACAGAAAGGTCAATTTCCAGAAACAGAATCCAGAAACATGCTTTTTTTCTCTTATTTAATTGCTGTCAGGTTGAACGCCCCTCAAAGTTGCAGTGTGTCATTTCTGTGGGTTTCGGAATAAAAAATCTGATCTCCATAGGCAAATTTACTTTTAACGATAGCATATAAACCTTTAAAGACAGACCTAAGGTGCATCCCAAACCACACACTTCTGCACTATTCTAAGCCATTTTGTAGTGTAAGTAGTGCGAGTAGTATGTTTACACAGAAAATGCAACAAAAATAAGTGTACTACGAGTATCCAGATGATGTACTTCTTCAACTGTTGAAACGGAGTGTGGAATGTTGGACACTTCATGCACTCAGCGCTTGTGGCTTGACGTATGTAGCAGAAGGGTCGAGTTACCTGGTTGCGGTGCTGGTCTGACAAACATTTTTATAACGTAAATAATGGAGAATGTGGCAACTAGTGAAAATTCAGTGAAGACAGCACCTTACAAATGTGAGTTGATTTACCATCACCCTACACTGTGTGAATATCTTCATTATTTTAGATGTAAGTATTAAACTGAGTGGCAACACATCACATGCGTTTAAAAAGCCTCTTCCATTAGCTGCTAAACGGCGAATGCTTCCGTGTAGTGAAAAATCCGTTAAGTGTTCCATTTGGGACGATACTACACTTTGAAAATTCATACACTACATGGCTGAGTGCATAGTATATAGTGTGTCATTTCAGACACAGCTCAACAGTGAGCTCAGAGGTTGTTAATCAATGGTATATGCTTCTGCTGAAGCCATCAGTCTGCATTATTTCAACTTTATTTTTAAAAAATCATGTTTAAATGCGCAATTTAAACATGATCCTGAAGGGAAATGATCCACACATCAGAGAATCGCGGACAACAAAGTGCGCCAAACAAGCTCTGCAGCAATCACTTACTCCCATTAAGCACTGTGAATTACACAGTTGAGTCGGCCTCCCTACACTCTCACGCTACTTACTGTATATATTTGCATATACAGTATCTAAATATTTTGCTATATATATTGTTTCTATAAACTACTTAAAATCAATAGTTTTATATTTTCCCATAATTTTTAGTTCAACTACATTATTTGCAATGTTTCAGAAGATTGTAGTTCATGCCCTCATGAAAGACATTAAGTACACAACAACCTTTATTTATTTATTGATTTTTTTATCCCATTTTCTCCCCAGTGTGGAATGCCGAATTCCCAATGCACTCCAAGTCCTCGTGGTGGCATAGTGACCTCAATCCAGGTGGTGGAGGACGAACCTCAGTTGCCTCCACGTCTGAGACCGTCAATCCGCGCATCTTATCACGTGACTAGAGCGCGCTACCGCGGAGACCTAGTGCGTGTGGAGGCTCACGCTATTCTACGAGGCATCCACGCACAACTCACCACGCGCCCTACCGAGAGCGAGAACCACACTATAGCGACCACGAGGAGGTTAACCCAACGTGACTCTACCCACCCTAGCAACCGAGCCAACTGGTTGCTTAGGAAGCCTGACTGGAGTCACTCAGCATGCCCTGGATTCGAACTTGCGACTCCAGGTGTGGTAGTTAGCATCTTTACTTGCTGAGCTACCCAGGCCCCCCCTTTATTTATTTTTTTATTATTTAAAAAAAATTTGTTTATACTTTTTTGCTTAAAATCAAAATTTCCAATGTTGTGGTTCTGGCTGCTCAAACAAACAGATTGCAATTCTGTTTGGTGTTGCTAGAAGAAAATGCACAGAAATTACATTGTTGCTTTAATTTAAATTGCTGGAAGTCACAGTATTGTGGATTTCTAGCAAGCATTCCTAATCGACTGCTGTGTTCAACTGCATCATGTGAGCTCATCTGTCTGCAGTCTTATTGGTAGTCGCTGCATGGTGTCACTGCTGATTTGACTGCCAATCAAAAAATAGCCCTGAGGTCAACGAACGGCTTTCAGAGTTTTACAACAGTGTATTACCATTTATGGATACCACAGAAATGAATGGATACCTGTCGCAAAATTGTCTCTGACTTCTCTTATAAAACAGCATTTTTATTGTGGTAAACTTCACATATATTTCACTCCAAAAGGATTTAGCGTAAAACATGTTGAAGATTAGCAGACAGGCTGTCATTCATTAAGTGATAAGCTGTTTCCTAACAAAAGCAGTTTATTCAGCATACTGAAGCATCTACTCTGTTGACTTCCATTCAAAAGAAAAAAAAGAAGAGAAGAGAAGTACTTTTTGTACCACTGTCTCCTTAAGATGATTCGCTTATGTTTTTCCGCTTTGGATAAAAGCGTCTGCCAAATGAATAAATGTAAATGTAAGAGAAGAAAAAAGCATCCTCCTGTCTCCTTGCCGGTGTCATGATAAATTGAGTCCACCCGGTAAATTGAGTCCCCATATGACATCACAACAATTCCATTGGCTCAAAAAGCTAGTAATGGGAACTCTATTCAGTGCCTGATTAAAAATCGTACAAATTCACTTTATGGTATATGCAGTTTTAACTATGTAATACGACATTTAATGTCTTTTAAATCATATGTTACACATAATAATATATCACTTATAGATTGTGAAATTAAAGATGTTTATTAGATTTTTTTGTGTTTTTTAGTTAGCCTAGATGACATGCTATCACAATAACATGTTTTTTTTTTATAATAATTAATTTTCTTTATTTATCACACATTATACATTTGCACATATACAGTGAAATTCTTCTTTTTCACATATCCCAGCTAGGCTAGGGTCAGAGTGCAGGGTCAACCATGATACGGCGCCCCTGGAGCAGATAGGGTCAAGGGCCTTGCTCAAGGGCCCAACAGTGGCATCTTGGCGGTGCTGGGGCTTGATCCCCCGACCTTCTGATCAGTAACCCAGAGCCTTAACCGCTGAGCCACCACTGCCCCTCCTTTTTGCTCAGGCATTACAAACAGTTACCCCCATGGGGACTCGATTTACCGGGCGGACTCAATTTATCATGACACCGGGATCCCGCACATTAAAACATTTTTTTTGGGCTAATCTTAAAAGGAGGGGCTCTGCCTCTTCAGTTTCTATCATAACCAGCCGCTCCAAGCGATGCACGGCATGCAACAAAACATATTGTCTGTTGTTTAGTTTCTATTGCATCACGCTGGATGGCTCCACCCATGGCATAATCTCAATGCTCCAAAATCCTGCTCCACATAGCTGTTTATTAAACATCAAAAATGTTCTGATTGGCTCTGATTTTGGTTTCACAGAAGACAGAAAAACAGAAATACTGCTAAAAGGAATAGTTCACCCAAAAATGAAAATTAGGCCATCCAAGATGTATCTGAGTTTCTTTCTTCATCAAAACAGAATTTAAGAGTTTTAGATTTCATTTCAGGCCTCCTCCTCTAAACAATGCAAGTGAATGTGCTCCATTTTTTGACGGTCCAAAATGCATATTTAGGGTGCATCAAAATAATCCACACGACTCCAGTCGACAAATAAAGTTCTTCTGAACGCAAACGATTGATTATTTTTAGAAACAAAATATTACTTATATACTTTTTAATTATAAATGTTTGCTTTGGTACGTTTCTGTGACGTGCGCTCATGAGAGGGATGACATAAGCTCATTGGTAAGGTCACGCGTCATGTGGAGGAGTCGTCAGGAAGCGCTTCTTTGTTTACATTTTTTTTATTATTATTTGGAAACTATTTTTTATTTTATTTTATATTGTTTTGAAATTGTTTTGGATTGTCTTGGTCTGTGCTCTGTGCAAGTTTCTACTGTAAACAATGACACACTTCCTGACTCCTCCACGTGACGCGTGACCTTACCAACGAGCTTACGTCATCCCTCTCATGAGCGCATGTCACAGAGATTTACCGAAGCGAACATTTGTAGTTAAAAAGTATATAAATATTGTTTTGTTTCTAAAAATAATCAATCATTTGGGTTCAGAAGAAATGTATTTGTTGACTGGAGTCGTATGGATTATTTTGATGCACCCTAAATATGCATTTTGGACCGTCAAAAAATGGAGTACATTCACTTGCATTGTTTAGAGGAGGAGGCCTGAAATGAAATCCTAATAATCTTAAATTCTGTTTTGATGAAGAAAGAAACTCAGATACATCTTGGATGGCCTGAGGGTGAGTAAATTATAAGCAAATTTTCATTTTTGGGTGAAATATTCCTTTAACTCTTCATGTCATGTCGCCCCTGGTTAGGACATGGTTACACTTATTGAATACATCACAACGAGAATAATCTGATATAGGAGTGAGAAAGTGACTGACAGTTGGGACTGACTGTTTCACATTCATTTATACACAATACAGTATATACAGCAAATCTGTTTGCATTAGGACAAGATAATGAAGAATTATAGTGAGGTATTAGAAAAGGAAAAGGAACAGATAAAGAGTAACAGGGACTGTTAGGGAAAGAGAGATGAGTGACAGACAGGTTTCTAAATGTGGTGAAATAGTCCATTCTGTCGCGCTAATGGATATCAGTGGCCATAATAAGCTATAATGCAATCCTGCACCAGCAGAGGATGATATTCAATTACATTAACTTCACTCTCAGTACCCAGGGTGAAATATTTATGTGATAAAACCAGGCTTAAGTAGCCAAAAATGTAATAAATATATCTAAAATAATAATGTTTTATCCTTCAGCTCCAGAAAGGGAGTGTTTTTGAACTTACTGACATCATAGTAGGCCTGTACTTAAAACAGCTCTATCTAATAATATCTCTGATCTCTCTTTCTCTATCGCTCTCTCTATATCTCATGTAACATATACACAAATATATCTCTGATACTGTCAAACAGAAGTGTGTGTGTGTGTGTGTAAAAGAGAGAAGGGAGATCAATAGGCTGACCATTTTCAGCTTTATACATAAAGCATGAATGTCAAGGATGGAAATAAGATGTAAAAGATAAATAATAATGTGTGTGTGTGTGTGTGTGTGTGTGTGTGTGTGGGCGGGTTTGGGTGGTTTACGAAGTAAAATGTTTAGGTTACAAACTGGTAATTACAAGGGTATTATGCTATAATTGTGGTTTATGAGGACATTTCTAGTGTCCCCATAATTCAAATAGCTTAAAAAAAAAAAAAAATACAAAATGATGTTTTTTCGAAAATGTAAAAATACAGAAAGTTTTTGTGAGGGTTAGGTTTAGGGTTAGGGGATAGAATCTATAGTATGTACAGTATAAAAATCATTATGTGTATGGAGAGTCCTCATAAGGATAGCCGCACCAACGTGTGTGTGTGTGTGTGTGTGTGTGTGTGTGTCTTACTCTGGGTTTCCGTTTCCCACACACTGCAAGTAAAACTTCTCCCCTTCTCTGGGCAGGTCACTCTCAGGCTGAATCCACACACTTGGAGAAACTGCAAAACAAACACGCACGCACGCACACACATTTAGAGTGTTTTTTCTCTACTGTATGTTTACGGTGCTTTTGTCTTCAGGCATCTAAAGTGGCATTTAGGTGTATTTATACAGACTATTTAATGCTGCTCAGAGGTGGCATAAATGCATTTACACAGCAATTACACTTGCATTTGCATTATGAGACTAATGTTTCAAATATAAAATTATGAATATACAAATATGAAGCTAATGAAAATACGAAATCATACTTTTAAAAATGAAAACTAAATTATGAAATATATGCTCTATAATGACAACAAAAACAGTTTATGGCTGCTCTGATGCTGCATTTCAATGACACAGAACCAAAGCACCATCAGAACTGCCTTTGATACTAGGGACTGAAGTGGGTCAGAGCAGGCATAATTTTGACTGGCTTTTATGCAGCAATATGTCTTCACACATAATTTTGAGCAGGCAAAGAGCAGCCTTAACTCAGCTGTGTAAACACGCCTTATTATACACAATAGCATAGTAATTTTATGTCATGGTAACAATATACATCATATCATATCATTCAACAGACATCTTTGCTTCAAAGCTCAACAATATACAGTTGTGCTAAAAAGTTTGCATACCCTGGCAGAAATTGTGAAATTTTGGCATTGATGTTGACAATATGACTGATCATGCAAAAAAACTGTCTTTTATTTAAGGATAGTGATCATATGAAGCCATTTATTATCACATAGTTGTTTGGCTCCTTTTTAAATCATAATGATAACAGAAATCACCCAAATGGCCCTTGAATGTTTGGCCTTGTTACAGACACACAAGGTGACACACACAGGTTTAAATGGCAATTAAAGGTTAATTTCCCACACCTGTGGCTTTTTAAATTGCAATTAGTGTCTGTGTATAAATAGTCAATGAGTTTGTTAGCTCTCACGTGGATGCACTTAGCAGGCTAGATACTGAGCCATGGGGAGCAGAAAAGAACTGTCAAAAGACCTGCGTAATAAGGTAATGGAAATTTATAAAGATGGAAAAGGATATAAAAAGATATCCAAAGCCTTGAAAATGCCCGTCAGTACTGTTCAATCACTTATTAAGAAGTGGAAAATTCAGGGATCTCTTGATACCAAGCCAAGGTCAGGTAGACCAAGAAAGATTTCAGCCACAACTGCCAGAAGAATTGTTCAGGATACAAAGAAAACCCCACAGGTAGCCTCAGGAGAAATACAGGCTGCTCTGGAAAAAGACGGTGTGGTTGTTTCAAGGAGCACAATATGACGATACTTGAACAAAAATGAGCTGCATGGTCGTGTTGCCAGAAAGAAGCCTTTACTGCACCAATGCCACAAAAAAGCTTGGTTACAATATGCCCGACAACACCTTGACATGCCTCACAGCTTCTGGCACACTGTAATTTGAAGTGACGAGATCAAAATAGAACTTTATGGTCACAACCATAAGCGCTATGTTTGGAGAGGGGTCAACAAGGCCTATAGTAAAAAGAATACCATCCCCACTGTGAAGCATGTTGGTGGCTCACTGATGTTTTGGGGGTGTGTGAGCTCCAAAAGGATGGGGAATCTTGTGAAAATTGATGGAAAGATGAATGCAGCATGTTATCAGAAAATACTGGCAGACAATTTGCATTCTTCTGCACGAAAGCTGCGCATGGGACGCTCTTGGACTTTCCAGCATGACAATGACCCTAAGCACAAGGCCAAGTTGACCCTCCAGTGGTTACAGCAGAAAAAGGTGAAGGTTCTGGAGTGGCCATCCCTGACCTTAATATAATCAAGCCACTCTGGGAAGATCTCAAACGTGCGGTTCATGCAAGACAACCAAAGACTTTGCATGACCTGGAGGCATTTTGTCAAGACGAATAGGCAATATACAACCTGCAAGAATTTGGTGCCTCATAGACAACTATTACAAAAGACTGCACACTAGTGCAAAAGATTGATGCTAAAGGGGGCAATACACAGTATTAAGAACTAAGGGTTTGCAGACTTTTGAACAGGGGTCATTTAATTTTTTTCTTTGTTGCCATGTTTTGTTTTATGATTGTGCCATTCTGTTATAACCTACAGTTGAATATGAATCCCATAAGAAATAAAAGAAATGTGTTTTGCCTGCTCACTCATGTTTTTTATAAAAATGGTACATATATTACCAATTCTTCAAGGGTATGCAAACTTTTGAGCACAACTGTATATATATATATATATATATATATATATACACACACACACACACACACACACACACACACACACACATACATATATATATATATATATATATATATATATATATATATATATATATACACACACACACTACCGGTCAAAAGTTTTGAAACACTTACTCATTCTTTATTATAATTTTTTTTCACATAGAATAATAGTAAATTCATCAAAACTATGGAATAACATAAATGGAACTATGGGAATTATGTTGTGACTAAACAAAATCCAAAATAAATCAAAACTGTGTTATATTTTAGCATCTTCAAAGTAGTCACCCTTTGCCTAGAATTTGCAGACATGAACTCTTGACATTTTCTCAACCAACTTCTTGAGGCATCACCCTGGGATTCTTTTTTTCCATCTATGTTGGGCACTTATTGGCTGCTTTTCTTTATTATTTGGTCCAAGTCATCAATTTCAAAAACTTTTTTTTTATTATTAAATTTTAGTTTTATAATTAAATCAATTAATATGGTGGCACAATTATATTTTTGTCTACAAAACTAATTTCAAATATTTAAGCATACGCCTTCAGATCAAAAGATTTTTAAGATCATGAGAAACATTTCAGTCAAGTGTTTCAAAACTTTTGACTGGTAGCGTATATATATAAAATATAAATTAATAACTTTATATTAATAATGTAATAATTGTAATTATTAACTATTAGGTAATCCCTATTTATTTTTTGTAAAGCTGTAAATAGATTTTTTTTTTAAATCAAATTAATCACATGACATGCCAATTAATTAATCAAATTAATTGCTTATATCAATGATTGCTGAAAAAGCCCATAAATAAAGATAATTCAATATATAATAAATATTTATAAATATAATATATAATAAATATAGTTTCAGATCATTTAATGGCATTACATCACTGTGGCAGACAAGTAAATCATTGATTAGACAATCCAAAAAGTGGCTTTAGAAATCAACATATTGTTTGGTTTATTTCCATATCACTGAACCTAAACCTATCGCTGGTATCAGTCCACAGAAATCGGTTTTGCAAATGAGTTCATCAATCTGTCTGCAGTAGACAGAGCTATTCTCACAGGACACATTCTGTACACATGCACCAGACGGAAGCTTTAGTGGTTGTCACGTTTCACTAGTTTCCAGCATCTCTAGCCATATAAACCATGCTTTTAGAATGCTGTGTCAAGTTAAATGAGGTTTTAAACGTTAAAAATTGCATCACGGGACCCCTGCATGCTGGTCCGTCTAGCTGTCTGTTGCCATACCCTTTATTCTGAAACGGGGACTAAATTGTTACAATCTTGCATTTTCTTCTTGGTTCGGTTCGCTTTCAAAAGGCAGCATTTCAAAACGGACCAAAACTATGTCAATAAAAGTCACATGTGTGCAAGATGTCCCCTTATTGGTCACTATGTTTGTTTGCTATTCCAGGAATAAGTTCATCCATTGATATACCGGTTAAAATTATATGACTGTAAAAAATTTGTCAAATATTACAAATTTTGGAGAATTTTCAAGCATCGCCAGTTAGAGATTGTGCTCCAAATACCCTTATCCATCACCCTTATCCATTATTTTTTATCTGTCATTAGTTGCTTTTGCATTATTTCTCCATTTAAACGTGCCTGTTCTCACAGATCTCTCTCTCTCTCTCTCTCTCTCGCACGTACACACACAAATAGCAGAGTAAAGCTGAGTAAAAAAAAATAATTATTTGTCAAAATAAATTGTTATTTGCCATTCTACCAGTGTTCTGCCGCTATCCAAAAGAGAGAAACAACTGTACTAAAATTACCTCAGGAATTATATAGCTCCTATTTTAAACATGCAATTATATGTAATACAGTATAGTTGCCAAAAGGCTATATCCATGTTTTGATGATGAGTTACAGAGAAGTACTGATCATCAGATGTCTTCTCCAAAGATCCCTCAGTTGTTCATGGTTTTTATAGGGATATTGTTTGATTCGTTGGTCCGTTGGGTCAGTTTGCATTCTCACAACAAGCGAACCGCTCAAGAGTTCATTTGCAATTGGTCCGAGACCAACTCGTTCAGGCGGTCTTGGACCAACTGTTTTGGTGCGGATCCGAGTGCGATTGCCGTGTTCATATATGCCTAAACGAACCAAACCAAGGAAAACGAGCCAGGTTCCGAAAAACAAATGCTCCAAACGAGCAAGGTGTGAAAACGGCGACTCTCAAAAAATGTGGAGGTGGCGCCTCAAGCTTGAATTGCTCCGTTGGTAGGAAAATTCCTTATTACAGTGGTGTGATTAATTGAATTAATTTTCTAATGCAATATTTTTAATATAAATGATCTGAATTAATGTGTTCAGTCGACAGCCTTAATTTTTGATAATCCAGAGAATTACAGCAAATACTTCACAAATGAAAGGTATTTCATCTTATTTGATTATTTGGTCCTTTTATTTGGAACTTAATGGACACAAACCAAAAGATGCGATAAATTTATAACAAGTGCACTATAAGTCTGGCAGCTTCAAATTTAATAACACTTTGAGTTAAAAGAAAATTCTAAATATACAGTAACTGGATGATCTGAAGTTCAAATTCATTGTAAAATAGCCAATATATGCACACACGTAATTGTGTGACATTAACTGAATTCTAAAATTAATGTGGCAAGTTGCGATATTGCTTGGCAACCTTATATACTGTACCTATTGTAAACCAAATCTCTTCCATTATAATCAACAAGCTGTCTACCTGTAAACACTCATCTGCGACACAGTTTGGTGAGTAGACTAAAGTTTTTTGCTCTTGATTTTTTAAAATCGCATAATATACCGCAGAATGAAGAGTATAGTAGAATCACTAAAATTGGATACATTTTTACCGTCTCACTGTACATAACATCACACTTTCCAGCTCTACACAACCGCAGGATGAAATATGCCTTTTTTGGCACATGTTTGTGTCTTACACAAGACGCTGAGTGGCTGCTCTGTCTGCTTGTCTCCAATGGCGATGGATGGGTGATCGACCGCACAGGCGATCAGGGCGTTGTTATCATTTCTGGTGACAGAGAGGGTGAGCTCGCTGGTTACTGTGTAGGTCGGTTCATCAGGGTTGGATTCCACTACATCAGGACGGCCTACACACACACACACACACACACACACACACACACACACACACACACTCATTAAACACTGTTACTACTGAAGAATAAGGATTTTTGACCTGCTCTCTGTGTATATGTAGGTACACATTTACCTTGTAGCTCTTCATGATCGCGGTACCAGCGTAGTTTAGCAGGAGGTTTGCTGCCTGAACTCGTACAGGTGAGAGTAACTTTGCTGCCCTCCTGAACAGCATCTTCAAAGCCTGTTATCACTGGCTTACTTGGAACACCTGTGAGAGAGGGAGACAGAGAAAGAGAGAGAAACATAAAGAAAGAGGTAGAAGTCAAATATAAACAACAAACATTTTCAGATGTGATCTGAGGGGAACTGTATAAATAAAAGTAAACAAATAACACATTTGCTCCCTAAGGTCACTATCAACAACAACTAACTACTTAGTAGGCCTACACGGAATTTGCACCCGCAGAGATCCACAAAATGCTTTGCATTCATTCCTTCACATTCACACTGGACTGTCATCCACAAATTCTAACCCCCCCCCCCCAGGTGCTCATTTATATAATAATTCCACTGATTTAATATCACTTTTATTTGCCAACAAAAGTCTAGTCCTCTCAGCTTCATTTAGCACATTTTACCATATATAAATTAATTGCGCAGAATACTGAAAAAGTGCAGATTCCGTGTGGACCTAGTCACATCAAACATGCTTACCAGTAACGCCAGGTGCTTTTTAAAAGAGGGGAAGCACAGATGTCAGAAATCAATTGCAAAAAAAACCAACAAAAAAAACCACTTGAATATTTTTTTTTTTATGTCTGCAATATGGCTCCCAGAACAGAACTATTGATATATTTACAATGTTTACAAATGCCAAAGGCAAAAGACAAAAATTAGAAATGCTAAACCAAATACTGCAACAACAGACTGCTGTTACACTGCCACTTTGACTGAATGACAGCAATGTTTTAAGTTTCAAATGCTGTCAGTCAAGTACATCAGCATTTCAATAATTGGCCCTTCGTTGCAAAAATACATTAATAGACAATAGACCTCCAGTCAAGCACGGCGTCCAGATGGGACACAAAATGACATTTTTAAAGCCTGTCATCCAATGAAAGTTTGATCCATTAAAAACAAATGTACAGGTATCTGCCAAAAAGTCCTGTGTGATATTTTTATCTGTAATATATTGAAATACATTTGTGAAGCAAAGAAGGAAGTGAGTGAATAAAAAAGGGAATATGAAAATGTAGGGAACAGAAAATGTAATTTCTGCATTTAAAATGAAATTTTAGGGGAAGTTGTGAAACCATTGTGGTCTAAAGCATTCACTACTGATACCTACAACCCTGACTGACAATGAAACACACATACATACCAAGTACAGTAACGGTGGCCCGTGCAATCCGTACAGGCATGGTAAAGATGGAACAGGTGTAATCTCCATCATCTGACAGCTGAACATCTGCAATGCTGATTATCAGCTCTGTGGCTGTGGACTTTACCAACTGGATACGGTTATCTTTAAGTGCTGTAAAAGGGACGGCAGATAAGAGGGATGCAAAAAAAAAAAAAGAAATTAAAAAAATACAAGGACCATATTCTGCAATTTAGTAGATTTAATTTTTTTCCCCTGAAAACCAATGATAACAACAGCTTCTTGCACCAAAACCAGTTGTAAAGTCCACACGTAAAATTCCACATTTCCTCAATAGTACTTACTGTAGATTTTTCAAATTCTTATCTCCTCATGCATTTATACATCTAAACCCTACATTTTACAATGATGTACTGCACGATCTTTGTGTTATTCTCAGTAATATTTTCTTAGTATCTTGATCCCCATGTTGTGCTGATACTCTTGCTGCTATTGTTGTTATCAATGTTGTTGTTATTGTATCCATTTTGTACCTATGTTTCTGCTGTTATTGCTTTCATTGTTACAAGCTCACCGAGAAAAATTCCAGACAACTATGTTGGTATGGCAATAAAGTACTGAATCTAAAGTAAGACCTATAAACAGGCTGTTTTTGCTACTTTAAAGGGATAGTTCACCCCAAAAATTAAAATTCTGTCATCATATACTCACCCTTGTGTTGTTCTAAACCCTTATGACTTCCTTTCTAACATGGAACACAAAATGAATGTTAGCCTCAGTCACTATTTACTTTCATTGTATGGAAAAAAGATGCAATGAAAGTGAATAGTGACTAAGACTAATATTCTCCCTAACATCTACTTTTTGTGTCCCACAGAAGTCTTACAGGTCTGGAATGACATGAGGGTGATTAAATGAAAGAAATGTCATTTTTGGGTGACTTATTCCTTTAAGACTTCTATAAGTTAATGACCTCTGTTATGTAATGACCAAAGTTGCTTAATATGTAAACATGGGTGACCATATATTAATGTGCTCATGGTTTTGACATCATAATAGTGAAAATATCTGAAATAACTGTTTTTAGAGATTGGTTTTCATTAATGGTCATTTTGGACTGGGAAGGGAACTTTGTAATAATAAAAGTTAAGAGTATGTCTACATGGTACACCCAATTATTTTATTTCAAAAGAGGAAACCAAATTCTGTGTTCCACGATATTGTCCCTTTAAGTTGGGGCATAGCAACAAATTTAAGCAGGGGGAGCATATAGGATTACCTCTGGCTGTGATGCAAAAATGTTTTTAGCTGGCTGCGTAAAACAATGACTTTGGTAATTCTACTATGGCTAGTTTACCTGCCTATCAGCAATTGAGTTAGGAGTACTGGGTGAAAGTTACATTGCCTAATTAATACTTATAAGCCAAGCTGATCATGTTTATAAGGAGCCCCCTCTCCCCAGTTTTCAGATTGTCCCCTGCCATTTAGATACAATATTAAAACAATTACAGCAAAAGCCTAAAAAAGATAACATGTCTCTTATGCAGATTTACAGTTAATGTGTGTGTGTGTGTGTGTGTGTGTGTGTGTGTGTGAGAGAGAGAGAGAGAGAGAGAGAGAGAGAGAGAGAGGGAGAGAGAGCGAGAGCGTATTTTTGTGTGTGCTGTGTCTTCATGGTTTATCAGTAAATGAAGGGCACTAATTTGTCTTCATCAGCTACTGTTCCTCTGTCCTCCATCCTGCTCTTTCATGCACAAACTCCTCTGTCATTCCTCTCTTTATCTTTCTCTTTGCTAATCCACCCATCCTACTCCACATTAATCTGTTCTTTATCTCACTACACACTTTTGTGCATCTTTGCCTCTTTTCTCTCTCTTTTCTATCTGTGACTGTATTTCTCCTCTCCCTGTTTGTAAAGCACCCTGCTGCCTTCTCGTTCAGCAGACTTTCTCCACCGTTCTCTATTTCTCATCTTCTTGTGTTTTCACCCTTTAATCAGGTCACCCCCCTAATCTATGTCTGTCTTTCTTTTTCCATCACCTTGCTTTCCGTGATCAAAGAGCCACCTGTTTGTTTGTAGGGTGATATTAATGTTTTAGGAAGGTGTTTGTCTTTTTTTTTTTTTTTTTTTTTTTTGTATTTGGAGTTGGGGAGTGAGAGCAGGGGCGGGTTTAGGCATGGGTGACATGGGCAGCCGCCGGGGCGGAATCTTGCTGGGGGTGGCACGGGGCACCCACATTTTTGGAGCTTGACAGCATCACATTCACTTCATTATACAGAAAAGAGCAGCCAGGACATTCAGTAAAACAACTCCTTTTTATGGATAGGTGGATCATATCAAACCAGACTTTGTATCAAAAATATCATTTAGGGCTGGTTATTGATACAGATTTTCCAATTTGATTTGATTCACAAGCTCTCGATTCGATTCCGATTCATATGGGTTTATTTTAGTTATAATGTCCATTTTGCTTACATATTAAATAAATTATCTCCCAACAAATGCTGTTAATTATACAGGCGACCTTCTAACTAGGTACAATATGAAAACATTAATTTTACTTATTACATTTTATTAGTTTTTCATTATTTTTGTCCCATTTTAGCTTTTTAAAAATGAACAAATCAATGTATTTCATCAATAAATATGATATTATATTGCATATATTATATTTTGTTACATGTTTATTGTTTAATTGCATAATTTGTACTACTTAAAGGTATTTACATTGATTTGTTGAACACATGCTAAAAACAGTACTGTCTCTTTAAGGAAACACTGCATTTCTGTAAACAGGGTCTTTAAATTAGAGCACGTTAACAAGAGAGACTCTAGTGGCTTTATCTCATCTGTGTTATGCCTGATAAGATATAAATGTTTGTTTCTACCCACCTCTAAGATCAATCACCAAAGTGGTGAACTGGTGATTTTATTATTTATTTATAAGCTTTGTAGTGGAAAGAAATGAAATATGTTAGCAAATATTTGTGCAGGATAGGAAATATTCTAGGCATTATTTCTGAACATGAGCGGAAATGCTAAAAAGCGCAAGCAGTCACAGACAGCACTCTTCTCTGATCATTTACTCTCAGTGCTCATTCAAACAGAACAGAGCAGATAATGACAAAGAGACACAGAAACATCATCTGGAGTTATTTCACACTAAATATGGCGAAGCTAAATTTGACATTTATTATAAGAGGTTTGAGGTACGTTAATTTAAACTAAAGGTTTTAAAAGATTGATTGTGTTCTGTAATAACTATTAATAAACAAAAAACAAAAACAGAAGTATGATCATTTTTGGGTTATTCCTAGTATTTATTTTAAATATAGTGTTAAATAGTTAAAATGAACAGTTTTATCATCAGATTCCATTTAATAAAGGTATAGGTATCAATATCAGTGAGATTGACCTTGATTGTGCTTGGTATGGGATTGAAATGAAAATAATTGGTATCGCCCATCCCTACTCCTTTTGTGTTCCACAGAAGAAAGAATGTCATACAAGTTTAGAATGCCATGAGGGTGAATAAATGATCACAGACATTTCATTTTTGAGCAAACTGTTACTTTAAAAGTAGTAAAAGTTCAAAGTCACCTCTCTTCTCTCCGAAGTACAGGGTCTGCTGTGCCGTGTTTGACCACTGGAGGGAGGAGTTATCGTTTTCCTTCACGCTGCAGGTCAGAGTAACTGTTCCTCCCACTGCCACTGTCTCATCTTGGGTCACTGGCTGGAAATGCATCTCATCTGGTCAACAAGAAAGAGACAAATGAGAAGATATTAGAGTCATAGAGAAAGAGAAACAGGTTGGCATCAAAAAAGAGAGAGAGCCATATTGTAGGTGTAAATTAGATCCCTCGCCCACATCATCATAGCATAACTTGAGCATAAAACATGTAAAGCACTACAGGCATCAGACAGATGACAAGTCAACTCATTATTTGGAAAAATGTATCTGTGTAACTGCGTGTGTGTTTAAAGGCCAGATGTAATGCCAATGTGAGTCTATCAGTATGATAATTCTGCCCAGGGCAGCCCACGCTCCAATTTGCCCAATAATTACCACTTAGACTATAATCGATGACCTTTTTAATGCTGACCAGAGCTGGATGAACTCTGGGCTAACACCGTCTGAATTCCAGGCTAATGGCGAGACGGAGAGCTAATGTTTACTGAATGCGGGGCCAATGTTGGCTTGATGTTGGTCAAACTCTGGATTCAAAGAGATTAAACATTGGGCAAAAGTTGGCAGCACTTTGGACATATGCTGGCTGAATGCTAGGCAAACATTGCTAATTGCTGGGCTAATGTTGGCTGAATGCTGAGTTAATCTTGGCCCATTGATGATTTCACGTTGCTATACCACTGGCCTAATGATTGTCTAATACTTATGCTTTTGTTGATCCCACTATTGGCTTGATTCAGGCTAAATGCTGACCTAATTCTAGCCTGATGCTTTGCTAGTGCTGGGATTAACCTGCTCAATCTCAGGCCAAAAGCCGGCTTTCCCCAGGCAGATTTGTAGGCCAAACACAGGTGTGCCGGGCAGCCGTGAAGCTGGGCCGAACTCAGCCTTATTAGCCTAAAAGGCTTTAACGAGACACTGTTTTTAAAAAGAGTGAGAGCAGGAGGGATGAGAAGCCAAGTCTCAGCATCACAAAACATCTGGCTATTTGTGTGTGTATGTATCTGTGTTAAAACCTTATCAACAGTAGAATTAGAGTTATCTCTCTAAACCCAACGAACCTATGTCAACAGATAATAGACTAAAATTAGCCTTTAGCTTTGGTGCACGCAATGCTGGCTACTTATTGGTAACCAATTAGTGTGGTGTTAGCAGTTAATAAGTGATTAGTGGGGCAGATCCACGCTCTCTGTGCAGTGGACAACTGCTGCAGGGGGCACTTACTGAGACTCTCAAAATGGCATCTGATCCATTTAACTGGTTATGTCAGGACAATGACTCAACTCCAAATCATTGAGTGGATTGAGTGTACAGTAGAGAGTGTGGGAATGCATCTTTGTGTTAGGGCTGCACAATTCCTTGAAATAAAATGTTATGACGATAAGGGCTGCTGCGATTTGTTTAAATAAATTAATAATCTGCATGCGTTGCACGCTTCAAAGTAAAGCTGCGGCACTGTGTTGATACACGTACTCAGAGTAAGTATGTTTGTAGCGGCATCAGATTGCTTTAGTTCGCAATATTTGGTGGCTTCACACGAAATCATTCTCTGGAAGTGCTCTGAGTTTAGCTCTCTTTGTTTACAGTGTGCACCATGCTCACAAATGAGAACACAAAGCACACAAGATTTATTTTATTTTGATGTTTCATTCAGGTTTGCAGCGTTTCACAGCGTTTCACCATATGTTTAATGAAAAACATATAAAAACTGTTGTCAACTACAGACAGAAATGTAAAGATCTTCCTTTATTTTGCACAATTCTTTGAATGACAAACTGATCAAAATATTTTTGGGCCAAATCATTCAGCCCTAGTTTGTGTGTACATACTTCATACAACAAGATCTCATCAGTCTCATTTGACCAGTTAAACTCAACATGAAATGACATTGACAACCCATTTTATTTTGGTAATAGGACATAATTCTGAGTGAGACAGGATATTTTATAAGAATAAAATTTAGGTTTTGATTTGTCCAAATTTTCCATTGGACATCAAGTGGTGACCCAAAATAGTACCAACATTGTTTATCATACAAAAGAAAAGAAAAATGTTCTAAAAACGTTTTCAACATTTTCAAAAAGGTTTTAATAAAGTCTGGGTCAGGGCTGTGTCGATACAACCATTTATTGATATATTGCAATACTTTTTCTCACAATATCATATACTGTAGGGTTAAAGGGTTAAACTTTCGACTCCTGTGACAAAACAACATGGCACAGATTTCAGCTGAGTTTGTCTTTGGGAGAAACGGCAATAAAACTACTTCTATCAGAAAGACTCAAGATTATTAGAATACAAACGAAAAGATCATTAAAACACAGAAGTATGCGAACAACGAGAGACAGCTGGCTGGCTTTTAAAGTGGAGCTGTATTGTGATTGGATGAGATGCCTGATAGATGAATCCCAAGGAGAACTATGCTCACGCTTAAATATCTGGTAAGAAACCTCATTAAGTCTTTACATTAATACCTGTAAAAATAGTCCATAGTTTAATCCGATATGCCATTTTTAAAATGTCATTGATTTATCACGAAACGGCACGCAGTTAAACACAAACTATAGACTAATTTTCCTTAAAATATCCTATATTCACTGTGCATTATCACATTGGGAATCAATGGATGCATCCAAAAGCTGGAAAATTTTGCTTTCAGAGGCTGTATATGGAGTTAGGATGAAAATAAAGTGCATTTCAAACTGTTCTGAGACCAGTGCAGACAGACAGCCAACTGGAGGTAAAGTCATTTGCTAATTATATGGGAGCAAGGGAGTATCCTTTGGCTTTACTATGCAGCCAAGTGCAGCCAAGTTTTATTTTGACATTGCTAGCAGTGATTGGATGATGCTGGACATTACTTTGAATCAAAATTAATTATGCTAATTTCTGATGTATTGTCTGTATGTCTCAAAAACTTGAATAACCACCACTCCTGGAAACATAATAAACAATTTGCTAATAAAAATAATCTGACTTTCTATAGCTTGGTATTATTTATTTTTCTCCCCTTTTCTCCCCAATTTGGAATACCCAATTCCCAATGCACTCTAAGTCCTCGCAGTGGCGTAGTGACTTGCCTCAACCAGGGTGGCGGAGGACAAATATCAGTTGCCTCCGCGCCTGAGACCGTCAATCCGCGCATCTTATCACGTGGCTTGTTGAGCGCGTTACCGCGGAGACATGGAGCGTGTGGAGGCTTCACGCTATTCTCCGCGGCATCCACACACAACTCACCATGCGCCCCACCGAGAGCGAGAACCACATTATGGTGTAATGGTGTATTAATAGCTTGGTATTATTTAACATTTTGCCACTTAGTCCCACTGTCATATGTTGCCATCAATTTTTAGGAAAACTATTTGGTCTAAAAAATGTTTTTTTTTGCACGAGACGTCACACAGGTCACATAAACAACAACACAGAGACTGTTTCACCTAGATATCATATAGAGACTGTGTCTGTTCTTCGAACTACCAAACACAAACCCCTCACTAAATCATTTAGAATTTTTTTTATTAAGGTCAAACTTGAAAAAAATAACCTATAAAATAACTATCTCTCAACTTCGGATGGTCATGATCCAGGTGGTGAACCTGCGAGCACTGCTCCAGGAGGAGGCAGACCCAGCCCTGTCGTTGCTGTATCCAGTGCGCGCTTTACGCATCTATTTGGATCGCACGCAGAGCTTTAGGATCTCTGAGCAGCTCTTTGTCTGCTTTGGTGCACAGCGGAAAGGAAGCGCTGTCTCCAAGCAGAGGATCGCCCACTGGCTCATTGACGCCATAACTATGGCATATCACGCCCAGGACATGCCGCCCCCGGTAGGGCTACGAGCCTCTCTAACAGACATTTGCATGAGCAGCAGGCTGGGCAACACCCAACACCTTTGCAAGGTTCTACAACCTCCGGGTGGAACCGGTTTCGTCCCAGGTAGTGGCATGCAATACAAGCAGATAAGCCCGGGATAGCCGGCCGTGTGTATCACTTGCACATAGCACCTTCCACCTCCTTTTGAGCTGAATATGTGCGCCATTAATTCCCAGTAGTGTTCACAAGTTTTGTTTCCTGGTTGACTTCCTCTGAGCCCTGTGGCAGTCGAGTTTTCGGAGAGACTCGCTGCCAGCCCAGCACACATGCTAACTAAGAGTCCTGTTCTGGGGTAGGTGCTCTGCATGTGGCGGTTCCCTGTAAGGCTAACCCCATGCGATGTATATCTTCCGCCAATTTGTTTCCCTGTTGGCAAACTGCATCTTCCTTGGGCAGAGCCCCTCTGCCCCAGTCTCCATGTTTGTAGTAACTCCTCCCCAAATGGGTAGGATCTACCTTGAAGACTCTCCACATGGTTGGAAAGACCATGTGACGTATTCTTCCATTTAAATATCCCCCTCTCTCTTTGGGCGAGGTGTGGTCTCTGCGGTGTCCTGGCGACCCAGTCGGATAATCCCCCTTCTTTTTTAGGGGTGGAAAAAGAGAAGGGGAAAAGAGGCCACGACTGGGATGGCCTGTCTCTATCTTTTGGGTAGTCAACTTGTCCCAAAAGGGCCATTCGACACTCATAACCATGTTGGGGGAGGTTATGTGTCGACCTGGTGTGCTGGCTATGAGGCACACAGTAGTCTGCCCACCACACACCACCAGTTCACGTAACACAGTTCAGCCAGTTGCGGCGTTTCGTATAGGGACCCCTAGTGTCACTACATCGACATGTTGAGTGAGTGACAGATAGGGAATGTCATGATTACTTGTGTAACCTCCGTTCCCTGATGGAGGGAACGAGACGTTGTGTCCCTCCTGCCACAACGCTGAACTACCCGCTAAAATGGCTGGACCTTATATCGGCTCCTCATCATAAAACCTGAATGAGTGGTTGCATACCAGCTCCTTTTATACCCGTATATCCGGGGGAGTGGCATGCAAATACCACTCGCCAATTTTCATTGGCCTTTTATCAAAGACCAGAGGTGTCTCGGGCTCCCAAGAGTGACCCCTAGTGTCACTACATAGACACAATGTCTCATTCCCTCCATCAGGGAACGGAGGATACACAAGTAACCATGACGTTATATGAAGTTGATGTTGATACTATAGAAATTCTGCCGCAGAGCAATGACATCTCAGATCATTACCTCATCTCTTGTTTGCTGCGATAAGCTAATGCCACTCAATCTAGACCACGCTATCATTCAGGTAGAGCTATTCTTTCGACCACTAAAGACAGCTTCACTAATAATCTTCCAGAATTGTCTCACATACTCAGTAAGCCAAAAAGTCTAGAAGAACTTGATGTAATAACAGAAAATACAAATATAGAGTTCTCTAGCACTCTTGATAGTGTCGCCCCCAGAAAATGAAAGAAAAAAGCCCCACACCATGGTACAATGATCACACTCATGCTCTCTAGAGAGCAGCTCGGGAAATGGAGCGCAAGTGGAAGAATACAAAATTAGAGGTATTTCACGGTTCATGGAAGGATAGTGTCTGTAGCTACAGGCTGGCACTAAAAGCTGCCAGATCAGCATATTTTAGCAAACTCATAGAAAATAACCACAACAATTCTAGGTGTTTATTCAGTACTGTGGCTAAACTGGTTAGTAATAAAGCCTCGACTGAACCAGATATTCTGTCACAGCACAGTAGTAATGACTTCATGAATTTCTTTACTGATAAAATAGAACTCAGCAGAAATAAAATTGGAATTATTCAATCAACTGTCACAGCACCTCAGAAAACAGTGTCTCATAATTTTCCTCACAAGCAACTTCAATCCTTCGCTGTCATAGTTTAGGAAGAGCTAACAAAACATATAAAAAAAATCAAAAGCCACAGCATGTATATTAGGTCCAATACCAACTAAATTCTTAAAAGAGGTATTCCCTGTAATCTCAGAACCTCTTCTTAATATTATTAACTCCTCGCTATCCTTAGGACATGTCTCAAGAAACTTTAAAATGGCAGTTATCAAACCGCTTATTAAGAAGCTACAGCTTGGTCCTGGGGAACTGGCTAATTATAGATCGATTTCAAATCTCCCATTTATATCGAAGATACTAGAAAAGGTATATGGTATATATTAACAATTTCAGTCAGGATTTAGGCCCCATCACAGTACAGAGACTTGCTCTTATCATCGGATCATGGCTGCATTTCTCTTCTAGTGCTTTTAGATCTTAGTGCTGCCTTCGACACCATAGATCACAACATTCTCTTGAATAGGCTGGAGAATTATGTTGGCATTAGTGGACTTGCATTTTCATGGTTTAGGTTCTATTTAGCAGACTGCTACCACTTTGTATGTGTAAACGAGGAATTGCAAATTAAACAAAAGTTAAGTATGGAATGCCACAGGGATCAGTTTTAGGGCCTCTGCTTTTCTCCTTATATATGCTTCCCCTGAGAGATATTATCAGGAATCATGGAATAAGATTCCACTCTTATGCCGACGATACCCAACTTTTATGTCTTCTAAACCCCAATAATTTCATAATTAGCAGAGTGTATCAATGAAATCAAAGACTGGATGGCCAGAAATTTCCTTCAACTCAATTTTCGAAAAACAGAGGTACTAATTATTGGACCAGAAACCTCTAAAAATAAGCCACCAATATCTAATTTGACTCTCGATGGATGTACTGTTACGCCGTCTTCTACAGCAAAAAACTTGGGTGTTATGTTTGATACCAATCTGTCCTTTGAAAATCACATTTCCAATGTTTGTAGAACAGCATTCTTCCACCTCAGAAATATTGCTAAGTTACGACACATGCTCTCTGTTGCTGATGCCGAAAAACTAATTCATGCGTTCATGACCTCAAGACTAGATTAATGTAATGCATTACTGGGAGGATTTACTGCAAGTTCAATAAATAAACTTAGAGAATACACAAACACAGAACTGATTTAAACACACCCAGATGGTGTCATTCTTCATTACATCTTTCTCTCTCTCTCACTCTCTCTCTCTCTCTCTCTCTCTGCCTTTCTCTAGGTGTTTCTCACTCACACACACATAAATGTGTGAGGGCATAAAACTCACACAGCATATATTTAAAGCAACATAGCTTACACCCTCCTTACACAGAAGAGAGAGAGAAATGGAGGGAAAATTAAAACGGAGAGGATGGCTGCTGAAAAGAGACAAAAGTGGAAGATTACAGATAAAAAGATGAACACAGTGAAAGAGTGACAAAGAAAACAAAAAGGGGGGAATAAACAGAGGGAAATAAAAGAGAGAGAGGGAGAGAGAGAATGAGTGTTTGTATGTGGGAGATAACACAGGCTGAAGCGAAATAAATACTGTCCAAAAACAGACAGTGAAAAATGCCCCCTTCTTCTCTCCATTTTCCTCTTCTTCCTTTCTCATCTCTCTCCATCTGTGCTTCACTTATTCTTTCCTTTTCCTTCTCCTTCCATCTGTCTCTCTCTCTGTCTCTCCATATTTTCCCTCTAGTATTCTGTCACCTCTATGCCCTCTTCTTTCCATCTCTCTGCCTTTGTTACGGTCTCTCTGGTGCTTTCCTCGCATATGTAGATGTCTATTTTTCAGCCTGATTAATGTGTGATTGGCATTAAAGATCCTACTGGTTCTTCCCTGATGCCCAGTTGTGTGTGTGTGTGTGTGTACAGCAGTTGGTGTAGATGTAGTCATTGTTTGATCGGTCAGACTGTGTACATTTATACGATTTTTTGAATATTTGGTTTGATCTTCCAACTGCTGGAACACATTTGCTTAACTGTAGTCTGCAAGTGTGTAGGATGAAATATTGGTTCACAGAGTTTAATGGGTGTTTACAGAGTTACAGAGGTTTATGGTTTGAGTCTCAATCTTAAGCTTAAAATTAAGCTTGACTTTGCTTCTGATTTTAAGGCTTTGTTCACACGGCACATAAATCTGATTTGATTTTCTAATCTGATCATTAGGGCTGTCCGCAACGTAATTTTGTAATTGATGAAATCTAAACCATTTGTTCAGACAGTAAAGTAAATATCTGATATATCTACATCGGTTGCCATAGAAATGAATAAAAGCATCAGCATGATGCCAAGAGAGTATCTTCTACAACAAATTAGAGTAGCAGGCATTGTGGAAAGAGAGAGGACAGAAAATTGAAAATTTTGCCCATGATCATGTTCATTCATGATATCTCGCTAGTCAAGAATGATGTGCTTCATTAACTCATGAAGCGCATCAGACAGCGTAGTACCAAAAGTATTAATGTATATAAACATTCATGCATATGCTGTGTTTGAAACTTTCAATACCATTCAATACATAGGGAAAGACATCTGTGAGCATAATTGAGTGAATTTGTACACAGCTATAGACACTACTGCACTATGTACATGAAGCTATTCAAATGATAATGCGCAATAGTTGCTTTTGGATAGGCAATAATCAATGACAATGGTTTGTTGATAATTTTTGTTCCCCCTTGGGTGGCTTTTGAGGGTTCTTCAGTATGAGCGCAGCCTCTGGAGGGGAAATATCAATATAAATCACTGACACCTTGTGGGGTTTTGCCTAATCTATATCTGTCGTAATTGACAATATTCATACCTATTTTTATCCTTACTTGAATATTTTTAAGCATCTTGAATATGAATGATTATTTTGATTAGATAATGCTAGTAAAGTACATGGAAACACGCCCTGTCAGCACATACATCGCGTTTCATATCTGGTGAATGGTAACAATTAAAAACGCCATCTGATGAAATATATATAAAACCCTTCATCTGGCTATATATCCAAACTTATTTTGGTGAATGCTTATGGCACTGTAATGTAAAAATCTCTGTCACCATTTATGGTCTAATGCACAAATAATATGGAATTTAAAAAAAGAAAGATATATATATATATAAACATTAATGAAATTTTATTTATATAACCTTTATTGAATGTAGAGTTTGTGTTTATTTTTTACTGAAGGTGTTCCCAGAGAAAAGGAAAAAGTAATAAAACCAGATTACCGGAATACCAGACATTTATAGGACAATTCAATGCCCCAACAAATTCCAACAAACAAGAGTTTTTGGGCTTTGATGGATCAGTGTGTTCTGATGGATAGCTACTTATTCACCATCGGGCCGAACTTTTCTCGTTGCAAAACCATGCCAATCTGGGCCAGTTGGCATGTTGAAGGATTCTTTTCCAGTGTGGTGCTTGAATGTACACTGCCTGGCCAAAAAACAAAAAAAACAAATTGCATACACTAATATTTCTTTGGACCGCCTTTAGCTTTGATTACGGCACGCATTCGTTGTGGCATTGTTTCGACAACCTTATGCAATGTCACAACATTTATTTCCATCCAGAGCTGCATTAATTTTTGGCCGAGATCGAACCACTGTGTAAAGTCTTCTCCAGCACATCCCAAAGACTTTCAATGGGGTTAAGGTCAGGACTCTGTGGTGGCCAATTCATGTAAGTAAATGATTCCTCATGCTCCCTGAACCACTCTTTCACAGTGGGCACTATGCATGATGGGTGCATAGCTTCATGTGCTTCCCTTCTTACCCTGATGTGCCCATCACTATGGAATAGGGGAAATCTGAACTCATCAGACCACATGGCTTTTTTCCATTGCTCCACAGTCCAATCTTTAAGCTCCCTAGCAAACTGAAGTCGTTTTTTCCAATTAGCCTCACTAACAAGTGGCTTTCTTATGGCCACACAGCTGTTTAGTCTCAGTCCTGTAAGTTCTCGTTGCATTGTGCATGTGGAAATAGAAGCCTAAGTGATAATTCTTGCAGAGGACTTGTAATAGCATTACATCATTCATTCATTCAATTCCGGCATCTCATCTAATCATTATCACTAGCCTGTGCCTTATAAGGTCCCACAGTGGTCTCACTGCTTGTATGCCGTGTTGCTTTCACTCGTATATGAACAAAACACACAAGCATAGAACATGCTATGCATTTGCTTTCAAGCAACAGTCACTCAACATTTGTATTATACATCATTTGGCTACTCACCCTGATGCTCACGCTCCCGATTTCAGCCAACAAGATACGCAAGTTTTCTGTTTATTCTTCTTTTGATGGAACAATTGCAAACAAATAGCTGGTGGCGTTTGGGGTGTAGGCATTCTGCCGGCATGTTCCTCTATTCACTGTTCATCATATTCATTATCTGCATCAACAATCGCTTTTCAAGCGACAATGTTAATTTTGCAGCGATTTTTCACATTACAAGAGTATTCGATCTTCACGTTAAGTGTAAGAAAGATTGTGTGTCCTAGAGCCATTCGGCCGTGTCACGCAGTTTACATTTGTTTATATCAGCGTTTTATGCCCGAGAATATCCCAGTAATGGGGAATCAGGTGAAAATACTCATAAATCATGCATGTTGATTATGCACAACTACTGTCAGTGTACTTGGCTGATTATCTTCATTAAGTTCAGCTGATGCTTTTCGTTTTCTGCTAGACACTCGTTGCTCCTATCGCACCTTAAATCACAAATTCTTGATTTGATTTTCTTCAGATGCCTACAATCACATCTCCTTTAAAGGGCAGTATCATTGTTGCTGTGTAACTTCTGACACCTAGTGGTAGGCTATGGTGCTAAAAGCTCAGTATGCTTGGGCATTGTCATACAATTTTATGTAGTTGCAGTGATTCATGTTTCCTTTTCTTTTGTTTTCTCGGGCCAAATTGTATTCCGTTTTCACTCACTCACATGTGAAAGAGAAACGCAATCATCTCAAATGCATGCCTTTGCTTTCCGAGCAAAAGCGCTTTGTTGTCCCTCATTTGTTCCTCAACTTAATGTTCATGCAGCTGGTCTCCATCAGCAACATATGCAAGTTTCATTTATTTTCTTTTGGTGGAACAATATTCTTATCCATAGTTGCCGTTAGGGTTTCAGGCTTTTCTTTTATTAATGTTTCACTATTGACCGTCCATTATATTATTCATACTGCATCCAGTAATCGCTTTTCAAGCAGCAATGTCAATGATAACTTTTACAAGTGTAGTCGGTGCTCACCGATCTTCATGTTGTTCCGCAGATATGCTTTGTAAGAATGTTTACTATCGCATTCTCTCTTAAACAGAAGGATCAATCGTTGCTGCTTGCTACTAAAATCTAGCGGTAGGCAACTGCACATCAACATAACTGAATCAGGAATCTTGGCACAGAATGCATAATTGCTGCCAATCAGAATATTTTAAATCAAATGGGAAGTACCAACCATGTATTGCAGTTATCCAGTGTTATCCTTTTAATAAAGGGGTCATTTCAACGTACTAGTGTAGGTATTTGCATTGTTGGTTAAACTGCCCTAATAATGTCTGAATTATATGATTGTCTTTACTAATCTACATTTATGTATTCAGCATATTACAGCTTGCCACAGCTTCGCATGGGTGCACTGTTTGCTGAGACACATTGCAAGCATTGCCATCCATTCTTCAGGTAGTAGTTCGCATAAACACATTGCAAGCATTGCTACCCATTCCATGGGCAGTCTGTTTCACAGACACATTGTGTTTCAAAAATGCATCACAAGGCAATGCCACCCATTTCATGGGCAGTCCGTCTGCACAGACACATCGGAAGCTATGCCATTTCACAAAGCACATTGCAAGCATTGCCATCCATTCTTCAGGTAGTAGTTCGCATAAACGCATTGCAAGCATTGCTACCCATTTCATGGGCAGTCTGTTTCACAGACACATTGCAAACATTTTCACCCATTCCATGGGCAGTCTGTTTCACAGCCATATTATTGTGTTTCAGAAATGCATCACAAGGCAACGCCACCCATTTCATGGGCAGTCTGTGTCACGGACACGTCACGAAGCAATGTCACCCATTCCATGGGAAGTCTGTCTGCACAGACACATCGGAAGCTATGCCACTTCAAAAAGCTAGTCATCTTTCTGCAGGGTATGGCAATATTACATGCCATTTGTAAAGGTTTCATGTTTGCTAGTCATATAAGGTTATATTCATGGTATTACTAATATTTCTGCTTCTTTCAGGTTCCTTTGCCTGAGACCTGGTCATCTAAGTTGAACTATTAGTTTAGTTCTCCTTTTGTGATGATATATTGTAAATTTTAATTAGGTTCTAATTTCCATCATTGCCTTCCGGCAGGTTCTGATAGTTCGAGCGAGAATCCTGACGCTGAACCGTAGGACGGGGCTTACGCCAAAGGAATCTAATCTATGATGTTATCCCATACTATCGAGTTCTCTGAGAGAAATGCTCTTACTTCCACTATTAAACATAGTGTAAGTTCTACTGTAGATTTTTTACGATGTGACTTCACCAAGCATTTTAGTGATCTCTGATCATGATCATTCAAGATTTTTTTCCGATCACATTTCTTCCGCGAAGCTGATGGTTCACCACTATCCTTCCAGGTTTTAATAATGCGTTGGACAGTTCTTAACCTAATTCCAGTGATTTCAGCAATCTCCTTAGTTGTTTTCTTTGCCTGATGCAGGCCAATAATTTGCCCCTTCTGAAACACAGTAACATCTTTTTCATGACCACGGATACGTCTTCCGACATGGTTGTTTAAGAAATGAGAAGCTACACACTGCATCAGTTAGGGTTAAAACAATTGTTGCCAGCTGAAACATATGAATTACTGCAATAATGATCCAATCATAGGCTCTTAAGTATCTGCTTATTTAAATCCAAACTGTGACTTTTTTTTTGGCAAGGCAGTGTACATAACAAACACATCAGTTGGCGATGGCGTGAGAGGTAAACATTGGAGCTAGTAAGCTATGGATGGTGATCGCATATTCCATTGTGGGAATTCAGGTGGATTGTGGGATTGACAGTGGCGTGGAGCAAGCTGTTCCCTAGCATTGTAAGCGGCAATGAGAGGATTTCTTCCACGCCAGTGGAAACGCAGCATGAGCCCAAAGTATACTTCGGTCAGACCGGAACCTCTTACAGCACGCATGACACAAATTTAGTCATCAGCAGAGTTCTCGAGCACTGAAAACGCGCAGCCCCATTTTTCTAACCGCACATCTTCAAAAGCGCAGAATGCGCATGCGCCTGGAATTATTTGCATTAATTAGTGGGTCCACAAGGTGGCAACACTTACATATGAGCCGTTGCTGTCAAGAAGAAGCGCTAGAAGAAGATATAATTGCCACTAAACAACAGGAGATGAATGTGAAAACAACAACAATAGATGTGCAAGTCAAGAGCGTGTATGTGAGGAGGTCTGGAGATATCTGCATTTGTATAGCTCAAGTTTGAAGGAATATAAAGACATCTTTATGTGTCTAAACTCCTGAGGAGAAATAGTCCAGTATCTCATAGCAGTCATAGCACACGTGCCAACTGGGTCCATGTACCTTCGGATAATTTGTTTTCTCATTTTTGAAATAACCAATAATCTGTTCATTCATCACATTTCCATTATCTCTCTTTATCAAATCACAATTTATGTTGTATCTGCTTGTTTTTCAATTTAAAAAGAAATAGCCAAAAACAATAAAACACATTTTTAATTTGTGTATATAAACCAAGATTACAACTTGAATATTTGTTTTGTACATGTGGGTGGGCCTGACACTCCTCTTTCCACTGACTGGTCAGCGCACACCATCATCTGATCTTCCTTAACCCCGTTCATAGAAAATAAGAACCAAGTTCAAGTTTGCAGATTGTTTTAATCATTTTAATGAAGAACATTAATATTTCTTAGAAAAACTTCTGACCACTGCATGTTTATTGCAATCTCATCAAGCAATGGACACCTGGATACAACAACCACTGAACTCACCAACTCGCTTTTGTCACCGTGGGATGGGTGGCAGTGCTTTTTTATTTTTAAAAGGAAAATTATTAATTGGGATGCTGTGCACAGGCCTAACTGTAACTAAATAGACTTTGTTATCTGGTCATTATTACTGTTGTTGTTGTTGTTGTTGTTGTTATTAATGATAATTAAATCAAGCCAATAATTGCAGGGGAAACATAAGGGGAAATATAAATTTTAATTAGATGTGAATAAGCCTCACAGGACATCGTCATGGTTTTGAGGAGTATAAAGGACACAAAAGGACCATAGGATTTTTTTTTTTTTTTTTTGGAGGGAAGGGGCTCAGCCCTTATTTTTCATGTATTATTATTTACTTTATTCTCTCTTTCGATATTTTTTTCATTCGTAGTTACACCTTTTGCTTTCCAGTCTTTCTTCAGCAAGTGTCAAGTTCATTGTCATGGTGCGAGTCACGCGCAGTTCTTCACTTACAGCCTATCCGAGGCCCGCTCGCTATTCCATTGAATTCATGAAATAAAATGCACCAAACATGCCCTGTTCCTGATTTATTTTCGCTGACATGCAGTTGCATTTTGCTTGATTTATTTAAAAAAATATATGTCATTAGACCTACTTGTCTGAACCTGAAAAGGCCCCCTCACACTCAAAGCATGAATCCCTAGTGTAATTAATTTATTGATCATCTGAGTAATTGATCATCTGTATTATTAAACTTTTTTTTTATCAATCAGGTAAATGTAATAGGCCTATACCAAAAGTGTATTAAAAGTGTTGCCCGTTAATCCAACCTGGTCTTAGAGAATCATGTTGCTGGTAGGCTACATCAAACCAAAAATCCAAGGTACTCACATGGGGTAAAGGCATAATATTAAAAAGGCCGGCTACTATAATGGGATAATAATATTAAAAACCATAATCAGGGTGGCCTGGGTAGCTCAGCGAGTATTGACGCTGACTACCACCCCTGGAGTCGCAAGTTCGAATCCAGGGTGTGCTGAGTGACTCCAGCCAGGTCTCTTAAGCAACCAAATTGGCCCAGTTGCTAGGGAGGGTAGAGTCACATGGGGTAACCTCCTCGTGGTCATGATTAATGGTTCTCGCTCTCAATGGGACTCGTGGTAAATCGTGCGTGGATCACGGAGAGTAGCATGAGCCTCCACATGCGGAGTCTCCACTGTGTCATGCACAACGAGCCACATGATAAGATGTGCAGATTGACTGTCTCAGAAGCGGAGGCAACTGAGACTTGTCCTCTGCCACCCGGATTGAGGTGAGTAACCGTGCCACCCTGAGGACCTACTAAGTAGTGGGAATTGGGCATTCCAAATTGGGGAGAAAAACAAAACAAAAACAAAATCAAATTGTGGCTAGAAGAGCCTTACTTATATACAAAAATTATTTTACTTAATTTCCATTCATTTTTAAACACATTCGCTGTCCATAAATAATATTTTATTGCGTAATGGTTGAACGCATATAGTGAAAGTAGGCTAAAGTCTTGTCTGTATGCAGATCACATAGTCCAGATGTTCAAGAGAGACAACTGCATAATAGATAAGGGTGTCATTTTATTTAATTAGTTCATGATTAGTTGTTGTATCCTAAAAATAAAATTACAGCTATTTGTAGCCATTAAAAATGTAAGGTTCATTCTGTTCTGTTTAACACATAGCTGTAACAAAAGGTTCGTTGTTGGGCAGACAATGGAGGAAGCGGGAGCCGGTTTCCACATCCCAGTCAGTCAGTCGGCTTTTACTAAAATAAATAGCAATCGCTTTCCAGCGCAAATTGAAACAAGGTTCAGCTTTTCAGCAATAACACAAAATACTGCTTTTCAGCCAGCATAAAACACTCTGTTAATAGCCAAGCAGTCTCGGTGTGTATGCATCATCCTCTCTTCCTGTGGACTGGCCATCTTTTGTCTCCCTCGACTCTCACTGTGAACATAGAGATGGTAATTAGTCACAATTCATCTCAGGTGGATGTCCTTACTGCTTTCTCTCTCCCCAGATGGGCGCTCGACCAAGCCCTCACCTCCACAATAGCATACTGTATATGGACAAAAATTTACACCCCCACCGATATTTCACTTTTAAAAAGGTACACAGATAGACATGTCTGGCAAAATAAAGACCTTTCTGAATGTTGCCATGGCAACGTGCACACCTGAAACCGCATCACGAGCACCACATAGACTGTAAAAAAGAAAAGAAAAGCTATCCTCAATGTGATAAACTTGCGGTGATTTAGCGCTCGCCATGTCCCGTGTGAAAAGGCTTTTATTCTGAAGAAAAGGAATGAGGAAGAGCAGATGACATTGCAGGTTTAACCAATCAGTGGAAATGAGCGTGTCACATCCATCCACTTGTGCAAATCAAATAATAAGACTGTACACTTATTTTAAGCATTTGAATGAAAAATCGAGAAATCAAGCTGAATTCCTATTTTTCTAGTTCTTATATGAAACGAAAAAAATGAAAAATAAAAGTGTTTTCTCAATTTTGATAATTTCTTTTTAGATGAAAAATGAGTTAACGGTCAGTTTATTGATTATTCCGGTTTGAAGACAAAGATGAGAAAACTAATTATCTGAAGGTACACGGACCCAACTGCCTGTGAATGCCTGCACAGTCACATGAAGTATACTTTGACAGGCTCGTGTTCGACTGTACGCAGAGCTAAATGTTCGCATAAAAAAACAAAGTATACTTTGGGCTTTAGTTATAACTATCAGCAAAATCCAATTTTGCTTGACCTCTAGTCTCTCAATTAATATTAGGTCACATCAACTACATGTATCAATCAGAAAAAAAGGGTTTAAAATAGTTTAAGATTAAATTTAGTATGTAACACTGCAGGACACTGCTTGAAATTTTATGTAAACAACCCACATACTCAAGTACACTCTAGGGCGTTATGCTGTTTGCGGTACATTAGTAGGTCACTTGGAGGTTTTGTCGACATGACCCTCTCCAACCCCCTACTTAATGCCAGCTGTTGCCATATTACTAACCCACCCCAAGCACTCACACAAACACACTTTCTGCCCTATAACTGCCCCCTGGGTGTGTCCACCTTTATCCTTATGTCATCCCCCTCTTTTTTATCCTTCTTTCCCATTTTCCTATTTCTCTCTCACACTTTAAATAAAAGCGTCTTGTAAATGAATAAATGTGAATGTCAGTGTAAATTTTAAATGTACAATCACGACTTTTACGCTTTTAGACGTAAGCAGTTTTTCATTGTTAGAGTATAATGATTTTTGTGATTGTGTTGAGCATACACACACCCACAATATTTTCTTATTTAAGTTGTAGAGTCAAGTTGACATTGAAAGTGTTATCTTAGATACTGTATCTTAGAACATGATACAGGGAGTCAACTGTACATACTGATGCAGTGTTTGTAATGCACCATAAGTGTAATTAATGTAATATTACTCTTCAAATCTCACATGCTCATTTGACCACAAAAAGACTTCAGCACTCAATGTTAGAGGACGTGCAAATGGTCTGTCATGGGTCAGGACAATAACCACTCTACAGAAAACAATGACTTACAAAATATAAAAATATAATAATTGAATGATCAATCTGTTCTATCTGTTTTTCTTTCTCTTTCCCGCTCTTTTTCCACAGTAGTTGTTGGTCAAGGCATCTCTCTCTTTCTGCCTGTCAAACATCGTTAGTTCATCATCTCACCCCCCCAGAGCGAGAGACAGGACAGGGGGCAACAGAGACAGAATGACCCAAAGAAAAACAAAGAGAGGCAGTTTGTAAGAGAAGGGCTATGTGCAAAAACTAATGAGCTGGTTACCAAGACAGCATTTCTGGGCAGGTAGGCAGCTCATTGGGTTCAATCAAAATGTTTGAATGCTCTTATGATGCCAGTTCAAATGCACCTTGGGTGCCCAATAATGTTGTCTAGGTAGGCAGCTAACTAGGTTTAAACAGAACAGTCGAATGATGCCTATAATGCACGGAAATACAGATAACTCACTAGATTCAATTCAAACATTTAAACATGCCTATGATGGCCAAAAATGCTGCCACGGTAAGCAGCTAACTAGGATCTATTCAAACCTTCAAAAGCTCTCAGGGTAACATCATGGTTGGGGAGTAACAGAATACATGTTACATATTTAAAATACAAGATATTAGTAACTGTATTCCACTACAGTTACAATTTAAATCGTAGCTAATCAGAATACAGTTATATTCAAAAAGTATTTTGATTACTGAAGAGATTACATTTTATTGTCATTTGTTTCATTACATTTTTAGTCTGCTTTGTTGGAATACATCCATATAAATGATGTGATCCGAGGAGTGTTTGAACAGTCGTCAAACACTTTCTTATGATGTTTTACTTCATATGAGCAGACAGAGGGTGCTTTCACACTGTGATGAGTGAAAAGGTGGATATGATGATCAGAAGATGATGTCATTGTGTATACTTGTGTGGGGTTTTGAAGTAAGTTTGGAGCAGCAGAAATAGTTAACTTTGTGTAAACTGACATGTGAACACTTAGCTTTATGCTAAGCTAAAATGCTAATTCTAGCCTTTTTACATGAACCTCTTATCAAGCACGATTATATTTTTCTCTATAAAGAAAATCCACATCAGATGATACATTTTTTTCTCTAGTAAGATCATTAAAATTATGCCGAAGAGGTTCTGCAAAAATTGTATTTTTTATGAGAATTTTTGGATTGTTTTCCTGTAAAACTGATAAAGTTACCGTGTTTTATAAGCAACAATGCATAAGATGTTTAGGTTTTTTTTAAATATATATAAGTGTATTTTGTCTTACTGTACTGACTGTTTGTTTTTTACTGTACAGAATTTTTTTTATTGTCAAAACAAGTGAAAAAATCTGCCAGTGCTGAAGAAGTAACCCGCCCCCCCCACCCAAAAGAAATGCAGTAGGAAGATAGATCAATAGGTTCCAATCAAGCGTTTGAATGCACCTATAATGCCTAAAAATATGGACTAGAGAGGTGGCTCTCTAGGTTCTATTCTAACAGGCCTATGATGTTTTGTTTTTATCCCCTTTTCCCCCCAAATTGGAATGCTCAATTACCAATACTTAGCAGGTCCTCGTGGTGGCGCAGTTACTCACCTCAATCCGGGTGGTGGAGGACAAGTCTCAGTTGCCTCTGCTTCTGAGACAGTCAATCCGTGCATCTTATCACATGGCTCTTGTGCATGACACCGTGGAGACTCCGCACGTGGAGGCTCATGCTATTCTCCGCGATCCACGCACAACTTACCACACGCCCCATTGAGAGCGAGAACCACTAATCGTGACCACAATGAGGTTACCCCATGTGACTCTACCCTCCCTATCAACTGGGCCAATTTGGATGCTTAGGAGTCCTGGCTGGAGTCACTCAGCACACCCTGGATTCTAACTTGCGACTCCAGAGGTGGTAGTTAGTGTCAACACTCACTGAGCTACCCAGGCCCCCAGGCCTATGATGTTAAAAAATACTAAGTAGGCAGCTCACTCGGTTTAATTCAAATGTTCAAATGCATCTATGATGCCCGTAAATGCTGTCTAGGTAGGCAGTTGACTCATTTTTGAGACACGGCCAAAGAGAAAGAGTACTTAATATTTTGGCAGGTATCGAGCGGATTCCAGCCAACAAAGCACTTTAAAACATAAGAGGTCAATTACAAGGAGGAGGAGATATGATATATCTTCATCAAGCAAACAGACACACAGTGACCTCAGCCACCGCAACACCACACTAAACAAACTCACTCGACTAATAAACATTGCCTAATCAAACTTTAAAATCAAACTTCAACTCTCACTGGCAAGCACGTAACCCTGAGTCACACCTGACACAGTCGTCTATCTCTCCTGCTCTCTCTTTCTCTCACTATCTATCCATCTATCTCTCTCTCCCTCTCATACACAATCCCACAGATGCCAGGAGCCTCCGAGAGCCTTGTGATGGATAGAAGCAGAGAGAAGAGAGAACAGGGTCCCGAGGGGGAAAGAGAGATATAGAGACAGATAGAGGGGGTGACAGTGAGAGGTGAAAGAAGAAGAAAGGGGGGTGAGAGAGATAAACCATAAATTAAATCATTTTGGAACAAAAGAGGAAGGTTGCTATGAATCAGACATCGGGAGGTTACCAGGGGCAACCGCTGTGACCTGAAGCTTGACCCTCAAGATGAAGCGACCCCAATCTACACACACTCGCTGAACAACCTATTTTCAGTTTTTGCTTCTTTATTTGTTTGTTTGTTTTAAAGAAAAGAAAGAACAGAGAAAAGATATAAGTGCATAAAATAAACATTGCATCAGTGGGAGATTTTGGTGTGTTGTGCTTTTATGATGTGTGTGTGTGAGTGTGTTTGATCCGCATTTTTCAGCTACAACAACTGATGATAATAAAGTTGGAACAACTAACATAAACATACAACTCTCTCCCGTTCTTTCTCTCTTTTGTCAGTTAGAATCGCAGTTATTTTGTCCTCTGAAAACTCAAGTGTGATGAGAATTATTTTGGACGGCAGAACAAAGACAGCCTGTGCACTCTAACAAACACAATGTAAGCAGCGCCTCTCTCATAATTAAAGACATGTCTTTTCTGTAAGTGCCCAAAGACACATATATTGTAGTTAACAAATAAGACAATATAAACTTTTTTATTAAGTCTACATTTATATTTTAAAATCTACATTTATGCATAAGGAAAAGTGGTTAAAATGTACATATATATAAAGGGAAAATGTTATATTTTAGGATCTGCAACTGGTCAACATTTATTTAATTGAACATGTATTTGTAACATGTTTTTGTACATGTAACAAGTTGTTCACCATTTTTAATCACATTTTACCTCCTTTTAGCTCTTTGCAGTTCACTTAAATGGATTACATGATGTCCAAGGCTTGACTAACAATGCATTCAAGCTATACTCGTATCCTTGGAGTTGTTAGCGTCATGTGCTAACAGGTGAGCCACAGGCATGACCCTGCAATTTGACACATTCATTTCTAAAAATTAAAAACTTTACTTGTAGAGCCTCAATTAATATGAGGTCATTATATACCACTTGTATATTAACCATTTAAGCTCAGGGGGATTTTATTGGAATCTGTAAAAACATCAAACTGATCAAATAGCCATGTGTCATGTCGTTGGAAAGCTCTCAAAGAGTAGAATACAACCAGCCTATTTGTTATGGAATCCCAGGAGTGCCATTTACAAAAGAATGAATAAATTATCTATTAATTTGAAAATAAAACTATGAATAAATAAACCGATTTATAAACGGCCAAATAAAAAGGCACATTTAAATGTGTTTATTTAATTCATGTTTAAAAATGTCATTATATTTATCAATAAAATTGTGCATTAATAAATCATATTTATTTCATGTTTAAGATATCATTAAATGTAGCAATAAATTCACAACATTAATGAGTAAATGCAATTTTTAATGCACTTTAAAAGCACCTTTTAAATTGCATTTTAAAAAGGTATTTGGCAATTGCTTTTCCTCATCCATTGGCCAATGGCTTTTCCTCATCCATTGGCCAATGGCTTTTCTTTTTCGTTTTGTTTTTCATTTTTTTCTTTTTCTTTTCCTTTTCTTTCTCCATTTGAGAATCAAGTTAAAAAAAATGCTATTGGACTATTGACTCGTGAGAGCAACCAATGAACTTTTGATTCAGTTATAAGACACACCCCTCTCCCACATGCCACTCGAAGAGGATTTAAGACAGCCTGTCAACGGTACGAGCAGTTTATGTGATATTACCGGATCTGCGAATCCCGCGCATAAGAAACAGATGCGAAGCATATCAGAAGTTAATGGTGGCTTGTTCACAGTTGCTGTGAAATGCTGAATGCAGCCCTACCTGAGTGTGCACAGTGATATGTGTCCAGGATGGGAGCTGGTAATCATGATGCTGTCAACAGAACCAGCCTCCCGACCCACAGCCCAAACTGAAACACGTGCAGCAACCGCCATTTGCCTCACCCTACTTCACCGCTTAAGGTACCGAGCCGATGAAGAATACCACCAGATCCTGTACTATAGCACCTTCATGAAGTTGGCACCCTATATAATTAAATCTTTACCAAACCTATACCATTCAAAAATGAATGTTTGTGCTGGTTCGGTGTTTGAGATATTAGACATAATTTTTTTGGCTGATGTCACTTTCCACCCCATGAGGTCCAAATCGCTTCAAACCGGTGCTGTTCATTTGTGTTGATTTTTGCCATTAAAAGAAACACTGTAACTATTTATCTTCCTTAGAAATAGCAAGAAACTTTTCAGGAGCAATGACATCTCTCCAAATAGCTCCAAACCAGTGTTCATTTGTGCTTGATTTGCCCTGTCAAAAGAAACATCATAACATATTCCTTTCTTTGTATTTAACAAGATAGCTTTTAGGAGCTGTGAAATCATGCAGGCTAAACCCCATGTCTATCACTCTCACCTGTCTCCATCGTTTGTGCTCGCTTCTGGTTTGTGCAGTGTTTGGTATCGTTGAAGCGTTAATTTTTTGGCAAAGATTTAATCTTTCACCCCATCAAACTCAAACACATCTCTCTTTCTCTGTCAGGAAATATCAGATTTGGTCTGATATTAAAACCAGAAATGAAAACTACTCATCTTTCAGCTAAAGTCACCTTTTCTGAAGCTAATTTACCCAAATTGGTAAAATTTCTAAATTGTACTAATTAAAATCACTTTAAATGGCTACTTTAAGCTTAAAAATGTAAAAAACTTGAAACTCAGTTATTCTAGATTTATCTACAGTAATAGCAAAACATAGCAAGATACAATACAAATAAAATATATATTTTTAAAGTTAGTAAATAAAATTAATATTAAGAACATATAAATATAAAATAAATGTAACCTACACAACCAATCCAAAAGGACACTGACTACGTTTTTTTCTCATAAGCTCAGAACCTTTTGATCTAAAAGCTAATGGTCAAACACTTGGGATTATTTCTGTACTCAAAAATCAGGGGTGTAAAGTAACGAATTACAAATACTCACATTACTGTAATTAAGTAGATTTTCCCAGGAATTGTACTTTTTTAAGTAGTTTAAAAATGGTATAATTTTACTTGAGTACATTTTAAGTGCTGTAACTTTACTTTTAATGCGCTATTTTCCCACCGTCTGTGTTCGCTACTTCCCTGTCCTGGTTTTATTTTTATCTATCAACATGATTGGCTAGGGAGAGTGTTGTGACTCCCATCAAATTAGATTACACGTAAAAAACTTGAACGACAGCTGTACATCCGGCACCAACTGTTATGGATGTGGAAGATTCCTCAAACACATTTCAACACTGAACATCATGGCCGCACCTGAAAGGGCTTTTCGCAGTGAAAAAGGCCAACTGCTTGACTGTGTCATATGAGTTTAACTTGCTCAAGCCAGATATCAGCATTAATCCTGCCTCTAATTTTAAGAACCATATCAAGGTAAATTTAATATTTCTGCTTACTAGATTCTGTATCTATAACGTAGATTGTAATTTAACTACCTATCACTGAGATTATTTGGTTGATGTGAGAGATTAAGGCAATGTTATCAATAGGGTTGGGTGATAAAACAATCTTGATGTTTTCCTGAAAAAAAAAAGAAAGAGAGATGTCCTCGATATCGATGATAAACTTTTGAGTAATTTTCTATACTTAGCCTATGTTCTACATCTAGACCAGGGGTGTTCATTACATCGATCACGATAGCAAGACAACCACTGGTTGGTTGAGCTAGATAAAATATAAAAGATTGACTTTTTATTTCCTGACGTCTGTAGCTGCATGCTGTTTGATCAACAGGCGGCTAATGTTTGTGCGCTAATGCGGGTACACGCCTAAATAATCAAATACACTTTATAATTCCACCAATGCCCATCTTGGTGAGGCATTAAAGTAAACGCAGTCGGTTTGGTCTAAAGTGAACGTAAACAGTGGGACAAAAAGTGTATTTGCATTGAAATGTCGGACTTGAAGTGTACATGTAACCGAATTGAGCACTGTCTAGTAGGCTATGTCATAAAAAGGCTAGTAATCAAACAACAATAACAAGGAAACAAGAAAACCACTCACTACTTTTGGCTGAATAACTTGAGAAGCTTTAAAAGTATTCATGTAAGAGAATCAAACAGTGACATTTTTAATAATAATATTATTTTAATAATATTGTTAATTGTTTTAATAATACCGACCCCTGAAGTAGAGAGTGTGTTAATTTGTATAATAAATTACCAGGAAAGTAGAGATGATAAAATATTTTATAATTATGCTTAGCCTTTATCAAGTTTTTTCTAATGCCTGATAGAAACGTATCAACCAGGCAGACCATTCCACCAGTCACAAACTTCAGAAAATTGTGCATCATGCATGAGAATGAGAACAAAACTATTTATGGACTTAAGAACTAAATCAATGCGGGACATTGTATCTCAAAAGGAGGACAATGTGGCCCCCCATGTGCTACTTAAAGAAATAGTTCACTCAAAAATGAAAATTCTCTCATCATTTACTCACCCTCATGCCATCCCAGATGTGTATGATTTTCTTTCTTCAGCAGAACACAAATTAAGAAGAAGATTTTAATTAAGATTTTTAAAAGAATATTTCAGCTCTACAGGTCAATACAATACAAGTGAATGGATGCCAACATTTTGATGCTCCAAAAAGCACATAAATGCAGCACAAAAGTAATCCATATGACTCCAGTGGTTAAATCCATGACTTCAGAAGTTATATGATAAGTGTGGGTGAGAAACAGATCAATATTTAAGTCAATTTTTGCTAGAAAGTCTTCTCCCTGCTCAGTAGATGGCGATATGCATGAAGAATTTGAATCACCAAAAACAAAAGAAGAGGAAAGTGAAAGTTAAAGTGGAGATTGACTGAGCAGGGAGGAGAATTTATAGTAAAAATGTACTTAAATATTGATCTGTTTCTCACACAACCTGTCATATCTCTTCTGAAGACATGGATTTAACCAATGGATTAGGCTACTTTTGCTGACTTATGTGATTTTTGGAGCTTCAAAATTTTGGCACCCATTCACTTGCATTATATGGACCAAAATAGCTGAGATATTTGTCTAAAAATCTTAATTTGTGTTCTGCTGAAGACAGAAAGTCATACACATCCGGGATGGTATAAGGGTGACTAAATGATGAGAGAATTTTCATTTTTGTGTGAATTATTCCTTTAAAGCCCAATGTGGCCCCTGTACCAAACAACTGCTCTACCCCCTCTATTGTGCGGGACATGACGCGCCAAGTGACCCTGCTTTTTTAGTGTTTTTTTTTTTTTGCATTCCTTGCATTGTTTTGAACATGTTTTATGCGCAACAATAACTCTCTCAGTCAGCATTAAGAAAAATTTAGACCCTACACATAAACTGATTTTAATGTAATTGTTTCATACATTATGATATTGAAAATAACTTTTTCATCTTTTAATTTCTGTAATCATGTCACCCTTTTATTTATTTTTTAAAATCCGATTCATGTAGTGTTTACAGTATCATAGATATATGATGTATTTTAAAAGATGTCAGTCACAAACACCTATAAAATACCTATATTTTTTATTCTTTCTGGCAAACAGCCACGAAAAGGAATGTAAATTATGGTATGTGTGCTACATTTTTAAATTGCAGCATCAAGTTTTTATTATAAAGTGGCATAACTTTTGCAACTCAGACCTCAATACTCACTACTCATGATTACTTTTAAATGAGCTACTCTTTTACTCTTACTTGAGTAGTTTTTAGGACAGGTACTTTTACTCAAACTACATTTTTTAAGAAGTAACATTACTTTTAATTGAGTATTATTTTTCAGTACTCTTTCCACCTCTGTCAAAAATAAAATGTGCCTAATTATAGATGTCTATGCAAACCTTTTATTTATTTGTTTATTTATTTATTTAATTGTATTTCTTTATTTTTTTTTAAAGAAAAGTAGCCAACAAGTATCCAGCATATGAAATAATTCAATACTGTTTAAAAAGCATCCCAGGATGCACCTGAAGTTGATTGAAAAAATGAACTGTGTGCAGAGCTGAAACAGACAAAAGGCTACACTGAAGAAGTTCAAATATAAGATGTTTCTGATTTAATTTGTTTTGGTCACTGCATAATTTCCATACTTTTGAGTTACTTCTTAGTTTTGATTACTTTAAAGCATCTCTAAATTCTAAAATGTGCAGTAACAAATAATATAGAATAGGCAAGTATGATCAAACATTTCTAAAGAGTTCTAGTCTTACACTGAGGGGCCGTTCACATTGAGCGTATTTTTGTGTTTTATAATTGATTTAAATGTAAACGTGTGCTAGATAGACGACTTTGATGGCTTGTTCATGTTTTTAGATGCCATGTCAAGTTCCTAAACTGTTAAATGTAAGTTTCGAGTCGAGACACCTATGTTTTGCTCTTTTGTGGCGCTGCGTGTTATTTTAGTGCAACAACAACACATTCCAGTATGTGAACGGCACCTAACATGATTTCAAATATTGTGCTGGAATTTCAAACAAATATTTTGAATATTAGCTAACATATAGGACTATGTAATTACACAAAAGCAAGTTGTGCCAGCTTCTAGCTAAATTAAAACGAATAAAAGCAAATTCAGAGCTGTTTACTTGCGAAGAAAAAAATCAGAATAATTAACCTATATAAACATGAAGTATGGCTTTGTTCTGCAGTCTCACATAAAGCCTATATGCAAACAAATATTTTGACCTCTTATAATTGACCAACTGGTGTGCGAGAAGGCGGGACTTACAAAGAGGGGTTAAAGCAATGCAAATATGCATGCACACGCAATGAAGTATTAGACCAGATGCATATCATAATGCAACTAAAGCCGAATCACGGACATTTTCGCAAATTTAGAAATTACGGCCGGACGCTTTTTTAAGATCCGAAAAAGAGGACATGTCCAGGAAAAAGAGGACATATGGTCACCCTACATAAGTAATACACAACATTAGTTTAAACACTGCCATTTGCTCCAGAAAAGTGTGATCGCTTGCCTTCTCTGTATCATCAGCTGACCGTCATTCCGACAGTCTGCCTTTTCTCGATCATACACAGGCAATTATTTTAATACAAATAAAATATTTAAATATGATACATTGTTTTTAAAATGAATGTGATATAGCTGAAAGGGGATGTGCATTTTAATCAGTATAAGTTCTGGAAAGTCCATTGGCTTTCTCCAGCGACTCAAGCCATTGCTCCCATCCTGGACACATATCACTGTGCACACTCAGGTAGGGCTGCGTTCAGCATTTCACAGCAACTGTGAATGAGCCACCATTAACTTCTGATATGCTTCGCATCTGTTTCTTATGCGTGGGATTCGCAGATCCAATAATATCACGTAAACTGCTTGTACCGTTGACAGGCTGTCTTACATCCTCTTTGAGTGACACGTGGGAGAGGGTGTGTGTCTTATAACTGAATCGAAAGTTCATTGGTTGCTCTCACGAGTCAACAGTCCAGTAGCATTTTTTTAAACTCTTCTCAATTGGAAAAAGAAAAGGAAAAGAAAAAGGAAAAAGAAAAAGAAAAGCAAAACGAAAAAGAAAAGGAAAAAGAAAAGCCATTGGCAAATGGATGAGGAAAAGCAATTGGCAGATTAATTAAGAAAAGCAATTGCCAAATACCTTTTTGAAATGCAATTTAAAAGGTGCTTTTAAAGTGCATTAAAAAGTGCATTTAAAAGACAAATTAATGACATCTTAAACATTAAATAAATATGATTTATTAATGCACAATTTTATTGTTAAATATGACATTTTTAAACATGAATTAAATAAACACATTTAAATGTGTCATTTTATTTGTCCATTTATAAATTGACATATTCAAGTTTTTATTTTCAAATTAACAGATTGATAATTTATTCCTTCATTCTTTTTTAATTGGCACTCCTGGGCTTCAGCTGGTATGAATTGACAAATGGAAATGAAAAGGAAAAGTCAAACAATAAAGAAAAGCAATTGGAAAATGGATGAAGAAAAGCAATAGCCAAATGCTTTTTAAAATGCAATTTAAAAGGTGCATTTAAAAATGACTTATTGATGTGCTGTTTTATTGCTAAATATAAGTACATTTTAAAATATGAATTAAATAAACACATTCAAATGTGTCTATTTGTCCATTTATAAATTGGTTTATTTATTTACATTTAAATGTGTCTATTTATTTGTCCATTTATAAATTGGTTTATTTATTCACATTTTTATTTTCAAATTAATGGATTGATAATTTATTCCTTTATTCTTTTGTAAATGGCACTCCTGGGCTTCCATCATTTGTTTTACTTACAGAAAAATATATAGCGAGTAATAGCTAAGTATATGTCTTCGACAATAATAAATGGAACATCAAATATCACATACTATTACTTCGAGGAGGCGATTTTCTTTCAAACGAGCCCAAACACAATGTAATCAGATGCATAGATCATTAGATAACCCACACAAAGCACAATGTGCACACAGCCCATAATGTGCTCTCTGGCTAAAAACACATTAGCTTTCCTGGATCAGATGGGTTCATCGGAAATTATGTAGTACATTATCCAGCACCATGGAATGCTAAACAAATCGTTTTAGGATTCAGACCACTGCAATCAGAGGTGGAAGACATCCAAATACAGGTAGAGAGGATTGTTCACTCTAATTACATATGGCCGCCAGGAGACTGTGCCAAGTCAAGTCAAGTCATTTTTATTTGTATAGCGCTTTTCACAACACACATCATTTCAAAGCAGCTTTACACAAAAATTATGCTTCAACAGAAATACTCTTCGAGTCATAGTGCGGTTTAAAAAAAAAAGACATGATTGTAAATTGTGCATTAAAATAAATAATAGAAAATAATTATATTTATATTTAGACCCACAGTGAGCAAGCTTAAGGCGACTGTGGCAAATAACACAAATCTCCATAAGATGTTGGTTAAAGGAGAAAAATAACCTTGGGGGAAACCAGGCTCACTGTGGGGGCCAGATCACCTCTGGCTAAACAGTATGAATATAATGCCAATATTAGTTATTTATTTGTAGTACAAGTCAAGATTTAAAATTAGTAAACTAAGTAAGTGATAGGGGCCAATGTTTAAACAAAAAGATGATGTATTAACTGTAAGATTAAAGACTAAAATCTTAGAATTTACATTCTTAATTAACTGCGGAAGTGCAGATGCATTGTCTGTTGTTATTTGACTGAAGATGGCTGCAATTAATTTATTAATTTATCTACGTATTCCATTGTAAGAGTGTAGTACATCCTTTGACCAAGTTGACACAGGCAGAGGTCAGTAAGGTGCACTGCAGTTCGACTATAAGGTAGTGGCAGATTAATTTTAAGTCAATTTAAGTCCATTTTAAGTCAATTTAAGTCCAAGTACATGCACCAGACTCAATGATGGCTCAAATGTCACAGAATGGAACTGAAATAAGATCTCGTTACTCTTGCCTGCATGCTTTGGAGAGAGAGCCTACCTTTAGTCATTGTTGTATTTTTATGTGTAATAAGTTCTTATGTACAGTTATGTTTATTTGTTTTGAGAGGCTTTTGGACACTTGGAGAAATTTTTGGACACTAGATTAATTATTTTTGTAAAGCAGTTTTTCAGAGCTACCTTATTTACACCCTGAGATATATAATGTCTAATCAGAAAGCAGTTTCTTAGGCTGAGAGTCTCAGAATGTATCATAATCTATATCATTACAAAATGTGAAAAGTTTGCTTTAAAATGATACCAAAAAATGTACCCCCCTTGTTTTTTTTTGTTTTGTTGAGTTATAAGCATTTAATTTTGGGCATGCCACTGAAACAGGAAATCATTAAAAAAAAAAAAAACTTTAGAGCTTAAAGGGTTAAAGGAATAGTTCTTACCTTCATGCCATTCCAAACCCATATGACTTTCTTTCTTAAGTGTAATACAAAAGTAGAAATTGTAGTGAATATTTTGGTGCATCTTTTCTATACAATATAAGTTGATAGGGACTTACTTTACAGCTTTAAATGGGCCCAAACGTATCATAACAGTAGTCCATGCAGATCATGTGTCATATTCCAATTCTATGAAGGTATACATTTTTGTTTTGTTTTTGGTGAGAATTTTGAGTAATTTAGGTAAATTTTCAGTGAAAATCTTGACGTCTGTTGAGCATTCATGAGCACTTTGAGAGAAGTTTGTTTGCGTGAGAACTTTTGTTGTTTAGCACTATTGTTAAACACGTGTGCCACTGTAAACAAGCTTCTCTTATGCAACATATGCCTTCAGAAGACTTGGATATGAGGCATGAGTCACATGGACTACTTTTATCATACTTTGGTTCTTTATTTAAGCTTTAAAGTGAGGCACTATCAACTGCCACTGTATTAAAAAAATGGACCAGAATAATCACTAAAATTTCTCCTTGTGTGTTTCGCTAAAGAAAGAAAATCATACAGGTTTCGAACAACATGAGGATGGGTAAATTCTTATTATCAATATCACTTTAATTATATAAGAATTCGAAAAATGTTTACAGTAGTATAGCATGTCACACTGCAAGAAACGGTCAAGTCAACTCCTCAAATCTCTTTCTGGTGAGTGGATAATGACACATATACAGGTTTCATGAAAACCTCACATACACTCCTTTGCAGTATGAAAGCACATATAGGCCTGCACAAAAACAGTGCTTTACTGGACTATAGAATTCCTTGTATGATTCATAAATTATAGAATTTTCATATACACATGATTAAACACATGTACAGAACATAAACCAACATTCTAAGAAGTATGAAATATTCAGTTTGCGGTCTCTGTATTTCTCTCTCATGGAAACACACACACACACACACACACACACAGAGTGCACACTGCATTGCAAAGACCACATTTGACTAGGATCTGCCTATAAATGAAGGGATATATGGCTCTCCTCAGCAACTCTCTCTCTCTCCCTCCTTCCCTTCATCTTTAAACAGTTCTCTGCTGTTTCTCTTCTTCAGTTCTTCACTTTTGTCTTTGCTCTGTTTGGGCAACTGTGCTTCTCTGTGTCTTCTCTCTCTCTCTCTCTCTCTCTCTCTCTCTCTCTCTCTCTCCTCTCTCTTTCCTTAACTGTCATTGAACATCCTTTCTTCTCCATGATATATCTCCAATTTCTCTCCTTCATTCTTGTTCATTCTTTCTCTTTCTCATTCCCTAGAGTCTGACAGCAGGAGACTATTACACTCACAGACGGAATCTCTCTCCTCCAATTTCTCTCTGTCTGTCTCCCATCATCCCCCTCTCCTTCTCTCTCCCTCCTGTGCATTCATTCTCCCATTCGCTCCCACTCATTCGGCTCCATCCCTTCTTTCCCTGTCTTTTCCTGAGTGGATGTAATTGGTATCTATAGACACTCCCTGAGCGAGAGAGAGAGAGAGAGAGAGAGAGAGAGAGAGAGAGAGAGAGAGAGAGAGAGAGAGAGAGCTGACATGCACTGAAGAATAAAAAACAGACAGCACAATACACCAGAGCAAACACGCCACACTACAGCAAAGCAATCAAGAACAACACAATAGATCAGAGTGATCAACAACACAACACTACAGAGCAAACAGACACAACACAAATGACAACACATCAGAGCAAACAAGCAAAAACAGTACCTGGAAGAAAATAAACACAAGAGATCAGAGCAATCAAACACACATAACATAATACCGTACATCAATACAAGTGATCAACTAAAACAACACAACAGAACAATCAAAAACTGTACAAATTACAACACTCCAAAGCAAACAAACACAACACAATACATTGAAGTGAACAAAAACAACATATTAGAGCAAACAAACAAAACAAAACACAATAGATAAAAGTAATCATCAACACAACAAACCAATCGAACACTCTAGATTAAAACATAATTAATCAGAGGTTTTCTTTTCATAGACTTTGGGGAGTTCTAATTTATTGTTCATTTAAGTATCAACCCAATGTCTCAGATGTTTCTCCTAAAATTCCTTAGGAGCAATTATAATAGTTACAAATGAGACAATGGTTTACATACACTAAGAGTGTAGAACTATAAAATGAATGGCGTGTCTATTTGCACTAGGTCTAAATAGTACCTGCCACAAAGCGGGGCTATTTGCACTCCAATAGTCTGATGGAAACAAGGAAATTAAAGTCAAACTGCACTTCACAGAGTCAATGCAATGGTGTAGTGTGAAGACGTTGTGGATGAGTTTTTATCAAGCAGACTTCCCAGGTTCGATTCTCCCCTTTGTCACACTTTTTCCCGTGCTGTCTCCTGTCTTCACTCTTAATATTTCCATTAATACTACATATAATAATAGATAAAAATGAAAATAAATGTTTATTTTTATTTATTTTTTTTTTTTGGACATGGTGGGGGGTTGAGGGAAAGTTTTGATGTGGGTAAAATTAACCATGCTTTTACTGTAGTAATATTGTATTAGCCATGCTTTTTAACCAAAGTTATAATGCAATTAACCATGGTGTTACTACAGTAATATTGTGTTATTATACAGTAGTAACCATGTTTAAATTTGTTTTTTACTATGCTTCTATGACAAAATACCATGGTGGTAATATGGTTACTGTAGTAAAACCATGGTTAATTTTTGTAAGGTTAGGTTTTGGGATGGGGTTAAAAACACACTGCAGTGATGCCACTATACTGTATGCTAGTATTTAATTAGGAGTGCGAATAGCATCTAACATTATTTGCACTCAGTGCAAAGAAGAAGCTTTTTGTTGCTATTTGCACTTAGTGTAAATAGCTTCCCAAGATTAATGTGGATAGCAAAGCTTAAAAAAATGTGATCTTTGAACTTGATGAGAAATATTTGAGTTTATATTGAAATCTCTTGACTTTCGATTGAAGACTTTGATATCTTGGAAAATCGGGATGCAGTTTGTGATATTGATGAGAACACTTCTGAAACTCTAGAGGAGACATATATGAGATTACAAGTGTTATTTTTAGCAGAACAACCTGACAGAAAGGTGACTTAGCACAAATGTCTCCATATAATGTAATTGATATCTAGAAGACATTATTGATATTAATATTTGGGATTTTTCTTTCCAACATAATGCACCGAAGAAGAAAAAAACACAACACGCCTAAGTGAAGAAGCACAACAGCATAAAAATACAACATCACAGCACCACAATACAAGAAAGAACAGTGCAACAAAACAAAATTAGAATCAAGAAACAACTTTTAAGGGCACACAAACTATCCAAACAAACAGAACTTGAGAAACAGGACAGAAAAGCCAGAAGAAAGCTCTAAGAATTAGTCCATCCAAAACCACAGTAAAAGGCAAAGAAATTGATTCATGCAAACCTGGAAGATGCTATTCAATGTCCAAAACAGAACACAGCAATCAAGTGTGGAATACCACAAAACAGGCCAGAGCAATCTGCTGCAGAGCACCACAAATCAGACCTGAGTAAAGTGCTGCAGGACAAAGTGAACAGTCTACTGCAGAGTCAGGCCAATTAATAATTATGTTTTCTGTTGGAGTCTGTCTATATCACAATTGTTTTTGTCATAAAAAAGCTAATAAATTAATGGATACTGTATAGCTACTACAACATATTGGACAGTTTTGTAAGTGTGGGTCCCAGGTAACAAAATTTTTTATATTTGGGTACTGGGCCAAGAACATTTTTTTAATTTAATTTGTTATCCCCTTTTCTCCCAATTTGGAATGCCCAATTCCCACTACTTAGTAGGTCCTCGTGGTGGTGCAGTTACTCACCTCAATCCGGGTGGCGGAGGACAAGTCTCAGTTGCCTCTGCTTCTGAGACAGTCAATCCGTGCATCTTATCACGTCGCTCATTGTGCATGACACCGCAGAGACTCACATCATGTGGAAGCTCATGCTACTCTCCACGATCCACACACAACTTACCACGTGCCCCATTGAGAGCGAGAACCACTAATCACGACCACGAGGAGGTTACCCCATGTGACTCTACCCTCCCTAGCAACCAGGCCAATTTGGTTGCTCAGGAGACCTGGCTGGAGTCACTCAGCACACCCTGGATTCGAACTCGCGACTGCAGAGGTGGTAGTCAGCGTCAATACTCGCTGAGCTACCCAGGCCCCTGGGCCGAGAAAGTTTAAGAACCCCTGCTCTAGTCAAAATGTCTCAGGGTAAGTTTCTTTTTTAAAGTAAATTTCTGTTTAGACAAACACTTTAAAATATCGGCTACAAAAAAGCTAAAGGACATTTCCACCATTATTGCACAGGAAAAAAGATAAAGTACAGTTCAATGAACACACATTGACTTTTTGGGACAACATGCTCCAATAGTGGGGCACAATATATGGTCACTATAAGTTGTCACAATGGCAAACTGATATTAAATAGCATATTATAAGCTTTTTTTTTTTAGCTATATTTCCACAGTAAAACAATTATGAAACACAAAACTCGTGGAAAAGGTGACATACACAAATATCAAATAATTGCTTGTTTAGCCACGTTGATGCCATGCTTCAATGGAAGTCTACGGCACATACTTGAATGCTTAGATTTGAATGAAGCAATGATCAATGTTAATTGGACAAGAGGTTATAAAAACATCATTTTGTGTCCTGCCCTATGCTTTCTTCTGAGTCTATGAAACCATCATGGTGCTATTTGCATTGGGGAAAGTAAAGACTGTTTTTGAATTTAAAGTCTTTCATAACACATTTAGTTTAGCATTTATTATTTATTATTTTGCCTACTGGCATTTTTTAAAACTGCACAGTTAATATTATAAGCTAATAAAGTTCTGAGCTTGGTCAGTTGTTGTGATTAAGTAGTTTGAGAAGCTGCTTTTGGGAGCAACATTAAAAACTATAGTAAAAATTGTAATCAGATCTGTGTAAACTATTTGCTGTTGATAAGCAACAGCTTCCCCTACTAAAAGCTTGCACCAGCCACCTGTGTGTGTTACATATTCTATATAAGATGTAATCATGAAACCATTAGATGTTCTTGATCAGTGTCTACTGCTGGGGCTCAATAAACTTCAAATAAACATCCTACTGAAATATCTGAGAACCACAGTGTGGGTGGAGGAATTTTTGAAACATCTTCCTTAGAGAGTGTTGAGTCCTAAAGTATTAAATTAAACTGCAACTCCAAAGCTGTAAAACTTTTAATTTAACTTACACATTGATCAAGAAACACAGGCATACCAAGTTATTCTATTTCAGGAATTACCATTCCAAAAGATAATATTATTATCGGCAATAAAATAAAAAAAGAAATAACAAGCATGACTAGGTTTACATTAATCCAGCAATTCTGTTTGGCATAATTACAAAAATTAATCCCCAGATCGAGTTAAATATAATAATAAAAAAATAATTCCATGATGAGGTTATGCAGAATATTATAAATTAATCCCCTGATCAGGTTGAGAGTAATGAGACACTTCAGTGAGACACTTGAGTGAGCAAAACGAAAAGGAGCGGAGACAAAATGTGTGTGTCATAGTTACTGAGATGAAAACATGCAGAGCCCTAAAGAGGAGAAATCTTAGAAATCACAATTACAGTTGTGAGAGAGACAGAATGACGTAAAGAAGACAGCCATAAACAGCAAATACTTTACATTTTCTGTGGTCAATTTAAACAGGAATGCAACATTCTCATTTTTTTTATTCATGCAAAGAGGAGAGAAAGAGGCAGGTGAAAAATGGACTGTGCATTAGAGAGAGAGAGATTTTCTCTTAACTGTTACAGAGGGGAAATGGTCAGCTAATGTTCTTTAGTCAGGAAGAAACATCTCTTTGTTCCGTTGACTCATCTTTCCGTCCATCAAAGCGGTTGCCTCTTTTTCAATACAGCTTAGCTGTTAGCATCATTCAATGTGAAGTTCGAAATTAATCCCAGGAAAAGAGTTTAACTTTAAACCCTGGTAAAGCACTTAGTTGGCCATGTTATCTTGAAGATGCTAATGAGTATAAGTGCCTCCCCATGACAGATAATAGGTGTGTTCGACTTCATGCAGCGCTGCACACACTGATCGGCGCTGGTCTTGAAGTAGTCAGGGTTCCCACTCTTTTCAAGGCACAATTTTACAAGACATTTCCAGGACAATTGTTTGCCCAACGGGTGTAATATTTAAGCAAAAACACAAAGGTCATTATGTATATTATGGTTATTGACTGGTTATTTTTTCCTGAATTCATTATACACATTCATTTTAAAGTGCACAGCACATGCAGATTATATATTTATTTAATTAAATTGTAGCCTTTTGGAATTTAAAAATCACACTAAGACATATCTCAATTTTATCTAGATTATTTGTGCATTCAAATATTTTTTTTTGTCTAAAATTTGTCAAATTCTGAGACATTCCGTGTTTTAACATGTAGCTAATGCTATTTTTATGACTGAATTCAATGATTCCAACCTAATTTTCCACATCGTGGAAATCATAGGGCCCTACATGTGGTATAAGCGGACTCGGATTGTTCATTTATTATTGAAAATTAATTTACATTCTGAGGTGTAAAGGCCGCATCACCATGTTACCACCTCAGGTTGTGAACTAATTTTCAAAAATATCAGCAGTCTGACCGTCGACTGTTGTCTAAGGTTTACAACTCAAATGCTTTTGTACTTAACACAACAGCAATATTAGAGTGAAAATTTATTTTTCACTATATTGATACTTAAACTATTTAGTCAGAGATGACAGCAGATTAGCAGAGAATGCATGGTACAGGGCTTCGTTCATGGCGGTCAACCGGTGACGTTGTTTCACATTGTGCAGTTGCCGGCAGAGACAAAACAATATGAATTTGTGTAATTGACACCTATCACGAGTCCCGATCATTACCATGTTTGTGTACATGTAACAAAAACCATGTTATAGCCACACAGTCAAACAGTTTTGTTATAAATATTTCCAAGGAAAAATAATTATTTTCCAGGACATTTAGGTATTTTTCTCATTTTCTATTAATTTTCCATGACTGGAAAACTGTATAGCAAAATTGCAGGTATTCCAGGATGCTTGGGAACCCTGGTAATGCATGTCAGTTAGAAATGTTGTCCTACTTTAGACACTGCCACTGCCACGTCACCGTGACATATGCCATCAAAGTGCCGCAATTCAAGACCAACCGCCTGGCTCAGCTGGCGCAGTTGCTCCAAAGCGGCTGCACAAGCTCTGATGACGACACAATTTCTTTGCAATTGGCCAGACTCACCAATGGCAATGGTGAAGTGTGTTTCATGGGCAGAGTTTGCAACTGCATATTACACATAGGCCTACTACTCTTACTACTTATGCTATGTCAGTCTATGGCAGAAACAGAGTAGTATGGTAGTATGCCATTACCAAGGTGTTTATTCTGACACCTTCTGTTCCTTTAAACTCTCACAAATCTTCATACAGTATGTCCCTCCCCATGTCATGTTTATTCTTAAAAAGCTATTCAAAATGATTAAAAATACTGACTCTTTTATTGGTATTAAAACAATATGGGCTTTTATTGGACTTTCTTCTTGTACACGCAGCAGGCACTGTATTAAGCAGTACATAACCTTTTCAAATGAATAATTTTTCTGGTAATTTTATGTAAAATTCAATCCTCTGTCTATCTGAATTCCACTTCATCTGCAATAAAGAAAGCAAACATTGCGTGATCTTCCGTGACTGATGTAGGTTCAGCTCATGATGGGAAGCTTAAAGGGTCAGGCTTGACAGCTCTCTTTTCAACTCCTCCCCTGACTGCAACCGGCAAACCTCGCAGGTCGCAAAGTCAAGGCGCAGTTCAACTCGAACACACCTAATAGTTATGCTAAGAATGGAATACTAGTGTACTCCTTTAGAGTATACTGTGCAGTATACTATGCAGTATACACAAATTGTTGCATACTATTTTAATCCTTCATAAATGTTCTAACCCATTAACCAGACCAACCAGATCCAAGTTGTATTACAAAATTACAAACTTTGATTTTAAGAAATGTTTAGTATTTGAAAAACAAAGGAACAAGACTGTGTACTTAATGCCTTTAATGATGGAATGATCTACAGTCCCATTGGGGGGATTGACAATGTGACAGTTTTAAATATTTTTTTATTTTTGTAGAATATTTTTTATGTTTTAAAGAATATGTGATATCATTTGAAAGAAAGCATATCAACTGAACTTTTAATAAACATAAAAAAAATGTATAATAGAACTTTGATAATTATAACGAAAATTTGGAAACCATGTATGAATGAAAATATAGCCAGAACCAAAGAATCAAAGCACAAAAAATTAATGACACTTAATATTTGTGTCAAATATGATCTTACCTGAACAATTTCAGAAGCTTGTGTCACCTCTTTGTCTACACTGTTGACTTGGTCACTGATGTTTTTTTCTTATTTTTTTTCTAAAATAGATATGCCACAAACATCAGCATCACATTAATCTAAATTCAATATAATAGCCAAACAAAAAAATATGGAAAAGTCAAAGAAAAATATAATTGTTTAGATGTATACTATGACATTAGATTATTGTTGTCACGCACACGACTCAATGAAAGAAATCCCGAATGTCTGTCCCCTTCAAATTTTTGGCTGGGGGTTTTACATAAGACATTATTGGTCATTCAGTTTTTCAGTGAAAAAGACTAACAATAAAGAGGTCAGAGATTTAAAACTTACTGAAAGTTACCAAAATGTAAAATATTTTCAACTGTTTAACAACATTAACATATAATAGTCAAAGATGACTTCTCTGTTTGCTCACGTCTTGTCTTAGGTAGACTGCAGCTCAGTGTCTGTCACTTCTTGCTGGCTGTAGGGCTCATTAATATTAATCACGTTGCCTGCGTTAATCAAAAACATGGACTGTGAACGCTAGACAATGGGATTACCTCTTTTGAGTTAGTTCCGCCCACTGCTGAAGCAACAAGCTGGCAGAGACTTTCCCTGGGTCTTAAAGACTTTGTTTTAGGTGAACAGTTGCACTTTTTTCCCTTGTACTACAATTAAGCAAAATAAACGTATTAAAATGTCATTATTATTTCTCGAAAAGTTGGGGGGACGAATTTAGTTATTTCTAAAAGTGAGGGGGACACGTCTCCCTCAGTTATAATGGTCCCTACACCCCTGATTATAGAATCAATATATTTAAAGTATTTTGCAAAATACATACAAACAAAAGTAGTTTGAGAGTTTAGGCAGTGCATCATTTGCACTACGTAATGGAAGTTGTCAGTTGCTGCTGTGGTCTTTGCCACGATTCTCTGATTAATGTAAAAAATTAATGGGATTTTTACTTTCCGAACCAGACTGCTGCACTCTATACTTGGCAGTCCGATAAATTGTAAAGAAAAAGCTTTAAAAATTGCAGTTGATATTACTTCCAGGGTTATTCATTACTCTGGAAATGGAAGGTTATGTCAAGCGTTTTGCATTGTGGAACACAGTATTCCTTGCAAATTATTAGCAAATGCATACATTAAAAAAATGTACATGCTGTGCACAGTGTGCATACTATATACTACAGCAATAGTAAGAGTAATATGGCAAAAGTCTTTTCCAAACATAGCAATATCTGAATAAAATTTTTGTTCATTTTCACCATTGGTGCTGCTGTGAGTCATTCACAAGCAAACAATGAGCATTTACCACTTTCAGTTCTCCAATTTAACCCACAAATATGCAAGTTAACTCAGCAGCATGTGAACTGTGTGAAGGCGCATCACATACTGTAGTGTTACATTCCATGGAGCTCTTTCCCTCTGGACCGCAACATTGATCTATGCTATAAAACAAACTATAGAAACCTGTAATTGTCTGCATGTCAAGAAACAATGTGTGTTGTTGTGTGTTGTGCATGCAAAGTACTGACAGGATGTATTTCATTCAAGGCTAGCTAATTAATTCTAACAAGTATAAAAATAGACCTCTCACCTGCTTAAGTGACAGAGAGAGAAGCAGAGAGACAGACTGTATGTGTGTATGTGTGTGTATACGATTTCCACTAATCGTTGGGAAGGTGCCCAAATGTTAAAGGAATGTAATGCGAACCATCCAAGCTTATGTCATGTGACTGGTTTTAAGTGATGCAAGAGACGAGTGTGAGAATGTGTGTGTGTGTGCAATTAAGCTGTTTGATATGATATGACATAGCGAGAAAAAACCCTTCATCACTCTTCTCTATTCCTCTCTTCTCAAACACAGTCATCATCTTTCCACTTTCTCCATTAAGTATCTTTTACATTCCTCTTCTTCTCTTTTGGATCTTTCCATCTGTTTCCATGTACTGCTTCATCCCTTGTTCACTCTACTGCTACCTCTGCTTGCCTTATTACTCTCTCTCTCCTGTCTGTTTATTCTCTGTGTCTGTGGTCCCTCTTTGTGTAGCATTCATTCACTCCTCAGATTAGAAACGCTTATTACTCCTCTTTTGTCTCAGCCCACAGAGATGCTGCTAAATTAGACACACTCATACATACACACAAATGCACATGGAGGTTTAATGACAGGTTTATGTATGCATCCGTTCAAGCCTATATCACACTTCAACCGCACAACAGTTTTATCTTAAAGCTGAAGTGTGTCATTTTTGCGGCAATATTGTCATCAGTCAGAATTTCAAAATACTGAATGTTTTCAAACAGGTTTCCAGAACACTCCCACCATCTGACTTTGGTCAGACAAAAAGATAGTGCCACATAGCCACTGCCCTGCAAAACGCAGTAACTACACATTTTGTCAATCGGGTCTCTTAGACTATAAATTTCCTGAGACATGAGAAAGACTATTTTATAACCCACATACAGTATAATCCACATTGCTGGATAATGACCCAGTTTCCACCTGGTATTAAGATGCATTTCGTGTGATCCGATCACATGTTGTCAGTGTTAAATATAGGTCTAAACAGGGTCAATAACCTTTAGTGATCGGATACAAACCACATACAAATGTGGTCAAAAACGCATGTGACCACATCGCATTTGAGATGTAAACACTAATCCATCCAGTATGCGTCCCGGAAGCAGTGAAGCACCACCCCTCACCTGTCAATCAACCGCTGCGCTAAAACGACAGTTTAAACTTTGCTGGTTATGAGCGGTTTTTAAAGGAAATAACCATCCAATCTGAACATTTTAAAAAGCGGATAAATACACAATCACGAGATCTTCACGGAGCTTCTTTACTGTGTTTGATTTCAACAAAGACGAGAAGCACGAACACCTGAAGCCCCTTTAATACAGGTAATCCACTAAAATAACTGAGAACTCTGCTTGAAATGTTGCGTTTATGCTTAGAGTACATTTCAACTGCATCTGGGAGAAACAGCATGCTGTTTCTTTCACGATTTCTTTGCATTTTCTGACTTTGCTGGTATTATTATCATGCAGTAACACACTGACATAGTGATTGATGTATGTCATCATGAAACAGAGATCCTCCCCTCCAAATCTGAAAATAAGTGGTCACAGGAGACGCATTTAAGTGACCAGGTGTAAACAGCGATGTGTCTCACCTGACCAAATGTGATCGGATCACCCTAGATGCATCTTAATTCCAGGTGTAAACTGGGTAAATAGGGCTGGGAGTTGATACAAATTTCCCAATTAATTCAGATTCACAAGCTCTCCATTCGATTCCAATTTTGGAGTCACACGGTTTCTTTATGGCATCCATGCTATGTGTGATTAGATGATTAAATGTTTCTAATTTTGTTGCTTTTGATCAATAATTGACTGCAAAGACGAGAAATGGTATTAAAATAGACATTATTCAATTACAAATGGATTGTCTGGATCTTGTCTGTGGACACACATTAGATGGATCGAGTCAAACCAAACTTTTACTTTTAACATGCAGTGAAAGGATCTCAGTGCTGAACTTCTTTGCCACTATACAACTCAATCACTAGCGAGTAAAATCTGAAAATGTATCAGCCAGTGGCTAATAACAGACATTTTTGTTGCATAGTGCAAAATTGGGTTGCATATTATGTGCAGTGAATTATTGATCGTAATGGCGTAGGTTTGGTTTGAACATTGGGGGTCCAAATGTGGGTCTGTTTTATTACAACATATTAAACAGTTAAAATTAATACTCAGATAAATACAAAATTATATCAATTGCATAATTTTACATATTTATACACTGTGTATCATATCAGTGTTTCATAAAAACATTAACCCTTTCAGATTTTTTGCTTTCTGCTTTCCTCACCCTGAAAAAAAACAACTGATCATTTCTATGGATGCCTTTAACATCTTCACTGACTCCACATTTGACTCATATAAATACTGATAATTGCAAGGACTTATACCTGTGAATAAAAATCGTCCTCAGCATTATCTATAAAAGCATTTTTTTAAATCCTCATCCAGTAATAATAAACGACTGTGATTGGCACATCCTGACCAGTGCTGAGAAAAGTAACAGGTACCACAGGATTGCACGACCCTAGTTGGGCGATACCAACTCGTACAATGGAGGGGGGACTTTATAATAGCTTGCTTATAATTGTCTCTGTGTTTTTACAAAGAAAAGAATAACATAATTCAGCTTTAAGGCATGAACAAGCCATTGAATGCTGCAACGATATCACTCTCATAAGAAAACTGCGTTGAACAAAACCACACAGCGCATATGTCATCGCTCACTAACCTGGTGAATACAACCGCAAGTGTCGCACCATGGAGCAGCTGAAACTGGCCACACAGCAAAGCTTTCAGAGCGAAATTGCTGAATAAAACAACAGTGAAAAAGGTCTTTCATCCTCAGCCAAACTAATGGGTGACTCCACAATGTGCTGCTTTCATCACAAGCAAGCTGTGTGCGGACATCTGAGAAGTGCTGCTGCACAAACACATACACACGTATACACATGCAAACACATATAAACAAACACACACAGCTCATTCTCTACAACACAACTTTTAACACACAGACACATACACAAAGATATCTGCTCCTCTCTTCCTTTTAAACACACTCTCTCACATACACACACTCCGTCACTCTTCAGGAACACTTCAGAGAACTCTAGATGTTTGATAATTGGATCTGAACAACCCAAAAATGAAGTGAGACTGAGAATGAACCAAACAAGGCTAAAGGTTAACAACATTCATCATTATAAAAGGTACACATACGAGGCTCTCTCTGGCCCCTAGCTGCTATTCAATAGACTCACACCACTGAGCACTCCTCTCCTCTCTTGTAGACAGTTTAATCAAAAACACTGTGCTTCACAAGTACGCTGCCATTCAATTAGACCACAGGAAATGTTGGGAAATATTACTGGTTACAACTGGGAGATCAGTGGAATTTGAAATGACTGTTTCTGGATGTGGTTAATTTGCTCTTGGTGATTGGTGAACTTGTTGGAAAATGATTTTTGTGCAATTAGTTGGTTAAATCTGGGAGATTTGTTGAACAAAAGGAGATCTGAAGTTACAGGGAGATGGGGTTATATGGATGGAGGCAGACATTGGATATGTATTTCATCAGAGTGGAGTGAGAGAGGATGGGTTTAAAAAGACTGACAGGCTATGATGAAGAAAGCTGGCTTAAAGCTGGGTTCAAAGGCGCCAGGTTTACAGAAATTAAGACAGAGAAAGTTGAGTTTACATACACCCTAAGAAACATAAGCCATAAGAATAGTTATTTGCCAAGTACAGTAAGTACATAGATTTTCATTTGGTCCTGGTCTCAACATAAACAAAAAGACAAGAAGAAATATACTATAAGTGACATATGGAGGCTTTAAGACAGTTGGGTTTAAAGAGGTTGGCAGTCTTTTCCATAGTTTGGGTACTTTTTCCTGTGTCCTTGGTCTTAGGTGGAAAGTTTCATCGATTTAGACTCAGGATAGATTGAGAGCACCTGACGCAATCAGTTAAAGACGAAGTGAAGCCAATTTTATCAGAGTGGCAGAAGGACAGATCTTCAGAACCGATCTCAGACCGGCTGCCAATTCGGAGTTCTTCTAGAAAAAGAACTCGCAAGAAAGAAAGTACATTTCTAGTAAAATGCAAGAAGTAAAACTAGTTTATGTTCATTCCAAAATGAATACATATTTATGAAAAACTACATGAGCAAGAGTGCTGTTCTATGGAACATCAGCAAGGCTACGGATCTGCCGCTGAAATTTAAAACAGTAGCACAATTGCGACTGTGATGTTGCTTTTAAAGAACAGACCTACAGTACAGAGCACAAAAGTGCCTGCCCACTTTTTCAGCTGTCTTGGCTGTGGAAGTATTTTTCCCATACATTTTTCCATAGGGATTTTATAAAGTAGGGGAAATTAAGACCCAGTTAAGCCCACTCAAATCTTAGTTTTACATGTTTTCTTATATAAATGTTAACAGCCTTCCAATAATGTGAGTATTAAATCAAAGATTAATCACTCATCTAAACACTCATGTTATGTTTTGTCATAAACTGACAAATTTAATTTACTTTATTTAACTGCAAGCGTGAAAAGTCTGGAGTGGGCTTTTAAGGAACATGTGTACCATTTAAGCCCACATGTGCCCATAATGTTTACCTGCAGTTTGATTATTATTTTTTTTAGATTTAGACCTTAAACATCATAAGTTAATTAAATATTTATAAAATAATTAAAGCTTTAATCAAATCTTTTCATTTTCTCCCTGCAGTGAAAATAAATTCAGTATGTAGAGTTGACAATTAATTGAGTTAACAATTTTTTAATATGAGGTTCAATGGGTTATTTGCTCAGTGGGCTTATAAGGAACAACATTGGTCAATAGAAAATAAACTTCAATAATTTATAGTAGAGTAAAGATAAAGGTTTTCATGAATAAAAACCACTATATTTTACAATGCAGAGCATGTTTGTAACTGGTGTTTAAACAAGTAAAATAATTATTCTGCTTTTAACTTATGAGCCAATAGGCTTAAATGCACTGTTCCTCATAAATCCACATTAAAATAAAGTTATATTTCTGGATTATAATTACAGACAGAGAACAAAAGTTCGAGCTCAAGAAGCTTTTTATTTTTCATTTAATGTGTTTATCAGCAGTTCCCTATCTATTCGACATTGTGTCGATGTAGTGACACTAGGGGTCGCCCTTGGGAGCCCCAAACACCTCTGATCTTTGAGAAAAGGCCAATGGGAATTGGCGAGTGGAATTTGCATGCCACTCCCCCGGACATACGGGTATAAAAGGAGCTGGCTCGCAATCACTCATTCAGATTTTCTCTTCGGAGCCGAGAAGTCCCATTCACTGAGCTGAATCACTCTGCCGAGCCATTCACCTAAAAGAGCTGTTGGATTTACGGCTCAATACAGCGGTTTCTCCCCCTCGTGCATCGGTAGAGTGCAGAGAACGCCCCTGGGCGCTTCAGCAGCTGAAAGAGTATATTCTTCCACTGAAAGAGTATATTTTCCTCTAAAAAGAGTGGCACTTACGGGAGCATCTTTTTAAAGATGCCTTTCCATTTGTGTATAATTCCTGGTTGCGGTCGTTACCTCTCTGCTTCCGATGGCCACGATCGCTGCCTTACGTGTTTGGGCGCTGCCCACGTGGAGACAGCATTTGTGGACGGGTCATGTCCTCACTGCGAGCACATGACTATGGCAACGTTCTCGCCTTGGTCCTCCAACCTACGAGTATGAGGCCACGTCAGTTAGCGCTGAGGGCGATTTGGGGACCTCAATGGGAGCAGCTCCGCCGGGAAACCCCCCACAGACCTCCCATTCCCAAGCACGCTTGTTTGCCCCGGTTGAGTTCTGGGATGAGACTGCCGGCTCGTCTCTGGGCGAGTTCGCGTTCTCATTCGGGGCTCGCGAAGAGGATGAGCTGTCGATCGCAGCATCGGAGAGCGGGCTTGTCCAGTCTGACGCTGAGGACTCGGCTGGGCTCCCACCTTTGGATAGGAGCTGATGGCCATGCTTGCCCAGGCGGCTGCGAGCGTCGGGCTGGAGTGGAATCCTCCACTCTCCCTTGAACCCTCGCGGCTCGATGATTGGTTCCTGGGCCCAGAGCGCCTCTCACGGCTGCGCCCCGGTCCCTTTCTTCCCGGAGGTGCATGACGAGCTAAAGAGGTCGTGGCGGGCATCTTTCACTGCCCGAACCCGATCTTTCAGCTCCACTGCTCTCACTACCCTCGATGGTGGGGCTGCCAGGGGGTACTCGGCGATTCTCCAGGTGGATAAGGCCAGTAGGGCCTGTAGGCTTACGTCGTCTCTCACGGCTAAGGCTTACGGTGCCGCTGGACAGGCCGCCTCCGCCCTGCATGCCATGGCTCTCCTGCAAGTACACCAAGCCAAGGCGCTAAAAGATCTGTACGAGGGTAGTTCTGACCCGGGATTGATACAAGAGCTGCGTTCAGCAACCGACCTTGATCTCTGGGGGACGAAGTTCACGGCGCGGTCTCTCGGGCAGGTGATGTTCACCCTCGTGGTCCAGGAACACCACCTTTGGCTCAACCTGGTCGAGATGAGGGAGGCTGACAAGGTACAATTGCTTGACGTCCTCATCTCCCAGGTTGGCCTATTCGGCGACACTGTCGAAGACTTTGCCCAGCAGTTCTCAGCGGTGAAACAGCAGACGGAGACTATTCAGCACATCCTGCCCCGGCACGGATCAAGACCCCGTACCCCGTCTGCTCGTCGCCAAGGGCGTCCCCCTGCGGCAACAACACCGGCTCTGCCACAGCCTGGCGTGGAGCCACCCGCAGGAAGCAGACGTCTCCCGTCTCACGACCCACCACCAAGAACCCGAGAAAGGCTTTGAAGTGCCCCTGAGACGGGCGACCCAGGGACGTGGAGACCCGCTGCAGTGGAGGTGGTGAACAGACCACTCCATCCCCCGGTGGAGTGCCGGGAGGAGAATCTTTTGTTCCCTTTTTCTTTGATTTCGCCGCATGCCCAAGGGGCTGCAGTACCCAAATTTTCAACAAAAGAGCAGTTTCCTTATTCCCTGGGTCACATATCTGGTGCTCACGGCCATCGTTATCACGACCACCGGCCACCGTTCCTTTATGGCAGGTATGGAGTTTGAGGGGCGGCCCCCGCACCTCTGCGCAGCCAGCTGTGGCACAAACACACCCACTCACATCCCAGGCGACCTCAACACCACTGCAGACACAATGTCACGACAGGTCACACTCAGGGGAGAGTGGAGACTCCACCCCCAGGTGGTCCAGCTGATTTGGAGTCAATTCGGGCAAGCATAGGTAGACCTGTTTGCTTCCTGGGAATCCTCCCACTGCCCGTTATGGTACGCCCTGACCGAGGCTCCCCTTGGTACAGACGCGCTGGCACACAGCTGGCCCCCGGGGCTACGCAAGTATGCGTTCCCCCCAGTGAGCCTACTGGCACAGACCCTGTGCAAGGTCAGGGAGGACGAGGAGCAGGTCGTCCTAGTAGCACCCTACTGGCCCACCCAGACTTGGTTCTCGGACCTCACTCTCCTTGCGACAGCCTCCTCCACCTTGAAGGTATATGTGGCCGCTATAGCAGTGCACCACGACGCACTGAACGTTAAGTCTCTCGGGAAGCATGACCTGATCATCAGGTTCCTTAGAGGCATGAAGAGGCTGAACCCTCATCCCCTCGTGGGATCTCTCCGTGGTCCTGCGGGGAGCCCCCTTTGAGCCCCTGGAGTCAGTTGAGCTAAAGGTACTCTCCTTGAAGACTGCACTCCTGACTGCGCTCACATTCATCAAGAGGGTAGGGGACCTGCAGGCATTCTCTGTCAGTGACACGTGCCTGGAGTTCGGTCCGGAATTCTCTCAAGTGATCCTGAGACCCCGGCCGGGCTATGTGCCCAAGGTTCCCATGACCCCGTTTTGGGATCAGGTGGTGAACCTGCAAGTGCTGCCCCAGGAGGAGGCAGAGCCAACCTTGTCGTTGCTGTGTCTAATGCACGCTTTGCGCATCTATTTGGATCGCACGTGGAGCCTTAGACGCTCTGAGCAGCTCTTTGTCTGCTTTGGAGGACAGCGGAAAGGGAGTGCTGTCTCCAAACAGAGGATCGCCCACTGGGTCATTGACGCCATCGCATTGGCATATCACGACCCTTTGGGGCTACGAGCACACGCTACCAGGAGTGTGGCAGCCTCCTGGGCCTGACCAATGGTGCCTCTTTAGCAGACATCTGTAGAGCAGCGGGCTGGGCAACACCCAATTCATTTGCGAGACTCTACAATCTCCGGGTTGAGCCGGTTTCGTCCCGTGTATTGTCAGGTACGAACAGGTAAAATTACGGGACAGCTGGCCGGGTGTACCACTTGCACAGTGCCTTTCCCCTCCCGGAGGCAAAGACATGCGCTTTTTACCCCCCGTCATGTTCACGAAGTCGTGGACCCTGGATGTCCTTCCTCCTTAGCCCTGTGGCAGGCGAGTTCGTGGAGAAACTCGATGCCAGCCCAGTACGTGTGCTAGTAGGCCCTGTACTGGGGTAGGTGCTCCACATGCGCTGGTTACCTGTTAGTAACCCCATGTGATGTATCTTCCGCAAGACGGTTTCCCTGCTGGCAAACCCGTGTCTTCCTTGGGCAGAGTCCCCTCTGAGAAGAGGCCACGGCTGGGGTAGCCTGTCCCCGAGGTGCTGGGGACCATGCGACGCTCGTAGGAGCATTGGGGTAGGTTACGTGACGACCTGGTGCGCTGGCTACGAGGCACACAGCTGTCTACCCGTCTTGCACCACCAGCCCACATAACACAGTTCAACTAGTTGTGGCATTTTGTATAGGGACCCCTGGTGTCACTACATCAACACAACGTCGAGTGAGTGACAGATAGGGAACGTCCTGGTTACTTCCGTAACCTCCGTTCCCTGATGGAGGGAATGAGACGTTGTGTCCCTCTTGCCACAACACTGAACTACCTGCTGAAATGACCGGGACTTTGTCTCGGATCCTCAGCACAAAACCTGAATGAGTGGTTGCGAGACAGCTCCTTTTATACCCGTATGTCTGGGGGAGTGGCGTGCAAATTCCACTCGCCAATTCCCACTGGACTTTTATCAAAGACCAGAGGTGTTTGGGGCTCCCTAGTGTCACTACATCGACACAACGTCTCATTCCCTCCATCAGGGAACGGAGGTTACGGAAGTAACCAGGATGTTTTTATTAATTTATTTTCTTTTACTGCATCTATCTTTGTGACCATCATTTAGGCAGTGTCCTGCACAAGAGCATCCGGCGTAAAACCTGTGCCAAGTCAAATATGCAGATAACAGATGGTCTACTGTGCCGACCCCTAATGGGAGAAGCCGAAAGAAGAATAACGGTGAAGTTTTGGAGCAACTTCCAAAATGGCTGCTGAGAAGTGGTAGCTTATAATCCAAAATAACTCAAGAACAAAACAGATTTGTATAGGAGGAGAGGGCACAACATCTGCCGTTTATTCATTTTGCAACGTGCAGAAAGGAAGCATATCTTAGACAAGATCCTCACCTATTCTTTGAAAAATGAATTTCACTTTAAGAATGAGCAGAGTGCTCATGTGAAGTGCTCGTTAAAGTGATGAAAAGTGCTGCATTATTAAAACGGAGGCAGCAGAGAATAAGATGATTGTTTTTGAGTGTTTCAGCAAACATTCAGTAGATCCCCTTTGCTAATGAAAGCTTCACTAATCATAGTCATCACAGCAGAACAGCAGGCCACAGGATCATAGAAGGCATAAAAAAATTTACCAGTTCATCTGTTGGTTGCTGACAGACTGTATTATCAATGATTGTGGATCATTTCCCAGAGGAGAATGACCTCTGCTTGAGAGCCGGTGATGCATCTTACTGTCAAAGCAGCTAGTAAGCATTTCCTGAAAACATGAATCATATGATACAAGTGCTGCCTTCAAGTGCACCTGGAAAGCTCCTACTTTCGAGCTGTGTAGTCGTTATTACGCATTCAAGTCGGAAACAAAAAAATATCTAACAAAATATTGGACAAATGAGCAAATATTTTTCATAAAGCACCGCAAATGGTAAGTCAGCTTTACATTTGTTGACTATCAGCTCTATCATATACAACATAGGGCTGCACAATTAGCTTATTGAAAAATAATAAAGTTTACAATTACAACTGCCACAATTAACTAATCAGGAAAAGTGTTAATTTCACAGAATTCGATTTAGGTCTATTCTCATTGAGTCAAAGTTTTCTATATAACAACTTTTTTTTTCAGAGCTTGAGTATTGTAACCGATAACAGAAATGTTTTGCTCATGAATGTAGTATTAAAACATAGGTATTTCAACTGGTATACAGTAAGTCTATCAGTAATGACAACTGGTTCTATGAGCAAGTTTTAAGCAGTCTCATCTCACTTCTGTTCATGGTAGTAAAACAAGTGTTAAATAAACCTACCTCGTCTCATAAAAACATTTTGTGCTAAATTATTTTTACTTGGCTCATTGTTCATGGTGAAATGAACACTAGATGCGCAAAAAAATTGACTTTTATTCCCTTTCACACAAATCACACCTTACTATAGCACATGATATAGCTTGTAAGGCCATACTTGCTTGCATTACATAACCAACTACATTTACAAGCTTGTTCAAGTGCGATCAAATTGCACAGCAGTTCAACTGATAAAGTGTTGCACTTAGGGCTGCACGATTATGATGAAAATCATACTGTAATTGACGATTAGCGCTTGATATTGTAATTCTGATTATTAATTTAGATTAAAACACTATTTGTGGGGCAACTGCATGCCATAAACTTTATGTAGGCTACACATCCAAAACAAGCTGAAAATTGTTCCTGAATTGATTTATTGCATAAAAAATAAGTGTTTTAAAAAAAATTACATTTTGAATAGAAGCGCCTTTGGATAAAAGCACCTGCCAAATGCATAAATGTACAGTAAATATAAATGTTTACACAGAAAGTGTGCGACACAAACTAGACACTAGGTTGTCGTTTCTGATATTCTCATAGACTAATTTAAACAGATTTTCTGATTGTCTATTGCATTCATGCACACAATGGATCAAAACATCTTGACTCTACAGGAATAGATCTAAATTGAATGATGTTATTGACACTTTTCACGATTAGTTAATTGCAGCAGCTGTAACTGTAATCTCGATTCTTTTTTTAATGAATTGTGCAGCCATAGTTGCACTTGCGATGCACAGGACAGGGGTATGAGTCCTGAAGAGCATGCAAGTTGATATAAGAAACGAAAGTGCCATAGAAGAACCCAAAATGACATGGCTCTCAGTTAGGTTTAGGTTTAAGATTTAGAGTAGGTACGAGGTACGCTTTGTTGATTTAAAACTCCATAGAGCATTAACCTTACAAACCTGATTTGTTTTTAATCTCACATTTGTTTTTTATGACACTATTAGTTAGGCTTAGGTTTAAGGTTTAGGCTAGGGAGGTAGGTATGATTTGTTTAGGCATGTCATAAATTACACTGTGTAACAAATGTTTTTTTGTTTTGTTTTTTTTTCACAATTTGTCAGAGCTCTAGATAAGGAGTCGGCAGCCTTCAAGTCCCTTCAAGACTTCTTCCCTAAGCTGTCTGAGGCAAAGGTCAAAGCCGATGTCTTCGTCGGTCCACTGATAAAGAAGGATTCTGGATTCATATGTTGTTTTTTTCTGACTTTATATGAACGAAAAGACACAAATTTGCCCATTTTCTCATTGGAAATAGGTAAATTTCAAAATATCACTGTCCTGGTCACAAAAGCAAAGTTTGTGGGGAATAACAGCCATTTTCTATACTTTTGAGGCATAAGCAATTAGGAAATAACACTTACTACCCAGGAACACAAACTGGGTTACATAGTGTTATCGATATATTGATTATTGATCAGCACTTTATTTTATCTATATATTTTTGAGGCATCGATATTTTAACATTAACCAAAATTTAAATTAGAAGCCTAATTTGCGTGCTTCACTATTCACTGTTTCGTGTCTGGTGTAATAGAATTGGGAGACCTCAAGAGGGTGATATTCAATTAAATTTATTTCAATTCAATTGATTTTATATATCACATTTAAAAACAACTTTGTTGACCAAAGTGCTTCACAATCAAGAATCTAGATATAACATTTACTGAAACAGGTCGCAAGGCACAGGTATCACAAAAAAGGACGGGTATTTTAGAGCTCCTTGCACAGGATGCATACACACAAAAGTTAAGAAGGTTTTTGTACTTCTTCAAGATTGAACATGGTACGTTGCTGAGTTTGCAGGTTAGTGTATGAAACTGGTTTAACTGCACAAACTGAGCTATTAGAAATTTTTATGCAATTGTGTGAAGTCTTGAAGAGGTTTAATTCAAGCTGTCAAACCACAAAAAGATACTTGTAACTGAAATTACATTGATTAGGCTACATTAAAGATACATATACACAACATATCATCCAGTGATGGCTAGAGTAAATAATCTTTGTCCTTTCATAATGATTTGGGTCGAATTAAATGGAAAACTATGCAAGTTACACTCTGTGATGCTGCTGATTTTTGAGCAGCCTCCACCACAAACTCCCGATATATATCAGTATCATCAGGACAATTTTCAGATTATCGATGCGTGAAAAAGGCATCAAACCAAAGTGTAGTTTTGTTCATTTAATCTGAATAGAGCAATAATCTTAAAATCCTCATCTGTTTGGGAGAAAACGTAACTCTCTTTTAGCGCAACTCAGTGGACATTGCACCTTGAAACTGCTGAAGTGTAGGGAGCCACGTAACATCATTTTGCAAAAATGTCACACAGACACATAATTTTCATGAGATCAGGTTCATGGACCATGAACCATTTCAATGGCCATTTCAACATCTCAACTAAAGTTGAGAACTCCAAGTTTCCCACTGGTAAATATGACTTTGCTTCGAATTCATGTACACATACATAACTCGTAATTATGATATTTTCGACTCCACTTGAAGGCCGTAAATGTCAGTGGAACAGACAGGTTTGCGTTTCTTCTCTCTCTCTCTCTCTCTGTTTCTTCCCAGGCCTTCTGCTCCACTCAGAGTTACATTTCGACAGTAAAATGCTGGCAACTGAAAGAGAGGGAGAGAGAGGAAATGTACAACAAATAGCCAGAGGGATGTTTGAAAGAATGAAAGTTAGGGAGAGAAAGAATCAGCAGCATTAGAAAGGGTGCCAGCAACAAATCTGTCCTCTGAGTTAAGTGAGCCACTGGCACTTACACTAAATCTCATCCACATTAATGATTGGCCAGCGTTACCACCCGTCATTTAATCCCTCATCATCATTGGCCACAGCTGGAAGAGCCAAGTTGCTCAGTCAAGCTTCAGCCACATGTTACGCTGAGGTAAGGAACTATACACAACAGCACTTTCAAACCGACCGCATTTCCCAGGACGCTTTGCAGTGGTAAACACAGCCCCAGGCCTCAACCTGAAAGCAGAACGTGTGATCCAACTGCCAAGCAGCTAATTGGAATGCTTTCCTTCGGTGAGCTGATATAGCTCTCATTCCTGTGGACCCATGCACACAGTTCTGCAGAACCTCTGAAGCCCACTACAGCTTCCTTTTAGCTTGCTACACAATTACAACATAGCACAAGGCAGGAGGGAACAAGTCAATGTTTTTATTCATGAAAAATATATTACGGGTGATGTTGGTGGGATAAAAATACCCCTGTGATGTTTATCTGGGAATGTTGTGACATCATCAGCACCATGGATACTTCTATATGGATACATGGATACAGATTTCCTAATTCATCTCGATTCCAATACTGAAGTATTTTGGTTGAGCATATACTAACGAGAGCACGACTTTAACATGTCCATGCTATGTGTGATTAGTATTAAATTTTCATTTTTTTTGTTGTTTTTTATCAACAACAGACTGTATAGAACAGAAAGAGTAGTTAAAAGAGTCAATGACAATTTGATTGCGTGGATATCATCTTTGGACACATTACATGGAACGAGTTAAAACAAACGTTAACCCTCAACACACAGTGAAAGAATCTCGGAGCTGTTTTTTATCTTAGTGGCACTGTATTTACTGCATCTTTAGCTACCTGCTGTCACAACAATTTCTTTTAAATTGCTTTGCTACAAAAGCTAAAATAAATGTAAATGTGTTGCGCTGTCTCTTGATTAGAAGGGATCTCTTTTAAAGGGCTTTTTCAGGTGTTTTGATTGGACAGCTTCTTTTCTCCTGACTCATCTTTAGATGTTTTTAAATTAAATAAATAACTTGGCTCTGCATACATCAGAAGGCAGATAATAATACTTCAGGGAAAATATGAATCCATATAAAGAATGTTCTGAACCTCTGTTACAAGAAATGCGTAATAATGGTTCCCCTTTTAGAACGGCAATCAGAGAACAAAAGTCTAAATGTTATAAAATGTTTGGAATGAAAAAAGTCAATAAAAAAAGATTTTTCCAAAACCAATTTGAGTGTTTTTCCGAACAATGAACTAGCTTCTGAGGATGGGCTATTGCATTTTGCAAAACAAGTACACCACAGGGCAATTCATGGTTTGGCAACAATCTATTCCCAAGAAAGCAGCTCTCATCCTGCAGCCGTGTAACATAGATAGCATCTGTTTTAAAAGCTTTGGATCTCAGCGTCGTGTCGGAGTAAACATATTGCATGCTGATGAATCTAGGGCTTCACAGCATCAGCCTACAGTTATTTAGAGTTAAGATGGAAGATAACAAATTAACAATAGGGAATTAACCACTGACTGTTTCTACAATGCAGAGGTTGAGTCTTGATCTTGTGGTCTTGGTCTCAATATAAACGCAGTCTTGGTCTGGATCTCGTTGCTCAGTGTCTTGGTCTGGGTCTCGGCTTATGGTCTTGGTCAAGACCACAGTGTATAACGAGCGCACTAAATATGATAATTATTTCAACCACTAGTTGCCGTGGCATCTTCTCATTTACTGAGAATGTACTTCTGCCTCTTGTGTCATCATGCTCAATGACATGTACTGTCTCGCTCATCACATGAATTTAAGTGCAAGATCTATGGTCTAACAACACAACACAATCACCAGTGATTTATGGTTATAACTGCCATGTAGAGACCATGAATTTACTCGCAGTAGTTGTGGGACCCAATAAGCTTTTTATGTTGTGGGAGTTGTACAAGAGCAGCTGGTATTCTTATGAGTTGTTTGTGGGAGTAGGGCTGCACAATTACGACTAAAATCATAATTTAAGATTATTTCCCTTGATATTGTAATTGTTATTAATAATACTGATTAATATAAATGTATTGCATGCAGCATAAAAAACAACTGTTATTCAAATTGTGATTAAATTATAAACAGAAAGCAAGCAAAGAACACTCCATTTATAATTACTGAAGCTGTCAATCACTTCAGTTCAGCGTGACCTCACTGACTGAGTTCTGCACTCTCGCCAAAACTCCCATTATAATCAAGGAAGCTGTCTACACTGCACAATACATTTCTTATTTACATCGTTTCTACACCTTGTTCTTTACAATGAGATCATTCGCGAGAGTGCAGCAGCAGAACTCAGTCTGTGAGTGTGTGATTATTGCGATTGTTTTACATCAGCATTTGTATTTCTTTATTTCGATCAGAGATGGTCAGTGTTATTGTCAGTGAAGAACATTCTGTTAGTTGTTTGAATAGTTTAATTTTCCAACAATAGTTTTCAATTAAGTTTCCATCTCTCAGTTTAACTATGATTAGCAAAGATGAATTTGGCATTTAATGAAACATGTGAAGTAGCTATCTGTGTTTTGATAGTTATTGAAGGAATTTTTCATAACCAATACTAAAGGATTTAGATAAGAATCTACTAAGAATACATTAAGATCCTATTGAATAAACTAAAATGTATTTATTGCATTAACAATAAGCATTCCTTAAGGATTTTTTTTGTTTGTTTTATTATTATGATAGCAATAAAGAGCCATGAATGACACTTTTTTTTCATACTTTTATTACAGTAGAAGAATAAACAGCTTTGTGACACCTGGGTGTCACACCTGGTGGGGGAATAAAATGAATAAGTGTGCATGCAGTGAAAATCAGGCCAATGCCAGCCAGACCATTACTGTGGTGGACAGCCTAAGAGCTGCATCTTCCAGACTGTCCACTAACCAATTCAATTAACTTAACTTTAGTTGTATTATTTATATAGCTAGGCATTTGGGTAACAAAGGCATCTTGTAAAACTGGACTGTTTTTTCTATATAACTGTCTGGAAAATGTCAGAGCCTGTAGTGGTAAAATTTGCATTTAAAAAATTTTAAGAAGATTCTTCAAATATAAATTTAGCATCTTAGTTCATTAAAAACTGACAGGATCTTGAACCAACAGGTCTTGGTCTGGGTCTTGGTCTTGGGTATATAGTGCATTCAGAAAGTATTTAGATCCTTTCATTTTTTTCATATTTTGTTATGTTGCAGTCTTATGCTAAAATGCTTTAAAATATTTTTTTCCACATCAATCTACACTCCATACCCCATAATGACAAAGCAAAAACCAGATTTTTGCAAATTTATTAAAAAGAAAAAAACTGAAATATCACATTGACATACATGGATCAGCCACAACATTAAAACCACCTGCCTAATATTGTGTAGGTCCCCCTCGTGCCGCCAAAACAGCGCCAACCTGCATCTCAGAAAAGCATTATGAGATGCTATTGTTCTCACCACAATTGTACAGAGCGGTTATCTGAATTACCATAGACTTTGTCAGTTCAAACCAATCTGGCCATTCTCTGTTGACCTCTCTCATCAACAAGGCATTTCCATCCACAGAACTGCTGCTCACTGGATGTTTTTTGTTTTTGGCAATATTCTGAGTAAATTCTAGAGACTGTTATGCATGAAAATCCCAGGAGATCAGCAGTTACAAAAATACTTAAACCAGCCCGTCTGGCACCAACATCATCCATGCGATAGGGTTGCAGCGGTATGAGATTTTCACAGTACGATAACCGTCTCAGAAAATATCACGGTTTCACAGTATACAGTATTACACAATTATTATTATCAGTTACAATGACCCTTAAAGGAGTTTTTTTTTTTGGTTGAACAAACCCTTTATTATAATTGAAACTTGAAACCATTTTTTTTTTTTATTGAAGTATGTATAAATAAGTCTCCCTTTTGAAAATAAAATAAATAGAATAAATAAGAAAGCTAACGGAATTATAATAATAAACCGAATTATAAACATGATAAAAAAAATAGCATGTAACTATAACATGTTAGTTTACATGTTAGCATAGCATGTTAAATTAACTACTAAATGAAAAATAACATCAGCTCTGTGAGCTTTTAAAGTAATGTCCTATGATTATTAACAATTAACATATACTGCAGGTGCGCACCAGCGCAGCCAGACTGCTCCTGTCTGTACCTTTAACTCAGTGGTTCTCAACTGGTTTTGCTTCAGGACCCAGATTTTACATTGGAAATCAAGTGGCGACCCACCATGGTAAAAACTTAACCTGTATTTAATGTATCCTGGGTTGCATTTCCTTTTATGTTGCATAGTTTTGTTCATGGTTTTCAAGTACAAGGACATGAATCAAGTGACACTATTTTTGTTGTTGACATCATCAACAAAAGCGACAGGAAGTTTTCCTCGCCCCCCTTTTAAAAATTGAAGAGCATATTTACTTATATGAGCCCATTATTATCCCCTTTGTTTCTAATTTCAAACATAATTCGAACAGAACATACATATTACACAGAAGGAAAGGCTCCTCATTACCATGGTTAGGTCAGTGTAGCTAGTCTTAAATAATAGTAATAATAATAACAAATTATAGTATTTATGAAAAAATACTAGCTGAAACACATCTTGAAACTTTAACTACAGCTGCCACTGTTGATATAAAATGAGGTCTAATAGATTCTAACTTTAGATAATTTCATATGAAACTATAACATTGTCAAAATATAACAGTTACTTTTACTCATGTAAAATCATGAAAAAGGTGTAAAAGTGATGAAATGTTGTCCATAGCACAGTGTTGCTCTTTTCCTCCTCAGTGCGGTTTGGCATGTCAGGGCTGCCTACTGTTTGAAAGGTTTGACTTGACTTCCTCTGTAATGCTTTAAACTAGAAAAGTCTCACTAGAAGATTCTGCCAGACAGATTGGTGGAGTGTTGCAGTGATGTTTGTCTTTCTGCAAGTTTCTCCTATCTCTCTGGAGCTCAACCAGAGTGACAACCGGGTTCTTGGTCACCTCTCTTACCAAGGCCCTTCTCCTCAGATTGCTCAGTTTGGCCGGGCAGCCAGCTCTAGGAAGAGTCCTGGTTGTTCCAAATTTTTTCCATTTAAGAATTATGGAGGCCACTATGCTCTTGGGAACCTTCAAAGCAACAGAAATTTATTTGTAGCCTTCCACAGGTCTGTGCCTCAACACAATCCTGTCTCTGAGCTCTGCAGACAGTTCCTTTTACCTCATGGCTTGTTTTTTTACTCTTATATGCATTTTCAACTGTGAGACCTTATATAGACAGGTGTGTGCCTTTCCCAATCATGTCCAATCAATTGAATTTGCCACAGGTGGACTCCAATCAAAGTGTAGCAACATCTCAAAAATGATCCAGAGAAATGGGATGCACCTGAGCTAAATTTAAAGTGTCATAGCAAAGGGTCTGCATAGTTATGTCAATGTGATATTTCAGTTTTTTCTTATTAATAAATTTGCAAAGTTATCAAAAATCTGTTTTTTGCTTTGTCATTATCTGGTATGGAGTGTAGATTGATGTGAAAAAAATTATAATTTAAAGCATTTTAGAATAAGGCTGCAACAACAAAATGTGAAAAACAAATTAAGGGGTGAATGCACTGTAGGTCTTGGTCTGGATCTAGGTCTTGAAGGGTCTAGTCTTGGTCTGGATCTGGGTCTCAAGGGGTCTAGTCTTGGTCTGGGTCTTAGGGGGTCTGGTATTGGTCTGGGTCTTGTAGGGTCTGGTCTTGACTACACCTCTGCTACAATGTAATGAGAGCATCCAAACTCCATTACAGAACATGTGTCTCAAAAAAGGTTAGAACACTCAAACCAAAGAACTTCCGTTCAAAAGCTTCTAATCCAAACGTTAAAATCCAGAAGGATGAACTTCGACCTCATCTTTGTAATGTCTGTGATTTGTCTGAAGAGGCCACAGTGGCTTTCAGGGTCTAAAATTTAATTTTTTTAAGATTCAAATGAAGAAAATGTTCATGTGTTTGTTGCATCAGCTCATGAATATGCGTCTATGAAAATTCCTGAAAAGTGCTCATGGCCTGATTAATAACAGGAGATCTGTATCAGTCCCGGCTTCTAATGCAGGAAACATGAGAAGACAGAGCAGAATGAGTGTTTAATCCAATCAGATCAGCCACTCTTACATCTCTAGATAGTAGATACAACCACTTTGAACTCATAGAAGTCCCAACACTTAGCCTTAATCTAATAGGTCAAGCTTGTACACAAGCTCTACATAAGCCCCTTGACACGGGATGGCTTTCTAGAGTGCACAAAGTGAAGGTTCCCGTACCCAGTAAATAAAAAAAACACAGCCTTACTGCACACTTTAGATTTTTTAGAGTATGCTCTCAATCATATCACTTTCTAATGTACAGATAAGCTCTTGTCCTGCAGAGATTTATGGGAAACTACATTTCCCAAGAGTCAGTGACGGGTTCTAGAGACCGTAGACAGGAAATAATGTCCTTTCTCTGACTTTGCTTGTCTCACTTGGGGGGTTCTGGTGTGCAAACGACACCAAGACAAGGGTGACTTTCACTCCCCCTTTCTCTCTTTTTGTAGGTTTACCTCACATCCAGAGCCACACACAGCCTCAGCACACCTTCTGATCTCATGCCATGTCTATTCAAACTCTGAAGAGCCATTTACTGATTACTGATCTTTATACAAGTCTACATTGAAACAGGACAGTTACACTGGTGAGGAGCCAGGGGAGTAAATTCACATTCATTACGTAGCTCAGAGCAGAGACAGTTTTGAATGCAGCAGCTGAGATTGGAATGGACTAAAGGGAATCTGTGGTTCTGTTCTGAGAATCTTAAAATATGGAATCAGAACTACATTACAGCATTTACATTTTACTCTTAACCAACTTGCCTTTACGTTAAGAAACCCTCCACCTCCAAATATATGAATATATGTTTTTTTCTGCTTATGATCTTTTCATCTTTAACTTTAGCATGTTAGATGATCAGGAGGGGAGAAGAGGAATATGGCATAAAATGCCAATGACCATATAACTGAAAACAAGAAATGACGTTTTAGTATATTTTGTTAAAAAGTATAGTTTGAAATGTTTTTTTTCTCCCCTTTTCTCCCCAATTTGGAATGGCCAATTCCCAATGTGCTCTAAGTCCTCGTGGTGGCGTAGTGACTCACCACAATCTGGGTGGCAGAGGACGAATCTCACTTGCCTCCACGTCTGAAACTGTCAATCAGCGCATCTTATAACATGGCTTGTTGAGCGCGTTACCACGGAGACGTAGCGCATGTGGAGGGCCAGGGGTGGTAGTCAGCGTCAATGCTCGCTGAGCTACCCAGGCCCCCTAGTTTGAAATGTTTAAGCATACTCAAATCAAACAGTTCCTGTCAATATTCTGTACCCCTTTACCGTATACACTCACTAAACACTTTATTAGAAACACCTGTACACCTTCATGCAAATAATCAGCCAATAGTGTGGCAGCAGTGCAGTGCAGTGCATAAAATCATACAGATACGGGTCAGGAGCTTCAGTTAATGTTTACATCAACCATCAGAATGCGGATAAAATGTGATCTCAGTGATTTTGACCATGGCATGATTGTTGGTGCCAGACGGGCTGTTTGAGTTTTTCTGTAACTGCTGATCTCCTGGGATTTTCACACACAACAGTCTCTAGAGTTTACTCAGAATGGTGCCAAAACAAAAAACATCCAGTGAGCGGCAGTTCTGCTGACTGAAATGCTTTGTTGATGAGAGAGGTCAACGGAGAATGGTCAGACTGGTCCGAGCTGTCAGAAAGGCTATGGTAACTCAGATAACCCCTCTATACAATTGTAGTGAGCAGTATAACATCTCAGAATGCACAACATGTCGAACATTGAGGCGGATGGGCTACAACAGCAGAAGACCATGTCGGGCACTTTACTAGGACCATAGTGTTCCTAATAAAGTGCTCAGTGAGTGTATATTAAGACTAGTCTTTATACTAATATTTTATATATTGGCTAGTTGCTCACAGGTAGACCTTTTAATATCAGCATAAAGGTCTGACTATGACTAAGTCTGGTTATTCTGTCTAAGAACTGCCAACTTGGACAGGAAGGGGCCATCTGACCAACATGTCAAGCAACCAACCACAGTGCGCATTTTTTATATAATGGTTAAGAGGTGTGTAAATCGGAAATCAGATATAACCTTAAAAGCAAAGGGGAATATACGGGTGTGCTCAAGGATATACTGTTTATTTGCTAATAAGTGGCTAAAACAAAAGTCTGGAATATCCATGAAAAATTCAATGCCATGGACTTATCCAACTTTGGCAAATCCAGCAAATTGTTCCCCGGAAGCCATCATTGTAATAGCCGGGGGTCCTATTTTAAGAGTGCTAGCGCTAAGCGCAGCGTATGCCATAAATCATAAATATTTCTATATATATTTCATATATAGTGATAAAAAAAAAATCATACCAAATCCAAATCTTTTACCCTCAGGCCCCTTTTTGATTTAAAAATCACTCTGTATCAACAGGTGGAAAAATACCAATACAAATGATATCATAAATACAACTGAAAAATAAACCATGACCTATAGATAGTTTAACACAAATCTAATACAGTTTTGTTTCATAAAACTGCTAACAGTGATTGTCATGGACTTAATTTTCTATATTTAATATAACTATATATTTTATATAAGCTAACTATATTTTCAAAGTTTGGACATGAACTTTATTACCATCTGCTGATGAAATCTCCAAACTGCAAATGTAGAAACTGAGTTTACACTTTGCGCTGAGATAAGACATGCTTTTGTAATAGTAGCCAGCTGGTAGGTAGCTGTGCAGTGTGTAAACTTCACTCACCTTGCCTCAAGAGGTGCATTAGCAACTGACGCTAAAGGCTTTAGCCTCCTCGTTAGCGCACCCGCCTCCCATGCCGGAGATACCGATTCGAATCCCGCCCAGAGCAGGTCAAGTAGGACCGGTTACACTTTTCAAACTTCTTAGCGCAATGACCTATTTCTCAGGAAATGAAGCTTTGCACCACTTAATTTGCATACAATACAATCACAGTTTGCACGCATAAACCAACAGATAGCGCAAATACTCTCATCTACGCCCACTTGCGCTTTGCACTGGCTCAAAAATTGCACTTAGAATTAGCGTTCTCATGAAAATTGGACAAGACGTAGCATACGTAATTGCACAAGGGAGCCTTATTTCCCAGTGGATAAAAACCTATGCACCCTGACTCTCTGAAATTGGCTGGTACAGTCTGGAATGGCATTCGATTCCAAAAAGAAGAAAAAAATGCTTGTTTGTCAATCCATCCCATTTATTGTATTTTGATCCCCTTGACACATTCCGTCTCTATTTAGCGAGTGTACTTGTTCAAAAATATTTAAAGCTCATTATGCTTCGCTCTAGTCAGTTGCAGACACTGGTAGAGGCAGCATATTCGAGAGCGGCACCAGACCACGCGCCCCTGCAAAGACGAGCGTTCCGCTTCTGTACCACGCCATGGTCTGATTTCTGATTCATAGAAATCATGTAATATGGAATCAAATGTCCATCCATTTATTAGATCCACTGATATGCAGTAATGATTTTCTTAGTTTTGTTAAAAAGCTGAATACCCAAAAGGGTTTTGAATCAGGAATCAATCACATCCATAGCGACATCAGATCAAAATATCATAGGCCTACAACTTGAGAACAAATGACCACTCGACCAACACACTGTAAAAGGTTTCACTGTTATTTGTATATTGATGTGTGCTCCATTTTTGTTGATTCAGCATTTATTTTTATTTTGTGTTATTTTTTCTTTTGACATTTTTTTTCTAGCAAATATACAGTAGGATGGGGCGTAGTAGTCATTTTAAAAGTGTGTGGGGGGGGGGCAGCTGTCAGTATGTGGCTCGCACAGATCCAACACTTACAGTGCAGTATTAATATATTACAGTATATATCAATATATTAGTATTATATTAATATATAAGTATTATATACTTATATTTGTAGTATTTTAAAGATTCAAGTATTGCAAATTAATTGCAAAACAAAATTTCTTGCTCATCTTGTGGAGCACTTGCTTCTGTTTCACACATGACAATAAAAGACTGAGCACAAGATGGTCATGAATAAATTATTTAATCAATTACAATAATGACAACTGTGCTTGTGCACAATTTTATTTTTTTACTCTGTGCTTGTGCATTGCGGTATTTACATTTATCCAAGTGGTTCGAGTGTTTTGACTACGTGCATTAAAAATTAGTTCAGATCCATTTATGATTCATTCAGTGACCATTTCTGGTGATGCCAGAAGGTGGCGACTACAGTATGTCGTTCATCCACACTGGAACGCTGTTACCCTCCACTGGAAGCGGAGTAAAAACTCTCTCCATTGCCTCATACTTTGGAAAACGATGATGTTAGGAAACTGTAAACAGAATTCTCAAACAAAAATGGATTAGTGGGATGTGGCCCAAAATGCAGAGTTTTGGCCAAATTTCAAGACAGCATAAAATCCAACAACAGAACTGCGTCAAAGAGATTCTGCTATATTGTTTATAACACAGTATTTCTGTGGCATGATTAAAAAAAAATCCAACACCAAACTGAAGACTATAGCTTATCCTGTATATTGTGCCACAGATGAGTGCCCCCAGTGTAGACAGCTTGGTTGATTTTAATGGGAGCGATTTAGGTTTGACAAGGCAAGTGTCCAATGTAGACACTGAGAAATTGTAGGTTGTTTATGGCTGCCAAGCAACGCTGCAACTTGCCGCATAAATAAAGAATTTAAGACTTTTAAACTTGCCTCATCCAATCACATTTATAATGCATTACTGCAGTAAGTCTTCTGTTTTTAATTCAAGTAAAAAACAGAAGGTAACTTATACCGCCCACCCCTACTTGCATGTATCCTTAACAGAGAAGGCAATTTCAGAATGCATTGTAACAAAAAACAATGTTTCATTTCAGTAAGGGTGCTGTCTTATAAGCCTGCTACCGATGCCAACTACCGATGTAGGCAATAGAAAAAAAGATGGCTTACTAACTTTTGGAACAGAGCTTATATCCTGAACAAAAGAAACAATGCAATGTTGAACATTTTAAAGCAACATGTATCTTAACATTTTGTTTAAATGGATTGTAAATGGCAATGGAATGGTGTTAAGAGGCAAATAGTATGGTCACATTGGCATATGTAGCCATATTTTCAGTACTCTTACATATGGGTTAAAATAGCAGAACAATATCTGTCTGTACAGATGTACACACAGAAGAGCAATAACAGCAGTAGCCAGGAAAGAAAGAACATTCTGTATCTCTCCTTGAAATTGAACAAGTAAATCAAGTGAGACAAAACTGTAAGCTAATTAAAAAAAAAAAAATCTATAAACCAACTAAAGAATCCATGAATATGGGTTCTGGAGTTCAGCAAATCATAGACAAAGGTAGTTGCATGGAGTTTTCCCCATAAAGAGCCTCTCCTGTGTTTTCTTACGGTCTGTGAGAGGATGGGTTACCAGGGGTTAAGATGTGCAAAGTGGGTGGATAATTTGTGGCCTGTCGTCTGACTAATCAGTTTTTTAGTGATCCATTACTCTGCATTATTTATGCTAAGTAGACATTCTCTTCACAATAATTTGTAAAGAACATTCCTCTAAAGATCTCTTAAAGGCATTGGATAACACACACACACACAGTACACAAGACAATACATAAACAAATACCCCTACACCCCTTTAATCCTGACATACTTTCACAAACATGAGCGCATGTCACCATCAATAAGGTTTAAACATTAAGATACTAATATCAAATGAAACACTAGTAGCACCACAAATCAGAATTAAACTGTGTCTCAGCTCAGCGGAGGGTTACAATGTAATGCTTCAACAGACCGACAACAACCACACAACATTACGAACAAACAGTAAGTCTCATTTAACCTTGTAGTGTCACTTTTGTTGAAACTGTGATGCACAGTTATTAAGTCCAATGAAATTAGCCCCAGCGCTGCACAGTTCTCTTTAAAATGACCTTTCAGAATTTATCAAGCCAGTTATGGAGGATATCCAGATGCCTCCACCACATGTTGAGCTGCTTGCAGACATGTCACAGAGGATGTAACACACATATCAGAGGATACGGGTGATTGGTGCAACTCACACACACATCAGAGACCATCAGTGATGAACTGAGCAACACATTCGCTCACACACATGCAGACATCAGAGAAAAATTGTGAGAGCTGAATCACTAACACACACACACAGACACACACAGGGTTGGGAAGTAACAGAATACATATAACAGGATCACGTATTTAAAATACAAAATATTTGATAATAAGAATACAATTACATTCAAAAAGTATTTGGATTAATGAAGAGATTACGTTGCATTTTATTGTCATTTGTTTCATTTAATATTTAGTCTATTCAGTTAGAAAACATTTATCCATATAAATGATGCGATCCAATGAGCGTTTGAACAGCGGTGAAATTTTTTTTTTGATTTGTTACTTTCATATGAGCAGATAGAATGCACTTTAACACTGTTATGAGTGAAAAAACATGAATATGTTGTCATTGAGGAACTTACCCTTTGGGAGCTTAATAGAGAGAATCCACATACAATCAAAAAAAGATTGCGTTGTATACACTTTGAAGTTATTTGATGTTTGGAGCAGCAAAAAAGTAGTAAACCTTGTATGAACTGTCATGTGAACGTTTAGCTTTATGCTAAGCTAAAATGCTATTTCTAGCCCTTACATGCACCTGTCAACAGGCATGATTATATTTTTTCTATCAAGAAAAATAAGTAAGACCCTTGATATTAGGGCAAATATGTACTACAAAAATCTTATTCTTGATGAGAATTTCTGAATGGGTTTCCTGTAAAAATATCTAAAATCCTTGAAACAATACAAATTTATTTAATCTTGTTTTAGAAGCGACATTACATAAGATATTTAGGCTTTTTAGCAGAAAATTTATTTTTAATATAAGTGTATTTTGTATTACTGTACTGACATTTTCTTTCACTTGTTGTTAATTCTGTGCTATTAGATCTGTACTTAAGAAGTAATCCAATGTATTTAGATTACGTTACTGACCTTGAGTAATCTAACGGAATACGTTACAAAAGACATTTTACAGCATGTATTATGTAGTCTGTAGTGGAATACATTTTAAAAGTAAACCTCCCAACCCTGCACACACACACACACACACACACACACACAAGAACACTTCAGAGAAGATGAGGGAAGAACTAGACTCATACACACTGAACTCATACCCATACACACACTACCATGCACACACATTAGAGAATATGAGTGAAAGGCTGAACAACTCTCTCTCTCACACACACACTGACATATAGTATGTACAAATCAGATGAGGGAAGAATTGGACTGCACCAGGGACTAGTCGACTAAAGTGAAATTAAAGGGAATCTGGAGGACTTTAAAATGACACGGATAGGTATCGGCTCCGATACTGACATTTTTAAATGGATCGGGTATCGGTCCGACGAGCCCGATCCAAATCCGATACTGTGTGTTAGTCATGTTCCTTACTGTCAAGCTCAAAAAATGACATAAAAGAACCATAAAAACACAATAAAAGTAGTTCATATGACTCATGCATTTTATTCAAAGCCACCTGAAGACGTGCGATAGCTCTGTGAATCACAAAAGGCTGTGTTTAATAAGTAAATATAAAAATGCACGCGCAGCTCTGGCGCGTCAGTGAATGGCGCTGCTCTGTTTACACACACCCACGGCTATTTTTAGCCTTCACTCAGTGTGCAATATTTGAGCACTACTCACAAACAGCATCTCAGATGTAGATGCTCATTAGTTCGGTTCACTTATAATATGCATTTAGAATGGCACCGGAGGTGCTTTTTTTTTTTTTTACCAGAATTTGAATAAGAAGCGAATTAAACTACTGTGAACTGCCTACAAACAGACACATACAGGACTTCCTGGAGAGTTTAGAATGTCAAAATAAAAGCGTGAGGGTTTAAAAGTTAAAGGTGCACGATTGAGATATATTACTATATATTACTATTATAATATATTATTATTATTATCATTTGTTTACAAATTATAATATTTAAGTTGAATGATTTCCAAAAAATAACTGTGTGAATGAAAAGTGGACTGATATCTTACAACTAAATTGAACAAAAATGAGATCTGAATCTTTTAAAGTCCAGATACAAGTTGAAAAAAAATTGCAAAAAAAAAAAACTGGCTTCTTTTCTACTGAAGACTTGAAGACTGGAATTACTTTTAATTTTGCTGCTACATTATCCAGTATACTAGTTAACAATAGTTTTTCTTAATAAGCTATACATTTATATTAAAATAATGTGTAGTTAGAGGTTTGTGTTTCTTTACATATTAAAGAGTACTCCCAATTAGTTCCACACAATAATGTAAAGATATTCTAAACTGATTATGCAAAAAAACAACACTGGTATCAGATCGGGATCGGTATCGGCCGATAGTGAGATTTCCGATATCGGAATCACATCGGAAGAGAAAAAGTGGTATCGGTGCATCCCTAGTAATAATGCTTATACACAATACAGACAGGACAGAGCAGCATGCATAGACTTTGAAGCAAACAGCTTGATTTATCTATTAACCTAATTAAAACGTCATAGCCCTTTGCAGTTAAATAATCGCACAATGTCATACCGCTATTTTATTTTAATGAATGGCCCCTTATTAACATGACACAGCACCAATAGAAGTTTATTAAAGTAACCTCTAAAAAAAGCAGTGTTTTGTTTCAAATGACTGTATGTAAATATCCACTTTATCCAATGATTGGTTTGTTCTCCGTTTTCTGAAATATCCCGATGCTGTTTTACTGAGTGAGAAACTGCTGCAAATTATTCTGTGAAATAGCAGTCCTAACAAATCAGATTGAATAGCAAATCGATTCAGACCTTTTTGCAACTCAAGACAATTATTTATTCGTGAATCGGGCATCACTAGTTCTGATTCAATGCAGCCGACTAAATTACGGGACGCGTCATAATCGATGATTTTGTCAGTGAACATTTTTTTGTCAGATAAGTCAAAGCTTTCACTGTATATTTTTTTAAAAGGGACTCAACTGGTCTCTGGGGTTAAGTCCGAGTCCACACTTGTTTGAGTTTGAGTCAAGATTGAGTCCAAATACTCACGAGTCCATGACAAGACCAAGACCATGAAAATATGCCCGGTCTCGAGTACTACAACACTGGTATCAACACTGATAATGTTGAGAACATTTCATAGCTACGGTACATAGCTTTCATACAAATGCTACGGTAACCTGCAATATAAGCAAACTGGCCTCAAATACAACCGAAATATTACTGTTATGCTGACCTGAATGCTGTTCGCTCCTTCAAAACACGATTCGGCGACAGTTGGAAAAATGCTTCAAGTTGGAGTCCAGTGATATGACGGAATGCGTTCCCATTATCCTCGGCACGCTAGTTCCCATGGCCACCCAAAACCATCCTTCAAGGGAAACACCTGCAGCTACAGGTAGTCCAGGCTAATCTAAATATGTTTAGACGCTTATGTTAACTTTCAGCTATATTACAGCTCAACATATGCCTTTCTATTGTGGCACACTTCTAATAAGACTGCTCAGACCGTCTGTCATTATTTTCCCCTCAGGTGTCAAACTAATATGCTCGTTTCTGTGGCAACCTATATGACCCCAGTCACAGTCTAGCTGGCTTTCTAATGCCTGATGACAAATTGCTAAATTGGTATTTTTTGTAAATACATACAATTAGCTAAAAACCATAACATTGTAGCAAACATACAGTACTGTGCAGAAGTTTTAGGCCCTTGTGAAAAATGTTGCATAGTGAGGATGTCTTCAAAAATAATTACATAAATAGTTTTCATTTATCACTTAATGTCATACAAAGTCCAGTAAACATAAAAAAGCTAAATCAATATTCAATGTGACCACCTTTGCCTTTAAAACAGCACCAATTCTCCTAGGTACTCCTGGATACAGTTTGTCTTGGTTGTTGGCAGATAGGATGTACTAAGCTTCTTGGAGAATTTGCCACAGTTCTTCTATCTATTTAGGCTGTCTCAATTGCTTCTGTCTCTTTATGTAATCTCAGACTGACACGATGTTCAGTAGGGGGTCTGTGGGGGACATGACATCTGTTGCAGGGCTCCCTGTTCTTCTATTCTAATCTTTTCTATTTGCAAAAGTAATGTTTGGGAGTCTAACATTTATATTTCCTATTAACACACTAAAGCTGAAGATATAAATAACAATCTTACGACAAATGCTTTTGTGAAAAGCTATTTTAGCCGATCTACTTCCACGAGACTGAGCCATTGTATTAGCCATGCCCCCTCGTTCCAAAATCCCACACACCAAAGACACCAAATCAGCTTTATTGAGAACGACAACAAGCAGAAGCAGTTGTCAAAAACAACAGCAGCAAAATAGCGCCCTTGACTGACAACTGTCATGAACAACAATACATACCTTTCCATGAAAAGAAATGAAAAAATTGCTTACAGCACATTTAACCACAAACTCTCATGACCAAGGGCGAATTCCAATTGAAAGTGATCATCCCCAGGGGCGTACTGGCCATCGGGAGAACTGGGACTTTTCCTGAAGGGCCGTAAGCTGAAATGGGCCGCTGTGTTATGCAGAACGAGCCACAAAATGGTGCCGTGATATGCCGAAGGGGGCATCAATATGCAGAAAAGGACAGTGCACCACCCCCGATTTCTCTTCCCAGTCCGCCCCTGATCATACCTATGCCCTACTCACTACGAAAGACAGAGCTCTTGATTTGGGCACTCTGAAGGGAACATGGCATTACAGTTTAAATGTAGCCTTCACTAAAAGTCTTCTGAAAGGGCCCTTTATGAAAAAATTTACATTCTTACTTTTGTTTGGAACGACCTTTCGAGTGGCGTCCCCTTTGCCAAGTGCCCTTCACGGGTGCAAAAATGCCGTTTGGAAAACGCCCCGAATGTCACTGGGGGGACTTTTTGCCTGCACTACTGAAATGTCACTGAAATGTGACTGAGTTCGGATTTGCATACTACTATACTACTCATACTATTTCTGCCATAGACACAAATGGCAGAAGTAGTAAGAGTACAATGGGTAGTATGCCATTCCGAACTGAGCATCTGACAACATATATTCAACTGATCACTCAAATGCCATTGGCTCTTGGTGTCATGTGACCGATCTTGTCATGTGTCCGATTGCAACAATGTAATTTTTGGATGTATTTTCATGGAGAGAATCCTTTAGTTTCACTCTGTTCCTCATGTGTAGCTATCGTATGGTTTCAGAAGACTTTAAATGCAGCATGAGTTGCTTGGTAAGATATTGTAACTGTTCTTGTTTCTGCGTGTTATGCCTTTCATATTGTTGGTAGGTTATTATTTTGTTTTATTAGTGGTTAGGTTTAGGGATGGTGTTGGTTAAGGGGATCTAAAATATTAACATGATTGTACAGTATAATGTTACTAAACGATAACACGTGATGAATCCGATGATTGCCGAGCCTGTGACGGAATCGTCCGAACTAAAGAGAGAATGGCATGGCAATGACATTTTGATGATGCATCCAAAAAGTCGGTACGGTAATGTTTTGGTCATGAGACTGCCCTGGTCCTTAAACAACCACTCCTCTACTGCATACAAACCAAAATATAGGTTTAATTACATATACGAAAAGCATGTACACACTCACATATACATTAAGAATGCAGCGGGCTACTGGATATGCAGAGGCACAAAAAAGTACAATAATGAATAATGCAGTGAGCAGCAAAAACAGCTGACAGAGAGTGTGTGTGTGTGTGGGGGGGGGGGGGGGGTTACCAGGACATTTCTTTAGGTTACAAACTGGTAATTACAAGGGTACTATGCTATAAATGTGATTTATGAGGACATTTCTAGTGTCCCCATAATTAAAATTGCTTAAAGGTTTAGGGTTAGGGGATAGAATCTATTTCATACAGTATAAAAATCATTATGTCTATGGAGAGTCCTCATAAGGATAGCCGCACCAACGTGTGTGTGTGTGTGTGTGTGTGTGTGTGAGAGATGAGAGAGAGAGAGAGAGAGAGAGAGAGAAAGAAAGAAAGAAAGAAATATTGAGAGGAAATAAATATAAATGTCAAAATATAAATGTCAAAGAAGCAATCTTTAAAATGCCCATATTGATTGACCACAATTCTACATTTCAACACAAGCTCATTCCTTACAAAACCAAGACTTTATCATGAAAAAGGACAACGCTCTCTCAGCACCAACATACATCAATAGTTATCTACTGTATATTTTCACTTAAACTGTTGGGAGATTTAAAGATTCTGTTCGGTCTTTAACTCCAGAGAGTAACACTTTAACAGCCATACACCTACACATAGTGTAGCCAGAGTACTGATTCAGCTCAACTCAGTTCGAATTGCCAGCTAGGATTGTGTAATGTGTGCAGCATGTGCTTTAAAAAAAACTGAGAGAGAGAGAGAGAGAGAGAGAGAGAGAGAGAGAGAGAGAGAGAGAGAGAGAGAGGCTGAGTTCCCAAAACAACAGACCACAGCAGAAAATTCCGTTAGAGCTGATGGGGGGGGGGTCTCTTACCCTTCTCATTGTTGCTTCGAACCGAAGTTGCGAGAAGCATCGTCAAGGCCACGAGCGCCCTGAGAGCGGACCGCTGGAATGTCATACTGTGACGCTGTCTGTACGTTAAAACGAATAGTCCTGTCGATGCCCGGAGACGTGAAGAAGCTCACCGAAGCCCTGGCTGGAAGAAAGGACACACACACACACACACACACATTAACAGACTGAGTGCGCAGATTGGCCGCGTTGGTGCTGAGCACACACACTTTAGACTCGTTTACTCACGCGCTGCCCCAGTGATTCCATTGATCGTCTCGTGCCACTCCCTGTGTGTGATGTGACGCGGTGATCGAAAACATTCCCTTCCCTATTCAGTAACCGAGAAAACGATTCCGCATCGACAATTGCAACGTAAAATCGAGCGCTTGCTGACAGATTTCAGATCTGTGGAACTGCGAGGAGGGACGTTTTTCCTGGCCGTGAAAATCTCCCAGTTGCCTTTAAGAGCTCGCTCATTATTCTCCCGCTCTGACCGCTGTGCGCGCGAGAGGAAGATGCACCTGTGCAGTGGCCAAAACACAAACACACTATTCCCATCGCGCGAGAGAGAGAGAGAGAGAGAGAGATGTTTAATGTTCTTGTTCAAATAAAGAGACAGAGAGAGAAGAGGGACAGCGAGGAACCGAAAAAGGATGTAAAACTGTAGTTATGTTTACAGTTTTCCTCTCTAGCCTCCCCTCATCTCCACTGTCGCGATGAGGTGATGATACCTGCTGCAATTCTATGCCACGCGACCCGAAACGGGGCTCTCGCGCCGCCTCTCTCAATCCTCAGCTCTTTTCTCGCACTTCTCTCCTATATATTCCCCTCCCTCCAGCTGAATACCAGTCCCGTTCTCACATACGCGCAAACGGGACACCCCACCGAACCACGGAAAACAGAAGCAGGTGCACACAGTCCGAGCGCGCTGAATGTGTAAGAGCGTCAGGGATGCTGGTGTAGCTCGAGATTGGGAGGGGAGAGGACGCGCGAGGAGCAAAGCAAAACATTAGGGGCCGTTTACACGACAACGTTTTCAACTAAAAACAGAAAACTTTATATGCGTTTTGGCTGTTCGTTTACACGTCAACGGCGTTTTGGGGCCTGAAAACTCAAACTTTTAAAAACGGGTTTCAAAGTGCAAGTTTTTGAAAACGATGCCGTTATCGTCTCCGTGTAAACATACAAAAACGCGAATTTGTGAAAACGATGACGTCATGCGCACGCGTATTACGTATTATATCAATAATATTGGATTGATAGGCATCAATTTGAGATGTATAATTATCAGTATGAATACTGGTGTCTGTGCAAATAACAATAATAAACAATTTATTAATTTGGAGTGTTTTGTATGGAGTGTGAACATTGAACAGTAGGCAGAACCTGCTATTTGAAAATCTTGAAATTAATGTATGGATTCAGATGGGAAAAATGTATTTGTATTTTAAATGTTATTTATTTACTTATATTTGATGTACCTTTACCCTGCAATTCATTCACCCACCGCTTATGTATACAGCCTATAGACAGAGATGTGATGCCATGTACAGTATTCAGTGATATGCTTAGAATATGAAAACATGAGGCAATACACAAGGCCTCTCTCTCCATCAGAAGATATCCATATATCAGAGTTCTGTCTGATATCCAAAACCAATCAACATCAACAGCTTGTTATGTTAACTTACTCTTCTACCAGCCCAAGGGTCAGCAGAGGGAATACAGAAGGCAGAAGACGAAGTGATGGTAAAAATGAGCAGAGTTTATTGAATAATCTTTAGAGTTCAGTCTATAGGCATGCGCGCCAGTACTTCAAAACAACGCGCGAGACATTCAAAAATACAATGGCCGACTACAGGACTGTTTGTGCTGCTCAAGATTTTGAGTTTATTGACGCTTCTCCAGCAAAGTAATTGTAGTAATAAAGCAACCTTATCGTCCGTCCAGACAAAATTGCTCGATGCTTTCTCCATCTTCACTGTTTGTATTCACCGCTCTGTGGAAGAATGTTTATGTGCGCAGGCGCGTAGTGTTTCTTTACAAAGTGACATCGTCAACTACTGGCCTGGCATGCATAATACAGCGTTTTTAGTCGTTTTCGCGGATCCCTGTGAACGGGGATCGTTTTGACAACGTTGTCGTCTGTACGCGAAACTTTTCAAAAACGCAAAGGAAAAACTTTTCCGTTTTTAGCACATCATTGTCGTGTAAACGTACCCTTAGTTTAACACATAGGTTTTCTGACCGGTGCGCCCGTTAGAAGAGGTGCGCGCGGATGCAGGCGCATTCCAGAGCGTGCCCCTATTTACAAACCTGACAGGTGTATCAACCCCACCCCCCAATAACCGCCAGGACGCCAACGACAATAATGCCCCTGCGTGTCTGTGTGCTCATAAGGAGGTTAGATTATAATACGCACCAATATATGCGCTCCTCGTGATGCCCGTTGGCTCCGTAGGTTCTAGAGTGTCGGACCCGTCTATGCCTGCTGGTCCCAGTGGATCTGTCTTGTTTCTCGTTCCGCCCTCCGCTGTCTTCTTGTTTTTCTTGCCTTTTCCTCTCTCCACAGCTACCGTTCACTGCAGCAAAACAGTCTGTCGGAAAGCACTGAGAAAGGGAGAGAGATAGAGAGAGGGAGGGAGGGGGCAGGCGCGCAGGGTGGAGGGGGAGGGGTGGGGATTTTAATACGATTTGGCCGTGCCATTTGGATAATAGGGAAAGAGCATACTGTCTGAAAGAGATTATAATAATAATAATAATAATAATAATAATAATAATAATATATTATTATTATTATTATTATTATTATTATTATTATTTTATTATTTAGTGTAAGACAGAACTGCACACAGAGTTTGTAGCCTCGCCTGCTTATTTAGGCAGGAGGCTCAAGGTGTGGTCTTTTGAATCGAGTCCCCGAGCGCGCCGGGCCCTGGAGACTTCGCCGACTGCTCGGGAGGCCCGTGCGAGAAGAGGGGAGGAGACTCGCGAGAGGATTTAGGGATTAATTCTGCACGCGGATTACTCGCTGTGCGGTGCGAGGGGACGCACGGGGTTAAACATGGACGACTGCACGAGAAGCAGATACCTCGAGCTCGGACTCGCGGTCTCAAGTAGCCAACCGGAGTGTCGGAGCGGGCCAGCTCCGTTTTACCCTCCTCTCGGCCCAAATCACTGTACAGTAACTTTGCCAACCATCAGTGTATCGGGTTTATTTCATTTCACGGCGTAAACAAACCATGAAACAGATTAGACATCGGAATAGTGATGATAGGCCATGTCATCTCGCCCAAAGCACATATTTAATCACTTTATGCGGTAAATAAAAGATACAGTATGTTTGTAGTGTTATCATTCCAGCCTGTTCACGGACGTCAACACTGTCTTCATCACTGATACGGATGAGACAGTGGTTACATCTACTGGTCAAGAGACTGTACTGCGATTATTCCGGTGTTCCCAGAAAGCGTCGGTTACATCATTCCACACCTGAACAGTTACGTCTATCGGATTGTGTTTTTATTTAGACGCCTACTATATCTTTCTGTCTGCGTCAGATGGACCTTTAAAATCTATTGTTTTTAATCAGCGCCGATCCCCATTCCAGAGCGCTCGCGTCATTTTAAAGACACACTGACGTCATTATCCGCAGAGCTGTGACAGTCCACGCGGTCGAGCGTGTTCGCCCGTGACCTGCGCAGTTTTTTTTTTTTTTTTTCAGAAGCGCAGAAACCAACACCCTATAGTTTCTGACTTGCCCAGGAGTGTGATGGAGAGATACGAAGACAGAGAGCGATAAGCTGAAGAGTGCGTCTCAACTATCGGTTTTAATGGCACGCTTGCTGTAAATCTATAGGTCAAATATAATTGCATTAAGTGGCCTCTCTGTCCACGAGCACTCCTAGATACCTAGTGCCTGTAGAGTGGAAAGAAAAGTAATTTACAAACGCATTATAAATCATTACAACATTAATAAAAAAAATGTGACTTTCATGTAATACTTGCCAAATAATGAGCATTTTAACTTGCATGTTATAAAAGCCTAATAAACGCAATTATTCATACTTATATTAATTAAAACATAAAATGCCCTAAATTCATGCTTTATTTTGCAGTGCATCAAAAAATAGATTTGAAAGGAGTGATTATGTCGTTTTACTACAGTCTGCTATGTGTTTATATGAATTAAAGGGGTAGTTCACGCAAAAATGAAAATTCTCATATAATTTACTCACCCTCATGCTATCCGAGATGTATATGACTTTCTATCTTATGCTGAACACAAACGAAGGTTTTTAGAAGAGTATCTCTGCATTGAAGGTCATTGTAATGCAAGTGAATGGCACCAACATAAAGGCAGCATAATAGTAATCCATACGACTCCAGTGGTTAAATCCATGTCTTCAGAAGTGATATGATAGGTGTGGGTGAGAAACAGATCAATTGGATTACTTTTATGCTGCCTTTATTTCCTTTTGGAGCTTCAAAATATTGGTCACCATTCACTTGCATTGCATGGACCTACAGAGCTGAAATATTCTTCTAAAATTCTTCATTTGTGTTCTGCAGAAAAAAAGTCATACACATCTGGGATGGCATGAGGGTGAGTAAATGATGAGAGAATTTTAATTTTTGGGTGAACTATCCCTTTAACTGTAATGTCTTGACTCACCTGTGTTGTCACTTGTCATGTTGATGTCAAAATAATGGTGCTATACTCAGAGTAGTGTCCCAACTTTCTAAAGTCCACTGCAAAAACACTTTTTAGGTCTTCAGGTTCATTCACAGCATATATCATATAATAAAGCCTGATGACCGTTAAAACATACAGAACTGTGTACATAGGTTTCCAATGTTGGCAAATCCTTCATATGTTTACACTTTACATTAAGGTGCATTTTCATAGGTAACTTATGTTTAATTATGTTGAATAACGTTTTTGTACACTAGGATAAATAATTTTTGTAAAGCTGTAACTTTTGAGTGCTTTGTTGAATCAACACAACACAATTGACATGATTGGGAACAAAACAAAAGCAGTTTTTTAGAGCTACCTTATTTACATCCAGAGATATATAATGTCAAATCAGAAAAATAAGAAGAAAAAAAGTACATTTTAATTTAAGATTTTTTTTGTTTGTTTGTTTGTCTGTTTGTTTTTTATTTTCAGCAGTTTTTTTAGGCTGAAACGCTCTCATAATCTACATAATTAAATATATATATACGTTTTCTTTACAATTATAACAAACCTTCCTTGATTTATTATTATTATTATTATTATTTATTTTATTTATTTATTGTTTTGTCAAGTTATAAGCCTTTATTTTGGGTATGCCACTGAAACAGGAAATCATTAAAAACACCCTTTGAATTTAAAGGGTTAAGCATTTATAATGTGAGGTAAAATGGGCAAGTCACCTTTTTTTATGCATGTTGTTATAACTGCTTATGATTTATAATTAATTTGTAAATAACTTTAGTCATTAATGAACCCCTTTATAAACCTTTAACCAAGGGAACATTATTGTAAAGTGTTATGAAAAAAGAGGTAGATGAACATGGCAAGAGATAAAAGCTTTAAAGACAGGCCAAATCACACATGAAAGGTAAAAATTGTAGATATACTTTTCAGGGGATGACTAAATGGATTCATATGTGTGGATGAGTAGATGAAAATGAGCTCAGAGTGGATAAATGAATGAACAAAGAAGTCTCAAGTGAACATTCACAAATTGAACTGGTTGGCCTGAGACTGAGTAATTCATGAATGAATGAAAGATGAAGGAGGGTTTCCTGTAAGAGGATTTCCTGTAGAGTTTGATCAGGCAGCAGAGCGTAGGTGAGATCCCTCTCTATCTCTATCCCATAATGACCGGGAAGAGCCAATCATACACTAGTCTGGAAAATCAATAGGACACTGATGTCTCTCTCCATCTTTCTGGCAGGCTTTCATTCTTTCTCCACCTCCCTCTCTTTCTCTCTTCATCTTTCCCCAGTGCAATTCAGGTTAATTCTCTTCACGTTAGAGGGACTTTATTGGCAAGACCACAGACAAGTACAGTTGAACTGATTTGCGAGGGCAAAAGGAACAAGAATGCATTAAAGAGAAAAATTGCAATATTTAGCGTATTAGAAACGCAAGATAAAAGCTTTAAAAACCAGAAACACTATGTAGGTTTACATTCAGTCACCAAACCATTCTTTTCCCCTGATTCTTTCTTCTTCTTTAAGCTCTGGTTATCTTTATCATCAATTTGAAATAATGTACATTTCTCAAACCAAAAGTCTTAAATATGCATTCACATAAAATGTGGGTTTAATCACAAAGATGTATTTTTTCATTTCACCCTCATCGTTCGACTGGTGGATTAAATTCCGAACGCATTACAAAAGATGTTGTCCATTTATAGCTTCATCAAAAAATCCATCCTCCCCCGATGGTGTCTTTTTAGACTCATCTCTGCCGGGACTCGAACCCGGAGCCTCTGGATTAGAAGTCCAGCGCGCTATTCCATTGCGCCACAGAGACTGAGGCACATGATGTAGCGTAAAGCGAGCTCATATTCTGCATCAGTATCCGCATCCTGCAGCATCAGGACCAGTTCACTATTCGGCTTGTAATTGCGCCATGTTCCGCTAGGGGATGCTCAATACTCTCTTCTCACTACGCAGCAATGGCGCACGGCCACCCCTGCGCGCCCGAGAGAAAAACGGAAAAGGTTTATTTTATCGGTTCTGAAAATATTATACGGGCCTAGCAGAAATCTCAAGGCCTGTTTAATGCCGTTATGTTATTCGGACCCCACCATGACTCAAACATACCAACTATTTACGAGGCTGGATTTTAAGCACCCTCTGTGCAAACACTATCCTGGACCCTCCGTATGAATAGAATTGAACGGTAATATCAATTTATCCAAAATTTGTTCGTTGCATTAACATGTTTAATTTCTGTATCAGTTCTTTAGATGGCTAAATCAGTATTTTGGAAATTCAGCCCATAAAAAAAAAAAGCTTTACTCTAGACCTCTAACATTACTAAGAAACTGAGCACGATTGTTTTTTCTTCAACTCCTATAAACTCCATCTAGTTTCAGATAGAGATAGGTCTTAAATAACCTATATCTCATGATTTATTTTTTAAAGTGGTCGGAAAGGGAAATGATGAGAGAACAGGAGCTCCAGGATTGAGTGTTTCGATAAACATTCAGTGTAGTGATTGAGTGTTGCCTGTAATCTAAACCAATCCATTTTATGGCATTAACATTTAAATGAAAAAGCCCACAGCCATCTCTGACATTATCATTCAGGTGAACAAGATTTGAGGAGAATAATTTACTCTTTGCACCCTGACTAACATTTCATAAGGAGTTGTTTGGGGTTATTTGAAATACTAACTGGATTCTAACCTAATCTTCTGTATTAGTGGCTACTATAAAACATTATCATTACCTTCATACTAAAACATGAGAACACAAATAAATGTTGGGTTTCAGAAAAAGCAGTGTAACTGGATGGAAAAGCTCCAAAAATTCAGAGTAGAGGATAACATTATACTACTACAATCTTTACCTCTTCACATCCAAAATGAGCCAGCCTTGTTGTCAATAAACCACATAAATGCAAAAAGAATCTTTCAATTTCTATTCAGAGTCCAGAGCGTAGCGTTTTTATTAGTTACATAGACTTTTGCTATTGTATATAAGTGATGTTATTCATCACCAGATTGAATTGAAATCAATCACAGCTCAACATTAAGATAACTTCAGTGATATTAAAATGGGCTAACTGCTTTAGGACATGTAAAGAAAATAATATCATGTAAACAAACATACAAGCCCATTATTGTCATGTTCATATGATTACTGTAAGGGTCATTGCAAATGGCATTGTAAGTGGCCTGTCCTTGCTAACATGAAAATAGGGTTTTGATATATTTTTTTATTTATTATATTAATGATTTTTGTACATAAGGACCATTTCAAAGACAGACAAACAAAAGAACAATGCTTTCTCTTCTTTATGTGTGCATCTCACACAGTCTCATTCACATCCATGCGTTTACATGGCAGCAAGAGTGACTGACGTGAGAACAGTCAGAGCAATGACAACATAGCCAGAACGGTAGACTTCGGGTATCTTAGAACCCTTCCCGACACCGCACATCTGAAAGACAAGAGAGAAAGAGACAGATAGAGAAAGATTAACCAAAATCAGATCTACACATTGATGCTTATTTAACTTTAAAAGCTAAAATGAATGTATTTGGTCACATGTGATTGGTTAGACTTTTTTCAGTTGAGTCAATACCATGTTTACATGCACTTAAGAAATTGCTTTATTCCAGTGTTTTTGCAGAAACATCTGAAACGTCATGTAAACTAGAATGCCGTTTTCCTTACGCAGTTTAAGAGATTAAGAGAAAGCAGTTTAAAACACCTAAGTTTTCCCCTGAAAATGCAGCTTATGTGGCCATGTAAACACATAAGTGGCATTCTGATGGGTGTTTGAAGATTGCGCATGTACATTAACAAACTGGATAACAAACGTCATAGAATGGAGCCCAACAACAAGTCAACACGGTGGAAAGAATTCAACATTTCTGGGAATACAGTGGGAAAAGTATATACACTAAACTATATCCATTTATTACATGGGGGCCTGGAATACTCAATTCTGTTTGGTCAATGGCGCCATCTAATGATCTGTTATTGCTCTGTAACAACCGCAGCTCCACGTATCAGACCGCTCATCCAAGGTCTGTGTCTGCAAGCCGGCTCTTTTACTTTACGTAGCACTCTGCGATCTCTACAAGTTAATAAAATAATTTTAACTCAAATCAATGTTTCATGTGCATTTATTTATTTGGCAAGTAGTCTTGTAATAAGATGCATACTAAGCAGTCAGACGTTCATAAATAAAAAATAAACAACCAAACTCCGATGCAAATCGGGGGTGGAATTTCAGCAATTTATTTCTTCTCACATAATTACACAATTTCAATGCAAATCAATGTTTCATGTCCATTTATTTGTTTATTTGGCAAGTAGTCTTGTACCGGTAATAGGCTGAATAATGAGAAGTCAGACGGTCATTTTCACAAAATAAATACCAACAGAACTCGGTTACAAACCGGAGGTAGATTTTAGCGGTTCAGCAATTTCTTTTTTCTCAGATTAATTTTGATCAAACCCAACTATTGCAGCGCAATTCCACTGCAGGTCGCAATAGAAAGTTAAAGAAACAAACAAAGCAACAACTCTCGAATATCTTGAAATAAAGCAAAGCAACATAGAATAAAAATGTGAAGTCATTCTCGGACGCCATGTTTGTTATTTACACAAGCGTTGCGGGGAAATTAACAATGCTGTGGAGAAATACTGTGCTTGCGATTGAGCCGCTTATACAGTGCATGTAAATGGGAATGCCACTTTCTCGCAATAACCCGCTTTCTGGTGTCCATATAAACGTAGTCATTATAAGGACATAAGTGTATGGGAGTGTGAATTTATTCTATTAATAGTTGCGTGCGTGTGTGTTTACCAGATGACATTGAAGGTGTGGTAAGCCACTGGGAAAGACAGAGCAATTTTGCTGAGAGCAAGGAATTGGGGCCCAAAGGACATGGAGTGAATCAGATCAAGGTAATGTGGGTAGCTCTCCGGTAACACCAAAGTGACGAGTGCAAATGCTGAGATACCTGAGACAGAGAGAGACAACAACATCATTTAATATCAATACACAAGCATTGAATCCAAAGAGGTTCTTTAATGGTCAATGAAATGGAGGCATTCTTCTATGGCAATTAATAAAAATGTGTGTTAGTTACCTCCGCTAATTGCCACTCTTGTTCCTCTGTGTGAGGTTGACCTCATCATGGGGACAGACCACCTACAAAACACCATTACTGAAACACTGACTTCTTAAAAAAAAAAAAAAAATCACATGGCAAGATCATGTTATTTTATTACAAAAAAAAGAGAAGTTAATGATGTCGCTGATTGCTGAAATTGTTATGTCATGACATCAAAAGTAATAACTTTAATGAATGAGAAAGGTGTGAACAATCTGAAGAGTAGGTGGACACAATATAAAAACATATCAGCTTTGCTTATGAATATTAACTGCATGAAGCGACATTTGCTCTATAAACCATGTATCCGCAATTAAGCAGCCCAAATCTACATAATGAGTATCTCCCAAAAACAGGGAAGCACAAACTTCTAGAGTTCTAGTTTATTTCCAATTTTAGTTTGTAGCTATAGTTATAATAGCTGTAATTGATGCTAAGTCTTTGCTTATGAGAACTATTTATGTGTATCTGGATTTTGATTATTAATGACATACTGTACTAAAAACAAATACCTCCTGTTTATATTGACTCAAATGTTTATGCATGTTTAAAATTAAAGGACTGTCTTTAAAAAAAAATGATAGAAGAAAATATCTCAGTATCAGTAAAACAACTATCACAATGTTCTCACACGGAACATCTGACCTTTAAGTGTGCAGCTGGAAAATCTGCCACTCCGATATCAGTCTCAGAACTAAGAGTTCTCAGAGATTTCATGTTTAACAAGATATTTGTCAAAACTACACACAGTCATTCATAGCTGTAGAAAAATGCAGACAAATGCATGTTGACAAATGTTCAAACAGAAGACGCTTACTTATACAGGCAAAATCACACAGTCCAAGATCCAGATGTGGTAACACCCACCTGTAGATGCTTCAGTGAAACAGGTTGGTTGAGTCTTGTGTTTTTTGTCCAAAATTTGTCCATTTCCACTTTAGCTGTGGTTCTCATAGAAACGTCACTGAAAAACAAGATAGAGAAGAGCTTTATTAGTTAGAAATGTTCATTCAAAAACCCTCCTAAGGAAAGTATTCTTCAAGGGATAGTTCCCCCATATATATATATTATATATCACCTACAGAGCTGAGATATATATACAGTATATACAGTATATATATATATATATATATACACACACATACACACACACTGGCAGCCAAAAGTTTGGAATAATGTACAGATTTTGCTGTTTAGGAAGGAAATTGGTACTTTAATTCACCAAAGTGGCATTCAATTGATCACAAAGTATAGTCAGGACATTACTGATGTAAAAAACAGCACCATCACTATTTGAAAAAAGTCATTTTTGATCAAACCTACAGGACCCATTTCCAGCAGCCATCACTCCAACACCTTATCCTTGAGTAATCATGCTAAGTTGCTAATTTGGTACTAGAAAATCACTTGCCATTATATCAAACACAGTTGAAAGCTATTTGGTTCGTTAAACTAACCTGAACATTGTCTTTGTGTTTGTTTTTAAGTTGCCACAGTATGCAATAGACTGGCATGTCTTAAGGTCAATATTAGGTCAAAAATGGCAAAAAAGAAACAGCTTTCTCTAGAAACTCATCAGTCAATCATTGTTTTGAGGAATGAAAGCTATACAATGCTTGAAATGGCCAAAAACTGAATATTTCACACAAAGGTGTACACTACAGTCTTCAAAGACAAAGGACAACTGGCTCTAACAAGGACAGAAAGAGATGTGGAAGGCCAGATGTACAACTAAACAAGAGGATAAGTACATCAGAGTCTCTAGTTTGAGAAATAGACGCCTCACATGTCCTCAGCTGACAGCTTCATTGAATTCTACCCACTCAACACCAGTTTCATGTACAACAGTAAAGAGAAGACTCAGGGGTGCAGGCCTTATGGGAAGAATTGCAAAGAAAAAGCCACTTTTGAAACAGAAAAACAAAAAGAAAAGGTTAGAGAAACCCAGACACTGGACAACAGATAATTGGAAAAAAGTGTTACGGATCTTAACTTTGAGCTTTTGTGGGATCAGCTAGACTGTAAGGTGTGTGAGAAGTGCCCGACAAGACAGCCACATCTATGGCAAGAGCTACAGGAAGCGTGGGGTGAAATGTCACTTGAGTATCTGGACAAACTGACAGCTAGAATGCCAAAGATCTGCAAAGCTGTCATTGCTGCATGTGGAAGATTTTTGATGAGAACTCTTTGAAGTAGTTTAAGAAGTTCTGAACATTTTTTTCAAATTGTATGTGGCATTGAGGGAGGGTGGGGGGGGGGGGGGGCTGGCGTGGTCATGTGTCTGTCTGCGGGAGAGGGAAAGTGGTAAGGCTCGTCACCTGGGCTGTAATTACTCTAACACCTGTCTCTCATTATAGTGATGGCGGAGGGAGACCTGACAAGGCTCGCCAGAGCGGCAGAAGAGGGAGAGAGAGAGTGGCAAGGAACTATTGTCTGAAAGACTGCATCTTACAGTTCCCCGAGCCCGATTTGAATTGGCCACTGAGAGACTTTTTAATTTATGTTTTGATCTGTTTGCTGTCTCCTGACACCTCCATTGCCCACAGACTAAGATCCTTTACATTATAATAGTAATTTTTCACGTTATTAATGTCCTGACTATATATTGTCATCAGTTGAATGCCACTTTAGTGAATAAAAGTTCCAATTTCTTTCCATAAGAGCAAAATCTGTACATTATCCCAAACTTTTGGCAGCCAGTGTATTATATATATATATATATATATATATATATATATATATATATATATATATATATATATATATATCAGCTCTGTAGGTCCTCACAATTCAAGTGAATGGTGAACAAAACTTTGAAGCTCCAAAAATCACACATCAACATAAAAGTAATCCATACCACTCCAGTGGTTAAAACCAAGACTTCAGAAGTGATATAATAGGTGTGGGTGAGAAACAGATCAATATTTAATTCCTTTTTTACTACACTGCCTGGCCAAAAAAAATAAAATAAAAGGTCACCATTTGGATTTAAATAAGTAGATACTTAAGAGCCTATGACTGGATCATTATTGCAGTGATTAATATGTTTCAGCTGGCAACAATTTGTTTAACCCTAAATGATGCAGTGTGTAGCTTCTCATTTCTTAAACAACCATGTTGGAAGATGTATCCTATGGTCGTGGAAAATGATGTTACTGTGTTTCAGAAGGGTCAAATTATTGGCCTGCTCAAGCAAAGAAAACAACTAAGGACATTGCTGAAATCTGTGGAATTGGGATAAGAACTGTCCAACGCATTATTAAAACCTGGAAGGATATTGGTGAACCGTCAGCTTCACAGAAGGAATGTGGTCGGAAAAAAATCTTCAATGATTGTGATCAGAGATCACTAAAAAACTTGGTGAAGTCACATCGTAAAGAATCGACAGTAGAACTCATGGCTATGTTTAATAGTAAGAGCATTTCCACAAGCACAATACGACGAGAACTTACAAGATTGGTACTAAACAGCTGTGTGGCCACAAGAAAACCACTTGTTGGTGAGGCTAATCGGAAAAAAACGACTTCAGTTTTCTAGGGAGCATAAAGATTGGATTGTGGAGCAATGGAAAAAGGTCAAGTGGTCTGATGAGTCCAGCTTTACCCTATTCCAAAGCAATGGCCGCGTCAGGATAATAAGGGAAGCACATGAAGCGATGCACCCATCATGCATAGTGCCCACTGTACAAGCTTCTGGAGGCAGTGTTATGATCTGGGGTTGCTTCAATTGGTCAGGTCTAGGCTCAGCAACTTTAAAATGTCAAAAAAGTCAACCTGAATGTACTGAATGACCAGGTTATCCCATCAATTGATTTTTTTCTTCCCTGACAACATGGGTATATTCCAGGACGACAATGCTAAGATTCATCAGGCTCAAATTGTAAAAGAGTGATTCTTGGTGCATGAGGAATAATTTTCACACATGAATTGGCCACCACAGAGTCCTGACCTTAACCCCATTGAAAGTCTTTGGGATGTGCTGGAGAAGACTTTATGGAGTGGTTCGTCTCTCCCGTCATCAATACAAGATCTCAACCAAAAATTAATTCAACTCTGGACAGAAATAAATGTAGTGATATTGCATAAGGTTGTCGAATCAATGTCACGATGAAAGCACGGCGTAATCAAAGCTAAAGGCAGTCCAATTAAATATTAGAGTATGTGATTTTTTTTTTGATTTTTTTTGGGCCAGGCAGTATATAAATGTCCACTATCACATTCTTGTTCTTCTGTTTTTTTGGCAATTCGCATTCTTCTTGCATATCACCACCTACTGGTTGGGGCTATCAAAGGTGGAGATTTAAAGAAAAAAGGTCTTAAATATTGACCTGTTTCTCACCCACAACTGTCATATTGTTTCAGAAGAAATGGATTTGACTGGAGTCTTATGGATTACTTGTATGCTGACTTTATGTGCTATTTGTAGCTTTAAAGTTTTGTTAATCATTCACTTGTATTGTGAGGACCTACAGCTGAAATATTCTTCTAAAATTCTTCATTTGTGTTCAGCAGAAGAAAGTAAGTCATACACATCTGGGATGACATGAGGGTGAGTAAATGATGAGAGAATTTTCATTTTTGGGTGAATGATCCTTTTAATATAAAAGATGAGTACAGAAAATCTTTGGAAAGAGAAAAAGATGTAAAAATACTCACTGTCTGTAGAGCACGCCAAACTGAGACCGTGATGAATGTAGACACTGCTGGGCCACCATCCTTAAGAGAAAACACAGAAATTTAGAAATTAAGTCAATAAGGCAATAAGAAGTGAAAACAAAAACCCACTCACAGTTAAAGCAGTGAAACAGGGACATCTGGGAATTCTGACCATTATAAACAAGAGCACTTTACAAGCAACATTACAGGCCATAGTTGCTGAAAAATCCGTGCTTGGTTATATAAAACAAATGACAGGGCAACATCATGTAACTCTCATTACTCCACAAGTGGAGATCAGTTAAGTTCACACTACTCTCTGTTTGTGCACCCAAAGTACAGTAATGAGAATCCAGCAGAGACAGAGCAGAGACAACACAATATAAGAAGGGACAGGTCAACTTGACACTGTTGACAGTTTCTTCTGGCCTCTGAGAGATTCCACTTTTACAAAAGAAACACTATTAAAGGCATCAGTAACTTGATCTTCTGTGGGTTGCCCACGTACACTCATTTCTACAGTGAAGTGTGTAACATGCTTCAGGCTGGTGACAGAGAAGGTTCTGCCAGCTTCACCTGCACAGCCTTGTATTCCCAATACGACACACACCAGCTGGCTGCCATCACAGGGGCCGACTGCGCCGCTCAGATGCTCCAGTCCAAAAAAACCAGTCCACCTCTTCATCACGGGGGAGGAGAAGAACACATAAAGGGATGCTGGAAAAATATAATTTTGCCTCCTTTTTAAAAGAACTCGATGTACGTTAATGGACAGGACGCTATTTTACATTAAATTAAAATTCAGTCATGTGACTGAATGTGAAGTAGGGCTGAAACGATTAGGCGACGTTATCGACAACGTCAGGGTTGGGAGGGTTACTTCTGAAATGTATTCCACTACAGATTACAGAATACATGCTGTAAAATGTAATTTGTAACGTATTCCATTAGATTACTCAAGGTCAGTAACGTATTCTAAATACTTTGGATTACTTCTTCAGCACTGGTGGATTGTTTTCACTTGTTTTGACTATAAAAACTCTGCCAGTACAGTAAGACAAAATACACATGTTAAAAATACATTCTCTGAAAAACCTAAATATCTTATGCAGTGTTGTTTTAAGGATTTTTAGATATTTTTACAGGAAAACAATACAAAAATTATTATCAAGAACATAATTTTGCCCTAATATTAAATGTCTTACTAGAAAGAAAGAAATTATGATCCAACGCGAATTTTCTTGATAAAAAAATATGATCGGTCATGGTAACGTGCATGTAAAATGGCTAGAAATAGCATTTTAGCTTAGCGTAAAGCTGACAATTTAAACAAGGTTTATTTCTATTTCTTCTGCTCCAAACTTACTTCAAACTTACTTCTCTGTCTGCTCGTATGAATGTAACACATCATAAGAAAGTGTTTCACCGCTGTTCAAATGCACTTTATATCGCATCATTTATATGTATAAATGTTTTCCATCTGAAAGGACAAAATATTAAATGAAACAAATGACAATAAAATACAAAGTAATCTCTTCAGTAATCAAAATACATTTTGAATGTAACTGTATTCTAATTACCAATGATTTAAATTGTAACTGTAGAGGAATACAGTTACTTATATTTTGTATTTTAAATACGTAATCCCGTTACATGTATTGACATTGACAATAAAAAAATTGTCGACAAAAATGTTCGTGGTCGAATAGTCATTTGATCTCATTTAGCGTAACATGAGATCACAATAAATTCTAATGATGACGTACGAGAGCAGCACTGCAGTTCGCGCCTGACTGAGGAGAGGAAGAATTACACATCTCACAGTCCAGATGCACTCCAAACTTTACAAACAGCTTCAGGTGATGTAGATCGAAGTATGAGGGAATTATAATGCAAAAATACAAAATAAGTAAATACAGAAGCACTCTCGTTTCACTGTTTCACTGAAGCAAAACTTGCGTGTCGAGCATCTTTAAAGGAAACACCCTGGCGTTACATCTTTAATGCAGTTATATTTAATGCATCCTTTATTAAAGTTCAAATAATACAGAAGCAGATCATGTAAATAACTCCAAATTCCAAAACTGGCATTTCTCTGTGCAGTCAGTGCCTCTTCTATGAGGGAGAGATCTGCATCTGGCTGATGCGCACTCTGTTGCGGGGACGCACATCCCTCGAGCGCGTACGCTTAATGCAGCTAGATTATAACGTGATGGCTCGCGATTTATTGAATCATAATATATGTGTCACTGTGCATTTGTTATCGTGAAGAAAATGCAGCTTTATTAATAAGAGAGAGATTGATTTTTGTGAGTTAAAGATGGATTGACGTGAACAGAAAGGTGAGAGAGGGTTGTCTTCGCCCCATTATACACTGCAACAAAATACGTTTTTGATTTGTTTTTGTTTTGGCTTGTTATTGACTTATTTTCTAATGTGTTTTTGATTTGTTATGGCTTGTTTTCCAATATAAATATCTAAAACTCCTTTAAAACAATGTACATTTTCTTTAGCAGCTATACTGCAGAAGCAAAAATTGTTATCTGAGAATGTTGAATATAATATTAAAAATACAAATATTTTAAAATATCTAAAAAACCTTTAAAAAAAGATGCATTCACCCGAGAAGCAGCATATAAGATATTTAGACTTGCTTTTAGAGAATAGATCTTGAATATAAGTATATTTTGTCTTTACTGCACCCGCAGATGTATAACCAAGTGAAAAAATACACTTATATATAAAATACACTTATATTTAAGATACATTCTCTTAAAGCAAGTCTAAATATCTTATATGTTGCTTCTCAAGTAAATGTATCTTGTTTTAAGGATTTTTAGACTATTTTAAATGGAAAACAAGACAAAAATACTTGATAACTATAGGGTTTTTTGCAGTGAATTTCTTTACTGAATTACATTTAATAAAAAGTATTTTTCCCCCTTTAATTCAGTGAATGTCATTTAGAGGTATTTTTAAAAGATGATTTTGTCCTCTTTATTAAAAGTAAGCACGTTTTTTACAACCTTTTAAGTCAAGGTACAAGCTGAATAGTTGGTTAAGAGCTAATGATTAATTGTTGCAATGATCGCAGAATAGTCATTCTAATAATCGTTAGATTAATCGATCAAAATAATCATTAGTTGCAGCCCTAATGTGAAGACAGGCTCACTTCTTGTTCCGGTTGCTGCTGGCATGCTGCATGAGTCTGTGTTTGTAGCTTGCTAGCCTGCATAGCATTGCTTATTCTTATACGTTCATCGTTTTATCCTTTGCCATTTTACCGCATGCTTCATTTTTTTCTGCTTTTCTACTGTTTCAACTAAGTGTATTTTACCACATGTACCCGTTTCACTCTTTTTTCCTTTTCTTTTTTCCGCTAGTCTACATCTCGCGTATCGACTGCATGCACTAATTTCTCCTCTGTGTTTTACATGGATTACTGCATCATTCTCAAACATATGCTGATCAGGAACCACATCAATCTCAAACCCTCGCCACTCAAGAACATCAATAACAACAACAACAACAAACAATTGCAGTAAGTCATGGCATCCGCTCATGTTATTTCTTCCTGCATTGCATGCCACATGTTTACTATAGCTTCTTCCGTCAGAAGTGAGGGATTTAAATGGGATAAATGTAAGGAATTATTCAGGCTGACGGAGGAGGTTAATGAGTTAGAGACATGCATCCGAATGCTAGTGGAGGTCAGTGAGAAAGAGAAGCCAGTAGATACTGTTTCGATGCGGATAGAACAGCGAGCAACACACAAACTTTGGATCCGGCTGTAGAGCCCCCGCAGCAGGGTGTTTGGGTGACATCTCGGCAGCGTACTCGCTCAGCAAAGTGACACCACTCTTCCATTCCTGTTAGGATTTCCAGTCGTTTCTCCCCACTCAGTGATGCACCCACTGAGAATCATGTTGAAAGAGCCTTAGTAATAGGTGATTCTATTGTAAGGAACGTGGAAATAGAGACTGCAGTCACTATTGTTAAATGCATTTCGGGGGCTCAGGTGTCTGACATCAGATCAAATTTACAAGTGCTGGCTAATGCTAAAAGTAGATTTTCTAAGATTGTTATTCATGTTGGCACTAACGATGTCCGGCTTCGCCAGTCGGAGATCACTAAAGATAATTTTAAAGATGTGTGTGAACTTGCAAAAACGATGTCAGACACAGTAATATGCTCTGGCTCCCTCCCTGCTCGTCGTGGTGATGAGGTTTATAGTAAATTAGTTTTTGGGGTAGACCTGACCTACTAAAGAGAGATGAACTCCATCCCTCCAGGGAACGTGCCGCTCTCCTCTCTAGTAATTTGGCTCATAGTCTTAATAATGACAGTATTTGACTAACTGGGACCCAGGTCAGGAAGCAGACAAACTGGCTAATCCGAACATTTGCTAGCTGCCTTGAGACGTCACACAGGTCACATAAACTACAACATATAGGGACTGTATCACATAGATATCATAACTGTGCCTGTTCCCTGAACTACGAAACACAAACCCCTCACTAAATCATTTAGAAATGTTTTTATTAAGGTCAAACTTTGTGGGGCAGTGGTGGCTCAGCAGTTAAGGCTCTGGGTTACTGATCAGAAGGTCAGGGGTTCAGGCCCCAGTACTGCCAAGATGCCACTGTTGGGCCCTTGAGCAAGGCCCTTGACCCTATCTGCTCCAGGGGTTCTCTATCATGGCTGACCCTGCACTCTGACCCCAGCTGGGATATGTGAAAAAAAAAAAGAATTTCACTGTATATGTGCAAATGTATAATGTGTGATAATTAAATCAAATTAATTAAAAAACAATTTATTAATTAACTTAAAAAAACATACAAAACAATGTCATCATATAAAGGTAGGGATATTAAACATTAGATCTCTTTCAACCAAAGCACTAATTGTAAATGAAATTATTATGGATCATAGTTTGGATGTGCTCTGTTTGACTGAAACCTGGCTTAAACCAGTTATTCCCCCCAGGTTATTGTTATAAACATGAGCCTCTTCTGAAGGGTCGAGGAGGAGGTGTTGCTACAATTTATAGTGAAGATTTTGGAGTTACTCAGAGGACAGGATATAAGTTTAAGTCTTTTGAACTAATAATGCTTAATGTGACACCGTCAGGTACAGGTCGTCTTTTGCCTTTACTACAGTATACAGATCAGCCGGGCCTTATTCTGATTTCCTTGGTGAATTTGCAAATTTTCTATCAGATCTAGTAGCTGCTGTGGATAGAGCTTTAATTGTTTGTGATTTCAACATTCACACAGAAAATGAAAATTACACATTGGGATTAGCATTTAACGATAATCTTAACTCTCTTGCAGTCAGACAAAATGTGACAGGACCAACTCAATGCCATAATCATACGCTAGATTTAATTCTGTCATATGGAGTTGATGTTGATAGTATAGAAATTCTACAGCAGAGCGATGACATCTAAGATCATTGCCTCGTCTCTTGTTTGCTGTGATCAGCTAATGTTACTCAATCTACATCACGCTATCATTCAGGTAGAACTATTCTTTCGACCACTAAAGACAGCTTCACTAATAATCTTCCAGAATTGTGTGAAATACTCAATAAGCCAAAAAGTCTAGAAGAATTTAATGTAATAACAGAAAATATAAATACAGTCTTCTTTAGCACCCTTGATAGTGTCGCCCCCCTTCGATTAAAGAAAAAAAAAAAGCCCCATACCATGGTACAATGATCACACTCATGCTCTCAAGAGAGCAGCTCAGAAAATGGAGTGCAAGTGGAAGAATACAAAATTAGAGGTATTTTGGGGTGCATGGAACGGATAGTGTCTGTGGCTACAGACAGGCACGCATATTTTAGCAAACTCATAGAAAATAACCACAACAATCCTAGGTGTTTATTCTGTATTGTGGCTAAATTGGATAGGAATAAAGCCTCGACTGAACCAGATATTCAGCTGCCAGAGTGCTGACTAGAACCCAGAAATATTATCATATTAGCCCAATTTTATCGTCATTACTTTGGCTAGCTGTTAAATTTCTTATTAATTTTAAAATTCTGTTAACTACATACAAAGCTTTGAATGGTCAAGCTCCACAGCACTTAAGTGACCTTCTACCACACAATATTCCATCATGTTCATTAAAATCGCAAAATTCTGGCCTGTTAATAGTTCCTAGAATATCAAAATCCACAAAAGGAGGTAGATCCTTTTCCTATTTGGCTCCATAACCATGGAATAGTCTCCCTAACACTGTTTGGGATCCAGACACACTCACCTGCAAATAACTAATATCGGCATTATATTCATGCTGTTAGCCAGAGGGGAACTGGCTCCCACAGTGAGCCTGGTTTCTCCCAAGGTTATGTCTCTCCATTAACCTACATCTTATGGAGTTTTGTGTTCCTTACCACAGTCACATTCGGCTTGTCACTAGGGTACTAAATACAATTATTATTTAACTATTTAATTATTTATTTTTATACAAAATTTACAATTACACAATGATGACTTTATAGATATTACAGTTTCATTTTCTGTTAAAGCATGATTTTCTGTAAAGCTGCTTTGAAACGTGTGTTGTGAAAAGCTATACAAATAAAAATGACTTGATTTGACTTCACACTGTCAACTTGCAGATAGTAAGAATAAAAACAACACCCAGAATAAAGTATCATTAATATTAATATAAAAGTAAATAACTGCACTTATAGATGTTGAAAGCAAAAGTAAATGTATCTAGAGTAAGTATAAATACACAAGTCTATTGCATATACTGAACATTACATACATTTTAATAGAACAGATCAAAGTGCAATAAAAAGTGTTACATAAACAACAAATTTACAACGTCAGAAAACCCTCAAATATCAATGTCAAACTCTTGCTGCTGGTTTAACTGATCATACTGTTACAACGATAACTTTCATCTTAAACGAATTAAAACGCAAAACTGTTACGTTTTAATTAAAGCATGTTCGTACTAACCTAAGAAGGAACGGCACGTTTTGGAGCTTGAGTACTTGGACTTCACACAAGCAGATGTACTTACAGCAATTAATGATGTCAACATTGTATGAGGACATTACGATGAAATAGTTGAAACAAAACGTAGTTTATAACAATATTCTGTTTCAAAAAGGTTTTCAATAAAAGCATAGTCAGGAATACAAGTTAGGAAACAGTTATTTCTTTTTTTTCTAAAGATTTTTATTTTATTTACATGTTCACAGTTTCAGTTGCACAGTGAATTCAGTTACAAAACATGTCAAGTTCAACTAAAGTTAAAAACCTACAGATATTAATGCAACTTTTACTTTCAATTGCATTTTATTCCTGACAAATATTTAAATAGAATTATAGTAGTATAGTTATTGTAATAATTATATTGTATACACTCCAAAAAATTAAGATTTACACATTTTAATTTAATAACACATTTGTTTTTCAAAATAAACTGTGGAATAATTGTGAAGTATTTAATTAAATTTATTGAGAAGTATGAACCTAGTTTGGTAAATGGCAAAGCAACTATATTTGCTTTAGCAGTAATTAAACTAATTTTATAATTGGCAAAGTTAAATATATTTAAATAAGTTTCATTTAATCTATTTGTTTAAATCACAGTATTGCAAACTGAATAATGTTTTGAGTGTTTACCATAGAATTTTAGTAGAACTTCATTTAACTAGCACCAACAGACCCCAAGCCTTTTTCCATAAAGTACATAAAAACAAAGGCAGATAAATATTTGAACCATGGATGTACTATATTTCACACACAAAGTGCAAAACTCTAAAAAAAAAAGCAAATATTTAAATATAATATTCAATGTCTGAAATCCACAGCAAAAAATTAGTACAAGTTTAAAATCCATTCAGTAGAAATTTAATGATCCTGAACAATATTTGTCTGTTAATCAACAAATTATATTGGATTATAATATTCAGGTTACATCATGTAAACAGATTATGCCAAGTGCATGTACACAACAATGTCACTCACGCTCACATATGCACACACACACACACACACACACATAGACATACAGTACACATTCACTTATACATGATAAATGTCACATGATTTTCTGATTCATCATTTGCTCTTTACTTTATTGTTTACACACAAACAAACAGACAGACACACACTGACAGCGATGCATAGAGATTGCACATTCTTGACTTGTTAATAGTAGGTCTCTTTTTCCACCCAGCCTACAAATGAAAGAGAGAGAGAGAGAGAGAGAGAGAGTGAGAGCGAGCGAGTTCATTAAATGAATTAAAAATACAGAATAAAGTCCTATTCACATAGATTAAATTAATGGATTCTTTATTTTATTTGTAATTTTGCTGTATTGTTATTTAACTTTGTACTTATAGTATTATTGGCAATGTGAGTTACTCACATTTACAAGTGAGTAAATGTATGTTATATATTTACTCACCTCCAGGATTCCGGCGCAGGATTAATTTACGGATCTCGTCGTACACAAAGATTAGCAGACTGTACGGGAATGCACAGAACCACCAAGTAACCCTGAAAAAGTCAAATAATAGCAAGAGAGGAAAAAATGAAAAGAGGAGGAGCAGAGAAAATGAGCTCTTCTAGAGAGCAGAAGAGACAAGACTACACACTCTGTGTGTGTTAGTGTGTGTGTGTGTGTCTTACTTGAGTGGGTACATCCTTAGGGCAATGTCCATGCCAGGGCAGTAGGACAGGAAGGCTGCCAGAGCCGTCTCAGTAAAAAGGCCAAAAATTAGAATCCTGTTCCTATAAGATCAAAGGTTAGAAAACAGCCTTTAACAAAAATTTATGCAAATACCACCCTCTTTAATTAAAACACCACCCATGCCTTCACACACACACACACACACACACACACAATGACTGACTTCATGCCCTGCTGGAAGACGGAGTTCCTGCGTGTCTTGCAGATGATGAGATCTGCCCACTGCACTACAACGATGCTGGCGAAGAAGGAGGTGTGGCAAGTGAACTCGATGACTTTACGCTGCTCATAAGTCTGCAACAAACACACCCAATATGAATATATCTGAATAGATGCCTAACACAACCCTCACAGTTTAAAGATGATATTTGTAAACATTCTGCACATACACTCACTGAGCACTTTATTAGGAACACTTGTACACCTACTTATTCATGCGATTATCAAATTAGCCAATCCTGCGGCAGCAGTGCAGTGCATAAAATCACGCAGATACGGGTCAGGACCTTCAGTTAATGTTCACATCAACCATCAGAATGGGGAAAAAATTTGATCTCAGTCATTTCGACCGTGGCATGATTGTTGGTGCCAGACAGGCTGGTTTGAGTATTTCTGTAACTGCTGTTATCCTGGGAATTTCACACATAACAGTCTCTAGAGTTTACTCAGAATGGTACCAAAAAACCCCCCAAAAAAAACACCCAGGGAGTGACGGTTCTGCAGACGGAAATGCCTTGTTAATGAAAAGATCAATAGAGAATGGAACCAGACTGGTTCCAGCTGACAGAAAGGCTACAGTAACTCCTCTGTACAATTGTAGTGAGCAGAACAGCATCTCAGAATGCACAAAACGTCGAACCTTGAGGCAGATGGGCTACAACAGCAGAAGACCACGTCGGGCACTTTACTAGGACCATAGTGTTCCTAATAAAGTATTCAGTGAGTGTATATCATATATAATTATGTGGAGTTTAGGAGGAACACCCCAACACTGACCCCCCTCACCATTCTAAACAGCACTGTGGCAGCAGTGGAATCATTCAGGTTCCTGGGCACTATCATCTCACAGGACCTGAAGTGGGAGACCCACATTGACTCCATTGTGAAAAAGGCTCAGCAGAGGTTGTACTTCCTTTGCCAGTTGAGGAAGTTCAACCTGCCACAGGCGCTGTTGATACAGTTCTACTCAGCAGTCATTGAGTCTGTCCTCTGCACTTCAATAACTGGTTTGGTGCAGCTACGAAACCGGATATCAGAAGACTACAAAAGGACAGTTCAAACTGCTGAGAGGATTATTGGTTGCCCCCTGCCCTCCCTTTAAGAACTGTACACTTCCAGAGTGAGGAAAAAGGCTGGAAAAATCACTCTGGACCACACTCACCCTGCCCACTACCTTTTTGAACTGTTGCCTTCTGGCCGACGCTTCAGAGCTCTGAGCACCAGAACCGTCAGGCACAGGAACAGTTTTTTCCCTCAGGGTATCCATCTCATGAACAGTTAAAACTGCCCCATTGAGCAATAATTAATGTGCAATACACAGTTTAGTCTTTTTATATTTATTTTTACACATTTGTATTTGCACTACATATATATATATATATATATATATATATATATATATATATATATATATATATATATATATATATACTTATTGTGTATTCTATATATACTTTATTTTCTATAAAAAAAAATAATTTTATTTCTATTTTTTTTTTTTTTTATTATAATTTTTTATTATTATTATTATCTCTTTCTTGTTGCTGTATTGTATTGTTGTACACTGGAAGCTCCTGTCACCAAGACAAATTCCTTGTATGTGTAAGCATACCTGGCAATAAAGCTGATTCTGATTCTGATAATATATGATACAGATATGATATATAGCCAATGAGGCTCCCCTCTGGTACCAGTGTTGGCCTTCCAGTGGCTCACATAGAACAATATGACAGTTTAATCATACTGCATTTTATTTGTTGAAAGACAATCACTGATGAAAAAGATTTTTCATTATAGTAGCACCTGTGATTGATAATTTGGGGTTGAATAAAATGGATAACTGAGGATGAGGCAAAGAATGGTAAGTGCAAGTCAGTACAAGTCAATACAAGTCAGGACAAGTGGGAGTCTAGGGGGAACTAGAAAGCGGAACCTGGACATTATTAAAAACCATGTACTGGAACGTGCAGCTAAGATAACTGGAATATATTTCATATTCTTTTCTGTAACTACATTACATCATGTTGATTTCTTGCCAGACTGATAAGATGATTCCAGCTAAAGTATATCCAATCAGAATGAACTAAACAAGAATCAGGAGAGATTACATAAAGCAGTCTATATAAACTGTGTTCTGACTCTTCGCCGCTGTTCCACAGCTGCGTTTGATGGGATCCAGCAGCATACTAATAAACAAGCAAAGCAGAAACTGGAGTCTGGGTTAATTATTATGCTGCAGCATAAGTCTAGATATACAAGTTAGGTATTAGAGTGAAATCGCTAGCGTGTAGTGACAGAAAGACAAGACTCTCGGACTGAATAAGTATTGTCTATAGTCAGGATACTGCCAACTTCTCAGGAGGATGCTGAGTTGTAATGCACTGAGGAAAGTAGCAACGAGCTGGAAACTAGGAGACCAGCAGGGTAGGCTAGTAATTTAGAGACTTATGTCTACCAGGGTCAGTATTTAGAATTTCCATGACAATTTGGTGAGCCAGAGCCAGGAGTTCGAGGGCTTTACTCTCTTCAGCAGCACAGAGTTTCCTTCAGCTGAGAAGATTTGAAGTTATGTCGAAGAACTTTCGTCACACATTCAGAACCAGCGTGAACCTGTGAAGGCTGAGGAGGAAAATCCAGAATGGACAAAAGGACTTAGGACCCAAGGTAGGAACCAGACTCCACTTTCTCTTCTGAAATTGAGAATAGCACATTTGAAATTGTAAAATTTGGAACTGTGAAATTTGAATATTCATAAATAATAACTCCACGACTGGTGTGGCCTTAAATTGCATTCTAATTGAGATTAAACTTAAGAATAATAGAATGAATTTGAATTGTATTTGATAAAAGTTTTTTTCTGACCATGTCAAGGGTCATTGTTGAAGTGGTGCCCCATGCTAAACCAATCATACATCCTCTCAATAGAGGATGATGGCGACAATAAGACAAGAGGACAGGTTTACCTGATAAGCCTCTCAACAATCCAGATCTGATGTTTTGTTGCTCAAGCCTCAGAGCCTCAAGAAGGTTCTGTGTTTTTTGTGTGTTTCTGTGTCTACAGCAAAAGTGGTGTATACACAGAATGATGTGATTATTGAAACTGACTTTCCTTTCCTCTTTCAGAACGAAAGGGGAAGGGAATGCATAGAGAGAATCTTAAATAATATGATAGGCATATAATAAGGCAATCACTTAAATAAAAATTTAGGTGAAGAAAAGATAATAAGGTATGAAAATATATTTAATTTTTCAACTCTAAAGGAAATTGAATCTGAGAATCTTAAATTGGGTTATGTGTTGTTATTATGCCTTTAAAAATAAAAATGCAAATGAATGTAAATTATAATTATAATAAGACTGGCCATAGAGATAAAAGTGATAAGAAATAAAAAGGTTGAGGAGTTTGGGAAGCTGTTGAACAAGCAAAAGAGTAATGTAAACATTCTGATGTTGACAAGTAACAAAGAATACATTATTTTAAAATAAAAATAAGTTAATACTGAATATATAGAGAGATTTTACAATTTTCAGAATTTTTTTGAAAAGAAATAGAATGAAATAACACTCCCGTATTTAGATGCAATGAAAAACTGCTGATGGCAAATTTGAGGGTGCTTTCACACTAGCACATTTGGTGTGCACCCGAGTTGGAATGATGTCAAAGTTCGGTTCATTTGGGTGGTGTGAATGCTGTTTTCCAACTCAGGTGCGGTTCGTGCGGTTCGTCCACTTGAAAAGGTGGTCTGGGGTGCGGTTCATGTGAATTGCGGTGCGGTTCGCTGCTAATATGAATGCAATCGTACCAAATCGCAGAAGTGAACCCTAATTGACGATGTATAATTTGCATCTTTGCGGGCTCCCGATTGCAATTATTATGGTTTAATGAATTTCTCATACCAGTATGTGTCCAAACAAATCACCTTCATAGAGCAGCTCATATTCTTCACTTTTGCAACGCATCCGCTGGCTCGCAGCAGACAATTGCTAATATTCTTCACATCACTGCACATTCAGTGCATCCGTGGCAGACAAACATAATTGTCATTTTGTACATGTAAAGTTTTGGTGGTAAATCCACAGAGATGAACACTTTAATAACACAGCGAAGCTGATGCCCTCTTGAGTTGTTGCCTAGTTACAGTGGTAAACAGCTGCCGCTTGTCCTCACGTTGATGACATAATCGGACCGTGGTTCGGACCCAAAAAATATGATGTGAACAGAGGCAAGCAAGGCAGGGGGAGTGGGGAGGAAACAATCTCTGGTTGGTTACAAGCAATCAAGCCAAGTGTGAAAGCACAAAATGCCAAAGAAATGCTATTTCACACAAGAACAATATCAAGTTTTTATAGTCCCTCAAAACAAAGAACAGAATAAGAGGGATGACTAATTTTGTTGTTGTTGCTTCACAAATAGAGAAGACTTGAGGAGAGCGAAGGGAGCGGTAGCTGACAAAGAGGAGGAAGTGAATCTTCCACTGCCATTAGAAACAGATGGGTGAAATTCTTGCTGGATAAAAGGATGCTAACTCCAAAGCCTGCATAGGTGAGGCACAAATTATGTTCCTCCAACAGGAGAAGGACCGAATGAGATCAAAGAAGAGGAGAATGCCCAGCCAAAAAAGGTTTTACTCCCTTCCACAGAGACATCTGATGTTTTATTGCCCAGCGATTTTTGGAAGAATGTCGATAAAAGGAATTTATGATAACCGACAGCCAAAAAAAACATTCCTCGCAGATCAAGCAGACCTGGCAGACAAGATGATACTCAGATCAGCGGCAGCCAAACTAGAGCAAAGGGCGGCAGCAGCCTACAATTGCCCAATGATTCAGTTTCCTATCAGTGAAGGCCCTATATGGGTAGAAAGACCATGGGATTTGGAAGAGTTACAGAATGTGGCAAGCTGACAAGAAGCAGGCCCTGTCCAGAAAACCCAGCCACTGGGTAAGGGATTTTAAGCGACCAAGGTACCATGAACTCTCCCTTCCCCGCTGCAACTTCTCACCCCTGGTGTCCATCCCAACAATCTCCTGACCTACCCTAAGCTCACAACTGCTAACCCCTCAACCACACAGGACACATGGAATTTATTTTTCAAATGAACTGAAACAAAACACAGTAAGCTGTAATGTCAAACAAGAGACTCAAACATGAATAATAAAAAATAAAAACAAGAGCTGGTTTTTAAGTTATTTACTGGTCTCAAAGCAGCTCTCTGATTTTTCTGCTGCACTAACATTCTCTCAAGCTAAACTATATTTATATGAGGGTAAATACCCAGATGTATTAATAGGTAAAACCACAAGTAAATATAGGAAATTCAAGCTGAATATAGGAAAATGAGTGTGATCGTCAGAAAAGTTTCACGATAATAATTTAGAACTTCTGAAAAGTATGACTAAAAACCTATCCTTTCTTTCAGAGTACGGGAGTGTGCAGGCAGTTCGACAAACCGAGTTGGGGACAGTGTAATAATGCCACGTAAGGATCATATTAAATTGCTAGAATGCATCCCCTGAGAATTGTGGTGGCCCACAATCTGCTGACCGTACAGCCATGTTCTGATTTATTTTCTATAATAATTCACCTGAATATTTGTGTTTTTCTCCAACCCTAACCACACAAGATAACCAATTTTGTTTTGAATTAGATTTTTTAGGTCAAATGTGGATAGGATACCACAGGGATGGACTAAATTCAGAGCCTACTATGTTTTTTTGTGGAACTTTTGAGTCATTTAGGTTTCATACCGCCATGTGGTAGGGCTCTCATCTAATGCGCTAATGAATTGTTCTTGTGTTCACTGAGTCAGACTGCCTGTGAGATAGATGTTAAGCCTTACTTCTCCTGTAAACAGGAAATGGACACGAAGTGTCAAAAGCACATAACCGGCCTTGTTCAACAGTAACAATATGCATAGACATTTATTGGTGCACTCTTCCGTGACACAATAAGACACTGCTTCACACTGACACGCAGACACACACACACACTGCTGCGTGCGTCTCTCTCTCTCCCTCTCTGGTGTCCCCGGCTCCTCCTTATCTCTCTCTCCCACTGATTGGGGCAACTAAGTGCCAGGCGTGCATCCTCATGGCCCAGCCACGCCCTCCTCCTCGTCACATTCCCCCAATGCCCAATTCAGGCCGGGGAACCAACCGGCCTGACCTACCAAAAAAGGTACCAAAAAACAACAACTAGAGCTTTATATGATAATTTTCCTAAGTACAGAGTACTGCAGACCCTAGATAATTGTTTTGGCTGAATAATCTTAGCAATGTTAAACTGGTGTTCTAGAATGAAATTTATGAGATCTCCAATCCTCTTCTTACAGCAGCTCATGAGCTACAGAAAATGACAGATAAATGAAATTGGTCAAGAGAATGGCATACTGCATTTGTGCAATTGAAACTGGCTCTCTCAACTGCACTATGTCTAGGCCTGCTAGATTATTCAAATTGTTCGATCTGTTCGATTCTGAGAAAGAGGGGTTCATGCATGCGGTTCTAACTAAACCCCATGGCAACCAACATCGCCCAAATGTGTACTTTTCTAAACAATTTGACACGGGGAATGCCACAGTGCCTACGTTTGTAGCTCCCGCCATCGAAGCTGTGTTGTCATGTTTAAACTTGGTGGCATTCCACCCATCAAATGTGCATTTTCCCCATGCAGTTCACACTTCTGATGCAAACAAAATGTTCTCCTATCCAAGCTTAAGGTTTTCTTACAGCATCAGGAAAACCAATTGCATTTTAAATTAATAAACTGCTAAAGAATCTGTTATTTCCAAAAGAAAATGAGATCCGTAAGCATGCACTCTTCATGAAGGAGCAGTGATGAAGTTTCAAAGGAAACTCATTTATCAATTCTTTTAAAAAATGAATGGTTTTCAAATGTCGACCAATGCCTGGTTTGACTTTTAAATCCCAGATTTCCGACAATGAGCAACTATCACCGACACTGGTTGGAATTCAAAGCATGCTTGGTCAAAAGGAATGGAGAATGGTGTCTAAAGGGACACCAAGGCAAACAAGCTATATTTTGCCAAACCATTTTGCCCAAACAGCTGTATCCAAATTTTGAAGAAAAAAAGAAAAAGAAAAAAAGGGCCCATGGGGTGGAACATGCCTCAAACAATTGGCTAATAATGACATTAATTGAGACATCCCGGGTGGCTCCAGGATTTACAGCAGTGCAAGTGAGATTTTGTTTTTTTTTAAACTGTCACATATGCGCAACGAATAATATGGGAAGGCGAGGTAAGCAATCTTACTTCATCCACCCCACCTAATTTTTCTTTTCAGGACATCATGATGAACTTCATTGGGCTGACATCATGTTGAGAGCATAAATATTGTCTTGTAATTTTGTTGAGAAGTTTTATAAGTGGGCTGAGTGTTTCCAATGTAGAAAGGCCAATGCTACAATAGTTGCGAAAGCCCTGATCAGAAAAGTAATTCCAAAATGGAGAGTGCTTAAAAAATTGTCTTCTGACAGTGACACTTGCTTTGAAAATAAAGTAATTTCTGAATTGAGAATAAATTGAAAATTCACTTTGCCTACCACCCTCAAAGTGGAGGAGCATTGGAAAAAAGCGAATCAGACTGCAAAAACCAAATTGTGTAAAGTAATGCCCATGAGAGCTCGAGAGGGAGCTTGATGGATGGAATGTCTGCGGGGTCGTCAGATCACCAGCACACCTGGGAGCAGATGTGGGCCAGCTGATGGTTCAAGTTCACCATTGGAATTGTTGTATTCATTTGTGTGTTGCTATTGATAATTGTGTTGCCTTTATTAGATTCAACTATTGTTTTCATTCAGATTAAAAGAAAAGTGCTTGTTCATCATGACCATTCATCTAACACCAAAAAGCATCACCATGAGCTAAATTTGTTTTGAAAGTATTTCTAAATTTTAGGCCTACTGGTAAGAAATAGGAGCCTTCCTAAAATTGTTATGTATGTGCATACATACAGACAGATAGATGATAGAGAGATGGATGGATGGCGTTCCGGTTCAAACTGATAAGTGAATGAAGAAATTATTTATTTTTTTATCTTTTATCCACTGAATAGGCTACAAAAGCTATTCGAGTTATGCACATAAATGTAGTGGGATCTATAGGTCTGTGGTTGCATAACTTGCGTTGTGTTGACTTTAGTGAATGGATAGAAATTACGTAATACATGCAGCCAATGGGAATGCGTCTCTGTCAGTATGCGACTCAGGTAAATTGACTGAGTCTAGGGATGCACCGAACGATACTCAGAACAGAATCCACTACTTTAACAGATCCGATATCAGAAACTATTCAGAAACGATTACATTACATCGATAAAGCTGCGAGATCATACATGAAATTATCCAGGTGTCTTGCTGAAGAGCTCGCGTTTACAGTTGATGAGACACGTATTGAGTTAAAACGTAACCTCGTAACCTCCCACATATGCGCTCAACAGGTTCATAATTAGCATGGGGATCCACAAGCACGTGACAGATTAACAAATGCATACATAACATCAACAAATGCACGCAACAAATCCTCACACGCTCAATTGACAAATCCACAAACCAGAAGAATGTACAAACATACTTCACTCACGAGTCACAATACAATACACAAATAAACAGCAATATGTTTAATTTAGTGCACAAATAAATGCCGTTTGTACACACACGAGTGCTTCGTCATATGCTGGGGGCATGGTTTAGCATGGCTGACACCAGTTACACAGCACTCATTCATTATGTGGGAAAAGGAGAAATATCTAGTAGGTTTGACAATTTTTTTTATTATAATTTTTTTTGTTAGGAAAAATGTGTTTCGAAGTTTTCATTTCGGTGCATCACTACTGAGACTATTTTAAAAGTCCTTACTCATTTTACTATTATAGCTTACTAAGCGTTATATCCACAGTTATGTTAGCCTAAATGTGCATTGTAAATAGAAACTATATATGTCAATATAGAGATATGTAATTAAGCTTATCCCCGTATTATTAAGTCATTAATGCTGATCAAGCCACTATGGATTTTACTGTACCATTTTATTTTATTTTATTATACTGACCGGTCAAGTGTTTGTTCTAATGTTCTCCATGGCCATAAAGAAAATGCATGGTTGCATCATTTTCATCTTCTGTAGTTTGCAATCTCCAGTGCTCCTTGCAATGCACTGATGATTATATTTTAATATGATTTATGCTACTATCAATACAGTTCGAAATGAAACTCCTGTCTCCTCTTTCTTTAGTCAGTGTCTCCCTCTTCCCTACAACTTTATATGTGTATAAAAATGCTCTAAACTGAGAGGTCTAAAACATTCTGCAGTTTTCTTTAACCTTTCTTTAACCTTTAACACATGTATTTAAAAGGTTTGTGTGACTGCAACCCATGTGTAGGTTCCTGCACACTGTATCTCTAATTTGGATGGAATTGCACAGGTATTTCTCTCCAAGCACAAATTCTGTTGAATGAAAAGTGTTTTATGCACATATAATTCATGAATGTTGTTCAGTGACCTTTCACCCCCTCCACCCAATTAGGATCCCCCCAGTGAATCTCGGCCATTTCCACCACTGGATATGAAAGACAGATAGATATGACAGACAGACAGACAGATAGATAGATAGATAGATAGATAGATCAGACAGACAGATACGACGGATGGATGGACAGACAGACAGACAGGCAGGCAGACTGATAGATAGACAGACAGATAGATATGACATACAGACAGACAGACAGATAGATAGATATGACAGACAGACAGGCAGACAGATAGATAGACATATAGATAGATAGATAGATACATAGATATATATATATAGATAGATAGATAGATAGATAGATAGATAGATAGATAGATACGATCAGACAGACAGATACGACGGATGGATGGACAGACAGACAGACAGGCAGGCAGACAGGTTGATAGATAGACAGACAGATAGATATGACATACAGACAGACAGACAGATAGATAGATATGACAGACAGACAGGCAGACAGATAGATATACAGATAGATAGATATATAGATAGATAGATAGATAGAGAGACAGACAGACAGACAGACAGACAGATAGATCGGACAGACAGATACGACTCACAGATAGATACGATGGATGGACAGACGGACGAACAGACAGAAAGACAGATAGATATGACATACAGACAGACAGATAGATAGATATGACAGACAGATAGATATGTCAGACAGACAGATAGATAGATAGATAGATAGATAGATTGATAGATCAGACAGACGGACAGTCAAACAGACAGATAGATCGACAGACAGATAGATCAGACGGACGGACAGACAGATAGATATGACATACAGACAGATAGATAGAGAGATCTGACAGACAGACAGATAAATACGACAGACAGATATATATGACAGACAGACCTCAAAAATGTCATTTACTTGTTATCATAACTCTTTAGATAATTCTGATGCCTCCGTGGACAAATATAATGCTATTTAAGGTATAGAGAAGTGTCTTTGAGAGTGTATGTGAGTACCCATTGCTGTCCATAGGCATCCTCTAGATCGTTTACTGTGCGATCGTCCCAGTCCAGTCGAATCCCCAGCAGTGTTCGGGGCAGAAAACCATTCTCAGCCATGATCACAAAATATGTGAAGAAACCTCCCAGTGCCTGGATCATACCTACACACACACACACACATAAACACCCACACATGAACTGAGATTCACAGGTAAAAAAATACACATTAAAACAGTGCTATTGTGTAATTACTTTTACACTCTTATAGCATAAAAGAGCAATTTTATGTCATAAGTTTCTTATATTTCATTTGTTTGCTTCAATCAAATATGACATATGCAATTCTTTATGCACTACAAAGTTTACAAGCATTTACAGCTAAAAAATGGCACTGAATGAATGTGTGCGTTCATTGATATTTGTGTGCAAGCGCATTTGACACTAACCGATCTGTCCGTAAGCCATGCTGATGAGCCTCTCATTCACCAGTTTGTCAGTTTTGGGGTTTCGGGGCTGGCGCTTCATAATGTCACTCTCTGCTGACTCGTATGCCAGGGAGATCGCAGGAACCTGAGAGAGACAAAGTAACAAGGGACAAATATGGACACATTTACAAAACAGTGTAAACTACTTTTGAACATGACTGAACATGAAAATAATACTTAGAGAGGTACATATGTTAGATATATCTTAACATGTCACAGCATATGTGTGTGTGTGTGAGAGAGAGATATTTTATGTCTGGTGCCTGAGGGTGGTCTCAAAGGAACTGGCAGTGTGACTGAATGAACACACGTTAGTGGGTGTATCTCACCATGTCAGTGCCGAGGTCGATGCAAAGGATGGTGACAGTGCCCAGGGGCAGTGGCACACTGGCAATGATGAAGAGCAGGAAGGGTGTGATCTCTGGGATGTTGCTGGTCAGAGTGTATGCAATCGACTTCTTCAGGTTATCAAAGATCAGACGGCCTAAAACAAAGAGACACATTTTTTAATTTTTTTTATTGCAGTTTTTTTTATTCCATCTTGGACTTACACTGACACCTAGTGGCATGGATGCAGCGTCATTCAAGCATGGTAGTTTTCAGTTATCAGTGTCATTGTAGAAATGTACTATACACAGTCAGCCATGATTAATTTAATCCGTGAGTGAAAGTGTCCGATAACAGGGCAGTTACTGGGATTAAGCAATAATATTCGGCTGGCCATGAGATTCTAACATGGCTTCCCCCATGAGAGGACCCTATCTATGTAGAATAAAACTGCTTTTATAAGGTTACTGATTTGGCTGGTGTCTTCATCATATGTGAGTGCTTGTGATTCTATATATATGTTTCAAAATTGCCATTCATTTCTTTTCTTCTTTTCTTTTTAAATGAGGAAAAAAAATGACTGAGTGCACCTTTAAGCCAGCGATTATTTAGCCTGACAAGGACCACTAAAATGAATGGGAGAAACTGGGACACCCAGTATGGTGGGTGTAGAAAACAAAGTCCCGCCTTACAGGTTATAACCATCCCGACTGCTTTGAGCCGGGGCTGCTACAGGAAATAAAGGGGAGATCACTTCTGCAAGTATCCAGAGGATATGTAGTGTTCAACAGGGGTAAATAAAGTAAAACAATTGAACCAATGGCAACCAAAAATTATTTTCATAAATGTATTCAATAAATGGAAAACATATTTACAGAACTCAACTATTCAATAAAGTAATCAACAGCAAAATATACAAAAACAAAAACAAAGGCATTCAAATAAAATGATAAACAGAATATGACATGGTATGAGCAGGTGATATGAATATACAGCATGTAATGGATCAATGAATGCAACATGGAGTTTGTGAAATCAAATGGAAACAGTCTTATCTGTGGGCATGGTAATGGTGGAATCTAGATGTCATGCTTTGTGTAGGCCTTGTATTCCTTTTTCCAACCGTCTTTAGGCAGTTGCAATGATGCACCAAGGACAAAGGAAAACCCAAGGTGTGGTCAAAGGTAACACAGGACTTAAGGAATGGAACAAAAAATCCTTATTTTGAACAGCAAACCAAAGATTTTTCAAACATGATCTGGTCTCTTACTCTACTACTTCCTGTACTTATACTAAAACCACAGTGCTGACTGAGACTCCTGGTGTTGAGGATGAGCATAACGGGAATAACAGAAAAATTCCCTGTAGCAGGCATATGACTGTTACAATGTAAAAGAGTCAATCAACCTTTAGATAAAGACGTCACCATTCAATTAAATTACTTGTGTCTCTGCAGAACAAAAATGGGCGTTTCCCAATCAGTGGGTGTTTTCAAACTGGGATGGGCATATTTTAAAGCACTTGAGGCACGATTTGCCTTCTACACTGAGATTCCCTATTTTCATTAAATAATTTTCAGTGATATCTGTCAGGTAGCAGGCACATTTAATTCCAAGAAAACCACACAGCACCATCACTGCAAAAAAAACAAAAAAAAAAAACAAAAAACAAAAAAACATATATATATATATATATATATATATATATATATATATATATATATATATATATATATATATATATATATATTTTTTTTTTGTCTTGTTTTCCAGTAAAAAAAAAAAAAAAAAATCTAAACATTCTTAAAACTGTGTGTTTATTTACTTGAAAACCAAACTGGCATAAGATTTTAAGTCTTGTTTTGAGAGAAATCTATTCAGATTTAGTGAGATTTATGCTTAAAACAAGAAAAAAAAAACTGTTTGCCAATGGGGTAAGAAAAAAATAGGTTACACTTTATATTAGGTGGCATGAACTACTATGTACTAACATTAAATGCATACAAGACTATGTATTTACTGTGTATCTACATGTTGTTCTGCAAAATATCCACATTTGCTGCTACTGAGGTTGTGGTACGGGTAGGTTTAGGAGAAGGATAAGGGTTGGGTTAGGGGTAAAGTTATCAGTGTAACTACAAATGTAAGTAAATGCAGGTAATTTAAATGTAATTACAATGCAAAAGCATGTATGTACATAATAAGTACATTGTATCAAATGGTTAAGTACATAGTAGTTAAGGCCACCTAATATAAAGTGGGTCTGAAAAATAAATTAAATTCAAAGGGAAAACAAGTTTATTTTGCTTACCCCACTGGCAATTTTTTTCTTTTCTTGTTTTAAGTCCACAGTTCACTAAATGTTGTCAGATTTATCTTAAAATAAGACTTAATATCTTATCCCATTTTGCTTTACAAGTAAATAAATCATGTTTTAAGAATGTTTAGATAATTTTACAGGAAAACAAGACAAAAGTACTTGTCTTGATTTCTTTTGACCTATTTCTTTTATTCCTTTTATTTTGTATTTTTTCACTGTTGTTGGTAGTTGATGTCATTTCTTTTCTATCCCTTTTTTGATCTCTCTCTCACCTTCCTCCACTCCAGTAACAATTGAAGCAAAGTTGTCATCCAGCAAGATCATGTCAGCAGCTTGCTTGGAGACGTCTGACCCCGAGATTCCCATGGCAACACCAATGTCAGCCTTCTTCAGAGCAGGAGAGTCATTCACCCCATCACCTGTCACTGCCACGATTGCACCCTGTGACCACAGAATTGGAGTGAAAGAATCAAAGACCAGTCACCACATCAGAATCAAAGTAAAAGCCAATCAGAATTGGGGAGAAAGAGTTTTCAGTCAAACAGAATAAAAGACCAGTCAGCAAATCAGAATTTGAGTCAAAGTTCTGTCAGCCAGTAAGAATAAAAATGAGTTATGTTAATGTTTTATCCTATCTTTGATCAGCTCAGTTGTAGCCTGTCACACACAGTTTAAGAATGTTTAATATAAATGTGAAATCTGAAAAGTGTGTGTAAGTGTTTAACAGAACAGAGACACAGACCAAAGAATAATTTTTGTTTTGAGTTCTTCAACTGATACAGCATTTCCAGATAGATAGATAGATAGATAGATAGATCTGATGTTTGAAGCTAGTAAAATAATACTTTTAATAAGTGATGTTTTAACGTTTCCCCACACACACACACACACCTGTCTCTGACAGCCCTCCACGATGATGAGTTTTTGTTGAGGTGAAGTGCGAGCAAACACAATCTCTGTGTGGTTCCTCAGAATATCATCCAGATACTCAGCACTCATATCCTTCAGGTCTGAACCATGAATTACACAGGCCTTAGCATCTCTAAAACACACACACATACACAGAACAGTGCCCAGTTTCATTATCTGTGAAGAAGCAATAAAAGCTGACAAAAACCCATTCAAGTAGACCCACACTCTAAAGCAAACACACAAAGACACACACAGACCGTGGGTTGACTTGGCTTAGTGGTATATTAAGTCTTTCAGCAATGTCCTCCACCGTCTCATTGCCCTCGGAGATGATGCCGACGCCTTTAGCAATGGCCTTGGCAGTTATGGGATGGTCACCTGTTACCATGATAACCTGTGAAAATGGATTTCAGTCACCAATGAATGGGTGTTACAGTTATGAATACAACTTTAAGGACTACTGAAAACAAAATGCTGCACTTTAATAAATGATTGAATGAATGAAGAGGATGATGGATGGATGGATGGATGGATGAATATAATGGATGCATAGATGATGGATAAACAATGAATGAATGAAGAGGGTGATGGATGAATGAATGGATGAATGGATGAATGGATGATGGATAAACTGAATGAATGAATGAACGAATGAAAAGGGTGATGGATGAATGAATGGATGCATCGATGATGGATAAACATAATGAATGAGTGAATGAGAGGGTGATTGATGAATGAATGGATGGACTGAATGAGTGAATCAATGAAGAGGATGATGGATGGATGGATGAATGGACACACTGAATGAATGAGTAAATGAAGAAGATGATGGATGAATGGATGAGTATGATGGTTGGATGGATAAACATACTGAAAGAATAAATAAATTAATTAATAAATGAAAAGGATTATGGATGGACATATAGTATGATGGATGAATGGATGAATGAATGAAGATGATGGATGGATGCATGGAAAGATGGATAAAATGAATGAATGAATGAATGAATGGATGAAGAGGATGATGGCTGGATGGATAGATGGATGGACACACTGAATAAATGAGTGAATGAAGAGGATGGATGGATGAATGGATGGACGAGTATGATGGATGGATCGATGGATGAATAGATAAACACTGAAAGAATAAATACATTAATGAATGAAGATGATGACGGATAAGTATGATGGATGGATGGATGAATGAATGTAGATGATGAATGGAAGGATGGATGAGTAAGATGGATGGATGGGTGGATGGATAAAGACACTGAAAGAATGAATGAATCAAGAATAAATGAAAGAATGAAAGAAATGAATGAAGAGGTTGATGGATGAATGGAACATATAAACTGATACCTTAATCCCAGCAGAACGGCACTTGCCAACAGCATCTGGCACTGCAGCTCGGGGAGGATCAATCATGGAAATTAAACCCAGAAAACAAAGCTGATTGATGGGGAAATTCACATCGTCACAGTCAAACTCAAACCCCACTGGGAACTGAGAAGGAGAGAGGTACAGGTGACAGAACCCTGAAGGAGAGAGGCCAGAAAATTATATAAAAAGAAAGAAACAAAGAAAGAAAGAAAAAAGTAAGAAAGAAAAAAGGAACATACCCAGAACTCTTTCTCCAAGCCCACCCAGCTCCATGTAAGCTCCCTGAAATGCATCCTTCCAGTCCTCGTCCAGTGGTTGCTCCTCACCGTTGATCATTATGGAACTGCACCTGCATCATCAATTACCAATAATCAGATCTATTGATCAGCAATAAAAATTTTGATTTATTGTCACTAATAAAAGTTACTGATCATCAATAAGAATTATGATGTATAACCAATATTCACAGCTATTGATCAGCAATAAGATTGTCCTATATATTCTCTGTATTGAGGTTGTAAGTATACTTTAGATTCTCTGAATTAAGGTCTGACATTGATCACCTGTCCAAGATCCTCTCTGGTGCTCCCTTCATCACAAGCAGGTGTCCACTAAGACTGTCCTCCACCTCATGAATAGACAGCTGAGAGAGAGCGGGAGAGAGAGAGAGATATAGAGAGAGAGAGGGAGAGTGAGAGAGAAAGAGAGAGAAATTTTTTTTGTTTTGTTTAATAAATATCAGTACATATATTAACTACATTATTTCATATTAATTAAATATCTTTGCTGAATTCAAAGGGAACTGTGTGGCTTTTTATGTAAATATACCTGGTATTTGTTGGTTGAGTTGAATGGGATTTCCACTACTTTAGGGTTGTTCTGTCTGAGTGTCTGAACGCACCCGGACGAGAGCTCAACACACTTCAACAGAGCAGATTCTGATGCATCACCTGATGTATCCCTCTACAAACAAACAGATACACGTACACACACATAGTCAAAGAGACTTAAGTAAACTATGTACAGAAATAAGTAGAGGAAAAAGAGGTAAAACAGTGTCCTTTAGTGGAGCCCAAATTACAAATCCCTCAAGCCAATTTACTGATACTCTACAGACATAGTTTAGGGTTTTTCCAAAATCTCCAAAAGCAAAACCTAAATTATCAATTGTAACTCCTAAAGCTTTCAAGCTATATCCATCAAACTTGGCACAGAACTTCAGACTTGTTGGCACAGGGTGCATTGTGTTTTCTAACAGATCAGAATAACGGTTTTCGCACAAGGATGTAACCGCATATTCAGAATTGGGTTGGGGGGGGAGTACCCAGTGTAATAATCTAATCATCAACCATGTAAAACCCCATTTCAGTCCCTGTCCCCCTCAATGTCTATTATAGTTGCTGCCCTGTTTTCGCACAGTGGATGATCAAAAATAGGAAAAATCATATGTCTATTTGTCTTTCTGTAAGGTCTGTAAAAACTTTTAAACCTCAAGCTTTAAAAACTTTTTTAAACTTCTAGGCCAGGCATTGTCAAGCCAATATTAAAGTTTGTTTTGTATCTAGTTAACCTTAATATCTTTACAATACAAGAACTGCACACAAATGTACTCAAGATGTTAGGTTTAGTTAAGAGTTAGGGGTTAGGGTGTGTGTGTGTGTGTGTGGTGTATATTACCTTGCTGAAAGGTATGCCCTCTTGTCCAGGTTTGAAGACAGCACGGTTACAGAGTCCAGCCACTCGAGACAGAGAGAACCAGGTAGGAGAGCTTTTATCAAACCCACAGCCTGGACATATACAGTTAAATAGAAAACATTGGGCCTGGTTAGAACATAGTGTTAACCATTACGTTATTTCCACACCAGGGTCAGAAAAATATTCCTGTAATAGATTCCTATGTTTTTTAAATGTAATATCGGAAACATTTCTTAATAAAAAAGTAAATTTTTAACACTATTCCACACTGAATTGTATCCGATAAATCATCTCTCAAACTGTTTTGTTACCTAATTGGTGCTGCTCTGGCAAACCCATTCTCTGAACTTATTGGTTCTGATCATTTTTCCAGACAGTACAGTCATAAGAACTCTTTCTCTTACTTGACTGATGACCTAATCTTGTGCTGTCATTAGATAGATTTGTAGACCTCAAAGCATTCTAACCTGATTGATCCTCGGTGGTGTCAGCCTCATGGATCTGGTTGTCAAACCACATGTGAGCAACTGTCATCCTGTTCTGAGTCAGGGTTCCAGTTTTATCAGAGCAGATGGTAGATGTGGAACCCAGAGTCTCCACAGCCTCAAGATTCTTCACCAGACAGTTCTTACGAGCCATACGTTTTGCAGTTAGAGTCAAACACACCTGAATGAGAGAATGGATTGGATGGAATAAAAAAGATGATACGGTTTTATTGTCTTAAAGGGATAGTTCATCCAAAAATGAAAACAATCTCTCATCATTTACTCACCTTCATGCCATCCCAGCTGTGTATGTCTTTCTTTCTTCTACAGAACACAAACAAAGATTTTTAGAAGAATATTTCAGCTCTGTAGGTCCATACAATGTAAGTGAATGGTGACCAGACCTTTCAAGCTCCAAAAATCACATAAAGGCAGCATAAAAGTAATCCATATGACTCCAGTGGTTAAATCTATGTCTTCAGAAGCGATATAATAGGTGTGAGTGAGAAACAGATCAATATTTAAGTCCTTTTTACTATAGATCATTTTCACTTTCTTTCACATTCTGAAAGTGAAAGTGGAGATTTATAGTAAAAAAGGATTGAAATTTTGATCTGTTTCTCACCCAAATTGATTGGATTACTTCAGAAGACATATATTAAACCACTGGAGCTGTATGGAATACCTTTATGCTGCCTTTATGTGCTTTTTGGAGCTTCAAATGTCTGAAACCATTAACTTGCACTGAAAGGCCCTACAGAGCTATAGAGATATTCTTCTTTAAATCCAGGTTTGGGGAGTAATGGAATACAAGTAATGGGATTACTTATTTAAAATACAAAATATTAGTAACTGTATTCCACTACAGTTACAATTGAAATAGTCAGTAATCAGAATTAGTAATCATTTGTTTTTTTGTTTTGTTTTTTTGTCTGCTTAGTTGAAAACATCCATATAAATGATGAAATCCGAGGAGTGTTTGAACAGCTGTGAAACATTTTTTATGATGTGTTACTTCATATGAGCAGACAGAGGGCACTTTCACACTGTGATGAGTGAAAAGGTGGATATGATGTTGTACTATCATAAGATGATGTTGTTGTGTATACTTGTGTGGGGTTCTGAAGTAAGTTTGGAGCAGCAGAAATAGTTAACTTTGTGTAAACTGACATGTGAACACTTAGCTTTATGCTAAGCTAAAATGCTAATTCTAGCCTTTTTACATGCACCTCTTACCAAGCATGATTATTTTTTCCTGTCAAGAAAATGAATATTAGATGATTAAAAAATTAAGGCAAAGATGTCCTACAAAAATCTTTTTTGTATTGTTTTTCTGTAAAACTTTCAACACTGCATAAGATGTTTTTATTTCCAGATAATTAATTAATTTATATATATATATATATATATATATATATATATATATATATATATATATGTATAATTATTATTTTTATTTTTTTTTCTCCCAATTTGGAATGCCCAATTCCCAATGTGCTTTTAAGTCCTCGTGGTCACGTAGTGATCCCCCTCAGTACGGGTGGCGGAGGACGAATCCCAGTTGCTTCCGCGTCTGAGACCGTCAACCCTCGCATCTTATCACGTGGCTTGTTGAGCGTGTTGCCACGGAGACATAGCGCTCAACTCACCACGTGTCCCACCGAGAACTAACCACATTATAGCGACCACGAGGAGTTTACCCCATGTTACTCTACCCTCCCTAGCAACCGGACCAATTTGGTTGCTTAGGAGATCTGGCTGGAGTCACTCAGCACGCACTGGGATTCGAACTAGCGAGCTAGCGAACTCCAGGGATGGTAGCCAGCGTATTTTACCACTGTATGTATAATTTTTATCCCCTTTTCTCCCAATTTTGAATGCTCAATTCCCACTACTTAGTAGGTCCTTGTGGTGGCACGGTTACTCACCTCAACCTGGATGGCGGTGGACAAGTCTCAGTTGCCTCCATTTCTGAGACCATCAGTCCACGCATCTTATCACGTGGCTCGCTGTGCATGACACCGCAGAGACTCCCAGCATGTGGAGGCTCATGCTACTCTCCGCAATCCACGCACAACTTACCATGCACCCCATTGAGAGCGAGAACCCCTAATTGTGACCACAAGGAAGTTACCCCTAGTGATTCTACCCTCCCTAGCAACCGGGCCAATTTGGTTGCTTAGGAGACCTGGCTGGAGCCACTCAGCAAGCCCTGGATTCGAACTCGCGACACCAGGGGTGGTAGTCAGCGTCAACACCAGATAATTTATTTTTAATATAAGTGTATTTTGTCTTAGTGTACTGGCAGATTTTTTTTTCACTTGTTATTAACTTGTTTATAGTCAAAACAAGTGAAAAACTCTGCCAGTGCTGAAGAAGTAATCCAAAGTATTTAGATTACGTTACTGACCTTGAGTAATCTATCGGAATATGTTACAAATTACAGTTAGCAACATGTTGTGACGAGGAGGAGGGCGTGGCTGGGTCGTGATGGAGCACGGCCAGTGCTGAATCAGCTGATCAGTGGGAAAATGAGATAAAGGGCAGCCAGAGATGCCGGTTCGAGAGAGAGAGAGAGATGCACGCGGCCGTGCTGCATGTTTGTTTATGTTGGTTTTAAGTTGAGTTTGACATTAAAACTTTATGTTTACTGTCCCGCCTCCTCCTTGCCCATCCTTATACTGTTACACATGTATTTTGTGATCTGTAGTTGAATACATTTTAAAAGCAACCCTCCAAAACTCATTAAAATCTTTGCTTGTGTTCAGCAGAAGAAAGAAAGTCATACACATCTGGGATGGCACAAAAGTGAGTAAATGATGAGAGAATTTTCATTTTTGGGTGAAATATTACTTTAAGGGAGATAATCATATGCTTGTGTGTTCTCTCACAGTGACAGTAGCAAGCAGGCCCTCGGGAACATTGGCAACAATGATGCCGATGAGAAAGACGACAGCCTCCAGCCAGGTGTAGCCAAGAATGAGCGACAGGATGAAGAAGGACACGCCCAGGAAGATGGCCACACCCGTAATGATATGAATGAAGTGCTCGATCTCCATGTTGATGGGTGTCTGACCCACTTCCAGACCCGACGCCAGAGTCGCAATGCGACCCATCACTGTACGATCGCCTGTGGCGATCACAATACCATGGGCTGTGCCTACACACACACACAAATAAACAAATTAATGTGTGAAAATTATTTTAGAGTAAGAGAGCTCAAAGAGTGAACAAAACAAAACACAAATAACAAAACACAACAAAGCAAAAAAAAACAAAAAACAAAACACAAAACAAAAAAACTAAATAACAAGAATACATTTATGAATGAATGAATGAACGAACGAATGAATGAAGAAGACACTGACCCTCGACACAGTTGGTGGAGAAGAAGCTGATGTTTCTGGTCTCCAGGGGATTTTCATGTGTGAACTCTGGAGAACGGGTCTGAGGTTCTGACTCTCCGGTGAGAGAGGAGTTATCCACCTGTGAGAAAGACAGACAGAGAGGAGGTTGAGAGGAAAGGAGCAGATGCTTTCTTTTTGAATGAGTATCTCAGTTCTGTTATACAGACTCGCTGCTGTTACCAAGCTATCTACCATTATCACATTGTCGATCTATGTATATTTCGCTCACTCTCTTTCCCTCTCTCTCTACCTTGCAGCTGCTTGAGGAGATGATCCGAAGGTCTGCTGGGATTCTGTCTCCACCCTTGATCTCCACCAGATCTCCCTGAACCACCTCCACTGCATTTATCTGAATCTTTTCACCCTCACGAATCACCAAAGCTTGCTGAGCAAGAAAGAAGAAAAGAAAGAAAGAAATACTTCTAAAATCAAGGAATTTAAACATACTGAAACTTGATGACAATTTAAAAATGAGTTGTGAGTTATTTATATTTGTAGTTATTATTTTGGGAGAGGTCCTCATTGCAGCTAGCAGAGTATCTGCACAAGAAACAGTTTGTAATGTATAGCCTGCACTATTAATGACATGCATGTATATCTGTGTGAGTATATTTATTTGTAGACTACATAGTTTTATTTCATGTTTTTATTTATTTTATAGACCATTACTACGTAATTGAATGCTTGCTTAAATATAGAGCAAGGCTTGAATGCAGAAAGAGTGCAGGTGTTGGCATAAGCTTTCTTTTATAAGTTAAGAGGGATTTACATGAATTTATATAAATCATACAGTGGATTTTTAAAAATTACTTTATTTATTTATTTATTTATTTTTTACAATCGGTTACATGCTTTTCTCAATACCTAGTACATATTTTCAAAACTCTGCATGTATTTTGTGATTCGTTTAATGTAATATGCACTGCAGTGTATCTTGAACATCCTGTACATTTTTGTAAATGTTGGTTTCTGAAAAGATAACTCTGTTAAGTGTTCGCAAAAAGGGAGCAGATTTCGGAGTATTGAGAAAAGCATGTAACCAATTGTTTAAAAAAAAAAAAAAAAAAAAGATTAACATGGATTTATATAAATTATATATAACTTCTCAATTATTTGTTTGTTACTGGAATATTCATGAAGGTTTTATACCATCTTATCTTTATTTTAAAAGGTAATGCTCCTAATGTTCTCCATTTAGGTTTATGAATCACATTGATAATACCATACTGACCTGAGGCACCATGTTTTTGAAAGACTCCATGATCCTGGAGCTTTTGGCTTCTTGATAATAGGAGAAGCAGCCAGTTATAATGACCACTGCAGAAAGCACCACACCCAGATACAACTGCAGTAAAACAGAGAGAGAGAGAGAGAGAGAGAGAGAGAGACAGACAGACAGACAGACAGATAGATAGATATGGGAAAGTTTTGATTAAGCAGGTGAGTTTAACTGCTACATTTTAATTAAGCAGGTTCAGACCCTTTAACTCGTATATACTGTCATAGGCCGTAAACTAAATAATGTAAATAAATAGAGAAATTCTGATGTTAAAAACTTAAAGAGCAAACACAGATAAATAAAACTTAACTACACACTTTCATTTATCACTGACCCTAAACTGTCCAGCGAGCAGCTGGGAGTCCAGTCCATAAACTTGGGTTCATTCATCATACTGGATATGGGGCACCAAAAGGTAAATGCATCGAACTCATTCGCCAAAAATGCGAACTGCAGATTTCAATTGTGCTCTGGTGAAGTGAGACCAATTTAACTGATCATTTTTGTTGTTGATTTTGTTTTTTAATCAGCTTAGCTATATGGATTTTTAGAAAACTTATAAGGCCACATGCCAATAGATTTGTAAACTGATATTTAGAGTGAACCTAACAGATGCACAGGTGTTTACTTCACATACGGACAAACATATGGGTAGTTTTACAGCTTGTTGTGATATTTAAATGTTGTTTATCAAGTGTGACTAATTGGTGTCATCAGGATCTCCCAGGCTTGGCTCGACTCAATGAACAAATGGCATTTTTAAATATGAATTCTCACATAATATTACTCTCACATTTAACTAAAAAATTTTTTAAATGCATAAAAGCCACTCTATCTAATCTATGACACCTCAGGCATAGTCACACTGACAACTATTCTCTAATGCTCATACTTTTGCTGTGAGATTTGTTTACTTGTTAATTCATTGTTTACCTAAAACAAATATCAAAATAAATAATAATAATAAATGAACAAAATATATAATGTTTCTGTAAAACATTTTTCCTTAAAGTACCCCACCCCAAACTAGCATTATTGGTTGAGTAAATGTTGGGCTGGTCGGATGCTCAAAAAAAAAAAAAGAGCAGGGAGGGTTGGTGGGGGGCTGGATCAGCCTATGAATGACTTAAAGTACTCTCTAGCAAGGACAGAAGAAAGTATTTTAACTTACTAATACTTTTAATCTTAATTGCTAGTTTAAACCCCTCTCATTCTTATTGGTTGAGTTGTAAACAGACTCACGTTGTCATTGACAGGTTCTTCCACAGTGGCCGCCTGAATACTGTATGCAAAAAAGCAAAGTATGGCACCAATCCACAGCAGGATGGAGAATCCTCCAAACAGCTGTTTACAGAACTTCACCCACTCTGGCGTGGTGGGCGGCGGGGTCAGTGCATTTGGACCATCACGGGCCAGAATTTCTATCACTCTCTTATGGGTCAAACCCTGATGGTGGAAAGAGATAAAGTTACCAAAGATTCCCTGCAGCAACTCTGAAGACCAATAGAAGTAGTGTTTTTAAGGTCACTAAAAATCTTATTCTCAACTAAATTATTATTTGCATATTCTTACATGCTAATTAATCAAAAATGGCTCATAAATCTACAGAAACTAAAGAATGTTGTTGATCAACAGCTAAAAAATGGGGTGGAGTTTGCCTTAAAGCCTCCTGTAGTTGCAAGTGAGCAAGATGGTGTTAGATTCAAGCCTATCAAATGGAAAATAGCCTGAAATTGTTCATGACAAATGTATTTATTTAAATAAAGCTTAAAGGGATAGTTCACACAAACATAAAAATTATCTCATCATTTTCTCACCCTCATGCGATGACAGATGTGTATGACTTTCTTTCTTCTGCAGAACACAAACAAAGATTTTTAGAAGAATATCTCAGCTCTGTTGGTCCATATAATGAAAATGAATGGTGACCAGCACTATGAAGGTCTAAAAAGCACATAAAGGCAGCATAAAAGTAATCCATACGACTCCAGAGGTTCAACCTTATCTTTAGGAGCGATATGATAAGTGTGGGTGAGAAACGGATAAATATTTAAGTCCTTTTTTTTACCATAAGCATTTTTTGTGCATATCGCCACCTACTGGGCAGGGAGGAGAATTTATAGTAAAAAAAAAGGACTTAAAAATTGATCTGTTTCTCACCCACACCTATCATATCACTTCTGAAGACATGGATTTTACCACTGGAGTCGTATGGATTACATTTATGCTGCCTTTATGTGCTCTTTGGACCTTCAAAGGTCTGGTCACCATTCACTTGCACTGAATGGTCTTCCAGAGCTGAGATATTCTTCTAAAAATCTTAATCTGTATTTATCAGAAGAAAGAAAGTCATACACATCTGGGATAACATGAGGGTGAGTAAATGATGAGAACATTTTCATTTTTGGATAAACTATCCCTTTAATAGATTAAATTATGTCAGTATATATTTCAAAATCATGTCTTCTTACTCATACTTTTCTTAAAAATGGCACACACTGAAGCTCTGTTGTAGCTGAAAATGTTTAGCCATGCTAATTTTCTATGATGTCTGAAAGTGTTCAGAAAATGGCATTAATGTAATTAATGTTTTAAGGATGCTCAGTTTAAGAGATGTTTTAGTCCTTTGAAATGCAGATTATTGGTTGTGTTATAAGCAGAAGGCTGTGAGCTTGAATGTGCTGGTGGGTAAAATGTCATCACAATAAAAAAAAAATTGTTTTAGTAAATGTCGAGGGTCAAAGTTAAGGTGACTCACTCTGGTAAGGTCAACTCCATAACGAGCGCTGATCTCGTCAAGAGACAGCTTATGATCATTCTGTAGAAACACACAGGTACACAAATCAAACATAAGGCAATAATGTGTGTTTTTCAATTAGTTTAATCATCAAAATAGATTACATTCTTAAAGGGATAGTTCACCCAAAAATGAAAATTTTCTCATCATTTACTCACCCTCATGCCAATCCAGATTTGAATGAATTTTTAAAAGAATATTTCAGCTCTATTAGTCCTTACAATGCAAGTGAATGGTGACCAGACCTTTCAAGCTCCAAAAATCACATAAAGGCCACATAAACGCAATCCATATGACTCTGGTGGTTTAATCCATATCTTTAGAAGTGATATGATAGGTGTAGGTGAGAAATAGATACATTTTTAAGTCCTTTTTTTTGCCATAAATCTCCACTTTAACTTTCAAAATGTATAAGAATGTGAAAGTGGAGATTTATAGTAAAAAGGATTAAATATTTTTCTGTTTCTCACCAACACCTAATATCACTTCTGAAGATATGGATTTAAACACTGGAGTCATGTAGATTACTTTTATGCTGCCTTTATGTGCTTTTTGGACCTTCAAAGTTTTGGTCACTATTCACTTGCATTGTATGGACCTACAGAGATATTCTTCTAAAAATCTTGTGTTCAGCAGAAGAAAGAAAGTCATACACATCTGGGTTGGCATGAGGGTGAGTAAATAATGAGAGAATTTTTGGGTGAACTATCCCTTTAAGGACATGATTTCTAATGAACATCTCTCACACTCTTTTATATGATTGTTCACACTTACTGACATTAGACACATGTTCCCTACAGACACAAAAATTAACTTCTTACCAGTGACACCTCTTTCTTCAGCTCATCTAAATCTTTCTCTTTCATCTTTCTCCTTCCTCCTGTTTGAGCAGCCTCAGGGCTGCCTTCATGTCCGTACTGATACAGAGATTTAGAGAGGGGACAGATGGAGAGAGAAATTAAGAGGATCTTTTACAGTTTCTGAAGAAATTGTAAGTGGAGGCTGCGAATTTTGCACAGGCACCACTTACAATTTCTTCCATGATATTTGACAGTGTAATCAGTGAGTGTGCTTCAGCATGTAAGGAGTGGTCGGATCATCTAACACAGTCTACTATGTGCATGCTTTGGCAAGAAATGTGTGCTGTGTGCTGACACACTAGATACTGAGGAACAGGGTGTTATGGACATCACCTGACCCTGTCACTCTCGATCAGCTGTGAATAAATGTGTGTGTGTGAGAAACACATGTACAGACAGAACAGCATGTGGACCAGAGAGAAGATCATACATTACCCTTTCTATCAGGTCTATTTTCTAATAAATTCCTTTCTATTATAACAAGTTAAACTTCGGCCAGCCTAATCTATAATTTATAATCACAATTATAACCCTAAGCAGGAGTAGAGACACAGTACATTATCAGGATATCAGTCAAATAACATAATCATATACATTTTTGACAACATAGACTAAAACTAAGCTCATTTCACAACATTACAAAATGTTATAAAATCAGAAGCTCCTACCAGGGTGAATCTCACCAAAATTATCAAGAATTTTTTTGGGTCATATTTCACCCCCAAACCATAAGAATATAATCTAAAATTATTTTATGTAAGAAAGTGGATCATATTTAGGACAGTTAAGAAATTTTTCATTATAATTTTTTTTTTTTTTTTTTGTGTGCACATTTTCTGCTGAAATTCTCATTATTGTAATGCAAAAAATCTAATTCTCAATACTGCAATGCAGGGAAAATGTAAATATAATTTAAACTGGAAAGTATACATCCTGGTAGAATGCAGGTTTTAAAAAAAAAAAAAAATTATCCGAATGGTTCTAAAAACAGGCTTTATGTTTTTTTTTTAAGAAAAATATGCAATATATATACAGTATTGATATGTTTAATACTAAATAAATATGAAATTTCTTTAAAGAGATTTACCCTCCAACACTTTTTCTAAGATGAATCTTTCTCACACAAACACAAACTCCTATACAATCAGAATGTATTCATAAGAAATGTCTGTGATACTAACCCAATACAATATTTAAGTGTGCATGACACTAATAACAATGTGTGACCATGAAAGTTGAACAGAGAACAATTGATAGAAAGAATAACTGATGAAGCACACAGGAAGAAACACTCACCCCTTTCCCCATGTTCACTGATAATGAATAACCGATGTACAGATCTCACCCACTCTTTCCTCACACGTGTGGAATACACTGGTGGCTTTTTTTGGAGGTAACATACCCTCTTCTCCACCTGGTAAAAACACACACACTCACACACACTCTCTCCACACACACACACACACACACACACACACACACACACACACACACACACACACACACACACACAAACAGCCTCTTCTCTCTCCCCCATTTGTGCCTCAGGGTAACCCGAAGCTTACTTCCCACCCTCTGCCCTTACACACACACACACTCTTCATGCCATGGCAAAGGAAATCTGTGTATCTGCACCTGCTACCAATTGCCCCTCTCTCTTTCTCTCAAACACACTTATTATAATAAGTTATTTTTTGCCCATTTTTAGGGCAGGAGAATTAGTAGCTGAATTCTCCATCATCATGATCTGTACATGCTGATCTGGCTTCAGGGTTTGTTTGACATCTAAATCAAGTCTTGAGACCAGGAACTACAGTACAACTGCCGTCAACGTCTCCGCTAGATGCATTAAAGGGATAGTCCACCCAAAAATGAAAATTCTATCATCATTTACTCACCCTCATGCCATCCCATGTGCATGACTTTCTCTCTTCTGCTGATCACAAATGAAGATTTTTAGAAGAATATCTCAGCTCTTTAGGTCCTTTCAATGCAAGTGAATGGTGACCAGTACTTTCAGCTCCAAAAATCACATAAAGGCAGCATAAAAATAATCCATATGACTCCAGTGGTTAAATCAATGTCTTTAGAAGCAATATGATAGGTGTGGGTGAGAAACAGATTAAAAACTCCTTTTTTACCATAAATCGCCACTATCACTTTCACATTCTGAAAGAATAAACCAAGTAAAAGTTTCAGAAAGTGAAAGTGGAGATTTATAGTAAAAAAAGATTTAAATATTGATCTTTTTCACACCTAAATCGATTGCATAGCTTCAAGGAATAGTTCACCCAAAAATGAATATTCTCTCATTATTCACTTACCCTGATTCTATCCCAGATGTGTATGACTGTCTGTCTTCAGCAGGACACAAATGAAGATGTTTAAAAGAAGATAGAGCTCTGTCAGGTCCTTATAATGGAAGTACATGGTTCCAGCACTTCGATGGTCCAAAAGTCATATTTAGGCAGCATAAAAGTAATCCACGCAACTCCAGTCGATCAATGAATATCTTCTGAAGCGAATCGATGCGTTTATGTAAGAAACAAGTTGATAATTAAAATGTTTTTAACTTTAAATCAGCGCTTCCAACCAGGGCTCTGATGTGGTTTGAAATGGCTGAACTCTCACGTGACGTGCATTGTTCTGTTGTAAATAAGTGCCACTTCAGATAAGTGAACTCGCCAACGCGCATACGTCACGCTTTGCATAACGTTTTAATTATCTATTTATTTTTTACACAAATGTATCAGTTTGCTTCAGAAGACATTCATCGATTGACTGGAGTCGTGTGGATTACTTTTATAATGCCTAAATATGACTTTTGGACTGTCAAAGTGCTGGCACCCGTGTGCTTCCATTGTAAGGACCTGACAGAGCTCCTTCTTCTAAAAATCTTCATTTGTGTTCTGCTGAAAAGACAGTCATACACATCTGGGATGGCATCAAGTGAATAATTTAAATTTTTGGGTGAACTATTCCTTTCAGAAGACATATTAAACCAGTTGAGTCATATGGGTTGCTTTTATGCTGCCTTTATGTGATTTTTGGAGCTTAAAAGGTCTGGTCACCATTCACTTAAATTGTATGGACCTACAGAGCTGAAATATTCTTCTAAAAATCTTAATTTGTGTTCAGCAGAAGAAAGTCATACACATCTGGGAAAGCATGAGCTAATGATGAGAGAATTTACAATTTTGGGTGAACTATCCCTTTAAGAACTGAACCTTAAAGAGAGCAGATGTACTCATGACCCCTGCTGTGCCTGGGAGCGATACTCCACTGACATAAAAATCAGAAATAGATCATGTGTACTTCACGTTGTACATAATTCATTAATACTGTAGAGTTTGGACATATTTCACTTTGTTGTGTAAAACTTAGCAGGCAAACAGTGTACTCTACATATGCTGTTGAGTGACTTATTCAATAATCAGTATTAAGGATACTACATACTGAACTTAGTTACGTTATTTGATAGATTTGATTTAAATGTCAAAAATTAAAACATTTAAATCATTCATTAATATAATGTGAATATCAGCCAATTTGCATGTTCTCTTTCATCAACATTACATTTTGACAGGTTATATAGATTTAGCTTTTTCTTCTATTTATTTTGTTTTTTAATGAAACAACATGCTTTAACTATACATAGCTTTAGCTTTTTGTTCTTTATGCATTTTCTGAGCAAATGCAGATCTTATCTTTGTCCATCAATTTCTGTTCAACCTAATTATGCTGTCACATTTCCCTATTAAAAAGAATGATTTGATTGAACATTCTAACATTTAACGCTGAAACATTTTGAATGAATGCCACAAAGCATGTTTTGAAAAAGTATTACATGCAATATTAAATAACATTCTACTCAGTTACAGTATCTATTCAAATCTATTCAATACAACATTTTAAAATCAAATTAGTTGATCTTACTTAAAACATTTTAAGGCAATTAGTTTGCATTTAATAAGTAAACTTATTTGGCTCAAGTAAAGTGAACTATTTAAGAACAAATAAGTTGTAACAAGTAGACTTAACTCATATATGTGATTAAAGATTCATTATTTTTATTTAATTATTTAAATAATATGCATTATACAGTATAAGTTATACAGTGTAAGAAATTATTACTGGGCTCTATTACCGTAGGTTTGTTTTTGATTATAATTATCACACATTTGCAGTGAAATTCTCTTTTTTCACATATCCCAGCCAAGCTGGGGTCTGAATGCAGGGTCAGCCATGTTACAGCACCCCTGGAGCAGATAGGGTCAAGAGTCTTGCTCAAGGACCCAACAGTGGCATCTTGGCAGTGCTGGGGCTGGAACCCCTGACCTTCTGATCAATAACCCAGAGCCTTAACCGCTGAGCCACCACTGCCCTGAATAGCTTGAATTTAACAGGCTCCAAGTTCACCATAGTAACACTAATCACTGTAATGGTAGTGACTTCAACCCTAACCCACCAGCTACAACAAAACAACAACTATAGGCAAGAGCTAAAACTATATTAACCCTACTATTGCATTCAGAATCTGCATACACATTTGAAATTTAAGCTTATAAATCAATTATAATCATAGCCCTATATGGTAAGTCATTAATAAGTTCTTACCTGTTCATACATGTAAAAAGACTGATTTTTTTGGCATGTTAACTGACAAATATAAATGTTATTAATTAATATTTTTAGAAAAAATAAAATGTAGAAATTCTATGACATTTAAAATATACATTAACTACATCAAAACCTGCGTGATGCATGTGAAGACATCTTTTTATCAACATTTCTTTAAAAATGTATCTATAAATAACATAATATACAATTTATATTAACATCTTTAGTGAGAAGTATTAGTTATTTGAATGAATTTCCTATTACTCATAAATTGGTGGTCAAAAGTCATGAAACCAACGTATTCTTTTTCAACTAAACTTCATCAAAACAACTGTACAATTCTAGTATACAACATTAATACTTCTTTACTATGTTTTTAAGCAAAATCTATTCTATTTACTTGCATGAACTGCCGAATGTTGATGTGTGAATATACTGTAAGCTGGTTCGGCATCAGATGGCTGCAGAGTAAAATGCGGACAATTTCCTCTTTCAAAACTTATTTAGACTAATTTGTGCATGAACATTTGCTCTCACCACAACCCCTTTAGACAAAAGTACCTTTGATTTAGTTTATTTGATATGTTTGTTACATCTGTCATGTCTGTTTTGTACAGGAATGTGTGTGTCTGTGTGTGACAACTCTATGTGTATGTGTGTGTGCATGATTGTAAACAAGATGCAGTCCAAGTGAGAGACAAAAAAGTGTGTGAGAGAGAGAGTATGGGAAACAGGCCAAATGGAAGTGAAGTGTTTATAAGAAAAAAATAATGTAAAAAAAAAAAAAAAAAAGAAAATTGTATTTTGATATTCTTGACAAAGTCACAAGGTCTGGTTCCCACACTAAAAACTGTGGTATTTAAAAATGATTATCTACCTCTCCTGGGTCAAAATTGACCCAAATGCAATAGGAGGGTTAATTTCAGGGTTTAGTGTAACAGTAACTTGATCAAATTTTCTAAGGTTAGTAAAAACAAATTAAGCTTAAGTCAACTTTATTTTTTAGATAACAATTAGTATTTACAGTGAATCATTGCAGTTTCTTACATAGTAAATGTCTCCTCTAAAGAAATACTTTGAAATAGATTTGCTTCACTGCTTTCCACTACTGTTCATTCCACGTTAATCCATTGCACACACACAAACACACACAAGGTATCTGATTTTTATTGACGCTTTTCTAAAATTTGAACTTGAGATATACTTTCTTTTTACAACACATTTTACAGAAAACCACAGTTAGATTGGTTAAAGTCAACATAAAAGTAAAAATACAAATAATTAGAAGTTGTAAATGGATTTTGAAGAGAGAATGGTTACCCAGACCTGCACCAATACAGGTGCATAATACATACAACATGGGAATTCCCCGATATTTAAACACAGTTTAATGGCAGGTACCATGTGGCTGTTCGACATTTACTTTGAGATGCATAAAAAGCATCTGTGTAGGCTAACAATCATATCATTTTCCTCAAGCCCTTGCAATTCTACAGTTTTTCTTAGCATTCCAGATGAGAGCCTGTCTCTGGCTCAGTGCTGACATGCACAGACATGAAGACTTGGAAAGAAAGCCATATCCTGTGAAATTGAGAAGTTTATTGGATTTTGGCTTGGCTTTTCACATGAATATGAATTCAGTCCAAGTCTTTCTCCCAGTTTTTCCACTTTCTTCACAAAAAACAAAACAGAAAACTTTCCGATATCTTTCTGTCCTTAATGCATAACCTCCTGTGGTCTTAACATGCAAACAGAACCACCACATGAATTCTGCCATGTCAGTCAAAAGAAAGTGCAGAAATAATATTAAACATCATTAAATTATATTACATTTCTGCATTCAACACACAAACAGTACCAGGGTGCTACCGCACAGCATTACTAAATGTACTTACAATGACATAACGAATATTGCTATAATCCTGTTTTGTTCTCCTAACATGTTGAAGGATTACAGACATGTCATTGGACTAAAACCTTACATATGCAAAAGCGTGAATAACACGCACCTTTCGTAGTCAGCAGAGAGCTAGCTAGATTATCTTTTTTTTTTTTTCGCCACAATTGCGACGTAATAGCCAAATGCGAATTTTCTCCTGTGGGTGGCAGGGGGCAGGAAAGAGCATTGGTGTTTTCTTACCAGCATAAACAGGGCATGCAAAGAAGGCTATGTTCGAAATGGGATACTATCCTACTGCTTACTGTGCAGTATATACTGTATACTGCCTACTATTTTTTTTAAATAGCGATTTATGCATCAAATAATAGCATGCTACGTTGTTGTCGCAAGAACCCATTACGTTGCATGTTTAATTTAGGGAGTGGCATCCAGCAAAAACACGATTATTTTGCATTTTTAATTCAAGTTTGTGTAATTATATCTTCTACAATATAACTTTGGGCGCCACGATCAAATAATGAGTCAAGAAAAAGATGCTCTGTTGTATACTGCACATTTTGCCAAATATGTTGTAGGTCATCCATGTATTCCATGCTTTCGCTTAGTATGCACAGTATACATGCTACATACTGCAGAAATAGTACAAGCAGTATGGTAGTATGCTAATCCGATCATAGCCGAGGTGGTGGTGTTATCTGTGTGACAGTTAGAGAAGAGGAGGATAAGAGAGTGAAAAGATAACTCGAGATGGAGTGATGAGCCTTTCTGAACGATATGTGTGGAAAGCGTCAAGAAAAAGTGCCACTATAAATGAAAGACTTTTAAAGGGATCATAGTTCACTCAAATATAAAAATTCTGTCTTTATTTACACACTGAAATAAAAGGAAGAATGTTAGGGACTAAAAGTCTTATTCACTTCCATTGCATCTTTTATTCCACACAATGAAAGTGAAAGGTGACTGAGGCTGTCAGTCCTTAACATTCAGCCTAATGTATACTTTTCTGTTCCATGGAAGAAAGTTAAGAAAACATTTGAAACAAAATGAGAGTCAGTTAATTAAGACTTTTCATTTTCATTTATGGGTAAACTATCCCTTTAAAGAGACAGAGGGGGAAGAGAGGAAGAGAGAGAGAGAGAGTGTGTTCTCCGGTTACAAGTGAGTGTTAAAATAATCAGCTGTTTGTCAGACAACAGCTTATGCAGACAGATGTGAGAATTTGGCTTAGAGTTTTCAGTAACTCTCACGCTGTGTGTTTGTGCGTGTCTCTGCCAACAGTATCGACGTCATTCAGTGGATTTCAGTCACTGCAGTCAGACTAAACACACACACACACACACACACACACACACATACACACACACTTAGACTCTTTAAGTCAGCGTGGAACTGCTTTAAACTGTGTCAAAATAAACTTCTGCAGCTCCGAATTCTTCAAAAGGCTCTTAAAATTGCATGATGGGATACACAATGGGACTGTTTGTGTGTGTGTGTGTGAGAATCGATGGAGATGTGATGAAAAATGGACATGCATACATAATATTTTTAACATAATATTTGAAGTGTTTGTGTGATTCCATGGCTAAAAATACAAATCATATATTTAGCATCAAATAAATGAGCATGCTGGGGGTCAGGGGAGCTACTTTAAGGGGCCGGCCTACAGTGGCAGAGGAAGTGATGTAATAGCACCATTATATCAGATGATGACAGAATTGAATTATAGGTGAAACATTAAAAAAATAAAAAATTTTTTTAAAGTGTCAGAACAACTATAAAGAAGAGAGATTAGAGGATTGAAAGAACAAAGACATGCAGTAAAACAGAGAAAAATACAAGAGATAGAGAGACAGAGGGAGGGAAGAGAATGAGAAAAAAAGACAGTTAATATAAAGTTTCCAAAGCAACTATAGAAATAGTACAGAGTGTGAAAAATGTGTGCCTAAAATTGTGTTCTTGTATTAGATTGCATGTGTTTGCAGTCACAGCTGTGTGAAAGCGAGAGATATGGCAGAACAGTCCGTCACTTAACAAGAGAAAGCTTTCCCATTCTGCCACTATTACAGCTCTCACAAATATGAGTGTAAGAGAGAGAGAGATGTGTGTGTGTGTGTGTGTGTGTGTGTGTGTGTAATGGAAGGGTCTCAACTTTGGGTTTTGTTGTGAATATGTGATGTGGTTGAAGTGTTATTTTCTAACCGGGCATGATGCTACAACTTTAGAGCAGCAAGAAATGTTTCTGTCCTCACTATGGGTGGAAATGCATTGTGAAGTGACAACTTCACAGCCGGTCAGAATAGATACATAATATACAATGTACCGATGAGATTTTACAAACATAGTCTTATGACAACTTGTAATCATTCATACGAGACTGCGAAATCGTAACATATCATACAACATGACTTGTACGAAATGGTTAGACTTTTATTCCCATAGAGTCCAGTCAATCAACAAACTGAATTTAAAATCGAGACAAAACAGGTATGACATTTTAGCTTGCCTCCTATATCCAAGTCACTGAGAACATTTGGTTACTCATTCCATTTTTATTTATGCAATACAAATGACCGATGTATGTCAATAACCTGTAATATGCTACCCTTATTAAGTTCTGAACTCCAATGTTTTCTTTCTTCCGTGGTACCCAAAATGTATTTTTCTATTAAAATCATCGTCAGGTTTAGAGTATGGGTAAGGGGTTACACTTTATGCTTAGGTTTAGGTAAGTCATCGTAATAACATCGTTCGTTGGTTCATTTATTTTTCTCTATGGGAATTTTTGAACGAGCCAACTCTCATGATTTCTTATGATTTTGCCATCTTGTACTAACTATTATGACTCGTCATCGTGACGACAGCCCTGATTCTAAGGCCCGCAGTCCTTTCCGAAAATTTGCGTTTAATGTGTTCCTATGTCTCAACTGGTAGAACATGGCACTAGCGACACCAAGGTCTTGGGTTTGATTCCAGGGGGACACACATAGTGATAATATGTATACCTTGAACACACTGTAAGTTGTTTGACAAATGAGTAAATGTAAATGTGAATGGACTCATGCCGAGATTAAAATGAAAAAGACTTCTCCTGTCCTCCTGCTTTGAGGATTCATATGTCACTCCTCTCCTACAAAACTCTCCACCACCCCTCTTTTCATGCCCTTCTCTCTTATTTGAGAGTGATTTTGCGCACTAGTTGAGAGAAAAATGGGACGAGGCTCGTTTTAGTTTGTGTTTCCTCCCTCTCCTGTTTAGTGAGTTCTAGCTCAATGGTCATTAGCACCTTGCCCTGACTGCACATCCCCGCTGCCTCCTCCGGGGCTTGGGCCTGGGTGGAGGCAGCCCCACCCTGGAGCTCTAGCTCTCTGCTTCTCAACCCCTATTTCTTCTCCCTGCGAGACTCTTGTTTCTTCTTCTCCGATACCACCACCTTCTGCTTGGCCGGATCTGTCAGAACCGAAGCCTGGAAAGAGAGAGGGAGCGTGGAGAGGGGAGGAGTGAGTCACTACGGGAGGAAAGATAGAGAGAGAGAAATAAAGATATAGAGGGAGAGAAAAAAGAGAGAAAAGGAAAAGAAAGAAAAAGGAAGGGTTTGTAGTTAGACTGGGATGGTCAGATGAGTGTAACAGATATGGAGAGTCAGAATAAGGGAGGTAGTTTCATTATAGAAAAGAAAAAGTTGGAAAAAAAAGATTGAAGTTGTAAACGAGTGGTTAGAAGGTAACCAGGGGAACTCTCCGTTTCTGGAAGGGAGGACAAAACAGGAAGTGGCCAGTTAGGGAGTGACAGCGTGACATCACAGCACCTGAATAAAAGAACTGACATACAGCTGAACTTCACCCTTGGGTCGCTGAAACATGTTTGATTATCTTTTAGCTTTCTTCAGTGAGGATCAGCTTCCTTGTTCTGTCAGGTGAAAGGTGCTTTACATGTAACTGAAAAACAGGTGGAGTGTGTAATTTTTTGTATGAAATATGGCCTAGTTTTCTCTTTATATCAAAATGGGATAGGAGAAAATAAGTAAGCCTTTCGTAGGTTGATTTCCCCAAAGAGTGGGGGAAACAGTGCTTTGTTTATACTATGGCTGAGGTATACTTTTTTCCGTGCATCGTTCTGTCTCGCACACGGTCGAGCTCTCAGCCGTTCAAAGTAGGGCTGGGTAAAAATATTGATTTTCCAATTAATCGCAATCTTCATTTGAACGATCACGATTTTGATTCTTAAAATTCTAAGATAGATCTTTTACTCTATGCGCAACTCTCTACAAGTGAGTAAATCACTTGCATATGTGTTCAAATTGTGACTAAAAATGTTTATGATTAGCCACTGGCTGAATAATTTCAGATTTTACTCGCAAGTTATTGAGTAGTATAGTGGCGAAGAAGTTCAGCACTGAGATCCTTTCACGTAATATATATATATATATATATATATATATACACTGGTGGCCAAAAGTTTGGAATAATGTACAGATTTTGCTCTTATGGAAAGAAATTGGTACTTTTATTCACCAACGTGGCATTCAACTGATCACAATTTATAGTCATATATATATATATATATATATATATTAGTTCTGTCAGTCGATTAAAATCTTTAATCCTAATTTATCGCATAATCTTTTGTAGATCGCACATTTTGAAAGTGATGAAATTTGAAATTATACTGTATATACTTCCTTTCCTGTCAAAATACATTTATTTCCATCTTAGGAGAGAAAACAAAACAATATGTAACAATATAATGATTTATTAACATTTTCTAAACAATGCCTTCCAATGTATAAAGATGGAACTGCCCTAAAATAGCACCAAATTAAGTAACATTAAATGTTTCCCAAAGTCTAAGAGGGAGTTTGACTAATTGAAAGAACTAATTTCCCTATTGGTTGCATATTCATTGCAATGGGCATTAAATCCCTTAAACTCTCATCCTCCACAGTACTAATCTGCTGGTAGACTGTGGCTATCCACTTTCCTACAGCAATCCTGAAGCCTCATGATTTGCGTTAGGGTGTCAACGCCAGCGTCGAGCACCGCTTTGAACTGCACATGAAAAGTGCTTGCAGATAAAAATGTCAAATTCTGCATTTTGGTGGTAGTAAAGACTTGCCGTGCTTCTGTAATTATTAAAATGTGCCTTACAGAGCCTGAAAAATACTTGATTATATCACAAGTCCCATCTGGGCTTGTTTTGTACATAAAATAGCGTTAAGAGGTCCTTTCTCCATCTTTTTATCACTGACACGGAAGCACTGTTGCGTGTGTGTGTTGTAAAGTACGCGTCAATGTAATGACTCCAGGTGGACACATTACAAAGGTTCCTCCATTCCACCCAGTGTTTATGCTGTATTAACAGTAAATGCGTTAATCGCAATTAAGAAAAATTAATACATTAAACTTTAATTAATCGCACGTTAACCCATTAATTCTGACAGCTCAAATATATCTATACGCAATTTTAAGACATCAAATTTATTGATGGAATACATGAAATTTGTACATTGTTAAAAAGCTAAAATGTGACCATGATGAAAACTAATTAGCAAATACAAATTTTCAAATTTATATTCTCATAATGTACCTAGTTAGATGGTCCCTTGCATAATCAACAACATTAACTGAGAGATATTTCTTTTATATGTAAGCAAAATGCACATTATATTTGAAATATACTGTACCCAAATGAATCAGAATGTAATAGGAATCGGAATCGAATCAAAACGAATAGAGAGCTTGTGAAACGGCCTTGAATTGAATCGGGAAATCTGTTTCAATACCCAGCCCTATTTTAAAGTATACTCTTTTGACAGCGAGCCACTATGGAATGCAGTCGACGCATACGCACTAAACTACTTTGTGACAGTCAACGGCAGGCGCATGCACTGACGTCACATACAGACACGTCTAGAAAAACTGTGCTGTATACGGTCTCCGTGTGATAATGAAATTTGCATTTAGCGGTCAACATGTCATCTGGCTCAACCAATGGCATGAGTTTGGGAAACCTGTCCGAAAACCTGTCTGTATATTTGCAATTCTGTTTGGTGCCACTAGTGGCGTAGAAATTACACACTTCATCTTTTTAGTTCTATAGTGACGTCTGTGATCAAATCTAGAAATACATTGCAAAAAATAATTTTTGCTGCTTTTGTCATAGAAATGTTGTTTAAACTTTATATAGTGTAAAACAGTGTAATTGTTGCAGAAAGTTTCTGCAGTGTGATTTTATACCATGTGCTTTTACCATTTATCAACCTGCATTCAGTTCACTGAATATAGAGTAACCACTGAACTGGAGGGTGGACCGGGTTTACACTGACAGAACCAAGAAATAGAGAAATGAAAGAGAGAGAATGAAGTTGACAGGAGATACACAAAAAGGAGTACAAACAGAGGTACTGTATGTAAATAGAAACAGATTACAGAAACAAAGAATGAACAAACTCTTTAAAGACAGAAATAACGCAAACAAAACAGGATTGGAATTCTGGTAATTTGATCCTATAAGAGATGAGATGTGTGAGGAAGAAAGTGGTTTGACTGTACTTGATAGTGTTTGTCATGAACTAATACAATGATTAAAGCTGATCCCTGATTAAATGTGAAAGCATCGTACTGTTCACCTGCAGAGAGAAGAGAGGATGGCAGCAAAAGGATAGAGAAAGACAGCTAGAGAAGAAAAATAAATGATTGTACAAAAGTGGGATAATGGCATGGAAAAGCACGCACAGAAGAAAAAAGCATTGAGAGAGAGAAAGGGAAAGTAAGTCAGTATATGAATGCGTGGCATGTTAGCACAGAAAGAGATGTATGAGCTCCATTTGAGTGCTCATGGTTTTGAAGACACGGTGTGGCTACACAGGTGCAACTGAATACATAAATGGCCCTGTCCCAACAAATGGCACCATCGATGTGCACTTGCTGTCATTTGACTTTCGCTTGCGTTTGTCCATGAAGAACCACAAGAGTGCCCCCTATGTCGCCCTTTTGAGAAGCCTACACTGGTGCATATTTCACAATTTTTATTTTTATTTTTATTTATTAAGTGGCACCAAAGTATGGATTCCAAGTGGACTGCAAAGACTGAGGGTGCTCTTTGGGATAGAGAGCATCCAGAGTCTTAACATAGATAAAACTTAGACACTTGCAGATACGTACTGAATTTCAAACATATTGTCACTGCTAATTAAAGCAGCCCAAAAATGATAATTATTTCATCATTAGCCTCATGCCATCCCGGATGTTTATGTCTTTCTTTATTCTGCTGGACACAAACGAAGATTTTTAGAAGAATATCTCAGCTCTGTAGGTCCATAAAATGCAAGTGAAGGGTGGCCAGAACTTTAAAAGTATAAATAGCACATATAGGCAGCATAAAAGTAATACATACAACTCCAGTGGTTAAATCCATATCTTCAGAAGCAATTTGATAGGTGTGGGTGAGAAACATATCAATATTAAAGTCCTTTTTTACTATAAATTCTCCTCCCTGCCCAGTAGGTGGCGATATGAATGTAGAATGTGAATCACCAAAAACAAAATTAAATCCCTTTAATTACAGTTACATGGTTAATAGGGCAAATGTCACATCACGCAATTAATATTTATGAGCACAGATCAATATTTAAGTCTTTTTTACTATAAATTCTCCTCCCTGCCCAGTAGGTGGTGGTATGCACAAAGAATGTGAATCAACAAAAACAAAAGAAGAAGAATGTGAATGTGAAAGTGAAAGATTTATGGTAAAAAAAAAAAAAAAAACTAAAATATTGATCTTTTTCTCACCCACACCTTTCATTTACAGCAGCTTCTGAAGATATGGGTTTAACCACTGGTGTCATGTGAATTACTTTTATGCTGCCTATATATAATTTTTGGAACTCCAAAGTTCTGGCCACCATTCACTTGCATTGTATGGACCTACAGAGCTTAGATTATTTTCTATAATTTTTTTTTGTGTTCAGCAGAAGAAAGAAAGTCATACACATCTGGGATGGCATGAGGCTGAGTAAATGATGAGAGAATTTTCATTTTTGGGTGAACTATCCCTTTAAGCTTTAGAAACAGTGTGTGACTGGCATGCAAACAGGAGCCAAAACGCTGAGGTAGAAGTAGAGCTTTACCCTTACCTACAGTCTGCTTTGCCAAAAAAAGTCATGTTTCGCAAACACTACCAGGTCTTCAGGCTTTTTTATTCCACAAACATATCACTGTGTCCCCATTATTGTTTTGTTGTGTAATGCCTGTGAGCACTTTAAAATACTTACCAAAATAGCAGCCATTGGTTTTGGTTATGTTTTAAGGGACTCTAATGTTTGCAGTCAAATTTTGGAGGTAAACTCATCTCATAACTCATAAATTTGTCTAAACTTTTTTCTAAAGTGACTTCTACATCTAACTTGCCCTAACGTCTGTTTTGTTAAAACTGCTGTAAGTAATGTTAGCTGTCTTGCTAACTCCAGACATACTCAGCCACTGAATTTTGCTGTGTTCTGTACAAAGTCTGATGTGGTATATTCCTTCTCGATATCTCCAACTTTTAACCAAAAAGGCATTGCCTGACACTCAGAAGTGGATGTAAAAAAAAAAAAAAAAAATGGCTACCCTTTGCTTTATAGGTGATGGATTGTCAACTAACTGCACAGGATAAACGATGCTATGCAGTGCAAGCATTTGTTTTGAAGGTGTACGATTATCAACAAGCTGATCATTTATCGTGTTTTACAGGCCTGTCTCTGACATTTTTTTTAAACTTTGGCTCATTGATGCTTTTTATTTGCATAAACGTGAATGATTATCATTAACTGTGTACATCTCCCTTAACGTGCCGACATGTTTGCATGTTATCATACACCCGCATTTTGGTGAAATTAGAGAGAGCTCTAGATTTCTGTTTGAGATTTCGTGTTCTTTTCCAAGTAAAAAATTTCACATTTTCAGAATATAATGTATTGCAATTAGGATTTCTCAGGACAATGATATCTTCCAGGTAGTAGGGACTTTTTTGTTGGTTATTAAAAAAAAATAGCTTACAGCAGCTTCTAATCACAGAAAAAGGAGGAAGGAGAGCAGTGGAGGACAGGAGATCTTAAACACAGCAAAGTGAGAGAGACTTGCAAGCATGTAGTGTGCTTGTGTGTGTGCATCTGTTTGTTTGGGAGAGAGTAGGTGAGCACTTGCCTGTTTTTGCGGTGAGCCTTCTTTTCCTTTGCCTTTCCTGCCATGTTTGCTAAGAAAAAAAAAAAGAAAAAAAATGCATGAACAATGTGGCCCTCTGGTGGCTCTCAGCCCACAGTTTGTTTACTGACCACCTGAGGCATATCGCACACAACAAATGGCAAGTGCTGGCTGAAATCACCAGTTACAATCTGATTAGTGGGTATTACACAACTTCCAGGAGTAAAGGCACACAGGTTTTTGATCAGTCTGTCTGCTTACAAAGTTGCTTTTCAAGTTCTGGTGAGGATTTGGGCTGTGTCTTGGTTAGAGTGTGTGTGTGTGTGTATAGGAGTGTGTGTGTCAAAGCCGGGCAGAGGGTCGGGTCGGGCTTGAGGGAGTAGGTGCTCCCAGACTGACCTCATGCTCAAGCTGAACACTCGTCTGGCCACCAGGAAACGCATCAGATAGTAAATTGCCACAATGAGGATCAGCAGTCCCAACACTACGCCAATAATCGCTCCTGTTATCACACCAGCTTGAACAGGAACTGAGAGAGAAAGAGAACATGTGGAAGTGTTGAGATCTCCAGATTAAAAAAACAGTTTATTCAAAATGAAAATGTTGTCATTTCCTCACCATTGTGTCATTAGAAACTGCACACAAAATGGCAAATTGCTGAAGAATCTTGCTATACAACAATATTTTATAGTGACTATGACTGTCCAAAAAAAAAGTCCATACGACTCGTGAGCTATATTCCAAATCTTCTGAAGCCATACAATGGTTTTGTGTCATAAACAGACTGAGGGCTCTATTTTTGTAAGCGCAGGAAGTGCAGCGCTATGCGCTACGACCGTGTGCTACGTCTTGTCCAATTTTCGTGAGAGCGCTAATTAGAATAGCAATTTTCATGAGAGCGCTAATCAGAAGAGCAATTTTCGTGCCAGCACATGGCGCAAGTGGGTGTGGGTGGGAGTGTTTTGTGTTAAACTATCTGTAGGTCATGGTTTATTTTTCAAGTATTATTATGTTTATATTTACAATTGCATTTATGATCTAATTTGTATTGGTATTTTTCCACCTGTTGTCAGAGTGATTTTTAAGTCACTGCAAAAGAGGCCAGTGGAGTTGGAAAGAGTAAAATGTTTAGATTTGGTATGATTTTTTTGACCAGTTTGTTATTTTGATTATATTTTTGTTTCGTTTGAAGTGTAATTTGAATTTAGAAATATTTTTGGTTTAATTTTTTTGTGTTTCAATAAATGAATTAAATTTATCAAAATCAAAACCGACCGATAGAAGTGAAGTGCGCGCCGATACAATCACTATTAATACTAGCCATGATTTGTGTCAGTAGATGAAAATGGTTAATAATACATATATTCTCTAATCCAAATCCTGACGAGAAACACATTTTCCATTGGTAGCATGTCCCATTTAACAAGGACGCAGTTAATGCACAAAATAATGTAAGTCCATTTATATCTATTCTTCTAATTCATTGCATACAGTCCATTTGCACTACCAACTTCTGATGAATGTCCTTTCTTTGTTTATATTGCTGGTGCTTGAGGAAATGTATATACAATAGGACGCAGATGGTCCAGAGAAGAACCTCTGATTGGCCAAACCCACTTGCGCCTAGACTTAATGCATGCTTGCACGAAAATACCAAAACTTCATGGCCATGCCCACTGACTTTGTGCTTATGACTTATGGCATAGTGCTGCGCTTAGCACTAGCACTCTTAAAATAGGGCCCTTAAATTTAGTCATTATTCACAGATATTCTTGTTTTCTCCTGAAGCTCACAACAACAGCATTTAGGTATGGAACATAATTTTAATTTTTGGGTGAATTATCACTTTAAAGACCTGCTCTTGCACAGTCTTACTGAACTGTATTGGGTGCATTGTGTTCTTCTTTTAAAGTAACTGTATTATATGGTGTGAGTTTATACAGCTATATTACTGAAAAAAGTTCCAGAGCACATCAATCAATGTCCACCTAGAAATGTTCTCCTTTTTTCTTCAGAACAAGCCAGTATAACCCACAAATACCACATTGAGAAGTTAAAGCTACTGTTTTAACAGAAAAAGGAAACATTAATATAAATGTACTACAAAACCACCTGTACAAAAAAGCATTTACTTGATGAATAAGGCACCATGTGAGGCTATTTTTCACCAAAATTGTGTTCTCAGAAAAAAGTTATGACCACACAAGAAAACCAATATGGTCCCTGCTTTGCCGTTATTTTGTACTTCCATTAGTGGCAAACTTTCATCTTCCAGCATATGATCTCCCGGATTTCGTATGCCACCTTGGAATAAGATGGGCCTAAAGGCAAAAAGCAGGTCTTGATAGTTATGCAGCGAACTGTAGTGCGAGGAGAAAGCAAAAAAAGTCAACAGCTCTCTTTCTACTGTGCTTTCTCTGCAAAGTAGCTGTTGTGGGAGTTAAACATCTCCCACAGAACAGTTCTCATTTTATATTGTTTTTTTCTTAAAGACAAAATGCTCATAATGATCTATTACCCTTCTCAAACACCAGCAGACGAACACTGGAGGGGCGACCCACTATGTCGGGTGGGTTCTTGGCATCACAGGTGAAGGTTCCATTGTCAATGAAGTCCAGGTTCCGGATCAGAATCGAACCGTCACGGCGAGCAGGGTTGCCCACAAACTCCAGGCGGTCCTTGAAGGGGCCTTTATTATCCACATAAGGGACTCCACCTGTGTAGTGGAAAATCTAAACATCCGCAGAAAGCATATGATAATGTAATTGTCACATACCTAATCATAGTAATTAATTATAATGCACTGATTATAATAAAGGAGGCAGACAGATCAGTCTCCACAAGCAATAAATTGGTAAATTGTTCTCAGTCATGCAGCTGAAAAGCCACACTGTTCCATTGTGATCACGTTGTACCAAAAATGTGTAACAACATTTTGAGCTCTGTATCTTTTCAGTCTTAGCAGCTCACTGTATTGTTATTTCCCTGAATTCCCAGTATGATCAACCATCCACAAACCAACACATCCATAGTCTCTACGGGCTGGCAAAATTACAAACTTGCACAGCAAATAGCTACCGGCTTTCCAATTCGGTAAGCAGAAGTACACCCACAAGGCACTTATATTTCTATTTCACATAGCCTTGGTTCGTTAATTTGAGAGGATGTTAATTATCGCCACAAGCCATATAGACACATGGGTATTATTCCCAAGGGGTCGGCATGTTTTTGTACAGATATCAGAGTTGCGCACACCTTTTTATAGGTTTGGTGAAATGCAATCAAACTGTGTAATTTATTTTATTTTTGAGTTGGCAGTTCTAATATAAACACTGTGAGGCTGCATGCTGTAATTACTAATTAAATAATTCTGAAAAACATAGTTTTTCCTCAAACAAGCATTGCGTTTTTGAATATTTTGGGATATTTTGGAATGTAGAACTAATGCATCCAATCCTATAATTTTATGTGACGTCAATTTGATGATCAAAATGTGGACTTTACGTATGTAATTAAATGCTTAATTTATGAAAAAAAAAAAATAAAATACATCCATTGTAATATACTGGAAACAATATTTCCTTGTTTGCAATTAAGTTGTGTGTCCATATTTTGGGTCGGCTAATTTGTGAATGAAACGCTCTTTTGAGATCTTTTCAAAGAATCAAGTCAGACAAGCAAAACCATCTGAATCAGTTCAACACCTGTATATGTAACAATTTTGTACTGCAGCAAAATACATTTTTCAAACCAAAAGTGTATCAAAACACTAACAAAAACATTTGTGTCTCTGTTTGTGTGTGTGTGCTCACTTAGCTATACTTTGGGGGCAAATTTGTACCCTGAAGTGAGCTAAATCGGACAAAACGTCCCTTTGGGGATATTTTGGGACGTCCTCATTTGGAAAAATGATCCATTTAAATTAATTAAATTTAAAATTCTAATAATGCAAAAAAGTTTTCTTTTAGGGTTAGGTTTAGGGTAGTTTATAGAAATTATAGTTAACAATATATAAAAACAATGAAAAGTCTATGGTTTGTCCCCTAAAGATAGCTGAACAAACATGTGTGTGTGTGTGTGTGTGTGTGTGTAAATGTGTACATGTTTATACTACACTGTGGTGACCAAATGTCCCCACAAAGATTGTAAAATCTGAGATCGCCTACCTTGTGGGTCCCAGCCAGTGGTCCCCATGAGGGAAATGGCTTATTAAACAATGTTTTTTTGTGTGTTTTTTTTTTTAATGTAAAAATGCAAAAAGGTTTCTGTGAGGGTTAGGTTTAGGGGTAGGGTTTGGGGATAGAAATTACCATTAGATCTGTATAAAATCCATAAAATGTATGGAAGTCTATGGAGAGTCCCCACAATTATATAAAAAGAAGTTTAAGGTGTGTGTGTGTGTGTGTGTGTGTGTGTGTGTGTGTGTGTGTGTGTGTGTGTGTTTCAACGCACTGCAATGCTGTCTCTAGCCCCATCTGCACGGTAGTTCCATGAGAAGGTCACGTCTGGAGAAGTCCAATGCCAGGAGAAGAAAGAGCAGGAAAGTCTGACATCTGTGCCCACCAGAGCATGTCTCTCCCAGCTCGTGTACACAACTATAGCTGCGGTCTGAGAGACTGAAACACACAAACAAACAGGATGATGAGTATTACTGTGACACACACTTGAAATTTTAAAAAGGAATAAAACTGTATTGGTAGAGACTTTTGAACGTGAAGATAAGTAACAAAATATTAGCACGTGAAAAAAAAAAAACTCAAGTCTGCAGAATTGCACAACATGCCTTTATACTGTAATTTTTAATACAATTATAGGTGTGGAGTGTTTGCAGTGTGCAAACAAGTGTCTAATAAAGGTTTCATCAAATCAACAGTGAAAAGTGGTATAATAGTGATATAACAGTAAATAGAACAAAATGTGTTTCCACATGACTTAATAAGTGCCTAATTAAAATCTGAATTTATTATAATAGTAAAAGTAGCAATTGGAGTATTTTGAGAACACATTAGAAACGAAGTTCAAATGCAGGGAATCCCACGTTATAAAAATGAACCTTGACACAGATCAGAAAAGAAACTCGATGCATGAATTGTTATTTCTAAAAAGTTTATTCTAATTAACTTTTGGAAAAGATAAATAAATAAATAAATAAATAAAGATATATAGGCCTAAACAAAACACATTATGAATGAACTCTGACAGTGAGTTAGGTTAGTTGAGACACTTTCATAATCTATCTAACACCTCAAACCTGGCCAGTCTTTAACAGGTAAGCATCAGGTGCACACGTTACAGGTGCATCTGAAAGTACAATAATTCTGTAAAATTATATACAAGTTAAAAAGCAGGTAAGTATTTTGGCTACATCTCAGTTTCAAAACTTATATATATATATATATATATATATTATTTAATCTAAAGTGCCATTTTAGTGCAATGGCTGTTGTAACAAAATGGATGAAAAGTTCAAAGGAGAGTTTTGAAATGTATTTACCTATGCCCGTGAGCACCACGGTCGTCAGTGCCAGTACAGACAGCATGATCTCTCTCTGATCTCCCCGCTGGTCAGTATGTGAGGGGCACCGAGAGAGCGAGTGACAGAGAAAAGTGAAGAAATGGAGGGATGACGGGGATGAGACCAGAGGACATCAAGATGACAGTATTACATCCATGACTTTATACCCAACCACGCCCCAAACTTAAGCCCCACCCCCACCACATCTTTATATAGTGCCCGCCCAGCGACTTTTTCGCCTGAGGTGGCTAGTGGGTGTTCCTACTGCTGTTGTTTTAACGTCATTGGTGAACTGCACGTCTGCCCATTTCTCTTGAAAATCCGAGCACAAATTAGGCATTTTGCCAGTGACACTAAAATATCAATTTTCATGTATGTGGTTACAGACAAATCATATAGAACAGTGAAATAGCACACAGAAACTTTTCCTCTGTCTTGTCTGCACTCGACTCCATTATCTCAGAGGTGACGGATGACGTGAGCTCCCCTGACACCCTCTTCACAGGATCTGTGGTCAGATCTTCAAGAGAAATGGCCAGACGTGCAATCCAACAATCATTTATTATATAATTCTTAATTAGTATTTATGTCTTGTTTTCCAGTAAAATATATTTAGGACAAACATCTTTTAAAAGAAAGAGAGCGCGTTTACATGCACGATTTTACACCGATTATGCTTAATAATCTGACAATGTGTGTCAGGTAAACACTTAAAGGAATATTCTGGGTTCAATACAAAGTTGAGCTCAGTCGACAGCTTTTGTGGCATAATGTTGATTACCACAAAAAATTATTTCATCTCATCCGTCCTTTTCTTAAAAAAAAAAAAATCAAAAACGGAGGTTACAGTGAGGCACTTACAATGGAAGTGAATGGGGCCAATTTTTTGGAAGAGTTAAAAAGCAGAAATGTGAAGCTTATAATTTTATAAAAGCATTTACTTTAATTCTTCTGTTAAAACCCATGTATTTTTTTAACTGTAAAGTTGTTTAAATTATCATTTTTACAGTCATTTGAGGATTTTAGGGTTTGTTGACATTACATCGCATTGGCAACAAAGTTGTAAAATTGGCTATAACTTTACACAGAAAAGGTTAGTTAGTGATTTTATCACACTAAAATCATGTTAACACAAATATTGTTTATGCCTTGTGGCTATTCTTTTGAAACAATGAGAATTTTAACATCTAAAAATTGGCCCCATTCACTTCCATTGTAAGTGCCTCACTGGAACCCATATTTTTCCTTTTTATAAAGAAAAGCAGGGGCAAGTCAAAAAGAATATTCAATACAAGTTAAGTTTAATCACTAGCATTTGTGGCATAATTTTGATTAAAATAAAAAATAATTTTGACTCGTTTCTCCTTTTCTTGAAAAATAGGCAAAAATCTGGGTTACAGTGAGGCACTTACAATGGAAGTGAATGGGGCCAATGAGTAAACATTAAAATACTCACTGTTTCAAAAGTGGAGCCACAAGACATAAACAATATGTGTGTTAACATGATTTTAGTGAAATAAAATAGCTTGTTTACCTTTTCTGTGTAAAGTCACAGCCAATTTTACAACTTCATTGCCGTGACGACATAACGCCATAAACACTACAACCCTAAAGCTACCATGAAAATAATGATTTAACCAACTTCACAGCTCAAATAATACACTAGTTTCAACAGAAGAATTAATGTGTGCTTTTATAAGATAATAAGCTTCACATTTCTGCCTTTAAACCCTCAAGAAAATTGCCACATTCACTTCCATTGTAAGTGCATCACTGTTACCTTCATTTTTATTTATTTTTTAAGAAAGGGAGGGATAAATCTAAATTAATTTTTGTGGTAATCAACATAATGCCACAAATGATGTCAATTGAGCTTAACTTGCATTGAAATAGGATATTGTTTTTTGCCCATAACCCTGATTTCATGTTGCATATAAACATCTTTACCGGTTTCTTACCGATGTGCGCAAGTGTTGTGTGCATGTCTGTTTGCGTTTTGCCGTCAAAAGCAAATAATAATCCAGTGATTTCAAGTCTCATCTAAACGTGGTTTTCAGGTTTTTTTTAACTAGCTGGTTTTTTATATTTATCAGTGTATTGCTATGCATGCAAATGCGCTCATTAGATTTGTTTACAGAGAACATATCTTGAATTAAGTTTATTTTCTTACCCCATTAGCATATAATGTTTTCTTCTTATTTTAAACATAAACACCAGCAAATTTAGCTAGATTAATGTTTAAAACATGCTAAAACTATTTGTCAATGGGATAAGAAAAATAAACTCTCTGCAATTTTGCTCAAGTAAATTTATCTTGTTTTAAGGATGATGAGATAATTTTACAAAACAAGACAAAAATACAGATTGAGAGAATTATTCTTTGCAGAGTATTTGGAGAGTGTATGTGTATCTGTGGTTTAGTACTCTGATAGGCCTAGATAAAAAGATCTTTTCTCCTCATCCTGTCACGGTTGAGTGCTGCTCGTCTGTAATCCTTTCTCTCTTATGCTGATGATGCAGCCCTATAAACAAAAACATACCCAGAGATGCTGCGGGTCTGAAATCACAATGAGCCACAGGTCTTTTCCATCTCACCTATCTTGACCCCTTTGCCATCCACCTGTCACTCACATTCATCATAACAGGAAAGATAATGCAGTAAAAGGTGGAGTGTGTAATTTCTGCGACACTAGTGCCACCAAACCAAATTGCATAAATAATTGTTTTCAAACAGCTTTTCTGAAAACTCCCCCTGTCTTCAGTAAGTCAGAAAAAATATACTTCCACCCCAAACTCACAGCATTGGTTGAGCCAATGTTGCTGTGTCAGGCTGGTTGGGATGCCCAAACAAACAGAGAAATGTTTTGAAATCGCCACAGAATTACAGTGTTTACACTTTTCAGGGGAATTAACCTACAAATGTTTTAGTTATAGTTGTTTGTGCATATTAAGCTGGGATGCGAGAAATTTTTTAATATCGAAAAATGTCACACTTAACCAAAACCCCATGAAATCACTTGACAAGCAGTTTCCTTTCCTATGTTAATGTATCTTGAAACAGGAGATTTGTCCAGATTGAAGGTCCCCCCTTTTTTAATGGCCAATCGTCTTTAGTTACGAAACAGCAATGAACCATGATTTGCTACTTCTTAGTTGGTAGCAGATGGAATTATAGGGCAGGGACATCCTCTTTATATTAGCATCAGTTTTCCATACAATGAAGTGTTGTCGTCAAAAAAGTGAATGGTGACTAAGGCTAACATTCTGGCTAAAATATATAAAGTCAGATGAGTTTGGAGCAACATGAAAGTGAGTAAATGATGACAGAATTTACATTTTAATTGAACTATCCCTTTATCAAGAAAAAGGTGTCATTAACGCATGATGTTGACAATATCATTTGAAAAAGACAGAGGGACGAGAGAAAAACAGTGGAACTTTGACATCTCCTGACCCTATTTCTCTTCTCACTGCATGTTTAAGAGATGAGACAAAGACATGTCTTTCTCCATCCCTCTCTTTTTCCATCTCTCCAGATTTCTCTTCTCTGACGTCTTCCAGACACAACAATACAGAGAGAGAGAGAGAGAGAGAGAGAGACATGGGGTGAGCAGGCATGTCTAATTTAGAGGTTCTTTCTTTCTTTTCCTCCATCGCTTTGTCTATAGACAAAAGTTTGCATTCTTTCCTCCTCCAGTCTCACACCCACCCCATTCCAGTAAAACAGACAGAGCATTTTCAAGAGGGAGATATAAATACTGTACATGAGTTGAAATGAGGACACTTGCATGGACTTGAGCAAGGATGAATGGAAGTAGCCAGGAAAATCATTAGATATAATAAGAGTGATAAATAGACAAGTTTGAAGGAGAATATGGCATCTGTTGATTGTGAAAAACATGCAGATCACCCTGCTAAAATGTGTTTTGGACAATGGATGTTGGTGTGTTGGTCCCAGGACCACTATAGGCTGCTTGACCATAGATTTCTGGCCTGCCCAACTAGCAAGACCACATTAGTTGACCAGCTATACTACTGATTCAAGATCCTGCAGATTCACTTGGTTAATCAGCATTGATTTGCTACTGAACACTATAGCTTTGCTAGTTCACCACCTAGCCCAGCCTGGGATTTATGCTTGTCCAAGCTGTTCTATCTTTGATCAGGGCCAGAGTATCCATGTATTGTATTTTAAAGTAATAATTATAATAAATAAATCAATCAATTTTTGCATCTACACATTGTGTATTTACCATTGCAGTGGTCCAGATTGATCATCCTGAGTAAGGCTACAGATGAGAATTATACTGCTGTTCACTGAGGTCAAGATCTGGTGCCTTAGATTGATTCAGTGGTCACAGCTGCACTTACGTATCTAATGTTATTTCAAGTGCAGTTACAAACTCTCTGCAACTACAAGGCCCCATTTCTTATTTCACAATTATAAAAAGTAGGCTATCACTGTAAAAAATTATTTTGCCTTTTAGTTATCATAATTTAAAATGTAGAGTTAGAATAATACCCTGGATTGATCATGTTGAGATAACTCAATTATCCAAGTTTTTGTTGGCTAAACTTGTGATAAGTTGTTAAACTTAGAAAAACTATTCAGAACTATGCACATCACGCTCACGTATTTGGATTCCTAGCATGCACTGCGGCATAAATAAATTACGCAAATTACATTGTTACTCTCTTAATTTTCATATTTTTACTGTTTGCATCTTTTATTTATGCTGTTGGTTGTTGTGTTTGCTGTCACTTTCAGTTATTATTAATGCAGCAATAATTCAAAGCGCATCTTTTTACTCACTGTGTTTGATTATTGTCACCATCATTGGGATTTGCATGTAAAGTGTTGAGGCCCATGGATGTCTCCTTGACAAATTTAAATTTGATGAATATGATAGAGGGATCAGGCATAGGTCTCTCTGATCATCTACTGGCCATTTACTTACAGTGATAGTTAATTTTACCTCTACAGGTTAATTAAACTTATTTATCTTGATAATCATTGGACTTAAGACTTTAAGTGTTAATAACTCAATCTTTTGAGTACAAAATTTAGACTATGGGAAATACCCATAATGCTTTGTGCTTAAATTATTTAATTATGTTTCCTTGGTTAGAGGGAAGTTATGGGGCATTTATATAGTTGTAATTAAGAATTTATAGAGGTTTTAGCTCTTTTGTAGTATTATTTATGTTGTTTTGTTGCAAATTGTTTTTTCGTGTGATGTCACCATAAGGGTTATCCGTGTCCCATTTGGTCAAGTTAGACCCTGTTGACTCATTCTCTTTGTGCATTTGCAGTTAAAGTGCAGGTATATTTGCATTTATTTGGAGAATTAAGTTTATATAATGACTGACCTAGAATCAGTTATGATCTTTATTTGAGCTGTGCTATTGTTCGATCAAAAATTGAATCAGTTCAATTAAAATTGTTAACAACAATATTTAAATAGCAAATCTGAGTTAAGTCTACTTGCAGCTAGTTAACTTAACCTATATATTTAAGTTCATTCTAAATGAACACCAAGTTAATTTAACTTAATTACTTAAGTTTTGGAGATGCCATTACTCAGTTCAAATGAGGGAATAAGTTTACTCAATCACATGAGTAGAGTCAACTTATTTGGGTTTTCAGTGTATAATAATAATGATAATAGACGTAATTTAATTTCTATATTCAATTTGAATAGAAATAGAATCAAAGAAGTTGATTGAACTAAGAAAGTCAAAATTACTTAAAAAGATTAAGCTCATTTAACAAGTTATATTGATGTAAGTCAGCTTTTATGTTCTGTTTAAACAACTTTCCCTCTTAAGTTGACACAGCTTAACATTTTAAGGCAGCATGAACACTTATTATTTTAAGTTGAAACAACAAGATTTTTTTCACAGTGATGGTGTTATCATCTTTTAAGATATGGGCCTATGGTAATAATATGTGTTTTAGGACACTACCAAGATGGTATGGCCACAGATTCTGACTCTGATTGATATCTTTTCATTCTTTTTTCTTCTCCCTTTAACATGTGCTGCTAAGCAAGCTAACTAACAGACTAGCTACAGCAAAGAAAATAAAACATTTGCTTTCCAAATACATTGAAATTCCAGCAAATAACATAACTTTTCAGCACTTATTAATCTTGGTTAATATTATTTTAAACATACTAATACATTTTTAAAATTGAAATTTGAATATGTTAACATTAGTTAATGCATTATGAACTATCAGGAACTAACAATGTTGCGAACCATGGTATTTTTATAATATAACATTAACAAATATTACTAAATGCTGTAAAAATATATCGTCCAGTTAGCTACTGTACAGTATAACTAATAACTAAGAAAAGCCAGCTAACAAAAAAACAGCAGCTCTAAAATGACATGCCCACTGGTTTCCAAGGTTACAGTTTCTTACTCTCCTTCTTTGTTCAGTTTAGATCTTCAGGGACAGGAAACCGTATGACATATTTCTGTAAATGTGCCAGTTTAGCCATTTTGGCCAATTTGTAGCCCCTAGGCAGGGACAACTAAGAACTGGAAAGATGAGCATACGTGAGACAAGGCAATACAAACAAAGTTACATACACACTGACAGCAACATATTTGGCATGTTTGTTGCATACGGATGGTAATTACAGAGCATGTCCGCATTGCTGACATTGGCTTTGACAGCAGGACCAATCAAAATGCACCATCAGCTGAATCCCAAATGAGAGCTACTGGAATGCACAGCCTTGATTGACAGCTGTAGAATGAATGAAGGGGGAGAAAGACAGGCTGGAGAGAAACCTGTAAAGAGAGAAAATTGAGAAGAGATAAGAGACGAATGTATACAGTATGTGTGTGACGCATAGAGTAAGCAGTAGCAGTGCATACATGAGAGTAAACCGGTGAAGTGGAATTTAAATTATTTGATATCTACTTCGCTGAAAGTACCTTTGCAAATAACTGCAAAAGATGAGAAAATGCCACAAAATGATTTGACTAGAGTCCAGAGAGCTTTGAGGAGAGAGTCTTTATTTTCAACCTACCTTTATTGAAGATTATCACGGTTTCATTACATGGCTCCCTGGAATACTTGATTCTGATTGGTCAGTTGTAGGTTTCTCTGGTAATTGCAGCATTCTCTGGTCAAGTATTTTTATATAATGACCACTATAACTGTATTATTAGCTAATCAATTAATATTGTAAAATTTACAATACTGTCAATTTTGACTTAAAGACTGTAAATGAACAACTTTAAATTATTACAATTGTACTGTAACAATACAAACTGGTGTATATATATATATATATATATATAGAGAGAGAGAGAGAGAGAGAGAGAGAGAGAGAGAGAGAGAGAGAGTAAAATTACACATGTTCTTACTGCTGGGTTACAATAAAATTACAGCAGAAATAATGTACGACCCCAATTCCGAAAAAGTTGGGACAGTATGAAAAATGCTAATAAAAACAAAAAGGAGTGATTCGAAAATTATATTCACCCTTTGCTATATTGAAAGCACTACAACTACACATTATATGATGTTTGTCCTTGTGAATTTCATTGTTTTTTGAAAATGTACAGTAATTTCAAACCAGATGATTGCAACACACTCCAAAAACCTTGGGACAGTTGAGTGTTTACCAATGTGAAACATCACCATTTCTTCTAATAACACTTATTAAGCATTTGGGCACTGAAGACACAAGTTTGTTAAGTTTAGAAAGTGGAATTTTCCCCCATTCATCCATTATGTAGGTCTTTAGCTGCACAATTGTATGGGGTCTTCGTTGCCGTATGGTGTGCTTCATAATGCGCCATACATTCTCAGTTGGAGACAGGTCAGGACTGCAGGCAGGCCAGTCTAGCACCCACATTCTCTGCTTACACAGCCATGCACTTGAAATCTGGGCAGTATGTGGTTTGACGTGGTCCTGCTGAAAAATGCAGAAACGTCCCTGGAAAAGACGGTGCTGGATGGCAGTATATGTTGTTCCAAAATTTGTACATATCTGTCTGCATTCATGGTGTTCTCACAGATGTGCGAGTTACCCATGCCATGGGCACTGACACACCCCTGGCCCATACAGACACTGGCCCTTTTCCTCTTTGGCCTGGATAACACGATGGCTTTGTTTTTCAAATATTTTATGAAATGTGGACTCTTCGGACCAACTAACACAGTTCCACTGGTCTACTTTCCATCTAAGATGAGACTGAGCCCAGAGAATTTGGCAGCGCTTCTGGACAGTGTTGATGTAGGGCTTCTGCTTTGCATAGTAAAGTCTTAACTTGCATCTGTGGATGCAGCGGCAAGTGGTGTTGACTGACAAAGGTTTCGGAGATCACGCGCATTCAGAAATGGTTTTCGTCTTGCCCTTTACGCACCGAGATTTGACCAGATTCCTTGAATCTTTTAAATATATTGTGCACTGTAGAGGGTGAAATGTGTATGTGTATCTGTGGTTTAATATTCCGATAGGCCAACATAAAAATATATTTTCTCCTCATCCTGTTACGGTTGAGTGCTGTTCGTCTGTAATCCTTTCTCTCTTATGCTGATGATTCAGCTCTATAAACAAAAACTTTGGTACAAGAAATTATTATGTATTTTAAAATCATGAAATATACAATATTGGAAATGATACCGGCTAACAGCCAAATGCATGCTCTTAAAATGATTGACTGTATAATTGTTTTATATAGCTGATAATCACAGTCACACAATAAGTGTTGATTAGGTGTTTGACTGGTTTAAAGACTTTAAACCTACTATTTTGTTTTCAAAGAAATGGTTCTTTTGATGTAAATTCTTTAATAAACTTTCAAGACTGGACAACATCTCCTAGGATTCATAGCAGAACACAATAACAGACTGTAATGTACAGAATACAGGAGATTATTGTAAACTGTTACTGTAAAAATTTGTTACAGTGTACATAGCTGAGCTAGTTTCAAGTCTCTTGTCTCGTCGTATCACTCTGAGGTTTCTTTCTTCTTAAATAATAAAATAATTTCAATTAAAACACGCTGAAAAGAAGACAAGCATAGTTGGTGACCACATATGGTGCATTCTGGATGCAAGTGTGCTGGTTTCCCCACTAGGCTTTTAAACTATTTTAACCAGCAAGAATTCTTTGGTCAACCAGCTTCAGAATCTTAAAAGGCCATTCTGGTTGACCAGCTTCATTTAAAGGTGTCATGACATGCCTTTTTTTTAAATTATTTTAATATGTTCCTTGAGGTTCACTTATAAAACTGTATTAGTAAAGTTGTTTTGGCTTCGCTATATGCAACGCATAATTAAATTAAATTTAAGTTCAGAAGACTCTGTGTTGTCAGTAAAGAGTTAAACATTTGACGTATGGAGTCATGTGACAAAACAACATGGCGCCGATCACAGCGGAGTTTGTCTTTGGGAGAAATGCAGATATACAAAACTATATCTGGTTAAAAAAAATAAAATAAAAAAACCTTATTAAGTTTTTACATTGAAATCTGTTTGAGTTAAAAGATTAGAGTCTTAAATTTGAATGATTTATCACGAAATGCCACGCTGCAAAAAGAATGTAAACTAATGTGTACAATAGCACAAGGTTTTCATTAGAAATCCTATAATTACTGTGAATTTTCTCATTGAGAAATTGTTTTGCTTTCAGAGGCCTGAATAAGGTGCATTTTGAACTGTTCTGACACCAGTGCAGACAGACAACACACTGGAGGTTAAGTCATTCACTAAACAGAGAGCAAGGTAGCATCCTATTGATTCTTGTGAAGCCAAGTGCATTCAATCCAAACTTCCTATCAAAAGTTCAGTTTCAGGCTGCAGATGTTGTGTGAACATGGTTGGCAGACATGGAGCAATGGTAATCAGTACTTAGATTCAGAATTTATAATGTATCATTTTATTTTAACATGCTTGGCAGTGATTGGAGAATGCTATCCATTACTTGTATTAGAATTAATTATGCTAATTTCTGATTGGTAAAATGCTTCATCACTTGTTTGTTTGACAGTGCAAAGAGAGAACATTGTGATTGTGCTGCCAAAGTAGAAAAAAACACTGTAACATAAAGGTTAAATCAAGTCAAATAATTTTGATTTGTACAGTTTTCTTATTTGTACTTTTCCCAATACAGGTTGTTCCAAAGAAGCTTTACAGCTGTAATCAGCTGTAATGTCTGTAAGTCTCAAAAAACACAAATAACCAACACTCCTTGAAACATAAAAAATTTAATGAAAAAAAAATATTCTATAAATTTCTATAGCTTGGTATTATTTAGAATTTCACGAATTAGTCCCGCTGTCAACGTTTTTTTTTTTTTGTGCATATTTATTAAGTGCTACTAGTTACAAACTAGTTTGCTACCGACACTCATGCACCCCCCCCAAACTAGTTACTAGTTACTAGTTATGTCATTCAAAATGGGAAATGGATAATGCACACAGCAGTCATGCTCAGGTCTCTGGAGGATAGATTTGTAAAAAATGCACATTTTCCACCTCATTAGCCGTGTTTCGACTATCGGGCCAAATGAGGGCGTGCTCGTGTGTGCCAGGGCCAGCTGTGTTCCCACTGTCACTTGCGGGGCTTCATCGTGCCTCCTTGGGGGCTTTCTTGTGGCCAAATCGATTAATACACCCAATTGTCAAAGCAGTGCCCAAAGAAATTACTTTCCATGGTTCGGTGAACTTTCATTGATGGTGTGCTGGGACATCATCCCGCTGTTAGTGGAGAGACTACTCAAGACACCATGGCAGTTCCATGTTAACGCTAACTTATCTTGCTGTTTACATTTGATATAAATTCGATATTCTAGATAACATGAAACCTCAGCTTGAGCTTCCTTCTTGCTTGTAAAATGGGCGGGGTGTGTGATGTTGGCACCGCTGCGGAGTTATTGGCCCGATGGTTGGAATGCAGATCAATTTTGGTCTTGCGGCTCGAGGTCCGAGGATATTGACCCTGGCTGGCCAGTTGATAGCCATAGCTCGCACTGGCTCGATAGTGGTCCTGCTTCTCCTTTAAGATTTGAAAGTAAACGCCCACTCTTCTGATTGGCTTTCTGCTCTTTACTGACCTGCTCTCTCCCCTTGCCATCTCACTGCTCATCACTGCTGTGCGGGGCTACGGAAGTGATAAACAGTAGTTGATGTGTTGTTGTGGAGGTGTTCAGAAGCAAATGTCTTCCACAGTGTGACATCACAAAGTCGAGGAAGTATAGAACAAGTCATTTTGGCAGCCTGGTTTGAACAAATGCCCTTTTTGCAGCGAGGAGAAAGATTAGAGTTCTGAAATTAACAGTATGTTTTTATACACTGATCAGCCACAACATTACACTACTGACAGGTGAAGTGAATAACATTTATTATTACAATGGCACCTGTCAAGTGGTGGGATATATTAGGCAGCAAGTGAACAGTCAGTTCTTGAATTTCATGTGTTGGAAGCAGAAAAAATGGGCAAGCATAAGTATTGAGCAACTCTGAAAAGGGCAAAATTGTGATGGCTAGATGATTGGGTCAGAGCATTTCCAAACCGGCAGGACTTGTGGGGTGTTCCTGGTATGCAGTGGTTAGTACCTAGTATAAGTGGTCCAAGAAAGGACAACCGGTGAACCGGCGACAGAGTCATGGACGCCCAAGGCTCATTGATGCGAGTGGGGATCAAAGGCTAGCCCGTCTTGTCTGATCCCACAGAAGAGCTACTATGGCAGAAATTGCTGAAAAACATAATGCTGGCCATGATAGACAGGTGTCAGAACACACAGTGCATCGCAGCTTGCTGCGTAGCCGCAGACAGATCAGAGTGTTGACTTGGCCTCCAAATTCCCCAGATCTCAATCTGATTGAGCATTTATTGGATGTGCTGGACCAACAAGTCCGATCCATGGAGGCCCCACCTCGCAACTTACAGGACTTAAGGATCTGCTGCTAACTTCTTGGTGCCAGATACCACAGGACACCTTCAGAGGTCTTGTGGAGTCCATGCCTCGACGGGTCAGAGCTGTTTTGGCGGCACAAGGGGGGCCTACACGATATTAGGCAGGTGGTTTTAATGTTGTGGCTGATCAGTGTAGTACAATGACCTCTAATACTGTATGTCAAAAGATAAAGGAACATTTTATTCCTCATGTCATGACCCCTTTAAAGGAATGTTTTGGGTTCAGTTTAAGTTAAGCTCAATCAACAGCATTTATGGCATAATCATTTTCATTACTTTCACAAAAAATACTTCTGACTCACCCCTTGTTTATTTAAAAATAAGCAAAAATTGTGGTTACAGTAAGGCACTTACAAAGGAAGGGATTGGGGTCAGTCCGTAAACATTAAAATACAAATCTTTTCACAAGTATAACCACAAATCGTAAACATTAAACGTGTTAACATGATATTAATGTGATAAAATCGCTTACTAACCAATACCAGGATTACAGGATTTCAATGTCACGACAACATGAATGGGTGTAACTTTACACAATCAAGATTAGTAAGTGAACACTTAAATCATGTTAACATATAATATTTACGTCTTGTGGCTATAATTTTGAAACAGAGTTTATTTTAATGTTTCTTGACTGGCCCCACTCACTTTAACTGGAATTGTCTCACTGTAACTGCAATTTATTGATTTATTGTTTAAAAAGAGGGATGTCAAAATCAATTTTGGTGGTAATCAATATTATGCCACAGATGCTTTCGAATGAGCTTAACTTCTCTCAAATAAATAAGACATAAACCAGCCTGTCCCAGCATGTAAATTCATGCTGGTCTTTTCAGCTGGGAAATCAATATTTCATGTTCAAGTTTTATGAAAAGGTGGTCACACCAAATATTGCTTTAGCTTTTTTTTTTATTTTATTTTTTTTATGTTTACTGAACTTTGTATGACCTTAACTGATAAATGAAAATTATTTATGTCATTATTTGGTGAATTGAAATACATCCTCACTATGCCATATTTGTCACAAGTGCCTAAAACGTTTTCACAGTACTGTATATTAGTGATGAACAGTGTTTTACAGGTATTCATGGACACATACTGTACTAAAATTTAGGAGAGCATTCGGTTAGGCTGCTAATGGAATCACACACACCAGCAGAAGCTAAACAGAGCATGGTATAATAGAGACTATGTCACACACCCATTGTCCTAAAGAAGCTTGAAACAAATGCTGAGCATTTTAGGCAACCAACACTTAATCAAAGTGCTCCACTCAGACCAGAACAGATAGAGATCATAAACAACTGTGTATAAACAAACACTGCTGTGAAAGTAGAAAAGTATTACATTATATCTGATGACATTAGGCCTGTTTGTCACCAAATACGCATACACACCACAGCAAAGGACCCCTTAAAATGGTCTGATATCATCAAACTCAAGGCATGGACTGCCACAACACACACACACTCGCCTAATAGTAACAGAGCTGACATTCAACCGGGTCACGTCGGGACAAAGGAGCGATCTGTCTTTTCTTCCTCCTTCCATTCAACCCTCGGCTCTTGTTCTCACATGGCAGGGATGTCACAGGGAGCACCAAAATAAGGGATGCAGGGAGAGAGAGAGAGAGATGAAGAGATGCAGAGGATGGGCACAAAATCAGAATAAAAGGCATTGTTTGGTAACAAAAGATGAGTTATTGTGTTGCACAACCATGTGCTAGTGTAGGAGTGAAGAATTGGATGGAGAAAGAAATTTTGGGAGCCGTTTCATTTTCTCTCTTTCTCCTGTCAACGGGGGAGGACAAACACGAGTTTTGTTTGACTCACTGCACTCATTCTGTGACCTAAACACTCTCGGGGAGTGTTTTAGGCTGTTTGCTGATAAGTTAGTATAACACACACTGTGGTCCTCTGGGTGTGCAGTGTATTATTGGCTTAGAGAAAACAGTTTCTGGCAGAGAGACCTTTAAATGTTCTCCCACATATTTTGACTCTTACTCATAGGCCAAAGGAATACAAGCGTTAGGAAAGCAGGAGAACAGACACACAGCATCCACATGTCCTTAGAGTTTGCTACCGACACTCATGCACCCCCCCCAGTTCTTCCTCGTGCTCCCTCAAGAAAGTTCTGATGCCCCCCACAACGATGGCAAAATGACCGGCTATCGACTTAAATATGGGTTCCAGTGAGGCACGTACAATGGAAATGAATGGGGCCAATCCATAAACATTCAAATACTCACTGTTGCAAAAGTAGCCTATAGCCAGAAGACGTAAACAATATGTGTGTTAACAGGATTTTAATGTGATAAAATCGCTTACTAACCTTTTCTTTGTAAAGTTATAGCCAATTTTACAACTGCGTTGCCATGACGATGTAATGTCAACAAACCCTAAAATGACTGGAAAAATTACAATTTAAAGAAATTTACAGTTTAAATAATACATGACTTTTAACAGAAGAATTAATAAAAGTGCTTTTATAAAATTATAAGCTTCACATTTCTGCATTTATACCTTCCAAAACTTGGCCCCATTCACTTCCATTGTATGTGCCTTACTGCAACCTCCATTCTTTTTATTTTTTTTTTTAAAGAAAAGGAGGGATGACTATAAATTATTTGTTATGGCAATCAACATTATGCCACAAATGCTGATGATTGAGCTTAACTTGTATTGAAGCTGGAATATTCCTCTAAAGGAATAGTTCACCCATTTGTTCAACCTTCTGTTTTTCCAAACCCGTATGACTTTGTTTCTTGTGTCAAACACAAAAGGAGATGCCAGAATGAAAGACAGACAGCGTCTCACTAGCCGATTTTTCCACTGATATTCAGGTCTTAACTTCATTAACATAATCAAGGGCCAGGCCGAGGGTGATAGAGCACACATTAGGGTCTCTCAGCAGGAGGTGTTTAACACTTGACCGTCGGGACCATAGATATACATATGTAGATGCCTCATTCAGCTGGTTCGGTTACATCAGCTGCGGCGCCATCTTGGAACGGTCAACATGCAGTTGTAGTAGCTGCATAAACTACTTTTGTGTGGAATCAGTGTAATGAATTGACTGACTGGGTGCTAATTTTCAGTATGTTTGCCATGATATTCATTTGTAATGGTCTTTATTTGCAGTTTGCTATGAAAAAAAAAACTGTCAGGAATTTTTATATCATCTAAAATATTGCCCACACACTGAACTTAATTGCTTCAAAGGATCTAGTAGATGTCATCTCTAAGGGTCCTGCCCGCAGGGTACACAATAGTTCAACTGCAAAATGTGCAGCAATATGGAACAAAGCCCATAACTCTACTGTTACTGCTGATGCAGTGGAGTCCACTGCATGAAACTTGACATAAAACTTGACACAATTGTTCCTGGTGTGACTCGGTGAAACTTTGCTGTTTTAAAATATTCTGCTCTTTTAGAATACGCTTGCTGTTCAAAAGATAATATCTTGCACCTCAGTTTTGGAATAGCTGATGGACTATCAGTAAGCAGTAAGGGTTAAAAGTGTTTCAGTGTTTTTAGGTAAAGCTTTGACCTAGGCAAAATCGTTCCTGTTGATTTTATAGTCATTAATTTTCATTCATTTTATGATTGATTTATGTTGATTTTATGATCATTAATGTTCAAAATACCGCTATTGTTTTATGCACTTAAAATTAACCTGATGTCTCAGTGTTTTGAATTATAAACTTTGGCACTGTCATTGCTGTTAGATTTAATGTTTATTTCATTAATATAATGTTTAATGCACTTTTGTTTTTAATAAATGTCACAAGGAGCTCTTTCTATGAGGCAGTGACCAATGAGTGCAGTTCATGTATAAAAGTGTTTTTTTCCCGGAGGACGGTAGCGTTTAGACAAGAAGCTTGCTCTTTGGAGTCAACAAGTATGTTTGTATGACAGACCATTAAAAGAAAAAAAAATTCTGCTACCCAGATCTTTACACAGCATGACAATAAATGCAAAAACTTTTACATATAGTACTTGGGTCGTATATAATTTTTTATAATGAAAACATAAGCTTTATATTGTATACAGCTTTAGATTATAAAAGAAAGTCATACAGGTTTGGAAAAACTAAGGATGACTAATTGATGACAGAATTTGAATTATTTTTGGGCGAACTATTCTTTTAAGATGGGTGGTTCGGAAAGTCAATGGTTCAAACCCTGCAAGAAATGAAATGGAAGGTCAGATTGCACATTCTGGAACGCAGTATGCAGCATATTTGGGCAAATTTAGTAGGCCATACAGGTATTCCACACATAGTACTAGTACTTAATTCTGAAGATAGCCTATGTGTATCAGGAGGACCAGATAGATTCAGTTCTCATATTTGATCGAATACAAATTTGTGTGGTTATAAAAGGGGCCCTGCTTAATGAATCGCAAAAGAGGTCATTTAATTGCACGCTTCAATGCTCTTAAAATCAACTTACATCTGCAATCCAAACTAACCAACTAACTGTTGAATTACTAATCCTGTATTAATTTCACATTACTTAAATTTGTATTAATTCAGTTTAATTCCTTTCTCAAAGACTTTTCACAGATGGGTGAAGCCTCCCGCTGTTACAAACACTCACTATTACAAAACTGTCAAACCAACACTAAAATTCTCTTTAGTTTGAACTCTGACAGAAGCGCAGTATCAAAATCTGCCAGGCTCATTTCAGACACAGAGAGAGAGAGAGAGAGAGAGAGAGAGAGAGAGAGAGAGAGGAAAAGAAAAGGAATTATTTGAAGGAAATGCTGTTGAGGACAAAAGAGAATGATGGAGAAGGAGCTGGATAATTTAATTTTCCATTTTCAGTCACTGACAATAGACCGTTCGCCAATTCATCGCAAACCATCCACCCTAAACACATACTCCTATATGAATATGCACTCACACTTTATCATCGCTGCCTGGACACATTTAAGACTCAAACTGCAATCAGGGTTCCCACTACTTTTGAAGTATTTTCCATCCATTTGTGATTACAGGATAAGGATTTTTTTTATTCATTTACACATACTGTAATAAATATTTTAGAGCTGAGCAAAACAAGAAAAAATATTAACTTCTGTAATTTTTAAGATATTACTGATTTCTATGATTTTCCCAGGCTTGGAATTGCCATTTTAAAATGACTGGATATTTGCAGGACTGTGGGAACCCTGATCCATACACAATGTTATGTTTCTGTGAGCTGGTAAATGTATTTACCATGAACACAACAATGCATACAAAAGGACAAACACACAAAGACATACAAGAGACAAAACATTCACAAACACTTGCACACCATAGGCAGGCAGACAGTTTGTGAAAAGCAAGTGTTTATTTCAGCTCCATCATGTCATTGCTATTTACATTTTAATTTCAATTTTTCATCAAGTCTTAGAATATCACAGCATTAAAATTCAGCATGTTAATATGCAACTAAATATTGAAGAAAAAATAAATTCATGGGAACTCCCACGTCTATGAGAATTAGACAAGCGGACAAAAGGAGCCAATCAGTGTGCAGGAATCAATAGTAGTCCTCCAGATCCGGTTTGTCACCCTGATTTTGAATCTGTTGCTGTTTCTTGTAGAGATCAGCAATCTGAAAGAGAAAGAAAGAGACTGAAGCAGGCGCCAAATCAGTTTTGAACTTTACATTCAAATGAAAGTGAAGCCTGACAAATAAAAGACGCAGAGAACAGAATAGTTCATAATTGTGAAGTACACACTGCTGCTAAATATGGTTGTCACTCCTCTATTAAGTGCTTAAATAAATATTCCGGGTTGAATACAAGTTAAGCTCAATCGAAAGCATTTGTGGCAAAATATTGATTACCACAAAAATTTATTTTGACTCGTAATAATCAACATGATGCCACAAATGCTATTGATTGAGCTTAACTTGTACTGAACCTGAAATATACCTTTATTCTTATTCTATATACACCGAGTATATTAATTTACTGGAGTGACAACCGCATTCTACAAACAAATTACCTCCTGAAAAATTCAGGCATTATAAAACTGATAGTTACGACTAAATTCTGATTGGATGAGCCATATTTAAAGCCGGCAAAGCACACTCTGTATTAAAGGGGCAAGTTCTTTTCAACCGCAAATGGCCAGCAGTTAGGAGAATTATCTATATTACTTGACTGACAGATTATTATTAATAATAAATTGTACTGCTTAATAAACGTTGGTGTCTTTCGTCCATTTTATAAAAGCATTAGGCCACTCATACATGACGACAGAGCGTTCTATTTAAAGCAGCAGCTTCAAGAGCATTAACAAAACTGTTGATTTTTTAAATATACCAAGTTTCCAATTTTTTTTCCTAAGTTAAACTGTTGGCATTTGTATTTCTTGTCTACAGCCAGGAGAAGACAAAACATTTCTGCGGTTATTGTGTTGATCACCACAATTTCAGGAATGACTTCTGTATTGTGTAAAAACAAGCAAGGATAAGTTAGAGGATTCAATTCTATATTAAAATGTGGTTTTCACTCCCAAAACTTTGCAGTACGTTGCCATCGTCTCTGTGAATGTGTGTGCTCTTCCAACCATTGGGTGACAGGAATAAAAGAAAACCGTAATAAATGAACTGTGAAAATGAGGGGGCTAAAGGAGTGTGCAAAGACAGTGTGGCACGTAAAGAGATGGATTTCCTTTAACGGATCCACTCCACTTGCTCCACTAAATTACAATGTCACGACTCTCCGAACTACACCAATGTCATTAGGTTTGACTTTCAAGAGTAAAACTACATTAAAATTTCACTTTTCCTACCACACATGCCATGAAACTACAGGACACACAAATGGTGTCACTTCCTGTATTATCCATACATTATGTATTTATGACATTTTCAAAATAATGTTTGTCCCACTTGGGGTAATTACTGTCGACTCCTACACTGGTGAGTTATTTCTTATGAGCCTGTCCTAGCTGTGCTTAGAGTCGTTTCCTCTGCAACATTTTTCCACTTGTGTGAGTTACTGTGTCTTTCTGTATTTTGTTTGTTACCTGTGAACCTGTGGTGGCATCCTCTGGTTTTTTGTCATCTCTGATCCTAAGGAATCGTGGAAAACGGAGTGAAATCCCTTTCTCTGGATCCACCTGATGGCCAGGGAGAGAATTGCACCATAAGCACCCACACTGAACTATTGCACAATGAACCAAGAACTGATTAACTAAAGATTGCAATGCTACCAACTTAAAAATTGTCAATAATGTTACAGTTGTTCAGCTGTTTTTAAGATAGGGTAGTAACAAGCTAGTTTTCCAATAACAACATGACATGTCTGGCTCAAAACAGTGAAATCAGCAGTCAACAAAATCGCTGATTCAGCCTCATGTTGGAAATGTGTGTGGTGTACTGACCAATCCCATCGCTGCCTTGTAGACCGGTGACAATGAAAGGTCAGCACATTTCACCTCCCACACTTGTACTGCATCCAGCCAGACGTCTGGCTCAGCTGATTGGTCCACACGGTAATATGGGCGTGGTTTAGGTAAAATGTGCTCCTGAGGTGGATTACATTAAAAAAGATAAATACACACCCTTATACTTCCAAATGCACTGACACAAAACAAATTGTACAAACACTGCTGTACCTTCAAGAAGTTGTAATGTTGCTCCAGGTCTTCATCTTTAAAGCCTGTTCCAATCTGACCCCCCACACCAAAAAAAAAAAAAATTAAAAAAAAATTTGATTTTTTTCCTCGTGTTGCACGCATAAACGCACGTGCACATGCATGCACACACAAACCAGCAATTTATGTATTTTGAAATGTGTAAGGCATGTGTGTGCATTCCCTGTTTTTTTTTTTTTACACACACACACACACACACACACACACACACACACACACACACACACACACCTTGCAGACAGACTGGAACTCTTCGTTCTCCTCATCATAACAGGCCAGTAAAAATCCTCCATAGCTGCCTGCTCTCTTTCCCTTCCCCAGATAAGCACCAATCACACACATATCCACTGTGTCACCGACACCCTCCAGATAGTCCTTCTTCAGCTGCACAGACACATACAGAAAAACAGACCATTAGACACAATATAACTGACTAGGGAATGACAGCCTTGACAGTAGAATAAATATGAAAACAATTACCATAATACACTGCTAAAACTCATATTCTTTTCTGTATCTTTGGCTTGTTATTCAGAGTAAAAATATATTCATATCCTTAAAACAGGATAAATTCACCTGAGGAATATTTTTTCCCCCCATTTGGTTCACATAAAAATAAATAAAAACTATTTATTATAAACTAGTTATTTTTAACTAATATACTTTTAAGTATGTTAACTGGGATATTACATTCTGTAAAATATAAAATAAGATCCAACATTTAATTCTAAGCAAAGGCCATAAAAATATTTCCAATATTTTAGAGTTTTAAGCTATTCTTAAGCTCTTTTTTTTTTTTCCCTTGCTTAAACATCAGGCCAAGCGACCTGTCATGACTTCCTGTGAGTTATGGAGATGTTAGAGTCAGATGCTGTGGACACCGAGCAATAGAACAGCTTAATGGAGTGGAAATGACACTTTAATGACTGACACTTTCCTGCTATCTATCTATCTAAAGTCAAACATTTTCTTTCCAGCAAAGACCTGGAAATTGTGATCCACTCATTAATTTCATCAAGGTTAGACTATTGTAACTCATTGTACATTGGCCTCCCTCAAACTGCGTTATCCCGCCAACAGCTGGTTCAAAATGCAGCAGCTAGACTTTTGACAGGGTCAAGAAAGAGGGATCACATTACCCCTGTATTAGCGTCTCTACACTGGTTTCCCGTTAAATTCGGGGTGGATTCTAAAATTCTGCTTCATGTTTAAAAGGCACTATCTGGTCTCGCGCCCAAATACATCAGTGATCTTCTCGTCCCTTTGTATCTATTTATTATTTTTCTTTTTTTTGTATGTATATCATTCTGTCATTGTATATTTATTTGATTGATTTGTAAAGCACTTTGGGTCATTTTCTGTTGTCTTTAAATGTGCTCTATAGATAAAGGTTGACTTGACTGCTGAATTTGAATACTTGTCCATTATTTTCACCAGGTCAGGACAAGTGTTTCTTTCTGAGGCAGGAGCAGCTTTAGTTCCTGCAATCTGATTTTATAAAACAGATTGCTAAAATTCTACCAATAACTACCACAACGCTTTCTATTGCTTAACACAGTTATAGACAAAATACATTGATCGCTTGAATAATAATTAGGGATGCACCGATGGGCTGCTGATATTTCTTGGTCAATTGTTGACCAAATTAAAACCATCTGCATATCGGTTATAAGCATGAAAACACAGATATGAAAAACGTTAATTAGTAACACACTCAATTTAAATGCACAGTCTAGAAATAATAATAGCCACCATATCTAGAAGGATTGGCACTCATAAGAACATGCTCTCATTCTCACGTTAATGCAGAAAAAACAGCATGAATGGACATGACAGTTGTAAAGCGGCACTTACCAACAGGCTACATGAAGTGCAACAAACTTAAATTTTGCCATTTTTTAGTGTTTTTTCACGGTGGCTCTCTTTAAAATGTTGGACTGTCGTGTGTTCAACAGACCCAATGTCCAATGGAAATTATTTATTGTTAGAGGAGTAAAAAGCTTTTGCACCTTCCAAAGTAAAACAGTGATCTGATGACAAAATAAGGTGAGTTGCAAAATATCGGTATCAGCATTCAATTCTTTGTTAAAATCAGAATTGTATCAGCCCCAAATTTTCATATTGGTGCATCCCTAATAATAATAATAATAATTATTAAATAAATACACAGCAAAAAAAAACCACAGTCCAGGTTTGTGTGTGCCATACCTTGAGCCAGTTGTGGGAGCGTTTGGCAATCTCGTATGTTGCATGTTTTTCCAGAGTTTTCACCATTAAGCCCTCACAAGAATCTGTCAAAGACAAAATTGCACGTTTAAAACTCCTTAAACATAAATAATTAATAATATAATATTTTAATAATTATTATTACTAAATGACAATTAAAGATAAGATAGTGATGACACATCACAGTGAGATGCCCAACCTAAAGGCTACGTTCAAATAAATCCAGATACATCTGAAAATGTCATTTTCGTTTTTGAAACGCTTTGCGTCCACACTGCCATTTTTAAACATTTTCCAAAAGTTGCTCTTCCACACTGAAAAGTCTGAAAATGCTTAAATCCCCTTACAACGCATGCAAAAAATAAGCGTAAGAAGCGTGGTCCTGTGTCATTGCCATGTACGATCTGAAACACAATTGTCCTTGCGTTCCGCCGCCACACATCAATTCCGAGTAAACTTCCCGTCACCTTTGAAGGAATGCAGTTTGAAGGTTGTACAATAGGGCTGGGTATTGATATAGATTTCCCAGCTCAATTCAGATTCACAAGCTCTCAATCTGATTCCGTTTCGATATCGATTCATATGGGTATATTTTAGTTATAATGTACCTTTTGCTTACAATTCTCTTCCAGCTTGATTATACAGGAGACCTTCTAACCTGGTACATTAAGAAAATATTAATTTTACCAATTAAATCTTATTAGTTTTTTGGGCACATTTTGGCTTTTACAAATTGAGCAAATCCATGTATTCAATCATTAAATATGATATTATATTTTATATAGGGCTGCAACAACTAATCGATAAAAATCAATTATGTATCAAGTGCGTTGTGCCGTTTTATGTGGTTGAATTGTTTCTTTCCAGCACAACTTACATTTTACTGCTATTTTCTGTTTTATGTTATGAATTCAAAATCAGCCGCGTATTTCGCAAAACTGTTTGTTTTTACCACATGCGAGTCTCCGTTAAACTTAACTGAGCAAGCGAGCACGTGCATCCGCCTCAATCAAACCAATCACAATGGAGAAAGGGAGCGCAATCACTTTGATTAATCTCGTGCAACATCATACCGTGCTTTCAGTTTCAATGTAATCAATTGTGCAGCTTTCATTGGTCACGCTGATTTCTCAGAGGTCAAAGTGTGTGGTTAAAAGTGTTTTAGATTGTTCCTCATCATGTGAGCGCATGTAATACAATGAGACTTTTCAGCGTGAGAGTCAATCTGCACTGCCTTTCCAGATGATTATACTGTATTAAAGCGTTTATAATGCTGAATGTAAATGTATAATAATGTCAAGGGTCCTTAAGTAATGAAAGGAACAGTTTTGCATATGTACAGAAAGTAATAATAATAATAAATTTAAACTTAACTTTTTGTGATTTGGGCATTATTCAAAGTTTTGTGAGAGTAAAGAATCATGAATTCAGTAATGTAAATCAAACCAAATCCTTATGCCCTTTATCATTTCTGTTAAAAAAAATAATAATCATATTTTAATAAAATACAGGAAATAACATTTCTTTTTTTATCCGATTAATCGAAGAAATAATTGAAGATTAATCGATTATCAAAATAATCGTTAGTTGCAGCCCTAATTTCATATATTAATTGTTACATGTCTATTGCTTAGTTGCATCATTTGTACTATTTTCAAGTATTTACATAAAACAGCATATCTGTAAACGAGCACATATTAATAAGAGAGTACTCAAATGGCTTTATCTCATCTGTGCCATGCATGATTAGAATTAAATGTTTATTTTTTGTTGGTTTTTAACTACTAACTGACTGTAGAGAACAGAAAGGGTGTTAAAGGAGACATTAATAACAAATGGTTTGCGTGGATCTCGTCTTTGGACACAGTACACAGAACAACTTTTACTCTCAACATGCAGTGAAAGGATCCCGCTGCTGAATACTCCAGCAATATACTACAAAATTACTGGTGAAAGAAATATGGTAGGTAAAAATTTTACCAGCCAGTTGTCAAATATATACATTTAGTTGCATAGTGCTACATTTGGTTGCAAACGTAAGTGATTTCCTCTCATTGTAGTGGAGGGTTGTGCATAAAGTAAAAGATCGATCTTGGGATTTAAGAATCGATATATCAAGATCATTCAAATGAAGATCGCGATGGATCAGAAAATCAATATTTTTACCCACCCCTATTGTACAAAGTAACATTTATCTTTAACAACAGCATCAAAGTGGATAGCAGGCACAACAGCACTGCTACAACATGGGCTGCCTTCTTGATTGTTATTGGTTGAATGGATCACATGACAACAAATGTCATTGTTTTTAATATTTTGTTTTCCCTGTCCACTTCACACTACAAAGCAAAGACTGCATTTTCAAATGTATCCACTTTGGAGCGTTTTTTTTAAAAGCTCAGTTTTCGCTGCACAAAAACGTCATCTCGGTGTAGACGAAAGGCCAAAATGTAGCAAAATTAATGAGTTTTCAAACAAAAACGTATTAGTGTGGACTTGGCCTAAGGAATTCAGTTCTCTAAAAATGTCTGTCAGTTGTTAACATTTCACAAACACGCACACACCTCGTACAGACTGCTCCAGGAACTCAGCGATGGTTTCTGTGTTATCAGAGTCTAGAGATCGAGCAAAGACAAACTCTCCTTCTCTCTCCTCAAAACTCTCTCGTAACAGAGCCCTGCGTTTGCAAAGAGGCTCTCGCACCAGAGACTACGAAAGAGATAGATAATTCAAGTTATATATAAAATCTACAATATATCTTTATAAGATACATACACAAAATATAGCATAAAAAAAGTGACATTTATGAGGCACAAATTTCTAAAATGTGATTAGCTAACAGCTATCATCATCATTATCATTGTCTTACCTCTCCGTTCAAGTAGAGCAGGTCAAAGGCGTACACACACACCTGAACCTTGATCTCAGAGGCGTCCACATCCTGAAACACATACATTCCTCTTGTCAGTTACACCTCTTTACATTACATTTACCAGGTACTTATCCATTCAAGCTATACATTTTTTGCTTTATAAGTACATGCGTTCCCTGGGAATCAAACTCATTACCTTGGGATTCACTGTCAAACACCCTTGATAACCCATTTAATTTTTTCAAACTTCTATCTTTCATTTTTGCTGTTTGTTTGTTCTCTTGCTCCACTCGTTCTTCTCACCTTCCTCTTCCGTGTGGTGAGTACTTGAAATGGCTGAATCTGTTTCTTTTCTCTGTCCCAGGCCACTGCCTCTGAATCCAGAACACAGGACCGTACACTGGCTTTCTTCACCTGAGAGAGAGATAGAGTTGAGGACATTTATTCAATCTACCATCAACAACTGAACAAGCCACATCATCGATGCTGAACAAAGCCCAGCCCCCAGAGAAACCCTTCACAGCGATCACTTGTTTATAAGGTCACCGTAGCTTTAAGAACTACCCCTTCCCATAACATAATCACACCAGACCCTCAGGCTGTGTGACATTTACACTTCCATTGCTATTCCTGTGATAAAGTGTATACAGTGTGTGTGGGAGCTGCAGAGCATATGAGGTTTTATTTTTAGATACATGTTTTTAATCTCATTCCCCACATAACGTCATGGCTTTGATTCTCATTTAATAACACATGATTTTGCATTGTATATCAGACGGCAGAGAAAAGGGAAGGAAGAGAGAGATATTGAGGATATGGACACACTGATAAGCAAAACAACAGAAATGTGTGAGAGCTTTCATTGATTTATCTGTGTGGACTTGTATCATTCATCAAATTCTTTCATTGCTTTAGGGCTGGAATCCATTATTGCTTTTCTTGTGAGGGGAACAGAGCCGGGTGACAGAGGACAAATATGGCCTTTGAGAAAGATAGAGAAAGAGACAGATGCACAGAGACTCTCAAATGGAAAAATAAAGAGAGAGAGAGAGTCTCTGAGAAAGTGAAAGTGAGTGATAGAGAAAGATAGGAGTCTAACACTGTGTACTAATCAGGTGTCGCGTTTAAACGTCAAGCAATAAATCTCTTGCATGCTAATTTTATAAAGTCTTTGTCCCAACAACTGCGATAAGCAATGTGCAACAAGACATTATCGAGTGCTTGGTTTCTATATTTGTCACGTCGTGCTGGGTAGCTCCGCCCACCATAAAATCTCATTGGACCGAAAACCTGCTCCATGAACCTGTCTATTAAACATGTTCTAATTGGCTGTTGCGATTTTGCCTCTGTGTTGCTATAGTGAAATCTCATTAGACCGAAAGCTGTATATTAAACAAAATGTTCTGTTATTTAGTGATTTTACGCCATGCCAGCTTCCATCACTATTTTCATGACGAGAAACAAGTTCAAATATATTAAATGGTAGAGTGATTAAAAACCCATATAAGGCTTTTAACATTTATTTTCGATAAGAACTCTAAAACTGATTCAGGGTTGACTTTGTTAAAAATCTCTTCAAAAGTACAGGGTTTCAAATGTTCTGATTAGCTGTGATTTTGTTGCTTCAAGCAGCTTTAATTAGATAAAAATTGAAATTTAGTTCTCTGTATTTTAAAAAATGTATTTATTAAAAAGCCTATTAAAACAATTAAGCACATAATGATTTGGTTCAATTTACAATACTGAATTCGATAATCTCACGATACTTTAGACAAAGTCTAAATAAAGAAAAGTTTGAATGTTTTTTTTTTATTTTTTTTATTACTTTTAAGACATAATATCCAAAAAAGTGAATTTCCTTTACTTGCAAAACTTAACAAAAAGTACTGTTCATTAAAGTGCGAAATTATCCATCAGCTCTGTAGTGGGACAACACATCAGCCCAGCAAGGGCAATGGTGACACCAGAATAGAAATATCAATTCAGCTGAAAATACAGAATTATGTTTGATACATTTGCTTGCACACTACCAATAATTACATATATTTTAAATATTTTGAAATTAATATTGTAAGTTTTAAATAAATAATATTGTCACTGTTTACATATTTCTAAAATATTATTTTCAAAAATACATTTTTAAATGGCAGTATATACTAATCCAGAAAAATTGTGTTTGACATAATATAAATTTACTGGTGAAATCAGACATTACATTTGGCATTATCTGGTCCATAAAATATTCCCCCATAGCATTATTATACATTATATTCAGGAATATATATACACACTAGTTTAATATAGTACAATCTTGCTGAGTGACTCCAGCCAGGTCTCCTAAGCAATCAAATTGGCCCGGTTGCTAGGGAGGGTAGAGTCACATAGGGTAACCTCCTCGTGGTAGCTATAATGTGGTTCGCTCTCAGTGGGTGCGTGGAGAGTTGTGCGTGCATGTCGCGGAGGATAGCGTGAAGCCTCCACACGTGCTATGTCTCCGCGGTAATGCGTTCAACAAGCCATGTGATAAGATGCGCGGGTTGACGGTCTCAAACGTGGAGGCAACTGAGATTCGTCCTCCGACCCCCGGATTGAGATCACTACGCCACCACGAGGACTTCGAGCGCATTGGGAATTGGGCATTCCAAATTGAGGAGAAAAAGGGGAGGAAAAAATAAAAGAAATAATAATAATATAGTACAATCATCTGACAACATGACCTTAAGGGGAAACCACCTAAAACGCTATAAAACCTACAGACGTTGACCTCTAAGACATCGATTTGATATCCATGAAGGCTGCAAAATGTATAACATTGAAACTGAAATCACGATATGACTATTAAACTGCAAAGCACAGGTTAATCAGAATGACTGCGCTCCCTTTCTCTGTTGATTGACGCGGATGTGTATGCACATACACATGTATGTAGCTCAGTGAAGTTTAACGGAGATTCGCTTGTGGTAAATATAAACAGTTTTGCACAATGGAAATATGCACCTGATTTTGAATTCATAACAATTATACATTATAAAACAGAGAATCAGTAAAATATAAGTTATGAGCTGGAGAGAAACAAATCTTAAGTGCATGAAACAACACAAGCACCCTGTCAACATACCTGACGCAGCAACCGGTCTACATTGAACTGTATGCTTATGCTCTTTTTTTGAAGTGCTTATAAAGTGCTCCCGTGCACTGGACAATTTAGTTTGTATTTTTTCTGCTTCAACTCGTCGTCACCATTTTCAAACCAGTTATCATGCAAGCACATTTTGCACAACTGTAAAGTGACGTCACTGATGGAGTTTCTCCGTTCACTCTGCACATATCCAACTAATTGATTCTGAAATTAGTTGTCGATTATTTTCATAATCAATTATTAGCCCTTGTTGCCTCACACCCAGTTAGGACAAGGTGTAGCCTGAGAATGAGTCTAAAGGCCCGTTTACACTAAATCCGTGACAATTTTGCGAGACAAACCTCTGATGAAATGTCTATTCACACAGAGCCCGTATAAAACTATTTCATCCCTGTAAAGCAGGCGGTGCTGTTGTCATGCCAGACTCCTGTCTGAACCCTTCATCTGTTAGAGATTAATATAATGAACGCTGTTAAAGCATTTGTTTACCTAATTCGGCATAACTGTTTCATTATGTTCTTTCCATATTGTTGATGCATTTTGAGGAGTATGTAATCTGTGTTTGAGTGAGATGAGTAGAGCGCTATTGCATAAATATATGTCCCATTTATATTTGCACAAATATTTATCTACGAGGATCTTCCAAACGGACTCCACTGCTATTTGTAATGCCATGAGAATATACCAGGCACAGTAAAAATACATATTAAATAATGCACACACAAGACAAAACACCATTCAAAAACAGAACGGGTTTATGTTTGCAGTACCAAGGGTTCATGAACTGCAACTATTTATTTTTAAGTATACAATTTTCGAGTGTGTATCAGCTGCACGTCCAATACAGGTGTTTGCCAGTTGATTAGCGCCACCAACACACTGAATTGAGCAGCTGAATCTCATTGGTCAGTCATTCATCGCAAAAAAAAAAAAAAAAAAAAAAAAGGAACACTCTCCGTAAAAAAAAACCTTCGGATTGTCAGACTCTGGATGAATAGCGGCATCAGAGTCCAATGTTACCGTACAAAAGCTTGTTCGGAACGAACATTCGTAATGAAAAAATGGGTTTGGTGTTAACAGGCCTTATGGCTGTTTTCACACTTGGTTCAATTGCTTGATCTGAATCCAAGTTCAATTCCACTCCACCTCCCCTCACTGATCTCTTTTCCCCTTGTATTTCTGGGTCCCAAATGCGGTACATTTGCGTCATCAATGGGAGTACCATTGTTGAGTACTAGTAGCAGCTGTTTACCACTTTATCTCGGTAATGGCTCAAGATGCCAGCTTGACTGATGCATTCATGTTTTGGTCTCTTTGGATAAACCATTAAAGCTTTACATGCACTGAATGACACTTGTGTTTGTGTCACGGATGCACTGCAAGCGATGCGAAAAATGCAATCTGTTCACAGAGGATAATTTATTCGGAGACAAGCAAATGAGAAATGAATTATACTATAATAAGTGTGACAGGGAGCATGCAAAGATAAATTATACACCATCAGTAGCAATTTAGGATGGACTGCTCTCATACCAATTGTTTAATTCACATGTTCACATGCGATTCGAGTTTGGAAAACTGCTTTCACACAAACCAAAACAAACTGAGCTCTGACATCAAATGGAATCTGCTTTTTGTTTCAATCTCAGACCCTGTTTATACCCAATATTAAGATGCGTATCTTAATACCAGGTGTAAAAGGGGTCTTAAATCCACTGCTGCCCTACTGATAAAGTTTGAGTATGTCCTAACATGTCACCTGTGGGATCCGTGAGATGATATCGGGGTATTTGCTTGTGTTGTCCTCTTGGTTTCGGCTAAAAACGCGCACTTCACCATTCTCAAGAATATGGATCTTTCAAACACACACACACACACACACACACACAGAGACAAATTTTTTTTTTTAATTTTAATAAAAAAAGTGTTAAAAAAAAATCAGAAATTCAGTGTTTGCAGAAAGATATCACTATGGATACAGAAACTACAGTTTCCAAAACTTATGACTGTGGCGCCACCTGGTGGAATGAGATTAAAATAACACACCTGGGCTCGCTCTCCATCGTATTTGTACTCGCAGGTGAAAGACGCCTCATCAAATCGTTTCATTACCTCGCCAACCCCTTTGGTGGGGTGAGCCAACATTGGCCTCAGGGGCACACCTGCAACACAAAACACCATTTAGTCTGATTCTAAACAGAAACTTTCAGCCTATTGGCTGTGGAAGAACAGAGTGAGCTGTGAGTAATCATTACCTGGGGTGAGCTTGCAATGTTTGGGCAGCTCATCTATGCCCTCTTTTAGGATGACAGGAATGATGGCATCATAATTTGGCATCTCACTGGAAAAATATTAATGAAACCGATAGAGACATTATTTGTGTACTGAAGTAATTTTTGTAGTAACAACTGGTTCAGTTTAGTAACAACATATTTCTTGTAGGTGTAAGGAACAAATTATGCAAATTCTCTTTCAACAAACACTTTTTATGCAGGGGACACCTGTAGTTACAATTGAAATACTGTTTGTAGTATAAGAAGAATACATTATCTCTCACAGCACCTGTGGGTGTTTGAGAATGAGACTGTGCTATGTGTGTGTTTATCAACTAGACTTTTATACTAGCTAATAAAACAGAGCAAAAAATAAATAAATAAATACAAACTCATATACTGAATACTCTCAGCCTCTTGACAATATTCCGTATTTCTCTACAGTATATATTAGTCTTGCTCTGAAGTAACACATTTTCACTGATGATTTTCACTAAATGAAAAAGGAAGAATTTTGTTCATATTGTTTTATATGTAACAATACAAGAATACATGGTAATCCTATTTAATATTTAAAACCAATATTTGCTAAAACATTTTAAAGCATAAGATGTTAGGCAGACTGTTAGCTTAAGCCACTATTCCCTTTCGTTGTATGGAAAAAGATGCAATGAAAGTGAATGGAGACTGAGGCTGTCATTCTGCTTAACTCATTTTGTGCTCTAGAGAAGAAAGTCATATGGGTTTGGAACAACATTAGTTGTTCACATTTTAATGCTCTCATATTCAGGAGTATATTGTATATGTTTGTATTCACCAGTATGTTTGTTTGAGGATCAGTCCTTTCTCCTCCAGCCAAACTCTACGGTTTTCTGCACTCATTCCTTTCCCAGCATCCAGCACAGCCGGCGGAAACTCTGATCAAACATAAGAAAAACATATTTGTAAAATTACAGCAGTGCTAAACTAACAAACACTAAATTGACATTCATATTTAGAAATGTTATAAATGTTTTATTCATTAAGGCAAAGAGTAATCTAATTGTAATTGCCAAATGCCTAAAGGTTCTATCAATGTTCTGATTATGTTATAAGTTAATGCCTGTTTCATTAGCGTTAATGATCATTAAATGTAAATGTTTTAAACCTTGGCCTGGGGGTGTCAGACACACAGCCTGATTGAGAGCAGATAGAACGCTCTGCTCAGCTAATCCGATCCTCAGCTTCCCCGCCAGTGACCTGTCAGTCAAATAACCAGCAAATCAAATCAACACATTTTATTTGCCACATTAATATTCATGTAAATCGGTCACAATATAACAGTATCCCAAGCAAGGCCTGCACAGAGATGCAAATTATTCCAATTTAATAAAAAGCATCAGTCTTTCATAAATTACATTATTCATTCAACATTTTTCAGATTTCACACAGCGTTTCTGCACAGGCTATGAACAGAATGTTGAATGCAATAGTTCATAGGTCAAAATTAAGAAGTCTTACCGCACGATGTATCGGGCCTCGGAAAAACGGCATGCTACAAATAGGCCTTTAATTATGTCAATCTTTTTATTCATTGCCTGACAGAGAAAGACAGAGAGAGAGGGAGACTGAGATTATTTTTTATCGAAAATATAAGATAAATAGATAACTGTCATAGGATATAAATGGGTTGTTGACATGTCCTGCGGTGTGACATTCTATACTGCATCTTAAACAGCATTTTTCTAATTCTTAAATTAAGAATTATGCACGCAGCTTTTTAAAATGAACTAATGAAGGCAAAATGGTCATTTAAATATGGTTTGATAGAAATTATGACCAGTTACAGGATCTAAAATATACACTTTTACTTAAACATTCACATAAATTGTACTAAATATCTTGATGGTGATTAAATAATTGGCATGTTATGAATCAACTACCCATATATGTGAACTCTATTAAAGGAATAGGTCACACAAAAGTGATAATTCTCTTATAATTTACTCACCCTCGTGCCGTCTCAAACTCGCATGACTTACTTTCTTCTGCGGAACACAAAGACATTTTGATGGAGATATGATGTGAATATATCCATGCAATGCAAGTCAATGGGGTCCAACAATTTCAAGCTCCAAAAAGGACATCAAATAAGCATAAAGGTAATCCATACAACTCGAGTGGTTTAATCCATGTCATCTGAAGTGATACGATCAGTTTTGGGTGAGAAACATACAAAAGAATGTAACTCTTTTTTCTCTATAAATCTTGACATCTGCAGTGTCCCTGGCAACCATAATTTGAAGCTTGATTACACTTCCTCAAGCTTGACACATGCGCATCCGTCAAGCGCAAGGAAGTGTAATCGAGCTTCAAATCATGATCATGCCTAGGAGACAGCAATGTCAATATTTATAGCGAAGGGGTTACATTTTTGTCCGTTTCTCACCCAAAACTGATAGTATAGCTTCAAAAGACATGGATTAAACCACTCGAGTTGTATGGATTACCTTTATACTGCCTTTATGAAGCTTGAAAGTGTTGGACCCCATTGACTTGCACTGTACAGATACTGTATATTCACATCGTATCTCCATAAAAATATCTTTGTGTTCTGCAGAAGAAAGTCATACGAGTCATAAGGCATGAGGGTGAGTAAATTATAAGAGAATTATAATTTTTGCGTGATCTATTCCTTTAAGACGTTATTTTTTTATGTACTCACAGAGTTTCCACTCATGTTAGCAATCTCCTTCAGTTTGTTGAACACGCCCCCTGCTGTCAGATTGACCGGCGCAAACATCATTCTCTGGTTGCTGCGAGAACTTTCTGCGACCAATCCAAGGTCGCCTTTCTCCTGAGCCTCCGCCTTGATTTTGTCGAGCTGTCGTCCTGGCAACAGTTCAGGGGTGAGACAGAGACAGTGCAAGAATGTTAAATCACAACAAGGAGCACAAAAATATGTGTACATGTGTTCCACACACCTGTTGCTTGAGCAACAGCTTTCATCAGGATGGTCTCTCCGATGCCCAGCTCCAGACCCTGATACGCAGGGCCAAGCTGGTTCAGGCACAGGTATACACAGCACAACAGGTCATCTAAACAAACAACAGACGGACAACAGATTAAATACTCAGCTGGAAAACATTCATACTTCAGAGGAGGAGGGAGAGAATGAATGACACACAGAAATGACACACAGGTCAACCTCAACACACAATCAACTTTGCCACACCTGTCAATGGTGGGTGAATTAAGAAAACATACTAATTTCTAACCAGCCATGAAATTGTACATTACATTATTTTTATTAAAAAAAGATCAATTTCAAAATAAATTTCTTCACGTGATGACGGAATAAAATTGTTATATTTTATTGTGTTTTATTATATGGTTGGGGGAAATTGCTGCGACATGGAGTTCTGAAGAAAAAAAAGATTTAGGCACCCGAAATAAACTTCCGACGGTAACATTTGTATTGAGCAAAAAGTTGAAGAGAAGCACAGGTCACAACAGATGTTTTCTTTACAAGGTGGTATTTATACCTCTGCATACCAAATCATTGGTGGTATTAAAGTGGAACAACACACACACACACACACACATTTACCTGGAGAGAGCAGAATAACAGAGCGCAGAAAGTTGGAGAGCGTTTCGATGTTTTTCAGTCTGGATAAAAAAAAAAGAAAAGGACCAAGACTAAAATTTATTTGCTAGCCACACAAAATTGAAGAACTGTTGACCTCAGTTTTTGTTTCAGATCCATTTTTAATAAAACCTCTAAAACTGATTTTGGATTAGTAGACAACAGCAAAAACACAAGACAAATATAGAATAATGTTGGGCTTCATACCTGCCTGAATCTTCTTCGATCTTCTCAAAGGTGCGAGCGACAGCCAAATATGGCACTCTAAAAAACAAAAATATCAAACAATGAACTTGTACAAAGAAAGCGTCAATCTGAACTTCACTGTTTTACTGGATTAATCATTTCCATTGAATGTTCTTGTTCTTCTAACTACAGAATTGAAGATCTAATAAAAAGCAGGCTTTACTTCTGGCCCTTCTTCCAGCAGGCATTGTCAATGGGATGGTAATTCGCTCTCGAGGGATCGTACTGGCTCTGGACTGCAGACTCCACCCCCTTTTCGCTGTACAGAAGGAAAAAACGCATGATGTCACACACGAAAAACACACACCTTCCAAAATTATCTCTTTAAGTAAAATATTCTAAGTCAGTTTAACCTAATTTGAAATGAAACATTTGAAATCTTTAACCTTTTCTTGTCTTTCTGTTCAGTGATGCCAGCAGTCTCTCCAGCTTTCTTTTTCTCTCCTTCATTTCTCTCCTCTTTTTCCAGTTTTACTGCTGCTTTTCTAGGGGCTACAAGAGATTAAGGAAAAAGAATGGTTCAGTCCCATAAATGACCTAACCTCAAGTTGATTAAAACCAGTATGACCTATTTTCTTCATTAGAGCTAAGAAGGTGATTTTCTTTTAGAATATCCTGGTTGCTCTTTTCCTGCGCTGATTGGCGAGGACCTCCTGGGTCGGCAGATGAAAATAATGTGGGACAAGCACTATTCCACTTCGCAGAGTAGTAGAAAGAGCAACATCAAGAAGCGTCTGGCCGAGCGAAAGGTGGAAGGTCAGCTGGAGAGAAAGTGGGTGCATCAGACAGAGAAAAAGGAGGGGTTTCCGTTGGAACGTCCGGTGGCGCGTAAGAGGCTGACAAAGGTGGAGTGCCCGGTGGAGCATCAGCCTGAGAGAAAGGTGGAGAGAAAGGCAGAGCATCCGGTGGCGCATCAGTGGCAGAGAAAGGTGGAGTGTCCGGTGGAGTATCAGCCTGAGAGAAAGGCAGCGTGCCTGGTGGCGTGTCAGTGGCAAAGTAATGTGGAGTGTCCAGTTGCGCGTCAGCCAGAGAGAAAGGGAGGGCATCTGCCGGCCTGGCAGTGGGAGAGTAAGATCAAAATGAACAACCTAGCAACTGACTTGAGTATCACGCTGTCCAGAAGTGTGGAGAAGAAAGACAAACGTGAGCACCAGGACAGCTCTGCCCCATTATGTCATCATTGAAGAGACTTGGCAGGAGAGCACTGAAATGGCAGTACCTCACATTGCTACCAAATTACTTACCAGCATTGGAATGACACTGCCTGACTTGCAGCACAGAGAAGTGCCCTCTTCTCACATGAAGAATCAGATGCTGGACATCACTTTGAACAGAAGTGATGCCATTGCATCAGATCCTGAGCAGATGGCACCAGATACAAGTGAATGGTCCTCCCTTCAAATCGAAAATCAGACCCTTTACCCTTTTTTTGTTTTTTATTAAAATGTTAAATAATAAGTGGGTGTAATATACATATACTTATGAGGTATACCAGTTGTGGATGGATAAGGATTCATAGTTTACTGATGGACCTGTATAAAGTTTAATCATTTTTATCTTTAAAGCTTTTATTGTTTTGCGATGCTTTATAATGCATTTTGGTTATTAATACTGTGAGATGGTTTAGGTCTTATTATTGTTCAACTATGTATTGTTCCTTATTTATGACTGGATAGAAACGACAAGTCATTGTGTACGTGTACGCACCATGAGTCCAAGACAAATTTCCCTTCAGGGTCAATAAAGTGCATTTCATTTAATTTATTCCATTAGGTCCCGAGCAGGTGGCATAAGACAAAAGTGAGCGGTCATCCATGTGGGGAGGCAGGCTCAGAAGTTCTTTGAGATCCGTAATGACCAGCCCCATAACCTGGTCCATCATCGCCTATGGGGCTGATCTTTGGGCCCTAAAGTGGATGAAGCTGTGAAGGTTTCAGCTACAGAAGGGCAAAGAAAATAATACATATAGTGCAACAAAAAATTTTTTTGGTGCCAGACAAAAACAAGTTTCATCCTTGATGTCTGGGTTCTTAAGTCCCAGATGCAGCAGGGCAAAAACAAAAATTGAGTATAAAAAAAAAAAAAAGATTGTGTGCAATTTTTTTTTTTTTCTGTATTCATGTATCCCAGAGGCAGCAGTGCAAAAATAAAAAAGGCAAATTACAAAAAAAAAAAATAGTAGCTTTGTGTATTACAAAATTCACTTCGTAATATATTTGAAAACATAAAATGGGCCGTCAGTTGACAAGGCTTTCAGTATACAGAACTAACTGAAACAAGAGGGTCAACACTTCAGATTAGAAGGCACAGTGATTGTCCAATAGGGCTGAAATGATTAGTCGACATTATCGACAACGTCAACAAAACTAAAATTGTCGACAATTGTTGTTGTCAAGTAGTCATTTGATGTCATTTAACGTAACACGAAATCACATTAAACTATAACGATGACGCGCGAGAGCAGCACTGCAGTTCGCGCCTGAATGAGGAGAGGAAGAATTACACATCTCACAGTCCAGATACACTCTAAACTTTCCAAACAGTTTCAGGTGATGTAGATCAAAGTATGAGGGATTATAATGCAAAAATACAAAATAAGTAAATACAGAAGCACTCTCGTTGTGGAATAAGTGGAGCTGGAGCTGCCGCTCCGCTGAAGCAAAACTTGCGTGTCGAGTGTCTTTAAAGGAAACACCCCGGCATCTTTAATGCAGTTATATTTAATGCATCCTTTATTAAAGTTCAAATAATACGGAAGCAGATCATGTAAATAACTACAAACTCCAAAACTGGCATTTCTATGTGCAGTCAGTGCCTCTTCTACGAGTTGCGCGAATGTCCTGATCTAAGGGGGAGAGATTAAAACTGCATCTGGCTGATGCGCACTGTTGCGGGGACGCTCATCCCTCGAGCGCGTACGCTTAATGCAGCTAGATTATAACGTGATGGCTCGTGATTTATTTAATCATAATATATGTGTCACTGTGCATTTCTTATTGTGAAGAAAATTGGCAATACGCAGCTTTATTAATAAGAGAGAGATTGTTTTTTTGTGAGTTAAAGATGGATTGACGTGAAAAGAAAGGTGAGAGAGGGTTGTCTTCGCCCCATTATACACTGCAACAAAATACGTTTTTGATTTGGCTTGTTATTTACTTATTTTCTAATGTGTTTTTGATTTGTTATGGCTTGTTTTCCAATATAAATATCTAAAACTCCTTTAAAACAACGTACATTTCTTTAGCAGCTATACTGCAGAAGCAAAAATTGTTATCTGAGAATGCTAAATATAATGTTAAAAATACAAATTTTAAAATATCTAAAAAACCTTTTAAAAAAAGATGCATTCACCCGAGAAGCAGCATATAAGATATTTAGACTTGCTTTTAGAGAATAGATCTTGAATATAAGTATATTTTGTCTTTACTGCACCCACAGAAGCATAACGAAGTGGAAAAAAAAAAAAAAAATACTCATATACAAAATACACATATTTGACACATTCTCTTAAAGCAAGTCTAAATATCTTATATGTTACTTCAAGTAAATGTGTCTTGTTTTAAGGATTTTTAGACAATTTTAAATGGAAACAAGACAAAAACACTTGATAAAAATAGGATTTGTTTTGCAGTGAATTGTTTACTGAATTAAACTTAATAATAAGTATTTTTTTTTTCCTTCAATTCAGTGAATGTCATTTAGAGGTATTTTTAAAAGATGATTTTGTCCTCTTTATTGTTAGTAAGCACGTTTAATACAACCTTTTAAGTCGGGGCACAAGCTGAATAATTGGTTAAGAGCTAATGATTAATCATTGCAATAATCACCGAATAATTGTTAGATTAATCGATTATCAAAATAATCGTTAGTTGGACCCCTATTGTCCAATGCCAATTGTCTCAATTTGGGATGTCAATAATACTGGTAAGACTTAACAAAAAGATCCTATTTGTTAACATTACTAAATATCATGACCTAATGAACAATATGTGAACTTTTCTACAACCAGAAGGTGTTCCTGCAGTTTTCTGCAAAATAAAATTGCTAGATTGTATTATAAAAGCTTAATATAATAATTTTGTGTCCGGACCCAGCAAAAGGTCAATACGGACCGAACAGCACCAAACTTAACGATATCGAAGTCAATAAATTAATTTCAGACAGCTTTCAAACATGATCGACTGAGTACTGTTTACCAAGTGCAGCGCAGCCCCTCTCTGTCTCTAGCAGTGGTGAAGAAACACCAGCCCATCCAATCGCTTGCATTTATGCAAATTAGTCTTGTGATGACTTCTGCGTCCTATCAAATAGTGTGCATTAGGCTGTAGCAGAAAAATACAGTGAGCAGCAATATAGATACTGGCATCTTTCGCAAAAACACACTGCAGAAAACAAGAATGAAGCAAAGTGAACTTCATGTTTCTGAAATGAATCGGACCGTTCAGCAAAACCAGGTTTGTGACAGGACAACGTGCTTCCAGAGCGCCTTTAAACAATTTAATTTTTTCCATCTAAAATTGCTTTTATTATGATTAGCATGTTTAAAGTCTTTCACAAACAGATTATTTTTGTGAAAATTAATCAAAGATGTCATCATCTCTGGCATAGACGGCAAGGAAAAACAACCAGAATTTTTTTGGGGGGGATTTTTTCCCCCTTTTCACCCAATTTGGAATGCCCAATTCCCAGTGTGCTTTTAAGTCCTCGTGGTCGCGTAGTGATTCGCCTCAATCCGGGTGGCGGAGGATGAATCCCAGTTGCCTCTGTGTCTGAGACCATCAACCCACGCATCTTATCATGTGGCTTGTTGAGCGCGTTGCCACGGAGACATAGCGCGTGTGGAGGCTTCACGCCACCTACCGCGGCATCTGCGCTCAACTCACCACACACCCCACCGAGAACGAACCACATTATAGCGACCACAAGGAGGTTACCCCATGTAACTACCCTCCCTAGCAACCGGTCCAATTTGGTTGCTTAGGAGACCTGGCTGGAGTCACTCAGCACGCCCTGGGATTCGAACTAGCGAACTCCAGCGGTGGTAGCCAGCGTATTTTACCACTGTGCTACCCAGGCCCCCAACAACCAGATATTTGATATTACTAGTAATGTAGTGGAGTTCTCATGAAAATGTTTCCATTATTTGATATTTATATTCCATTTATTGGCTTACTTAACTTCAGCTAACAGTATTGTAAGCTTTACTACTGCGATGTACATTTTATGTTGTTGGTAGTGTAGAATATTTTTATCAAGTTGAGTATAAATTAATCAAGTATAATCAATGTAAATATAGCCATTTTATTCTACAATTATTTCTGAAGGTTAAGCATGAATTTTAGTGTGTGTGTGTGTGTGTGTGTATGAACCAGCCTGTATAGGAATGGAATGTGCTCACATAGGGTAAAACTGCTCTCATGACTGCTGAGTAAAAAATATGGTGAAGTTCCTCCACAGGTGGCTCCTGTCCACTTCTTAAAATAAACGGACTGGAGTCAAAGAATAGGACGATGTATAATGGTGACATGTATGGAATGTATTGGCCATGCCTTGGTAGATCATATATAAGTGGGAAGGAACCCATTTACTGGAGTTCCCCTGCAGACTGACTCGGCTTTGCTATCTCTGATAATAAAGTCTATCTTCTGGCATCAAAACCCCAAGACTTTGAAATTGATTCTGCACAAAGACGGCAGAAGCCACAACAGCAGATTTTCACTTTAAGGAAAATATAAAAATGGTCCATTCAGACTTTTACATTTTTCCACATTTTCTCTCAGGGGGTACCCCTGAACCCCCATAATGTATCTTTCTTTAGTCAAAAGGCCTGCTATGTCCCTTAGGTATCTAAAAATATTCAAACACAAATACTGGACTACAGTCATTCAGCATCAAAATAAACAGTTGATTTTATCTTTTAATATTCATATCAAAGTGCACTCGGTTGATGAACTAATTGAAATATTTAAATTTTTGGTAGAATATTCCCCAAACCCCACAACTTTGGCTTTGTCTCTGGTGCCCCAATGTCATCAACCTTGCCTAATTTTGAAGAGACTGTTTTGACTTTATGATTTTTTTCTTTTACAAAGTACTATTGCTGCCAACTTGTACATTTATGATAACTATTTCATAAAATTGATTAAGCATCCCTTATGTCATTTCATAGCTACAGTATACTAACTAGTGACACCACGCAAGTTATTGTCCGGGCCTTTGCTGGGAAGGAAATGTAGAGACCGGACCTCTTGGAACTTTAATTGAATACCCCTAGTCTTCTATTTTTTTTTTTTTTTTTATCATATTGCACTTCAAATCATAAATCGCAATATGAGTTTTTGTACAAATTGTGCAGCCCTAATACGCTAGCTTCTATACTTCTCCAGCCACTGGCTGTGAGAAGTTACTTACTCATTTGTAAGTCGCTTTGGATAAAAGTGTCTGCTAAAAGACTAAATGTAAATGTAATATGACTCATGCACTATATTTCAGTGTAATGAATGTAGTTCCAATAAAAAACTTTTTTTTGTTTTTGCCATTTTTGAGCACTTTCAAAATGGACAAGAGCAGCCAGGATACTCTTAAAAAAAATTCGCCTTATGTTTTCCACAGAAGAAATTTGGGGTCAAATTATTCCTTTAAATAAAAGACAGAGGAAAAGAAAGAGAAAATGAATGAAAAAATAACTACCAAAGAAACTGCTGATGGGTTTTTTCTTGGCTGATCCCTCCTCGTCTGAGTCTCTCACTTTTTTCACCTTTCTTTCAGGACTGCTGTCTTCCTTTTCTTTCTTGTCATCTATTTTCTCTTTCTTCTCACTCTCTCCATTTATCTTTTTCTCTGGACCGTCATTGTTGTTACCACTGTCTTCTTCCGTCTCTTTGTTTATATGCACATCCACAACTACACTAGTTTTCGCTTTGTCCTCTTTCTGTTCTTCCACTGCAGTCTTTCCATCTTCACTCTTCTCTTCCACCTCCATCTTCTCTTTCTCATTCTCTATATTGAAGAGAGAAAATAAATGTAAGGGTAAATACAGGATCATAGATCATTTAGTGTGTGAGAGGATTCATACGTGTACTGAGAACTGCTCATCTCACCTGTCTGGTCAGGTGTGTCCTCCGCTCGAGCTCTCTTACTCTCCTGCACATTTACCTCCTTCTCCTCCTCTTTTGTTCCCTCTCCATCACTCCTGCTTTCCAGCTTCCTCTTAGGGAACTGCTTCCGTGCTAGAGAACGGGAAAAAGACTTTGCCAATTCTCACAAAAAAAGACAGGTCTGCTGGAAAAACTGCTTATCATATCAGCTTATGATTGTCAACCTAGTTTTTAAAATGTTGCAGCTGGTCTTTAGCTGGTCCAAAGTGGCTAACCAGATATAAAAAGCTTCACCAAGATGGTCAACCTGGCCAACCTTGAACCTACCAGCACTAACTGATAAACTATCCATTCAAGACCAGCTTGGACCATCTAATGGTGACCATAAATGACCATCTTATAAACCAGAAGCTGGATTAATCAAATTCTCTTAATCTGAGAAAACATTAGAATACAAAGAAAATAACCTGATCATAAAAATACATTTATAAACAACAGATAAATGAAAGAAAATGAACAAAAAGGGTTAGTAGCTAAAGAACTGTCATAGGAATAGACTAATGCAGACCTGTGTTACGTTTCGGAATTCCAGACGGTGATGTTGACGTCGGGGTTGCAGGAGTCCCTGGAGTGTTTGAGGAAGCAGGGGTTACCATGGCAACCGGCGTGCCAGAAGTGACGGGTGTCGTTGGGGATTGTTTTTTTTTTGGAGATGGTGCAGCCTTCATCAAAACACCAGTGTGTGTGTGATTGTGACAAATGCATAGAGAGAGAGAGAGAGAGAGAGAGAGAGAGAGAGAATCGTAAAAAACAAATGCAGACACACACGCACTTCCCATCCTTTCCAAGGCACAATTATCAAGGACATTTTATATGCCCAACGGGTGTAATATTTAAGCAAAAACACACAAGAGGTCATGATGTATATTGTAGTTATTGGATGGCTGTTTTTTCTGAATTCCATATTCAACAGTTTCATTACATTTTATTTTCAAAATGGTGTTATATAAATATAATTATTTTAATACATTTTTCAACATAACATTATTTTTATCAAGTGAAGTGCTTTTATTTAAAATCCTCACAGCACGATCCGAAACAACACTGGAGTTATTTTTGCCAAATGTGCTGCACAACAGAACATCAGATGAGATATTCCTTTGATGTTATTATTATAATTACAGCAAACATTACTATACAGTAGTAATATATTGTTAGTGCTGTCAGTTGATTAAAATATTGAATCATGATTAATCACAATTTTTCAGAGTTAAACTCGCATAATCGTAGATTTTGAAAGTGTTGAAATTTGACTATATATATATATACTTCTTTTCTTGTCAAAATGCATTTATTTCCATCTTAGGAAAAAAACAAAACAATATGTAACAATAAAACTTTATTAATATTTCCCAGTCAAAGCCTTCTGCAGTATAAATATATTAATCAGGCGACACGCTATGTAGATATCCACTTTGCTGCAGCAATCGTGAAGCAGCATCGGAAACTATTTAGTACTTTGGCCGCATTCACATGATTCACGTCAGAGCGTCAATGCAAAACTCAGTGCCAGCAAAACTTTCTCATGGGTTTGCTTTGTTCAAAAATTTTGCATTATGAGGTCTTTTCTCCATCACTTGATTGTTGACACTGAATCGCTGTTGTGCGTACGTCGCAAAGGTTCGTCCCTATTCCAACCAGTGTTCAAAGCTCACACAGAGCTGAAAAAAATTTCCAAATCTAATGTGAAAATTGGTAATGCAATAATCACATTAAAGAAAAATGAACGCAATAAACATTTTAAATGAATCTCATACATTAATTTTGACAGTGCTAATTGTTGCCTTATTTTTTTTTCCACATTTCACACATTCAGTTCAATCAAGCTTTTATTTTGACGCTTCTGTGTGTTTTTGACAGTAGTTTCTAACCTCCAGATAAGCAGTTTGCTGAATGGCCTAGTGTGATTATTAAAAGACAAAAAGCTGAGATTTAATTAAATAAATATATAGTTTGTACTGTATGTTCAGAGCGCTCTGCTCTCTGTCATCTACTACACACACAGGACACGCTAGATGCTTATGATTTCAGTGCATGAGCGGCCAGCTTCATATGCACTGAAGCACGCAGCACCTGCAGATAGGGTTGCCACCCATCCCAATAAATACAGGATCAACCCATACGTAAAGATGAAATTTGTCCCATATTTAAGCTGGTCTGATGGCGTTGCGGCAAAATTGTTCTAGGTAGTCCATTTAACCTTTATATGTGATGGAATCTGAATGCGCTGGTCCACATATTGTGCTAAAACATAAAAAAAAAATTAAAAAAAAAAAAACTGTGGATGGTGTGGTAAGGGACCACCGTCTGAAAACGTCAGACAGCAATCACCCCCCAACTTCAAGAACTCTACAGATAGTGTACAGTATTTTACAAACATCAAAAGTGCCAACCCTACATGCAGATTATATTTATTTACTTCTCAGCCTTTTGCAGTTTAATAATCACATTAGGACATGTGCTGATTTTAATTTGATTAATTGTGCATTCAAACATAAAAACTTCTCAAATATGTAAAATTCTGTGACATTCCTTGTTTTATAGCTAAAGCCATTTTTCAGACTGGATTCAGTGATTCAGTCTACGTAGTCAACAAACAGTTTTATTAAACTAATATATTTTCCAGGACATTTAGGTATTTTTCTAATTTTCCATGACTGGAAAACTGCACTGCAAAATTCCAGGTTTTCCAGGATGCATGGGAACACGGATACATTTTCATGGTTTATAGCCAGGTCTCATCATGAAGAAAATAACAGTAACCTTACCTTCTCTGGTTGTACTGTTTGAACTTCACTCTGTTTAGGCACCTGCTCTTTTACCACTGGCTGGTCTTCATCATCGCTGTCTATGATTGGTCGGATGCGTTTATTAACTTTCTTTACTGGAGAATCACATTCCTGAACGCCATTCTGAATTTTAAGGGGATTTTTAACAGGTCTGATGAGGAGGACAAAAAATAAATAAATAATTGAATTAATTTAGCTATATATATATATATATATATATATATATACACCATGCATTCAGAAAGTATTCAGACCCCTTCATTTTTTTCACATTTTGTTGTGTTGCAGTTTTGTGCTAAAATGCTTTAAATTATTTTATTTTTTCACATCAATCTACACTCCATACCCCATAATGACAAAGCAAAAACCAGATTTTTGATAACTTTGCAAATTTATTAAAAAGGAAATTGACATAAGTATTCAGACCCTTTGCTATGACACTTGAAATTTAGCTCGACCGTGGCATGATTGTTGGTTCCAGACGGGCTGGTTTGAGTATTTCTGTAATTGCTAATCTCCTGGGATTTTCACACACAACAGTCTCGAGTGTAAAGGGAATGGTGCGAAAAACAAAAAACATCCTGCGAGCGGCAGTTCTGTGGGCGAAAACGGCTTGTTAATGACAGAGGTCAGAATAGCCAGACTGGTCCAAGCTGACAGGAAGGTGACAGTAACCCAAATAAACACAGGTTACAACAGTTCTATCCAGAAAAGCATTTCTGAACAGGCGGATGGGCTACAGCAGCAGAAGACCCCTCCGGGTACCACTACTGTCAGCTTAGAACAGGAAACTGAGGCTGCAGTGGGCACAGGCTCACCAAAACTGGACAGTAGACGATTGGAAAAACATCGCCTGGTCTGACAAATCTGGATTTCTGCAGAGGTACACAAATGGTAGGCCAACTACAGCCTCAATTTTATGTTCTTGGCTGACAGAAGTGGAACCCAACATGGTCTTCTGCTGTTGTAACCCATCCAATTCAAGGTTCGGCATGTTGTGCATTCTGAGATGCTACTCTGCTCACTACAATTGTACAGAGGGGTTATCTGAGTTACCGTAGACTTTCTGTCAGTTCGAACCAGTCTGGCCATTCTCCGTTGACCTCTCTCATCAGCAAGGCGTTTCCGTCCGCAGAACTGCTGCTCACTGGCTGTTTTGTGCCCAACTCTCTATGCACTCTAGAGACTCAAACCAGCCCGTCCGGCACCAACAATCAAGCCATGGTCCAAATCACTGAGATCACATTTTTCCCCATTCTGATGGTTGATGTGAACATTAACTGAAGCTTCTGACCATATCTGCATGATTTTATGCATTATATTGCAGCCACATGACTGGCTGATTAAACAGTTGCATGAATAAGTAGATGTACAGGTGTACCAATAAAGTGGCCGGTGAGAGTGTATGACGTGTTATATGGTGTGTGGGTAAAAAAGAAGGCATACAGAATGGATGGTCTAAAATGATCAAATTGCTGGGGTTCCATTGAAGAAAATGACTAACCTTATTCCACACGTTTAATTTGGAAAACATAACTAAAGATCACTTACTCAGACTTTACTTTGACCTGTCCATCACTCTTCTCCTTGCCTTTCATTGGCTGAAAGAAGGACCTGTGGGCGGGAAATAATAGCTCAGGTTAAAAGGGGACATTTGTAGGGCTGTTCGATTTCAGAGATTTTTAGAATCGACTTTAAGTCCAGGTTTTCGGCATCGATTCCAACAGTCGATGCTTGACTAAGCTTTGGAGTCAACTTTTGATTTCCAACTCCTCGGAATCGAAGAATCGATTCTTTTTGGGATCAGTTTGCAGCCCTAGAAATAAGTCCACTCAAATTAACAATGCAAAATAAATTCTGCCAGAGCTTTTAATAAATAAAGTTTCAAATAAAAACGTTAAAACCACAGTTAGTGTAAGTAAAACAAGGCATTGTTTCAATAAAGACTACATTTTGTTGCATTCTTTCCTTCGTATCTGGGCCAAAAGATGTTAATAGTACTAAAATGAAAGCATTCCTCTGTCTACACTCCTGCAAACTTACCAAGCCAAAGAACACTTAAAATACAATGCTCTGATTCTCTTAAACAGTAATGAGCAGCATATCAACCACTTCAGTGCAAACAATTTATTTTAATTTTTCTGTTGTCATCAACAAGGATGGAGAGTTGAGGAAAGCAGTGCACACTCACGCTATACTTCGCTGCATGTTGGGCTCCTGAATAAGTCCAGAACAATGTTATTAAAATGTTTTGGAGTACTTTTGTTTTTCTGAAGCTACAATGTTTTCTTCCGCGCGCTTTACTCTGTCTGATTCGGCGCCAAACTGACGTCACGCCTGCGGAAGCGGAAACGGAAACAACGGAGTTGGTTTGACAATACAAGCCACTTAGCGCCGCCTGTTGGAGTGGATGTACAGGATGAACTACCTAAGGCAAAGTTAAATGATTAAATGTTTAGTTTCAGTCCGCTTTTTGTCATGTTAAGACATATCATTGTTTAAATTCCTTTTGAAGAACAATGGCCTGTGAAAAATGAGTCTTACAATAAAATCACTCCTTTACAAACAGCTGTGTGACTTCAAAGTTCTTCACAGAATTATGTTCACCAATGAGTTCCCACTAAATGTGTAACTATTTGTAGACTGATAAAGAGTTAAAGATTCTGACAGATTATAGAGAAATAGTAAGGTCTTTTGGGAATCATCCTTAATAAGCAAATTGCAAGAAACTGTCTTTGATGAATGATTTGAGATGTTTACCACCATCCTTGCAGCCAACAGGACAGTGGGAGCGAAAGGCCAAATGTCATCTCACACTGTGGCCCCCTTTTTTGTTTTTTCAGTCGATCTTTCTGCAACCAATATTTATATTTACATGGTTTTGCCCATATGAGTAGTGGTTGGGAAGGTTTGTATGTTGATACTGGTTTGGGTATGTGAGCAGTCAGACAGGTTATTGAGAGTTCTGACTGCTTGTGGGAAGAAACCATCCTTTATGATCCTTGGCATTTGTCCAAAGTGAAGATGCCATATGACATGTGAGTGGCATCATTTCTTAGGCAGTGGTCTTCCTTTAAATGTCTTTGATAAGAATTTTGGTCTCATGATATTCTGCCCAGTTCACACTCCATGTAACTCCTAGTGTTGTTATTGTTAATGGAAACAAAGTATTTTTGTTATATGAATGAAGACTTCAAATTTAATGTCCTTTTCCCTGTTGTGAAGTCACAGGGCACCAGTTACATTTGCCAAGAAATAACAAATTTATTAAATCTTTAGTTATCAGACATAGGAGAGAAAGAAAATGTCAATTATAATGATGTTTTGCGATGATCTTCGTTCGCTCTGTTTTTCTCTGAAGAGCAGTCTTTCTCTAAAGAAGTACATTTGGAGGATGTATGTAAGCATACCCTAGCAGTTTAAAATAACTTCCCCTCCCCTTATGTTAAACACATTGTCAACACATGCAAACGTCTTCTCATATAAGGAAAGTTTACACATACAACTATATAAAGCTTCACATGGCAGTAAGATCATACAAGACATACATGATGTAAAAGCACATATGCAACCTTGAGTCTTACACCAGGCTTTAGACATGCCTTGACTTACACAACATAAAGACAAGTTTAATGTAATACAAATGATCAATACTGCTACAAAATGATTATGAATACTGATGACAATTAACAGTGATTAATAAAACTGAGTAATAATACTGCAGCATTAAAATGGAGTCTTCAATGATTTTTTTAAACTAATATGGTTTGAAAAACTGAACTAAAATACATTTTCATAACTACAAAATTAAGTTAAAATTACAGTTGTAAAAGCCTAGCCATTAAAAGTAACCTTGTTAAATTTACAGCTCAAATCCCAATAGGTAATTTTAAATGTGGCAATTGCACAAACTGTCAATAAAAAAAAAAAAAAAAAAAGACTTACGGTAAGGTAATCCTATAAACATCAATAGTTATATAACATGTAAGTCAACAAATGTGATCTATATTATTCAATGTCCATGTGAATGATTGTATGTCGGAGTAACATCTCGCTCCCAAAAGGAGCAGATGACAGAACATTAAAGTGCAATAAAAAGGATATAAACAGTCCCACTGCAAGAATTTATTGAATTCAGTCATCCATCATCAACATTTTTATTCTTGGGTATTGAGCATATAAAACCCAAGTAGAAGTGGTGGTAAGACGTTTGGTAGAATAACTGCCTCTTTTTCTGTTAATGCTTTGTAAATGAATACACAGCTATTCATGCTCTTGATGATTTAATGTAATATATTGATAGTCTTGACAAAGATTTAGTCATCATTAAGCACTGATTTTACATAGCTATTTGGGTTTGTAAAATGGGAATAACAGGCATGTACTGTATGTTGTATGAGGCCTCACTCCCAAGGAGCTGAGATGAACCCAGATGCAGGAGTTTATTGCACAGGACACAGAGGAAACAGGTAAATAGCATGAGGGGAGTATTCAGGCAGGTACAGAATCATTAGAACACAGTCTTAGGTCAAAACAGAAAACAAATTTCAAAACAGGGCTTGAGTCGTAACTTCCATAAATTCAGGAGCAGGTCAGTATTTCTAGGCATAAGGTAAATTCAGAGTTCTCAAGGTCACTTATCTTGCACATCCAGAGCAGATAGTTGACAAACAGGTAAGCCACATGCTGATAAGTAACTCTCTACTGCAGCACCACAAAAGGTGAGTCCAAGGAACCTTCAACAAGGCTAGACACTAACTGAGTGTGAGTGTGAGGTTTAAGTGCAAGTCCAAACAAGGTGATGATGAGCTGCAGGTGTGCGTGATTAAAACTCAGGCGAGTGAGAGTGGGTGAATGATGGTGAGGGAGAGGGAGCAGAGTGTGGCCTGAGAGAGGGAGTCCAATGGATATGTGACAACAATAATGCCCTACTGACTAATTTTAACCAATTTCAGTGGTAATACAATCACTCCTCATTCCAAGGAGTGTTTTCTGAGGTGCTGTGACAGTTGATTGCATAGTTCCAATTTTATTTCTGATTATTTCAATTTTATCAGTAAAGAAATTCATGACGTCATTACTATTGTGCTGTGATGGAATATCTGGTTCAATCAAGGCTTTAGTCCTAAGCAATTTAGCCACAGTACTGAATAAACACCTAGGACTGTTGTGGTTATTTTCTATGAGTTTGCTAAAATATGCTGACCTGGCAGCTTTAAGTGCCTGTCTGTAGCTACAGACACTATCCTTCCATGAACCGTAAAATACCTCTAATTTAGTATTCTTCCACTTGCGCTCCATTTCCCGAGCTGCTCTCCAGAGAGCATGAGTGTGATCATTGTACCATGGTGTGGGGCTTTTTTCTTTCATTTTCTGGGGGCGACACTATCAAGAGTGCTAGAGAACTCTATATTTGTATTTTCTGTTATTACATCAAGTTCTTCTAGACTTTTTGGCTTACTGAGTATGTGAGACAATTCTGGAAGATTATTAGTGAAGTTATCTTTAGTGGTCGAAAGAATAGTTCTACCTGAACAATAGTGTGGTGTAGATTGAGTAACATTAACTGATCGCAACAAACAAGAGACGAGGTAATGATCTTAGATGTCATCGCTCTGCTGTAGAATTTCTATACTATCAACATCAACTCCATATGACAGAATTAAATCTTGCGTATGATTATGATTATAGCATATGATTGTCATATATTTGCTTAATATGACACCGTCAGATATAAATAAAAATTCTCCGTCATCTTTTGCCCTTGCTATAATATATACACTACCGGTTAAATGTTTTGAAACACTTGACTGAAATGTTTCTCATGATCTTAAAAATCTTTTGATCTGAAGGCGTATGCTTAAATGTTTGAAATTAGTTTTGTAGACAAAAATATAATTGTGCCACCATATTAATTTATTTCATTATAAAACTAATATTTAATTTAAAATAAAAAAGTTTTTGAAATTGATGACTTGGACCAAATAATAAAGAAAAGCAGTCAATAAGTGCCCAACATTATTGAACTCCTTCAGTACTGTTTAAAAAGCATCCCAGGGTGATACCTCAAGAAGTTGGTTGAGAAAATGTCAAGAGTACATTTCTGCAAATTCTAGGCAAAGGGTGACTACTTTGAAGATGCTAAAATATAACACAGTTTTGATTTATTTTGGATTTTTAGTCACAACATAATTCCCATAGTTCCATTTATGTTATTCCATAGTTTTGATGACTTTACTATTATTCTAAAATGTGAAAAAAAATAAAAAATAAAAAAAATAAACAAAATTATAATAAAGAATGAGTAAGTGTTTCAAAACTTTTGACCGGTAGTGTAGATCACCCAGGTCTTATTCTGGTTTCCTTGGTAAATTTGCACATTTTCTATCTGATCTAGTAATTAATGTAGATAGAGCTTTAATTGTTGGTGACTTCAACATTCACATAGATAATGAAAATGACACATTGGGATTAGCATTCATCGATATTCTCAGCTCTCTTGGAGTCAGAAAAAATGTGACAGGACCAAATCAACTCATCAACTGTATGTCAAGTTCTACTTTAGTTTTTTGTGCAGAATGGAAATCACCGTCAAATATGGGTGGAGACAGATGATTTCATGTGTATATAAGAATATGCAGAAATGGTCTGAGCTCCACTAGTTTACTTTGAATTTTACATATACACAACGTTTTCTGTTTTTTAACGTTTTGAAGATCTGATAATGGGTATAAAGGAACTGCCATTATATGTGGTATGTTTTTCTTTCATCTGTACTACAGGGCATGCATTCTTCTCATCAACAGGTAATGTTTCTTCCATAAAAAAAGAAACATAAAATGGGAAATGTTAAGCTTATTTGAAGTATAGTAGAGGTAAAAAGTGGGGGAGAGAGGTGAAAAATAGGAATGGGACATGACCTAGTCTGGATTCAAACTCAGCCAACAGCTGCACAGTTCTGACAAATTCATTTACACTGTTGTCATGACAATTATATTATTTCTGTTTTTGTTCGAGATACTCTTTAGACCAAAGTAAGTCACAGTGAATATAAACATTATGTACCATATGTTTTGCTATAGTTCCACTCCAACACTGAACCAATACATGACACTTAAGTCTGCATTCATGCCAACACACTTACACGCTGCACATTGCTATGCAATCAAATCATTGTGCCTGAATAAACAAATATATGCTCATTTAAATTTTTGTTCTTAGTTACTGATTTCTTTAAACTCTCTCTTTGGTACATTACCTATTATATAAACCTTTTTCATTTATCATCTTACAGTTTCTTATGCATATTGAAAAAAATAGATTCTTGACTGTTAAGTCCTGGTGTAATTTTTTATAGATCAAATTGTACAGCTTGTGGAGATGGAGAAAGACCTTTTGGATGCTTTCAGTCTGTACATTGATGCTGAAGAAGAGAATTTAAAGACATTGAAAGGGTCAGTTATTCAATTTCATCTTTAGAACATCACAACCCCAGATAAAAGTGTTCTTTTATGAAGCATTATATTTATTTATTTGGAAATTTAAAAAATCCTTGCTTTCCATGTTAATAATCTAGCTAAGAAACCAGTTGTAGAGGTTTGACCATCTTATATGTTGTTTCAGATAAAGGATTATGTCCTTTATTACATGTTTTAAACACAACAACTTTATGTGAACCTCTATCTTCAATACAGGGTTCTTCTGATTTTTCAGCTAGTTTCTATCTTTGATTCTGTGGATCCCGAGAAAACCATGAGTGACCCTGTGGCTGCTTATAAACTCCTTAGACGACTTAGAACTGAATGGAGGACTATTGTGAAGTACTCTCAAAGAAGTCTTTATCAGGGTGAGATCTTTTTTATGAATAAAATGTAAACATTTGCATCAAGTAAAAAAACATTGTTTTTAATTCAAATGTAGAGAGGAAATATGGTAGCAAAAAAATCTTTTAAAAGTTTTCTATGATTACCATAACATTTATTTGATAGAAAGCTTTACATGATTCTGCTCTCATGGGCACTGTGCTTTGGTGACATTTAAGAGACAAATTCTTTCAAACTGCTTCATATTTTTTGGGTTAAAAATTTTGCAGTTAAATAGTGATGTTTATCATGATGTTTTATATCTGATTTAGCTAGGGGGGTTAAATTCATGGGTTACAGTTTAGTTTGTTACTTCCCCCATAATAGTAATTGTGTTTGTCCTATCAGACATCACTACTCTGTTCTGTACTGTTGTCCTACGATGTCAAGACCTCAAGGATTTTTTACTGAAGCCAGCCACTGCTAAACAATTTGACCTTTAGATCAAACACCAGTAAACCAGATTCTGTTTTATTTGAAAACAGAAACATTTAAGGAACTGTTGGACTTAGCATTTCTACAAATCCCACATCAGAACGACTTGGATGGTGCAGCTTCTGGGCTGATCAGGCTGCAAGAGATCTACAAACTCTACCCACACAACATCACAAAAGGTGAACTGTTTGCAATTTTGCACCTTTCCAAATTTACTTGGAGAAAGAGATTTTGTTATCATTACTATTGTTTTTATTTTAATTATTATACTGGTGTTTGCTTTGGCAAATACTGTTTCTCTAAGTTTGGGTAAGGGAGTTTTTTTAAAATCCCTAAACCTAATATTATTCCTCCGAAAAAAAAACGTCAGCGCATACTGTATCTCATTTCACAGTGTTTGTGCTATGGACACCTTGAGGTATGATACCTCAAATTATGCTGCTTATTGGGGAGAGGGCTCATATCTCCGAATCAGAATATCATAGAGCGTGGGCTCTTTTGGCATGCAGACATTCAGTAACACCATAGCAATTTCTTAGCCATACCCTAGCAACCATAAATGTCCCAGAAATTGACTCTTTTCACTTAGAGCAGTATACAATGGCAAACTCTAACATCCTGGCAGAGTTTTACACCGGCAAACAATGCTCACATTTTCTTCAGAAAATGTATATGATTTAATTTCTTTTAAAAATCAGCTGCAATGTGATTGCTGCTTTGGTTTCACAGGAATGTCTTTAAGCGTGGATGAAGCTTTCGATATAGGGCTGATCGCTTTTAAGGAGGAAAAATTCCAGCACGGCTTTCTCTGGTTTATGTACAGTCTGAACAGGTTAAGCGAGACTGAATTCACATCTGTTTCTAAGGAAGAGTTGCTACATTTCCTTGGCTCTTCAGCCTATTATTTTGGCAGTGTACCTGTGGCGATCTACTTCACCCAGCAGCTTCTAAATCTGGGTAAGCATAAGCTGATGTCCTAAAGTTTAAAATACTTTCTCATACCTTCTATAGCATATTAAGCTTTCTCCATAGCCTAATGTGCTACACTATAAACGTATATAAACTATAACTAAGAAATTCATAGGTTAATTTCCCCAAAAAGTGTAAAAAAAAAAAATAAAAAAAAAAGAAAAGAAAGAAAAGTGGATTCGTGGAACTATTAACATTGTTCTGTTTGCTGGAGCATCCCAACCTTTCTGATATAGCAGCATTAGCTCAACCAGTGGTGTGAGTGTGAGGCGGGACTATATGTTTATCTGACCACTGGTAGATGGGGGAGGGGATGGGAGTGTGGAACCTGTATGAAAACAGTCATTATTTTCTCAGTTCCATTTAGTTGTGGCGCAGAAATCACACTAAACATTTAAGGTTGCTAAAAAATCTTACCAGATGGTCAGAGTACTAATGCAGGTCATAAACTTCAGATCCAACTAATGAGGGGGCCAGAAACAGCTGACCACTTACAGACTCCTTCGCTTCCAATGAACTTCAAACCCTGATATATTCACACTGAAACAAGAGTCAAGTAACTCCTATGAGGCACTGTGCAGAGGAGAGGTTGACCAGAGGGCAAGTCCAGTGTCTCAAATTTAAATCATTATTTCACATGAAAATACAGCAAAATTGCAAACTACAAAAAGCTCCTATTAGAAAAAAAAATGTACTTATTGGAAGTAAAAAATGTTTTGACTTTTTAAAAATCAGACCTACAAGAAGCAGCAGGTGCTGTCCTGCAGGTACAGCACAGGTGGAGGGAACCCCAGGCTGATTTATGCACCAGTGAAAGAGGAAGAGGAGTGGGACAAGCCTCGAATAATCAGATATCATGATATATTATCAGACAAAGAGATAGAGATCCTGAAGAATTTCTCCAGATTGCATGTAAAAGTTTAACACTGTGCATACACAATTTGTTTTTGTTGTTCATGTTGTCAGTATATTTGTTTACATTTTATTGTGCCATTTACCTTTGAGATATAAATATTTCATATTTGATGGTCTTTATTAATTTTTCATCTAGCTTTCTAGGTCTCAAGTTGGACAGAGGCAAGGCATCATTTCAAATATCCGTGTGTCTCAAAGGTAATATTGTCATTATTAATGCAAGAATTAATAGTACTTTTCATTATTCTAAAGCTGATAGATTTGATTGCATACTCTTATTATGAGACAAAAAATCATCTGTTTGTTTTCAGTGTTGGTTTAACAGAAGAACACTCTGTGGTTGCTCGTGTAAATCAGAGAATTGCTGACATTACAGGACTCAGCATCGAAACAGCCGAACGACTACTGGTACGCTCACAGTAAAGTATGTTTGAAGTCACAGTTAGAGATTAGAGATGAGCTGAAGGTAATGCGGTATCTAAACAGCAATTGCTTGCAAAACATTCCTCAAACATCCTGGTTAGGAATATTATTACTTAATACTACAAGTATTAAACTTCAGCTATTAATTCAGCCAGCCTTAGGTGTGATATTGGTTTGTGGGTTTTGTAAACTTTATACTTTTAAGAAATTGCCAATTTGACTTATATTGATAGAATGTTCAGCAAATTTCAAAATGTTACCACTAGTGATGATACTGAATTGCAAACTTACCCTGTAAACTTTACCACTATTCTTTTACTGACTTGCAAACACTGACATTTCCTTCAGGAGATGCAAATCTACAGTAATATTAACACAACCTGTTATTGAATTATATATATGTAGCCTATAATATTCAATTTATATTTACCTTATTTATTGAACTTAAACTCTTTAATCAATTAAACATTTATTTATCCCCATGAACTGTTGGGTGTTAACATTGCAATTTTATATTAAATACCTGCAGACTATGAGTAACGTAATCATTTTCCAGGTTCAGAATTATGGAATTGGGGGCGGATATGAACCGCATTATGACGCATTGGTAAGATCACTATGTTGAAATGTTGTTCCAATGACAGCTTAAGCAAATATTGACAATCAATTTACTGCAAGCTAACTTCTGTAAGATATTTCATCACACAGGATAAAGAGAATGAAAGGATCGCCACATTCTTAATTTATGTAAGTCAACTCAAATGCCACTGAAAAAATTTGTTGCACACTTTTTACATTAATTAGTATTAATAGCATAATTTATTGAAACTTCCAATACCTATTCATATTTACTGTGGTTCACAATCCTGATGGACCTCAATAAGTGAAATTAAGCTATTGCTGTAGATGGGTGATGTGGAGATAGGGGGCGCCACTGTGTTCCCTGAGATTGGAATTACAATTCAGCCTGAAAAGGTAAACCTCTACTTAAAATTTTTTGTTTATTCATTTGTCACATTTGCATTTATTCATTTTACCCAAAGTGTCTTACAGATATGGAATGCTAGCAATTTATCCCAAGGAGACAGTAACATAAGAAGTGTTGGAAATGACAAAGTTCCAAAATTGGCTAGAGAAGGATGTGCTAATACAGATATGTAGATGTGACAAAGCAACAGTGAAAAAGAAGAAACAATTTAGCTTAGTTTAGTAATTTCTTAAAAAAAAAAAAAAAAAAAAAAAAAAAAAATTAGAGTTTAGTCGGGAGTATAATAACAGCATGAATGTTTGTGCATCAGGTGTTCTTAGAAAGAGTTGTATGCTTAGACACACTATGGTCACACAAATAAAACTGATCACAGTCCATGTCCTTTGTCATGCAGGTTCAGCTGTATTTTGGTACAGCCTTCTACAGAATGGCAGTCTGGATTTAAAAACACTGCATGGAGAATGCCCTGTCTTAGTGGGTAATAAATGGGGTAGGTAATTGAATCAATTTAATTGATCAATCTAGAATAAATAGAGTTTATTAAGAATTCAAATCTACCTTCACTGATATATTTACTTTACTGTTTTATTGTGTTCAGTGACACATATAAATGTTGAGGTGTCTAAATTCCATTTTATCTTAATAAGAAATTGAGCTTTATAATGTATAATATGTTCATGGACTGTAACATCATCAAGATTTTAGCTAAATTAATGAACTCATTAAGACTGCATAATAAATAAATACATTTGCAAAATGCTAAATAATTAAACTAGCAAAATGCTGTTTAAAGATATTTTAGATGGAGTATAGCATGTCACACTGCAGGACATGTCAACGTCTCATAATTATTTAATGTACCCATGTTGCTACCTTTATCAAAATACGAATTCTTTTTCATATTATTTTTCAGTTATTTATAAGTCAAGGGATTTCTTTCCTCTTCTTTGTCCCCCTTCACTGACCTCTTTAATAAAAATGGCCAAAAATCTAACAAATAAATAATAATAAAAAAATAAGGACAATTATTGGTTTAACTATGCAATGTGAAACCCTTTTTGGCACTTTATCAGACTACATTGTTCAGCTGCACTGAAGATTGAAAGTTGAATGTAAATGGTAAATTTATTATTATTATTATTTTTTTTTTTTTACTTTTTTCAGTGGCTAACAAATGGATCTGTGAATTTGGACAGGAGTTCAAGAGACCCTGTTCTATGTCAGAGTGGGACTAATAAGAACAAGACATTACAGAACCTGTAGCCATATAGAAATAATATGACTTATATCTGTACTGTAGAAACATCATATTAAAGGTGCTATAAGCGATTTTAGCCATTCTAGAATTTTGACATGCTGAGCCGTTGTATTAGCCACTCCCCTTCTTTCCAAAACCCTGCATTCCAAAGGCACCAAATGAGCTTTATTGACACCGACACAAGCAGAAACGGTTGTCAAAAACAACAGCAGCAAAATAGTGACCTCATCTGACAACTGTTATGAGCAGCATGTCATAAAAATGGCGTTATGTGTTAATATTTCACTGCAACAGCCCTCTGGGTTCCAGAAGTATTTTCCCCATTCATTTCTTCCACAGACTTTTAATAAAAACCTTCATAAAAGAGTAGTGAGCCATGAACCAAACCAACCAGTTTTGAGGTTAATCGCAACATCACAAACTTTGTTTTGAGTCAAAAATAATTTTTAAAATCAGACATTAAGACAAAGGTACAAGGCTGTGTACTTACTGTCGTTCATGAGGGCACAAACTACAATCCCATGAAGCGTTGCGAATGATGTTGGTGAATAAAAAACTATGTGAATATATAAAACTATTGACTTTAAGTTGTTGATTATAAGTATAACAACAATATATTTGTTCTTTATTGCATAATATTCCGATATGTACAAATATATAAGTAGTTTAAAGGTGAATGGTGACCGACCTGATTATGTCATTCACAGTGCGTCATGGGAGTGCATGGTCATCCGAGGCACGTTTCAAGGGTTTCGTTGGCTGTGGTTCACTGATTAGTGAATCTTTCTCTGCTGTACCATGGGTAATGTAGTTGTTTACCATGAATTCCGCAATCAAACACGATTTTTAAACAATGAAGTTGAGATAACTCAGATGGATGGCTACAAAGAAGCATCTACCATCTATGAACAACCTCGTAGCTCACGATAGGTCTGTCTTTGAAGTTTTATAACTCATCGTTGAAAATCAATTAGTCTATGGGATTAATGAATGGGATTTTTAATTCCAGCACCACACTTTTGTGCTCTATTCTATGAGAATGCTCAAAATGACTGACAGGAAGAAAGCGTCATTGTCGGCGGCCTGCTGACACCTTTTTTGTTTGCTGTTTACAGAGTCTAGAGCTGTCACAGAGACCGGTGAGGAATATCAGGACATTTATTTCATTAATATCTTTCAGGGAGTAGTAAACATTTTTGCATAACTTTCCATCAAAAAATCGCGTACAGCACCTTTAACTTATGCAGCACACAAACAATTTGTAACTTTACAGGATTTCACAGGAACTTAAAGTCAGCATGAAATGAAGACTCACCAGTCTGTTTTCTAAATGCAGGTTATTGATCTTATCGTGAACGATTCATCCATGCATATGTTTTATTTTTTTATTTTTTTACTTTTTGACCTCGTAACCTTTAATCAAAATGTCATAACATGACCTTCCGGTGAAACTACAGACTTCTTTCTGGTGACGTATGCAGGACTTCTCCAATCATTTAGTCTGCTTAAACCCTACCCCTTTCTTGTAAATACCACAACCTTGTGTAGAGTTGAACGAAGCGTCAATCGCATGTTGGTGAAGATGGCAAGGTGTATTTTTGTCTGTTTTCCTTCAAAACTATCGTTCCTTAACCCAAACTTCCTTGGTTACGGGTCAGCTGGCTTGAATTTACATTTTGAATGAGGAGGAATAACAGCGAATTTGCAATTGTGTTTGAAACATTCCTTGCCTGTATTGCTGAGGTGGTCACTAATCAATACAACGGATGCTCCAGGAGTTTACTTATATTTTTGAATGCAGTTATCTTGGGTTGACCAGCACGAGTACGTTTTTTTGTTTTTTTATTTATATTTAGTGTATTGTGATTCAAAACATTAAAATATGGTTATCTTACTACAACCTCTTCGTAAGCAAAGAGCGTGATGTACAGTACTTGTGCGTTTATGTTGCCAGTTTGATCATTAATGTATTGAGATTGCTGCTCAATTTCACCAATAACTGGCTCTGAACCAAGCAGCACGGTGGTAGGGGTGTGTGTCTCCACTGCAAACTCGCATTCAGATCTGCCTCCGTTCCACTATGCAACGCCCATATTTTCACAATCCAATCAACAACCAATGGATAAACTCCCGCCCTACATCTTTTTTTTTGTTCGATAAGCACTCGGAAATACGTCACAATACGGAAGTCGGTTGCAACTTCTGTTTCATGCCGACTTTAAAATGTATACAGGTGGATATGTATTAATTTTGTACACAGTCAAACCTGAAATGAACTGCTTTTACTAATTTATTATCTTTTTTGTTAGTAATCTAAAGGAACAGACTTTTTTTTCAAAATGTGAAATACTAAATTAAATCTTTATTTAACAATGTGTTATCAGACAGACACTATAGTTTTTTAAGACTCAGTTAAATGTTTTGCAGATAAATTATTTTTCAAATGTAGTCATACACAATTCTTGTTTCTTTATGTTAAACAGTGTCAAATATATACTGTGCTCAATGAAAAACAAAAGTAATACCCATACTATTAATAAATGATTAATAAGTATTCTGATAAGTGGGTTCAGGACATACATTTTTTGTCTTCTTTGTCACGGTTTTGGTCTTGTCCTTCACCTTCAACCCTCTCTCGTGATCCGGTGACTGTGTTGAGAGACCTCTCTGAGCTACTTTTAACTGGACAGTTGTTAAAATTTGAGGCGAATTGTAGGGCGGAGTTGACTGGTGACAGGCAGGAGAGCTCTGATAGGTTATTCCCTGTGGGAGGTGGGCAAGAAAAGAGGGGAAACTGCCTTTGGATTGGATATGCCTTAGGAAAAGTGAGGGGTTTGGGGAAGCAGTGGGGTAGCAGAAGGGGATGAGAAATTGACTGCATAGCTGTGAAAAGACAATGCACAAAGAAAAGCAAAATATTAATGTTAAAAGCTGGTAACAATTTAAAGTTAAACAAAAGTTATATTTCAGTGTTATTTACTCAAAATAGTGACAATCCATTTTTTGTAATGTTCAGAAGTCAAGACACTTACCCCTGTCAAAAGAAGGGTTGTAGGATGACAGCTGTGAAGAAAAGAGGGAGAAAGGGAGAGAGGCTGTAGGCTAGAAAGAGAGAGAGAGAGAGAGAGAGAGAGAGAGAGAGAGAGATTATTATATGCATAACTCTAGTTCGCAGTTTAATTCAATAATTAATTAAGTACTTTAAAACACTCTCACTCACCTGTGGACAGGTTGGAAGACTTGGATAATTCACTAAGATTAGTTTGCTGAAGTTGAACTTGTAGGTGAAACGTTTCCCTTTGATCTTGTGCAAGATTCGCTTATTATAGTAATACCTGAGAATAAAACATCAAACGAGGGATCAGTCACTTTACACAACCTGAGAAAAATTAGTCCGGTACTTTGCATTTTTGTGGGTGTGTTTCTGTGTTATATATTTTGTGTGTATGTCTGCATGCACGTGTGTGTATACAGTATATATGGATTGATGTGTGTGTTCGTATACCTTAAAGCTCTGCTGAGTTTGTCGTAATTCATGTGTGGTTTGCCCTTCCTCTCGCCCCACAGTTTAGCTAATCTCTCGGGGTCTCTGATCACAAACTCTCCCCATTCACTGCCCCATGTGATAGCTCCGCCCTCACCACGCCCCAGCAGCTCTAACAGGAAATGCCATAACTGCACCTGCCGTGAGCCTGGAGACCAAGCTGGTTTATATGCCCAATCAGGGAACAACACTGCTAAGGGAAGGAAAACACTGAAAGTTATTTGGCCATTCACAAATCTGCATTGCTTAAAAGACTGAAAAACTGAAATTTAGGAGTAAGTAAAACAATACAGAAAACAAGAGTATGATTGGTGGATGTATAACACAGGGGTTAGGATTCAGGGTGAAAAACCAAAAGTTCCAGTCCACTAAAGGGTGATGTTTGGATAAACATCTGCTAAGTAAAAAATAACCAATGCAGGGCAGTTTTTGAACATATTTATAAAAACAGACTTACATCAGCATTATTGGGTGTTAGGTTTGGGAAGGAAGCAGAGAGTGGGTCAGAACCTGGACCTGATTACTGATATAACACAAGGATTAAATAATTCTCTTGTTGATTTAAAATAAAGCCTACATTTTCAGTTTTCACATATATTTTTAGATAATTTCAAGTATGGGGTAAAAGCAAAGGTTCTAGCTTCTTATGTACTGCAAATTGTAGATGAAAATAGGTCAAATTATTTACCAAATAAATCATGTCATTTTTCCCAAGCAATATTTCTTGATGGAAGAAACTTTCAACAAAATGTCAGCAGATGCTGATCTCATGGTATGGAATAAAGTTTCAAGTTCTCTCAAACTGAATGAAGTGAATGTAGAATTTTAGAAGGTTTTCTATATTAATGATGTATTGACATTTTCAAATACAGCAGCTGAAGTGAAGTGCCCCTCAACACACACACTTTTTCTATCATGGTGAGGACTTTCCATTGACTTGCTCAGTTTATACACTGAACTAATTATATTTTCTATCCCTTAAAAACCTCTTAAACTCTCCGTGGGAAGGCGCTATATGGCAAGCCGTTTTAACATTTAAAGTCCTTCAAAATGTTGTAAAACGCATATGTGCTATCATTTGAAAGCTTAGAATCTGTACTTTTCAGAGAACCCCATCACTTTTGCATTTATGTACATAAACTAACAAAATAAGGCCTGAAAACATTTGTGTCACAAATTGGCCCCACCTAGAGGTTAAGTTGTAGAAATTTTAAAAATGCACATAAAAGTCCTTCACATAGCACTTAAATAGACAATATATGCAAGTCATATATCAAATAAAAGCTCTCATTCTCAGGAAGGTGACTGTACAGTTTATTTATTTATGTATTTTTTTGCCATAATACCACAGTTTGAATTCTTTTAAAAAATATCGGTAAGGCATAAAATGCAAACATCTATTTTCTTTGCTGACCACTGATCTGTAAGCCCCAAATAGCCTCAAACTTTATATCAAATCTTACTTTGGGTTGTTAGCTTTAAATTTAGTTAAATAACTTACTTGTTTACTTGTTAGCTTCTTTGGGTATATAATGCAATGTTGTGTAAAAAAAAAAAAAAAAAAAAAAAATGACAACAACACATGAAATCCGGTAGAAAAAGTATAAGAAACAAATCATCAGCAAAATAGGTTATCATCTATAGAAGATGACATGTTACACATCATTGTAAAGCTGGGATTCTCTGCTTTCCAATGACACCTAGATTGGGCTAGACAACACAGAAGCCAATATATTCAACAAAACAATGTGGAAGCTCTCAGCACTTCAAAAAAATACTTGTTGTCTATGGGTGAATGCTAAAATTAGATAGAGCACCACCTACATTTCAGATAAGTATAATGTGGTGGAAGGTGCTAGAGGAAAAATTCTTCCTGCCATCCAGTGGAAAAAAAATAAGACTTTTGATTGAAAATTGAGAACACAGAACTGAAATGGCATACTTTTAAACTTTAGACATTAAAAAAGATGTATTAAAATTTTTTATGATGTATCATAAAATTGTAAACATATACAATGTTATTTATAAATTATTTCAATAATTTCTTAAAATGTAGGGGTTATCTGTAAAATGAGACAATTTTTTATTAAATTAGTTCACTGTATGTGTGAACAGGGTGCTTTTAAATTTGAGTGTGGAACATTTCAGGCGGCAGCCCAAAAACCCTGCAGAGATTAAATTTAGTATGTTTATTGAGCCATTTTAAGCATATTAAGCTGTTGGCTGTATGATCCTCTCTTATTTCAGGTTTTACTGTCATTGTGGGGATATTGGTCCCCAAAATGAAGACAGAGCCCTGACCCCCACACATGCATACAGATATATAAAAACACACACTTACTTCTGCTCCAGTAAGTTGATGAAAAAGGACCCAGAGAGGAATTACAATTACACTCCATCTGTAAGATATTACAAATCAATCATTGTCATCTCAATTCTCTCAGCTATATTAAATCAATGTACAAAATAAGAACCATTTAGACAGGTTAGAATTATTTTGCAGAGTAGATCGAGTGGATCCAATACAGAGTTTACAGACACTGCAGAACAATTCATGGGTGAATCGATCATGGTGGAATATTACAAAGAATGATTTTGTTTTTTTCATTGACTTTCTATAATTTTCTTCCACGTTTTGTAAATTTTGAGTCTTTAGAAACACAGGAACTCATTGCACCCCCTGTACCTCATAAATTCTTTGGAGTTGTGCCCACACCTCTTTAGTATTCCTCAATGTATCTCTTATAGTGTGTCAATTTATCTCTTATAGTGTGACACAAAAAATGCCAAAATTGTGATTATTTTATTTTATTTATTTAGTATTTATTTATTTTTTTTAAGTACCAAAGGTGTATAGGGTATGTAAGAGTGTCTGTTTTGTCCTTTTTTTTTTTGTTTTTTTTTTTGCACTTCCATAAATTATATATTTTTTATAATTGTTTCATATCTCTTTAAGTTTACTATCACAGGATATCTATTTCTTAGTGTATTGCAAGAGAAATGAGAACTACTGTATATTCATACAAATAAATACTATATCACGTTAACTTTCTGTGCAACAATGAACCGTCAACAATGGTAAATTATCAGTATTTTATATGCATATACACATACATAATATACATGTTATTTCTTACTCAAGGTGGCGCTGATGTTTCAGTGATTGACTTGATTTACATTTGACATTGCTATTTGATAAAGAAACAACATCGAAGTAAACTTATAGCAAGTACAGAACATGAAAAGTATGATGTGACTGTTGTCATTTGGGTGTACTATATCTTTTTAGATTCAACGTGCCTGAGAAAATACACATAAGCTACACATAAGTTACACATACATTACACATGTGTAGATTATGTGTTATGTGTAGCTCAATATGTGTTTGACAGCCAGTTGCATCTCATGAAATTTCAGTGTGAAAATACTAAATCCTGTTCTTGATTTGTCCTGATTTGAAGTATTATCTCTTTCATTTCTGAAAAATAAAATATCAAAATATATAAAACTATATTTTATTTTATTGTTTTCTAATTGTCTTGAAAATATTGTGAAAATTTTACACTATTTGGGCATTTTGTAGACCCATTTTTATAGATATTAGTGCCGGGTCTCAAAAGACCCGAATATGTAAGAGTGTTTGGGAAAATTACCATGCATTTAAGGGTTAAAGCAGCTGTGAATTTTTAGAATTTTCTTTCACATTATAGTAATTATTGTGTATATATATATATATACAGAGAGAGAGAGAGAGAGAGAAAGAGACTATTATGTCTTTGTTCCATCGTCAAAAATAAAATTAAATGCCTCTGCTTGTCTAAATATTAACAGCAACCAACATCAAAACTTTGATAAAATTTGCTGTTATGTCCTCATCTATTCAGATACAAATTTAAAAATCTGGCCTAATTATTTAAATAAAATTCTGTGTGACATTCTTTTGAGAATGCAATTGATTATGAATTTATCTTTGTAAGGAACTTTATAGTGTTGTGTTTCTATAATTTTAACAGTTAGCCTACAATCATATTAAATACACAATCATATTTTACACAAAGCATTTCTTCCACATACATAAAAACACAATCATATTTTCTATGAGTGCCTGATTTTTTGAAGGAAAGTTGTAACAGTACCTGTTCAGTGGAGATGCTCTTTTCTAAAAGAATGTTCCAAAGAAAGACACCTGTAACCCCTCCCTCAGTATTTATATTACCTTTATCCCTCTCTTTCATTTAAAGCAATTTCTTTAATCCCGGATTCACTCCCTCCCTCTCTCTTTCTCTCTATCTACAGGTCCAAACTGATATACTTGATATCCAAGTTTTCCTTTTTGACGTTTTGTATTGGATGTGGATTTGTCAGTTTCAACACGGGGGGAGAGAGAGAGAGTGAGTGAGAGAGAGAAAGAGAGAGAGAGAGAGAGAGAGAGAGATCTTAGAATGAGATAATTTGTTACATTTTAGATGGAAAAACACATACAAATAATTGACAATACGCATTATAACCAATATAAAATACACATTTGTAAAACAAACAAGCAATATATTTTTTATTCATATAAACATATTTTAATTGTTTCATTGTTATATTGCTCATTTAAACATTCACATATAAATGAAATATGCATACATTTATGTACTTTCTTTAAGCTATACATTACATAAATAGGCTTCAAAAAAGATATTATCTTTATTTAAACTATTCTTCTCACATCAAGATAAACACACATTATAATTATTCGTAATGAATATAATTAATCACACCTTATAATGAATCATAATGAACACACATCATAATATTGTTCTTGGCATTGAATTCATCTTCACTAAAGGTGAAATAAACAATGAGAGTTACAGTAACTGATTATTTCAGAGTGATTTTATCTCCATCTGTCTGTCTGCATACACACACACACACACACACACACACACACTGCATTGTGACAGGTGACACCGGAGGCTTTTAATTCCTGTGTACACGCAAATTCTGCTCCAGACAGACATCAATAATTCATGCTGTTAATTGAGTTGAATGTTATGCTTTTAGTCGTGGGACTGTCACTCTCCTCTTTCTCTCTGTGAGAACTCTGTGGGAGAAAGTGAGAACTCTGACATTATCACCAGTTAACATATGATACAGTTAGTAACACAGTTCTATAATATCACAAAAAAACATTTTACTCTGAAATTTCATTGTCCACCTTTCTAAATTTATAGCTGAATTTGTCTCATACCTTAATTCTGTGTGTGTGCGCGCATGTGTATAAGTTAACACATATTATAGTTTCTAAATCTAAGAAAGAAAATTTCACCAAAAATGTTTTATATAGTATAAAGCAAATACTGTTTTTATTATTATTATTATTATTATTATTCTAAAAATGCAAACATTTTCTTTTATAGGGTAGGGTTTAGTCTATATTATAATTATCTTTATATAAAAACAATAGAATACTATTGTATGTCCACATTTATAAAGCAAAGTAAAGATTTGTGTTTAAACATTTTGTGTGTGCGGGTGTGTGTGTGTGTGTGTGTGTGGATTAGGTTGTCTTAAAGAATTGTTTGTTTTAAAGTGGATAGTGCAAAAGCTCCTTACACCCCTTCCTCATCAATTTATCTTATCCCTTTGTTCTCATCTCCCTTCCCTCCTCATCCTTTCTTCCCAGATCTCTCTCCCTCTATTCATCTTACATCTGTTTATTCCTGTTCACGCTGAGAGCAGAGAGGAGCAGATTTTCAGCTTTGAGAGTGTGAGTGTATGTGTTTAACAGGCGTGACATAGAGAAGACTGTGTGTGTGTGTGTGTGTGTAAGGTCACAGGGCTCATCTTTAAGGATGAATCCTGTTATACATTAGGAGGATAAAAGGCTCTGGTGTTTTTGTGCAAGCTCAGTAATCTCAGGCCGCAATGATTCCAATGGGAACTCACTCTCTCCCCTGAGACACCATGACAGAGAGAGAGAGAGAGAGAGAGAGAGAGAGAGAGAGTTTTGCCTTGCCTTTGTATCTTTCTCACTTAACTGTCCATTATTATTGCTTGCATGTTAAGTTTTATTTATCATCTTTATTCTGCTTATTTACTTGTAATTAACTTTAATTTTTCAGTCTATAATATATTCCTTTTAATAATTAATTAATTATAATTATTTTCTTATTATTCTGCACTGATATTTTATAATTTTTATTTTAATTCATTTGTTAATATAACTTGTTTACTGCATTCACATTGGTATTTTCCTTTATATTAATCATGCACTATTTCTCACACAGTTAACCTGCAAATGATTTGGCAATAAGAATACACTTTTTTGTCATGTTAATAATGCACAAAATTGAAATTGAGAGAGATGGCTCTTTTTATTTATGTATTTATTTTTTTGTAAAATTTTATTTTTCCTTTATGTGTAACTTCATTTTTATTATTTACCATTATCCTTTTTACATTATAGCCTATTTCAAGTATACATTATATATTTCGTCTTTTTTCCCCTTATATTATGTACATTGTTTTGCACAGTCTTTGTTGTATTAGTATGCATCTCAGCTGTAAACACTTTGGCAACACAAATGTACAAATATTTGTCATGCCAATAAAGCACCTTAAAACTGATACAGAGAGAGAGAGAGAGAGAGAGAGAGAGAGAGAGAGAGAGAGAGATCTGGGTTGCAACCATGTTTCTTATCACTTAACTTAAATGCACTCTTATTACTGGTATGTAGTCTTATTTTTCATCTTTATTTGTCTTATTTACTCTTTTAATTGATGTCACATCCCTTATATAACATATTACAATAAGGTTTTAATCATTAACATTGGTTAATGTATTACGTATCATTAACAATGAACAGTGTTGTTCAACATCATTTAAAAATATTGGTTGATGTTAATTTATGAAAATACAATTGTTTATTGTAAGTTCATAATGCATTAGGTAACTAGGTTAATAGTTTAAAAAAATTATTAGTATACACTCACTGAGCACTTTATTAGGAACACTATGGTCCTAATAAAGTGCCCGAAGTGGTCTTCTGCTGTTGTAGCCCATCCGCTTCAAGGTTTGACATGTTGTGCATTCTGAGATGCTATTCTGCTCACTACAATTGTACAGAGGGATTATCTGAGTTACCGTAGACTTTCTGTCAGTTCGAACCAGTCTGGCCATTCTCCGTTGACCTCTCTCATCAACAAGGAGTTTCCGTCTGCAGAACTGCTGCTCACTGGATGTTTTTTATTTTTGGAAACATTCAGAGTAAACTTTAAAATCCCAGGTCAGCATTGACAGAAATACTCTAACCAGCCCATCTGGCACCAACAATCAAGCCACGGCCGAAATCACTGAGATCACATTTTTTCCCCCTATTCTGATGGTTGAACATTAACTGAAGCTCCTGACCCGTATGTGCTTGATTTTATGCATTGCACTGCTGTCACACGATTGGCTGGTTAGATAATTGCATGAATATGTAGGTAGACAGGTGTTTCTAATAAAGTGCTCAGTGAGTGTATGTTGACATTAACCAAGATTAATAAATGCTGCAAAAGTTTTCATCATTGTTAGTACATGTAACTAATGTTAACAAATATTTAATTGGTTGAATTTTATTTTTCTAGATTTTTTCTTAATCATTACTTGTTTACTCTATATGGACTGTTCTGTTATTTATACTTTATAGGCCCAGGTGTTGACTGGCTTTCTGGACTAATAGGCCTTATACATATTTAGCACCATTTTTCATCGTACACAATTACGCTGCAAATACTTTTGCTAATCAAGTATGTATTTTTTTCATGGCTATAAAATTACACAACTGAAATTTCCATAATAAAATATTGGAATATAGAGAGAAGAGTACAAATGAAAACCTTGCTTTGCGTGAATTTGTGCACAAGTGTGTATATTAAGAATAACAATCAGGTTGCCTCTTCCACAGAGGTCTTATTCTGTGGCCTTTAGCATCACAGCTTTTTTTGTTGTCTAAATCCAACTCACCTCTAATAGACTGAAACCTCTCTCTCTCGCTACATCTCTGCTCTTTGATTAATGCTGACAAATCTCTCTCTCTCTGGCTGGCTCAGGGGAGTTGTGGTTTCTAAAAGGTTTCTGTATGTTTCCCATGCCTCTATCTGTCTTTGTCGAGGAAAATAATATATCCACCTGAAACAAGAGACAAATGGCCAGAGACTTTGAGGAAGAGTGCCAAAACAACTGCAGAGCCCAACGAAAGCGAGTGGGAACGTAGACATACAGTCATAAGAATGAGACACAGGAAACAGTTCTGCTTTCACTTTTTCAGTTTTATAGCTTCATCATTATAATCAACATTTTTATCATGTGTAATCATAATCTCACGTGTAAACAAATTCAGAGGAGACCTCCATCATTGGCCATCTGCTCTTTATAAATAACATCCAGACCCCTTGTTTAGTATTCCAGACATCCAGATCCAGTTTTTCTTATGGACAAAATAAAGATTCAGAAGTCCTGTTTTAAAGTTGGGAATTTATATTGAATATTTTTTTTTAGAAAAATGCACCTTTAACACAAGTGATCAGCAAATGTATAATTATTTGTTCACATTCAAAACATTATCCCAATCTGTATGGACATGTAGGCATGTCACAGAATCGCACCAGAGAGAAAAAGGGTCCTGAAGTCTAGAATCCAAAACTATCAGCTGTTTAATCTCATTTAATCAGAGTTCAAACATAAACTCACAGATCACGAAATATGACAATTAACTGCACATGAACATGAGTGGGAGGGTAAATAACCCATAAAACATCCCTGACCTTCAACAGAGCAGATATTTGACCTTCTATGCTCACTGAAGGTTTGTATATGTTGGTGTTCATTTGTTATCTTGACATTTTCCTGGTCATTACATTATCAGTAGTGATTTTTCAGTAGTGATTGTCAAATTAAATAAAAACACAAAAAGACAGAGGAATCACAGCGTGTTAGAGCTACAGTGTAACTGTTCAGTCATTCATGAAACAAACAACAAATATTTACAAACAAAATTCACAATTATATATATAAAATAATTCTGTTTTCAACATCCACAACTAAAGATAAACATGGAAAGTGTTGAGCTCACTTACACTTTTAAGTGTACGTGATGAGAAATGTCTGGTCCTCTTGTTTTGGGGCAAATGTGTGTTTTGTTCCGAGATACAGGCATCATTGTGTAGAATGTGACAGTACTTCAGTGTGTATTTTTAAAAATGACGCCCTCTAGTGGACCTCAACATGTACTGTCTGGCTTTGTAAGGCTTTTGAGCTTATTAGGACATACAAGATTGTGTTTGTGTGCATTCTGTTTACAGTAAGTGTGGGTGTGATCAGATAAAACTAGGGGGGCTTTTGGAATAAGCTTCATAATGTAACTGCATGTTTGCATGAAACTATGAGTAACATGTCAGTTCATATTCAAGGATGAGAACACATCCAGAGAAAACTTCAGAATAAAAATAACTTTAAAATGCTAATCTTCTTTGCAGTAGTAGCATTCTTCACTTGTTTCTCAACCCCAGATTTAACTTCATTACTGCCTTCACAATCAACCTTGACCATGATTTTCTCCCTCTCTCTTTTCCTGTGGCCTATATTGTTTTCCACCAACCCTAATCTCTCTTTCATCACACCCCTCGTGCTCTCTATGTGAGGTTGTGGAGAGGTTGGCTGACCCTCATGCAGCTCCAGTAAAGCGCCCTGGCCAGTGTCAACACCACCAGCAACAACACTGCTGCCCATGATGCATAAATAGCCCCATACACATGCGCATGGGACCATGTCCCTGCCTAAAAACACACAGACAGATACAGAGAGACAGAGCAAGACAAAACACATTTCTGTTAATGACAAGTTATGTTGTTGCAATGATATTCTGACAGGTCACTATTGTGCTTGGGTTATGGGGATTTTATAACACAATAATAAGTGAACAGAAATGGCAAACAAAATTAGTTATGTATAATAATACAATCTATCATAATCCATAAATGTGTGGCACATTTTATCCTTGGATATAAATTGATAATGCACATATATCTTTAAAAACAAAGAGACGGCTCACAATAAGTGACGTGTTAATTATATACTGTATTCCAAGAAAATATCAAATTATATTTTAGTTGATTTGGCACGCACTCTGCTTTGGGTGGTGAATGAGTACATTTCACAAAGTCTGTCAAGAACACATTTGGGTTATATTTTTAGCCCAAAATCAAAAGACATTTTTTGCATTGACAATGCTATTTAAATAATATATAAACGTCCCTTTTTCAGGACACTGTATTTTAAAGATAATTTTATAAAAATCCAAATAACTTTACAGATCTTTATTGTAAAGGGTTTAAACAATGTTTTCCATACTTGTTCAATGAACCATAAACAATTAATGAACATGCACCTGTGGAATGGTCGTTAAGACCCTAACAGCTTACAGACAGTAGGCAATTAAGGTCACAGTTATAAAAACTTAGGACACTAAAGAGACCTTTCTACTGACTCTGTAAAACACCAAAAGAAAGATGCCCAGGGTCCCTGCTCATCTGCGTGAACGTGCCTTAGGCATGCTGCACGGAGGCATGAGGACTGCAGATGTGGCCAGGGCAATAAATTGCAATGTCTGTACTGTAAGATGCCTAAGACAGCACTACAGGGAGACAGGAAGTACAGCTGATTGTCCTCACAGTGGCAGACCAAGTGTAACAACACCTGCAGAGGATCAGTACGTCCGAATATCACACCTGCGTGACAGGTACAGGATGGTGGCAACAACAACTGCCCGAGTTACACCAGGAACGCACAATCCCTCCATCAGTGCTCAGACTGTCCGCAACAGGCTGAGAGAGGCTGGACTGAGGGCTTGTAGGCCTGTTGTAAGGCAGGTCGTTTCCAGACATCACCGGCAACAACATCGCCTATGGGCACAAACCCACCTTCGCTGGACCAGACAGGACTGGCAAAAAGTGCTCTTCACTGACGAGTCATGGTTTTGTCTCACCAGGGGTGATGGTCGGACTTGCGTTTATCATCGAAGGAATGAGCGTTACACCGAGGCCTGTACTCTGGAGCGGGATTGATTTAGAGGTGGAGGGTCCGTCATGGTCTGGGGCGGTGTGTCACAGCATCATTGGACTGAGCTTGTTGTCATTGCAGGCAATCTCAACGATGTGCATTACAGGGAAGACATCCTCCTCCCTCATGTGGTACCCTTGCAGCAGGCTCAACCTGACATGATCCTCCAGCATGACAATGCCACCAGCCATACTGCTCGTTCTGTGCGTGATTTCCTGCAAGACAGGAATGTCAGTGTTCTGCCATGGCCAGAGAAGAGCCTGGATCTCAATCCCATTGAGCACGTCTGGGACCTGTTGGATCCGAGAGTGAGGGCTAGGGCCATTATCCCCAGAAATGTCCGGGAATTTGCAAGTGCCTTGGTGGAAGAGTGGGTTAACATCTCACAGCAAGAACTGGGAAATCTGGTGCAGTTCATGAGGAGGAGATGCACTGCAGCACTTAATGCAGCTGGTGGCCACACCAGATATTGACTGTTACTTTTGACATTGACACTCCCTTTGTTCAGGGAAACATTATTCCATTTCTCTTAGTCACATGTCTGTGAAACTTGTTCAGTTTATGTCTTTGTTGTTGAATCTTTTTAAGATCACACAAATATTTACACATGTTAAGTTTGCTGAAAATAAAAGCAGTTGAAAGTGAGAGGATGTTTCTTTTTTTTTTTTGCTGAGTCTATTAGAGGTCGAATGTTAGTGGATTTTGCAGATACCGATAACTAAGGTGGTGAAAAAGGCAGATAACCGATTCATTGGCCGAAAGTTTTAAAAATGTATATAGTGTTAAAAAAAAACTTTGTTATCCTTTTCTTACTATGACCAAGAGTCCAAAATGAATAAAATCCCAGATGCAGTTTATTGTGCCAAATCCCAATAAAACAACAACAACAAAAATAATAAAATAAAACTAATTGAGCATAATGCAGGACTATGCACAAGCATGAAATACACTTGCTTATTTCAGAACTCTTATTTTGAAATGACGGAGACTTGGCTCTGTTGCAATACTCTATTTTTAACTATTTACCAAATTAAGCTTCTTATAGTTTATATTTTCACCAGATTAAGGACTTTGTAAATATATCTATTTCAGCAAATTAGGTTTTTCATTATTAATCATAAAATAAAAAGTTGAAGACACGTTCAAAACAGTCGCATTTTTCAGTCGCATTTTTCTTTTCATGCACTCGCTTTCATTTAGAACACTTGATTAACTAATCAAAATAACCAAATTTGCACTGAAGTGAGGATAAAAATATGGATGAATATTGTCAGTCAGTGATTGTTTTTATTTCACCTCTAGAGGCCACAGAGAAATAAAAAATAAACCTATTGGCAACTATCGGCATTGATTTTTGCCAATAACCGATAGTTCCAAAAAGCAACTATCGGCACCGATTAATTGGTAAAACCGATATATCGGTCTTCCTCTAATATATAATTACTTTTCAATTTCTGAAATGATTTTAAATATATTCTAATGAAAAAATATCAAATTAAATATACATACAAACTCAAAAGTAAAACTTCCAGACACATTACGAAATGGCAGGGTGTCAATGCAAAAATCCATAATGGTCCTCATATAAGCTTTATTTTCTCCATTTTTCTTTTGATTTTTAGGGTGAAGTATGACCCAGACATGTTCTTGACAAGCTTTATGAGAATCACCCGAATACACTTTGACTCTGTTTACACCGGGTATTAAGATGCATTTTGGGTGAGTCGATCACATGTGCTCAGGTGAGACACATCGCTGTTTACACTTAGTTGCTTGCAGTCAATGTGTCTCCTGTGACCACGTGTTTTCGGATTTCGAGGGAAGGGTCTCTAATTTCATGATGACATCAATCACTCTGTCAGAGTGCTACTATATGATAATAAACCACAAAAAAGTCATAAAAGCATAGAATGTGCGAATAAAACTGCCATACTGCTTTTTCCAGATGCAGTTGAAATTCAGTCTAAGCAGCACAAATGCAACATTTTGAGCAGAATTATCTGATGTTTTTAGTGGTTTAAGTGCACACTCACAATCAGTCCAGCCGCTGAGATGCTAAACAGCAAGCACAGCAGGTAACACCACAGACTTCGTCTCCTTGGGTACCTCTGACCAATCGAAGATCTGGTGAAGAAAAATAAGGGGAAGAGACCAATCAGAGGATCGTTAATGGTATTACAAATGCAACACTACTTTAGAGACAATAATAAATATTCATATTATTTATTAGTAATAAGGCTAATAGGCTAAAGTCTAACAAAGACTAAATACATTCAAATCAAACTTATATGAAGGTGCGAAGCATGAGAAATACATTAATTGTTGATTTATTAATTACTGAATAAAGTGAAGTATGATTTACGGATTAATTTAATAAAAAATTTTTCCAGAAATGTTGGATATGAAATACTCACACTTTTCTGCAGTGGGGGCATCGAGCCAGTGTCCTGTCAGTAAACTCTGTCCACTGAAATAAAAAAAACCTTTAAGCAGCTAATTTAAGGCAGTGACATAAATAAAACAAAAGTACATAGCAATCTGATATTTCACTTTAAGTCTACATTGAACCTGAGCTGAGCGTTTCTGTGATGATGTAACTACAGGGGGTAATGATACTTTGTGTGTCAATAAGATGTTGTTTTTGTGTGTCTCTTTATCAGGACAGTATTGAGGTTATGTGTGAGTTGTGTGTACCAGGAAGGTGTTGCTACAGTGTCCGCAGGAAACTCTAGCTCCAGCAGGTTGTGGTTCCGGACTGGCTGGGCCCGGGTGAACTGGCCCCAAGTTAATGATCCTCTTACTGGTCCATAAGAACACACAGAGACACACAATTCATTCTTCACACACACAATCCTTGCAGCGCACCTCCTTAAAGGGATACTTCACCCAAAAATGATCATTCTCTCATCATTTACTCACCCTTATGCCATCCCAGTGAATGACTTTCTTCTGCAGGACATAAACGAGGATTTTAGAAGAATATCTCAGCTCTGTAGGTCCATACAATGTAAGGTCCATACAATGAATGGTGGCCAGAAAGCTGGAAGTCCAAAAAGCAAATAAAGGCAGCATAAAAGTAATCCATAAGACTCCAGTGGTTAAATCCATGTCTTCAGAAGTGATATGATAGGTGTGAGTGAGAAACAGATCAATATTTAAGTCCTTTTTTACTATCAATCTCCACTTTTACTTTCATATTCTTCTTTTGTTATTTGATGATTCACATTCTTCGTGCATATTGGCACCAACTGGGCAGGGAGGAGAATTTATAGTAAAGAAGGACTAAAATATTGATCCGTTTCTCTCCCACATTAATCATATCACTTCTAAAGATACAGATTTAATTACTGGAGTCGTATGGATTACTTTTATGCTGCCTTTATATGCTTTTGGGAACTCCAAAGTTCTGGCCACCATTCACTTGCATTATATGGACCTACAGAGCTGAGATATTCTTCTAAAAACCTTCATTTGTGTTCAGCAGAAGAAAGATAGTCATATATATCTGGGATGGCATGAGGGTGAGTAATGATGAGAAAATTTTAAATTTTGGGTGAACTATCCCTTTAACTAAAAAAATTCACTAAACCTAAAACATAATGCGGTTTACGAGTGTCAAAAAAAAAAAAAAAATCCGCAATTTTTGGTCTCTTTCTCTCTGTCCTCCCTTACTATTTTTGTCTCTCTCACCAGTATGGTCGTGGGCAGGCGATCCTTTGAGATGTGACCTTGCAAATGAGGAGACAGTTACAGGGACACCGCACATACTTCTTTCCTGCCGGTGCATTCTTTATGGGCTGACGAGAGTGAAGGTTAAAGATAGAGAGAAACAGAAAGAAATCCAGACAGAGAGAAAGAGAGAGAAACAGAGAGATAATTAATAACTGCAGCAATAAAACGATCAACAAACACATTTTAAGCCAAAACTTAGTAGTGCTGGGTTCGAGTCCACCTTAGTCGAGTCCGAGTCAAGTCTGAGTCTTTAAACAATCGAGTACGAGTCCAAAAGGGGCCGAGTCGGACTCAAGACCGAGTCCATAACAGGCCGAGTCGAGTCCGAATAAATCTGTTCGTGAATCTGAATTAAAATTGTAACCGTAAACTCAACATCAATATTTTAAGCTTATTTTAAACTTCACAACTAAGAAAAACAGTTTGTCAATATAAAATGTAACAAAAACACCTCTGTTGCATTTCATATATATATTTTATGATTAGTATCCCACTGAACAGACTTCAAAGTGGTTTCAGAATGAAAGCATATGCTTTAGGTGTATGAAGACAAAACTGCCCTTCAACACAATTCTTACTGCGTTCTGTTAACATTTCAATTATTTGTTGCTTTTTCCCTTCCACTCAAACATAGACTAGAGAAAATGAAAGCTGCATTAGTCATTACAACCAACATTATTATGTTTCGAATTTAAATTTAGTTTTTATTTCTACTTCTTTTCAATTTGTGAATTTAATTTAGTTTTATTTAAATTGATCGCTATCTATGAAATAATAGTCTGTACAGAGATTTCTTTCTGAGTCTTTTTTCTCTATCTGCCGACTGATTTGGGAAAATACAGTACATACAAATGAGTCAACACAGTAGTAATTTGCACTCGCTGAGAAGTTACGTCTCACGATTTGACTGCAAATGCAACATCCAAAAACATTGGAAAAGCCCACTGATAGTATTAGGGCCATGTCGTCACGGACATGATTTTCTAGTTAATTTGCGGGAAACTGCGCAATGTAGGGCAGTTCTGTGTGCTGCTCGTGTATCTAAATCCCTGATGCGTCCATGTGCGTCTCGCAGCAGCTGCCGCAGAAGACTAAAAAAATTATAATAATTGATTTTTGCTTGAGCGGCAGCCGCGTTGGTCTGCAATCAGTCTGAAATCTTTAAATACCAACCAAAGAAAACTTCACTGAGATCTTCTTTAACTGCAGAAATATGGAGAATAATAATTTTGTCATCAATTTAACAGAATTGTCCTTCAAAAGTGGCTAAAAAAAAAAGACGTACATAAGTTACTCGGTGGTTTATAATAAAAATAAACATTTAAAATAAAAACTTCATAACCAACTAAATTAATCTGGAAACATGAAGTTTAGCTTCAGACACAAACTCATCAAATAATACATTTATTTTATGGTCTATAATTAAATTAAAAACAAAACATTTCACTGCCCAAAATATCCTATTATTTTATTGTGCATTGTTGAATGTTGTGAATGGTGGACAAATGCTGTAAAAGAATGTATTTTAAGCAGCTCATCAATGCTTTGAAAATTGTCAATCAATAATAAGTAGGTGCTGTTTATCAGTTTAGAGTTGCTGTCTGCTTTAGCAATGACGTTTTTTCCCCCCGACTATTTAAAAAGTTACACAGTTAATTCATCAAGCTATTATGGACCAGTTCAAGCTGACAACACTGCGTGGACCATAGGAGACTACAGAAGCCTACATGTGTAGATACATTACACCTAAAAAGACTTAATATCCAATATTAATACTATTTTTATTTCGATATGCTGTTTTTAGTAAACTGCGAGAGACATGATATGGGTGACTTGACTCAATGAAGTTCTTGATTTTAAGTTTTTAACCATGATGAAACCGCAATGCAAGCACCGTCTTGGCTGCACAAACAGCACACGTATCATGTGAAACTGCCTTGTTAATTTCTATTACATTTGATACATACCCGTCTTTATGTTTTTGTCATGCCAGCCACCTCGGTAGTCGATGTTATACAATAGTCTCTGTAGTAACATTCAAGCGTATTTGTTGATGGATAAGTGTGCCTGTGCATGTGCGTATGTGCGTGTGTGTTTGCTTAAACACAGTGAAACAAATCTGGCTAGGTCTATGACTTCAGGGGCTAATATAGCTGCATGCAGACAGAGATGTGTTCATTTATTTCTGTTTTGTTATTTATTATTTTTTTTTTTTTTTTTCATTGCAACACAAATGTCATGGACTCGGCTGGAGTTGAAAAAAAATCCTGAGTCCCAAAGGCTCAAGTACGAGTAAAAATGAATCTGAGTCCGTGACAAGTCCAAGTCCATTAAAATTGGACTTGTGACTCGGACTCCAGTCAGTCCAAACTCAAGTCCAAACTCGAGTACCCCAACTCTATAGTTATAATAATATAATAGTGTTTAAAATCTCGTAATTGTGTGAATTAATATGCTAATATTTATACAGTTGAAGTCAGACGTTTTCCATACACCTTAGCCAAATACATTTACACTCAGTTTTTCACAATTCCTGACATTTAAATCGAAGAAAAAAAAATTCCCTGTCTTAGGTCAGTTAGGATCACTACTTTATTTTAAGAATGTGAAATGTCAGAATAATAGTAGAGAGAATTATTTATTTCAGCTTTTATTGCTTTCATCACATTCCCAGTGGGTCAGAACTATACACTTTGTTAGTATTTGGTAGCATTGCCTTTAAATTGTTTAACTTGGGTCAAATGTTTTGGGTAGCCTTCCACAAGCTTCTCACAATAAGTTGCTGGAATTTTGGCCCATTCCTCCAGACAGAACTGGTGTAACAGAGTCAGATTTGAAGGTCTCCTTGCTCGCACACTTCACACGCTCACAACTTTGGAGGTATGCTTGGGGTCATTGTCCATTTGGAAGACCCATTTGCAACCGAGCTTTAACTTCCTGGCTGATGTCTCGAGATGTTGCTTCAATATATCCACATAATTTTCCTTCCTCATGATGTCATCTATTTTGTGAAGTGCACCAGTCCCTCCTGCAGCAAAGCACCCCCACAACATGATGCTACCACCCCCATTCTTCACGGTTGGGATGGTGTTCTTCGGCTTGCAAGCCTCACCCTTTTTCCTCCAAACATAACGATGGTCATTATGGCCAAACTGTTCAATTTTTGTTTCATCAGACCAGAAGATCTTTGTCCCCATGTGCACTTGCAAACTGTAGTCTGGCTTTTTTATGGTGATTTTGGAGCAGTGGCTTCTTCCTTGCTGAGCAGCCTTTCAGGTTATGTTGATATAGGACTCGTTATACTGTGGATATAGATACCTGTCTACCTGTTTCCTCCAGCATCTTCACAAGGTCCTTTGCTGTAGTTCTGGGATTTATTTGCACTTTTCGCACCAAACTACATTCATCACTAGGAGACAGAATGCGTCTCCTTCCTGAGCAGTATGATGGCTGCGTGGTCCCATGGTGTTTATACTTGCATAATATTGTTTGTACAGATGAATGTGGTACCTTCAGACATTTGGAAATTGCTCCCAAGGATGAACCAGACTTGTGGAGGTCCACATTTTTTTTTCTGAGGTCTTGACTGATTTCTTTTTATTTTCCCATGATGTCAAGCAAAGATGCACTGAGTTTGAAGGAAGGCCTTAAAATACAATACAATACAATTCAGCACACTAACTGGATAATTGTCTAAAGGCTTGACATCATTTTCTGGAATTTTCCAAGCTGCTTAAAGGCACAGTTAACTTAGTGTATGTAAACCTCTGACCCACTGGAATTGTGATATAGTCAATTAAAAGTGAAACAATCTGTCTGTAAACAATTGTTGGAAAAATTACTCGTGTCATGCACAAAGTAGATGTCCTAAACGACTTGCCAACACTATAGTTTGCTAATATGAAATCTGTGGAGTGGTTAAAAAAGGACTTCAACCTAAGTGTATGTAAACTTTTGACTTCAATTGTATGCTAAAACTCACAAATGTTTTGTTAAAGTCATCTTGGACTTTACAGCAGAGTGGATGCAGCATCACGCTAAAGCAATAGTTTTCAGTTTAGATGCCATTATAGAAGTGCGCTATTTGCAGTCAGCCATAATTTATTAAAAATTGTCCAATAAAAGGGGGGTTATCTAGATTTATAACATGGCTCTCCGGACTACTCAATTATGATTGGTCAGTGGCGCCATCTAGCGGTCTGATATGTCTGAGTAACAACCGCACATCTGGGATTAAGTCATATCAGACCGGCTAACCAGGTATTTCGAGTCATCTTTCCAACTTCTCTTATTACTCTGCAATCTCTACAAGTAAACTAATAAAATAATTTCAATGCAAATCAATATTTCATGTCTATTTACTTATTTTATTTGTTTTGCAAGTAGTCTTGTAATTAGCTGGATAATGAGGAGTCAGATGGTAATTTTCACAAAATAAACACCAACAGAACTCCAATGCAAACCAGAGGTGGAATTCAGCTGTTCAGCCATTTCCTTCTCACATAATACCATAATTTTAATGCAAATCAATATTTCATGTCCATTTATTTATTTATTTGTTTATTTTCGTGTAATAAGCGGGATAAAGTCAGACAGTTGTTATCGCAAAATAAACCCCTTCAGGGTGATACAAGACCCTTCCACTTTGCTTCGGGGTCCTGATCACAACCGACTGCCTGTATATTATCCCTTAAAAAGCTCCATGTAAAATAAAATGCTTTTATTAGGCTACTGATATGACTGGAGTTGTCATCTTTTGTTAAGTGAACATGAGTTTAAACATTTTTCAAAAGTTCTATTTATTTATTTTTACGTGTAAAACTTTTTTTTAATATGAAAAAATGACTAAGTGCACCTTTAATGAGATTATTAATTATTCCAGAGTTTGTGTGTATGAGTTCCATCCCAACTTACTGTAGCTTCGTTGCAGACTCCACACTTGACCACATGTTGGTGGATTTTGCCCTCGACGCTGATGAGCGATTGGCAAACCCTGCAGCTGATGACCGGGGCACTGCCACTTTCAGGAGATGTCAGGGGAGAATAGGGTGGAGGATTCTCACCCAGCAACACAGGGGGCTGAGACGAACTCGGAAACGGAGGAAAACCTGAAAAGAGAGAAAGATTGTCAATGTTATCAGTAATGTTTAGTCTGCATATTTCATCCAATGTTTGAGGAGTTTTGACCACATATCTGCCATTGTTGATTAACAGCCTCACTAAAGTTTCAATATTGTTTATGTAGCTGAACTGGTAGAGCAAGGCACTAGAAATGCCAAGCTCTTGGGTTCAATTCCCGGGGAACACACATACTAATAAAAAGTATACCTGTAAATAGCTTGGATAAAAGCATCTACTAAATGGACAAAGGTAAATGTCACTCCAGTTCAGCACAGATATGGAAATACTGGCTTGTAAAAAGGAGTAAACACAGACTATAATTTATGTAATAAAAGTTTATACCACAGTGAAACAGGTTTCTGTTTCCCAGGGCATTCATTTAACCTTCAGAATTAGGATTAACAAGAAAATCAGATTTGGTCTCGAGATCAGCTGAAAGGAGCTAAAGAGACTGTTGGAATGCACGTGATTACTAAAGAATGTTTTATGTGTGCATTTATGCATGTGTGTTGATAAAGTCTTTGGATATAACTCCAGACAAAAGCCGCCCAAAAATAATACACTGCTATTTGAGCTGTTTAAAAATCGTTAACAACACGCCTTTTAGTAATTTTCGATTAACCCCGCCCACACTGTACGATGATTGGTTGTATTCTCCTCATCCAATCCTTTAAAGCTTTCTGATTGGTCCAAGGGCGTGCCAATCATATCTGTTTGGGTGTAGCTGGGGTTAGCAGTTATGGCAGATTACTGCAAGTGTGTGTAGAGACACCGATTTGCCGGTAAACGCTGACAATACAAGCTTTTGTACGCAAATGAATAGATTTAGAAAATATTAGGCTCCTATTTAGTATCATGAAAAGCCAAGAACACAAAACAGTAAACAGAATTGAAGAGCCAGCAACTACATTAGTTCGCTACAGTAATGAGGCTTGTCAGCTTTTCTGATGAATGACAGAAAATACAATTATTAACATTAAATTGGAAAAATTAAAAAATGAAAGCACAAATAACCGCACAAACCTGTAGTGAATCTGAAATAAATGCACAGTCGTGCGTGTATGTGTGTGCGCGGGCCAGTGGCCGTGACAGCGCAAAAACGCGCCGCGCAGTATACTCACTCTGCGGTTTGTTCGGTACACCGTGCGGGGCCGCTCCTGGAGACACCCCACCGTTACCGCTGCCGAGAGCTCCATCACCGAGATCCGAAAGCAACGGGGACCGCTCGCCGTCCGCCATACCGAGAGCTAGGCGTAGGGAGGGGGAGCGGCGAGGGAGGAACGGAGAGCGCGTATTGTTGTGCTACCGGAGAGTGTGCGAATGTGTTGTGGAGCTTGGATGGTTGCGTCACACGGGTACGTCCGCTGCTGTGGCAACGCGTGTGCGCATCCGTGCGCTCGGGGGGTGTATTGCATTATACTCCCGAGCAATACCAAGGTAAAGTTAGTTTGACGTTCGACATTCGTTAGATATTCGGTTTCTCTTACCCGCGCTCTCTTCAGTCGACAATCTTACAAAGATGTCATTAGCACACTTGGTTTAAAGGGAGTACAATTATACTATATGGGCATACAAATTGGATTCAGAACAGTCAACGTTTGGTGTGGCGGCAAAATTATGCCTGAAATGCTCCGATGCGCTTTTTCTGCCTAGCAGATGTAAGGGACCGTCTGAAAACTCCACCCACTACGCTAAAACATAGGAGATGTACACTTATTCATTCAGTTACAACAATCAAGTTATACATGAAGAAGAAGAAAACAAAAGACAAAAAACAAAACAGTAAAAATACATTTTCACATTCAGAATGTTATAATAACTTCCCAGAGGATATTTGGATTTATACAGGTGAGATTATAACAGTATCATCAATTATATAAGTACAGTAATCAGTTATTTTAGACAAATATTCACTAAAATTCACCAAAATGATATTTTCTCATTCTAAAAACTGTAGTAACTTCCTAGAAGATAGATGGACTTACTACAGGTGTGATTTTTACAGTATCGTCAATTATATAAGTACAGTATTCAATTATTTTAGAAAAAAAATAACCAAAATTCACCAAAATTATATTTTCTCATTCTGAATGTTGTAGTAACTTCCCAGAGGATAGACAGACTTACTACAGGTGAGATTATTACAGTATCATCAATTATATAAGTACAGCAATCAATTATTTTAGAAAGAAAATCACAAAATTCACCAAAATTATATTTTCTCATTTTAAATGTTGTAGTAATCTTTCAGAGGATATATGGACTTACAACAGGTGAGATTGTTACAGTATGTTCTATTATATGAATACAGAAATAAATTATTTTAGAAACAATTCTATACATTTCTGTTAATACCGTATCTGCTTCCTGTTATATAGGCTTAACAGGAGAGATGGCATAATAAAGTCTGATTGCTGACGGCAAGAGAGATCTCCACTATTGCTTCCTAGAGCACGGTGCTCATAAAATTGCTGTTGTGGAGAGGATGCTTTAACATCTGACTTCAGTAAATGTATATCAAGTCTAGTATAGCTGTCCTTTCTGATAATTTCCTTTACATATTTTTGGTCATCTGCTCTGATGTACTGTTGCGTCATGTGCCTCAATGATGGTCAGACTCAGGCGTTCCTTCAAAGTCCACCACCAGCTTTTTTTATGTTTGTGATATTCAGCTGCAGTTGTTTTCTACAATACAAGACAAAGTCATCCACCAGCTTTTTGTAATCGGAGTCTTCTCCATTTTCAATGCAAAATCCAGTTGAAGTTTCGACTGCAAACTTAATGCAAGGAAACTGTGTTTGTATGAGTATTTCTCCAACTGGATGTTTCATCAGATATTTCATTTTATATGAAGTGAGATAACACCTGATATAAAAGTAATTGTAATGTTGAGACAGGCTGAAGACAGGAACAGATGATGACGAGTGAACACAAGTGCAGTATTTATTAACAACGTGAAATCCAAAATGAAACAAACATAAGCAACTTGACAACATTACACCAAAACAATACTCGACAAAAGACAATGGCAAATATGAGGGCTTAAATACATGAACATGGGTAACCAAATGACAGAGACAACCAATGACGAGACTAAACGAATGAACATGATAACAAGGCAATGAAACAAGAACAATGATAAAACAGAACTGATAACAAGACTCATAAACATAGACCAATGAAGAGACAGGACTAATAAACATGGTGGAACAAGAGAGTCACATGACAGTCACATTACAAGGAACCAATAAGAACAAAACACATGAAACATGGCGGGAACAGGAAATCACATGACAAGAAAGAGGAAACAGGAACAAGGAACTAAATTTTTAAAATAAAAGACATGAACACAAAACATGAACAAAATCACATTAAAACATGACATATCCCCCCACAAGGGGCGGCTCCCGATCCCCAAACATAAACTAGCAGAAATCAATAGGGAGCTTGGGGGTTGAGGTCCTTGAGGCATGGCCTGGTGAGACAGGGCGTGGAGCAGGAGACCAGGGCAGAGCCGGTGGTGGGATTGGTGGCGGCTCCAGGAAGGGAGTGGGGTCCGGCGGTTTGGGGGGTGACCACAGGGCAGGGACAGGAGGCCTGGGAGGCAGCCACAGGACAAGGACAGGGTCAGGAGGCCTGGGAGGTGGCCACGGGGCAGAGGGGACAGAGTTATGGGCTGCGGCCGTTGGACAGTTCCGGAGGGAGCGGCTCAGAGGGCAGAGCCATGGAAGGCTCGGGCACTGGCCATGACAGGGGAACATTCTTAGTGGCTGTGAGCACAGACAGTGAAGAGGGAACGACCTCCATGGTCATGGGCACTGGCATTGACTAGGGAACAGCCTTTGTGGCTGTGAGTACAGGAAGGGACAGGGGAACGATCTCTGTGGTCGTGCAAACTGGCAGTGACAGAGGAACGACCTCCGTGGCCGTGAACACTGGCAGTGACAGGGGAACGACCTCTGTGGTCATGAGCACAGGCAGTGATGGGAACGGTCTCCATGGCCATGAACACAGGTGGTGACTGGGGAGTAGGAGTCCTCCTTCTCCTCTTCCACTTCCGGACGGCCGCGAGCACAGCTGTGGGAGAATTGGAAGGTGGAGCCGTGGGAGGCTCGATGAAGGAAGGCGGAGCTGTGGGAGACTCAGGGCACGGAGCCGTGGTGGGCTCAGGGGATGGAGATGTGCCAATATGGCAAGGCAGGGCCTCTTGACTAGGCATAGCAGGCGTGGTAACATGGCACAACGTGGCAGATGTGGCAACATGGCATGACGAGGTAGGAATGGCAGGTGTGGCAACATGGCATGATGAGGCAGACGTGGTGGCTGAGGCTTGAAAGCTGGCTCCGGGATGGACGAGGCTTGCAACGCTGGCTCCGGGTCGGATGAGGCTTGCAACGCTGGCTCTGGGATGGACGAGGCTTGCAACGCTGGCTCTTGAAATGTGGTGGCCATGACGGGGGACTCAGGCATGGTGGCCATGACGGGGGACTCTGGCTTGGCGGCAACTGTAGGAGTGCATAGTTCTCTTCCATCATCTCGTGTTCGAGATCCACCTATGGGAAGGGCATCCCTACCTGACCTCTGCAGAAGCATCCAATTGCACCAAGTCTGGCTAGACAGATAGAAGTGCGTGACCTATGCCCAGTAAGGACCCGCCCCCTTACCTAAGAGCATATAAGGACCTGCACGTGCTGCTGTTCCTCAATTGACATTCGCTTCTCGAGACCTCTGTTTCTCTCAGCTCGGTTGGAATTGGACTTTCACAATTTTGTCTACAGGAGGACATATCGTTCAGATCAGCCTCCGCCAGACACGACTATCTTGCTTAAACCAGGTTAGCTGTTTCTGTATGCTGCAAGCCACCCACACTCGCTCAAACTACCAGTCAGGCTGCCCACCCTCATCGCCGCCAGAGACCCTCATCCTTTCTGTGTCGTTTGCATGGGTCTCAAACACACAGAGGAGGCTCTAGAATTCCCGGAAAACTGTAGCCATTGCCTGGCACTGCCCAAAAAACTCCTGCGCCGGAGGCTCAAGGTTGCTGCTACCCAGTGCGCCGATCACGAACTTTCCGACTCTGACGGGGGAAACAATGACAACGACGCACTCCTGGGTGCCTCCCGGGGTACAGTCTCTCTCAGCTGGGCCGATCAAAGCATCCCGGCGTTCCCTGAGGACATTTTCTCAGGGGATCCCTCGTTCACCAATGAGGTGGCTGGTTCTGGTGATGAGGATGATGCGGGCCTTCTTGAGGGTTCGGGGGATGAGGTGGCCATCCCGTCTTCCAAAACTCCCCAGGCTAATGCCCCCACGGCCTTACCTCAGTCCGTCCTCATCGAGATTTGTGAGCGAGCGGCCACTCGCCTCAGTATCGAATGGCCAGCCCTACAACGTGCCACTGACCAAGAGAGGGACGTGTACAACTGGAGACCCCCTTGCGTCTCCTCCCTCCTCTTTGCATACCAGGCTGAACTCTTGGTCGACATGGGGCAGCAACTAGAGAAAAGGACCCCCACGCCCTCTCTGTGGAAGGAGATTGTCACAGTTAATGACCCTGTCCTCCGTAATGCCCGTCAGGCCATCCAAGCCTGCGGGCATTCCATGGCTGTCAGTGGCCGGAGAACGTACACTCTGGCTTAATCTGTTGGGCCTCCCTGACAGTGAGAAGCGGCGCATCACGGGTGCCCCGGTAGAGCTTGGCCAGGCTCTCTTTGGCCCTGCCGTCGCCTTGATGCAACAACGTTGCGACGACAAGAAAAAGGAGGACAAAGCACTTAAATTATGCCTTCCTAGGAAAGCGGCACCACGCCAGGCGCACCCCGCACGGCCACCCAACCCTCCTGCCATGGGGCATCCTTTCCAGCACCCTGGTAAGGCAAAGCCACGCAACAAACCACCTCCTCAGCAGAGTAACCCACCCTCTGTTAAGCCCTGGGGGAGAATGTCTTTCGCCACGGCTGCGGCCAAGAAACCCCCCAACTCTACCCCCTCCAACTCTAAACGTAAACAGCTGGCCTGATGCACGGCCTCAGGGGGCTTTGAGTCCATGTTCTCGGGCCGCCAGCCCCCTGGACTCCTATCCTGCCCTCCTAGTTCACTCATTCAAAAAAAGGAGGTTTTCTCTCAGTGGGGTCAGCCCCCCCTCACCAGTGGGTGCCCACCCTGTGTGTTCAGTGCAGAACAATGTGTGTTCCCCCATCCAGCTCATGTAGGGGAGCCTCCCCGTGCTGGTGGTGTTTACAGTGGTGTTTACACCGCCCTATTACATTTCTCTCACCCATTCAACAAAGGCCTCGGCCCCAGTGTTTCCCAACACACACAAAAAAACACAAAAAATCAAACAAATGAAATGAATTCATTACAGAGAGAGAATATCTCTCTGCAACCCCACATGTCGCCCCTAAGTTGTACACTAGATGGCACCATTGCATCACAAATTAGCAAATCGGGCATAAACGCAGCTATGAGCGCTTCCCTGGTTCATGTGGGGTCACTTGCGAGTCACACAACAGCTTGGTAGGCTGTGTCGGCTCCCGAGTGGGTGATTTGAACCATAATGAACGGGAACAGACTCCAGTTTGCCAGTTTCCTCGGGAAGGGGGTGATTCATGTAGTAACCCTAGATCAATGCAATCAGGGGTTTTACTCCCGTTATTTCCTAGTTCCAAAGAAAGATGGCTCTCTCCGTCCTATTCTGGATCTCAGAGTGTTGAACAAACATTTGAGGAAATACAATTTCAGAATGTTAACACATGGCACACTCGCTCGCTCTATTCATCAGAATGACTGGTTCACATCAGTTGACCTGAAAGATGCTTTTTTCCACAACAACATTTACCCACCGCACAGGAAATGTCTTCGTTTCGCCTATCAGGGCATATATTATGAATTCACAGTCCTTCCTTTCGGCCTCTCGCTGAGTCCGAGGGTGTTCTGTCTATGTGCGGAGGCAGGCTTAGCGCCGCTGAGAATAACGGGTCTAAAGACCCTAATATAAATAAACGATTGGTTAATCATAGCCAGTTCCAAGGAGAAAGTGGTGCAAGACACTCGGCGTGTGCTCGTGCACATCACATCGCTCGGGTTCAGTGTGAATGTGAACAAGAGCTATTTTACACCTGCTCAGAATGTTATATTCCTGGGTCTGGAGCTGAACTCAATCTCCATGCATGCGTGCCTCTCACAAGAGTGCATTCTCTCTCTAATGAATTGTCTATCACAATTCAAGAAGGGGGCAAAAGTGCAATTTCGCACGTCTCAGATTACAATGTCTTATGGCATCAGCTATTCAGGTTTTGCCTTTGGGCCTTCTGCGAATGAGGACATTCATGAAGTAGGTTTTATCCTTCCACTTCAGCCAGTTACGCGATCTCTGTCGCTCTGTTACAGTGACGCGCTTGTGCACAGCAGCCTTGCGCCACTGGAGGAGCGCAGATTTTTACACACGTTATGTTGCGAAAACTGGTAACGACAGACAGGGTGGGGAGCCACTCAGGAGGGCAGGACGGTGAATGGTTCGTGGCTGAGCGAACTTCCTTCAGCCCACATAAATTATTTGGAGCTCATGACTGTATGAAAAGCTCTGAATCATTTTCTGCCCTGCTTGCAGGGGCATCATGTGCTTGTTCACTGTGAAAATACCACAGCAGTGGCACATATCAATCGCCAGGGCGGAATGCACTCGCCCAAGCTTAATGCTCTAGCTCACAGGCTTTTAGTGTGGAGCAGGCGGCACTTCCTGTCGTTACACGTGACCCATGTTCCAGGCATTTTGAACAGGGGCACGGACCTTCTGTCGAGGGGGAACCCACTCTATGGAGACTGGCGCCTCCACCCTCAGATAGTGGGCATGTTGTGGGAGAGATTCGGACAGGCGACCGTAGATCTCTTTGTCTCACGTGAAAACTCCAATTGTCCTATGTTCTTCTCGCTAAAGGATGAGGACACGCCCCTCGGCATGGACGCACCAGCCCACCCGTGGCCCAAAGTGCTGCTCTACGCATTCCCTCCCCTGTGCCTGTTAATACCCACCCTGGCCAGGGTGAGAGAGCAGGGCCTGTCCCTTATTTTGATAGCACCCAGGTGGCCCAAAGCACCATGGCTGGCAGAGATAATTCCTCTTCTGCATGCCCAGCCATAGCCCCTCCCTCTACTCACAGACCTGTTGTCTCAAGCGAATGGGGAGATACATCACCCCCACCCTGACAGGGTGGCTCTTTGGGCTTGGCACGTGAGAGGACAAACTTAAGCTCGATGGGGCTCCCCCCACATGTGGTTGCCACTATAAAGAATGCTAGGGCCTCCTCCACAAGGTCCTTATATGACTGTAAGTGGCAAGTGTTTGAAGGGTGGTGTGATGGACACGGTTCCACATCATATCAGTGTTCAGTCTCTGATATTTTGTGTTTTTTACAAGACATTATGGATAAGGGCAGGTCTTTTTCCACCATTAAGGTCTACCTGGTGGCTATTTCTGCTTGTCATTTTGGGTTTGACGGCTCAACGGCAGTGCAGCTCCCCCTCATTTGTAGATGTATGAAGGGCACCCACCGTTCTCTCCCAGTTACTAGGAGAACTGTTCCTGAGTGGGACCTTTCTATGGTGCTGGAGGCTTTATCTCAGCAGCCTTTTGAGCCACTGGGAAGCATTTCCCAAAAATTGCTGTCTTTCAAGACAACTTTGCTCCTGGCCTTAGCATCAGCTAAACGTGTCAGTGACTTGCATGCACTCTCTGTTCATTCCTCGTGCAATAAATTCTCTCTTAGTGGAGATAAGCTTTTCCTTAGGCCCAACCCAGCCTTTGTGCCTAAATGCTTCCCAGCATTCTCATGTAATGGAGCTTTCCGCTTTTCACCCTCCTCCTTTTTCCTCTGCGGAGGATCAGAGGCTGAATGCTCTGTGTCCTGTCCGTGCTCTGCAGGCGTACTTGGATAGGACCAGTGCTTTTAGGAAGAGTGATCAGCTCTTCATGTTTCAGAGAACCGGGATTACGCTAGTAACCTATTGTTCCTCGTCAGCCACTCCTACAGTGAAAGATGAACCGCTCAATTGCAGGGTAAAATCAATGTATTGAGCCAGATTGAAAGTTAACCGACTGCCAGGCATCATGGAGTAGACAGGCTCATTCAAGCCTGCCTGAAAAAAGTCCTTGAGGGTGATCTTATGAAAATCCACCTTGCTGGCCAGAGCGCAGAAGTCTTCCACATATTCCTTTATGGAACAGTTTTCCTGGCGTAAACGCAGTAGCTGAACTGCTGGGTTAATTTTGTGGTCTAGTATTCTGTAACTTTGAGACAGGCTGAAGACAGGAACGATGAAGAGTGAACCCAAGTGCAGTATTTTATTAACAATGTCAAATCCAAAACGAAACAAACATAGATTACTTGACTTGACTTGACTTGACAACGTTACACCAAATCAATACTTGACAAAAGACAATGGCAAACATGAGGGCTTAAATACATGAACATGGGTAACCACATGACAGAGACAACCAATGACGAGACTAAACTAATGAACATGATAACAAGGCAATGAAACAAGTACAAATGATAAAACAGAACTGATAACAAGACTCATAAACATAGACCAATGAAGAGACAGGACTAATAAACATGGTGGAAAATGTTTAAAACACATTAAAACATGAAAATAATATTACTGTGATAATTCCCAGTAACAAATAAGTAGGACATCTGTGGTACTTATTTTTTCAAAAACTCTTTTATAATGATCCCCAGGTTGTTATGTTAATGCTGTCATAAATTGTTTTCTAAACTTAGGTATATTCACTACATTTCCATTAACAAAATTTATAACAAATTCATAACAAATTTTCCACCAAAAAGGTTTATTTCTATTATTCTATATTTTTATTCCTTCTGTAAGACTATTTTAATTTAATCTGGGATCTCCTTTAAAGAATGTTTTTCATTTTATTTCAGTAAATAACTGAATAAGTTGTTGCTAATTAATTGGCTTTGAGTGACATTGGAGATTTTAAGGGATACAATGGTTTTAATCGATGGTTGTTTCAGTAAGGACCATTTGCATCAAGTGTATAAATTTTACTTTCATTTGAAGTAATAATTTCATTGTATGCTTTTCTAGGCTCTCACTGCCCAGCCATTCATGGGTAGAGCAGGAGAACAGAACTGAATTTATAGTGAAAGTCCAATCAGAGGGCAAATTCATTAAATCAGGGCAAGAAAAACGTAAAGTAGCATTGGTCGCAACAGGCAGGGAGGCAGAAAACCAGATGAAAAAAGCCTTAATTTAGAGACACACAAGGAACATACAAAACTCCCTGAACAAGTAGCAGGAACAGACAGAAAGCAGATGATCTAACACATGATGATCTAGCAAAAAGCTAAATAACAGGCAGAGTATAAATTCATAGGGGAAAATAAGACACTAGCACAATAATTATGTGGGTGGAGGTGGAAAAGCACAACTATTAATTTTTTTCTAAACTAATTCATTATTGTACTCATATTGTTATAAATACTATAATAATCTCACCTGTATGAAGTCCGTCTATCATCTGAGAAGTTACTACAACCTTTAGAGTGAGAAAATATAATTTTGGTGAATTTTAGTGAATATTTTTCTAAAATAATTGAATACTGTAATCATATAATTGATCATACTGTAATAATCTCACTTGTAGTAAATCCATCTATAATCTGGGAAGTTATTAGAACATTTTGAATGTGAAAATGTATTTTACTGTTTTTTTTTTTTTTTTTTTTTTGCATGTATAACTTGCAGTCAATTGAATGAATGAGTGTACATCTCCTATGTTTTAGCATAGTGGGTGGAGTTTTCAGATGGTCCCTTACATCTGCTAGGCAGTCAAAGCTCATCAGCGCATTTCAGGCATACTTTTGCAGCCACATCAAACGTTGACTGTTCTGAATCCAATTTGTATGCCCATATAGTATAGTTGTACTCCCTTTAAACCAAGTGTGCTAATGACATCTTTGTAAGATTGTCGACTGAAGAGAGTGCGGGTAAGAGAAACCGAATATCTAACGAATGTCGAACGTCAAACTAACTTTACCGCGGTCCGAGCAATCAAGAATAACAGTGCTGTTCATACTGTCATTTTACTGGCATTTAAAAGAAACCAAAAGATTCGTATGGAGGCCCATCTCAGCCACATTGGGGAAAAAAATTATAATAACTATAACATACTAAATCGTTAAGTATGTTGGCATTAGTGGACTAGCATTAGCATAGTTTAGGTCCTGTTTAGCAGACCGCTACCACTTTGGATGTGTAAACGAGTATGGAGTGCCACAGGGGTCAGTTTTAGGGTCTGTGCTTTTCTCCTTATATATGCTTCCCCTGAGAAATATTATCAGGAATCGTGAAATAAGTTTCCACTGTTATACCGCTGAAGATCCCCAGCTTTATATTTCTTAGAAACCCAACAAAATTTAACAATTCCCCAAATTAGCAGAGTGTATCAGTGAAATCAAAGATTGGATGGCCAGAAATGTCCTTCTACTCAATTCTGACAAAACAGAGGTACTAATTATTGGACCAAAAACCTTTAAAAATAAGCCACTAAAATATAATTTGACTTTCAATGGATGTACTGTTACATCGTCTTTGACAGCAAAGAACTTAGGTGTTATATTTTATACCAATCTGTCCTTTGAAAATCTAATTTCCAATGTTAGTAGAACAGCATTCTTCCACCTCAGAAATATTGCTAAGTTACGACACATGCTCTCTGTTGCTGATGCCAAAAAACTAATTCAGGCGTTCATGACCTCAAGACTAGATTATTGTAATGCATTACTGGGAGGATCTCCTGCAAGTTTGATAAATAAACTCCAACTGGTCCAAAATGCAGCAGCCAGATTGCTGACTAGAACCAAAAAATATGACCATATTAGTCCAATTTTATCATCTTTACATTGGCTACCTGTTAAATTTTGTATAAATGTTTAAATTCTGTTAACTACATACAAAGCTTTGAATGGTCTAGCTCCACAGTACTTAAGTGACCTTCTACCACACAATATTCCATCACATTCATTACGATCACAAAATTCTGGCCTGTTAATAGTTCCTAGAATATCAAAATCCACAAAAGGAGTTTGATCCTTTTCCTATTTGGCTCCTAAACTATGGAATAGTCTCCCTAACAATGTTCGGGACAAAGACACACTCACTCAGTTTAAGTCTAGACTAAAGACCCATCTATTTAGCCAGGCATACACCTAATTTATACATCAACTCATAATTAGGCTGCTTTATTTAGGTCTGCCAGAACCAGAAACATTTATCATGATCTATAACTCTGCATAAAATTGAATGGCATCTACGCTAATATTATTCTATTTGTATCCCTGTCTCAACCTTGGGATTCATATCCCATTACAATTACATATTAAATACAATTATCAAACTACACAATGATGACTCTTAAGACTTTATAGATATTACAGTTTCATTTTGTGTTAATGGATGATTTTCTGTAAAGCTGCTTTGAAACTATGTGTGTGGTGGAAAGCGCTATACAAATAAAAATGACGACTAAGTCATATATTTTTTAGATAAAAATTCATAATTATTAGATTCAGAGTGAACATTGAGGTAAAAAGTCAAAATTATGATCTAAAAAGTCATAACTATGAGATTAAGTCATAATTATATTCAAAATCATATTTTTGACAAAAATCATAATTATGATCTAAAAGTCAAAATTGAGATAAAAAAAATCTAAGTTCTGAGACTGTCATAAGTATGAGATCAAAAGTCACAATTATCAGAGAGTCATAATTATGAGATACAAAGTCGACATTATTACATTAGTATTACATAATTGACTTTGTTTCATGATTGAATGTCATCATTTGGATTTTAATCTTTTAATTTTGACTATTTATCCCATAATTCTGAATTGCTGTTTTTGAATTTTGACTTTTTGATATAACAATTATGACTTTGTATCTCATAAATATAACTTACAGAACACAATTTTTATATTAATATAAAATATATTCACAATCATATCAAGAACGATTAAATACACGAGAGGGGTTTCTTATCAAAGATGCATGCTTGCATGCAGAAATAAGGCACTTTTTTCATTCTTTTGCTGTTGTCCTTGAAAAAGACAACAATTTCTATTAAATATATTGGAAATCAAGAATACATTTTTTTTTTTCCCCCACTAGACAAAAAAAAAAAACAACAGTTTTCAAGCATTTGTGTTCTAAGGTAAAACAATGAAGAATCAAGAATGATTTAATCAGGGACCATTTTCAGGTTTCAAACTGTCTCTAAAAGGAGGATTTTATCACTGTAGTATACACAGTTTTAGAACACTTCAACACTTTTTTTAATTTAAATTTTTTATCTTAAGTCTTTTTACCAGCTTAGCCAATTTCAAGGCACTTTGTCATTCTTACCCAGTTTGTGTTAAAATATGCAATTGGAAACATCTCAATCAATTAACTATTTTCTTATGCTAAACTCCACAACATTTTTTTTTTTTTTAAATAAAATAGTAAATAACAGGACATGATACAGGGATTTCTTACATAGGCACCTTCCTTTTTTCAGATGTAGAAACATCTCAATACAAACGTAACATCTGGAAGGAAGTCACGAGGGCTGGATCTATGTGCGGCAAAACAGTATTTAATAAAATAAAGTACAGAATAATGGGGTAAACACAGGAACAAAAGAAACATCCACAATAGGAAAACACAGGAACAGAGAAAACATACACGATGGGTACTGGTCATACACAGGAGGTCAAAACACATAACAACTGACAAGGACTGAACAGAAATCAGGGCATTATATACACAAAGACTAATGAGTTAATGAAACACAGGTGAGGACAATCAAGGACAGCTGGCAGTGATGAGGGCAGGGAATTATGGGAAATGTAGTCTGGGAGGAACAGATGACGGGAAAAACACAAGGCAAACAACAGTGAATCATGACAACAACTTTCTTTCCAGGTTCTGAACTAATACAATTGATGATTAATAAGGTAGTTTAATCAAAGGCAATTTTCAGGGATATGTTTAAAAAACTGTCTATCAAATGTAAGACTGCAGCTTCATTCCAAGAAATTGCTAATACTTTCGGGATTTCTATTCTTTCATTTTCTTTTACAGGACTAAGATTATGCATGGTTCATTCTCTCTTGTGGTCTCTCTCTCAGGTCAGGTTGATGCAGTCCATTGGTCTGTTCATGGGCAGTGTGATCTCAAGTTCTTCCCTTTCAGTGATGAATCTGGCATTTACTTCCTGTTTGTGAACTGGATGAGGCAGGTGAAGGCCTAACTTACTGCCAACACAAACAGGGGACATGCAAAATAATTTACAAATAACCTACAGTATGTAAACTCCCCAGTGAATATGAGATAAACAGATGTTATGTTTAAGATATGCATGGATGATTTAGACTCACTTATTTGGTGTTCTGAGATCAAGAAATGTCTCTCTCACATTCAGCACCATATCAGAAGCGTATACCTGGTAGTTTAACTCTCACCTGGACAAGAAAGAGAGAGATTGTGAGATTAAATTGAGATGATGGTGTTATAGTTTTTGAAAAGAAGCAACAGCTCAAAGTCAAACCCCAGCTAGTTTTATTGACAGTGGGGCCTGGGTAGCTCAGTGGTAAAGACGCTGGCTACCACCCCTGGAGTTCGCTAGTCTCCTAAGCAACCAAATTGGACCGGTTGCCAGGGAGGGTAGAGTCACGTGGGGTAACCTCCTCGTGGTCGCTATAATGTGGTTCGTTCTTGGTGGGGCACGTGGTGAGATGGGCGTGGATGCCGCGGTGGATGGCATGAAGCCTCCACACGCGCTATGTCTCCGTGGCAACATGCTCAGCGTCTCAGACGCGGAGGCAGCTGGGATTCGTCCTCCGCCACCCGGACTGAGGCGAATCACTACGCAACCACAAGGACTCAAAAGCACATAGGGAATTGGGCATTCCAAATTGGGTGAAAAAGGGTAAAAATCAACAACAACAACAAAAAAACATTTTATTGACAGTTTACATATGCATGCTGACGATTACTCCAGAAACTACGTTTGACTCAGTTTGTAAAAACAAGTAAAATTACACTGGCAATGGATATCTGTGGGGCGAGGCATTCCACTGGGGTTAAAAGCAGAAATGTGCACCTCATACATGAAATCATTGGCTGTGTCCGAAACCAAAGGTAGTTGTCTTGTTGCCTCACTGCCCTATCAGTCAATGACTCAACAGACAGTGTTTGTGTATGAAGTTACCTATAGAAACTCGCTTTGAAAAGGCTACTGAGGCAGCATAACATCACATCATTGCTAGGATACCAGCAACTGATTATCGCCATCTGGTGTCCACTAAAGGTAATGCGTCTGCTTCATTGTAGTTCAGTTGGACTGAATGGTGTAATAATCTAGAACCAAATCAAGAGAGTTTTGGCGATAATCAAGCATATATTTAATAACTACAATACTATTTTCTCGCTAGAAATAAAATCAAAAGTTGGAAAAAGTGAATAAAAACATACATTTATACACAAATTGGCTATCAACTGCCTCTTAAGCCGTAATTTTTCTCTTCAGCTCAACAGCTGTGGATCTGTGTGCACATGATTGTGGAATTTCATTGGCAGCGAAGGATACATCTATGCTGCCTACAAAAATCGATAAGATGAAGATATCTCAGTCAGTAGACAGGATGTGACATGAACATTGGATTCGGACGTGCCTTGGTCCCTTTCTACCTCCATATACAGCCTCTGGAGGCAGCATTTTCCTGGATTTGAATGCAGCCATTGTCTTCTGTTGAATTCAGTGTGGAAGCCATGATGGCTTGGTAAATGCTTCATGCTGCAACACCCCCAATGTTCAAGCCAAATCTATGCCCTTCACTATGCTTACAAAATATCTGAATTGTAACTCTTCAGACAGGGCCAATAGGGATTAATCCCTTCTGCTGAACACAAATGAAGATTTTTAGAAGAATATCTCAGCTCTGTAGATCCTCACAATGCAAGTGAATGGTGGCCAGAAATCTGAAGGTCCAAAAAGCAGATAAAAGCAACATAAAAGTAATCCAGAAGACTCCAGTGGTTAAATCCATATCTTCAAAAGCTATATGATAAGTGTGGATGAGAAACAGATCAATAATTATGTCCTTTTTTTTTTCTTCAGATTTTCTCCCATTTTCTCCCCAATTTGGCATGCCCAATTCCAAATGTGCTCTAAGTCCTCGAGGTGGCATAGTGGCTCACCTCAATCTGGGTGGTAGAGGACAAGTCTCAGTTGCCTCCATGTCTGAGACAGTCAATCCACGCATCTTATCACGTGGCTTGTTGAGAGCGTTACCGCGTAAACAAACAAACACACAGTGAGACACTCGCTTTTATTGGTCCTTAGCACATTAAGTGATTCTGACATGCATATACTGTGTACAGTGTTATCCTACTCTGGCTGGGGTCTTGGATCTGTGAGGTCATCAAAATGCACCCCCTCAGTCTTCACATAGGCAATGCTACCTAGAGGAAACAGAGAAATAAGGGTGTGACAGAAAAGAGTTCATTGTCCATAACATAATTTATCTTCTTAAATTCTCAAAAGTAAACTCAATAACACACAGCTGAATGATAACAGCATAACATATCATATTTATTACCATATAAATGTCACAGCTTACTTGAAGTGACATATAATAAAAACAAAAATAACATGAATGTTATAAATCCTTAAAGAAGTTTTTGCATTGATGAAAGATTACTTTTGCATTGAAGTTCCCGGCCAGTTTTAAAGTGGACACTACGGATGACCACAAAATATCTACATGCTCACACAAAGGATGTCTTTTATAAAGTTGACGGATTGAGGAAGTCATGGTATTTACTTTTATGCGGCCTCCGAGTGAATTGACTTGACCATCCGGGGAACCGGGATGTCGGTTTTGTTTCTTTTTGTGTTGGCTCCGCCTAGCGGCTGGAACTTGTGCTGTTTACGGGACACTGGAATGATTACGTCATCCGCTGAACTCATAACAGCTGGCTCACTGAACATTTGTTCGTCTGTCTGTGAAACTGAACGGTTTTATATCAGCTGAAATTTGTTTTGTGGAGGATCACACCTTTAAAACAATTCTGTGAATTAATCTACATGTTCTGTGTTCATTCTTCCTTTTGACTGGGGGTTATTTTACAAAGTATTTTCTGTTATGTAATTTTGCTTCACAAATTTGTGAGGCAAAATTGAGCAATCCAATTGTAAAGTTGTCATGGGGGCTCATTGGACCATTTGAGTTTAGAAGGATTGTCGCTGGTTGGCGCCTTCGTGCGTGGGGTTAATGCACCCGTTTTTCTTTTTTCTGTTTGTTTTGTTCGGGGGGAAGTTCGGGGTTTGATTGTTTCACTAATGGGGAATGTGGAATTTTGTTTTTGACACACAGTTTTTACTTTTTTTATTATATCAATATGTCAGTTGTTAATATGAGTGTACTATCTCTCTCCACATGGAATGTAAATGGGTTGGGGCACCCCATAAAAAGAAGGAAGGTTATTACGTTTCTTAAATGTAAGAAATATGATATAGTGTTTCTTCAAGAAACGCATCTTTCCCCGCAGGAAGCTGAAAAATTTGGGGAGATATGGGGTGGACATTTTTACTTTAGTGTTGGTTCAAGTAAGAGTAGGGGAGTCATTATATTGGTAAATAAACATCTACAATTAAAATTTCTCAAACAGATTAAAGATAAATTAGGAAGTGTCATTATTGTTTTAGCTGAAATTCAAGGGCAAAGGTTGATTTTGGCTAATTTTATGCGCCTAACGCTGATGATCAGGGCTTTTTTATAGATCTTGAAGGGATGTTGCAAACCACTGGCACCCCTCATGATATAATATTGGGAGGAGACTTTAATCTTTTGATGGACTCCTTGATCATAGTGAAGCAAAAGTGTGTAAGTCCCCTAGAGCAACCTTGACACTTCACAGGATGTGTAAAAATCTTGGTCTTACAGATATTTGGAGACTTTTGAACCCACCTGGTAGGGACTATACATTTTTTTCATCAGTCCATAAAATTTATTCTAAAATAGATTTTTTTTTTTGATATCCAAGTCCCTCATTTCATCTGTTGTTGATTGCTCAATTGGAAACATCTTAGTCTCAGATCACGCCCTGGTGAGTTTAGAGGTGGTGCCACATACGGAGAAAAAAAAATAATATAGTTGGCACCTTAATGAGTCCCTTTTGCAAAATCCTGATTTCCAACAAATGATAAAGGCTGAAATCAGTGTTTATATGGAGACCAATTGGTCCTCAGTATCCTCTGTGGGCGTGGCTTGGGAGGCACTTAAGGCGGTTCTTTGGGGTCGGATCATACAGTATGCCTCATTCATCAAAAAATCCAAAGCACGAGAACTCGTGGAGTTGGAAGGAAATATTAAAAATGCCGAAGCAGAGCTGAAGCGCAGTTTGTCATCCGATGGCCTCAGAGAATTGACTCATTCTCATTGAAATACAGATATAACACTATTTTGTCACGGAAAGTGGAGTTTTAGTTATTCAGGGCAAGACAGTCATACTTTGAGTTGGGGGACAAAGCAGGAAAACCTTTGGCTAGATATATAAAGCAGAGAGAGTCTTTTTCTACCATTCCCCCAGTGAAATCTGCTGGTGGTGAAATATTTACCTCGGCCATTGATATTAATAATGCTTTTAAAGAATTATACTTTGATCTCTATAGTTCCACGTCTTCGTCTACTGATGAAGATATTAGAAACTTTGTGGAACCATTAGATCTCCCTAAACTGACGACTGAGCAAAAAAATTCTCTTGATTCTTAGATAAACTTGGAGGAGCTTGGCGAGGTTATTAAGGCCTTACCTACAGGCAAGTCTCCGGGGCCTGACGGCTTTGCTGCTGAGTTTTTCAAATCTTATGCTACAGAACTGGCTCCACTTTTGTTAGAAGTTTATGCTGAATCATTAAAGAATGGAAAGCTTCCGCCAACCATGACACAAGCCTGGATCAGTCTGATTCTTAAAAAGGACAAAGATCCAAGCAAGTGTAAAAGTTACCGTCCAATTTCCCTGATCCAGTTAGATGTAAAAATTTTGTCAAAAATTCTGGCTAATCGATTAAGTAAAGTTATGACATCACTTACACATATAGATCAGGTGGGGTTTATTCGAGGCCGTAGCTCTTCTGATAACATTAGGCATCTCATCAATATCATGTGGTCAGTAGCGAATGAACAATCTCCGGTCGCTGCCATCTCACTTGACGCCGAAAAGGCGTTTGATATGGTAGAATGGGATTATCTTTTTAAGGTTTTGGAAATATACGGGTTCGGGAGTACGTTTATTGGATGGATTAAGTTACTTTATAGACACCCAGTAGCGGCAGTACAAACAAATGGACTAATTTCAGATTATTTTACTTTGGATAGGGGCACCCGGCAGGGTTGCCCTCTTTCCCCATTATTGTTCTGTCTTGCCCTGGAGCCATTAGCAACCACGATAAGAAAGGAGGATGATTTTCCAGGGGTGGTGGTGGGAGGTATGGTGCATAAACTCTTGCTTTATGTTCTTTTTCTCTGACCCCAGTAGATCTATGCCTTGCCTCCACAGAATTATTAACTCCTTTTCTAAGTTTTCAGGATATAGAGTCAATTGATCTATATCCGAAGCTTTGGCTCTGACAGCGTACTGCCCAGAAACGGCTTTCCAGCAGGGTGCTTTCCAGTGGCCCAAACAGGGCATTAAGGAGTTGGGTATTTTATTTCCAGCAAATTTGTGTGATTTAGTTAGAGTTAATTTTGACCCCTTAATAAAACAGTTTTCGAACGATGTGGGCAGGTGGGCTTCATTACATTTATATATGATTGAGAAGGTTAATGTTATTAAAATGAATTGTATTCCAAAATTCAATTACTTACTGCAGTCTCTCCCTGTAGATGTCCCCCTCTCTTATTTCAAGCTATTTGATAGCATAGCAAAGTCTTTCATTTGGAATGGTAAGCATCCCAAAGGTGGGCTAGGCCTACCCAAGATTTTATTTTATTATTATGCATTCGGTCTCAGACATTTGGCTCATTGGTCTCTTCCACCTGAGAGAGCCCCTCCCTGGTTCTGTATAGAACAGGAAGTTCTTGCCCCTAGTTCGCCACTGCAGAGCCTTTCTATCAAATTAATCGGAGAAGCTAAGTTACATCCCGTTATCTCGTACTTGAACTCGGTATGACCTAAAGTGTCTAGACTGTTTAATTCTGACATTTTTTTAAATGCTGCCTTGAGCATATGGCTGAACCCCAAACTATGCATCAACAAGTCATCTTTATGCTGGTCAGAGTGGATTGGGAGGGGGGTTACTACACTCTGTGACCTGTATGAGAATGGAGTGTTGAGATCCTTTCAAAATTTGGTTCAACTTTTTGGGACTCCTAGATCTCAGTTCTATAAGTATTTACAGCTGCGCCACCTGCTCTGTACTGTTTTTGGGAGTGGTTTACACCCTCCTAAAGCGGCAGACACTCTGGGAGAGGTGATTACTGCTTTTGGAAAAGGTCATGAGGCATCTGTGTATTACTCCCTACTAATTCAGAGTCTGGGAGACGGAACTTTAACTTCTCTTAAGAGGTTATGGGAGAAAGATCTAAATTTGGTATTGGAGGAGGGAGAGTGGGCTGGGATTCTATAAAATGTCAAATCTGCATCCAGAGACACAAGGGTTCCCTCATGCAATTTAAGATTTTACATAGAGTATATTGGACCCCCTCTAGATTGCATAGGCTTGGTCTTAAAAACACAAATTAGAAGATGGAGACACAACCCATGTCTTTTGGGGATGTGTTAAGATGCAGGAATTTGAATGAGGATTCAGAGTTTTATGTGCAAGGTTTTGGCCTCTCAATTTTTATTTTGCCCCAGACTCTGTATCTTGGGAGATGGGGCAGTCATTAATTTGGAGAATAAGCACATGAAAAACTGGGTCCTATCTAGTGTTATGATCGCCAGACAGATCATTTTGAGGAATTGGAAGTCAGCTGGAGTGCCCCCTTTTCAGGAGTGGTGTTCAGAGATGGCCAGAGTGGCAGCTCTTGAGGAGGGGGTATCCAGTAGACTGGGGAGTCTGAACATGTTTGCGAAGAAGTGGGGCAGATATCTGTCTTTTTTGGAGGGCTCTCAGGGAGGGACAGTGGAGAGAGAGGTGTAGTGGTTTTATGTGTGTGATTGTTTTATTTTATTTTATTTTTATTTATTTTATTAATTAATTAATTTATTTTTGTTGTGTGTCTATGGTTGTGTGACCACTGGGGTGTTGTTGGGGGTCGGGTGGGGGATTGGGGGGGGGGTGGTTGTATATTGATTCTGTATATGTGTGTTCTGTTGTGTATATATTTAATGGTTGAATTAATAAAAAAAAATGTTAATCGGAAAACAAAAATGAATGTTATAAATCAATTTAAAGTTATTAATAATAATTGATATATGTACATGTAGTTAATTATACATATTTAATCTAATAAATCATAGTTTATTATATTAGTAATTAAAACAGTAAATATATGTTTTTAATCACATAATTATCTTATTAATATTATACGTATATTTAATATTATACCCTCTTTGTTATTTTCCCCCACAGGTGCAGCAGGAGCGCCGATGTGTCCTGGGCCCATTCTCGCCATAGGCTTCACTTTCTACGAAACTACACAGAATATTCAGGTACTTACAGTACATACTTAACTCAAAAGTTAGAGAGTCGACACTTTGAAAAGCACGCAAATCGCCGAACTTGTTTTGGGAGCACAAACCTGGAGATCTTTCTCCACAACCTCACTCTTGTGGGGAGAGCAGAGCGGACAGCTCGGACACAAGACCCTCCATCTCTGCTATTCGGTTAAATGTAGACAACAAGAAAGTTTGTGCAAGTTTCGTAAGGCGTTAGCTACGGAAACCGTTGCCACGCTGCTCTTCCGGAAGCCTCGTTGACCGTTGTCATAGAAGCTGTGTCTCGTTTGGAAAACTGCATCCTCTGGAGACCGCATTTGTCGGCCGCATAAGTCATCGAGACTGTCTCGTTTCATAAAAGTGAATAGGACACTTCAAATGCAACCTTCGAATGTGACCTTCTTTCACGGGAATTCTGAGTATTTTTTTTTATTGTATTTTTTTTTTTTTTTACATTTTATTCAGTTCAATTACAGACAAGTGCAAAAAGTACAAGACAAATATAAGGCATTGTGGTATAGTTCAGAGTATGTGAAACAGAGAATAACAACAACAACTAAAACATAAAATGAACATATATGTAAAAAAAAAAAAAATACTGGGATAAAAAGTGCTATATAATGTTAGGGCAGTTACATGAATTTGAAAAGCTTTAACATTTTTATTGTTTTTATAAGCATTTTGTTTTGTGATCTCATGTTTGAAAGGGTTTCAAAGTGTATTGTGATATCAGTATTTCAAAAGGTAATATGTGAGGGTTTCTTTGGAGTTATTTTTGTCTTATGAATATAAAACTTTGCCAAAATAATTAAAAGATTAATAATGTAATTTTGTTTTTGTTTGAAAACAAAGTAAAATGTCATAAGGCTCTAAATTAAGAGTTTTGTTTAATTTTTTTTGTGTCTATTTTAAAGTCAGTTAAAATAAATGTTCAATATCTTCAAATGATGTGTTACAGAAAGTACATTTATCACGATCAGTATGAACATATCCACTAATGACTGCATTTAAAGGATAACATCTATGAATAATTTTGTAAATTATTTATTTTACTTTATTAGAAATAACATATTTATATGGTAATGTCCAAATGCTTTGCCAAGATATACAGTGATGTTTGAGCCATTTTGATTTACATGGAGGACTGGATCCAACATTAAAGGAATTTCTTATAAAATTGTTATTAAAACGTTTATCAAAAAAGGAGAGACCATTTACAAAAAGTTGAGGATTTTGTAAGGTTGTATTATTAATATCTACATTTAAGAATTTGTTTAAGATTATTATGCCATTGGGGATAGCCCTAATTACTTTGTTAAATAATTTTTCATTTACAAAAAAAAAACTATATTTTGAAATAAAATTAGGGTATGTGTATAATTGTTTGCAATTAATATGTTGTGCCGAACCCAATTCTTCATGTACAATGACTTCTTATTATGAATTATATTACCATTATTCCATATAAAACACCTGCTGGGAGAAAAATTATGTTTGTACAAAAGTGACCAGAACAGTAATGCTTGTTTGTGATAACTGGCCAAAGCAATAGGAAGTTTACCAGTTATATAAGGACACTGAAATAAAAAATGTAATCCCCCAAGTTTTTCAAATAAATAATATGGGATGATATTGAATATACTTGTTTGATTTTTTTAAAAGTTTTTAAGCCAATTCATTTTTAAAATTTGGTTGAAAATAGTAAAATTAAGAACATTTAACCCACCATCAGATAATTTATTAACAAGGACACTTTTCTTAATTTTATGAGGTTTGCTTCTCCAGATGAAATGAAAGAGTATTTTATCCATTTGTGAGCCTATATCCTTTGGGGCACTAAGTGAAGATGCCTTATGCCTTACTCAGTAGAATTCTCCCTTGAATAGAAAGATCTCTTGTTAACCATGAGTTATATTTCTTTTGCATTTTTTTCAATTACATGCCTAAAATTAGAGTTGACCATTACAACAGTGTTTTTAGAGATTTTAATTCCCAAATAGTTTACCATACTTTTAACAGGAATATTACACACAGTGGATAGGTTGTTGTTTCTAAGTTGTAGGATCTCACATTTAGACAAATTTAAATTCAATCCAGAGAATTTTGAGAAGCTATTAATGATATTCAAAGCCAAAGGTACATTTACATACATTTACATTTGTTCATTTGGCAGACGCTTTTATCCAAAGTGACTTAAAAAAGAGGGAAACAAAAGCGAATCATCTTAAGGAGACAGTGGTATGAAAAGTGCCATACTACAAAGTTTCACTAGCATCAGAATAGTATTCAAAACAGATTAAAGTGCAACAAGATTTTTTTTATAAAATTTTTTTTAATTAATGACTGGTTAAGTGCTCATGGAAATGATGTGTTTTTAGTTGTTTTTTGAAGACAGAGAGTGAGTCAGCTTCACGGATGGAGTTGGGAAGGTCATTCCACCATTGTGGTATGATGAAGCTGAAAGTCCGGGAAAGTGTTTTGGTGCCTCTTTGTGTTGGTACAACAAGGCGATGTTCCTTAGCTGACCGCAGACTTCTAGTGGGCGCGTAGCTCTGCATGAATGATTTTAGGTATGCTGGAGCAGACCCAGTGACTGTTCTGTATGCCAGCATCAGAGCCTTGAATTTGATACATGCAGCAACTGGCAGCCAGTGGAGAGAGACAAGGAGTGGTGTAACATGTGCTCTCTTTGGTTCATTAAAGAGCAGACATGCTGGTGCATTCTGGATCATTTGCAGGGGTCTAATTGCACATACAGGGAGGCCTGCAATGAGAGCGTTACAGTAGTCCAGTCTAGTTATGACAAGTGACTGGACAAGCAGTTGTGTGGCATGTTCAGAGAGGAAGGGTCTTATCTTGTGGTCTTTGAGATGTGGTCTGTGAAATTTAAATCTGTTGTCGATGGTTACCCCTAGATTTCTGACCGAAGGTACCTCAGTACTATCACCAAGAAAAATTGTTGTGTCATCAGCAAGTTGCGATATTTTAATTTGTCTTTCATGAATTTCAATACCTTTAAAGGGGTGTTTGTTTATTATATTACTTAACACTTGAGCTACAACCAAAAAAAGGAATGCAGAAATTGGACAGCCTTGTCGGATGCCTCGATTTATTTCAAATCTGGGAGATGTTCCGTAGTTTTTACGTAGTTTTACGTAGTTGGGGCCGTAGAAGCGATCGTCTGTCCTTTTCCTCTTTGGTCAGATCCTCCATGAAGTGAAGCTTGTGTTGTTTCAGGAATTTGTTGTTTTTGCCATTCTTCCAGATGGCATCACGCACAGATCGTAAAGCGAATAGAATAATGATGGCACGAATCCTGCCCGATTGCGGTTTGCCAAGCCTGTGAGCAATGTCAATGACTTCAAATCCTTTCTTGCAAGACTCAGGGGCAACGATGTTGCAAATTTCAACAACTTTCGCCTTCACATCTTCGTTTGGTTGCTTAGAGAGGCCATAGAGACGTAGGCACCAGCATCTTTTGGAACGTTCAGCATCGGCGACTCGTTCTTCCAGATTGACAAGTGATTTTTGCTGCTGCGCAAATTTCTCACCCAGCTTGGTTTTGTCATTCTTAAGATCCTGAATCTCAGCATAAATGTGATTTAAGGATGTTTTGAGGTCCTCATTTGTGTTGGAATTGGTGATAATCATCTGCTCGAGTGAGTCTGCCCTTTGATTAATTTTCAGGGTGAGGGCAGTGATGATGTTTTCCTGTAACTCAGATAGGGAAGGCTCACCTCTGTTTTTCTTCGGCATGGGGCTGCTCAGTGGAGTGTCAGGAGCGGGAGGAAGAATTATTGGTAGGTCTCCTGAAGATGAATCAGTGGAGGTGAGTTTGTGAGATCAGCTGAGTAGTTGTGGTCTGAGATCGCTTTCTTTCGTTTGTCTTTGGCGCTCATCTTTAATTGGCTTGTTATGAGCCAGGCGGTTATAGCTATCCGGATCACCAACTTATCTTTAATGCTTTTTGCAAAATAAAATGAAAGTTTTGCTATGACAGTATTTTACAGAGTGATTTCAAGTTTGCTTTTTTAAAAGATTTAACACAAGTTGTTTCAAAGAGGATAGAAGCAAAACTCAACAGAGAGTTTCAACATACGTCTGTTTTGGTCGCCATCTTGTCTCGACCCCTCGGGAATTCGGAGGATGCAAGAGGTGTATCCTTCGTGGACACTCACAATCTACAATTCTATGCTTCAACTGAAATGTTTAAAAAAATAACGCCAGTTTGCCCGTAAATATGATGTTCAAACGCAAGTAATGTTAATTCCCAAGTTGAAGTACCTCAATAGAGGGGTGCAGAGTATATAATATGTATAATTATATTAATATATAATTAAAATAAAGTATTAGACTAAAAGTACACCTGTAAAATCTATTTTCTTTTCTCTTTACATCATTATAACTCTCCTAAAATGTACCTCATACATTCCCAGAGGGAATTTGTTACCTTCTCACTCGAAGCACTCGCGCTTGTTAAAGAGTGGCGTACTGTCATAGCAACCATGTTACGTTCTGTTTCCATTTGTCCTACGAAGGCCGTCTTGTTTAAACGAGACTTGTTTAAAGGAGGACGCTCGGTATACTGCAGCCTTCAAAGGACGCGTCCTACCTAGCATGCAGCCTTCTAAACGAGACAAAGCTAGGGACTTCACGCAGAACGTTAGCAACCGTTGCTACGTCGTGAAATTTTTGTATATAAAAAGGTTGATATGTGTTATCAGTTATCAGTAACATATCTTATCTGAAGATGATTGGTGTTTTAAAAAAACATCTTATCAAATTAAAATAACATTATTTTTAAAGGCCTATTTCAAAAATAACGTCATATATTTGATGACTTTTAAATGACTAATATTAATATTACTGTAAAAATATTTTCTACTTTTAAAAATAAATGTAATAATTGTATTCTAAATTATTTAGTCAAGGACTATATCATAACTTGCATGTCATATATTGTTTAATATTTGTAAACAGTTGAGAAATGTAACAATTTAATTTAAATTAGTTCATAAAGGCCTAATTTATATATTCAATGTAAAATATTTGATGACTTTTTAGCGACTAATATTAATAATATTTTTTTTTAAAATTTAAATTTGCAATTTTAAACTTTGAGTCTTGTTGTTGCCACAGTATTTTTATTTTGTGCTGATTTAAACAAATATAAACATTCAGAATTTCTTAAAATATTTAATTTTAATATTTTATATATATATATATATATATATATATATATATATATATGTATATATATATTAGACACCGATCTGCACTGTTTTGGTGGCACGAGGGGACCTACACAAAATTAGGCAGGTGGTTTTAATGCTGTGGCTGATCGGTGTATACATATATATATACATACATACAGTTATGTGCAAAAGTTCTAGGCACTTGTGAAAAATGTTGCAAGTGAGGATGTGTATGTGAATATATATATATATATATATATATATATATATATATATATATATATATATATATATATTCATTTGCATCTGCTACCTTTCTTTATTAGAAAAAAATCACAAACAAGTAAACCTTCAAAAATAGTTTGCTATGTACATTCATGCTGATCAGGGTGTGCCCAGGTTTGTAGGTAGAACACAAGGTGTTTTTTTTTTTTTTTAAAGATCTAAATTATCTAATGGAAACTACTCATTTTAACATATTAGCTTTAAAAATAGTTATTAATTATTTTTTAAAATAATAAATTACATGATGTGCAGATTAAAGGATTAGTTCACCCAAAAATGAAAATGTAGTCATTGTTTACTCACCCCTGTGTTGTTATAACCCCATATGACTTCTTTTCTTTTTCTTAACACAAAGGGATAAATCTGCTGTTCAGCTTGTAATCCAAAAACCCGGAAGAGAATTTGCCATGGGTTCCCTCTGGATTTTCCTATGGGTTTTTATAATGGGGTCTTTGAGCTTATGAGTAAAATAAAGCCTGTGGAAAACATTACTTGACGAAATGTGGACGTTTTGTTCTATAACATAAATTACACACAGTCATACCTCAAATGTGAATTTTGAAGCCAGCATCTGTTTTTGTCATTACCAATTTTTATTGATTCCAAAATTAAAATGAACACAAACAACACATGAAAACACAGAATCAACTTTTATCAATATATGCCCCCCATCACCCAACATACATCCCAGTGGTCAGACATTAAATAACAACAGACACACATATAAACAAGCAGTTCAAATTAAATACTGTATGACATAAAAATAAATTAACCAACCAAAAAAAGAAAAAAGATTCCACATATTAATTAATTACAGAAACTCCAACCTAATTGTCCCTCTCCACTGCTCCTCCCCGTCAACCCTCCAGGAAGGCCAAATAAATGCCCCACTTCCTGTCATAATCACTCAAACTGCCCAGCCGTCTATGAGATAACTCCTCATAAGCCACCACTCTGCCCAACTCGGTGCACCACTCATGAGGGTGCACCCGGCAACTTCCATCCACCTAGTATCACCTGCCTGCCTATCATCACGCAGGTAAGGACCCAGTTATTTATATATTTATTTATTATATTAATACCCGCCCCATCACCCAAAATACAAAGTCTGGGGCAGAATAAAATCAGAGTACCCAAGACCTCACAGACAAAACTCTGAACCCCTGACCAAAACTCCTGAATCTCAACACAGGACCAAAATACATGGGCTATGTCCCCATCCTCCAACTGGCATCGCCATCAAGTAGGTGTGTCTTTAAGGCCAAGCCTATACAATCTAGAGGGAGTCAAAAAAAAAAAAAAACGATGCAGAATCTTAAATTGAATGAGGCGCACCCTTGCATCCAACATAGATTTGACATTTCTAAAAGTCCTACCCCATTTTCCATCTTCTAGTACTAAATTCAAGTCTCTCTCCCATAACTTCTTAAGAGATGTTAAAACCCCATTCCCTAGACTCTAAATTAGCCAGGAATAGTATGCTGAAGCTTCATGACCTTTTCTAAAAGCAGCAAGCACCATCTCAAGAGTGTCTGCCGCTTTAGGGGGCTGTGTATTACACCTAAAGGTGGTACAGAGTAGATGGCACAGCTGTAAGTACCTGAAGAATTGAGATCTGGGAATCCCAAACCACTGTATAATATTTTCAAAGGATCTCAACGCTCCATCTTCATACAGGTCACCCAGCATAGTAACACCCTTCCCAATCCATTCTGTTCAGCAGAAAGGGGACTTGTTAATGCACAGTTTAGGGTTTAACCAAATACTTGCGGCAACGTTCAGATAAATGTCAGAATTGAACACACAAGAAACCTTTGTCCACACTAAATGCATGTGCGAGATAACAGGATGTGTCTTTACTTCTCTGGGCAGCTTGGTAGAAAGACTTTGCAATGGCAAGATAGGGGCAAGGACCTGCTGTTCAATAAAGAGCCAGGGAGGAGCTCTCTCAGGTGGAAGCGACTAATGCGGCAAATGTCTGAGACCAAAAGCATAATAGTAAAACAAAATCTTGGGGAGACCTAACCCACCTTTGCCAATTGGACTGTGTAACTTGATAAAATGCATCCGAGGACATTTACCATTCCAGATAAAGGATTTAGCTATACTATCAAATTGTTTAAAATAAAAGAAGGGAACTTAAATGGGGAGAGACTGTAGTAGGTAGTTGAATTTTGGAATACAATGAATTTTAATAACATTAACCTTCCCAATCATAGATAAATGTAATGAAGCCCACCTGTTCACATCACTCGAAAACCTTTTTATTAAGGGGTCAAAATTAAAAAATCACACAAATTTGCTGGGAATAAAATGCCCAAATACTAAATGCCCTGTTTGGGCCACTGGAAGGCGCCCGGCTGGAAAGCCGTTACTGGGCAGTATGCTGTAAGAGCCAAAGCTTCGGATTTAGACCAATTGACTCTGTATCCTGAGAATTTAGAAAAGGAATTAATAATTCTGTGGAGGCAAGGCATAGATCTAGTAGGATTGGAGATAAATAATAAAATATCATCTGCATAAAGCAAAAGCTTATGTGCTATACCTCCCACCACCAGCCCTGGAAAATTAACCTCCTCTCTTATTGTGGCTGCTAATGGTTCCAGGGCAGGACAGAACAATAAGGGGGAAAGAGGGCAACCCTGCCGGTCGCCCCTATCCAGAGTAAAATAATCTGAAATTAATCCATTTGTTTGTACTGCCGCTACCGGGTGTCTATAAAGTAACTTAATCCATCCATTAAAAGTATTCCCGGGGACCTGGGTAGCTCAGTGGTAAAATACGCTGGCTACCACCCCTGGAGTTCACTAGTTCGCTAGTTCAAATCCCAGGGCATGCTGAGTGACTCCAGCCAAGTCTCCTAAGCAACCAAATTGGCCCAGTTGCTAGGGAGGGTAGAGTCACATGGGGTAACCTCCTCATGGTCACCATAATGAGGTTCGTTCTTGGTGGGGCACGTGGTGAGTTAAGCGTGGTTGCAGCGGTGGATGGCGTGAAGCCTCCACATGCGCTATGTCTCCGTGGCAATGCGCTCAACAAGCCACATGATAAAATGCACGGTTTGACATTCTCAGATGCGGAGGCAACTGGGATTCATCCTCCACCACCCAGACTGAGGCGAATCATTACCCAACCACGAGGACTTCGAGCACATTGGGAATTGGGCATTCCAAATTGGGAGAAAAAAAAAAAGTATTCCCAAAACCATATGTTTCCAAAATCTTAAAAAGATAATCCCATTCTACCATATTGAACGCCTTTTCGGCGTCAAGCGAGATGGCGGCGACCGGATCATTCGCCACTGATCACATTATATTGATGAAACGCCTGATGTGGATCAGGAAAATTGGATGGTAACTCTTATACTAGCTTGGATCTTTGTCCTTTTTTAATAATCAGACTGATCCGAGCTTGTGTCATGGTTGGCGGAAGCTTTCCATTCTTTAATGATTCCGTATAAACTTCTAACAAGAGTAGAGCCAGTTCTGTAGCATAAGATCTAAACATTTCAGCAGTAAAGCCATCCGGCCCTGGAGCCTTCCCTGTAGGCAAGGCCTTAATTACCTTGCCAAGCTCCTCCAAGATTATCTCAGAATCAAAGGTTTTTTTTTTTGCTCTATCGTCAGTTTAGGGAGTTCTAATGGTTCCACAAAGTTTCTAATATCTTCATCAGTGGACGAAGATGTGGAACTATAAAGATCAAGATAGAATTTCTAAAAAGCATTATAAATATCAATGGCTGAGGTAAATATTTCATCATCAGCATATTTCACTGAGGGAATAGTAGAGAAAGATTCTCTCTGCTTTATATATCTAGCCAAAAGCTTCCCAGCTTTGTCCCCCAACTCAAAGTATGACTGTCTTGCCCTGAATAGCCAAAACTCCACCTTCTGCAACAAAATAGTATTATATCTGTATTTCAATTGGGTCAATTCTCTGAGGCCATCAGACGACATTCAGCACTTCAGCTCTGCCTCGGTACTTTTAATATTCCCTTCCAACTCCACGAGTTCTCGTGCTTTGGATTTTTTGATGAATGAGGCATATTGTATGATCCGACCCCTAAGAACCACCTTAAGTGCCTCCCAAGCCACGGCCACAGATGATACTGAGGACCAGTTGGTCTCCATATAAACACTGATTTCAGCCTTTAACATTTGTTGGAAATCAGGATTTTGCAAAAGGGATATATTAAAGCACCAACTATATGATTTCTTTTTCTCCGTATGTGGCAACACCTCTAAACTCACTAGGGCATGAGTTTCCACAGATGAAATGAGGGACTTACACTACCGGTCAAAAGTTTTGAAACACTTGACTGAAATGTTTCTCATGATCTTAAAAATCTTTTGATCTGAAGGCGTACGCTTAAATGTTTGAAATTAGTTTTGTAGACAAAAATATAATTGTGCCACCATATACATTTATTTCATTAAAAAACTAAAATTTAATAAAAAAAAAAAAGTTTTTAAAATTGATGACTTGAACCAAATAATAAAGAAAAGCTGCCATTAAGTGCCCAACTTAGATGGGAACTCCTTCAGTACTGTTTAAAAAACATCCCGTGGTGATACCTCAAGAAGTTGGTTGAGAAAATGTCATGATGAAAATGATTTTTACACATCCTGGGAAGTGTCAGTGTTGCTCTAGGGGGGTTACACACTTTTGCTTCACTATGATCAAGGACTGAGTCCATCAAAAGATTAAAGTCTCCTCCCAATATTATATCATGAGGGGTACCAGCGGTTTGCAACATCCCTTCAAGATCTATAAAAAAGTGCGTAAATATTAGCCAAAAATCAAACTTTGCCCCTGAATTTCTGCTAAAACAATAATGACTCTTCCTAATTTATCTTTAATCTGTTTGAGACATTTGAATTGTGAATGTTTACTTATCAATGTAATGACTCCCCTGCTCTTACTCGAGCCAGAACTAAAGAAAACAGGTCCAGCACATATCTTTCCAAATTTTTCAGCTTCCTGTGGGGAAAGATGCATTTCTTGAAGAAACACTATATCATATTTCTTACATTTAAGAAAAGAAATAACCTTCCTTCTTTTTATGGGGTGCCCCAACCCATTCACATTCCACGTGGAGAGAGATAACCCACTGATATTAACATTTGACATTTTGACATATGAGAAAAAATTGATTGTGGGTGAAAACTAAAATTATAAAAACCACATTCCACATTGGTGCAACAATCAACCCCTGAACTTCCCCCAGAACCAAACAAACAGGAAAAAGAAAAACATGCATATGGCACGACAGCGCCAACCGGCGTCCATCTCTCTAAACTCAAACAGTCCACGTATGCCTACAAGAGTCCCACGACAACTTTGCCGTCAGATTGCTCAAGTCCGGTGCTTCTGTACAAACCCTGTGAGACAGAACTACACAGCAAAAAACAGTCCACAAAACAAACTCCATCCCACAAGCGGAATAAACACACACACAAAAAACATGTAGATTCATCCACCCAACTCTCCCGAAGGTGTGTTCCTCCACAAAACAAGCCCCAGCCTCCAGCGGAACCAGCACAACCCCCCCCCCCCCCCAAAAAAAATAATATCCGTTCAGTTCTTCGGGCAGTCAAACTCACTCCAATGCCTTGCAAGAAATATTCCACAAAACCAACTCCAGCCAACAGGAGGCATAAGCACCCAAGACGAGTTCCAGCACAAAGAGCACAAAGAGAAACGAAAAAGGCACCCAGCTTCCTCGGACAGTCGAGTGTATGTTTAATGAGACAGGTCAACTAGACAGCAACATGAAAATCACCAAAGGCTTACTCACTCCAATGTTTTTATGAAAGACAATGCTTGCTGTGGGCATGTAAATACTTTGCGGCCATCCTTTGTATCTATTCTCAGTTTGGCCGGAAACATCAGAGCAAAAGCAATCTTCTATTGATGTAAGAGTTTCTTGCATTCCTTGAATCGATCGCATTTCTCTCTTGTCGAATTCGCAAAGTCTGGGAACAAGAAAATGCTGTGGTTTTTCCAAGAAAGCTTTCCTTTGCTCCTCGCCTCGTGCAACATGAGATCTTTATCGGATGATCTCAGAAATTTGGCCAGAATTGATCGGGGCCTGTCTCCCTCTGCGGATCTCCGAGCTCTAACTCTGTGAGTTCGCTCGACCTGCAGCTCATGGCCTGTTACATCCAGCAGACTGGGGAGGAGCTTGTCTAGGATCTCCACCACATCTCGGCCCCCTACATGCTCAGGAACTCCAACAATTCGGACATTGTTTTGCCTGCTACGATTCTCAAGATCTTCCCATCTTTTCCAGATCGCTCTGCAAATCCACTTTGGTCACCAGTGGATTAGCAGCTAATTCCCTCTCCGATGACTCCAGACAATCGATCCATCTCTCGATGTCCGACAATCTTGCAACCATCTCAGAGAACTTCGTCTCCATCGCAGTAATCAATCAACGCATTACAGCAAGATCCTCCAAATCTGCAACGACTTTCGTCAGCATTGCCGACACATTCATCAATAGAGGATTTCTTTCAGTTCACTGTCCGAATTGAGTCCGGGGTTTTCGGCCTGTTTCTCAGGGGAATCAGCCTGAGCATGTAAGTGTCTTTTAATATCTCCAGAGCCTGAGGATTTTGAATTTTTGACATATTGTCTTCCTAGAACAGTTAAGAATCAGGGTGTATCAAATCTCACCGGTTTATGACACAAATAGTAATAAAATTAGGAAAGTGCGCAGAGCTCGCCCCTCACACGTCCACTCCCCGCATGGTGCCACGTGACTCCCCGCCAGCATCTGTTTTTTTAAAAAAAGTATATAATTCAATACGGCTTCAAAATTTCACATTTGAGGTATGACTGTGTGTTATTTATGTTGTAGAACAAAATTTCCATGTATCGTCAAGTAATGTTTACCACACAGACCTTATTTTACTCATAAGTTCAAAAACCCCATTATAAAAACCCATAGGAAAATCCAGAGGGAACCCATGGCAAATTAGACTTCTGGGTTCGCCTACAAATTGATGTCACGGCTGAACAGCTCTATCCACCATATTCCTGAGTCCCATGATGCTTTGCAGGTGATGCGGGTGGAACTTCCGGTTAAACATACACAATCGTTATGTTATGTACCAATGCAGCATTAAAAATGACAGAAACTTGAGAACAAATGATCACAGAATTATAGCGAGGCAATATTGTTCTTCCCCACCTATCTGTTAATGATTATGGGTTTGAGGGTGATGGCCAAATATTGCAAATAGAAGTCTTTATCCATCAATGGAAGAACCTGAGCAGACTAACCTGAAAAGCTATGTAGCCTATTAGCACCTTCACAGCTGTAAAGTTGGACGTTTTAGAACTGTAGATAATTATGGTTATTTTAAAGCATATATTGAGTCAAGTCAGAACCTGGAGAGTTTGTTGTACCGAGATTATGTACTTACTGAAGATGCATGGGAGGTCCAGACAGCAGGATGCTTGTGTATTGCGGGACTCAGGCGACGATACTGTCATGCTGCCGTTTTTCGGATAAAATACAATTATTTTGCGGGAGATGCATATGTAGGAAGCTCAATCTAGCTTTATAATTGTTATTTTATATACATAATCTCTGTATCTAAATGCTGTAACCTACATTAAAAGTTTTAGTGTTGACTGAACAACTGATCCTGTTGATAGTTTGAATTTATTGTTCTTGTGTAGGAAATAATGATGTCTTAGCAGCCACACAATAAACTGTACCATACAAAAAGAACTACATGTAATACAAATAAACATATTTATTTGGACATACAGTACATTATAAACATTGTACACAAAAGTTTAATGTTCTCTGTAAAGCAACTATAGTTAAATAAAACAGTATGTATTATTAAAAGCACTGTACTAATAAATGTAATTGATACTGAATTAATGTCAACACTGTTTTCCAAATCACATTTTCCCCTTAAGGGAAGACATGCACATTTTGCAAACACACTCAAAATAAAGTGAATTGCAGGCAGGAAAAATGATATCAGGAAAATCAGAATACAGTTTCAATTTCAAACGTGATATAACATCTCACTACTGTACATTTCTCATCTAATAATTATGGTCTTCCACTGTAGAATTGATCCATTTAGCATCACAGCATGAAAACAGTTGAAAACATCATCACTACTCACAGACATTTCAGGAAAAACACAGTTCCCTTACAATAATTAATAATTATAATTAATAATTTTATAATAATAATTAAAAATAATTATAATTAATAATAATTTTAATAATAATTAATAACTCAGTACACTTGACATTGCGTGCTAATGCATATGGGGAGTTGTCCTTCCACATGACCTAGTTCAAACCTCTCTACAATAACGCCAATATTCTAATATTGGCTATGGTGTTTGAGCCCCGCCCTTTTAGGCATGAAGCTGTCCGCTAAAAAAGCAGGTGCACAAACACCATTCCTCAGAATTTTCTTCCAGTTTCCTCTAGAAGCCCTCTACTACTATCTATCTATCTATCTATCTATCTATCTATCTATCTATCTATATATATATATATATATATATATATATATATATATATATATATATATATATACATACACACACACTGGTGGCCAAAAGTTTGGAATTATGTACAGATTTTGCTCTTATGGAAAGAAATTGGTACTTTTATTCACCAAAGTGACATTCAACTGATCACAATGTATAATCAGGACATTAATAACATGAAAAATTACTATTACAATTTGAAAAAAAATTTCAGAACTTCTTAAACTACTTCAAAGAGTTCAAAGAATGACAGCTTTGCAGATCCTTGACATTCTAGCTGTCAGTTTGTCCAGATACTCAGGTGACATTTCACCCCACGCTTCCTGTAGCACTTGCCATAGATGTGGCTGTCTTGTCGGGCACTTCTCACGCACCTTACAGTCTAGCTGATCCCACAAAAGCTCAAAGTTAAGATCCATAACACTTTTTTTCCAATTATCTGTTGTTCAATGTCTGTGTTTCTTTGCCCACTGTACCCCTGAGTCTTCTCTTTACTGTTGTACATGAAACTGGTGTTGAGTGGGTAGAATTCAATGAAGCTGTCAGCTGAAGACATGTGAGGCGTCTATTTCTCAAACTAGAGACTCTGATGTACTTATCCTCTTGTTTAGTTGTATCTGGGCCTTCCACATCTCTTTCTGTCCTTGTTAGAGCCATTTGTCCTTTGTCTTTGAAGACTGTAGTGTACACCTTTGTATGAAATATGAACAGCTAATATCCTATGTAAGAGGAGTGATTGAAGGCATGGAGGTTTCGATTTTAGTAGACTCCGGTGTGTCTCTTATAAGTGCAGATTTTTGCATGTCAGTGCGAGCACTTCACAACCACCCATTGAAAAAGGACTATGTGGTGGCTCATGCCGTAAATGGACATATACTAGACACGTTGGGCACAATCACTGTTACATTTCAGCTCGGGACTGAATCATGGCAGCATGTATTTCATGTATTAAGAGAAACCACACAAACAGTTTTGTTGGGATGGGACTTTGTTGAAAAACCATGCTTTACTTGACATCAGTCAAGCAACGCTACAATTGTGGGACATCTCTGTTCCTCTCATTACTAGCAAAGACTTTGTTCCAATATGCTGCAATGTGTCTTTGGCCATCACCATGTCCCTCCCACTCCTATATAAATAAATAAATAATGTGCACCTCCTCTCTGTAGGCTGTTTCATCATTGTCAGTGATCAGACCTACCACCGTTGTATCATCAGCAAACTTAATGATGGCATTGGAGCTATGTGTTGCCACACAGTCATGTGTGTACAGGGAATACAGGAGTGGGCAGAGAACACAGTTCTGAGGGCTCCAGTTTTGAGGGTCAGTGATAAGGAGATGGTGCTGCCCATTCTAATCACCTGGCATCTGCTTGACAGGAAGTCCAGGATCCAGCTGCACAGCGAACTGTTTAAGCTCAGAGCCCGGAGTTTCTCATCAAGCTTGGAGGGCACTATGGTGTTGAATGCTGAGCTGTAGTCTACAAACAGCATTCTCACATATGTGTTCCTTTTTTCCAGGTGGGAGGGCGGGTGCTTCCTGTTTCAGTTTCTGTCTGTGAGTGGTCCAATTTGCCAAATGGTGGGCAGGGGAGGGATTTGTAGCCATCCCGGAAGGGAGAGTAGCAATGGTCCAAAACCCGGTCCCCTCATGTGTTGAAACTGATGTGTTGGTAGTATTTTGGTGCTATTGACTTGAGGTTGGCTTTGTTAAAGTCCCCGGTCACAATGAACGCGGCCTCAGGGTCCCCGGTTTCCTGCTTGCTTATACTCTTATACAGTTCCTTGAGTGCCCGGTCTGTGGCGGCTTGTGGCAGGAAGTACACAGTTGTGATAATGACCACTGTGAATTCCCTCGGTAGCCAAAATGGTCGATACAGAAGCATGAGAAATTCCAGATCAGGAGAGCAGAAAGACTTGATAGAATGTACGATCCTCTGATCATACCAGGATTTGTTGATCATAAAACATACACCACCTCTTCTGCTTTTACCTGAGAGGTCTTTCACTCTGTCCGCTTGGTGCACTGAGAACCCCACGGGTTCGATGGCTGAGTCTGGAATCTCCGCAGACATCCAAGTTTCTGTAAGGCAGATAATGCAGCAGTCCCGCGTCTCTCATTGGAAAGAGATCCGCGCTCTCAGCTCACAGAACTTGCTGTCTAGGGACTGAACATTTGCCAGTAGAATGCTGGGTAGTGGGGGTCGATTTGCGCAATGTCTTTGTCTGACGATAACGGCGGCTCTCCTTCCCCTTTTCCAGCTACATTTCCGTGGCCAGGCTGCCCAGACAAAGGGCTCCGCTGTCGTGATTGTAAACAGTGGGTCGGCATTGAGGTATTTAAAGTCCAGTTTTCTGTGTGCTATTGCAGAACCAATGTCCAAAAGTGTTTGTCTATCATAGATAATAAGGCAGACAACATCCAAGACAAAAAAAACAGAAGAATTGTAGACAAAGCAAACAAAAAACTGCAATATTGGGTTGAAGCTCGCAACGCAGCAGCCATACTCTGGGCCATCTTGGGGACGATCATCGCAGATCATCGTCCTCTTTTGGCGCTTCGGCATATGTCCATTGATGATGATCTAACTGGCAGGAGGGGGTGATGGATTCTGGAACTGGATCCGCTTAATTGGATCATTGTGCATAAAGATGGACATCGCCATATAAACACGGATGCATTTTCTCGAAGTCCTGAGACACTTGGCCTGAGTGTGACTGAGCGCGGTTTTAAAGAGGTATTGGTAATTAATGTTGTGAGCTCTACACAGTCACATGCTGACATTAAATGCTCCACTGGGTCTGCCGACCCCGTAGAGGAAGTGACTGTCACAGACTCAAATGTCAATTCAGAAGCCTTGCTCTCCCTGTGTGCTTTGTCATATAATGCAGAATTCTGACCCTGATATAAAAACTGTGTTTAACTAGGTAGAGTTAGCATGAAGGCCCTCAAGGAGACACATGAGAGGAGCCTCTCAGTGCTTAAGGAAACTCTGGAATTAATTTAATCGTCTCTCAATTGTTAATGGACTGTTGTGCCGGTCTTTTGTCTCCTACCTCTCTGGTGTTCCAATTACTCAGTTTGTTGTTCCCTCTGCTCTCATACCAGACATTTTGTTGCAGCTGCATGGTGGTCCGGCCTTCTATGTTCAAAGACATTAAAAAATGGTGTGAGCAATGTAAAGCATGTCAGACCCATCATGGTCCTGTGCCAAAACACCATGCTCCTATGGGTGGGTTGCAGACAACACGCCCATTTGAGAGGGTATCAGTGGACATCTTAGAGTTGCCTTTAACCACAAAAGGTAACCGGTATGTGTTGGTAGTAGAGGACTATTTTTCCAAATTTGTCAATTTGTATGCCCTGCCTAATCAATCTGCACTGAATAGTGCACGAATGCACAGTGAAAAATGCTCATGAGAGGCAGAAACTGTACCACGGTGAAGGAGTTTGGCATAAGCCCTATGTAGTGGGTGCTTTGGTGTGGCTCATCAACCCAGTGGAAAGCTGCATGAAGCTGGCACCCCACTGGAAGGGACCTTATGAGATTTTGCAAGTGATGGATTCGTGTGGAGAACCAGGACTGACATATTGGATTATAAATCCCTTTGGACTCTGATGAAAGAGAACAGGTTGTGCATTATGATATACTGCGCCCATATACGCTGCCTGTTTCTCCCCTGTCTCAAGACCAGTTATTTTTTGACACTCCTCCAAACCCTCCTTTCTTTGAGTTGGTGGTATCTGGGAGAGAGGGGAAACTCTCTCCCCGGACTGAGCAAACTAACTCACCTGAGGGACTGTGTTCATTTGAGGAGTCTCCTTGGTCTGAGCTGAGTACGAGTAGAACTGGTAGGCTTTTGAAACCTCCTGGCCATTTCAAGGACTTTGTTATGTACTAAAGTACTGTTTAATTCTATACCTGGTTGTGAACAAAGTTTTTTTTTTCTCCAGGACTGTTTGTGATTTGTTAAAAAAAAAAAAAGTGCCTTATACAGCTGTTAATTGTTTACTTTGTTCAGGTATTGTTTAGGGCTGTTAATAGATGTTTAATCTGGGGGGGTGGGGGGGCATATGTAAAATATTTTATTTTGATAGATTTTTTTGTTGTAGTGCTATAAGACTGTGCACAGTGTATAGGTGCGTGCTTGCTGTTGGCAGGTGGTCAGTTCATGCGCTTCCGGTGCACTGAAAAAGTGCGTAGTCTGAGCTGAAATGTGCTACAATAAAAAATTATTTTCACATATCAAATGGTCTTCATTTATTATTTTATTATCCACAAAATGTTAGGCGAACCCCTTTTCGTGCACTCGGATACAGTTGTATATACCATTATATAAATATGGTTTGTCTGTTATGTTTGTATATCCAAAAAACAACAGAGCTATACATACAGTATCTTCAAGACTGGACTGGGACTGGAATGTCTCCCTCCTCGTTTGTTTGCACTGTACATGTAAATACAACCACTAGAGGGCGTGATTGGCTTGATTTGTCACGAAGATTGTATTTTACTTGTAAAACAACATTGTCATCATGAATACAGTCACGCCTCTGTCTGGAAATAAGTAGAGATGCTCTTAGGAGAGTATAGGATTAAAACCTCTTATGATTATCAAGCAAATACAAGTGATTTAATAGTTCAGGGTCTTTAACAATGCACATTTATTCTTCTCCATTCTTCTGAATAGAATGTCAGTTTCTCATTTAAAAAAACATTAGGCCTACTGCCTGCCTACCAGCAAGCCATCAAAAATGTGCAATACCTATTTTCAAGAAGATAAGATGTTTTTGGACTTCATATTATAAAATACACAGGTAATCAAAAAGTCCTTTTGTTAGACCTATGAGAGCCATGTCTAGCCCACACACTATAAGCAAAAATGATTGCAGGTGTGTGTGTGTGTGTGTGTGTGTGTGACTGTAAGCATGTGTGGAGGTTTAGTGTGCCATTGTCACAGCTGAATTTGGAGCCTGCAGCAGTAATGGGGGAATCCGTCAAACTGGTTATCAGTATTCCACTCATGTTGTCACTCTGTCCCTCTTCTCTCTCTCTATGGCATTCTTTCTGTATGGCATTCTTTCTCTCTCTCTCTGTTCTCTTATTTTTTCACTCTCACACATTCAGGGTCTCTTTTGTCTTTCCTCTGTCTTTCAGTCTTTTATCTTCCCCTCTTCTTTTCATCTCTGTACATTCAGTGCAGACTCTTCTTGAAAGTAATCCTCTCTTCTTTCCTGTTCTGCCTGTCTGCTATTCTCAGGATTCCAAGTGTACAGTTGTATTTTAGTGAGTATGAGTACAAATCTTTTGAAGTGACCCTGAATTTGAAAACAAAGCTTTTTAAGTGAGTCTGAATTAGAGTGCAGTTCTGCATAAGTGAATCTGAATCCGGAACAAATCTGTATGTGAGTCTGGATTTGAAAACAGTTCTGTTTAAGTGAGTCTGAATTGAGAACAAACAAACCGAGTTCATCCGTACAAAATTGTATGAGTGTTTTTTTGTGTTAATCCAAAACTGTGTTTTTGTAACTTTAACCCCTAACCCAAACCCCTTCCGTAAACCTACCCATAGAATGAAATACCTTACCCTACCAGGAGCGTAATCATAATCATTATTTTAATGTTAAAAGCCCTGATGTGCAAGACGGACGAAGGCGACACTTCCGGGATTGGAACAAGTGTCCAAGAAGCGCAAGCCAGTCTGAATTTCATAACAAATCTGTTTGAGTGAGTCTGAATTGAGAACAAATTTAAGTGACTCTGAATTAAGAACAAAATTGTTTAAATTACTCTGAATTGAGAACAAATCTGTTTAAAGGAATAATTCCACCAAAAATTAAAATTCTCTCATCATTTAGCATGTTTGACTTTCTTTCTTCTGCAGAACACAAGTGAAGATTTTTGAAGGTATATTTCAGCTCTGTAGGTCCTTACAATGCAAGTGAATGGTGGCCAGAACTTTGAAGGCCCAAAAAGTATATAAAGGCAGCATAATATTTATCCATATGACTCCAGTGGTTAAATCTACTGTATATCTTCAGAAGCAATATGATAGGAGTGGATGAGAAACAGATCAACACTGAAGTCCTTTGTTACTATAAATTCTCCTCCCTGCCCAGTAGGTGGCGATATGCACAAATAATGTGAATCGGCAAAAACAAAAGAAGAAGAAAGTGTAAGTGAATGTGGAGATTGATAGTGAAAAAGGATTTAATTATTGTCTGCATCCGAAAACTGGAAAATGCTGCCTTCTGAGGCTATGTAAGGAGACAGGATGAAAATAAGGTGCTTTTAAAACTGTTCTGAGACCAGTTTCCTAAAGAGGTCCATTCATTCAAAAATGCTGTCGGTTAACAATTAACTGATTAGGCAGCAAGTCAGCTGCCTATGTTTTACGATGCAGCCATTTATCTGTTTCCCACCCACATGTATCACATCGCCTCTGAAGACATGGATGGAGTCAACTGGATTACTTTTATGCTGCCTTTACATGCTTTTGGAACTTTAAAGTTTTGGCCACCATTCACTTGCATTGTATGGACCTACAGAGCTGAAATATGCTTCTGAAAATCTTTTTTTTTGTGTTCAGCAGAAAAAAAGTCATACACATTTGGGATGGCATGAGGGTGAGTAAATGATGAAAGAATTTTCCAGCCTGGTCCCATGAAATTTTTGTGAGCATTGAAATCACATGCTTCATAACACGTTTGGCTGCAATTTTCAAGAGAAATGTTAGTTTGTAGGTGTTGTTACATTGGTCTGCCACTGCGAGGACGATCAGCTGTCCTTCCTGTCTCCCTGTAGTGCTGTCTTAGATGTCTCACAGTACGGACATTGCAATTTATTGCCCTGGCCACATCTGCAGTCCTCATGCCTCCATGCAGCATGCCTAAGGCACGTTCACGCAGATGAGCAGGGACCCTGGGCATCTTTCTTTTGGTGTTTTTCAGAGTCAGTAGAAAGGTTTCTTTAGTGTCCTAAATTTTTATAACTGTGACCTTAATTGCCTACCGTCTGTAAGCTGTTAGGGTCTTAACGACCGTTCCACAGGTGCATGTTCATTAATTGTTATGGTTCATTGAACAAGCATGGAAAACATTGTGTAAGCCCTTTACAATAAAGATCTGTAAAGTTATCTGGATTTTTACAAAATTATCTTTAAAATACAGTGTCCTGAAAAAGGGACGTTTCTTTTTTGCTGAGTTTAGGTGGGTCTGTAATACAAGTGTTAAAATGTATAATTTTTCAAAAGATGAGTTTGAGTGAAAGTGTCTCAATATCATAACATAACAGGGTCTGAGTAATAGAGAGGAAAATCAGTGTTCATAAAGTCATTATCAGCTACTGAAGTCATGATTTGAGTGAAAGTGAATATATTTAATGAGCCTGCATTTAAGTCCATCTTTAAGTGAATCTGAATTTTCATCTGTTAAAGGTTTTGTGATTCTGTATCAGAGGTTCTTTAAATGAGTCAGACTTTTCTAGGATGTGCATTATGGGAGTTACATTTTTGGAGGAGCTCACACACACACAAAAACTGGAGTACTGTATTATATTTTTTCATGGGACATGGCAGGGAGGTTACTGAAGCTATGCTGCTCCATTTCATATTTGTATTTGCTGCAGTTCAGTTCATACCATTCCACTGATCTGATCTTATGTCAGAAATATGGCCGAAGCTTTTCCCAGTTTACTGCACCAAATGGGCTAGCAGCCTGCACTGATACCAGACAGCGGCAGAGCCCCAGCAAGAGTTTCAGTTGTTTTCTGATTACCAAAATATCAATCATCATACAGTTGTATCATAACTTGGTGCCTTTGAAAGCTATCTGTGTTTATCAGTTCTTGTTTCGAATTAGGAATGTAATTGAATTGTAGATCCAGTTGCAACATGTGTGACTGTGTTTGAGTTTATGTGGATTTTGGATGTACACTCTCTACTGTCATACAGGGAACATCTGGATTTTAGAAGATTTAAAAATATATCTACTATTGTTTACTGGAATGCCATGAAGTCAGAATACTCATGACTGGATGCTACCAGAGGATTACAATTCCGAAACATAATGTCCTGTATTTTGATTGGCTTTGGGTAGGATTAGAGTTATGTTGACATGAGCTCTGTGTTTCCCCAGAAACCAAAAGCAAATATAAAAACAGCTGAGGTAGAAAAGTTCTCACAGTATAGTACATTTGTGTACTGTGGACAAAGTGAACTGGCTTTAATGGTTAGACTGCATTGCAAACAAAATGTTCCTGTACAAGGCAGCTTGTAGTGAGATTCCTGTACCCAGAGAAGTGTTCATAAGTGGTTTGGATTCACGTTTTGGATATCACTTATGTAAATAAACTGCACTTGGGTTCATCTTTACTTCATCGTCATTGTCTTCATCATTGCCAGTGCCAGCAACAAACGTTACACATACTTATTTTTAAGTAATTTAATGACTATGAATTAATAATTGGTTGATTTTGCTGTGGTGTTTTTGAACTGTTATCAGCATAAGAAGCTGTATATTTTTATTTACTTGTGCACTTTTTATTCATTATACAGAATAAATTGCATGACCCATAATGGCTTACACAAGTAAATTAGCATATTAAATGAGCCATGGATTCAGTTTCTGTTTGACTAAATTAAGCAGTTGGGATTTACAGTAGTAGAGTTCACAAAGCAGGAGAAACCAGTCATAGTGTTTAGATGGGATTAAAGGAAGAATTTAACTGCATCTAAAGCATATTTACTAGTTTTCAGTGACATTCTTAACATGTTTGACATGCACGTAGACACTTTACAATTTTAGATCAAGTCTTAAGGGGTTTGTGGAATATATTCCTATATGATCAGTGTGCGAAAGCAATGTAATACTAACAATTGTATTTCAGATCAAAGATTTGGGTTGATTATGGGTTGAAACACAGTATGAGTCAGTTGTGTTGTGCTATTCATTTGCCAGAACCAGGAGGAGGGACTTCCGCTGGGTAAAATAAAGCTATTAGCTCTGATTAGTAGCTGAGTTGATCTACTTTGACTCACGCTGGGTCTGTATGCTAATGACGAGCAATGCAGCTAATCCCAAATGACAGCTGGGATTATAATGAGCAGAGAAAGAAAGAGAGAGAAACTGAGATTAATTTAAAAGGGCTTGAAACATGCAGAGTTGTGGAACTTAAAGGGAAATTTCACCCAAAAATGAAAATTCTCTCATCATTTACTCACCCTCATACCATCCCAGAGTATGACTTTCTTTCTTCTGTTGAACACAAAGTAAGATTTTTAGAAGAATATCTCACCTCTGTAGGTCCTCACAATCCAAGTGAATCATGGCCACATGAAGGCAGCATGAAAGTAATCCATACGACTCCAGTGGTTAAATACATGTCTTCAGAAGAGATATGATAGGTGTGGGTAAGAAACAGATCAATATTTACGTTTTTTTTTTTAACTATAAATTCTTCTCCCTGCCCAGTAGGTGGCAATATGCACAAATAATGCAAATTGCCAAAAACAAAAGAAGCAGAAAGTGAAAGTGAAAGTGGAGATTGATAGTAATAACAGACTTAAATATTGATCTGTTTCTTACACACAGGTCTTCTAAGGCAGCGGTTATCAACAGGTTTTGCTTCAGGACCCAGATTTAACATTCAACATCAATAGGAGAACCAACACAGTGCCAAAATTGTTCAAAAATAAACAAAAATGTATTTAAAATCAAACTTTGAATTTTATTATTATTATTACCATGAACTACATAAGCTTAATAATATGCAAAATATTGTTTTCCAAAATAAAACAATTAATTTGGTGTTCTGTATAACTACTTTCCATGGCCAGTTATTTTGATAGATTCAAACTCCCTGCTCTATATAATTTGTCTCTGCACACTTACAGGATCATAATAAAAATAAAAAAAAATGATGGAAACCATGTCAGAAAGTGAGTTTGATTTATGCATTGATAATTTTTCATCTTGTTGTGACATGATGCATAATGTACTGCTGCAATTCATATACAGACTCATTCCTCTTTTGAATATTCGTTTTTAGCAGCAAGAAAATTCATTTGTTCTAATTATTACTGATTATACACCCCATTTGTGCTAAGATTTTTAAAAGCCATTGCCATTTGTACAGCGCACCAATACATTTAGGACAACCAGCAGTAAGAGTGCCCACTACAACCAAAAAACAGACACTTGGCAATGTCCAGTGAAAAAATTATTGTCAGTGTGAACATCCCTTTATCGTGCTGCCCACACAAATAAATCAGTCACTTTCTAGGCTGTTCTCTGACAGGAGAAACTTCCTAGCTAACACTCATGTATCAGATAAACCAAGACGCTTGAAATGAGGCAGCAAGGGTCCTCCGAGAGCTCTTTCGAAACCATGTTTGACTAAACTAATTTCCTGTACAACTCTTTATTTGGACGTGAGCTTAAAAAAGTGGGTGATCTCTGACTGAGTCTCATTATCAGGGGGACATTTAGAGAGATCTTTGTCTCGGGATGCCAGAATAGTTTTCCATCCGGGATGCCGAAGTGTGACAGCATCAGATTAAGCTTACTTTAATGACATACTTACACTCAGTTATGACTGTCAGATGGAGGGAGTCCTGGGTAGGCACACACACGGCACTTAGGAGATTATAAAGTTCACTCACTGAGCACTTTATTAGGAACACTATGGTCCTTATATAGTGCCCGAAATGGTCTTCTGCTGTTGTAGCCCATACGCCTCAAGATTTGACATGTTGTGCATTCTGAGATGCTATTCTGCTCACTACAATTGTACAGAGTTGTTATCCGAGTAATCATAGTCTTTCTGTCAGCTCGAACCAGTCTGGCCATTCTCCGTTGACCTCTTTCATCAACAAGGCATTTCCGTCCACTCACTGGATGTTTTTTTGTTTTTGCCACCCTTCTGTGTAAACTCTAGAGACTGTTGTGCCTGAAAATCTCAGGAGATCAGCAGTTACAGAAATACTGAAACCAGCCTGTCTGGCACCAGCAATCATGCCATGGTTGAAATAACTGAGATCACATTTTTTCTCCATTCTGATGGTTGATGTGTACATTAACTGAAGCTCTTGACTCGTATCTGCATAATGTTATGCACTGCACTGCTGCTACAGGATTTGCTGATTAGATAATCGCATAAATAAGTAGGTAAGTACAGGTGTTCCTAATAAAGTGCTTAGGTGTACATAGATATTAACATAGATATAACACAGTTTGGGTTGTTGGCAGATGGGATGTTCCAAGCTTCTTGGAGAATTTGCCAAGGTTCTTCTATCTATTTAGGCTGTCTCAATTGCTTCTGTCTCTTTTTGTAATCCCAGACTGACTCAATGTTCATTATTGGGGGGCTCTGTGGGGGCCATGCAGTCTGTTGCAGGGCTCCCTGTTCTTCTATTCTATTTACAAAAGGCATGTTTGGGAGTCTAAAATGTTTATTTCCTATTGACACACTAAAGCTGAAGATATAAATAACCATCAGACAAATGTTTTTGTGAAACATCTTAAGTGCCAACAATATTTGCACAGTACTGTATATATTAAAACCCACTTAACTTTTACATATACATACACATACACAGACATACACACTCATATACACAGATGGGCTTTTCGCACTTGAAATTGTTAATCTAGGTATATTTTTCACCGTTAATACTTTACCCTGTGCTAGTAATTAATTTTGGGTAGTCATATTTCAAGATTTCACACTGCACTTTTCACACAGGTTAACATTCTTATTTGCATATTTATGAGGTTAATAACATTAATTGGATAGCAACAAGCATGCAACCTCAACATTTCTCCCTCAGATGTTAAAACCAAACAGTTTCTTAATGTTTCTGCAACTGTCAAAAGCACATTAATTTTTAATGAGGCAAACATTGTTTAGTTTATCATTCAGTGTCTGTTGCAAACCAAAATTGCAGTAAAATTCTAGCAACGCATTGTTTTACAATGTATAATTTTGGCACTGCATTTCTATAGTAGGGCTTCATAACCTAGGGTGGAAACCCTATCAAGAATGAAACAATGCTTAATCCATGGTTAAAAAAGACAACTTGGGGTTAAGTGTAACATGAAAAGCTATGAGTGTTGTGAAGAGTTCTGTGCAGCCAGAGGGAGACATAAGAGTCAGAGTGCAAGAGGGCATTGCTGGATAGGACTCCTGAAACAAATCCTATTGTATGACCTGATAGAATAAGGGTTTCCAGTTTATAACAACAAGATACTTTAGAGAAAAATCCCATAAAAACAGGAGCTTTGATATTGATGCTGAATGTTTGTGTTTCAAGTGACTAGCAGAAGACTTAGTGACTTGTTCTTTCAGGCATTTTATCTGCAAAGAATATCAAGATATTGTGTCAATGATTAACTGTTGCATCATACGCTGTTCAGTTTTAGGACTGTGGCACAATGCAAAATGTGAATGGCATCCACATTATAAGATTTGTCCATGCATATCACACACACACACACACACACACACACACAGTCCCATCCAGATGGATTGTCTTCACTCTCGCTGTGCACTGAGCCGCTAGTGAGAGACTGCAGTTATTTCAGTCCTCATGCAGATTCTCTCTTTCTCCCCCAGTCTCTCTCTCTCTCTTTCGCTTTTCCTCTGCCTCTCTCTCACTCTCCTCCCTCAACATATTTGATTGAACATAATTCTCACACACTTCACTTTCATGCCTCTTCTTTCACATTCACTCTCTCCATCTCTCTTTGTTTTTTCTCCACTTCCAGGAACAGTGATCATGCAGCATCCTCTCTTCCTCTCCATCTCTGTCCTCTCCTCTGCCTGTCTGCTTTCGTTAACATATTTCCTCTTCAAACTGACTGTTTTCAGCATCAGCCGAATCGCATTCGCCTGTTTTTGGTAAGAGGACATTTAGATGCAGGACGCTGCGTGGTGACCTTACAGCTCAGTATCTCACGGGGTGGACCGGATTTGGAAGGGGGTCTTGCTCCGTCCTGGAGTTTCAGGGGTCTATCAATCATCTGGTTTGCTGCCTGGTGCTTGTTTTCCCACAGTCCTCCTGCGCTGCATGCTGACTTTTAATCTCGCCGTGGAGCGGAGCCTGAAGAAAACTAAGAAATCCCACCTGTGCCCTTCATCGCCCCTCTCTGCCCAGGGAAGTTTAGCTAAGATCACTGGAGGGGAAAGAGTGACAAAAAGGAAGATAGGAGTGAAGGGCAAAACGGTATCACACAGGGTGAAGAGCACATTATTGTTAAACGGCAGAGATGAGAGTCAGAGCTGCATGAGGCAGGAAAGATTGAGCTTTGATTTATGAACTCCACTCTTGAATCTCACTTGAAGGTGAATCCAAATCTTCCACCTTTGGGATTTGATTTCTGCCCTTCAGAACTGCATACTTGTTCTTAAGAACTTCCAGGACAAGCTGTGTTATATCCCCTGCTGATCCGAGCCGGTTCTTTTACAGTTGATAGCCATGCAGGTGTCCTTTGCATGTACGGATCACGGGCTGAAGGCTCCACGCACCAGCGAACCAAACAAGCAGAACACGTCAAGTCCAAGCACAGCCAGCGCTGCACGGGCTCGGTTCCGAACAGTGGCGCTGATCGCCCGTAGTCTGGGTTCTTTCTCGCACAGACACCATATTTCTCTAAAAGAGTCCACCGGAAAACTCACTGGTATGAAGTACAGGTACGGAAATCTTGATGAAATCACCAGGACACTACTCAGAGGAAATTTTTATTGCACAATGGCTGCTCTTTCATAGCTTTATGGAGTTCTTAGTTATGTTTCTTAGATGTTTAACCTGAAATACCTTAGAAATAAAAATAGGAACAAATTAAAGTAATTGTTGACATACAATAAGAGTATATATATATATATATATATATATATATATATATATATATATATATATATATATTTTTATATATATCTTAAATGAAAGCTTTTATACTGGTACAAAATAGCAGAATAAAAGCTAAAAAAATGTTTAAAACAAAATGCAGATAGCTCAGATAATTTGTTCTTGGAAAAATTTGATGAGAAATGTTTGAGCTGAAACCTTGAAATCTGACTTTTGATAGCAAACATTGGTGTTTTGTGCATTTTATGATCTCTTCTGAAACTCTTGAGGAGACACATGAAATTACTGGGACTTTTTCCCAGGAGGAAATTCAGAGAAGCAGGATACTTAAGCAAAAATCTCCATTTGCTCTCCATTTTTCTTCTAGGAGAAACAATTCAGATCTTAAAGAGATTTGTGATTTTTCTCTCCTATGAATAAGTATCCACAAACATCTAATGACTTGTGATATTGTTTTATTGTCTCTATTCATGACAACTACATATTATTCAACACTGGCGGCTCAAACTTTAGTCTTAGTTTGATAACGATCTCAGATCTGTACTATTGCTTTTATTCCCCCTTAGACATGGAAAAGGCTTCTTTAAAATAAAATTATAGTTAGTTATAGTTATGTAACCCATTCTAGTAAACTCTGACTTACATTAAGGAAACTGATGAAAGTGCTAAAAAGTTACTAGTTGCTTGATGGAGTGATTGATAAAGTGGAAAGATTTTTTTCATGACACATTGAAAATAAATAGCGATTACAGAAATCTTTGGTGTGAATTAGTGAATTAGAGAAAAGACTGTAAGAAACAACTGAAAACATGTCTGTGTGTGTGGCACGTGTGGAGGTGTGAACTAATGGTTTTTGTGCTGGAAATAATTAATTGCATCTGAGACACAAGTATACCACAAGCATGCAACAGATATCACATATCTGCTAGTTTCCATAACGACAGAGAACTGGCAGTTTGCCTGTGCATTACTCTAATTGGACACATTAGCTGTCGGACAGAGGTCATAATTGGGCAGTAGGGTAAACCTGAACACAGAACTGCTGACGTCCAGCTTTACCCACTCATGTTTGACATTTATTCCGCTATGGTACCCTTTCAATGTATTAATCCTATTATTAAAAGAAAACGTCATGGTTACTTGTGTAACCTCCGTTCCCTGATGGAGGGAACGAGACTTTGTGTCAATGTAGTGACACTAGGGGTCACTCTTCGGAGCCCGAGACACCTCTGGTCTTTGATAAAAGGCCAATGAAAATTGGCGAGTGGTATTTGCATGCCATTCCCCCGGACATACGGGTATAAAAGGAGCTGGTATGCAACCACTCATTCAGGTTTTATGCTGAGGAGCCGATATAAGGTCCGGCCATTTCAGCGGGTAGTTCAGCATTGTGGCAGGAGGGACACAATGTCTCGTTCCCTCCATCAGGGAACGGAGGTTACACAAGTAACCATGACGTTCCCTATCTGTCACTCACTCGACGTTGTGTCGATGTAGTGACACTAGGGGTCCCTATACGAAATGCCACAATTGGCTGAACTGTGTGTACGTGAACTGGCGGTGTGTGGTGGGCAGACTATTGTGTGCCTCATAGCCAGCACACCAGGTCTACACGTAACCTCCCCCAACATAGTTATGAGTGTCGAACGGCCCTTTGGGGACAAGTCGACTACTCAAGAGATAGAGACTGGGCTTAACCCAGTCGTGGCCTCTTTTCCCCTTCTCTTTTTCCACTCCCTAAAAAAGAAGGGGGATTATCTGACTGGGCCGCCAGGTCTAGTCGGGGGGTGTCCCTCCCAAGGGGAAGACACCGCAGAGACCACACCTTGCCCAAAGAGGGGGGGATATTTAAGTGGAATAATACATCACATGGTCTTTCCAACTATGTGTAGAGTCTTCAAGGTAGATCCTACCCAACAGGGGAGGAGTTACTACAAACATGGAGACTGGGGCAGAGGGGGCTCTGCCCAAGGAAGACGCTGTTTGCCAATAGAGAAACAAATTAGCGGAAGATATATATCGCATGGGGTTAGCCTTACAGGGAACTGCCACATGCGGAGCACCTACCCCAGAACAGGACTCTTAGTTAGCACGTGTACTGGGCCGGCAGCGAGTCTCTCCGAAAACTCGACTGCCACAGGGCTCGGAGGAAGTCAACCAGGGAACAAAGTTTGTGAACACTACTGGGAATTAATGGAACACGTCTTCAGCACAAAGGGAGGTGGAAGGCGCTATGTTCAAGTGATACATCCGGCCGGCTATCCTGGGCTTATCCGCTTGTATTGCGTGCCACTACCTGGGATGAAACCAGTTCCATCCGGAGGTGGTAGAACCTTGCAAAGGTGTTGGGTGTTGCCCAGCCTGCTGCTCTGCAAATGTCTGTTAGAGAGGCACCCCTGGCCAGGGCCCAGGAAGCCGCTACACCCCTGGTAGAATGGGCTGGTAGCCCTACCGGGGGCGGCATGTCCTGGGCGACATATGCCATAGTTATGGCATCAATGAGCCAGTGGGCAATCCTCTGCTTGGCGCTTCCTTTCCGCTGTGCACCAAAGCAGACAAAGAGCTGCTCAGAGATCCTAAAGCTCTGCGTGCCATCCAAATAGATGCGTAAAGCGCGCACTGGACACAGCAACGACAGGGCTGGTTCTGCCTCCTCCTGGGGCAGTGCTTGCAGGTTCACCACCTGGTCCCTAAAAGGGGTGTTGGGAACCTTGGGCAAATAGCCCGGTCGGGGCCTCAGGATCACATGAGAGTAACCCGGACCGAAACACAGGCATGTTTCGCTGACAGAGAACGCTTTCAGGTCTCCTACCCTCTTGATGGAAGTGAGCGCAGTCAGGAGGGCAGTCTTCAAGGAGAGTGCCTTAAGCTCGGCTGACTGCAAAGGCTCAAAGGGGGCTCTCTGTAGACCCTGAAGAACTACAGAGAGGTCCCATGAGGGATTGAGGCACGGTCTGGAGGGATTCAGCCTCCTGGCGCCTCTTAGGAACCTGATGATCAGGTCGGGGTTCCCTAAGGACTTACCGTCGACTGCGTCGTGGTGTGCTGCTATGGTGGCAATGTACACCTTCAAGGTTCAAGGGGACAGCCTCCCTTCCAACCTCTCCTGCAGGAAGGAAAGCACTGATCCGACTGCGCATCTCTGGGGGACTTCCCATCGGGAAGAACACCACTTCGCGAACAGACGCCATTTAAAGGCATACAGGTGCCTTGTAGAGGGGGCCCTAGCCTGAGTGATCGTGTCTACCACCGCAGATGAATTCACCAGGGGAGGGCTGTCGCGAGGAGCGTGAGGTCCGAGAACCACGTCTGGGTGGGCCAGTAGGGTGCTACCAGGACAACCTGCTCCTCGTCCTCCCTGACCTTGTACAGGGTCTGTGCAAGTAGGCTCACTGGAGGAAACACATATTTGTGCAGGCCAGGGGGCCATCTGTGTGCCAGCGTATCTATGCCGAGGGGAGCCTCGGTGAAAGCATACCAGAGCAGGCAGTGGGAGGATTCTTGGGAAGCGAACAGGTCCACCTGTGCCCGTCCGAATCGACTTCATATCAGCTGGACCACCTCAGGGTGGAGTCTCCACTCTCCCCTGAGGGTAACCTGCCATGACAGCGCGTCTGCTGTAGTGTTGAGGTTGCCCGGGATGTGAGTGGCTCACAGCGACTTGAAGTGCTGCTGATTCCAGAGGAGGAGATGGCGGGCGAATTGTGACATACAACGAGAGCACAGACCGCCTTGGCGGTTGACATATGCTACTGCTGCCGTGTTGTCTGTCCGAACTAACACGTGCTTGCCCTGGATCAACGGCCGAAACCTCTGCAGGGCGAGCAGAATTGCCAGCAACTCGAGGCAGTTGATGTGCCAATGCAGTCGTGGGCCCTTCCACAGGCCGGCGGCTGCTTGCCCGTTGCAAACAGCGCCCCAGCCCATTTTGGAGGCATCTGTTGTGACCACGACGCGCCTGGAGACCAGTTCTAGACGAACACCTGCCCGTAGAAACAAGAGGTCGGTCCAAGGGCTGAAAAGACGGTGACAGAACGGCGTGATGACCACGTGATATGTCCCGTGGCGCCATGCCCATCTCGGGACTCGAGTCTGAAGCCAGTGCTGAAGTGGTCTCATATGCATCAACCCGAGCGGGGTTGCCATATGCCCCAGGAGCCTTTGAAAAAGTTTCAAACAGGAACCGCTGTTTTCTGTTTGAACGCCTTCAAACAGGCCAGCACCGACTGGGCACGCTCGTTTGTAAGGCGCGCGTCAAAGAGTCCAGCTCCAAACTGAGAAAAGAGATGCTCTGAACCGGGAGGAGCTTGCTCTTTTCCCAGTTGACCCGAAGCACTAGTCGGCTGAGGTGTGAGAGCACCAAGTCCCTGTGTGCGCACAACATGTCTCGAGAGTGAGCTAGGATTAGCCAGTCGTCGAGATAGTTGAGAATGCGAATGCCCACCTCCCTTAACGGGGCAAGGGCAGCCTCTGCGACCTTCGTGAAGACGCGAGAAGACGGACAGGCCAAAAGGGAGGACTTTGTACTGATACGCCTGACCCTCGAATGCAAACCGCAGGAAGGGTCTGTGTCGAGGAAGGATCGAGAAGTGGAAGTACGCGTCCTTCAGGTCTACCGCCACGAACAAATCTTGATGCCGGATGCTCGCCAGAATGCGTTTTTGCATCAGCATCTTGAACGGGAGTCTGTGTAAGGCCCGGTTCAGTACTCGCGGGTCCAAGATTGGCTGCAACCCACTGGCATTTTTCTGTATGATGAAGTAGGGGCTTTAAAACCCGTTCTTCATTTCGGCTGGAGGGACAGGTTCTATCGCACCCTTCCGTAGTAGGGTAGCGATCTCCGCGTGCAAGGTAGCAGTGTTTTCGTTCTTGACCAAGGTGAAGTGAATACCGCGGGTGCCTGGCGAACTGAATCGCGTAGCCGAGTCAGACGGTCCGGATCAGCCATCACGACAGATTGGAAAGCGCAAGCCATGCATCCAAGTTCCGTGCAAGGGGGACCAAGGGGACAGTGTCGTCGGACGTACCAGCAGGTGGGGCCTCGCGGCGGGGCGGAGCTCGAGGTGCCACACCATGTCATGGCCGTGCTGAGTCTAGGGACATCGAAGCACTTACCTGGCTCCTTGTGACAACCCCCGGAACAGCCTGGGACGGGGGAGGAAGAGGCCTTTCCTCATAACCCGTGTAGACTGCCACATCGGGGGTGGCTGTGTGCCACAGCTGGGCGCTCAGGAGCAGAAGGACCACTGCTGGAGCACCAATCCTGCAAGGAAAAACCCGTGGACGGTAGTCGTGATGACGACCGTGCACACCGGGTATGTGACCCAGGGAGGAAGGAAACCACTCTTTTTCTGAACTGTCGGGTACCACAGCCACTTGGGCATGTGGCGAAATCAAACAAAAAGGCAAAAAAAGGTTTTCCACCTGGCCTTCCACCGGGGGATGGAGTGGTCTTCTTACCAGCTCCAGCTGAGTGGGTTCCTTCGTCCTTGGGTCGCCCGTCTCAGGGGCACTTTGATGACCTCCGTGGGTTCTTAGGTGCCGACTGTGAGACGGGTGGCATCTGCTTCCTGCGGTGGGCTCCACGCCGGTGCAGTCACCGCAGGGGGATGCCCTTGGCGACGAGCAGAGAGGGTTCCGGGATCTTGAGCCACGCCGGGGCAGGATGTGCTGGATAGCCTCCGTCTGCTGCTTCACCGCTGAGAACTGCTGAGCAAAGTCCTCGACGGTGTTGCCGAATAGGCCAGCCTGGAAAATGGGGCAGCAAAAAACTGTGTCTTGTCGGCCTCACCCATCTCGACCAGATTGAGCCAAATGTGGCGCTCCTGGACCACTAATGTGGCCATCGTCTGCCCGAGAGACCGCGCCCTGACCTTCGTCACTCGGAGAGCGAGGTCGGTCGCCGAGCGCAGTTCCTGCATCAAATCTGGGGCGGAACTACCCTCGTGCAGTTCTTTCAACGCCTTGGCTTGGTGGACCTGCAGGAGAGCCATGGCGTGCAGGGCAGAGCTTGTCCAGCAGCGCTGTAGGCTGTAGCCGTCAGGGATGACGTGAGCCTACAGGGCTTGGACAGGAGCTTAGGGCGTCCGCGCCAGGTGGCGGCGCTCTGCGGGCATAGGTGCACCGCAAGCGCCTTATCCACTGGGGGAATTGCCATATAGCCCCTGGCTGCTTTGAGCGGTGCAGCAAGCCTAGGAACCAGTCATCAAGCTGCAAGCGTTCAGGGGAGAGCGGAAGGTTCCACTCTAACCTGACGCTCGCAGCCGCCCGGGAAAGCATGTCATTTCGGCATCAGCCTGTGACTGGGCAATCGCCCCCGAGGCTTCTGCGTCTGACTGGACAAGCCCGCTCTTCGATGCTGCGCTCGAGAGCTCATCATCTTCGCGGGCTCCGAACAAGAAGCCAGACTCGCCATGAGATGAGCCAGCAAACTTATCCGGAAGCCCGACTGGGGCAGATGAGAGTGCTGAGGAATGGGAGGTCCGCGGGGGGATACCCGGTGGAGGCGATCCCATTGGGGTCCCCAAATCGCCCCCAGTGCTAGCCGCGCCGGCCTCATACCCGTAGGTAGAAGGACCAAGGCAGGGAGCCGCTGGGGTGGCTTTCTTTCTTACGAAAGCAAGCCGCGACCGCAACGTTGCCATGGTCATGTTCTTGCTATGAGAACATGAACCATCCACAAACGCTGCCTCTGTGTGGGTCACGCCCAGACACAAAAGACAGTGATCATGGCCATCCGAAGTTGAGAGATAATGACAGCAACCAGGAACAACACACAATCAGAAAGGCATCTTTAAAAAGACGTTCCGTGTGTGCCGCTCTTTTAGAGATATATACTCTTTTAGAGGAAAAGCTCTTTCAGAAAATATACCCTCTTTGTTTTCTGCCGAAGTGCAGTGCATCAGTGCAGAGGAGGGAGTAGCCGCTGAAATGCGCCGTCAGATCCAGCAGAGGTGAATGAACAGTAGAATTCAGCACAGTGAGCATGACCGTTCGGCTCCGAAGAGAAAATCTGAATGAGTGGTTGAATACCAGCTGAATACCAGCTCCTTTTATACCCGTATGTCCGGGGGAGTGGCACGCAAATAGCACTCGCCAATTTTCATTGGCCTTTTATCAAAGACCAGAGGTGTCTCGGGCTCCCAAGAGTGACCCCTAGTGTCACTACATCGACACAACATCGAGTGAGTGACAGATTTATTATGTAGTTTGATGTACTATGAAAACATGCTGCAACTTTGAGAAGTCAAAACTTCCTCCCCAGTCCAAAAAGACCATTTATTTACACTAAGCTGCAAAAAATCTAGTTTCTGACTCCAGCTAGATAAATAAATTAACACATTTAGATGTCAGTTATGCCAGTTTAAAAATAGTAGTCAGTGAAATAATGAGGAAGTTGCATAGATACTTTTATTCCTGAACAGTTATTCCTGAACAGCAGAACTAAGTATAAGCAGCTGAGACCCGAGCATGACTGCTGTGTGCATTTTCCATGTCCCTTTTTGATTTGTAACTAGTAGCACCTAATAAACAAGAAAAAAAAAAAAAGAGAGAGAGAGAGAGAAAATAGTTTTCCTAAAAATTGTTGTCCATATATGTGGGCAGCGGGACTAAGTTGTGAAATGTTAAATAATACCAAGCTATAGAAAGTCAGATTTTTTTCCATGAAATTGTTTATTATTGTAAAGAGGAAACGAGAAGCAGCTTTTCCTGGTTCAGGTAAGCGTTTATTTTCCTTACTGCAGTCAACACAGTCTTTCAAGGCTTTTGCGCTGTTCAATAATGCAGTCTAAAATCCACAAGCTATTTCACAAATAAACTCTCAACATTGCCACAACAGACTCTTGGCTTCACAATCAGTGCCCAGGCTCTCTCTCTCGTCTACTTGCGGTTTGGCTCTATTTATGCCACTCTCCCCGTGCTCACTGAAATTAGAGACAGGTGTTAGACATAATTTAGCTCAGGTGTAAGCGCCCTTACCGCTTTCTCTCTCCGGAGAGATGCTTGACCACGCCCCCGCTGCCACAATTATGTTTCCAGGTGTGCTGGTTATTCATGTTTTTGAAATGTTATGGACAATACAACAGAAATTAGCATAATTAATTCCTGCAATCACTGCCAACCATGTTAAAATATAATTATACATTATAAATTCACAGTAAATATAGGAATGCATTAACTAATGTTAATGAATAGAACCATATTGTGTTAATGTTCAAAGTTATTCAAAATAGCTAACATATTTTTTCAACTTTTGAGGGAATAATGCCGCAAAATCCACGTATGTGGATATCATACTTATCAGCGCGCTATAATTAATAGCACGCATATAAATTAATGCATTTTTTTAAGCGGCTTATCAAACAAAACTAGAAATGTTATACTCTTTACACTCAAACAGGTTTCAATGAAAAAACTTAGAGGTTTCATACCAGAGGCAGTTTTGTTGGCTCTACACCTGTAGAAGCGCTTCACAGAAATCAACATCATGTAGTTGTGCCACGTGACTTTGTGCCCCAGAATTTTAACCCTTAAATGACAGTCTAGAGTGTTGTGAACAGAATTCAGTCCATTTAAATTAATTTAAAATTCTAAGTTGCATATAGAGAAGTGTATATGCAACTTATCAAATTAAGTGCAATAGAGAAAATGGTTTAAAATTTTATTTGAATTTTTGAAACTTTTACTAACATTATAAGTGGACCTCAGGGAAGTAAAATAAAATGATTAAAAAAAAAAAATGATGATGATATTATGACCCCTTTAAAATAACGAAATATGGTCAAATTAAAATTAGGGCAAAAGCTGAGGTGACAAAATATTGAATTAATTACCTCAATTTATTATGGTCAAAATCAAGTCACAAGTCATTCAAAACAGTCCTTACCAATAGGCACATTGCAGACAAACAAACTGCTTGCAGGGCACAACTTGCTCTTGCCGAGAATTCTTAAAGGTTGTTTTCACAGGGCAAAGTTAACCCTCTGTTTATCTGGATATGTCGAATATCCCGGAGAACAAATATTTGTCTCTGCGGTTTAATCATCTGTCACTCACATTGATTTAATCTTTATAAATGATAATTGCTCTGACAGCGAAAAACCTCAGACTGATGTTATGTGCCAAATTCTACATTTCGCTGCAGTTACTTGGTGAAATTAACACTAGAGGTGCTACAACAACTGTGCATTTTATGTACTTTCACACAAATCATGACTACAATGGCTGATTATGACTTTATAAACACTTATTTTTTGTTTTATTACTCACACCTTGCTATGTTATGATATCGAAACACCTTTACTATAACGCTTTATTTGAAAAACGATATATTTTAACACTTGTATTACAGACCCACCTTCATTTACACACGTACTGCACTGTGATTAGCTTCCATGGTAGCTCACCTCATAGAGTATTGGACTTTGGACTCAAAAGGCCACGGCTCGAGACCAGTCAAGCACGAAAGCTGACATGTCTTATACTCGTCTTATCTGGCACCGAGTATGGCTGCTGCGCTGTGAGCTCTGACCCAATATTGCAGTTTTTTGTTTGTTTTGTCTACAATTCTTGTGTTTTTCGTCTTGGATGTCGCCTGCCTTATTGTCTATGATAGACAAACACTTTTGGACATTGTTTCTTTAATAGCACAATGAAAACCGGACTTTACATACCTCAATGCGACCCGCTGTTTTCAAACACGACAGCGGAGCCCTTTGTCTGGGCTGGGCTGAAAAGGGGATGGAGAGCCGGCGTTCTCGTCAGACTAAGACGTCACGTAAATCGACCCCCACAACCCAGCATTCTACTGGCAAATGTTCAGTCTCTGGACAACAAGCTCTGCGAGTTGAGAGCACGGATCTCTTTCCAACGAGAGACGAGGGACTGCTGCATTATCTGCCTTAAATAAACTTGGATGTCTGTGGAGATTCCAGACTCAGCCATCGAACCCGTGGGGTTCTCAGTGCACCAAGCGGACAGAGTGAAAGACCTCTCAGGTAAAAGCAGAGGTGGTGGTATATGTTTTATGATCAACAAATCCTGGTATGATCAGAGGAACATACATTCTATCAAGTCTTTCTGCTCTCCTGATCTGGAATTTCTCATGCTTCTGTGTCGACCATTCTGGCTACCAAGGGAATTCACATCGGTCATTTTCATAGCTGTGTACATCCCCCCCAAAAGCCGACACAGACCAGGCACTCAAGGAACTGTATGGGAGTATAAGTGAGCAGGAAACCGCGCACCCTGAGGCCACGTTCATTGTAACTGGGGACTTTAACAAAGCCAACTTCAACACACGAGGGGACCGGGTTTTGGACCATTGCTACTCTCCCTTCCGGGATGGCTAAAAATCCTTCCTCCACCCACCATTTGGCAAATCGGACCACACATCCGTTCTCCTTCTGCCCGCTTACAGGCAGAAACTGAAACAGGAAGCACCCGCCCTCAGAACGATCCAGTGCTGGTCAGACCAATCGGATTCTATGCTACAGGACTGTTTTGATCACGTGGACTGGGAGATGTTCCGGTCCGCCTCTGATGACGACATCAATGTTTACGTTGATAGGGATGTGTTGAGCCAATGGAAAACATGGTAACGTGGTAAACGTAGCTTTTGCGGACGCCTGAACGTAATTGTTTGCTAGATTAAATGTCGGGAACATATGTGAAACAACGTCAGGAAACTTGCTTGCGTGTGCATACGAACAACGTTATTAGAGTTGGTTTGTCATGAAATTGGAAGGCACCTGAAATGAGTGCCCAGATGAATACCATAGTTTGATGTTTGTTAACTTAAGTGTACGGTTTGAAGCTTTGTCTATTTTTTTCCAATGTAATTTGTGTCATTTCATAACTCTGTATTATTGGCACGGGGTGACTTGTCTCATTTTACGAGGACGTATGAAATTGTAAGAATTTGTGCCTGAGAGTTGGATTTAATAGATACCATAAGAGCACAGTTTACAGTAGTGTGGTGAATAAAACAATCTGTTTGTATTGATGACTTGTAATAAATTCTACAGAAAAGCTGAAATATTGGAGTATGAAGCAAGGTGCCAAGCTGAGTCATTTGGTGTTGATTTAAACCGGTTACTTTAAACTTGGGTGGAGCGTAAAATTATGACAGATTATTGAATGCTTTTAAAATCATGCAGCAATTAAGTTATATGGTCAAGCTTGTAAATAAAAGTTTGTAATCCAATGATTTGGGCAAAAGTAGAGAAGACTGTCTGTAAAATAAAATGATAGATTGATTTTACCTGCGTGAGACCTTTGTCCCGGTGGGAGGAAGGAAAGTCATATGTTATAGAGCAGAGCCGAGTGGAAGTTTGTAGCAGTGCTTGCTTCATGTTATCAGGGCTGCATGGTGAAGCGAGCTCGAATGCTGATTATGAATGAGTTGGGACGCGGCGCGTGATCCGCCTCTTGCAGAGCCGAATTCGGCCCGTGTCTGTTCGGACAGAGGCTGTGCATAACTGCAGTGTGCTGTGGAATGGTCAGAGCGAGTGCTGTGTGGCAGCGAGCTCACGCTAAAATGTCTGCGTTGGTTTGAAAAGATGTCGTAATTAGATTATCGGTCGATTGGAAGGAGTTCACTATTGCATGATTGCCCCTGTGTTCTGAATGGGATAAATCGTGCTCTGAAAGGCACTTTAAAGGGAGAACGATCATGATATTCATGTTAGAAGTTGACAAACAGAATCGCTGAATGGATCATGCCCTAAACGAGCTGTACGGCGAGGTAATGAGGCTGACAGGAATCACCTGTGCAGGAGCACCAGATTGAAATGCTGGGGAATGTTGGAATGGTGATTGAATTAAATAGTTAATCTTTTGTATCCCTCCCATTCAAATGAAGCTGTAATAGGGCTTAGGTGGTATGAAGCCAGATGTTAGTAAAATACGATTCGGATGCTTTATTCTGCCTTCCTCGCAGTCACTCTCGATCAGGAGATGAATTCACCAGTGGGAAGAAATACACGGACACAGAATGTCACAAGCAGTTCTTCGATTTATTAGAAGGGGTTTATATGGTTCTTGTCACACAAGGCTGGTTACATCCTTTACCTCAAACTTTCTCAGTCCTCCTTATATGGGGTTGTTTCCTCTTGCTTACAGAAGTACATTCTTATCAAGTACATTTTGTGCTCAAGACAGTGCCGAAAACATACAAAGCAGATAAGCAAGCATCAGCATAAAAAGGTCACATTGTTCCATCTGAGGGCTGATTCTCACACTGGAGCAGCGCCCATTCATGGAGGCAGGCTTACGTGATGGACAGCTCCAAGTGGAAAGTTTAGATAGGAACATATGAGCAGTCGTAGAGAGCTGTTTGACATGTGTACAGAGCCGAAGTAACCAGTTTGCAGAGGTAGCTTCACGCTATAAACTGTTTCAGCGAATGGAGCATAGAAAGAAAAAACAGAGTAAAATTATAATGCTTAACATGGTAGCGGTCAATACTGCAAAAAACAAACGAGCTGCTGTGGCATCTTCTGTTGAATAATGAGATTGTTTGGATGGAAGGGCTGTTCTGATGATGGCGAATGCTTTGCAGTGAAGTTGCATCCGATGATCCGAGTCATTTGCATGGGTCTGTTCATGGGCAATGGCCAGGGCCGAATCCCGAAAGACTCGACGCCATGTAGAGGTAAGCGGCTGTTTATGTATGCTTACTCTAGCGTTGTGATTGGTCGAATTAAATCACCTTGCTCCTCCCGAACCTTGTTTATAAAACTCCATATCGACAACCGTAAAATTGCGCTGGCATCGGTACTAACTACTGAAATTTTGGTATCGTCACAACACTAGGTCAGACTATTGTTCTTACATTGTGTTTAAAACCATGTATTATTTAGCATTTCCTAATAAAGTTGCCAAACAGTGGAAAGTTAAAACCCCCTTCTGCCAATGAGTCAGGCTGGTCGGGATGCTCAAACAGAGCAATGTTTTGATAGCGCCACAGAAACACAGTGTTTACATTTTTCAGGGGAATTGGACCTTCAAATGGCTTACTTATCTTTGCATATTAAGCTGGGATAGGAGAAGTTGTTTTAATGTCGAAAAAATTACACACACCGTTAACCATAACCCTATCCCATAATATCTGAGCACAGAGCAAAAATGCTACTCTCTGTGCTCTAAATTTCTCTCTATCTCTCTTTCTGTCTTCCCCTCTTTCTGTTTGTATTTGTGGACTGGGAGCTCAGCTTTGGCAGTATAATCACAGTAACAATCTCTCTCTGACTTTAGAAATGACAAGAAGGCTTAAAATACAGTTTAAAACCTTTGATGTCCACAGATTTGTGAAATGCCATGTCTTAGTGTGTCCTGGGTATTAAGAAAAGTGTGTGTGAGTTTTGGGGAGTAGTGGGAATAGTCAACATAATGTTCACATCCCATTTTTCTTGACTTATTTCAGAGTGAAACAGGTTATTCAACGAGGGAAAAATGTAGTGCGGGACTTATTTTAATTTTATACATCAAGAATGAATTGGATTTTAAAAAGTGGTCTCTATAGAAGTTACTGTTTACAAACAAATGCTTGGAAATGGCACTACCGCATTCTTTTGGCAGCCTAGCAAGTACTGATTTCAATAGGTGCTTTGGTCAAATTGAGCTGAAAAACCCCCATAAGTGCTGTTTTTGTTGTTACACATTTCCATTTGGGCTTTTTTAGATTTTCATAAGGATCAGTGAATCAGGACGAACTCAGAATTTCACATTAGGATATGATATTATGATATTTCAAGGATCACCTTCATTGCTATTACGTCTGCTCTAAGACCCAATTGCCCAGCAGCTAGTGTTGGTAGATTTGAACTTTTCACAAAGGAATCTCACAAATCTCACAACTGTTATTATTTTTTAAAGTGCAACTGCAGTGACAGAAATGAGGCCAAATATGATCTAACAATGATCTTACGTAAGATGTAACGGGGTGAACCCATATAAAGAGCTGGACGAACCGGACACCATCTCCACCACCACCACAGTGCATGCTGTTTGTGAAATGAGATGCTAATAAAAATAATATAATACTTATTTATTATAAATATGTATTAAATATTTATTTTATTTTATTTTGAATGCAGTAACTGTTATAACGTTTGAATATTAAATAATGCAAATATTATTTTTCTTTTATGTGGACCAATAATTAAAGCAGTAAAGATGCATATTTAATTTGTGATTATGGTTTGAATTTTTAGATGTCACATTTCTCAGTGTCACATTACAAGTGTGTTAAATGTGTGAGGATGTGTATTCATCATCCTAAGACCCAAGTGTGACTGCTGTGTGCATTTTTTATTTCCCTTTTTGATTTGTAACTAGTAGCACCCAATAAACATGCAAAAAAAAAAAAAAAAAGATTTCTTGAGCAAATAGTTCTCCTAAAAAATGATGGCAACATTTGTGGACAGCGGGACTAAGTGTCATGATCCTGCCATTTTGGTTTGGTTTTATTTGTTATGTGGCAGGACTGTGACAGTTTCCTCCACCTCTCTCTCATGTTGTCCATGTGCTTTTGTTTTCCTCCTTCCCTCATGTTTTCCATGGGTGCTGCTCAGCAGCGCAATCAGCATTGTCATGGCAGTGTTGATTCAAGCTGCTCATGATTATTGGCAGCACCTGTGTTCAGTCATCCCTTCCACTTTATATTCTTCACGTTTTTGCTCTAGTGCTAGCCCAAGATCCCTGCAGGTGGTGTTATGATAAGACTCGTCTCAAACATCTCTTTCTGTTGGGCCTGGACAAGACTATCCATCCAGAGGAGATGGGGGAGATTTTTGCTTGGCCATTTTGGGATTTGGTGAATCACATCTGTCGGCTTGCTGAGGTGGAGCTTATGCTGCAGGTGTGGGACGCCAAATCCCAAAACTCCTTTCAGTCATTGCTCTGTCAGTCCTCTGGCTCTTCTCGGGCATCGCATCATCGTAGGAGGCTGGCTGCCGTTCCCCAGTCTCTGCCAGCGCTCGCAACCATGGAGGCCGTTCCCCTGCCGCTACCAGTGCTCGCGGCCACGGAGGTCTTTTCCCTGGTTGATTCCGGTCCCGTCCTGGAGCCGCCTGTCCTCGCTCCTGTCATAGAGACACCTGATTCCGCTCATTCCAGTAAGCTAGCTCCTGTAGCCTGCTCACCAGATATTGCCATTTTGGTCTGGTTTTATTTGTTATGTGGCAGGATTGTGACAGTTTCCTCCATCTTTCTTTCTCTCAGGAGGTCCATGTGCTTTTGTTTTCCTCCTCCCCTCGTATTTCCCACGAGTGCTGCTCATCAGTGCTGATTTGTGCTGCTTGTGATTGTTGGCAGCACCTGTGTTCAATCTTCCCTTCCTCTTTATATTCTCTCCTTTGTCATGTCTTCCCCATCAGATCGTTGTGTTTGATCTCCAGTCTTGTCAGTCGGTAGATATGAGTACCAATTAGTTTGTTATATTTTCTATCTTGCCTTGTCTTTTCTGGTTTTCTCCCCCCGTGAGTTTTTGTTTGCATTTTGGTTTTGTTCGTTTTCTGTTATATTTATTCACGTGCTTGTCTTTATTTAGTTTCCCTTCATCGTGAGAGGTTTTGTTTGTATTCTGTTTTCATTTTAATAAAACCCAGTTCTTTGCCTCCTGTGTTTGGGTCCCTCTTTCTACCATTCTTGACACTAAGTTGTGAAATTTTAAATAATAGCAATAATATGAAGGATTTTTTTTTAATCAAATTGTTTATTATGATTAAGGAGTGTTGGTTATTCGTATTTTTTAAAACGTTACAGACATGACATTAGAAATTAGCATAATTATGATTCAAAGTAATGGCCAGCATCATCCAATCACTGCCAACCATGTTAAAAAAAATTATACATTATAAATTCTGAATTCATGTACTAATTACCATTGTCCCATGTCTGCCAAACATGTCAAGTGATCCAAACATCATCTGCAGCCTGAAACTGAACTTTTGATAGGAAGTCTTGAGTGAATGCACTTTGCTGCATAGAGAGCTATAGGATGCTCCCTTGCTCCCTATTTAGTGAATGACTTAACCTCCAGTGTGCTGTCTATCTGCACTGATCTCAGAACAGTTCGAAATGTACCTTATTTTAATACTAACTCCATAAAAAGCCTTGATTCTCAATGTGATACTGCAGAGTAAATATAGGATTTCTAAGGAAAAGATGCGCTAAAGTACACATCAGTGTACATTGTGTTTAGCAGTGTGGCATTTCAGATAAATCGCTCAAATTGCAAAAATGGCATATCGGATGAAACTAGAGACTCTAATCTTTTGACTAAAATAGGTTTCAATATAAAAACTTAGATCAGTCGGTTTAAATGAATTTAAATTTTGCAAAGCCAAAAAAATAATGTCCACGCATTTGTACTCTGGGTCGCATGAGGTTATATGTCCGACAAAATCATAAAGCCCTATTGAATAGAGTTGAAACTAGTTTTGTCGATAGTTTCAAAAGTTCAACCTACATGTACAGTATTTCTTCACTATAAACCACAGATATTGATTTATAATCATTTTTATTCACACTTACAAACATTATTACATTATATAATGCTTAGCAGGTTATTAAAACTGCAGCACTGCTTTCTTATTCTTTAGAATAGTATGCACTGGTGAATAATGCACAGCAAGGCCAGGCACGTCTATTAAGAAAGTAAATAGGATCCATTTTGATTTCATGTTGAATTGAAATGTCTTTAAAAGAGATTCCCTTCTAAAGATAATGAATGAAATGTACTGTAGCATTGACTTTGTGTTTTTGTGTCTTTGCTGTATTCATAGAGGTGTAATTGTTGCCTGGTATTTCTGTGTTCACAGCACTATAGCAAACAGTTTCACTGTGCCATGGTTCAGTGGTCAGTGCTGCTGTCCAGATGGGCACTGCAGTCTTGCTGTGTCTGTATGTGTGTGCACATTTGTCCTTGTCATCATATATATATATGTGTGTGGGCGTCTGGCTTTCTTGGACATTGGCCTATTAAAATCGATCTGTGTATGTGTTACTTTCTTGGACTTGTAAGCATTTTTCTTCATGGCATTACTTCCAGTTCAGCCAATGCATGTTTTCTGTGTGTGCAGCACTGCAGTTTCCATTTCATACTGCAGAGAGTACACTGTTACAGAATTTTAACAGGAAAGTCTTGTTTTACTCTCTCTTTTCTGGAGAAACATTTGTTGATCAGTATTTATTATGAAAATCTCTTCCTGCACTTCCTGTTAACCATCTGTTTATTCTTGTGTTACTCATTTGTTGATAAGGGTTATTAGTTTTGAAAGTGTAATATGACACTCATACAGCAGTGATTTCTGAACACACACACACACACACACTCATACACACACTGCAGCAGTTCCCTCACTGCTCTGAATTCGTATTCTGTATTATAGTGACTACGGTATCACAAAAGACAGTAATGAGGCCTCGCACTCTCACACACTCTCTCACGAACTTGTACAATTATAATATTCACACTGGCATACTAAAAACCAGGTGGACAATTCCAAATATGTCATATTTTCCAATCTAATGCTAATGATTGCAATAGATTTATATACCATGGTATTTACATGGTTATCCAAGGTACTTCAAAGAATGCCAAAGTACTACCATATTACATGGTACATTGCAGTACCATGGTACTTTTAAGTACTATTTTGTTAGAAATATTGTATTGTAATAGAACTGATATGAGGTCCTCTAATATGAGGTCCAAATGTCACGTTACTACAATATCACTATATTTTTGCAAAATTTGTTTCACGGGACTTTTTCTACAAATCATGGGAGTTTCCTGGTGATATAATCACAAGAGGCACTACAACAATTATTTTTATTTCACACAAATCACGAGTAAAAAGGCTGATTATCATTTTATAAACACGTACTTTTTGCTCTGTTCCTCACACAAACTACCTTATGACATTAAAACACTGTAGCACGTAACTTGTGAAGGCGATACATTTTAGCTTTTGCATTAAAGGTGCAGTATGTAAGATTCAGAAACCCTTGTTATTAACGACGAATCGACCAAAACAATGACGTAACGTACAAAGAGACTGAATGTGATTCACCGACATCATGCTGACAGATGAGGTAGCATAATTAAAATTACAGTTATGATTGTTTTACTACAAACTTTGAGACTGTATATTATATTTGATTCTCCATTGCTGGAACAGGGCTAAAACAAAGTGTGGATATAGGTCTGACTATGAGAGACTGTAGTTGGAAGTAATCACTTTTCTTTGCATTTCAGCGGCTTCTCCCCCTCTGCACCGGTGTAGTGCAGAGAACACCCCTGGGCGCTTCGGCAGAAATAACTAAAACAAAAAGAGTATATTTTCTTCTAAAAGAGCGGCACCCACGGAGCGTCTTTTTAAAGATGCCTTTCCGTTTGTGTGTTATTCCTTGTTGCGGTCGCGGCTTGCCTTCGTGAGAAAGCCCCAGCGGCTCCCTGCCTCGGCCCTTCTACCTACGGGTATGAGCCCGCGGCGGTTAGCAATGGGGGTGATTTGGGGACCTCAATGGGAGCACCTCTGCCGGGTATCCCCCCACGGACCTCCATTCCTCAGCACGCTCACCCCGGTCGGGCTCTCGGATGAGACCGCCGGCTCGTCTCAGGACGAGTTCGACCTCTTATTCGGAGCCCGGGAAGACGATGAGCTCTCTAGCGCAGCATCAGAGAGTAGGCTCGTTCAGTCCGATGCGGAGGCTTCGGCTGGGCTTCCTCCCTCGGGTACAGTCGCCCAGTCGCAGGCCGACGCGGAGTTGGCCGACATGCTTGCCCAGGCAGCCGCGAGCATCGGGTTAGAATGGAACCCTCCACTCTCCCCTGAACCCTCACGGCTCAACGATTGGTTCCTCAGCTTGGAGCGGCACTCACGGCCGCGCCCAGCCCGGTTCCTTTTTTCCCGGAGGTGCATGAGGAGCTGACAAGATCGTGGAGGGCACCTTTCATGACCCGATCCCGATCTCTCAGCTCCCCTGCCCTCTCTACCCTCGATGGTGGGGCGGCCAGGGGCTATTCGGGGATCCCCCAGGTGGATAAGGCGCTTGCGGTGCACTTGTGCCCGCAGAGCACCACCACCTGGCATGGGTGCTGAAGCTCCCATCCAGGGCCTATAGGTTCACGTCTTCTCTGATGGCTAAGGCCTACGGCGCCACTGGACAAGCCGCCTCCGCCCTGCATGCCATGGCTCTCCTGCAGGTACACCAAGCTAAAGCACTGTAAGAACTGCACGAGGGTAGTTCCAACCTGGGATTGATGCAGGAACTGCGCTCGGTGACCGACCTCACTCTCCGGGTGATGAAGGTCACGGTGTGGTCTCTCGGTTGGGCGATGTCCACCCTGGTGGTCCAGGAACACCACCTTTGGCTCAACCTGGTCGAGATGAGAGAGGCTGACAAGGCACGGTTCCTTGACGCCCCCATCTCCCAGGTTGGCCTGTTCGGCGACACCGTTGAGGACTTTGCCCACCGCGGCTCAAGACCCTGCACCCCGTCTGCTTGTTGCCAAGAGGCGTCCTCTTTCGGCAACAGCACTGGCTCCGCCACAGCCCGCCCCCACGGCCCGGTCCTGGCATGGAGCCCACCGCAGGAAGCAGATGCCACCCGTTTCATGGGCGACCCAGGGATGAGGAGACCCGCTGCTCTGGAGCTGGTGAACAGACCTCCCCCTTCCTCGACCGATCCTATGGTGGGTATCAGGAGCAAGGTAAGTGCTTCGATGTCCCTCGACTCAGCACGGCCATGGGGCTCAAGCCCCCTCGATGTGGCGCCTCAGGCTCTGCACCGCTGCTAGGCCCCACCCACCAGTATGTCCGACGAGACTGTGCCCTTAGTCCCCCTCGCCCGGAGCTTGGACGCGTGACTCGGCTATGCGATTCAGTTCGCCAGGCGTCCGTCCAGGTTCAGCGCCATCTGCTTCACCTCGGTGAAGGGCGAGAATGCCACGACCTCGCGCACGGAAATCACTACCCTTCTATGGAAGGGTGCGATAGAGCCTGTCCCTCCGGCCGAGATGAAGAAGGGGTTTTACAGCCCCTACTTCATCGTACCAAGGAAAGGCGGTGGGTTGCGGCCAATCTTGGACCTGCGAGTACTGAACTGGGCATTGCACAGACTCCCGTTCAAGATGGTGATGCAAAAACGCATTCTAGCGAGCGCCCGGCATCAAGATTGGTTCGCGGCAGTAGACCTGAAGGACATGTACTTCCACGTCTCAGTTTTACCTTGACACAGATCCTTCCTGCGGTTTGCTTTCAAGGGCCGGGCGTACCAGTACAAGGTCCTCCCACTCGGCCTGTCCATGTCCCCTCGCATCTTCACGAAGGTCGCAAAGGCAGCCCTTGCCCTGCTAAGGGAAGTGGGCATTCGCATTCTCAACTATCTCGACGACTGGCTAATCCTAGCTCACTCTCGGGATGTGTTGTGTTCGCACAGGGACCTGGTGCTCACACACCTCAGCTGGCTAGGGCTTCGGGTCAACTGGGAAAAGAGCAAGCTCTCCCCGGTTCAGAGCATCTCTTTTCTCGGCTTGGAGTTGGACTCAGTCTCAATGACGGTGCACCTCACAAATGAGCATGCACAGTCGGTGCTGAACTGTCTGAAGGCGTTCAGATGGAAGACAGCGGTCCCACTGAAATTTTTTCAGAGGCTCCTGGGGCATATGGCATCCTCAGCGGTGGCCACACCTCTTTGGTTGATGCATATGAGACCGCTTCAGCACTGGCTTCAGACTCAAGTCCCGAGATGGGCATGGCACCACGGGACACATCGTGATCTGTCACCGCCTCTTCAGCCCTTGGACCGACCTGACATTTCTATGGGCAGGGGTTCCCCTAGAACAGGTCTCCAGGCGTATCGTGGTTATGATGGATGCCTCCAAGACGGGCTGGGGTGCCGTATGCAACGGGCACGCAGCCACCGGCTCCTGGACTGGCCCGCGGCTACGTTGGCACATCAACTGCCTCGAGTTGTTGGCAGTACTTCTTGTCCTGCAGAGGCTTCGACCGTTGATCCAGGGCAAGCATGTGTTGGTTCGGACAAACAACATGGCAATGTAGTATACATCAACCCCCAAGGCGGCCTATGCTCCCGTTGCATGTCACAAGGAGCCCGCCGTCTCCTCCTCTGGAGTCAGCAGCACTTCAAGTCACTGCGAGCCACTCATATCTCGGGCGACCTCAACACCGCAGCAGACGCGCTGTCATGACAGGTTACACTCAGGGGAAAGTGGAGACTCCACTCCCAGGTGGTCCAGCTGATTTGGAGTCGATTCGGTCGAGCACAGGTAGACCTGTTTGTTTCCCAGGAGTCCTCCCACTTCCCAATTTTGTACGCCCTGACCCAGGCACCCCTTGGTATAGACGTGCTGGCACACAGCTGGTACACAGCTGGCCCCCAGGACTACGCAAATATGCGTTTCCCCCACTGAGCCTACTTGCACAGACCTTGTGCAAGGTCAGGGAGGACAAGGAGCAGGTTATCCTGGTAGCACCCTACTGGCCCACCCAGACGTGATTCTCAGACCACACGCTTCTCGCAACAGCCCCCCCCCCCCGGCGAATTCTAAATGCTAAGTAGTTATTGCTCCTTTAACAAAGCATGTACAGCATTTTCCTTGTGTCCTCAACTTAAGCAAAAGCTCCAGTCTTCTCCACAGTTGTAACACCGTGTAACAGAATTGGATTTAAATCCCAAAATAACAAAAAAGCACTGTCATGTCTTCCCCTTTTCTCATGTTGCTCAAATATACATAAAATAACACTTCATTTTTTGTTTTGTTTTTTACAAAAACAAAGTCCCATGCAAAGCATTCTAAGAACTACAAATCCTCTGCCCAGTTTTAGTTGTCAACAAAAAATGTTAAAATAGTCCCAACACAAATGGATTAAGTAAACTTCCATTTAGAAAAATGTAGATTGAATGTAATTCAAAAATGTAAGCAAAAATAATGTTTGCGCTGTTGTTGAAAATTCTTGATTGTCCACCCACTCCTCTTTCTTATATTTCTATTAATCAAAAACAGTGTCTCAAAATGATCGGTTTTCGTTTCTGTTCTAAAGTGACGTCACTTTAGAGCAGGCCACGCCCACGACTGGTGACGGACTCCACCCTATTATCATAGACCCTCCCCTGAGTGATCTACACACAGTCTGCCATTTTCTTCCACGCTGGAGCAGCTATGGTGAGAAGAATAATGTCTCAGCTTCATAAGTGTCATAAGTGTTCTGTTGTAGGCTGTAAAAGTGAACATAAGAGTCTTTGTGTACTCCCAGCAGCAGAGCCACTGAAGACGCAGTGGAGAAGTTTTGTTTTTGAAGAAAATGTGCCACAAAACATACCAAAATTCGTGTATGTTTGTGCAAATCATTTTACACCGGACTGCTTTGTGAATGAGGATCAATATTGTGAAGGTTGGGAAAGGACGAGTTGGGAAGCTCGGACACCGTCAAAGTAAGGCTTTTATTTTCTGTCCTTTGCACAGCCTGTACACTCTCTCTAGTGTTTTCCTGGGTTCACTCAGATAGCTTTACCAATAACAAAAACTCTCCATAAACATAAACATCTTAAAAGACATGCAGCTTTTTGACATTCAGGACACACGCCAACACTGGACTGACGTGTCGTTCTCTCTCTGCTTCTGACGGTGGTGTGGCTGTTTATATGCCGCTCTCCCCAGCTCACTGGAATTAGAGACAGGTGTTAGACATAATTTAGCTCCAGTGTAAGTGCCCTTACCGCTTTCTCTCTCTCCGGACGGGTGATCGACCATGCCCCCGCTGCCACAAATATAAAGCAGGATTTTCCAAATATTTGATTCTCAAGCATGGATCAGTACCAACTGTTCATGTTCCAGCTTTAGTATCGCACTTTATATTTTGTTAATGTTTGCAAATCGCCTTTCCGAATGTGCTTGTTAGTTGATTCCACGGCTAATGCAGCTAAATTTACCATTGTCTCTGTATTCACGGAGACCAGAGCTATGTCGTTATTTTTACATTTACTGTCTGTATAATAATAGGGGGCGGGGAGCAGCAGCTCATTTGCATTTAAAGAGACACACACGAAAACAGTGTGTTTTTGATTCCACCTAAAAAGAGGCATTTACAACATGGTATAATAAATGATCCGTGGGGTATTTTGAGCTGAAACTTCACAGACACATTCTGGGGACACCTGAGACTTATATTACATCTTGTAAAAAGGGCAATAATAGGTCTCCTTTAATGTAACTTGACTGAGTCAAAGCAAAAAGACAACTAGCTTAAGTTGTGATTTTTTTTTTTTTTTTTTTTGAAAGAGTGAATGAAAAAAGTAGTTGATTTTATGTTTCTGTGTTATTTGTGATTTGAGCATCCAGACAAAAAAAGAAAAAAACATTTATGTTCCTATATATGCAGATGAGCACATGTACAAACAAATACACCTGTTTTCCTGTCATCACACATCTGTTCTTTATACACCTTCCTCTGAACAATGTGAACGAAATGATGCATACAGTTTTCACCGGCCTACTGAGGGATTTCTGAGCTCTTCTGCCATGTAGTCTCTCAGTTCTTCAACTCTGACTCAGCTCTGTGTGATGAGGAAAGATCTGTTGACACCCAACAGTGCACATGTCTGCTTGCCTACACCTTCTTCACACAGAGCTAAAGGAGTTTTAAATTATAAACTCAGCAAAAAAATAAATGTCCTCTCACTTTCAACTGCTTTTATTTTCAGCAAACTTAACTCATGTAAATATTTGTATGAACATAAAAATATTCAACAACTAAGACATAAACTGAACAAGTTTCACAGACATGTGACTAACAGAAATGGAATAATGTGTCCCTGAACACATTATTCCACAAAAGTAACAGTCAGTATCTGGTGTGGCCACCAGCTGCATTAAGTACTGCAGTGCTTCTCCTCCTCATGAACTGCACCAGATTTGCCAGTTCTTGCTGTGAGATGTTACCCCACTCTTCCACCAAGGCACTTGCAAGTTCCCGGACATTTCTGGGTTAGTATGGCACTAGCCCTCACCCTCTGATCCAACAGGTCCTAGACGTGCTCAACTGGACTGAGATCCGGGCTCTTCGCTGGCCATGGCAGAACGCTGACATTCCTGTCTTGCAGGAAATCACGCACAAAATGAGCAGTATGGCTCGTGGCATTGTTGTGCTGGAGGGTCATGTCAGGATGAGCCTGTAGGAAGGGTACCACATTAGGGAGGAGGATGTCTTCCCTGTAACGCACAGCATTGAGATTGCCTGCAATGACAACAAGCTCAGTCCAATGATTATGTGACATACCACTCCAGACCATGACGAACCCTCCACCTCCAAATCGATCCCGCTCCAGAGTACAGGCCTCGGTGTAACGCTCATTCCTTCGACAATAAACGCGATTCCAACCATCACCCCTAGTGAGACAAAACCGCGGCTCGTCAGTGAAGAGCACTTTTTGCCAGTTCCGTCTGGTCCAGCGAAGGTGGGTTTGTGCCCATATGCAACATTGTTGCCCGTGATGTCTGGTAAGGACCTGCCTTACAACAGGCCTACAAGCCCTCAGTCTAACCTCTCTCAGCCTATTGCGGACAGTCTGAGCACTGATGGATGGATTGTGCATTCCTGGTGTAACTCGGGTAGTTGTTGTTGCCATCCTGTACCTGTCCCGCAGGTGTGATATTTGGATGTACCGATCCTGTGCATGTGTTGTTACACGTGGTCTGCCACTGCGAGGAAGATCAGCTGTCTTTCCTGTCTCCTTGTAGCGCTGTCTTAGGCATCTCACAGTACAGACATTGCAATTTATTGCCCTGGCCACATCTGCAGTCCTCATGCCTCCATGCAGCATGTCTAAGGCACGTTCACGCAGATGAGCAGGGACCCTGGGCATCTTTTTTTTGGTGTTTTTCAAAGTCAGTAGAAAGGTCTCTTTAGTGTCCTATGCCTACCATGCTGTTAGTGTCTTAATGACCGTTCCACAGGTGCATGCTCATTAATTGTTTATGGTTCATTGAACAAGCATGGAAAAACTTTGTTTAAACCCTTTACAATAAAGATCTGTAAAGTTATTTGTATTTTGACAAAATTATCTTTAAAATACAGTGTCCTGAAAAAGGGAGTTTATATGTCTGCAGCTGAGGATATGCTCTGGTTGTAATGTCACACAAACTAATTACAGCTCAGAAAAAGGCAGACAAAACAATATAGTGGATGATGATCTTTGTTGAAATTCAACAGCTGTATCAGTGTGAAGGATGAAGCCACCACTTAGAGAGACATCAGATTTGTCTTATTTGGAAAGGCAATAATCTGAGAAGCCTGACCTGAACTGCAGGGATGGGGCTGCGAGATAAAGTGGATAATTTCGTGTTTTGTTTTGTTTTTTACTCAGTGAGTGTATCTGTTAATTTTGTTTGCTGCTCTGGTTTCAAACAAACAGTTTAAAGGGATTATATGCAGAAAGTTACAGTGATGGAGATCAGTTTGAAAGGGAATGCATACTTTGCGTGCTGATTTAGTATTCTCAACATAAGCTCTGAAAATCTGGGGGTGGCGGGTGTCCGCAAGCCAAAATCAGTGCTCTTGGTTTCTCTCCAAATCAAATGCATCCTAACTCACTTCCTGCAAGTCAATGCTGCATGGTTTTACCAGCCCACAGAAATAAACACGGTTAAGAAAGCCTGTTCGGTTCTACTTACGGAAATCAGTACTGCAAAATAAAGCGAAACTTTGTTGATTTTATCCAAGTGTTAAAGGGATAGTTCACCCATAAATAAAAATTCTGCCATCATTTACTCACCCTCATGTTATTCCAAACCAGTATGACTAACATCTCCTTTTGTGTTTCATAGATAAAAGAAAGCCACACAGTTTTGGAACATGTGGTAGCGTTTAGCGCCAGAAATCTTTTAAGTACCGATGCTACAGTTTTTGATTCCCACATGCACACATTAACATATACCTGTATATGCTCCACTGGGGGAAGATCAAGACAGTGCAGTCTTAACACCTCAGTAAATGGCTTGAATTTACAGAGCTCAGGTCTGCCATAACTCAGCCTAAGGGATCTTCTAAGAGCTTAGATTAAACTGCAGAACCAAAGCACTGCATCTTAATTCCCTACTTGTGTATGATAAAACACACCAGACTTCTTCCACACCTGTTTATAGTAATTAGAGTGGTCTCGCATAGTCAAATAAGAATTACATTTAAAATTTAAAATTGCAGCCTATTCTTGCCATGTGCCCCCTACTTAGACAGGTAGAGACTGTCTGACTGGCATGTAATGAGGCCAACCACAATTTGGTTGGATTTTGTGCCGTTTAGGTACTTCTAGGAAGTAAAGTCTCGTTAAAACTAGAGATGTCAGTATTAATGCGTTAATGTATGCGATTAATTAAAATAGATTAACGCCGGATGGGACTTGCGATATTAAAAAATCAAGTATTATTTAGCATATGTACGGCACATAATTACAACAGAAGCACATCAAGTCTTAACAATCACCAAAACACAGTATGAGATGTTTTTGTCTGCAAGCACTTTTCATGTGGATTTCAAAGTGGCTCTGGCGTTGACACCCTGATGCGAATCATGAACGCAACTTCATGATTGCTGTAGGAAAGCGGATAGCCACAGTCTGCCTGCTGATTAATATTGTAGAGGATGAGAGTTTGAGAGATTTACTGCTCATTGCAATGAAAATGCAACCTGGGGAGACTAGTTCTTTCAATTAGTCCAACTCCAAATTAGACTTTTGGAAGCATTTAATGTTACCTGAATTGGTGCTATTTTAGTGCATTTCTGTTTTTATGTTGTGCTTACTATACTAAGGCTTTGTTATAAAAATGTTAATAAAGCATTATATTGTTACATACTGTATTGTTTTGTTTTATTTCCTAAGATGAAAATAAATGCATTTTGACATGATAAGTGTAAAATTTCAGCACTTTCAAAATCTGTGATTAATCATGATTACCTTCAAAAAATTATGTGATTAATCGTAATTAAAAATTTAAACGACAGACAGCACTAGTTAAAACATTTTTTCAAACGCTCATTAGTTTATAAAATTTGGCTACTAACAAAGTCCAACAGTGTATGTACATGCATCACCGGGGATTTATGTAATTCTTATCATTTTTTCTGAAAGTCATTAAAATTCCCACCACATTGTCAATTCCACCGCATCACAAATTCTGTATTGAGTCTATTAGAATTCCATTTTTAATGCTTTTTAAATAAAATGGCTGACTCCTTTGTCTTGCTAAGGCTAATTTAATAGCAAACAGTTCATGTATCCTAATTATGCACTATTAAATATTAAATATTTTCACACTTTTTTCATAATTTGGCAAAATTATGGCTTGATTGGTACAGTAATAACAGCCAATAAAAATATTGTGCTCACAAGTGATATTTACCATTATTTTCATTGTTTTCATCAAACGTTACTTGTCTCATATTTCAAGTCAAGCATGATCTTCACTGACACTTTTGTCAACTTGGTTAACAAGTAAACTAGCTTTTGAAAATACTTTATTAGGGGCAAAATTGTTTGGTGTGGTAGAAATGATTCCTGTGGGACAGTTGTATTTAAAAAAAAAATATTACAATAAAATGCGCAATAAATATTGAAATTGTTTATTGTTTATTTTACTCTTCGTTGAGGTTATCATACATTTTAAATTAAATTATCATAAAGTTTTAAAAATGTAATAATTTGTATTTTCTTTAATGGATTTTCGTTGTTTAAAATTGAAAGTCTGGGTCTGGGACAAGGCTTAAACAGTAAAATATAAACATAAAAGGCATTTAAAAACAACCAAAAATAAATGAAGGCATGGCAAAAAGTTTCCATGTCAGTTTTAATGTGACCTTCTAAAAACAAAAAGAAAAAAACTTGAAATTTGTTAGTTTTAATAAAAAAAATCAACACCTTGGACATGAAATTGCCTAAAGTGCCTGAAGAAACTAATAATTAATTAAATAATTGCCAAGCAGTCTACGGTTTAACAGAAAACACCAGAAGATTTGCAAAACATTTTTATAGACAGTGATTAAAATCATCACAAATATGCTTGTGGTGCTGGTTAACATACTCCTACATTAATTTACAAAAAAAAGTATGAGTATGATTATTTCATCCTTAAAGCAGTCAATTGTTGTATCAATCTGTTACCTTTTGAAAAAAAAAAAAAAACTTGTTTCTAAGTGGACTGAAAAAAAACCTGTGTGCACTTACTCCCGGATGTTGCGTAAAGCCAGCCAATCAGATTAGAGCTTACTATATCGAATAAGTACTTTCCAGTTTTATGTGCAATGTGCATTAAATGTGTCAGTGAACAGACTATTGGCGGTCCATTCTATAATCACAAGAACCAAACAGACTTTTAAGCAATTTTGAGGACAATAATGTTAGACCGAGAGGAATCAAGTGTGTTTTTAAAGTCTTGCTGTATTCTTTGATTAGTGGCATTTTGTGTGTGTAGTGCTGAAGTGAATGAGGTGTTATAGGGTGGTGGAAGCTTTAATGGTGGAGGGGTGAGGTATTAAATTCAAGCTAGGTTCGCTGTTAAAGGCGTATCTGCACTCTGATGAATAGAGCTTTCCTTAATTTATTTTTATATTGTAGCCAATAATATGATCTAAATGGGAGGCGAAAGCCATAAATAGTTTTCATCCAAGACTTTAGGGCATAAATACCAGCCAGTCATTTTGTGTGTGGGTGTGTGCTCACATTTACTTCTTTTCAAAAGCTATTAAGGAGGTATTGTTCTGTGTAATAGCAATCTTAAATCACTGAAGTGCTTTAAGACTCAGAATGGTCTCTGTGGATTGGTCATGGCTGATCAAATATTCAGTCACTGTCCGGAGAGAAATTTGAAGTCACCTAAAGTTTCCTCTGAGTCCTAAAAAAAAAGTCAGTTGTTGAAAAGCATCATGGTCACAGTTTGGCAGGTCATTCATGCTTTCAAGTTAAATTAAAAGCAAAATGCTCAATCTGATTCAACCAAATACCACATGAAACTCAAGGATTCTCCATGAGATCAAGAAGTTCTCATGTACAGATTTGTGTCCCCTAATATGGAAAGTAATTTTTTACTGTGTGCTTTTACAGTCAATTTATAATTAATCTTGTTAACCAATGTACAGAATGGTATGATGTTTTACATTGATTTCTTAAAGAGATAGTTCACCAAAAAATGAAAAATCTGTCATCATTTACTCCAAACCTGTATGACTTTAAGAAAACAAAAATGTTAGGCAGACTATCAGCCTCAGTCGCCAATTACTTTTTTATTGCATCTTTTTTTTCCCCATACAATGGAAGTGAATGGTGACTGAGGCTATGATTCCGTGTAACATCTCCTTTTGTGTTCCACAGAAGAAAGTATGTCATACACGTTTGAAACAACATGAGGGTGAGTACATGATGACAGAATTAAAATTTTTGGGTGAACTATCCATTTTATGTTGCATTCTGCATAGTTTTATTATATTCCCTGAGGTCCACTGACAATGTATTTTTTTTTTTTTTTTTTTTTTTGCATTAAAACATTCATCATTTAGTAATATATGATCATTTTCCGCCCTGTCTGTGGCATTCTCTCTGAAATGCTCAGTTTTGGCATAAGCACCTTCTTAAAACTTAAACATTAATGCCCACTAGTCTGATTGGCTAACAGTGTGCAGCCCCTCAAATTCAGCCATTTTTTAAACTCAGTCTGAAGAGAATGATCAAGCTCCACAACATTATAAAACTAAATTTCAGGGGTTACACATAATCCACATCAAACACATTGCATCTGAATATATTAAACTGTTCATCTCAAGCAAAACTGTTAACACTCACACCCTGTTTACACCAGACTTGAGAGTCGCGTCAAAAGCAATAGAACCCATTATAATCAATGATGCTGTCTATCATGGAAGCGTCCGCTGCAGCGTGTCGCGTCGCGCCGACAGATGTCCCGTTACATTTGTGCTGCATGCGCTACCGCTACTACTGCCAATAACACAAATAAATGGTTTAGAAAGTTAGTGTCAACGCACCCGGTGTAGACTGCCTCAAGCCGTTGTGTTGCATCGTGTCAATGGACGCACCCGGTGTAAACCGTGCGTCAGCACCATTAACTATCAAACAGTCATGACATCTGAAATACTCATGAATGAAATGGTTTACTTTATTGATCGGGTCCAAGTGTTTTTAACTGCCCCATCCTTCAATAACGGTTCATTTGCAAATCTTGAATCATTTTATGACTAGTTCACAGCAATCCACATTGATATAAGCCGAAAAAACATGCAATCCACGCTGAAATACGCTGAAGACACATCCATATCCAGTTTCCAGTATCATCCTGTACTGAAATGCACATCGCCGGAAACGCATCTAAACGGTCAAAGATGCCCATCCAACGCATGTTTTCATACACCAACAATTAAAAATAGCACAGATAGGCGAAAGAACATGTCCATGATGCGTTTGTGCTCAAAACAGCAACATGCAGAGCTGCTGAATGACAGAGAATTGCTTCTTCTCTTCAGAGTTGTAACTTGACACCACGTCTTTTAAAAGCAGCCAGATATATGTACCAAGTGGTCAAAGATGTCTGTCTGTGCATGTTTAATTACAAAAATAATTTTAAATAGTCCAGATGGGTCCCCTTTGGTGTTCAGGAATAGTTAGGCCACAGTAGGCTTTGTTTGTCCTTCTGTCTATGTTTACGAACTGAAGCACCAGTGGGCAGGGCCAAAAGTGCAATGATTTTAAGTAGGCGTTAATGATTTTGAGCTGTAGAGGCGGTTATGAATGAATGTACCCCAAATGACATAGGGAAACGAGGCGTTTGTGCAGCTTGGTTTCACTAAATGCTTTTACTGCACTGGGGATTAAGTTTTGAGTTCTGAAATGTACAGTATTTTTTTTTTATAGTAGAAAGATGTCTTATATGTCAAAATATCAAGGAAAATTGGAGTCCTCATGACATGACCCCTTTAATGTAAGATTTAAATTGGTTGGAGCTCTGGACTTGTGGTTACTGCACATGATGGGATGTGGTGCTCTTGTGGGCAGTGCAGGTTTGAATCTGGCTCACTTCGTTTTCCAGTCCTTTTCCTCCCTCTTTTCCCCATCATTTCTGTCCTCTCTCTCCTCTCTTATCAATAAACATTTCAAAAAGTCAAAAAATAAAACAGAAAAGTAACAAAAATTAAATTTTTGTCATCATGAAAGCCTGGCAGAAGTGGAGGCAGAAGGTTGTCATGTTGTAATTTTTTGCTCTCTACACAGGAATCTTGGGAAGTCAGGACTACGAGTGTCATGTCTTGGACTTGGTAAGCACTTTTTTGATTAATAAACCTATTTTTTGATGCATTTTCAGGTTAATGAGCACATTATAAAAGGTTTTGCATACCATTCGTTCATGGCCAGTACCATGAAGCAAGTTGAACAAACTCATGTGACAGGACTGGTTTCGAGTTGACAAAACCAAACTAATCCAATCAGGTTTAATTGGTACCATGACACTGCTCATCAGCTTCCTCTGTCAACTCAGGCTTTGATCCTGAGTTTAAGATTAGTTCACAAACACATGCACATGAACGAGTGATGTTTACAGTGAACAGCCAATCACGTGAAAAACGGAGAGGAAAAGAAAAATAGCGAGAGAGAGGGCGATTCACTTCTCACGAGAATCAGCGAGATTTACCTCTCCGCTGAAGACAGATCATTATGAAAATGCAGGATTTGAATTTAAGAATATAATAATTTAAATACATTAAAACAGCACAATGAGAGATTGTATAAAAATATGAAAGATTAAAACACATTTACACTGCACAAGAGATCACCCTGAAATCATGAAGAATTAAAACGCATGATTTACACAGCACAAGGTATCACTGTACAATTATGAAGAAATTAAAGACAAAGCAAATTAGGGTTAAGGTTTGGTTTAGGTTTAGGTTAATTAATCCATCTTACTAGCTGTTTTATAGATAGTCTAATATTGTATTATGTTTATATTTTCATAGATATTTTATATGTTATGGCTAGTGTAGGTAAATGAAGAACAATTATAGTGTTTTTAAATAAAATACAAGACTCCATCTGCTGAAAATCTATATTTAGACTCTCAAATGAACAATTTATCATGAAGAGTTGATTTTGTGGATTTCTAAGATTTTTTCTGTAAAGTGTGCTTTAAGAGAAACAGGGGAGTGACTTTATTGCTTCAAAGATGTCACTTTACTCACAGCTGATTGGTTCAGTATCCGTTAGTGATCTGTTACCCAGAACAAAACCGGAGCAGGTTAGCCCTGGAATGTAAGTTACTATGGCTATGAATTCTTTTAGAGAGACACTGGAGCAAACGCACACCTTAAGTTTGGAGGTGCAAGTTAGGACAAAAACTTTCAAAAGAAAAATATATAACTGCACACTCACAAGTTTATATTATTACCAGTACCTTGATAAAGGCTTGTTGCCGAAACGTTGGTAATAAAATAAACTTGTAAGAGAGTGTGCAGTTATATATTTTCCTTTTACTATGGCTATGAATACCAGTAAAGGCCGACCCACTTTCATGGTATCTAAAATCCAGGGTTGATGCAAACTAAAGTTAATTTACCTGGCTAGCAACCTCAACCGGCTTTATGGGACACTAAGGTCACACTGGCTATAAATATTATATATCAGTGAATACAGTACATTCACACAAGATATTTCAATTAAGTGCATGTAACACTTTCCTTTAAACTGTGTTTGAAGAGTCACTTGATCTGAAAAATGTCACAACACATCCCCCCTCATGTTACCCCCATCCATTCATATTTAATTTATAATGAATTTAAACTCAAGCTCACTAATTTCCTCACACACTCCAAACACAGCGGGGGAGTGATGAGTTGACGTTTAATTTATTCACTGTGCGATTTTAGTTTTACGATTAGCTGATTTCATTAACGAGCCTCATGAATACAAACATAAGGATGGTATAAATCTGTTACTGGATTCTCATTGAGAGGAAAACACGCAGTGTGACATGAATAGCATGCAGTTATAATGCTACAGGGCTCTAGGATAGCTACGCATGAGAACCTGCTTGCTTCAGTTCATTCCGATCTGTTTGCTTTATATTTATTGCTACCAAGGGTGTAAACACATATTCAAAATTGGGGGCACCAGGTATAATAATTTAGGAATCAAACACTCAAAAACCCATATCAATCCAACTTTTTAAACCCATTACCATGGTGAATTTAAAATTCACTAAACTGTGAATTAGCTAAACGGTTGTGCACTTTTGCCTGTAGTATTTTAGAGCAACTATCCAGTCAAATGTGGCACCATATGCGCTAATATTATTTAAATTAAGGCCTTGTCATTATTTTTAGCACAATCACTCCTCCTTTCTATGTTGGTTATGCTCATTATAGATTGTGCCTTTTTCTCAAAATTCAGCGCTATTTGTTTGGTGCAATTAACGTTGTGCTATTAACTGAATATTATAAAAAAAACATGTTTGTGTACATTTTCTGTTGATCATGGCAGCATTAATTCATCGAATGATGATCAAATGATGGAGAAGAGCATGGGCATGTATTGGAGCCAAAACAACAGAGACTTGCAAACCCAACGCTATCTGTGTTCTCGCAATTCTTAGTGAATTCCTTTTGAACAGAAAAATCATTCTTAAGATGCTGTAATGAAATGAGGCTTTGGAAAATAAACTGGTGTGGTCCGGACTGAATTTGACAAGAGTGACCTGTATTGTACTGATTCTTACTGCCATTCTTACTGGTACATTTATGAGCCTCAACTCTGGAAAATGTTCAGTCTTTGTAGCTTTGTACAGGATTTTCCTGGCAAAGGTCATTACCCCCGGTCAGACATCGCTCACGTTAATGTGATCATGTGATCAAACACCGCTACAATGCTGCAAGCTAAGCAGACTTCAACGCTTCAATCAGACATACACTTTACAGAATGCATAAGAATGGCTTTTAGTGGAAACCACCAAAGCAGCAATAATTATTGTATGTGCTTGCATGAATGCATCCGTGCATGTGTGTATCATTTAAAAAGGATGTATGTATGTCAAAGGAATACACTATGACAGATTATAGTGACCCAGGCTGTCAGGGTCCAGAAAAGGACAAAAAAGCACCTTAAAAGTCATCCATATGACTTGTGCACTATAGTCAATGTCTTCTGAAGCCATACGATAGCTATTTGTGATGAACAGACTGACTTTTTTAAAAAAAGTGCCATATTTGATTTGAGACCTGCCTACTGAGTTGCATGGATAATTTTATATTACAGTGAATAATGATTTTGGTCTGTTCATCACACAAAGCTATCATTTGAATAGAAGATAAAGTGGGGAAAGCCAAAACCACCTTTTGTTTTAAGTTTACATAGATGAGAATTCTTAATCCTATGTTGTTTTTTGTTCCAAAGAAACGTGCCTATCATTGAATCAAGCTGCGAAAAAAAGGATTTAGGAATAAATCATTCTGGTTACTTGCATAACCTCCATTCCCTGATGGAGGGAATGAGACGTTGTGTCGATGTAGTGACACTCGGGGTCACTCTTGGGCCGTTCGACACTCATAACTATGTTGGGGGAGGTTATGTGTCGGCCTGGTGCGCTGGCTACGAGGCACATAGTTGTCTGCCCATCACACACCGCCAGTTCACGTAACACAGTTAAGCCAGTTGTGGCATTTTGTATAGGGACCTCTAGTGTCACTACATCGACACAATGTTGAGTGAGTGACAGATAGGGAACGTCCTGGTTACTTGAGTAATCTCCATTCCCTGATGGAGGGAACAAGACGTTGTGTCCCTCCTGCCACAACGCTGAACTACCCGCTGAAATGGCCGGACCTTGTCTCGGCTCCTCAGCATAAAACCTGAATGAGTGGTTGCATACCAGCTCCTTTTATACCCATATGTCCGGGGGAGTGGCATGCAAATACCACTCGCCAATTTTCATTAGCCTTTTATCAAAGACCAGAGGTGTTCCTGGCTCCCAAGAGTGACCCCGAGTGTCACTACATCGACACAACGTCTCATTCTCTCCATCAGGGAATGGAGGTTATGCAAGTAACCAGAATGATTTATTCCTAAATCCTTTTTTTCGCAGCTTGATTCAATGATAGGCACGTTTTCTAATCCCAGCGCACTCTCGGGACATGTTGTGTGCACACAGGGACTTGGTGCTTTCGCACCACAGCCAATTAGGGCTTCGGGTCAACTGGGAAAAGAGCAAGCTCCTCCTGGTTCAGAGCACCTCTTTTCTCGGTTTGGAGTTGGACTCAGTCTCATCGACAGCACGTCTCATGAACGAGCGCGCACAGTTGGTGCTGACCCGACTGAAGGCGTTCAAACAGAAAACAGCGGTTACACTGAAACACTTTCAGAGGCTCCTGGGGCATATGGCATCCTCAGCGGTGGCCACCCGCTCGGGTTGATGCATATGAGACTGCTTCAGCACTGGCTTCATACTCGAGTCCCGAGATGGGCATGACGCCACGGGACACATCACGTGGTCATCACGCCGGTCTGTCACCGTCTCTTCAGCCCTTGGACCAACCTCTCATTTCTACGGGTAGGTGTTCCCCTAGAGCAGGTCTCCAGGCATGTCGTGGTCACGACAGATGCCTCCAAAACGGGCTGGGGCACTGTTTTCAATGGGCACGCAGCTGCCGGCTTATGGACGGGCCCGCGGCTGCGTTGGCACATCAACTGCCTCGAGTTGTTGGCAATTCTGCTCATCCTGCGGAGGTTCCGACCGTTGATCCAGGGCAAGCACGTGTTAGTTTGGACAAACAACATGGCAACGGTAGCATATGTCAACCGCCAAGGCAGTCTGCGCTCTCGTTGTATGTCACAACTCGCCCGCCGTCGCCTCGTCTGGAGTCAGCAGCACTTCAAGTCGCTGCGAGCCACTCACATCCTGGGCGACCTCAACACTGCAGCGGATGCACTGTCATGGCAGATTACCCTTAGGGGAGAGTGGAGACTCCACCCTCAGGTGGTCCAGCTGATTTGGAGTCGATTCGGACAGGCACAGGTAGACCTGTTCGCCTCCCAAGAATCCTCCCACTGCCTGCTCTGGTACGCCCTGACAGAGGTACCTCTCTGCATAGACGTGCAGGCACTTTGGGAACAAGTCGACTACCCAAAAGATAGAGACAGGCTAACCCAGTTGTGGCCTCTTTTCCCCTTCTTTTTTTCCACTCCCTAAAAAACAAGGGAGATTATCCGACTGGGCCGCCAGGTCTAGTCGGGGGGTGTCCCTCCCAAGGGGAGGACACCACGGAGACCACACCTCGCCCAAAGAGAGGGGGGATATTTAAGTGGAAAATACATCACATGGTCTTGCCGACCATGTGGAGAGTCTCATGGTAGATCCAACCCAGCGTGGGAGGAGTTACTACAAACATGGAGACTGTGGCAGAGGGGGCTCTGCCCAAGGAAGATGCAGTTTGCCAACAGGGAAACGAATTAGCGGAAGATATACATCGCATGGGGTTACCTTACAGGGAACCACCACATGCGGAGCACCTACCCCAGAACAGTGCTCTTAGTTAGCACGTGTACTGGGCCGGCAGCGAGTCTATCCGAAAACTCGACTGCCACAGGGCTCGGAGGAAGTCAACCAGGGAACATAGTTTGTGAACACTACTGGGAATTAATGGCGCATGTCTTCAGCTCAGAGGAGGTGAAAGATGCTATGTGCAAGCGATACACCCGGCCGGCTATCCCGGGCTTATCCGCTTGTATTGCGTGCCACTACCTGGGATGAAACCGGTTCCACCCGGAGGTTGTGGAACCTTGCAAAGGTGTTGGGTGTTGCCCAGCCCGCTGCTCTGCAAATGTCTGTTAGAGAGGCACCCCTGGCCAGTGCCCAGGAGGCCGCTACACCCCTGGTAGAATGGGCTCATAGCCCTACCGGGGGCGGCACATTCTGGGCGTGATATGCCATAGCTATGGCGTCAATGAGCCAGTGGGTGATCCTCTGCTTGGAGACAGCGCTTCCTTTCCACTGTGCACCAAAGCAGACAAAAAGCTGCTCAGAGATACTAAAGCTCTGTGTGCGATCCAAATAGATGCGTAAAGCGCGCACCGGACACAGCAACGACAGGGCTGGGTCTGCCTCCTCCTGGGGCAGCGCTCGCAGGTTCACCACCTGTTCCCTAAAAGGGGTCGTGGGAACCTTGGGCACATAGCCCGGTCAGGGTTATGATCACGTGAGAGTAGCCCAGACCGAACTCCAGGCACGTTTCGCTGACAGAGAACACTTGCAGGTCTCCTACCCTCTTGATGGAAGTGAGCGCAGTCAGGAGAGCAGTCTTCAAGGAGAGTGCCTTAAGCTCAGCTGACTGCAAAGGCTCAAAGGGGGCTCTCTGTAGACCCTGAAGAACTACAGAGAGGTCCCATGAGGGAACGAGGCACAGTCTGGAGGGGTTCAGCCTCCTGGCGCCTCTCAGGAACCTGATGATCAGGTCGTGCTTCCCTAAGGACTTACCGTCCACTGTGTCGTGGTGTGCTGCTATAGCAGCAACGTACACCTTCAAGGTGGAAGGGGACAGCCACCCTTCCAACCTCTCCTGCAGGAAGGAAAGCACCGATCCGACTGCGCATCTCTGGGGGTCTTCCCGTTGGGAAGAACACCACTTAGCAGTAACAGATGCTTAACAGATGCCATTTAAAGGCATAGAGGCGCCTCGTAGAGGGGGCCCTAGCCTGAGTGATTGTGTCTACCACCACGGGTGGTAGACCGCTTAGGTCTTCCGCATCCCATCCAGGGGCCAGACATGGAGATTCCAGAGGTCTGGTCGTGGGTGCCAGATGGTGCCCCATCCCTGAGAAAGATGGTCCTTCCTCAGGGGAATTCGCCGGGGGGGGGCTGTTGCGAGGAGCGTGAGGTCCGAGAACCACATCTGGGTGGACCAGTAGGGTGCTACCAGGATGACCTGCTCCTCGTCCTCCCTGACCTTGCACAGAGCCTGTGCAAGTAGGCTCACTGAGGGAAACGCATATTTGCGTAGGCCAGGAGGCCAGTTGTGTGCCTGCATGTCTATGCAGAGAGGTACCTCGGTCAGGGCGTACCAGAGCAGGCAGTGGGAGGATTCTTGGGAGGCGAACAGGTCTACCTGTGCCTGTCCGAATTGACTCCAAATCAGCTGGACCACCTGAGGGTGGAGTCTCCACTCTCCCCTAAGGGTAATCTGCCATGACAGTGCATCCGCTGCAGTGTTGAGGTCGCCCAGGATGTGAGTGGCTCGCAGCGACTTGAAGTGCTGCTGACTCCAGACGAGGCGACGGCGGGCGAGTTGTGACATACAACGAGAGCGCAGACTGCCTTGGCGGTTGACATATGCTACCGTTGCCATGTTGTTTGTCCAAACTAACACGTGCTTGCCCTGGATCAATGGTCGGAACCTCTGCAGGATGAGCAGAATTGCCAACAACTCGAGGCAGTTGATGTGCCAACGCAGCCGCGGGCCCGTCCATAAGCCGGCAGCTGCGTGCCCATTGAAAACAGTGCCCCAGCCCGTTTTGGAGGCATCTGTCGTGACCACGACATGCCTGGAGACCTGCTCTAGGGGAACACCTACCCGTAGAAATGAGAGGTTGGTCCAAGGGCTGAAGAGACGGTGACAGACCGGCGTGATGACCACGTGATGTGTCCCGTGGCGTCATGCCCATCTCGGGACTCGAGTATGAAGCCAGTGCTGAAGCAGTCTCATATGCATCAACCCGAGCGGGTGGCCACCGCTGAGGATGCCATATGCCCCAGGAGCCTCTGAAAGTGTTTCAGTGTAACCGCTGTTTTCTGTTTGAACGCCTTCAGTCGGGTCAGCACCAACTGTGCACGCTCGTTCATGAGACATGCTGTCGATGAGACTGAGTCCAACTCCAAACCGAGAAAAGAGGTGCTCTGAACCAGGAGGAGCTTGCTCTTTTCCCAGTTGACCCGAAGCCCTAATTGGCTGTGGTGCGAAAGCACCAAGTCCCTGTGTGCATACAACATGTCCCGAGAGTGCGCTGGGATTAGCCAATCGTCAAGATAGTTGAGAATGCGAATGCCCACTTCCCTTTACAAGGCAAGAGCTGCCTCTGCGAGCTTCGTGAAGATGCGAGGGTACAAGGACTGGCTGAAAGGGAGGACGTTGTACTGATACGCCTGACCCTCGAATGCAAACCGCAGGAAAGGTCTGTGTCGAGGTAAAATCGAGACGTGAAAGTACGTGTCCTTCAGGTCTACCGCCGCAAAACAATGCGTCTTTGCTCAGCATCTTGAACGGGAGTTTGTGTAAAGCCCGGTTCAGTACTCGCAGTTCCAAGATTGGCCGCAACCCACCGCCTTTTTTCTGTACGATGAATTAGGGGCTGTAAAACCCCTTTTTCATCTCGGCTGGAGGGACAGGTTCTATCGCACCCTTCTGTAGGAGGGTGGCGATCTCCGCGCGCAAGGTAGCAGCATTTTTGTCACTCTTTGCTGAACTGTTGGGTACCGCAGCCACTTGGGCATGCGGTGAAATCAAATGAAAAGGCAACAAAAGATTCTCCACCCGGCCCTCCACCAGGGGATGGAGTGGTCTTACTACCAGCTCGAATGCAGTGGGTTTCGTCGACCCTGGGTCGCCCGTCTCAGGGGCGCTTTGACGACCTTCAGGGGTTCTTAGCGGCTGGCCGTGAGACAGGTGGCATCTGCTTCCTGCGGTGGGCTCCACGCCGGGGCCGGGCCGGGTCGAAGGGGTGGGATGCGGCGGAGCCGGTGCAGTCATCGCAGGGGGACGCCCTTGGCGACGAGCAGATGGGGTGCGGGATCTTGAGCCGCGCCGGGGCAGGTTATGCCGGATAGCCTCCGTCTGCTGCTTCACCGTCGAGAACTGCTGGCCAAAGTCCTCGACGGTGTCGCCAAATAGGCCAGCCTGGGAGATGGGGGCAGCATGGAACCATGTCTTGTCAGCCTCACCCATCTCGACCAGGTTGAGCCACAGGCGAGAGACCGTACTGTGACCTTCATTGCTCGGAGAGCGAGGTCGGTCGCCGAGCGCAGTTCCTGCATCAGATCTGGGGCGGAACTACCCCCGTGCAGTTCTTTTAGCACCTTGGCTTGGTGGACCTGCAGGAGAGCCATTGCGTGCAGGGCAGACACTGCTTGTCCAGCAGTGCTGTAGGCTTTGGCCGTCTGATAGGGGCAGATGAGCATGCTGGGGAATGGGAGGTCTGCAGGGGGATACCCGGTGGAGGCAGTCCCATTGGGGTCCCCAAATTGCCCCAGTGCTAGCCACACTGGCCTCAAACCTGTAGGTAGAAGGGCCGAGGTGGGGAGCCGCTGGGGTGGCTTGCTTTCTTACAAAAGCAAGCCGCGACCGCAACATTGTCATGGTCATGTTCTCGCAGTGAGAACATGAACCATCCATGAACGCTGTCTCCATGTGGGTCACGCCCAGACACGAAAGACAGTGATCGTGACCATGTGAAGTTGAGAGGTAACGACTGCAACCAGGAATAACACACAATCGGAAAGGCATCTTTAAAAAGACGCGTCTTTAAAAAGACGTTCCGTGTGTGCCACTCTTTTAGAGAAATATACTCTTTCAGGAAAATATACTCTCTTTTTTCTGCCGAAGCACCCAGGGGCGTTCTCTGCAATGCACCAGTGCAGAGGAGGGTGAAGCCGCTGAAATGCGCCGTCAGATCCAGCAGAGGTGAATGAACAGTCGTGAGAATTCAGCTCAGTGAGCATGACTATTCGGCTCTGAAGAGAAAATCTGAATGAGTGGTTGCATACCAGCTCCCTTTATACCCGTATGTCCGGGGGAGTGGCATGCAAATACCACTCGCCAATTTTCATTGGCCTTTTATCAAAGACCAGAGACGTTTCGGGTTCCCAAGAGTGACCCCTAGTGTCACTACATCGACACATCATCGAGCGAGTGACAGATAGGGGAACAGGAATATTTTGGAACAAGTAAAGTAGCTGTGGAAGACATATCATTTTTATAGCATTTATTCTCCCAACTATTGAGAGTGGCAGTGTTTGCCAATAATGTATATTTAACTGTATTTTTTAAGTAAGAGGTGGGAAATTGGCCTTAAAAAGATCCTTCAATTTTCTAGTTATCTGAATACCCAGAAAACAAATCTGAAGGTGTTTTTAAAGATTTCCTGTTTCTGTGGTATGCCCAAAATTAAAGGCTTATAACTCTACAAAAAAAGGGAATTGTTTGGTATCAGTTCTTTTAATGATATAGATTATGATAAATTATTAGACTTTATTAGAAATTATTATTTTACATTATACTGTATATCTCTGGGTGTAAAAAAGGTATCTCAGAAAAAGTGCTTTTGTTTTGTTCCCAATCATGTTAACTGTAACTGAGTAAAATGTTGTGTTGACACGACAAAGCAATCAAAAATTATAGCAATACAAAAATAATTTATCCTAGTGTCCAAAAACTTCTCAAGTGTCCAAAAGCCTCCCTAAACAAATAAAACATAAAACTTGTACATATGAACTAATTACACATCCAAATACAACAATCACTTAGGGTATGCTCTCTGTCCAAAGCATGCAGGCATGAGTAACAAGATTTCATTCAGTTACATTCTGTGTCATTTGAGCCATCATTGAGTCTGTCTTGTACTTGGCGCCATCTCCTGGTGGCAATATGTAATTCGAGTGAACAAACCTCTCTGCCCATATTTGGATGACTTCCACCTCTGATTGCAGCGATCTGAATCCTAATACAACTGGTTTAGCATTTCATGATGCTGGACAGCATACTACATAATTTCCGATCCGATCGAGCCATTTGATCCAGGAAAGCTAAATTTTTTAGCCAGATAGCACATTATGTGCTGTGTGCACATTGTGCTTCATGTGGATGATCTAATGATCTTTGCATCCGATTACGTTGTGTGTCGGCTCGCTTTAACAGGAATCTCCTTCTCTTAGAAATGGTTTGTGATATTTTATGTTCTGTTTTTTTCGTGAAGTTATAAGCAAAAACGTGGCTTATAAGCAAGACCTGTTTACATGTAAAATGTATGTCAAAGATATATACTTAGCTATTACTTGCTATATTTTTTTTGTCTGTGATTAAAACAAATAGGCTGGTTATAATCAACTCTGAGAGCTTTCCAACAACATATGATACCTGGCTATTTGATCAGTTTTTACCGATTACAATAATACATACAGTGCAAAATTATTATGGGGAGATTATTCCGTTATCAAAACGGAACACTTCTGATTTGTCTGCAAATTTCAAAGCACTTGTTTAGTGTTAGTTTTAATGCCCATATGTATTGTAAAGTAGAGCTTCTAAGCTTTAAAACCATACCCTTGTGTTGGTAAAGACTGTAGTTATTTATAAACTCAGCAAAAAAAGAAATGTCCCTTTTTCAGGACACTGTATTTTAAAGATAATTTTGTAAAAATACAAATAACTTTACAGATCTTTATTGTAAAGGGTTTAAACAATGTTTTCCATGCTTGTTCATTGAACCATAAACAATTAATGAACATGCACCTGTGGAATGGTCATTAAGACACTAACAACATACAGATGGTAGGCAATTAAGGTTACAGTTATAAAAACTTAGGACACTAAAGAGACCTTTATACTGACTCTGAAAAACACCAAAAAAAGATGCCCAGGGTCCCTGCTCATCTGCGTGAACGTGCCTTAGGCATGCTGCATGGAGGCATGAGGACTGCAGATGTGGCCAGGGCAATAAATTGCAATGTCCATACTGTGAGATGCCTAAGACAGCACTACAGGGAGACAGGAAGGACAGCTGATCATCTTCGCAGTGGCAGACCAAGTGTAACAACACTTGCACAGGATCGGTACATCCGAATATCACACCAGCGGGACAGGTACAGGATGGCAACAACAACTGCCCGAGTTACACCAGGAACGCACAATCCCTCCAGCAGTGCTCAGACTGTCTGCAATTGGCTGAGAGAGGCTGGACTGAGGGCTTGTAGGCCTTTTGTAAAGCAGGTCCTTACCAGACATCACCGGCAACAATGTCGCCTATGGGCACAAACCCACCTTCGCTGGACCAGACATGACTGACAAAAAGTGCTCTTCACTGACGAGTCACAGTTTTGTCTCACCAGGGGTGATGGTCAGATTCGCAATTATTGTCGAAGAAATGAGCGTTACACCGAGGCCTGTACTCTGGAGTGGGATTGATTTGGAGGTGGAGGGTCCGTCATGGTCTGGGGCGGTGTGTCACAGCACCATCGGACTGAACTTGTTGTCATTGCAGGCAATCTCAATGCTGTGCATTACAGGGAAGACATCCTCCTCCCTTATGTGGTACCCTTCCTGCAGGCTCATCCTGATATGACCCTCCAGCATGACAATGCCACCAGCCATACTGCTCGTTCTGTGCGTGATTTCCTGCAAGACAGGAATGTCAGTGTTCTGTCATGGCCAGCGAAGAGCCCAGATCTCAATCCCATTGAGCACATCTGGGACCTGTTGGATCGGAGGGTGAGGGCTAGGGCGATTCCCCCCAGAAATGTCTAGGAACTTGCAAGTGCCTTGGTGGAAGAGTGGGGTAACATCTCACAGCAAGAACTGGCAAATCTGGTGCAGTCCATGAGGAGGAGATGCACTCCAGTACTTAATGCAGCTGGTGGCCACACCAGGGTGGGTGTGGCTAAGCGACGACTGTGGAGAGCGAGGCCGGGAGAGGAAGAGCAGTAAGGATTGACACCTGTGGGAAGTCACCTCTAACAGCTGTTTTTGTTGCAGTGAGAGCTGGAGAGGAATAAAAGTGCAGTCCATACCGCCGGAGGGGAGAGAGAGAGTAATACACGGAGCTGACTGTCTGTGACATTGTTTGTGCTGAAAAGCCATTAGTTTGGGTGTGTTACACTGAAAGAGTGTTGTGAATAAAGAGACTCACATTGGATTGTTTATCCGGCTCCCACTTCCTCCTTCAAAGAGAATTTGTGATTTGTCACAGACTCTTTGGAGCTTTATAAACTAGTCACTATATGGGAAAACAAGGAGTTTTTGAATTTATACAAAATGTGTTCTTTTTGTTCCACATAAAATAACAGTTTGGAACAACAAGAGAGTGTGTAAATACTTAAATAATTTTCCATTTTTATGTGAATTTTTCCTTTTTGGTATGTAAATGTACAAAGGAGTTCTGTTCAATCAGAACTAAAGCAGTAATACATGAGGACACACAAAAAAGTGAAAGGGAAAGAATGGAATGGATCCAGAACAGAGATGAGATCCTGTTATTCCCTTGTTTCTCTCAGTTGATGAGTTGCCCAAGACTTTGTTGCTCAGAGTAGCTGCACACATACAGTTATTTGGCAGGATAAATACCATAGTCTGCGTAGTGTACGAAACACAAAGCCGTTAAAGATTCTTTATCGCCACGCAGGTATCACCAAGGGAATGTAACACATGCAGACGCCCACACTGTTTCCTCATTTATCCTACTACCAATGAGAAATTGATTGCCATGGGAACAGTTGAGAGGAAGTCACCCCCAACAGGTTTGCCACCCTGAAACACAGTCGGGTGTCTCCTGGATGCCAATCTGAGCTTGGTTACAATGGTATTGAAGCCCAGAATGCCAGTACTTGCCGGAGAGATGCTCAACTCACAGCCAGGATTTTTAGTTTTAGGGTGACAGTAGGTGTTTTAGACAGGGATGTGGGGCACAGTGTCTTCAGAGCCCTACACTGACAGTGATGAATCATGGGTGTTTTAGGCTGCAGGGAAGTGTGACGCAGGCCAAGAATAAGTCTTCAGAGAACACGGGACAGTTTATATATTTATATGTACCAAGAATCAACCTCATTTATGTCTCTTTTTGTTTACTCGGGTAAGTGCAAGAGTTTATAGTGCCAGTACACACTTAAAGGTGCTTACTGACAAAATATTAGTGGTTGCAGACATGTATTACAGATTACATACAATATTTATATACTGTAGATTCAAAGAGTGGATATGGCCTTATTATTGCTTATGATCATTTAGGATGTATTTTCACGTAAATAAAAATCAAATGAAGTATTGAAAAATCACCTTAGTCATAATTTAAATGTTTATTTGTCACACTGTTTTTTTGATGGTTAAAATTAGGGATGCACCAATACAGAAATATTTACTGATATAATATTTGAATGTTATGGCTGATAACCAATTATAATATGACCAATATTATAAATCTTGTTTTGTCTGTTGTTGTTCTTTCTTTAAAAAAAACTAACAGTGTTCACACTTAAGCTCTAATATAAAATATAATGCTTCAAGTGACATCAGGCTTCAAAACATCACAGTAGAAAATATGTATAACTGTTGAATATAAAACGTGGCATAAAAAAATGAATATAGGGGAGACTGAGGCTAGTTGTCACTCTGGGAAGTTGTCACAATGGCTGTTTTATATGTTGGTGTGTGAATTCTATTTTTTACTATCATCATATTTTTGATCATAATCAAATCACACTGGCCTACATTAGCAAGGGTCAACTATATTACGAAGGCAGATTTTTACTGAAAGGTTTAAATGTGTTCTTAGGACAAATGTATTTTTAATGAAAGTCAAATCAGGGCATGTTGTAACATTTTTATCAGGGCAGGTTGTCACATGTACTTTAAATGTCATACATTTATATAAATGACCAATTACAATATTTGTTGGCCAAAACAAATCATTGACATTTTTGTAATTTATTTGTATGTTATTTAGTTGCTACACACCTGTTTGTGTTTGAGCCTACAACCAATTTTCTGTTGGCTTTGATTCTGATCAGACTACCACAATCCCAGGTAGAACAAGACACAATTTAAAGAAATGTCACTAATTATATTAAGTGAAATTCTTCTTTAGGGTAAAGTGACTGCAACTGTATCAGTCAGAGAAAAATGATTGTAAAATATTCCAGATTTTAATCCATTCAAACGTTTCTCTGACAGGAACCAGAGAAAATACATCAAGCTCTACTCAGAATAAACTAACTGACTGGATGACCTCTGACTCACACTGTCTCTCTTTCTCCCTCTTTCTCTCTCTTTTTCTTTCTCTCTTAGGCACTTGGGTGACATTTGGGGGGCAGGTTTCAGATGAGGTGAGTAATGCAAATTTTCATGTTTATAAACAGAAAAAAAATGTAATTGATAGCGAAGATACACTGGCGGCCAAATGTTTGGTATAATGTACAGATTTTGCTCTTATGGAAAGAAATTGGTACTTTTATTCACCAACGTGGCATTCGACTGATCACAATGTATAGTCAGGACAATAATAATGTGAAAAATTATTATTACAATTTGAAAAAAATGTTCAGGACTTCTTAAACTACTTCAAAGAGTTCTCATAAAAAAATCCTCCACGTACAGCAATGACAGCTTTGCAGATCCTTGGCATTCTAGCTGTCAGTTTGTCCAGATACTCAGGTGACATTTCACACCACGCTTCCTGTAGCACTTCCCATAGATGTGACCGTCTTGTCGGGCACTTCTCACACACCTTACAGTCTAGCTGATCCCACAAAAGCTCAATGGGGTGAAGATCCATAACACTCTTTTCCAATTATCTGTTGTCCAATGTCTGTGTTTCTTTGCCACCACTAACCTTTTCTTTTTGTTTTTCTGTTTCAAAAGTGGCTTTTGCTTTGCAATTCTTCCCATAAGGCCTGCACCCCTGAGTCTTCTCTTTACTGTTGTACATGAAACTGGTGTTGAGCAGGTAGAATTCAATGAAGCTGTCAGCTGAGGACATGTGAGGCGTCTATTTCTCAAACTAGAGACTCTGATGTACTTATCCTCTTGTTTAGTTGTACATCTGGCCTTCCACATCTCTTTCTGTCCTTGTTAGAGCCAGTTGTCCTTTGTCTTTGAAGACTGTAGTGTACACCTTTGTATGAAATCTTCAGTTTTATGGCAATTACAAGCATTGTATAGCCTTCATTCCTCAAAACAATGATTGACTGACGAGTTTCTAGAGAAAGCTGTTTCTTTTTTGCCATTTTTGACCTAATATTGACCTTAAGACATGCCAGTCTATTGCATACTGTGGCAACTCAAAAACAAACACAAAGACAATGTTAAGCTTCATTTAACGAACCAAATAGCTTACAACTGTTTTTGATATAATGGCAAGTGATACTCTAGTACCAACTTAGCAATTTAGCATGATTACTCAAGGATAAGGTGTTGGAGTGATGGCTGCTGGAAATAGGGCCTGTCATTTTTTATCAAAAATTATTTTTTTTAAATAGTGATGGTGCTGTTTTTCACATCAGTGAAAATCCTGAAGATCCTGACTATACTTTGTGATCAGTTGAATGCCACTTTGGTGAATTAATGTGCCAATTTCCTTCCGAAAAAGCAACATCTGTACATTATTCCAAACTTTTGACCGCCAGTGTATCTACAGCAACAATTCATTTGTCTATGTGTTAGAAGTTGACCGATAGTGGATTTAGCTGATACCAATAACCTAGGTAGTGGAAAAGGCTGATAACCGATTATCGACCGATAGATTTTTTTAAATGTTTATTGATTTATAGAATGATAAAACATTTCTTTGTCTTTCCTTATTATGACAGCCACAGACATTGAGGCTACAAGAGTCCAAAATTAATAAAATCCCAAAAGCAGTTTAGTGTGCATCCCAATAATAACCAGAAAAATTAGGTTTGGTGCATAACTCTTGACTTTTAACTATTAACAAGACCGGTCAGAGTGCCCATGATGACCCCTGTCCACCACCGAAAGCACCTATAATGGGTACACAAGCGTTGGAACTGGACCTTGGAGCAGTGGAAGAAGTTCGCCTGGTCCGATGAATCCTGTTTTCTTTTACATCACGTGGACGACTGTGTACATGTGTGCCATTAATCTGGGGAAGTGATGGCACCAGGACGCACTGTGGGAAGACGACAAGCCGGTGGAGGTAGTGTCTAGTGTGACGCTCTGGGCAATGTTCTGCTGGGAAACCCTGGGTCCAGCCATTCATGTAGATGTCAATTTGACACGTGCCATCTACCTAAACATTGTTGCTGACCAGGTACACCCCTTCATGGCAATGGTATTCCCTGATGACAGTGGTCTCTTTCAGCAAGACTTGAAGGATCTGCTGCTAATGTTTTGGTGCCAGATACCACAGGACACCTTCAGGGGTCTTATAGAGTCCATGCCTTGGCGGGTCGTCACGCGAAGTACCAACAGCATATTAGGCAGATAGTTATAATGTTTTGGCTCATCAGTATATATATATATATATATATATATATATATATATATATATATATATATATATATATATATACACACACACACACACACACACACACACACACAGTAGTCACTATTTATTTCACCAGATGAGGTTTATTGATGAGGAAAAAATTAATTAAAAAACAATCTATGGGCAACTGAGGAAAAAATAAATAAATAAAAAACTACTGGCAACTATCGGAAATTAAAGTTCCAAAAAGCAACTATCGGCACAGATTAAATCGTTAAAATCGATATATCTTAATTAATATCAATCCGTAGTCTGGGTTTTCAAGCAGGGGTCTGCATGTACTTCAGGGTTTCATGGAGAAGTTATATTTAACATACAGAACTTACATTATCATGACATTTCTAATGTTTAACTATTTTCTAACTAATGATCTGTTAAGCATTATAGAATTGAGGGATTTTAGTTAATGTTGCTAATGAAATGTTGCTAATTTAATTTATTAAAGAAAAAAATCTAGCTTTTTTATAATAGGGTTTCCTGGGTTAGAGTTTGGGTGGGGAGTCTGGTAAAAAAAAAAAAAAAGAAAAGTAATAGTAGGCTTATTCACCTGTGTTTTATGTTTTTACCTATAATTCACATTTCTAAATCCAGTCAAGCCATAGGCACAAAGTGTGCAGAGATAGCCAAGATAATCATGTTCTGTATTTGACAGTCTTTGCAGAGAGGAAGACTCCTAGACACATCATGCTGTGGTCTTCCTCATTGTTCAGAAAATAACATTACTCTGCCAGTGCCCCTTTCTGACACTCACCCTGGGCAAATGCACAAGAATACAAGTGCTACTTACATCATAAAAGTCCCTTTGGCAACAGCTTCCACGACAACCCTGTCTCTCCCCAGAGGCGGAGTCTCTCTGTGTCCCTCTTGTCCTACCAAATTAAGTGGGATATGGACGTCCCTGTTCTGTCCCCTTCTCCACATGTCGTAAGTCATCTTGTCAGCTGTTGAACAGACGGTTTTCCCTCATCAGCCAGCCAATACACAACTACACTGACAGAATGGATCACTGTCACTCATATTGACAGCTCTCTATCAAACTGAGAAAGAGCGAGAAAGTGAAAGACTAAAAAAGAGACTGAATCCACTAACCCCAAAAGACCAAACCGTGACATGAACACTGCAAACTAATTTTATTAATCGGTATTTTTATCTTGTTTTCCAGTAAAAATATTTTTAAAACAAAATACATTTACTTGAGAAGCAAAATTGCATAATTTTAGTTGTTTAGTCATTGGAAAGGCTCATGTGACTCTGTTCTTTAACAGATTTAGCTTTAAATAATGTTTGAAGATGGTCATGATATTGCAGTACATTTTCATTTATCTCATCCTACTTCATGACTGTCTGCTGTGTTTCTATGTAGCATAATTTTTAAATTATACATTTATAAAGCACCCATGCATAATAATAATATTAATCTGGTGTTAACATGCACAGGAATGCCATTACACTAAAACATACATCAGCCTGAATATCTGTCCATAAACTTAAGGCATTTACAATTTGTTCTGTATTGTGTTTAAACAAATTAACAAAAAAATAAGAGAATTAGAGAGTAAAATGCAGATACGATGCTTTGCAATGTCACATACTGTATTTGCACAACACATTGAGCTGGTGCACTCATGTGGCTGATGCAAGTTCAAGTCCAGCTCATGACATTTTCTCTTGTCTCCATTATTTCTATTTTTCCCTCTAATGTCTATATGAATAGAAGTGTCTAAAAGGACAGAAAACTAAATGATGTATGATATTATGATATCAGACCAATTCTGAATTTTGTCTGGACAAATTTGAACATCCTGAGTGATAAACATGATACACAGTACTTCTAATACTTCTATATACTCTACAGTGGGGTTCAAAATCTGAGTTCACTTGTAAAAATGCTTCTTTTTTGCAGTGCCGAATCTTAAATATTTCCTATTAATTTTATGTCATAACATTTCTTTTTTTAATCCTAAAACTTTGTGTTTATTATTCAAATTAGATTTTTAAAGTGGACTTTTTAACCCCACTGAACAGTATATTATATACTTATGTATATATTAGCTTCCCACAACACATGAGTCATGTGGAGTGAATTTAAATAGCACTGTTTACAGACAGGTGAGCACAGAACCACCAAACTCAATTATGCTTTTACACAAAAAATGCTTTGTGCAATGCTGAGCGACAGTGTGTGTGTGTGTGTGTGTGTGTGTGTGTGTGTGTGGGCGGGTTTGGGCGGTTTACAAGGACATTTTTTTTAGGTTACAAACTGGAAATTACAAGGGTATTATGCTATAAATGTGGTTTATGAGGACATTTCTAGTGTCCCCATAATTCAAATCGCTTAAAAAACATACTAAACGATGTTTTTTTGAAAATAGAAAAATGCAGAAAGTTTTTTGTGAGGGTTAGGTTTAGGGGTAGGGTTGGGGGATAGAATCTATAGTTCGTACAATATAAAAATCATTATGTCAATGGAGAGTCCTCATAAGGTTAGCAGCACCAACGTGTGTGTGTGTGTGTGTGTGTGTGTGTGTGTGTGTGTGTGTGTGTGTGTGTGTGTGTTGCAGGTGGCAGAGCAGCTAATGACTATAGCCTATGAAAACGGTGTCAATCTCTTTGACACTGCAGAGGTCTACTCAGCTGGGAAGTGAGTTTGAACTTTGACCCACACATCTACACATAAGTGAGTTGCAGAATCCCAATTTACATACATAAGTGTGAGTATATATTAAGACAGTTGAATGGTGCTAAAGCAAACCTCTTTATAAGCACAAGCAGTTGTGGGTGATATAAGCAGAAATAGCATGCATGGATGCATACTTAAATAGGGTAATAGTATGCCATCTGGACACACTTTGAGATACTATTATCTAAGAACTATGATTCAGGGTGATTTACTAATCTAATCAGATGATTCACTAATCGAAATCTTACATACTATTTAGTATGGATAGTATGCAAATTGGGATTCAGCAATTGCATAAAAGCAGAAGTAGCACTCCAGCCTGTAAACCTCACACCCAGACCTACAGCTCACCAGCTATTTCATCTGAACCTGTTAAAATATACAGTGCCATGCAAAGGCTTTCAGATGCATTCTCTTGAGATATGATTTACAGGTCTGCTTAAACTCAAAATGAGTATCTTCCTTCTTCACAGAGCTGAAATTATCCTAGGAAACATTATCAAGAAGAAGTGTTGGAGGTACTGAATGAGTGTGTGCGTGTGTGGGTTTATACGTAATGTATATTACTATTATGTAACGTTAGTGTATTTGTACCCATAGTGATTTGAAAAGTTTTATAAGCTCAAGCTGTAGGTGATTGATTAGGAGGAAGCTTGTGGTTGGGTTTCTCATGATCAATTTAAATGGCTGAGGAATTTAGCAGACCACTCATCTCATACTTAATCTGTGTGTGTGTGTGTGTGTGTGTGTGTGTGTGTGTGTGTGTGTGTGTAGGAGATCCTCCCTGGTTATCACCACCAAGCTCTACTGGGGAGGAAAGTAAGTATTCACTGTGGTGTCTGTCTGTCTGTCTGTCTGTCTCACTTTCTCCTTGGAGAGATTTTGGGTCAATTTCAATCAGCTTAATCTATTTCTTTCTTTCTTTCTCTCTCTCTCTCTCTTCTCTTTGTCTTTCTTCTTTTCTCCAGGGCCGAGACAGAGCGTGGACTCTCGAGGAAGCACATTATTGAAGGTAGATTTTCTCCTTCTTTCTTCTAATTCCTCTATCATTTGTAATTGACCTGAACCTTCTTTTATCTTTTCTTTTCTCATTCCCTCCTCCCTTATTGATTTTTTTCTTGTGCAGCAGTAGACTGTGTGTGGCCTCATTCCAAATAAAAGCTCTGCACCCACACTAACATTCATTCTTACTATAAACAGTGTGAGATTCACTCTCTCGCTCTTTCTCACTGTCTTTCTGAATCTGATTTTTTAATTTTTTTTTACATGATTTTATTTCTGTGCTTTTTTGCCTTTACCTACAGGACAGTATAGAGTAGACTATACTAGCTGTACTATACTATACTTTGTAAAGGCAACATGGCCGAGGAAAGTAGGCATGAAAGGGGAGGAACATGGGATATGATGACCCAGGTCAGTTTTGAACCTGGGTTCCTGTGAGCCAACAACTCTCATCGGCTTGTCTGTGTTTTTATTTGTTGCTGACATTTGTATTTTTTTAGTTTTCTTATCTAACTTTTATTTAGGTTCAGTTGTGATGAAATGTAAACATTTTTTTTTATTGAAAATGATTGAATTAATAATTGTTTACAGGAAATTATGGGGAGAAAAAAGGGGGAGGGGGAAATGTCACAAGCCAGATAAAAACTTGCATCGCCCACATTAACATCATGGTTCAATGTGTCAGAACAATTCATTTAGACCATTTCAATACCCCCCCCCCCCCCCATACATAATTAAACTGACATATTCATGTGATATACACATGTAGTCATGTAAAATCAGATCATAAGCTTTATTTGAGTGCTGGATTGAGAGAGAAAAATCTGCATTTATTAATAATCTGATTGATATCTGTTGTATTACTTTATTCCTTTGAGACTGACCAAGACAAGAAATTAAACGTTTAATATCTGTAATTTTATTTCCATATCATTTTCAGATTAAGACCATTTCAGTGTTGGTATCTAATGAATAAAATCTAATTAAATTACTCAGACACTGCATTCATCCTTCCTCCCTCCGTTCTCAAAGTTATTTTTATCACTTTGGTTCGTGTGTAGTTTTTCTGCTTGGCTCCAGTCTGTCCCTTTCCTTCTTGCCAGTGTCTCTGTGTTTGTTTGACATTGTTTGTGGGCTAGAAAGTAATGTCTGTTTATCCTCTGCGTACATTATAAAAAGATCCCTGCTAAGAATATATCCTCCACAAACACTTTCAGACAGAAAATTCTGTCTGATTAGCAGCGTGGCGGGTGCGAGGGCATGTTCAATGAGCACAGGTCAGATTAATGAGTTTAGGATTAACTGGATTGCAGTGCTTTGTGACAGGAGCAGTGTTGGGTTTATCTGTCAGATTAATTTCAGTCTGGCAAAGTGAACAGACTAATCAGAACAGCACATGACAGTTGACAACTTTGTCTAGTTTCAACACACCTGGCATGCTCTATCTCTTTTTCTTTTTTTCTTTCTCTCAGTAAACATTTATTGGCATGACTATAAAGGAACAGAGTGTTGCCAGAGCATTTAAGTACATACAGTACAAGTGTATGAAAAAATTATAACTGGTTAATAAGAAAAACTAAAATGGAAAAGAGTATGAATATATTAAAGTGTCAAGAGGTGGGGTAAAGTTTATCTGGACACTTAAAAGATTTATGAATGTTATTGCAATGAATAGCAAAATATCCAACCATGTGGCATTTATTTTAAAGAAAAATAGCACACTTTTCAAGCAAAACATTTCACAAAAAAAAGTTTGTTAGGTTCTAAATGATGATAATAGATATACTTTTCAAAATTATGTCATAAAAATTATAATATCAAAATTAGTATTTTGACTCTTTAGTTTTACAGTTGAAGTCAGAAGTTTACATATACCTTAGCCAAATACATTTAAACTCTTAGGTCAGTTAGGATCACTACTTTATTTTAAGAATGTGAAATGTCAGAAAAATAGTAGACAGAATTACATATTTCAGCTTTTATTTCTTTCATCACATTCCCAGTGAGTTAGAAGTTTACATACACTTTGTTAGTATTTGGTAGCATTACCTTTAAATTGTTTAACTTGGGTCAAACACTTTGGGTAGCCTTCCACAAGCTTCTCACAATAAGTTGCTGGAATTTTGGCTCATTTATCCAGACAGGCCTGGTGTAACTGAGTCAGGTTTGTAGGCCTCCTTGCTCGCACATGCATTTTCAGTTCTGCCCACAAATTTTCTATCGGATTGAGGTCAGGGTTTTGTGATGGCCATTCCAATACCTTGACTTTGTTGTCCTTAAGCCATTTTACCACAACTTTGGAGGTATACTTGGGGTCATTGTCCATTTGGAAGACCTATTTGCGACCGAGCTTTAACTTCCTGGCTGATGTCTTGAGATATTGCTTTAATATATCCACATAATTTTCCTTCCTCACGATGCCATCTATTTTGTGAAGTGCACCAGTCACTCCTGCAGCAAAACACCCCCACAACATGATGCTGCCATCCCCATGCTTCACGGTTGGGATGGTGTTCTTCGGCTTGCAAGCCTCACCCTTTTTCCTCCAAACATAACGATGGTCATTATGGCCAAACAGTTCAATTTTTGATTTATCAGACCAGAGGACACATCTCAAATAGTAAGATCTTTGTCCCCATGTGCACATGCAAACTGTAGTTTTATGGCAGTTTTGGAGCAGTGGCTTCTTTGCTGAGCAGCCTTTCAGGTTATGTCGATATATGACTTGTTTTATAGATACTTGTCTACCTGTTTCCTCCAGCATCTTCACAAGGTCCTTTGCTGTTGTTCCGGGATTGATTTGCACTTTTCACACCAAACTACATTCATCTCTAGGAGACAGAATGCGTCTCCTTTCTGAGCGGTATGATGGCTGTGTGGTCCCATGGTGTTTATACTTGCGTACTATTGTTTGTAAAGATGAACGTACCTTCAGGCATTTGGAAATTGCTCCCAAGGATGAACCAGACTTGTGGAGGTCCACAATTTCTTTGGCTGATTTCTTTTTATTTCCCCATGATGTCAAGCAAAGAGGCACTGAGTTTGAAGATAGGACTTGAAATGCATCCACAGGTACACCTCCAATTGACTCCAGTTAGCCAATTAGCCTGTCTGAAGCTAATTGGCTAACTGCCTAAAGGCTTGATTTCATTTCTGGAGTTTTCCAAGCTGCTTAAAGGCACAGTTAACATGGTGTATGTAAACTTCTGACCCACTGAAATTGTGATATAGTCAGTTAAAAGTGAAACAATCTGTCTGTAAACAATTGTTGGAAAAATTACTCGTCATGCACAAAGTAGATGTCCTAAATGACTTGCCAAAACTATAGTTTGCTAATATGAAATCTGTGGAGTGGTTAAAAAAGATTTGTTTTAATGACTTCAACCAAAGTGTATGTAAACTTCTGACTTCAACTGTATGTCCATGGTTAAAGGGATAGTTCACCCAAAATTGAAAATTCTCTCATCATTTACTCACCCTCATGCTAACCCAGATGTGTATGACTTTCTTTCTTCTGCAGAACACAAATTAAGATTTTTAAAAGAATATCTCAGCTCGGTTTGTGCTTAAAATTCAAGTGACTGTCAACCTGAAATTTGAAGCTCCAAAAATCACATAAAGGCCACATAAAAGTAATCCAGAAAACTCAAGTGGTTTAATCCATGTCTTCAGAAGCGATATGATAAGTATGGGTGAGAAACAGATAAATATTTAAGTACTATAAATCTCCAGTTTATCTTTTAGATTCGTTCACATTTTGAAAGTGAAAGTGGAGATTTATGGTAAAAAAAGATTTAAATATTGGTCTGTTTCTCACCCATACTTATAATATCGCTTCTGAAGATATGGATTTAACCACTGAAGTCTTATGGATTAATTTTATGTGGCCTTTATGTGTTTTTTGGAGCTTCAAAGTTCTGATCACCATTCACTTGCATTGTAAGGACCAACAAAGCTGAGATTTTCTTTATACTGAGAGAATTTTATTTTTAGGTGAACAATCCCTTTAATGTGATGAATACCTGGGGTTACTCTGCTAAAGACAACAGTGTTAACTGGAGGGCAGCTGATGTCATACATCCACTAGAAATGGTCTTGGGATCTATAGGTTGAAAGTAATGCAAATATAGACAGAAAAGTGCCTCCCAAATTGGCTTAATCAAATGCAGATAATTTATAATAAAAAACGCTATTATTGGATACAGATGTATAATGCACCCTTAGTCTATAGTACACAGATAAATATATACAGTATAACTGACAGTGCAAATTCGAAATGGTACAATGATGTGATAAAATGCATTCTTTTTAGCACCCTCATCTCTCTCTCTCTCTCTCGCTCTCTCTCTCTCTCTCTCTCTCTCTCTCTCTCTCTCTTCGTCTTTCTCCTCCCATGTCTGCAAACATGCACTCATCTAATCCTCTTTCACATTTTGCTATTTGAGATTGTTTCCTTTCCCTCTCTCCTCTTTTCCCCTCCCTTTCTTATCCCTTCATTTATTTTCACACCTCCATCTGTTAGCTTGTAGCTCAGACTTGTTGTAGGTTCTTGTGCAGCTGTGTGTTTGTGTTTTCATCTTCCATGTCTTTCAAATTAAAGGGACAGTTCATCCAAAAATGAAAATTCTCTCACCATTTAATCACTCTCAAACTGCATTTCTTACATGATGTATCAGAATATCCAGGCTGCTATTTTAATTATTGAGATGATATGGATAATGTTTTGGAGCTTGACAGCCACTGGTCACCATCCTGTCAAGCTTAAAAAATTACAATAAATAAATAAATAAAATAAACCACAATAAAAGTATCAAAATATTAGTCCAAATGACTTATGCGCTATAGTCAAAGTCTTTCAAAGCCATACAATAACTGTGAAATTTGTTATTCATTGAAAATCTTGCCTTATGCACATCCAAATCATGACAGATATGCAAACGTCATTTTTTGCTTTAATGCTGTACACCATATAAGGAGAAACTGTGAAAGTATAAATGTGCAGAAATGTGGATGAGATTTGAGAGCTAGGGTTGAGGGCAAGATTTTCAGTGAAAAACTACTTGAAGGGAGAGTTCACCTAAAATGAAAGCTTCAAACCTGTATGACTTTTTCATCTGTGGAACACAAATGGAGATGTTAAACATATTAGTCTGTCACCATTCATTTTTATTGTATCTTTTTCCCATACAATGAAAGTGAATTGTGACTGAGGCTGCCATTCTGCCTGACATATTTTGTGTTCTACAGAAGGAAATAAGTAATACTGGTTTGGAACAACATGGGGGTGAGTAAACGATGACATAATTTTAGCTCTCAGATCATGCGTTGTGCTTTAATTCTCATGTACTTTTTTCTCTTTCTCTCTGTAGGTCTTAAGGGTTCCTTGCAGAGGTTACAGCTGGAATATGTGGATGTGGTTTTTGCCAATCGCCCTGACAGCAACACACCTATGGAGGGTAAGTGAGGCAGTCTGTGTGTGTGTGTGTATAACATAATGTAGGGTGCTATTTCCATACATCTCAGGAGGCCAATTTGTTTACAGTGTTATCATAATCCCGGTCTAACATCTATCTCCCTCTCTTTCAATTTCTGTGGCACTGCAGAGCTTAGAATGTTTGCTTCTCTCTCACTACCCCATCACCATACTGTATCTCTCTTCCTCTTTCTTTGACTCCCTCTCTCTCTGTCTAAGGGAGATTAGAGAATTGTCCATGGGGTCCATGCAGTATTTTAAGATGCTCATTCCCTGTTGTATCTCTAACCTCAAGCCTTTCTCTTTCACACACACCTGACTTTTGTTGTTGGGCTGCTTTAGGATCTCTACAGTAGTGTGGCGTCATTTCTCCTGTCAGTAAGAGGAATTGTCTTATCAACACTTAAACACATTTTACATCAGGGTTACAAGCCCAGCAAAGCAACCCATCCACTTCATACAGTGCGCAGATAATCTCAAGAGGAGCTTGCCATACGTCACAGGTTTTAAGAGCTGCTGCTGCTTTGCCTTGCTGTAGGGAAAAGCAGAAAATCATTTAAAGAAAAAGTTTTTAATCATGGGTGAAGTTCCAAATAATGATCCACATAATGCAGTGTGGGCTTGGCATGTACAGGGAAGATAATGATGATAAAAGGGTATTTTTTAAAGAACATTCTGGAAGTATTGAGAGAGCTCATTTCGCTACCTGTGGTCTCCCTGGAGATTTGTTGTTGTGTTTTTTTGTGCAGTCATTGAGGTCTGTGTGATGGATGGCAGATTTATTTAGTAAAAAAAATAAAATAATTACTTATATTTATTTGTTCATACACAAATTTTTGTTACTTGAGCTGTAAAGTTGTGTAGATCATCCAGATTTAACGGTATATCTTTTGTTTTAAGTGGATGAACTTCCACTTATGTGTTACTGATACAATTCCTGGGGGTGACAGTCCGTTTCTGGTATCCTTGTGAGTTTTATGTGAAAGTTACAGGGTTAAAATTGTAGCACTATGTTGATTACCACAGAAAATAATTTCAACTCGTCCCTCAGTTAATAAAAAAATTAAAATAAATCGTTGTTACAGTAGGCAATGGAAGTGAATGGGGCCTATCCAAATGATAAAATACACACTGTTTCAGATTTATAGCCACAAGACGCAAGAATTATGCATGATAAAGTGTGATCAGATCTCTTTTTAAATTATTAAAGTGTGATAAAATAAATTACAGGGTTTATCTGTGCTACATCTTCATGGCGACGAAATTGAATATAACTTTTAACACAGGTTATTAAGCAATTTTATCATACAAATCATGTTAGCATGTATGTTTATGCCGTTTATTTCAATGTTTGTGGACTGGCTCAATTCACTTCCATTTTAAGTGCTTTTCTGTAAGAGCAATTTTATTTGTTTCTTTTTTGTAATAAACAAGGACAAGTTGAAATATTTTTTGTGGTAATCAACATTATGCTTTGTATTGAACCCGGAATTTTCCTTTAACTGGCTTTACATGATCATGACAGGAGTTGAAATATTGCATAATAAATTGGATGTGTATATTACAATGTTATATAACACTATGTAACACAATTTTTGTTCCTGGGTAGTAAGTGTTATTTCCTAATTGCTTATGCCTCAAAAGTATAGAAAATGCTATTATTCCCCACAAACTTTGCTTTTGTGACCAGGACAGTGATATTTCCAATGAGAAAATGGGCGAATTTGTGTCTTTTCGTTCACATAAAGTCAGAAAAAAACAACATATGAATCTAAAATCCTTCTTTATCTGTGTTCCGACGAAGACACCAGCTTTGACCTTTGCCTCAGACTTATCTACAGCTCTGTCGAATTGTTTCATAAGGCCCAATTTGATGTGCAGTGGTGGCATCAGCACCTTCCGGGGGTCCACCAGTGGTTCCCACTTGACGTTGTTCCTCCCCACAGAGAATTCGGTCCGCTGTGGCCAGTCCCTGTGGTAGTGCGCCTTGGTGTCCCTGCTGTCCCAAAGGCAAAGATAGCAGGGAAACTTGGTAAAACCGCCTTGGATACCCATCAGGAATGCCACCATTTTAAAGTCTCCTATGACCTCCCAGCCATACTCATCATACTTCAAGGCATCCAGTAAGGTCTTGATGCTTTTGTAATCCTCTTTGAGGTGCACCGAGTGAGCCAGGGGAAGAGACGGGTACTTGTTACCATTATGGACCAGCACGGCTTTGAATATTACTTTATTATAAATACATGTTAATTTGGATTCATATGTTGTTTTTTTCTGACTTTATGTGAACGAAAAGACACAAATTCGCCCATTTTCTCATTGGCAATAGGTACATTTCAAAATATCACTGTCTTGGTCACAAAAGCAAAGTTTGTGGGGAATAATAGCCATTTTCTATACTTCTGAGGAATAAGCAATTAGGAAATATCACTTACTTACATTAAAAAAAAAAAAAACATTTATTACACAGTGTAATTAAAGTGATTCTATTACTCTAGTTTTATGTTAACACGTATAATGTTTAAGTTTAGTGGCTATACTTTCGAAACTGTATTTTAATGTATATTACGGTGCAGTGCATTGTCCCATAAACTTTTATTGAAAGTGAATTACATTAAAGGCAACTAAGGGACAAGTTGAAATTATTTTCTTTGGCAATTGACAGCATGCCACAGTCAATAGAGCTTAACTACTATTGAACCCAGAACATTCCGGGTGTCAAGCTGGTGTGGGATACCACACACTCACACAAACAGTCCAGTCTCTGTGCATTTAAACAACTCTTTAGGATACATTCATAGATTAATGAATACAGTATTAGTCGATAATGGCTTAGTGGTCTGACGCTGTAATTTTTTTTTTTATTTTTTTTTTTTATTGTTTGCCATTATAATAAGCGTCAAACACATGTTCTTACATTGTATACTAAGCACATGCTGGCGGTTTCCACAAACCTCAAATGACCTGTTTGTGTTTGAGTAGTCCACATTAATCCATAGTAGAGATATTAAACCCACAAATCAAAACTATAAAACACACTGTCTCTCTCTTTTACACACACACATAAGCACACAAATCAAATCAAGCTGTCAGATCACACAGCTACATTCAGCACAAATGATTAATTCCTTACAATACCGTAATAGTTCCAAGTGATTACACAGTAGTGGTGTCAGATAGCAATACCACGGTACTTTGATATATACCATTGTACTGAATGATACTATATGAATGTAAAATGGTATTTACATAGTATACACATGGTACTTCAAAGAATACCATGGTAATAACATGCTATTACCTTGGTACATGTCCAAAAAACATGGTAGTACCAAGTGCTGGGTAGTAACAGATTACATGTAACGTGGATTAGTATACTGTTTGTGAACATTCAGACACCGGCCACACCGCTGTGGGAGGTGTTAAGAAGTACATTTAAATATGAGGACACTCAGTAAAACCTTAACTAATGTGACATTAAAATGTTTATCAATGACTTTATGCCTCATTCTATAAGTAGAATTCACATGAGGTCAGTAAAAGAAGTTGTTTTGACCACTCGTGATGATTTAAAGTAATATATATGCAGTAGAAAATGTTTAATTTGTCTTTTTTTGAATCCATGGCGCTAATGCGCTAACACAATATATGCGGCCATAATATGCGCCGATTACACTCTGTTATTGTAATTTAAAAGAGTAAAAGTGGGCAAAATATAGACAAAAGAATGATGATAAGAGAGGCATATCTTACTTTGGGCAGATGTGTGAATGGCTTTCACTGCAGATGGCACATGAGTGAATGGGCATTTGAGAGTATTTGAGTAGATTTGATTCGTTTTGTAGATTAATTAAAAAAAGCACAAAAAAAAAATCGCATGACATGGTCTTGGAAAATTTCTCTATATAAACGATCGTACAGATGTAGGTAAATTTGGACCAGCTCGCTAATAACGCGACACGCCTATGTGTTCTTGTTGACTGATTTTGACTGACTAAACAACATAAACAGAATGAGCTGTCGGCATCAAGGTAGGTGGAGGTCCAGGTCACACCTACTGATAGCATGGACCAATGCCAGTAAGAAGGTATTAAGCAGTTGGTTAGAAGTTTTCCAAAATGTTCGCCCAGGCGAGCTGTTACGAACCACTAAATCGAATGCAAAAACACTGTCTTTTTGGCCAGATTTAGTTCTAAATTATGTCACAACCATTTGTTCTTCGGTTTAGTATGAAGTATTTTTGGGCCTTGATTCTCTGAGATTTTTTCAGAAGACGGGGGAGGGGATGGTTGTGAATAGCACACACAGACCAGATACTTGCCTACTAGCTAATTATTAGCTAACCAATTACACTGAAGATGGATCGGTCTCGCTACATATTTGACCAGTGGTTTTACAAAAATAATTTCACCTTTAAGGAGAAAAAGGGCAAAAACTTTACTGTTCAGTGTAAACTCTGCCTTCCAATCTTAATATTCTGTCCACTGCAAATAATACTGTATAAAATCTAAAGAAGCATTTGAAGGTGTGCTTGCATGCTTTCTCAACTTTACATTACATATCTAACCAACTCCTGATGAACATATTTACATTTTTATTTAAATTATTTTGTGTGTCATATAACCATGTGTCACTATGCCTTTGGAAAGGTTTTGTCCATCAAATGCATCACAATGCCCAAATATACGTCATTTTCACAATCTAATCCACATATAAATGCTGAACCTTTTTATTTCACTCATTAACAGACAAATGGTGAGTAAAGCACAAAAAAATCATATACATTCTCATATTTTAATTCATTAATCAAGATTTCTTAAATGTATTTAAGTGACAGATTATCCTACTTAAATACATGCGACATCAACCAAACAAATGTTATGTCAGAGGTAATCCGAAAGTAAACTGATTAGATTACCTAAAAACAGTAATTTAAGAAATTGACAGTACTGAGCAAAAGTCTTAGGCACATAAGATGTTTCACAAAAGCATTTGTCTTAAGATGATTATTTATATCTTCAGCTTTAGTGTGTCAGTAAGAAATATAAATGTTAGACTCCCAAACATTACTTTTGCAAGTAGAACAGATTAGAATAGAAGAACAGGGAGCCCTGCAACAGATGTCATGGCCCTCACAAAGCCCCCCACTGAACATCATGTCAGTCTGAGATTACATAAAGAGACAGAAGCAATTGAGACAGCCTAAACAGATAGAAAAACTGTGGCTTGGAACATCGGGTACATCCTATCTGCAACAACCAAGAAAAACTGTGTCCAGGTGTACCTAGGAGAATCGGTGCTGTTTTAAAGGAAAAGGTGGTCACACCGAATATTGATTTAGCTTTTTTATGTTTACTGGACTTTATATGACAATAAGTGATAAATGAAAACTATTTATGACATTACTTTTGAAGACATCCTCACTATGCAACATTTTTCACAAGTGCCTAAAAGTTTTGCACAGTACTGTATAATCAGTACTGGATTTCAATTCTGAAGTAATCTATCCAGCACTGGTTAGTACCTTTGTACTTCTTTTTTTTACTTTGTGACATAATAATAGAACTAATTTAATAGGTGTAACACCTGTCCTTCTGACATAAGGTCCAAATGTGCTGCTGACACTGCAAGACGTAGACCTATTTGTAAAATGAAAAATTATGTCTCACTCAAGCGTAACTTCAAACCGCCATCTTTGCGCAGCTGCATCACCTCACTGCGCTTAAGGGATCTGCCCTTATGTTGTTGGAACTCGATTAATCAAGACATTCTTAATTAATCTTAATGAAGCAAGATGCAATGTTGAAGTATGTGACATTTATGGTTTATTTAAACCGCAAAGGTAAAACATGGAGAAATTCATGAGTGTGTCAGGTGTTACCACAAAAAAGACTTGGCATAATGCTGCCTTCAAGTGGACCTGATAAGCTCGCACCACCGAGTTGAGCATTCGTTACTACAAGATGTCAGGCATTTAAGTGGGAAACAAAATACAGAAGAAGCTAAACTTAAACAAATATGCAATGAATGATGGCAAAAGCTCTCTTTATGTTGTACCGGTGAATAAACATAAGGGAATAAACATGCATCACTTATACACGACATGGCAGGATTTATTAATGCATAGTATCTAACAAATTATTAATTAATTTGCTTAAAACAAACTGTGAAGGGTGAGTCATTAGTTGACTGTCATATATAACAAATTAATATTATTAAAATAAGGTATAGAAGTTGAAATAATTTAGCAAAATCATTGCTTCCCATCATCTTTTATATTGACACGCTCCCTCCAAGGTCCCAACTCAGAAACTTGTGTATCATCAGAACTCCGACTTTCCCACTAATTAATACGACTGCGCTTGGTCATTCATGTGCTCGGAACTCGTAATTACGATATTTCCGACTCCACTTGAATGGCACGTAAGAGGCACCTGTGTAATGCCTCTGGGACCTCCCTTTTACCTGGCAGACTGAGCACACTGAGTAATCGGTGACAGTAGTTTGAAAGTTCTTCTGTCTGTGCTTATCAAAATTTGAATAACTGCACCCAGTTGTCGAAGCTGGAAGTGTTGTTGAACATATAGGCATGTGTGAGCTCTAATTTCAGGGAGAAATGTCCACAGAGTGGCACCAAAAGCAAGTTGTATTTTTAATTGTAAATAACATAATACATTCAACAGGAATTAATATTTTATTAACTCTACCCCCTAACCCAAACCCCAACCCTAAACCTGTAAATATATAATTTAAGAGTGAAAATGCAACATCCGATTCGCACTTGCCATTTTTTATGTAAATGTGATTGCTTCCTGGTTCCCATGAGGCTAGAACCCATGTCTCAGAGGTTGCTTGCACAACACAGTGCTTGAGGTAAATGTGTTCATGCTTAAATTAATGGAAAATTGTCTGATTTCTGGTAAAAGAAACTTTCGTAAGCAACATGTCAATTTCCAGAGTAATCAAGTTGCTCCTCGAAGGCCACAAGACCTCAAGTTCACATCAAATGCATTGTTTGGGACAGGGCCTTAGAGTGCTTTTTGACCTAGTGCATTCTAGATCATGTGAAAATAGCACTTTTGCTGAGCTGCTTAAAATAATGACCAAGTGTTCGAAGTGCTTATAATGATGGATGTCCTGTCACCCACAAACTCTACATTGCTAGATATATACACACACATACATTGCAGCCTACGAAGGGAAGTTCACAAACCCCATACATGGTTATCAATCCAGGGCATGCTGAGTGACTCCAGTCAGGCTTCCTAAGCAACCAATTGGCCTGGTTGATAGGGTGGGTAGAGTCACGTTGGGTCAACCTCCTTGTGGTCACCATAATGTAGTTCTCGCTCTCGGTGGGGCACATGGTGAGTTGTGCGTGGATGCCGTGGAGAATAGCGTAAAGCCTCCACACACACTAGGGGGCAGTGGTGGCTCAGTGGTTAAGGCTCTGGGTTACCAATCAGAAGGTCAGGGGTTCAAGCCCCAGCACTGCCAAGATGCCACTGTTGGGACCTTGAGCAAGGCCCTTGACCCTATCTGCTCCAGGGGTGTTGTATCATGGCTGACCCTGCACTCTGAACCCAGCTTAGCTGGGATATGTGAAAAAAAGAAGAATTTCACTGTATATGTGCAAATGTATAATGTGTGATAAATAAATATTATTGTAATTATAAAACATTATAAAAATTATAGGTCTACACGGTAACATGCTCAACAAGCCACGTGATAAAATGTACGGATTAACGGTCTCAGACGCGGAGGCAACTGAGATTCATCCTCTGCCACCCGGATTGAGGCGAGTCACTACACCACCATGAGGACATAGAGTGCATTGGGAATTGGGCATTCCAAATTGGGGAGAAAGGGGGAGAAAAATTAATAAATAAAACAAACAAACAAACCCCAAACATACTCATTATATTGGATTAGTACTTCAGGGTTCTACTGCTCAGATGTTCTGAGAGTTCCAGCAGAGCTGAGGTGGACGTCAGAGTCCAAACTGAGTTATATGGGTAGCAGCAACGGTTTGCTGAAGAGCTATTAATTTTCGTTCACAGTGAACTGAGCAGAATCCCTCTGGCTTCCTGTGTTTTTGCTTTCGCTCTCTCTCTTCTTGAGCAGATGTATTGTTGTGCTTAGCTGACGTTCTCTCAGTTCTCTCTCCTACCATTCTTACCCACACACTTGCATTCGTACAGAGTTCGTAATGAGAGAGTGGGAGTGGGCTTTCATTTTCATTATGCTCTGAGGTACATTTGGCTGCTATTTTCTGCTCTTGTTCTTTTCTTTTCACCTATCTTTTGCCTTTTTTCCTCTCAGAATCCTGTCTTTTGTCTCTCACTTTTATACATATACCTCTCTTAGACTGCCCTACTCTGCTGCTGTGGGGTGAAGAACTACCCTCAGACACTTATCACTGGTGGCATGTGTTGTGAAGATGAAATGCAGTCAGTGGGCACTAGGGCTCAGCGATATACAGTTTTAAATATTCATAATATATTTTTGATGATTTTGTTGGCAATATAAAATCGTAGATTGTAGATATCGTGATGATTTTAATGGCTTTTTTAAAAAGAATTTAATGGCCATAAGTTTCCTAAATACAGTGACATCAAATGAGCTTTATGAAACTTCAAGTATACTGAACACAAATATAAATGCAACATGCAACAATTTCAAAGATTCTACTGAGTTACAGTTAATTTAAGGAAATCAGTCAATTGAAATAAATTAATTAGACCCTAATCTAATCTAATCAATGCGTATGGAAAATTTCTAGGATCTTTTATTTCAGCTCATGAAACATGGGACAAACACTTTACATGTTGCGTTTATATTTTTGTTCAGTGTATGACAGCGTTTAGACATATATTGGTGTTTGATTTAAGCTTAACAAAAATGATGTTTGTATAGAATCCAACATTCGGGTTCCGGACGAAAAAATCCCATTCATTTTTTCCATAGGGGAATAGAATTTTTAACGATAACTAACATCGCTTTAAAGACAGACCTACCATGAGCTCAGAGGTTGTTAATCGATGACATAAGCACCTGCTGAAGCCATCAGTCCACATTATGTCAACTTAATAAAAAAAGAAAATGGTGTTTAATAGCATTCTACCCATGATCCTGAGGGAGAAAGTCCACCAATCAGAGAATCACTGCAAACAAACCACGGCACGAGAGCCCAGTAGCGACTGCCCACTTCTATGATGCAGGATGGAGTGCGAATGATGCAACTCAGTCATTTCCATACACTCTCAAAATACTTATATATTTGTAGATATCTGAATATTTGGCAATATACTTTAAATATATTGTTCCTATATTTATAATCAACAACTTTAAATCAGTAGATTTATATTTTTTCAGCATTTTTATTTCAATTACGTAATTCGCAATGCCTCATTGTTGCAGGGATTTTAGTTCATTCCCTCCTGAAAGACGTAAATCATGCAGTCTTGTACCTTTGTCTTTTTATCTGATATTCAAATACTTCCCTGCTTCAAATCGAAGTTTGTAATGTTGTGATTCACCATGGAGCTGGTTGGTTTGGTCCATGGTTTAGAATCAGTGGCGTGTAGTGGATAAACCAGGTACCCCATCATTTATTTATTTATTTTGTATTTTACTTCTTGAACATTTTTGGCAACAATCTAATTGAAATATAGTTCAACCGATTGACTAAAAAAAAACATTTTAAGCCATATCAGGGAAAATCCATAAATACTGATAGAGTATATTTAGCTATCTCAATCATCTCTAGGTGTATATGGAAGTATATTAATGACAAATGTCTTTGAAAAAAACCCACACTGAATTGCACTAATTGAAAAATAAACGTGTTGCTTTAATAGTGCTTGCGTTTTTTGGGAATCCAATTTCATATGGCTGTATGTTTAAGCTGTAAATATTTCAACTGAAAACATTTCACACAGAAAACAAGAAGTTGGTCTGTCAGAGGGCAACAACAACTGTAGTTTGTTTGTTTGCTGTGTTTTTTGCTGTGACACTGGACTAGTAGTTGCTGTTAGCCAAGAGATTGAACTGCACTTCACTGACAATTAAGGTAAAAATTTTGTCTATTAGTGAGTTTTTGGGCAATCCTGTTTCAGTTTCAGGCTTTTGACACTTTTTGACTTTGAGATGCTAATTTGTGGGCTGGACTCAGCTGTACATCATTTAGTACTTAAGTAGTGAGAGAACTGTAGTGGCAGCAGAAGCAGCAGCCCTTGTGTGCAGCCCTATCTTGGGTAAAGACATGCGAGTCTACCTGCGCGAGTCCATCAAGCAAGGACACTAACAAGGAGCCAGCCACTATGTTAAGTTTGGCCCCCTTCTCTCTTATTCTCATAATTCTTCTTTATTCTACTCGTAATATGTGTTTTCAGTACATTCCTGTTGTCTCATGTAGGCAAAAATCTACACGCACACGCTGTAGACTACGCACTCCAGCGCACCTTAGATCACTTAGCACTGCCTTTCCACAGCCCCTTTCCATTGTTGACTTCATTCCGGCCTTATCCACTCAGTCAAAACTCAATGTTTTGGCTCTGACTGAGACATGGATCTGCAGAAACAACACTGCAACTCCCTCAGCTCTCTCAACTGACTTCACTTTCACCCACACCCCTCGACTGACTGGGCGGGGTGGGGGGAACTGGTTTGCTCATTTCAAACTCATGGAAATTCACTCCACTCGCTTCTCTCTCCAGTAACACAACTTTTGAATATCATGCCATTACTGCCACTTATCCTGCTAAAATCCACTTTTTGGTCATCTATCGCCCCCCCAGGTCAACTAGGCAACTTTGTTGAAGAGCTATATGTATTGCTGTCCTCATTCTCTTAGGACGGCACTCCGCTGGTGGTCTCTGGGGACTTTAAAATCCATCTGGAAAAACCTCAAGCGGCTGACTTTCTAGCTCTTCTGTCCTCATTTGACCTTACAAGACTACACACCCCTGCAGCTCGCAGAGCAGGGAAACAGCTAGATCTCATCCTTACACGTAATTGTATCTCCAGTAATCCCCTTGTTAACCCTCTACATACCTCTGACCATTTCTTCATCCAGTTTTCTGTTACTCTTCCTTCTTCTTTAACTCTTACTCCACCTATGGTCTCCTTGACACGTTTTTTACTGACAAAGTAGTGAGCATAAGCAGCCAGTTCTCTATATCTAACACCCACAACTACTCTCTTCCAACATCCCATCCTCTGTTTTCCTCTTTCTCTTCTCTCTCCGAGATGGAGATATCCAAAGTGCTTCTTTCTAAACGTCCAACCATCACTTGACCCTAGCCCCTCCCATCTTATGCAAGCTGTCTCTCCATCGATCTTACCCACACTCACACATATTATCAACGCATATCTCACAACTGGAAACTTTCCCAATACATTCAAGCAGACTTGAGTAACCCCACTGCTTAAAATAAAACACATAACCCCACAGTAGTTGACGACTACAGACCGGTGTCTCCCCTACCCTTCCTGTCTAAAACTCTTGAGAGGGTCATATTCAACCAGTTGTCTGCTTTTCTCTCACATAATAACCTACTTGACAGACATTAGTCTGGCTTCAAAAAAGGACACTCAACAGAGTCTGCACTCTTCTCAATAGCTGAAACCTTGCGACTGGCAAGAGCTAACTCCAAATCATCCGTCCTCGTCCTCTTTGACTTATCTGCTGCCTTTGACACAGTGAACCACAAGATCCTCCTGTCCACCGTCTCTGACCTGGGCATCACAGGAACTGTGCTTGGATGGTTTGGATAGAGTCATATCACACTGTCAGATCGTTCAAGGTCTCCTGGAGAGGAGAGGTGTCCAAGACACACCAGCTGACCACTGGGGTTCCTCAAGGATCAGTGCTTGGACCCCTCCTCTTCTCCCAACATCACTGGGACCGGTCATTGAGGCACATGGCTTTTCCTACCACTGCTACGCAGATGATACGCAGCTCTACCTGTCATTCCAGCCTGATGACCCTACTGTCTCAGCTTGTATCTCTGCCTGCCTCTCGGACAATTCGGCTTGGATGAAGGAATGACACCTTCAGCTCAACTTTGCCAAGACAGAACTCCTCGTAGTCACAGCCAAGCCATCTGCTGACCACAACCTCACTTTTCATTTTGGTTTAACTACACTAACACCAACCAGAACAGTCCAGAACCTGGGAGTGGTGGTAGATGACCAGCTTAATTTCACTGTCGTCGCTGTGTCCGGTGCGTGCTTTACGCATCTATTTGGATCGCACGCAGAGCTTTAGAATCTCTGAGCAGCTCTTTGTCTGCTTTGGTGCACAGCGGAAAGGAAGCGCTGTCTCCAAGCAGAGGATCACCCACTGGCTCGTTGACACCATAACTATGGCATATCTCGCCCAAAACATGCCGCCCCGGTAGGGCTACGAGCCCATTCTACCTGTGGTGTAGCGGCTTCTTGGGCCTTGGCCAGGGGTGCCTCTCTAACAGACATTTGCAGAGCAGCGGGCTGGGCAACACCCAACACATTTGCAAGGTTCTACAACCTCCAGGTGGAACCAGTTTCGTCCCAGGTAGTGGCACGCAACAAGCGGATAAGCCCGGGATAGCCGGCCGGGTGTATCGCTTGCACATAGCGCCTTCCACCTCCTTTTGAGCTGAAGATGTGCGCTGTTAATTCCCAGTAGTGTTCACAAAATTGTTCCCTGGTTGACTTCCTCCGAGCCCTGTGGCAGTCGAGTTTTTGGAGAGACTCGCTGCCGGCCCAGTACACACGCTAACTAATAGCCCGGTTCTGGGGTAGGTGCTCTGCATGTGGCGGTTCCCTGTAAGGCTAACCCCCATGCGATATATATCTTCCTCTAATTCGTTTCTCTGCTGGCAAACTGTGTCTTCCTTGGGCAGAGCCCCTCTGCCCCAGTCTCCATGTTGTAGTAACTCCTCCCCCATTGGGCAGGATCTACCTTGAAGGCTCTCCACATGGTTGGAAAGACCATGTGACATATTCTTCCACTTAAATATCCCCCTTCTCTTGGGGTGAGGTGTGGTCTCGGCGGTGTCCTCCCCTTGGGAGGGACACCCCCTGACTAGACCTGGCGGCCCAGTCGGATAATCCCCCTTCTTTTTTAGGGAGTGGAAAAAGAGAAGGGGAAAAGAGGCCACGACTGGGTTAAGCCTGTCTCTATCTTTGGGTAGTCGACTTGTCCCCAAAAAGGGCCATTCGACACTCATAACCATGTTGGGGGAGGTTACGTGTCGACCTGGTGTGCTGGCTATGAGGCACACAGCAAGTCTGCCCACCACACACCGCCAGTTCACGTAACACAGTTCAGCCTTGTGGCGTTTTGTATAGGGACCCCTAGTGTCACTACATCGACACCAACGTCGAGTGAGTGACAGATAGGGAACGTCATGGTTACTGGTGTAACCTCCGTTCCCTGATGGAGGGAACGAGACGTTGGTCCCTCTTGCCACAACGCTGAACTACCCGCTGAAATGGATGGACCTTATATCGGCTCCTCAGCGTAAAACCTGAATGAGTGGTTGCATACCAGCTCCTTTTATACCCGTATGCTCGGGGGAGTGGCATGCAAATACCACTCGCCAATTTTCATTGGCCTTTTATCAAAGACCAGAGGTGTCTCGGGCTCCCAAGAGTGACCCCTAGTGTCACTACATCGACACCAATGTCTCGTTCCCTCCATCAGTGAATGGAGGTTACACCAGTAACCATGACGTTTTCCAGGCTCAGGTAAGACTTTTAATCGGCCACTTCAGTGCTTTACAACTTCACAAACTCATCAGCTTCACAGGCACGTAGTTACTTAAACACATCAGCTTCACAAATACAACAGAACGAATGTAACAGCTTCAGGAGCACCGTGGCCTTCCCTGTGCCAAACTCTCTCTCTCCTCTGCTGGTGGCGTGGCTGCTTATATGCCACTCTCCCCATGCTCACTGGAATTAGAGACAGGTGTTGCACATAATCTAGCTCAGGTGCAAGCGCCCTTACCGCTTTCTCTCTCTCCGGACGGACGTTTGATCATGCCCCCGCTGCCACATCCGCCTACTGACTGGAGTTTGTTTTATAGATTATCTTTTGCTGTGTAATTCTGTCTCACAAAATTTGTATAGAAACACCGGACTTGAGTAATCCAATGGCAAGGTTGTCACTGGGGCTCTCGTAGGCATACATGAACTGTTTGAGTTTGGAGGGATGGACGCCATTTGGTGCTGTCGTGTGCGGGGTAATGCACAAGTTTTTCTTTTTTCTGTTTGTTTTGTTCTGGGGGAAGTTTGGGTTTTGATTGTCGCACTAATGTTGGAATGTGGTCTTTATAATCTTGTTTTTGACACACAATATATTTTTTCTTATATTTAAAAATGTCAAATGTTAATATTAGTGGATTGTCTCTCTCCACGTGGAATGTGAATGGGTTGGGGCACCCCATAAAAAGAAGGAAGGTTATTTCTCTTCTTAAGCATAAGAAATATGATATAGTGTTTCTTCAAGAAATGCATCTTTCTCTGAAGGAAGCTGAAAAATTTGGAAAGATATGAGTTGGGCATTTTTTTTTTTATAGTGCTGGCTCGAGTAAGAGCAGGGGAGTCATTACACTGATAAGTAAACATACGATTCAAGTGTTTCAAACAAAGTAAAGATAAATTAGGAAGAGTGATTATTGTTTTAGCTGAAATTCAGGGCAAAGTCTTATTTTGGCTAATATATATGCACCTAACGTGGATGATTAGGGCTTTTTTATAGATCTTGAAGTGATGTTGCAAGCCACTGGCACCCCTCATGATATAATATTGGGAGGAGACTTTAATCTTTTGATGGACTCAGTCCTTGATCATAGTGAAGCAAAAGTATGCAAGCCCCCTAGAGCAACATTGACGCTTCACAGGATGTGTAAAAATCTTGGTCTTACAGATATTTGGAGACTTTTGAACCAATCTGGTAGGGACTATAAATTTATTTCATCAGTCCATAAGATTTACTCTAGAATAGATTTTTTTTTAATATATCTAAGTCCCTCATTTCATCTGTTGTTGACTGCTCAATTGGAAACATTTTTGTCTCAGATCACTCCCTGGTGTGTTTAGAGGTGTTGCCACATATGAAGAAAAGGAAATCATATAGTTGGTGCTTTAATGTATCCCTCTTGCAAAATCCTGAATTCCAATAAATGCTAAAGGCTGAAATCAAAGTCTATATGGAGACCAACTGGTCCTCAGTATGTGGGCATGGCTTGGGAGGCACTTAAGGCAGTTCTTAGGGGACAGATCATACAGTATGCTGCATTCACCACAAAATCCAAAGCACAATAACTCGTAGAATTGGAAGGGAATATTAAAAGTGACATAATAATAATAGAGCTGAATCGCCGAATGTCGTCTAATGGCCTCAGAGAATTGACCTGAATGAAATACAAATATAATACTATTTTGTCACAGAAGGTGGAGTTTTGGCTATTCAGGGCAAGACAAGTCATATTTTGAGTCGGGGGACAAAGCAGGGAAGTTTCTGGCTAGGTATATAAAACAGAGAGAGTCTTTTTCTACCATTCCTTCAGTGAAATCTGCTAGTGGTGAAATATTTACCCCGGCCACTTATATTAATAATGCTTTTAAAGAATTCTATCTTGATCTTTATAGTTCCACATCTTCGTCTACTGTAGAGGATATTAGAAACATTGTGGAACCATTAGAACTTCCTAAACTGTCGGCTGAGCAAAAAACTTTTTTAGATCTTATGTTACAGAACTGGCTCAAATTTTGCTAGAAGTTTATACGGAATCATTAAAGAATGGAAAGCTTCTACCAACCATGACACAAGCCCGGATCAGTCTGATTCTTAAAAAGGACAAAGATCCAAGCGAGTGTAAGAGTTACCGTCCAATTTCCCTGATCCAGCTAAATGTTAAAATATTGTCAAAGATTTTGGCTAACTGATTAAGTAAAGTTATGACATCTCTTATACACATAGATCAGGTGGGGTTTATTCGGGGCCATAGCTCTTCTGATAACATAAGGCGTTTCATCAATATTATGTTGTCAATTTCGAATGATCGGACTCCGGTCGCTGCCATCTCACTTGACACTGAAAAGGCATTTGATATGGTAGAATGGGGTTATCTTTTTAAGATTCTGGGAATGTAGGGGTTCGGGAATACTTTTATTGGATGGATTAAGTTACTTTATAGACACCCGGTAGTGGCGGTACAAACAAATGGATTAATTTCAGATTATTTTACTCTGGATAGGGGCACTTGACAGGGTTGCCCTCTTTCCCCATTATTGTTCTGTCTTGCCCTGGAACCATTAGCAGCCATGATAAGAAAGGAGGATGATTTTCCTGGGGTGATGGTGGGAGGTGTGGTGCTTTGCTTTACGCAGATGATATTTTATTATTCATCTCCGACCCCACTAGATCTATACCTTGCCTCCACAGAATTATTAATTTATTTTCTACGTTCTCAGGATACAGAGTTAATAGGTCTAAATCCAAAGTTTTGTCTCTGACAGCGTACTGCCCGGTAACGGCTTTTCAGCCGGGCGACTTCCAGTGGCCGACTTCTCTCAAGAGATTATGGGAGAAAGATCTAAACTTGGTATTGGAGGAGGGAGTGTGGGCTAGGATTCTAAAAAATGTCAAGTCTACATCTAGAGATGCAAGGGTGCGACTTATGCAATTTAAGATTTTACATGAATTCTATTGGACCCCCTCTAGATTGTATAGGCTTGGTCTTAAAGACACACCCACATGCTGGTGATGCCAATCAGAAGATGGGGATACAACCCATGTTTTTTGGTGGTGTGTTAAGATCCAAGAATTTTGGTTGAGGGTTCAGAGATTTATGTGTGAAGTATTGGGCACTCAAATTTAATTTTGCCTTATACTCTGTATTTTTGGCAATGGGGAGGACATTAATATATGGGATATATACATAAAAAATTGGGTCCTAGCCAGTGTTATGATCAGCAGACACATTGTTCTTAGGGGATGGAAGTCGGCTGGAGCGCCCTCATTTCTGGAGTGGTGCACAGAGATGGGGAGGGTGGTGGCATTAGAGGAAATGTCATGAAGAAGGCTAGGCTGCTTAGATTCATTTAATAAAAATGGGGCAGCTATTTGGTGTTCTTGGAGGTCTCTTGGGGAGGGGCAGTGGAGAGAGAAGTGTAGTTTTAAATGTGTGTGATTGTTTTTTTATATATATTTTTTCTTTTCTTTGTTGAGGGTCAGGGTGGGGTTGGGGATTGGGAGGGGGAAATGGAATAATGGGGGTTAAATGTTGATTCTGTGAATATATGTTTTGCTTTTCTTTGTCAATTGTGTGAATCAATAAAAAGTGTTAATCAGAAAAGAAGAGGTTCTGAGATTACAGGGAATACCTCTGTCACAAGGTTAAATGAATGAGGAAGCAGGAGATGGCGATTCCAGCTCAGGTATATCACATAAACATAGTAAACACGTTCACATAAGGCATTACGGTGAAGCTTCAAAGGCAAGTCAAATACGGCAATGGCCAACACACAAAATAGCTTCAGATGTCTCTCCCAGTCACACGCACACACACAGCTTTGCGACGTCTGTTTCTCTCTCCCTCACTCTATGGACTGGGCACCTTTTATTTCCCCCATTTCTCACTGTGAACATAGAAACAGCAATTACCAGCAATTCATCTGTTGAAAACCCTTCCCGCTTCCTCTCTCCCCAGATGAATGCTCAACCATGCCCTCACCTCCACATCCTCTCTTAAGAGCTTAGTTGGTATTGGATCTAACATACATGTTGTGGCTTTTGATGTTTCAATAAGTTTGTTGGCTCTTCATGACCTATAACAGTGAAGGATTAAAACTGCTCGTGATGAAAATTATGAGACAATGTGTTTTGAGGTACTGTGACAGACGATTGCATAATTCCAATTTTATTTCTGATTATTTAAATTTTATCAGTAAAGAAATACATTAAGTCATTACTATTGTGCTGCAATGGAATATCTGGTTCAGTTGAGGCTTTATTCCTAATCAATTTAGCCACAGTACTGAATAAACACCTAGGATTGTTGTGGTTATTTTCTATGAGCTGCTCAAATATGCTGACCTGGCAGCTTTTAGTGCCTGTCTGTAGACAGACATTATCCTTCCATGCACTGCGAAATACCTCTAATTTTGTATTCTTCCACTTGCTTTCCATTTTCTGAGCTTCTCTCTTGAGAGCATGAGTGTGATCATTGTACCATGGTGCTGGGCTTTTTCTTTAATTTTCTTTAATCAAAGGGGAGTGACACTATCAAGAGTGCTAGAGAAGACTGTATTAAAATTTTCTGTTATTTCATCGAGTTCTTCTAGATTTTGTGGCTTACTATGAGATAGATCTGGAAGATTATTAGTGAAGCAATCTTTAGTGGTCAAAAGAATAGTTCTACCTGAATGATAGCATGATGTAGACAGAGTAACATTAGCTGATCACAGCTTACAAGAGACGAGGTAATGATCTGAGATGTCATTGCTCTGCGGCAGAATTTCTATAGTATCAACATCAACTCCACTGTAACAGCTGAGTGGTCTCCTGCCCACCAGAGGGAGCCCTCACCTGAATTCTGAACTGTCACTTCTTGTTTCCTGCCACATCAGTTCCTGTATTGTCATTTCCTGTTTGCCTAGTATATAAGCCAGGCATGCTCATTCCTATATCGCAAAGTATTGCCAGATCATCTGCCTTACCAAGCGTTTATATCATTGCCTTATTGCCTAGTGTTTTGACCTGTTTGTTTTGACTACTCTTTTGGATCTCCCCTTTTGCCTGTTTGCCTGGTTGGACTGCTTTACTGTGTTTTTGACCTCACTGACTGTTTTTCTGACACTGTGTTTGGATTTCGATGGACTGTTTGAATAAACATCCGCATATGGATTCTTCCTCGGCTTCCGCCTCTCCATCATTACATCCATATGACAGAATTAAATCTAGCGTATGATTATGGCGATGAGCTGGTCCTGTCACATTTTGTCTGATTCCAAGAGAGTCGAGAATATCGATAAATGCTAATCCCATTGTGTCATTTTAATTATCTATGTGAATGTTGAAGTCACCAAGAATTAAAACTCTATCCACAGTAACTACTAGATCTGATAGAAATTAGCAAATTCATCAAGGAAATCAGAATACGGCCCAGGTGATCTATATACTGTAGCAAGGGCAAAAGACAACAGAGATTGCTTATTTGTATCTGATGGTCACATTAAGCATTATTAGTTCAAAAGACTTAAACTTATATCCTGTCCTCTGAGTAACACCAAAAACTTCACTGTAATTGTAGCAACACCTCCTCCTCGACCCTTCAGACGAGGCTCATATTTATAACAATAACAGGAGGGAGTAGATTCTTTAAACTAATATATTCATCCAGTTTAAGCCAGGTTTTAGTTAAACAGAGTACATCCAAACAATGATCTGTAATAATTTCATTTACAATTAGTGCTTTGGTTGAAAGAGTTCTAATGTAGGTAGCCCTACCTTTATATAAAAACATTTTTTTTTTAATTCTAAATAATTTAGTGAGAGTTTTGTGTTTGGTAGTTCGGGGAATAGACACAGTCTCTATATGATATCTAGGTGATAGAGTCTCTATGTGTTGTAGTTTATGTGACCTGTGTGATGTCTTAAGGCATCTAGTAGACGTTCGGATTAGCCAGTTTGTCTGCTTCCTGACCTGGGTCCCAGTTAGTCAAATACTATCACTATTAAGTCTATGTGCCAAATTACTAGAGAGGAGAGCGGCACCTTCCCTGGAGGGATGGAGTTCATCTCTCTTTAGCAGGTGTAGGGCTTTACTGGTTGTTTAGATCAGTGTTACTATCAGAAATAATTAATCATTATTTCTTTAGTTATTAATTAATATTTAAATTAATTAATTGAATCTAACTCATTAAAACCTCATATGGGGCTCCAGTAAATGTAGTGCGCTACGTTTAGGAGCGAGTTTGGTTATTAGCAATAATTAATGATTATCAAGGACAATTATTAATTATTAAAATCAATAGAACATTGATGAGAATCAATGTTAGGTTTTTTTTAATCCTTTAAATCAACAATTATCAAAGATAATCGTTAATTGTTAACATCGATGAAACATTCATTAAAATTAACACTAGCTTATTGATCATTCAAATTCAACAATCATCAAAGATAATTATCAATTATCAAAAATCAACAGAATATTAATAAGGATTAACGTTGACGGGGCACCACCCTGGAATCAGGGACTAATAACCAGATAGTACAACAGTCTCAATATTAGATTGTTTTCTTAGGAAAATCGACATCTGAAGAATATCGATTTTCGGGAAAAAACAATGAATGAAGGCTTGAATCCGAGCACTGACATCCTGTCAGCATGACACAGGCATATGCAAAACAAACCTAAACACTTCTCTTTGTAATATAAACAAAGTTTATTTATGCAGTAATATCAATTAATAATTAACACAATGCAGTCAATAAACTTCCGACTTACAACTACAAACTAATCAGTGATATGATTAGATACGGAAATCAAAATAATCCTATAACACATGAGGGTGTGTGTGTTTGTGAGGGGTCGAGTGTGTGTGTGTGGTTAGTAAGAGAGAGAGAGAGAATAAAGTGACGGCCCTAAAGCTGATTTCGCGATCGTGGGAGAGAAAGCAGCTGTTAGTTTATCGCTCAGAGACGCGGTGGACGGTTCGTAAACAGTCCCGCGTTCTTTGACTCTTTAATGGATAAACTCAGTTTGCCGGTCTCACCCGCGATGGCGAAAATGCACAACAGCCCACTGTGGTTGGACTACAATACAACAAATCTCATTTGTGATAATTAATACCCTGAGTATTAATAATGAGCGGACATGGCGGTCCGTAAACTGTACAAGCAAAAACCTTGAAACACAAGAATAACACACTATAATATTCTATCTCTGCCCAGACGTAAACCTCTTACTTGAATCGTATGAGGACATAGAATGTGTGTTCATCCATCCTTTAACTCCGACCCGGTTCCTTGAGGCTCTGGTGATGACGGGAGGCCATTTCCTCGCTCTGTTGGCGGGCACGGCTGCTGATTTTCGGTGGGCTGGCGGAGAACTCAGAAATGTCAACTTGATTGAAGATGGAAGAGAAATCTTTAATCTCTTCACTTCTGCAGGCAAACGGATGAAGATGCGGATTGCTTGGCGGTCTCCTTCGGATCCGTTAGAGTGTTCGGTTGAACACAGAGTAATCTCAACTCGTCCAGCGAGATGGAGATTGTATGGCCACAGTTTCAAGTTGGACGTTACTTCCTTGTGCCACGAAGCTGCACCTGAGAGCAGCGATGAGCTGCGTCTACACATTGCAAGCAAAGTTGCTGGATGCAAATCCCGGAAGCATTTCAGAGGTATTTCTACTCCTGATGATGTCATGGTTTGAGGGACATTCTGTTGTGTGCCTCATCCAATAGGAGTTGAGAGTTCGATCCTTTAGTGAGCAAGGTTTCATGGGATTTGTAGTCTGTTTTGGACTCCAGTAAGATTTACGACTTGGTATGTGGGGGCTTGAGTTAGGTTTTTACGACTATGTTAGGCCTGCCTTTGTCTTCTATCTGAATACATGAGGCCCAACACAGGTCAGGTGTACCCCAAAAACTCTTCCAATTGTCTATAAATCCTATACCATTCTCCGAAAACCACTCAGACATCCAGCCATTCAGTAATCTACTATAAATCTTGTCACCATGACAAGCAGGGAGGGGACCAGAGCATAATACAGTGACAATGTTTTGCAAGTTCACACACCTCTTTAACATTATCTCTAGTGATCTCTGACTGGCGAAGCAGGACATCGTTAGTGCTGACATGAATAACAATTTTACGTTTAGTATTAGCCAGGGGCAAAAGACGACAGAGGTTCTCAGCACTTGTAAATTTGATCTGATGTCAGACGCCCTATCCCCCGAAAGGCATTGAACAATAGTGGCTGGAGTCTCTATTTCCATGTTCCTTACAATAGAATCTCTTATAACAAGGGCACTTTCAACATGATTTTCAGTGGGTGCATCACTGAGTGGGGAGAATTGATTGGAAACCCTAACAGGAACGGGAGAGTGGTGTGGCTTTGCTGAGTGAGTATGCTGCCGCGACGTCACCCAAATGCCCTGCTGCAGGGGCTTTACTGCCAGAACCAGTGTTTGTGTGTTGCTCCCTGTACTACCCGCATCCGAAACAATATCTACTGGCTTTTCTTTCTCACTGACCTCCACTAGCGTTCGGATGCGTGTCTCTAACTCATTAATCTTCTTTGTCAGCCTGACTAATTTCTTACATTTATCACATGTAAATCCCTCACTGCTGACGGAAGAAGCTATAGTAAACATGTGGCATGTAATGCAGGAAGCAGTAACAAGCAGATGCCATGACTTACCGCAATTGTTTGTTGTTGTTGGTTGTTCCCGAGCTGCGAGGGTTTGAGATCATTTTGAATCCCTCACGCAATTGTTTGTTGTTATGGTTGTTCTTAAGAAGCAGTGTTTTGAGATTGATGCAATAATCTGTGTAACACAGAGGAGAATGGTGCGCACGGTAAAATGCACGCAGTTTAATCGTGATAAAAATAGAAAGCGGATGCACGTGGAAAAATGCACGCAGTTGAATCATGATAAGAGAATAATACAGGGGAAAAAAACAGATGTTCGCTGAAAAATGGCAGAGATTAAAGATTAAAAGCTGAAAACAGATAGATAAGTGATGCTAAAAAAGCTAGCTGGCTACAAACACAGACTCGAGCTAGGCGCCAGTAGCAACAGAAACAGGAAGTGATGTATGTGTGTGTCAGCCTTAAATTGCTTAGAGAAGTATACGAAAAATGTGAAAGACAGAGGTTGAAGAATGGATAGATTTTTTTTTTTTTAAATAAAGCCAAGAGTAGGGTCAAGTGCTCACGAAAGAGCTGTTTCTTTAGGTGTTTTTTGAAAGAGGCTAGAGAATCAGGTGCTCAGGTGGGAATCGGCAGGTCAGTGCACTCGTTAATGACCAATCATTTCACCACATTCTGGATCAATTTCAGAGGTTTGACTGAACATGTAGCAAGGCCTGCCAGAAGAGTACTGCAGTTGTCCAGTCTGGATAAAACAAGGACCTGGACAGAGTCATGTAGCATGCTCAGATAGGAAGGCTCTATTGTCTATGATCTTCCTAATGTTGTACAAAGTAAAACTGCAAGATCGGGCAGTCCTTGCAATGTGGTCCGTGAAGTTCAATTGATCGTCCAACACATCATCAGGATTTCTGGCTGTCCTGGATGGTGTAATAGTTAACAAGCCTAGTTGAATGGTGAAAATGTGATGAACTGCTGGGTTCGTTGGGACCACGAGAAGCTGAGTTTTTGCAGGGTTGAGTTGGGTTGTACTTCCTTCAATGCCAGGAAGAACAAGGTTGAGTTTCCATCGTGACTAGCGAGAGCCGCATGCGACATTCACATGCTGTGTTTATTGGGTTTATTTAGAGTCCTACAAAAACCTTACACCTACCCTTAACCCTAAACCTAACCCTACCGCTAAATTCAACCCTAAAACTTACCTTAGTAACAGTGAATGAGACTCTTGCAAGACATATGCTGCAGGGGTGTTACCTTCTTGAATTTCCAACCGAATTTGAAACACTGAAATTGCGAATTTGCAAAGTGGGCTTAATATAATGGGCCTAATATAAGGGGCTTAATATTAATAATTTAAAAAAAAGAATATTTTGGATGTGAACTTTGGAAAGTAAATATTTAAAATTGAATTTGTAATGAAGAAATTTTGAGTTAAAATATTCAGTTGAAATATTTACAGCTTAGATATACAAATATTTGCAATTCCATTCCTCAAAAATGCAAGCACTGTTAATGCAAGGCTTTTATTTTTCAATTAGCTCAATTCTGTGTGCTTTATTGTTTCAAAGACATTTGTCAGTAATGTACTTCCATATTAGGTGATACAACAAAGACCAAACCATGATGGAATAATAGCCAGAGTAACAATACCAACCACACAGAGAACTGGCCACTGATGAGACACAGATAAATGCAGCTCTGAGCATATTAAAATTTCCTCTTTGTCAAAGAATCTGAATGCTGAAGCGATAAAGTAGCTTTATGAGTTCATAATGAAGGCTTTTTTTTAACAGATCTAGTATTGGCTGCTTTTGCCCAAAAGCTAAGTGCTTCCACTAAAGAGTAACAGCTAAACTGAACCCAGAACAGCAATAAAGGGTTCCACTGATTCTCTGGTAATAGTGCAGAACAATAGTGCCTTGAGTGTGTCAGGGCAGATGGTCTTTCTGTTTGCAGCCAGAGTGGTGCTCTGTCCAACGTACACAAGTGCACGATAACATGTTTTGTAGCTTTATTTGTTTTTTTATGATTGAGTTAAGATATACAATACATGACCAATTGTATGTGGACACCCGAGCAACACATCCATACATACATAAGTGCAAAACCATTGGCATTAATAAAGAGTTGAGTTCTGCCTTTGCTGCTATATCAGCTTCCACTCTTCTAGAAGCGTTTTCTACTAGATGTTGAAACATGGCTGCGGGTATTTGCTCCCATTCAGATACAAGAGCATCAGTAAGGTCAGGCACTGATGTTGGCTGATTGGATATTGGCTGACGGGACCTGTCTCGATAATTGGCATTCCAATTCTTCCCAAAGGGGTCCACTGGGGTTCGGGTCTGGGCTTTGTGTAGGCCAATCTGGTTAAATGTTTATATGCATGCATTGTTGAAGCATCCAATTTCCTTAAGGAATTATGCAAATCAGGTAATGGTGTAAACATTGTCACAAAATTAGTGCTAATCGCAACTTTCAAAGGGCAAATCCCCAGGCCAGTTCTGATTGCTAAGTTGTGGAGGATGTGGTAGACTACTGCGATCTGCTAGCACTGAGATCCAGGCACCTGAATTGTCTCTCTAAAATGCAGGAAGTGCACTTGACTACACCGTCTGGACACATGCTTGGTTAATGTTCTTCTCCATCATTTTCCCACCATTCATGATTAATATCTGCTTCCATATCACAATTTTTTTAAAGTAAACTGCAGCTTTGCATAGGATAATAGTGCAGCGTTAATTGCATTTGGCAAATGCAACATTCCATAATGAGCCTCATTTGGATAGTAAGCAGCAGTGCTTGCCCAGAAAAGAATGAAAATAACTGAATATAAATACTTATAGCAGAGCTATATTCATACATGTAGCTCCTGGTTAATTTTTACTGCCAGTGGTGTGTGACTAACACAAGATTTTGCCCTAGAATACTGCACACTAAGTGGCACAACATTTTAGTTAAAGGGTTAGTTCAACTGAAAATGACAATTCTCTTATCATCTACTTACCCTCATGCCATCCCAGATGTGTATGACTTTCTTTTTTAGAAGATTTTTAGAAGAATATCTCAGCTCTGTAGGTTAATACAATGCAAGTGAATGGTGACCAGAACTCCAAAAGCTCCAAAAAAAGGGGATAAAGTCAGCATTAAAGTAATCCATACTACTCCAGTGGTTTAATCAATGTCTTCTGAAGCAATCATGTTGATTTGGGGTGACAACAGACCAAAATATAACTCCTTTTTCACTTTATAAATTGTCATTGCGGTCTCTAGGCACAATCATGATTTCAAGCTCGATTACACTTCCTAGTGTTTGACGCATGTGCAGAGTGCTAGATGGCGCTATAGGAAGTGTAATTGAGCTTGAAATCATGATCGCCAAGGAGACTGCTGACAGGATGTAGGGGCCTACAGTGAAATAGGAGTTATATTTTGGTCTGTTCTCACCCAAAACCAACTGGATCGCTTCAGAAGACATTGATTAAACTCTGAAAATGAGCCAAAACCCATGACATTAACACTCACGAATTAAGGATTGATAAATGAATACGAATAAATGGATAAATGAAAGTATGTTGAATGTTTATAATGCAGATTATGTGAAATGTTTAGTTTTTTCTCTCTTTTAGAGAGTTATATATTTTGGTACTTGTGTCATATCTTAATTTAAAGTAGGTCTGAGTCTGTCAGTTCTTAAAATACATTGAAATGATTAAGAATCATGTGCAAACTCTTTATTAACTCATTTCACTTTTCTGCCCTAAGAGAGAGATGATGATCTTTGTGATGTAGGTTGTTAAATGTTTAATAATGAAAAAATATTTTCTTTTGTCAGATAAAAAAAAAAGGTTTAGAATGGCTTAAGGTTGGGCTGTTCTCCTTGAATTTGTCATATTGGGAACTTTCAAAACATTGCACGTTAGACTATGCGTTGGATCTTTCTAACTGAAATACTGAGCCGTTGTCTGACTAACGGCTGAAATGCCTCTCATGTACAGTATAGGCTAATCCTGTTAAATCAGACGGCTGTGAAATAGCTCTTCTGCTCTTTAGCTTTAGTAGAGTTGATCCTTCCTGTAACTCTGTTTGTGTCATAGAGGATGAAGACAGTGCCATCTAATGGTGACCAGGCACAGAGGTCTAAAACAAACTGAATTTCTCTGGCAAAAGCTGTTTCATAAGTGGCTCATATTTTTGTCTGTGGCTGTGTGTTTCAGAGATTGTGAGAGCCATGACTCACGTCATTAATCATGGTATGTCCATGTACTGGGGAACGTCACGCTGGTCAGCTATGGAGATCATGGTGAGTAGAGAGGAGAAACATGATATTTCCATGACATTTCTCTCTTAATCTAATTCTGGTTCTTGTTCTGTGCACTCTTTCTTGCTTGCTTGCTTTCTCTGTTTCTTCTCTGTTATTAAATTTGGTGCTTTTTATAATTGTATTTCATACTGTCATATTTATTTCCATTCTGTCAACAAGAACAGTTTATTTATTTATTTATTTTTTATGTCTGTTTACTTTTTAATTGCCCATGACAGTGCGATTGGGCGTTCAGAGTTTGGCGGGACCCAACATTGTTTGGAGATCGAATAAAAATAGTGAGATTTTGAGTTTATTTGTTCTCATCTTCTTTTTCTTCTCTCTTTTTCTCTCCCTGTAGGAGGCGTACTCTGTAGCGAGGCAATTTAATCTGATTCCTCCTGTGTGTGAACAGGCGGAGTATCATTTCTTTCAGAGGGATAAAGTAGAAATGCAACTGCCTGAACTGTACCATAAGATAGGTATACAATATATGCATGCATGCACACAAATATGCATGACTGAGATTTGACCTCTGAGACAGCCCAATAAGGAAGTTCATATTGCGCTAAACACAGTTTTGCTCGTCAGGTGTTGGTGTGGTGTCCTGGTCCCCTCTGGCTTGTGGGATCATTACAGGAAAGTATGAGAACTGCATTCCAGAATCCTCCAGGGCCTCTTTGAAGGTACTTCAGGCCTGTTTGTTGTAGCAGACCCGTCATATGCGAAAAACAGATGGAAGTTGTCCTGTTGAGTAAAAAAACTGACATAGTGCCAGAAACACAAGAACAAGAACAAAGCATAGTTAAGTAGGACAATCTATGAATGGATTAAGTGATTCGATATCTCATATCAATATCCCGCTTGTATATTTATACAAGCAGTTTCTATTAATGGTTTTAAATTGGTCAGTAATTGGTGGATTGATAGATAATAAACATGGTGGCTGATACATCGGTGCAGATAATATTTTAATAATTTCTTCTGGCTCTAGTACAATAACAATATAAAAGCTAATAATTTAAATTATCTTACAGTGCACTAAATTCATAGACTTACCTCTTGGAGCTGAATTATCTGACTTAGGTCAGAATTATGATTTTTGGAACTCCTCTACACAGGACTGAATTTAGAATCACTGTGTTAAGTCTGTACTAGATCCTTTACACACCATTACACCATACAAATCCAACTGCAGCTTCAGTTAAAATACAGGTTTGAAGACCGCAGCTCTGTCAGGGCAGATTTGGTGTGGGTCTGTCTGTGAGGTTGTCTGTGATCTCTTTTGACTCTGTGCAGTCATACCAGTGGCTGAAGGAGAAGATTCTGAGTGACGATGGCAGAAAGCAGCAGACCAAGCTTAAGGAATTGACCCACATTGCTGAGAGGCTCAGCTGTACCCTGCCACAACTTGCAATCGGTGGGTCAAAAAAAAAAATTTGCCCATTTCAATTCAACTGTCACAGTTTGCCACCTTTTATTGCTGCAATAGAGATTCAACTGTTCAGCTATTCTGTTTTCTGCATACAGACCTGAGGAAAATGCTAATTGTCGGGCCCAAAAATACGTTTTTGATGCAATAGATATGTTTATGCAGTAGATTAGTTTATGTTTTCTCCTCACTGAAAAACAAACCTTTTTCTAAATCGCAAATCCTGACATTTACTCACAGGATTAGAATGTTACCAAATATGAGGGTTCTTTGTTAATTCTTTGTTTGTTGGAGGCTAAGTAGATTATTGCCTGTTCTTGGAAATATAAGTAAAATGGATAAAAGGGATGACAACATCATGTATTTCTTTTGAAAACATGGTTTGGTTAATTTGGAAAGCTTTTTATGATTTTCAAAAAAGCTTGATGGTACTCTTTAACTTAAATGGTTCACCCAAAAATGCAGATTCTGTCATCAATCACTTACATGAGGGCAAGTAATTGAAGACAGGATTAGCATTTTTGGGTGAAGGAAGGAAAATACTAAAGACTAAATAAATAAATACATTTTCAAAACAAAACAAAAAATAATTAAAATTAAAGGAAAGTGAAAGAAATATATATATATATTTTAATCGTTTACTCACCCTCATGTTGTTCCAGAACCTTATGACTTTCTTTCATCTGTGGAACACAAAAAGAGTTGTTAGCCAGAACATTAGTCACCATTCATTTTTTGCAAATTTGTTCCATACAGTGTAAGTGAATGGTGACTGAGGCTGCCATTCTGCCTAACATCTCCTTTTGTGCTACATGGAGAGAGAAGAAAGTCATAGGGGTTTGGAACAACATTAGGGTGATAAAATGAAGAAAATAAAATATTTTTATTTCTTTCACTACTTTTATTTAAAACATTTTTTGTGTGTGTGTGTGTGTTTGGTCAAATGTATTTATTCAATTACCTATTTATTTATTTAGTTTTTATTATTTACCTTCCTTATTTCTTCCTTATCTATCATCACTGTAGACCCCCCCCCCAAGACAGTGAGGATTTACAAAGATAAGCTTTTCTGATGACCCAGAATTTTTAAACTTTACATCTATATCAGTTGAGTGACACATTCAAAACCATAGTGTGAATATATAACCTAATATTTCTAAATAGCAAGATTTTTTAAAAATACAGCCATGTCATGATTATTCAACCACTATTGCATGTAGCTGTTTTTAAAATATGTAAGGCTACACAGGTAATTGTTTTAAAACAAAATTAAGTCATCAGTCTGCAATGGCACTTATTTAAGTTTTCAAATTTAAGTTTAGTGTTGAAAGCAAAAATGTATTTCTATGCAAAAAATGCAATTAAAAATAAGCTGTCTCAAAAGCTAATAGAGGAGGTTATTTCATTACACAAGAAAGGTCATGGCTAAAAGTACATTTCTAAAACTTCAATTTCCAATAGACAAGGTTGGCAGCACCATTCATACATTTTTTAAATATGGTACAACAGCAACCTTCTTGGGGTGTGGAAGAAAGCAAAACTTCACCAAGGGAAAGGTTGACTTGAATATTCAAGAAGTAATTAGGAAAGACCTGTGGAGTCCTGAGAGAAGGTTTTATAGACGTATGACACTAAACTGAAAATGAGTTTTAGACCCATGGGTCAGCAGTATGTCTGGAGTAAGATGACAAGGTGATGACAAGAACGACACCATCCCCACAGTCAATGGATGGGGGTCAGTCCTGTTATTGGGGTGTTTTGCAGCTGCAGGAAACGGCTATCCTGACTATATGACTGACACCATGGATTCTTTCATGTATCAGGCCATTTTGGCATGAAAAATGTGATGACTTCAGTGTGTATATTGAAGCTCTGTGATCACTGGACTTTCCAGCAAGACAATGACACCAAGGATACATCCAAGTTGTCCAAAATCTGGTTCAGGGATAGGTCGTGGAATGTTCTTAAATGGTCCTTTCAGTCCATCATTAAAATCCCATTGCAAACCTTTGTTGGGATTTCAAGGAAGCAGTGGCAGCACAGAAACCAAAGAATGTCAATGAGCTGGAAGCTTTTGCTCATGAGAAATGTATAAAAATTCTAATAGTGGTGTCCGAAGTCTGAGAAACATTTATTTGCTGTTATTAAGGATAAAGGATGCTCCACAAATGATTGACTTTGGGGGTTGAATATTTTTGACATGACATTTGTGGAGAGAATTAGTTATTTTTTATTTTAAAATTTGGGTAAACTGAACTCTTTGTTCTCAAAATCACTCAAATGTGTATTAAAAACTTACTTTGACTGTTTACTGAGGTTTTAGAATGTATTGGTCAGGGGGGGTTGAATAATTTTGATTGCAACTGTACAAGAGTATAGGGATGCTCACTTATGATTGGAATTTGCACTGTATTTAAAAATCTCATTTTCTGTCTTATATCTCTGGTCTTTAGTTTGACAAAAAATTAATTAAATAAATAACCAAAACAAGTCCTATATAAATAATGCTTACAGTAACATTTGGAAGCAGCACCAAATCAGAATCCCACCAGCTCAAGTGAGGATCACATGATTCACCTGTCTGAAACTTTCATGCATACTGGACCACAGCACAAATTTCTCATAAATGTGTTTTATGTATTCCCTGTAGCCTGGTGCCTCCGTAATGAAGGAGTGAGTTCTGTTCTCCTAGGGACCTCTAACCCTGCGCAGCTCACTGAGAACCTGGGGGCGATACAGGCAAGAGATTTACCAAGATATCTCAAATCCACTCACATACTGTGGAATGGTGGCCTGTTACAGCTGTGCTTTTATCTCTTAACACCTTTCTTCTCAGTCTCACAGGCTGCCTGTGGCTGATTTTACATTTAATGTATCTAACACAGAATATTTTTATTTTATGTGCTGCAGCAAAATGCAAAATTTTCACACACTGTTGGAAAGTTCAACTAAACCAGAATCAGTTTCAGTTTCCAACTGGTCCAAGCTGGTCTAGTTAGTAAATCAACAGGACTACAATCTGGTCAGGTTGAGGTCAACTTGGTAGATCTTATTCAAGCTGGTTAGAGCTACTGTATGTAGTAGACCACCTTGGACCAGCAACAGACCAGCTACCATGGTTAAAAACCAAGACTGACTACTTTAAAGAAACCAATTGCCCGAAAAAAATTCTGTCTTCATTTATTCACTTTCTTGCTGTTCCAGACCTTTGACTTTCTGTATTCTGTGGAACAAAAAAGAAGATATTTTCATCGAATAATGACTTAAATTTCAGTCCTCATTTACTTTTATTGTATGGAAAAAGAGCATCTTAAACAATCTTTGAAATATCTCAGTGTTCCAATAAATACAGAAAAATATATGGCTTAGGAATGACATGAGGGTGAATAAACAATGACAGAATTTTCATTTTTGAGTGAACTACTCCTTTAAGATGGTGTGTTCTGGTTTTTCCTGTGATTCTGTTTCATGACCTGTGTGATTCGTTACATTCTTGCTGACAGGTTCTTTCAAAGATCACCTCACACGTGGCCTCGGACATCGACAAAATCCTGGGCAACCACCCCCACAGTAAGAAAGACTATCATCACTAGGCCTTCCTGTGAACCTGTACACCTTGAGACTCAGGATCCCATGCCAGCCCTCTTGTGTCGGCAGGTGTCCGCATTCCACCATCTCATCTTCTCCTGCAGAGATCCACTGTTACTATTACAGTAGAAATGCTAAAGTGTTATGCATGCTTCTGTTTGACCTAAACCTGAGCTCATCCTTGCGTGAAGATCTCTGTGGAGACACACCTGCCCATGAAGCACAGAAGATTTTGGACCCTTGTCCATAGGATTACAGTATGCATTCAGCTGTCCATCTCCCATATGTGCCAAAGTGAACCTGGTCTTGACCCTTGACCTCTGGAGATCCTAAAAAATGGGTAGACAGAGAGATAAATGACAGGGCCTAGTGAATTATTGTCTATTAAATGAACATACTGTAGGAGAAAACACTGCATATTATGCTGAGTATGTAAAAACTAAGAGCTGTGACATAAGGCAGTGCAGCATGTAGAGTTGAACTGTTTAACCCTTCCACAGTCTTCGTTACAGGCTGACAATTCCCAGTCAAATTTGACTGGATACAGTAATCATGTATTTTTTTTTTATTTTTTTTTTTTTAGAAATGTAATAAAACTAACTTCACTAAAGTCAAAACACTAAACTTATGCATTTATTTGGGAATATAATGGTATTTAGACCTAATATACCTCTAAATTACTATTTACACCACTTATTTTCATATAAAATGAAAAATAAGAAAATATCGAAATATGTCATGGATTTGGAGCATCTGTTGCTATCTGCTGGAAAAAATTTATACATACATTTCCATGAAATGACAATTATAACCAGTAGATGGCTGCAGCGATACACACATGCTGCCTGGTCACTGCAGACCACTGTTGAAACAAAGTTCTAGATATTAAGTTATGAATTTGGATATATATTTAAAAATTATCAAAGTCTTATTGTTATTAAAAGTTTAGCATTTATTTTATGTTTGCAGTCAGACTTGACCATGGTGTTACGAAGAGAATACTTAGAGTAAGCGTTTTGTTATGAACCATTTATTAGATAACGAACAGCAAGATAATGAAAAGAAAGATAATGAACAGCAAGAAACAAATTATTTATTAAAAAAAAAACAGTAATAAACACTGAAGAAGTATAATAAAGTCTTGTTTGTAATAATATATAATAATGTCTTTAAAATCAACTTTTAATAACTTTACATAAAATAATAGATAGAAGTGTTTTGTCTGGATGGTGTGGCTCCCACGCCTTAGGTTTGTATATACACTACCGGTCAAAATTTTTGAAACACTTACTCATTCTTTATTATATATATATATTTTTTTTAGAACAATAGTAAAGTCATTAAAACTATGGAATAACATAAATGGAACTATGGGAATTATGTTGTGACTAAAAATCCAAAATAAATAAAAACTGTGTTATATTTTAGCATCTTCAAAGTGGTCACCCTTTGCCTAGAATTTGTAGACATGTACTCTTGACATTTTCTCAACCAACTTCTTGAGGTATCACCCTGGGATGATTTTTAAACAGTATTGAAGGAGTTCCCATCTATGTTGGGCACTTATTGGCTGCTTTTCTTTATTATTTGGTCCAATTCATCAATTTCATTTTTTTTTATTACATTTTAGTTTTATAATGAAATAAATTAATATGGTGGCACAATTATATTTTTGTCTACAAAACGAATTTCAAACATTTAAGCATACGCCTTCAGATCAAAAGATTTTTAAAATCATGAGAAACATTTCAGTCAAGTGTTTCAAAACTTTTGACCGGAAGTGTATAATGTATATATATGTGGGTGTGTGTGTGAGAGAGGGAGATAGATAGATAGATAGATAGATAGTGTGTGTGTGTGTGTGTGTGTTAATGTGTGTGTGTTAACGTGTGTTAAAGTCTAATTCTTTGTTTTTTCTTATGCTCTGTCAAATTGGCCCAGGAATACGAAAGGTGTAACACTGTTTGATAAAACCACTCAGATCCATAGAATCAATTCAGATTTTTATTTATTTTATTTTTTTTTTTCTGTGTTCAGATGGCAATTGCAGGAAAAGTCACCAAGCCTTGTACCACTCTAAAATCAAATCAGTCAAAAATGACAGAAGACAGTAGAAGGGTTAAGCAATGTGTGCAAACATATATGTGTTGGATTAAAAAGCCATCAACAGCAGAGTGGGCTGTTATTATGTTAATATGTTGTCCAAAATGTTCCACATTTTGTCTCAATTATCTTTAAATGAGCTAATGACTGTTTGTGTGTGTTTTTCTCTGTAATCCCTCACATTTGTGCAATGTCTGATCTGTCCAAAGTTCTTTTTTTCCTGCTGCTTTTAATTAACATTATAAATAGCTTAGTTTGTTCAATTGCTTTTTCAGCAAATGACACTGGTTAAAGACATGCTTGCTGCTGTATTTGCAAACCTTTGAACTGCTAAGCAGTACATACTTGAGATTCAAAGAGTGAAAAAATATCCACAAGTGGGGTCAACATTTTTACAAACTTGAAAATGATAAAGCTGTTAATTTATGCATTGTGCAGAGTGCGTTTAACATAGAATAAAAATGTGCATCTCCAGTTTTGTTTACTTTTATTCTTTTTAAATGTCTTTTCTAATCAATTACTGTTAAACTATATTGCTGTTTGATGTTGCTAAAACATTGCTACAATAGTTGTTGCTCAGGATAGTTTACTAAAAAACTTACAATTCTGTCATCATTTTCTCATCCTCATGTTGTTTCAAACCTATATGACTTTCTTCTGTGGATTCACAAAAACAGATGTTAGGCAGGATGTTAGCCTCATTCCCCATTCATATTAAAGATGCAATGACAGCGAATGGTAACTGATGTTAACATTTTGCCTAACATCTTTTTGTGTTGTACAGAAGAAAGTCATACAGGTTTGGAAAAACATCAGGGTGAGTAAATGATGACAGAACTTTCACTTTTGGGTGAATATCCCTTAAAGTTGCAAATAATAACTTGCAAAGTGTAGGAAAGTATAAAACAAAACAATCAAATATATAGAACAAAAACAAGGTCATAACCAAAGTTTATCTAGCAAGTCAGTCTGCTGTCGGCCATCTTTGGAACACTATTTTCAGACTATTTTCAGTCACGCCAGTACTTGAATGGAGAAAGACCAAACTCTCAAAAACAGTTGGTCAAGATTACTATTAAAGAACATATTTCAAATCAGCAATAACATCTGACAGTACTGGAATCATAAATTGTGATTCTATACCTCAGATTACGCTATTAAAAAAAAAAAAAAAAACGCAATTTTCCCGGCTTGTATAGCTAATGCGCATGCGCGTTCTTAAATTGATTTACAGGTGATGTCTGTATCTAATAGGCGATTGGCTCTTTTAACTGGCGGGACTTTCTTTCTACATCCGTTGACCGTTGAGCGCTCAGAGCTTCTTGGTTGAGCGTTCCAGTTTCTACCATTCATTTGAATAGAAGTGGCCCATCTCTGCTAAATAATCTCTGATCATAACTGAATGGAGAAAAGTAGGTCACTTGAAGCAGTGGAAAATACTGAATAACAAACACACTTTATGTGTCTCCATAGAAACTATATAGTCCAGATTTACCCTATTCCAAAGTGATGGGCACATCAGGGTAAGAAGATGCATAGTGCCCACTGTAATGTACAAGCCTCTGGAGCCAGTGTTATGATCTGGGGTTGCTTCACTTGGTCAGGTCTAGTCTCAGCAACGTTATGCGGCAATAAAATTAAGTCAGCTGGGGGCCTGGGTAGCTCAGCGAGTAAAGACGCTGACTACCAACCCTGGAGTTCACGAGTTCAAATCCCAGGGAGTGCTGAGTGACTCCAGCCAGGTCTCCTAAGCAACCAAATTGGCCCAGTTACTAGGGAGGATACAGTCACATGGGGTAACATCCTCGTGGTCGCTATAATGTGGTTTGCTCTCGGTGGGGCACGTGGTGAGTTTTGCGTGGATGCCGCAGTGGATGGCGTGAAGCCTCCACAAGCGCTATGTCTCCGCGGTAATGCACTCAACAAGCCACGTGATAAGGTGCGCGGGTTGACGGTCACAGACGCGGATGCAACTGAGATTCGTCCTCCACCACCCGGATAGAGGCGAGTCACTACGCCACCACGAGGACTTAGAATGCATTTGGAATTGGGCATTCCAAATTGGGGAGAAAATTAAAACAAAATTAAAAAAAATTAAGTCAGCTGACTAGGCTACAACAATAGTATGCATGTTTTTCTGGATAGCAAGCCAGTTGCTTATACTGCATGTAAAGTTGAAGTCAGAATTTTACATACACTTAGGCTGAAGTCAGTCTAACTAATTTTTTAACCTCTCCACAGATTTAATATTAGCAAACTATGGTTTTGGCAAGTCGTTTAGGACATCTACTTTGTGCATGACACGAGTAATTTTTCCAACATTTGTTTACAGACAGATTGTTTCACTTTTAATTGACTATATCACAATTTCAGTTGGTCAAAATTTTACATACGGAAGTTAACTGTGCCTTTAAGCAGCTTGGAAAATTCCATAAAATGATGTCAAGCCTTCAGGCAATTAGCCAGTTAGCTTCTGATAGGAGATGTACTGAATTGGAGGTGTACCTGTGGATGTATTTTAAGGCCTACTTTCAAACTCAGTGCCTCTTTGCTTGAAATCATGGAAATCAAAAGAAATCAACCAAGACCTCAGAAAACAATTGTGGACCTCCACAAGTCTAGTTCATCCTTGGGAGCAATTTCCAAACACCTGGAGGTACCATGTTCATCTGTACAAACAATAGTATTCAAGTATAAACACCATGGGACCACGCATCCACCATACTGCTCAGGAAGGAGACGCATTCTGTCTCCTAGAGATGAACGTAGTTTGGTGCAAAAAGTGCAAATCAATCCCAGAACAACAGCAAAGGACCTTGTGAAGATGCTGGAGGAAACAGGTAGACAAGTATCTATATCCACAGTAAAATGAGTCCTATATCGACATAACCTGAAAGGCTGCTCAGCAAGGAAGAAGCCACTGCTCCAAAATGCCATAAAAAAGCCAGACTACAGTTTGCAAGTGCACATGGGGACAAAGATCTTACTTTTTGGAGAAATGTCCTCTTGTCTAATGAAACAAAAATTGAACTGTTTGGCCATAATGAGCATTGTTATGTTTGGAGGAAGAAGGGTGAGGCTTGCAAGCCGAAGAACACCTTCCCAATCATGAAGCATGGGGGTGGCAGCATCATGTTGTGGGGGCGCTTCGCTGCAGGAGGGACTGGTGCACTTCACAAAATAGATGGCATCACGAGGAAGGAAATATATGTGGATATATTGAAGCAACATCTCAAGACATCAGCCAGGAAGTTAAAGCTCGGTCGCAAATGGATCTTCCAAATGGACAGTGACTTCAAGCATACCTCCAAAGTTGTGGCAAAATGGCTTAAGGACAACTAAGTCAATGTATTGGAGTGGCCATCACAAAGCTATGACCTCAATCCAATAGAAAATTTTTGGGCAGAACTGAAAAAGCTTGTACAAGCAAGGAGACCTACAACCCTGACTCAGTTACACCAGTTCTGTCTGGAGGAATAGACCAAAATTCCAGCAACTTATTGTGAGAAGCTTGTGGAAGGCTACCCAAAAATGTGTGACCCAAGTTAAACAATTTAAAGGTAATGCTACCAAATACTAACAAAATGTATGTAAACTTCTGACCCACTGGATATGTAATGAAAGGAATAAAAGCTAAAATAAATCATTCTCTCTATTATTATTCTGACATTTCACATTCTTAAAATTGTGATCCTAATTGACCTAAAACAGGGAATGTTTTCTACGATTAAATGTCAGGAATTGTGAAAAACTGAGTTTAAATATATTTGGCTAAGGTGTATGTAAACTTCTGACTTCAACTGTATATCTCTGGGAGCTAGCTACAAGTTTAATAACTGCAACTTCACTCACACTGTATCGCAACGTACGATTGTGTGGCATTCCAATTTGAATGTAATATTGAAATTAAGTTCAATAATTTAATAATAAAACAATTATTAAAATAATAAATAATAATAATAAAAAAATCATTGTGCCACATTTCCATTATTAATTACAAGACTTCGTATTAGCTGATTGCAACTGTATTTTAGTTGTTACTACAAGACGCAAACGTTACTGTGTAGCTACCAGAGTTTTAGCAAACTACTCTTTGGCCACTTGAAAGCAAGCTACACATTATCTGCAAATGGAAACAACAGTTCACTTTCTTTGTCATCTTAGTTGTCACTAAGCTAATTGTCTGTTACAGTGTTGTCTCTCAGTTTCAAAACAGTTTGGACTTACCTGTCCTGTAGATGAGCGAACATGTTGGAAGTGTTCCTGTGTTTCGCTGCCAGTTGTTTTACACAAAGGGACCAATAATCGCTCTGCATTTTTATGGAATACAAAATACTTCCACATTTCTAAATTAACCATATTAGAAGGCGAATAAAGGCTTGGCAGTGTTTCCTCCTTCAGCCATGCTTCTTCTCCACATTGCTTTTGTTTACATCTAAGTGTGCTTGTGTCATTTGTGCCACATACACGTAGTGTTGTGAATCTTGATTTGTTGATGGGGAAATAAACAACTGTGCGATCGGACAATTTGGCTAAAAAGTCATCTAAAATGTTAATTACCGTGATATACCGAATACCACCATATGCCTAGTCAATTGTAATCATACATTCTGATGTGTGGTCTTGAATAAAGTTATTCAGTAATTCTTTCACTTTTGCCTGACACATTTCTGCATATGTTTGCATGCAGTTGGTAGCAGCGGTGAGCTACCTACATGGGAAAAGATTGCTCCACAGGGACATAAAGGATGAAAATATCATCATAAACTTCCACTTTCATATACAACTGATTGATTTTGGTTCAGCTGCTTTGCTGGGACCCAGAAAACTCTTCTACACCTTCAGGGAAACCCGTATGTACTGTAACATCAGACAGCCAATCTCAGTTCCACTTCAAGGACTTTTGTGTCCATATATATTTAATAATTGAAATAATTTTGTGTGTAGGTATGAGGGTCCAGAACTGGAGATGTGGTCTATGGGAGTGCTCTTATACACCTTACTGTTCAGTGAAAATCCATTTTGCTGTGTGGAGGAAACCCTGCATGCGCAACTCAACCCTCCCTGCCAGATATCCACAGGTGTGGAGCCCAAATTAATCTCAGCCTTGTAGGATTGGAGACGCATGACTAATTGTGTAGATCCTGGCTTCATAACTTGATAACAACCTGATGCTTTATGTTTTTTTTTTTTTTTTTTTAGTTGCATGGACTGTTGGCTGGTCTTTTGCACCCAGCAGTTGATCAGAGAATGAATCTTGAAGTTGCCATGGATTCGGCAGCCCATAAACCTAGCAGAGTACTCCTGGGAAGAGGTCTTCCCCTCCAGCAATGGTAAGAAACCTAATTTCCAGGCCAACGTGGAATTCGCACCCACAGAATTTTAATGCTCAACAAAGTTCTTCACATCCCCTCCCCTTGAGTGTTTATTAAATATTTTTGCTAATTTGATTATGCGTTCAACTACCAATGACATTTTAGTACTCTCAGCTCCATTTAACACATTTTACCATGTTTAAATCCATTTAGCAAGTCATTGCAGAAAATTAGCAGATTCTGTCTGGACCTGGTCATTCCCTATACATTATACCTACCATGAAAAATTAAATGGGAGCATATTATTTTGACAATATATTTCAGAATCCACAGAGCTTGTGGAGTCCAGCACATGTGTGCACCAGGCAGACATCATCTACCTCGACCCAGACAACAATCTGAGCACATCTGAGGATACTCCTCTGGAGGATGAGGATGAAGAGGAGGATGAGGAGCAGAGGAGAACAATGGCAACACTGCAGTCTGAACTGCTGAAATATCTCACAGATGAGTGAAGAGCTGTTCAATAAGAAGCATTTTACTGCATTCTGCCCAATTGATTTTGGCATTACATCTAATGTCACCATGAACACTAGTGCACAATCTCTCCAAAGCCATCTGTCCACACCTGCTGCCGTCCATCATGATAAAATCTGTCCAAAGAGGAAAAATAAAGTGTGACTGTGTGTATGGGAAAGGAAGCCACCTGTGTTGCTAAAAAACAGCTTTATCTGTCTTTGGTGAAAGAAGAGGAGGAGTGCTGTAATTATTTATTAAATATTATGCATTTCACCAATTGTAGAGGTTTAAAATATTGTATTCTGATATGTTTAGAGATCTTGCTGTTTGTAGATCTTAGGATCGTAAGAAACCAGCAGCCAAACATTTGACATGTACTAGAATTGGATGAGGGTCAGGCCTTCAGAACTTTTAAAAGAATCAGAAAAAAATTATTTTAGGTTGATTTTAAACCTTTTAAATAATGTATATTTTTATTATTTTTAAAGTTTCTATATTTATCCTATGGATAAATTGATATTGGCAGCATTACAGTTTGCTTTGGCTGTCAACAACTGTTTTTATTTCAAACGGTGTTCAGGCTTTGTAAAGCCTTTGTATTAATCGTATTATGTCATTGAAATGATCTTCAATAAAAAATAATTGCAATCTATTTGTTAACATGCTTTTCTATTTTTAAAGGTGCACTCAGTAACTTTTGTCTTTGTGTCATCTTGGAATTACGCTGACACCTAGCGGCTTGGATGCAGCATCATTTAAAATCAATAGTTCTCAGTTACAGATGCCATTGTAGAAATTGTATATTCACAGTCATCCATGATTAATTTAATCAATGAGCGAAAGTGTCAAATAACAGGACAGTTACTGAGATAAAGCGAGTAGTATTCAGCTGGTCATGTGATTCTAACATGGCAGCCCCCATGTGCGGACCCTCTCCATGTAGAATAAAACAGCTTTTATAAGGTTACTGATATGACTGGAGTCTTCATTTTAAAGTGAGTGCTCATGATTTCCTACATATTGGTAGGAAAGTGTATTCCATACACTAGTTCTTGATCGACAGCTCATCCTCTAGCCAATCATTCGAAGAGGGGAGGTGAGCGTCCTCCTTTAAACAAATCTCGTTTAAATGAGACAATACATATTATATACTCTGCACCCATCTACTGAGGTACTTCAACTTGGGAATTAACATTACTTGCGTTTGAACATCATATTTATGGGAAAATTGGCGTCATTTTTTTTTTTAGACATTTCCGTTGAAGCAAAGAATCCTCCGATCCTTCAGCTCCACGGGGACCTCCATCCCTATGGCTCCGCCTTTGTCCTCAGCCCCACCGGTTCCGCCTCAGTCTTCCGATCCCCCAGCTCCGCCTTGGTCCTCCGAACCTCCGCCGTTGCCTTGGTCCTCCGAGCCTCCGGCTCCACCCTGGCCCTTCGAGCCTTTGGCTACTCTCCGGGCTCCAGGTTCCCCAGTTTCGCCCCTCGAGCCTCTCACGGCTCCACCTTCCATGGCTCCGCCCCTCAAGCCTCTCACGGCTCCACCTTCCATGGCTCCACCCTGGTCTCATGCTCCACGCCCTGTCTCGCCAGGCCATGCTCCACGCCCTGTCTCATCAGGCCATGTTTCAAGGACCCCCCCCCCACCCCCCAGTTCCCTATTGTTTGTCTGTGTTTGGGCATCGGGAGCTGCCCCTTGTGGGGGGGATATGTCACGTTTAAATGTGTTTTGTTCATGTTTTGTGTTCATGTCTTTTATTTTTTTAGTTTAGTTCCTGTTTTATAGTCATGTGTTCATGTCATGTGATTTCCTGTTCCCTAATGTGATCTTGTCATGTGTTTCCCCTGTTCATGTGTCTTGTTTTTAATGGTTTATTGAGTATCTTGTTTATTAGTCTTGTCTTTTCATTGGTTCATGTTTTAGTAGTCTTGTTATTAGTTTGGTCTTGTGATTGGTTGTCATTGTCATGTGTTTGCCCATGTCCATGTATTTAAACCCTCATGTTTGCCATTGTGCTTTGTCGAGTATTGTTTTGTGTAACGTAGTCAAGTTAAGTCGTTTATGTTTGTTATGTTTTGGATTCATGTTTTTGGTTAACACTTATGTAAATAATCTGCACTTGGGTTCTCACACTTCATCATCTTCATCTGCCTGTCTTCAGCCTGCTACCAAACGTTACACATCCACACCAACCCAGCCTTGTTTTTGTTTTGTTTTTTAGATATGCAGCCAATAACCTACAAACAAGGAAGTCTTAAATAATGCCTAAACTAAAGACTCTGCTAAATAAATTCAGCTGACTCGACACATGTGTTAACGGACTATGATAATGGCCTACTCGGACAACACATTGTTTCCTAGAGCTGGCAGAAAATACTCAAAACAGACACAAGCAGCGTATCTATCAACCACAAATAATATAGTTATATTAAATTACCTGTGATTGTCCAGGATTTGCCAACTGACGGTTATCCATCTTCATCTGCCATCGTTATCTAAAAAAAGAGATATGTAATATCCAAGAAAAAGGAGGCCTAAATGCTTTGGACTACCAGACATCAAATAGGACTTTTAAGATAAAATGGATACAAATTTATCTTTAAAAAAACGAGACTCTATGTGGAATATTTTCCCAAAGTTAATATTTCAACAGGTTGGTGGACTAGGGTTTTTACTGAAGTGCAATTTTGATGTTGGGAAACTACCAATGAAACTGTCAAACTTTCATAGACGGGTACTTCTTATGTGGACCCTACAAACATAATTTTTCACCTCACAAATATACAATTTGGAATAACAGAGATATAAATATAATAGAAAAACAATTTTCCTAAAAGATTGGTTCGAAAAAGACATAATATGGGTTATACAATTAATTAAGATGGTTCTTTAAAAAAAGTTTTTGATCCGTTTTGGTAATTCCATTAGTCACAAAGAGTTTGAAAAACTCTTGAGATCCATCCCTGGAGGAGTAGGATTGCTGTTCAGGAATTTATCAGATTTTCCAATCTGTAAAAAAGAAGATTTTATAGCTTTTATTCCTCTAGAAGGTGTAGATATTAGAAAATGTAATAATAGCAATATCAGATCTATGTGCAGAAGCAATAATACTCCCCCTAATGTCATATATTGGAATGTTAATTTGGAATATATACATTGGAAAAATACATGGAATCAATGTAATAAATACCTTATAACTAATAAAATTAAAGAGGTAATTTTTTAAATTATTCATAAAATATATCCTGTCAAAGATTATATTACTAAAAGATGTAAAATTGAAATTAATAATTAATGTGCATTCTGTAAAGTTGAACCAGAAACATTATCCCACCTATTTTGGAATTGCCATCTTGTCAAAAGATTCTGGAAGGATGTCGCTCAATTTATGTGTAGAAAAACAAATGATACTTTTTCCATTGGAGAAAACAATGTTTTACTTTATTTTCATCACAATAACAAAGATGTTAACTTTTCTTTTATTGTAAATGTTATAATTATTTATGAAAGATTCTTTTTATATAAGTTGAAATGGTCAGAAAAGAAACCCAATATTAAACTATTTTTGATAGGCTTACAAGGATATTACAACATGATTAAACTTTGTAAAAATATTAAAGCCAAAAGTTTTGTAAAGATCTTTAATTTGTATAATTTAACATAAAGCTGTTTGTATTTAAACCCTTAACTATTTGTATAGTCTTTTTGTTCCACCCCCACCCCCCTATTTTATTTTTATTTATTTTTTATACTTTCTATATTGATATTATAAATTGTTTAATTTGTAAAAAAAAAAAAAAAAATACAATAAAAAAAAAATCTTCATCTACTTCGTGCGATTGAGCAGCAGCCGTCGGAGTCGCAATGGGGACGCAAAACACCCCCTGATTTACATGAAATTCTACTCACAAGTTTTGGAAAACCAAGCGCAGAATTTGGAAACAAAAGCAAAGAAAAATACAGTGTAAGCATACAAAAAAATGAAAATATGAGCAAAATTGTCAGAGCACAAAAAAAAACAGTAATATAACCAAGAAAACATGAAATGTCCTCCAAACATAACGATGGTCATTATGGCCAAACAGTCCAATTTTTGTTTCATTAGACCAGAGGACATTTCTCCAAATAATAAGATCTTTGTCCCCATGTGCACTTGCAAACTGTAGTCTGGCTTTTTTTTGTGGCGGTTTTGGAGCAGTTGCTTCTTTGCTGAGCAGCCTTTCAGGTTATGTTGATATTAGACTCGTTTTACTGTGGATATAGATACTTGTCTACCTGTTTCCTCCAGCATCTTCACAAAGTCCTTTGTTGTTGTTCTGGGATTAATTTGCACTTTTCGCACCAAACTACATTCATCTCTAGGAGACAGAATGCGTCTCCTTCCTGAGCGGTATGATGGCTGCGTGGTCCCATGGTGTTTATACTTGCATAATATTGTTTGTACAAATGAACGTGGTACCTTCAGGCATTTGGAAATTGCACCCAAGGATGAACCAGACTTGTGGAGGTCCACATTTGTTTTCTGAGGTCTTGGCTGATTTCTTTTGATTTTCCCATGATGTCAAGCAGAGAGGCACTGAGTTTGAAGGTAGGCCTTAAAATACATCCAAAGGTACACCTCCAATTCAGTACACCTCCTATCAGAAGCTAATTGTCTAAAGGCTTGATATCATTTTCTGGAATTTTCCAAGCTGCTTAAAGGCACAGTTAACTTAGTGTATGTAAACTTCTGACCCACTGGATTTGTGATATATTAAATTAAATGTGAAACAATCTGTCTGTAAACAATTGTTGGAAAAATTACTCTTGTCATGCACAAAGTAGATGTCCTAAATGCCTTGCCAAAAGTATAGTTTGCTAATATTAAATCTGTGGAGTGGTTAAAAAATTCCTGACATTTTTTGACAATGTTGCCTGTCTTAGGTCAGTTAGGATCACTACTTTATTTTAAGAATGTGAAATGTCAGAATAATAGTAGAGAGAATGATTTATTTCAGCTTTTATTTCTTTCATCACATTCCCAGTGGGTCAGAAGTTTAAATACACTTTGTTAGTAATTGGTAGCATTGCCTTTAAATTGTTTAACTTGGGTCAAACGTTTTGGGTAGCCTTCCACAGCTTCTCACAGTAAGTTGCTGGAATTTTGTCCCATTCCTCCAGACAGAACTGGTGTAACTGAGTCAGGTTTGTAGGCCTCCTTGCTTGCACACACTTTTTCAGTTCTGCCCACAAATTTTCTATCGGTTTGAGTTCAGGGCTTTGTGATGGCCACTCCAAAACCTTGACTTTGTTGTACACCTAAGTGTATGTAAACTTCTGAATTAAACTGTATATATGTACACATACATCGATCTGCCACAACATTAAAACCACCTGCCTAATATTGTGTACATCCCTCTTGTGCTGCCAAAACAGTGCCAACCCGCATCTCAGAATAGCATTCTGAGATGCTATTCTTCTCACCACAATTGTACAGATCAGTTATCTGAGTTATCGTAGACTTTGTCAGTTCAAACCAGTCTGGCCATTCTCTGTTGACCTCTCTCATCAACAAGGCATTTCCATCTGCAGAACTGCCCCTCACTGGATGTTTTCTTTTGTTTTTGGCACCATTTGAAGTAAATTCTAGAGACTGTTGTGCATGAAAATCTCAGGAGATCAGCAGTTACAGAAATACTCAAACCAGCCCATCTGGCACCAACATTCATGCCACAGTCCAAATCACTGAGATCACATTTGTGAACATTAACTGAAACTCCTGTTCAGTATCTGCATGATTTTATGCACTGCACTGCTGCCACACGATTGGCTGATTAGATAATCGCATGGATGATTGTTGGTGCCAGACAGGCTGATTTGAGTATTTCTGTAACTGCTGATCTCCAGGGATTTTCATGCACAACAGTCTCTAGAATTTACTCGGAATGGTGCCAAAAACAAAAAAACATCCAGTGAGTGGCCGTTCTGTGGACGGAAATGCCTTGTTGATGAGAGAGGTCAACAGAGAATGGCCAGACTAGTTCGAACTGACAAAGTCTACGGTAACTCAGATAACCGCTCTGTACAGTTGCGCTGAGAAGAATATCATCTCAGAATGCTATTCTGAGATGCACTGTTTTGACGGCACGATGGGGACCTACACAATATTAGGCAGGTGGTTTTAATGTTGTGGCTGATCTGTGTGTGTGTGTGTGTATATATATATATATATATACACACTGGTGGCCAAATGTTTGGAATAATGTACAGATTTTGCTGTTTCGGAAGGAAATCGGCACTTTAATTCATCAAAGTGGCATTCAACTGATCACAAAGTATAGTCAGGACATTACTGATGTAAAAAAACAGCACCATCACTATTTGAAAAAAGTCCTTTTTTATCAAATCTAGACAAGCCCCATTTCCAGCAGCCATCACTCCAACACCTTATCCTTGAGTAATCATGCTAAATTGCTAATTTGGTACTAGACAATCACTTGCCATTATATCAAACACAGCTGAAACATATTTGGTTCGTTAAATGAAGTTTAACATTGTCTTTGTGTTTGTTTTTGAGTTGCCACTGTATGCAATAGACTGGCATGTCTTAAGGTCAATATCAGATCGAAAAAAAAAGAAACTCGTCAGAAACTCGTCAGAAAAAGACACTTTTGAAACAGAAAAGGTCAGAGTGGACAAAGAAACACAGACATTGGACAATAGATAATTGGAAAAGAGTGTTATGGATCTTAACCCCATTGAGCTTTTGTGGGATCAGCTAGACTGTAAGGTGTGTGAGAAGTGCCCGACAAGACAGCCACATCTATGGCAAGTGCTACAGGAAGCGTGGGGTGAAATGTTACCTGAGTATCTGGACAAACTGACAGCTAGAATGCCAAGGATCTGCAAAGCTGTCATTGCTGCACATGGAGGATATTTTGATGAGAACTCTTTGAAGTAGTTTAAGAAGTTCTGAATATTTTTTTCAAATTGTAATAGTAATTTGTAAACTTTGTAAAAAGTTGGAGGACCTGGAGAATCATAATTGGCAGAATAATGTCCAAATTGTTGGAATTCCTGAGGACAAAGAAGGTTGGAATATGGTGAAATTCCTGGACGGGCTCTTCCCGAGTCTGATCGTTATAATAGGCCATAAGCTGTAAATCGAGCGAGCTCACAGGGTTCCGGCTTGGCGATCCACTGAGGGAGACAGGCCCCAATAAATTTTGGCCAAATTTCTGAGATCATCCGATAAAGATCTTGTGTTACGTGAGGCGAGGAGTAAAGGAAGGCTTTCTTGGAAGAACCACAGCATTTTCTTGTTCCCTGACTTTGCGAATTCGACAAAAGAGAAACGTGATCATGCAAGAAGCTCTTACATCAACGGAAGGTCGCTTTTGCACTGATGTTCCCGGCCAAATCGAGAACAGATGCTAAGGATGGCTGCAAAATATTTACATATCCCCAGTATGCAATGTCCTTCATAAAGTCTATGGACTAAGTATTTTGTGGTACTCAAGTTGCAGCCAAGGGGTCTGACTCACTGAACATCCACTTGACCGTCCGAGGAAACTGAGCTCCTTTTTTGTTTCTTTTTGTGCTGGTTCCGCCTAGCGGCTGGAGTTTGTTTTGTGGAATAACACTCCTTCGGGACAGTGTTGTGAATGAATCTGCATGTTCTTTGTGCTTATGCCTCCTAATGGCTGGAGTTTGTTTTGTGGAATAACACTCCTTCGGGACAGTGTTGTGAATGAATCTGCATGTTCTTTGTGCTTATGCCTCCTAATGGCTGGAGTTTGTTTTGTGGAGTATTTCTTGCAGGATATTGGAGTGATTGGGTTATTTGGGTTTGATTGTTGCACTAATGTTGGAATGTGGTCTTTATAATTTTGTTTTTACACACAATCTATTTTCTAATATGTCAAAATGTCAAATGTTAATATGAGTGGATTGTCTCTCTCCACATGGAATGTGAATGGGTTGGGGCACCCCATAAAAATATGGAAGGTTATTTCTCTTCTTAAACATAAGAAATATGATATAGTGTTTCTTCAAGAAACGCATCTTTCCCCACAGGAAGCTGAAAAATTTGGGAAGATATGAGGTGGTGGACATGTTTTCATTAGTGCTGGCTCAAGTAAGAGCATTGAGGGGGTCATTACACTGATAAGTATGCATCTACAATTCAAATGTCTCAAATAGATTAAAGATAAATTCGGAAGAGTCATTATTGTTTTAGCAGAAATTCAGGGGCAAAGGTTGATTTTGGCTAATATTTACGCACCTAATGCTGATGATCAGGGCTTTTTTATAGATCTTGAAGGGATGTTGCAAACCGCTGGGCACCCTCATGATATAATATTGGGAGGAGACTTCAATCTTTTGATGGACTCAGTCCTTGATCATAGAGAAGCAAAAGCGTGTAAGCCCCCTAGAGCAACAGTGACGCTTCACAGGATGTGTAAAAATCTTGGTCCTATAGATATTTGGAGACTTTTGAACCCATCTGGTAGGTACTATACATTTTTTTTCATCAGTCCGTAAGATTTAGTCTAGAATAGATTTTTTTTAATTATATTTAAGTCCCTCATTTCATCTGTTGTTTATTGCTCAATTGGAAACATCTTCTCTGTCTCAGACTCTGGCGGGCCATGCATTTAAAGTCTAGGCCTTCAGGGTGATTCATGCCATTAAGAAAACACAGTTTCACAATGAATAAGACACCCTGTGCCTTTGGGCATCATACATTATGTCGCAGCTAACTAGTAATAACAATTGACATTTTAAAAACACATCCACGCACGAAAGCCAGAACTTCAAATGACACTTAATGCTCAAGCAAGCCTTATTTTAACTGCAGTATGACTGTTTTGTGAAATGAACGTCTCCCGAACAGACATTCAAAAATTATAATTTTTCATATGAATCTACCAAGGAGGTCTATAATACCTGGAAAAATGGATCTAATTATATTTGCGATTTAAATGTTGCTTGCAATAAATTTCATTTCGTCAGGGTACACGGTTATGCTGCATTCCATTCAAATTGGATGTGGGATATTCCTACTTGATATCTCCAACCATAAATGCATTTCATTCCCCGATATTCGGAACTGCAATGCTCCCGTTAGCTTAGCAGATGTTTGACTCTCATTAGAGGTATCTCCTAGCAACCCAACTGATAAACAATGCTGCAGCGCTAGCAGTTGTGCTTCAGGTGTACGATTATCAAAAGAGATTATAATGTTTTATACACCTGTTTCTGCAGGCATTTGTTAAACAAGCTTTAATATCATGTAAGGAAAGGAGGACTGATTTTCACTTCAAGTAAATTGGTACGTGCTTTTTGCATTGTTATAGCAACATCAGGAGTTTTCTAAGTGTAAATTAGGCTGCTTGAGCATTCAGTGTCGGATCAAGTTTTGAAAAGTAGTGCTGCGTTCCATTCAACTCGGAAAGTCGGATTTTACAACTTCCTACTAGGAAAAGTGCAATGGAATGCATCTTGAAGTCAGAATTACAACTTGTAGGCATGTGCAGAAATTCTTAACTCCGAGATGCAGGGGCATGATGTCACACAAACACTCAGGTACAAAGTAAGTGATAAACATTCACTTTATTAAGTAATATTGATAAATGAGTTTGTTTCCCAGATTTTACAGCTGCACCATCTTCTCTGTACTATTTTTGGGAGTAGTATACACCCCCCTAAAATGGCAGATACTCTGGGAGTGGTGATAACTGCTTTTGGAAAAGGTCATGAGGCATCAGTGTACTACTCCCTGCTAATTCAGAGTCTGGGGGATGGAGCTTTAACTTCTATCAAGAGATTATGGGAGAAAGATTTAAACTTGGTTTTGGAGGAAGGAGTGTGGGCTAGGATTCTAAAAAACATCAAGTCTGTATCTAGAGATGCAAGGGTGTGCCTTAGCAATTCAAGATTTTAGATTGATTCTATTGGACCCCCTCTAGATTGTATAGGCTTGGTCTTAAAGACACACCCACCTGCTGGCAATGCCATTCAGAGGATGGAGACATGGCCCATGTTTTTTGGTGGTGTGTTGAGATCCAGGAATTTTGGTTGAAGGTTCAGAGTTTTTTGTGTGACGTGTTGGGTACTCGGGTTTCATTTTGCCCCAGACTCTGTGTTTTGGGCGATTGATATAGGGAATAAACATATAAAAAATTGGGTCCTGACCTGTGTTATGACAGGAAGACAGATTGTTTAAAGGGGAAGGAAGTTGGCTGGGACGCCCTCATTTCGGGAGTGGTGCACGTAGATGGGGAGGGTAGCAGCTTTCGAGGAAGTGTCATGTAGAAGGCTGGGGATCTGGGATTCATTTGATGGGAAATGGGGCAGTTATTTGGTGTTTGGGGGGACTCTTGGGGAGGGGCTGTGGAGAGAGACGTAGTTTTAGATGTGTATGTTTATTATATATATATATATATATATATATATATATATATATATATATATATATATATATATATATATATAATTTTTGTGTTTGTGTGTGTGTGTGTGGGCTTATGTGTGACCACGGGGATGTTCGTTGGGGGTCGGGGTGGAGTTGTTGCTTGGGGAGGGGGAGGGGTAGTAGTGGGAGTTAAATGTTGATTCATTGTATATATGTTTTGTTTGTCTTTGTCATCTTTATGAATCAATAAAAATTTTAAAAAAAGTTATCGAAATGTTTTTATTTTTTTTTATGCTAAGTATATCATGTTTTAATATTTCAAATTAATAAATTACTGCTGCACAAATTTGCGAAGGACTACATTTTAAACATATTCACTGAAAGAGATAGATGGATGGATGAACTGTGCAGCATTTGTTTTCTCAAACAGAGGTCATATGTCATTCTGCTCCACACAACAGGAGCCCCATCAAGAAAGTCCATCATCTCACACTGGTCAGGTCACACACAGACCTGTGACTCAGCTCACCATGTGCTATCTGCTCAAGATGGGCTTTACAGAAACTCAAGCTAAGGAGATGCATGAAGACGTGATAAAAAGAGCCGTGGAAAACATGTTCCATGGTGTCTCGATTGCTCAGAGAGAAATGCCACTTCACCGTCCAACTGATCACTGCACCCAGAGACTCACCTCAGGTTTTGGAAGAGGACTTGGCCCAGCTGGAATACACATTTCAGGTAGAGCAGGTGTTACAGATGCAGTGTACAGAAGGCAGGTCTGCAATAGTAGCGCCACAACGTCACCTTTTAATGATCCTTTGGCTGTTCTGTTACTTTCATTTGTGAACTTTTTTGTTGTTAATTCAACAGTTAAGTAATGGCCTCTGCCTCTAACCTTAAATCAAAATAAATAATGGTCTTCATCTACTCACCCTCATATTGCTTGAAACATGTAAGATGTTTTTTTTCAGTGGAGTGCATTAGAAGTTTTTTTTTTTTTAGAATGACCAAAGTGTGGTTTCTCTTTTCCATACAAGTAAAATTGATGAAGACTGTGGCTCTCAAGCCGTAAAACATAGTCTATACAACTCGTGTATTACATTCCAAGACTTCCAAAGCTATATAGCAGAAATTTAAGCCATTTTCACTGAAATTCTTGGCTTCTTCTCTAGCTCTCAATTTTTGTCCATGCTTTTGCATGTTCAAACTAGAATGTTCATTTTGGGGTGACTTAAAGGGATAGTTCACCCAAAAATGAACATTCTTTGATCAATTACTCACACCAATGCCATCCCAGATGTCTCTGACTTTTTCTTCTGCTGAAAACAAACAAAACTTTTTAGAAGAATATCTCACAATGCAAGTGAATGGTGGCCAGAACTTTGAAGGTCCAAAAAACATATAAAGGCTGTATAAAAGTAATTCATACTACTCCAGTGGTTAAATCCATATCGTCAGAAGCGATATAATAGGTTTGGGTGAAAAACAGATAAATATTGATGTCCTTTTTTACTATAAATCTCCACGTTTACTTTCACGTTCTTCTTTTGTTTTTGGCGATTTGCATTCTTCATGCATATTGCCTCCTACTGGGCAGGTAGGAGAATTTATAGGAAAAAGAGGATTTAAATATTTATCTGTTTCTCACCCATCATATAGCTTCTGAAGACATGTATTTAACATATCGTATGGATTACTTTTATACTGCTTTTATTTACTTGCATTGAATGTTCCTACAGATCTGAGATATTCTTCTAAAAATCTTTGTTTGTGTTCTGCAGAAGAAAGAAATTCATACACAACTGTGATGTCATGAGGGTGATGAATTTTCATTTTTGGGCGAACTATCCCTTTAATTCATTGTGCATCATATAGTTAAGGACAATTTGTGTTGTAAGTTATTTAGAACTGACACATTTTTCCCCTGCAGTATGCATATTTCCGCATGGGTGTGCGGCAGGCAGAGAAGGTGTAAGCAAAACTATTCTGGTTGACTTTGTCCAAACTGCGGTGTCGTCACTGTTTCTTTGAGTGTAGAGGACTGTACCAGATGGCAGACAAGAAGGGCCAAACACTTATCCTCAACCCCCCACTCAAAGACATTCTCTGCGTCACAGAGAAAACCTACCTGATGCAAGTCCACATGGCAACCGCAGAAGAATTCCAAGTTTTCCGTAAGCTGATGGCAAGAGAGCTTCATGGTGATGATGATGATGATGTTGGACAGAACAGGAAAAAGCATCACAAGAACACTGGATACAAGAGGGACAAGAAATGAGACATTTTGTACCGTTTGTTCATTAAACTGTATTTCTGTTCAAAATTAATAAAAACTCTCATTTAGCAGAATTCTGTAATGGTTTGTTGTGTGTTAGGGACATCTGATAATGGAATCTTATGCAAAGTTTTAAAAAACAACAACATGCAAACCATCTGGGAAATAGCATGCTGTATTGTGACATTTTAGTATATGATTTGCCTGTGTAACACCACTTCATTTATTGCTTTTATTAGCTTTTACCATCTGATATGAGGTGTGTAGTAGTGGGCAGGAACTTTGGGGTAATAATAGTGTTAGTGTTAGTTTATGTAAACGGCCAGTCATGGGTTGGGTCAGCACAATTTACACAAAATGCTGAGTAACCATGGAGAGCCTAAAGAGTGTTAGCGCTGTGCGATCATTTACAGACTTGTGCGCATCAGTGGAAAGCCTGCTCACTGATAACAAGGGCATAGTCAGGGGGTATTGATCCTGAACGGAAGCAGAGGTTGCAGCACATTTGACTGTATGGAACAGGTGAGTGAGTCATTTTAACACTCACTTAATCAATAGATAATTGAATGTGTTTGAATTTTATTCTTTCTCTTTGGGCCATTTGTTACCATACCATTGTAGAAACTGCTGTAAATGAACAGTATTGCTTTGAAGACTACAAATTTAAGACAGGCTAGATGACTTTACACCAGAAGTTCCAGAACAACAAACAAATGTATTATTTTTACATATATGCGCATGGAAAGCAAATAAGAATAATCTTTCTGACTTGTTTCACATGGCTTTGGAGTGATTAGGGTAGTTCAGAATTTCAAATGAAACTTTAATTGGGTATATTAAGCTAATTTATTTCCACTAAACAATCGATTTTTGCATTTCATACTGTATTATCACTTTTACCTAAATATTGTAGCTTTTTTTTTTTATCTTGACATCCATTTTATGGGTTTTTCATGTGGGTTTAAAAAATTCTGTATTATTGGGAAATACCTCAGGAAAAAAGTTTAAACATCCATTCCAATAATATAGTGTATGGACACTGTTTATTCTTTTTTTTTTTCTTTTTTTTTATTATTTATTTATTTATTTTTTTTAAATCGCTGAGGCCCATATAGTTAACAACTGGGGTGAGAAATTTATTTTGTCTTAGTCACACTGCTGTTGTGGGAAAAATATTCAAAGATGCTTTGTATATAATATTTCAGGGTTTAATTAAAAGAAAAAATAATCAGGAGCATTGATCAGGATTCCTGCAGTTTTATTTAAAAATTGTGATTTCTGGGCCTGGAAAAGACAATGGAAGTAATTAAATCTTAAAAGATTTAGGGGGGAAAGAGTTGTAAATACTAAACTATTTAATCTTCTAAATGTTTGCTCTTTGTGAGTGCAGTCTTTATAAAACAAGTTTTTAAAAAATGCTTATCCAATCATCATGAACGGCATGAATAGTCATGTAAATTCATTATTCAAAATGTGTGAGAACCCTGAATGATATTCCTTTTTTAACATTTATGTAATATTCAAGATATGCTCAGGATCTCCCCAACAAACTGAAAAGATTCAGGCCTTTAAAATTTGTTTTCTTTCCATGAAGTGGTATGAACATGTATCAGAAACCTTGTCATAAACTCTTATAAGTCATACTGCGTTAACATTAAATAATGTTCATGTTTCTGTGTTTGTTCCTGTTTTCTGCATGTAGACAAACCGTAGGGGTGCTCCTCTATACGCTGAGATAGGAACAGAGAAGTCTTCTTAAGCTGGAGACGGTTTCAGGAGTGATCACTCTTCAGCCTCTCTCAATATGAGTCCATCTCTCATTGTTAACATCTCTGTGGAGTGGCTCTCCATAATGGACAGCAGATGCATGGATTTGTTCCTCATCCCTACTGTTCTTCTAACTTCTGTCACAATGCTGGTCAACCCTGTACTGTTCCTCGGCATCCTGTGTTTTCCTTCACTGCGTCAGGAGACCCGCTACCTGCTTCTTGCTAACACGCTCTTTGCCGACATGCTCTTCCTCACCATAAACCTTACAGTTGTGTCTTGCAACACAGTAGGCATGCTCATGCCTCACATACTGTGCGAATTTTTGATTGTAAGCACAGTAACCACATACAGCTGTTCCGTGCTCACCCTCACACTGATGGTCATCGACACATATGTTGCGGTACGCTGGCCGCTACGTTACAAAGATATTCTCCCACCATCCCGTGCCAGGAAGATAATCATGAGCATGTGGGTGGTGGCATCATTGTGCCCAATATCTCTTCTAGTAATGCTTGAGTTGGTGATAAACAGTGACCAACAAAGGCAGCCGGTGTGTTTGGTATTGATTGCGCTGCACTCACTGGGTTGGAGGAAGTTTGGCATTCATTTGTACTTCATAATTGCTGTTAGCATTTGCACTGCTCTCATTGTGTACTGTTACATTCATCTTTACATCATCACAAAGACTTCGGGGATATGGCGTAGCCGGTACTCTCGAGCACGGATGACGCTCCTGGCACACACACTGTTGCTCATGATGTATTTCATTCCTGCACTGGTCTTCGCAGTTGAGCTGGCTCTTTTAAAGCAAGATGAAACCCAGAGTGAAGTGGGAGTGTGGATTAACTTGGTGAACATGTGTGTGCTGATGTTGCTGCCACGCTCTTTTACTCCTTACCTGTACATCCTGCGCTATCGTGAGATTTACAAGACTCTCCAGCAGGTGTTGTGGAAAAGAGACGTCTCAGCCAGATCAGTGCAGCCTAGTTGAGTGGATTTGAGGCAAGCCTTGCAAAGCCACCCAGCATTCCTCTAAATATTTGAGGATAAATGTGCAAAAAAGTGTATTTCAACTCAATGCATATGTCTCCACCCAGAAAGTGAATAATATATATATATATATATATATATATATATATATACACACACACACACACATATTTATATGTTTTATTATTTTTCTATGAAGGCATTTTAACTGTTAACATAAAAAATGCTACTGAAGGTACTGGATGCATTGAATCTTAAAAAAAATATCATCATAATGCAACTTTATATCTTGGCTGCACCCGAATTTGCATACTGTCAGAGCATGTACTGCTTCCTTCTTGGCTGGTAAAAAAAAAAGCACATTCTTCAGGTATAATGATGAGCAGTATGAATACATTCTCTGACCTACTACATACGGGAACGTGGGCATTGTCCCGTGACCCAAATATATGGCATAGTAACAACAACCACAAAAATAGTCTAATCTGGTTTTGTTAAAGAAGTACAGTTTAACCACAAGGAACAAATTTCTTGGTGTATATATAGCACTTACAATTTAAAAGAGCCGCCCACTCATGGTTCTCCATAATTATTTTCCTTTTTTTTAATTTAGCGTTTTGAATGTGATGTCTCCGCAGCTCCTTTGGCACTAGTAAAGGGTCCAGTGGATCCATGCTTCAGAATCTCACCAGATGTAGTAGGTCAGTGTTTCCCAACCTTTTTAGCCTGAAGTACCCCCACAGCACCATCAGTAAGGCTCAAGTACCCCTTTATCGACACAAAACCAAAGATATGTACTAAAGACTAAATATAATTTAACATTATCATTAATATTGATTATTATTGATCAATCAGTAAAATATTTCCCGATTCCAATTAATTTGGTTATATTTCAGTTATAAAGTCCATTTTGCTTGCTTAGGAAAGAAACTCTCTCTCAGCTAATGCTGTTAATTATACAGGGGACCTTCATACTGGTACATTACAAAATATTAATTTTACTGATTTTATTTTATCATTAGTTTTTCATAATTTGTTCACATTTTAGCTTTTAAAAATGAACAAATTCCATGTATTCCATCAGTAAATATGATGTCTTTACATTGCATGTATTATGTTACATATATGTTTTATTACATGTTTATTGTTTACAAGCATAACTTGTACTATTAACAAGTATTTACATTGATTTTTAGAACACGAGTTAAAACGGTACTGTCTCTTTAAGATTACCGGCAGTTCAACAATTAAGTTAACAAGAGAGGACATGCATGGTTTCTATAGCACATTCGATCCGTGCTACATATGGTAAGAATTAATGTTTCTTTTTTTGCTGTTTTTGACCAACAAACCGCAAAGAACATAAAGGGTATTAAAAGAGACATTATTCAATTACTAATGGATTGCGTGGATCTCGTCTTTGGACACAGGCATTACACGGAACGAGTCAAACCAAACTTTTGCTCTCAACACGCAGGAAAAGATCTCGGTACCTAACTTCGCATAGAGTAAAAGATCGATATCAGGATTATTTAAACGAAGATCTCGATTAATAATAATAATAATAATAATAATAATACAAATAAAAAAAAAGATAATTTTACCCACACATTTATTTTTAAGCCATACATTTTGTTAGATTCAGCATAGCAAAATCTTTTTAAAAATTAATAAATAAATCATAATTTTTTGTGTACCCCCCAGTTGGGAATCACTTCAGTAGGTCATCCAGGTTTTTTTTTTTTTTTTTGTCTACTATTTTATGAATACTGAGGATATATACATCATACTCTATTTTCATACTGCTTTTGGCACAATATACAGTAGATAAGTATGCATATTCGGATGCAGCCTTTGTTTTGCATGCCCACAATATTGCTTCAAACTCTTATTTGCCTATACTTACAGTCAAAGGTCAATAGAGCTGTTTTATTCTTTTGGTCAGAGTAAATAAATGTAAATTTTTACATGGTTGCGTCTTTCTCCAGTTTCCTATAAATGATCAATCTTTAACCTGTGTTGCACTTAAGCCTATAAGTTAAACAATCAATCAGTCTAAAAATAACAGTGTAAATGTTATATAACAGTTCTGATTCTAAGATGACATATCAATATTAATGCCTTGGTGCAGAGTCCCTGAGTGTCATTCTGGTCCATTTAGCTGTGAAGTGATAATTACCTGTTTTTACGTCTCCACGGAGACCATCAACAAGTGTGTCAGTGACAAATCAACATCTGTCCCTTGAATCACTCACCACGGTCCGCAAGAAGGAGAGACACATTTACCTGTTTGTCTATCTTTCTGTCCCAGACCGGACACACAAACACATGCTCAGAGTTGGCAACTCTGATGAAGGGAAAATCTGAGCGTCAGAAGACCTTTTTTTATCTTTGCTGTGCACATTTGGCAATTGGTACAATAGATCGGGTTGAGCCAAGCTTCATGGACATTTTTCTAATTCTTTGAACTTCTCCGAAAACCCAGTGGAGATGTTTGCACACGAGTGGCATGGGTTTCTACCTCCCTAACACATCAGTACTTCAGGTGTGCCTCATTTTTGCCTTCCTGGCCATGCAGCTGACCACTCCGGTTCTTCTAGTACGAATAATGTCCCGCATTGACCTGCGGCAACAGACGTGTTACCTTCTCCTGGATAATGTTTTCTTCAGCGACCTGCTCTTTGTTTACAGGAACATCCTGAGTGCATGCATCAATTCAGCTGGTATTTTGATGATGGAGTGGCCCTATGCCATGCTGCTCTTCCTTTTGGGGGTCTCATACAGCTCTGGAGTACTAAGTGTTACTGCAATGGTGCTGGATACCTCCTTTGCAGTGTTAGCACCTCTTCGCTACCTGGCACTTTGGCCCGTGTCCTGAACCCATGGAGCAATTGCTGCCAACTTTGCCGTCTCAGTGTTTTTCCCTGCAGCATCTATTGGCATCTTTGTGTGGTACCACAGTACAGGCCCTTGTGCACTCCACATCTGCTCAGTGCCTTTACTGATGGTTTTATCAGTAAGCCACTTTCACCCACTGCATGTCTCGATGTTGCTGACGGTCACTGGCATCATCATCATCCTCCTCCCGGTGTTTTCTGGTTATATCATCCTCTATGTTGTACCCAGAATTCAGGCGCATGGAAGGGCGAAGCCACGTCCCATGCTAGAGGAATATTTTTCATTCATTATCTCCACCTTTTCTTGTCTTTCTGCCCAATGCTGATTTTGGTGTTGAGCTGATGCTTTCCTGCCACCAGAGTAAGTCTCTGGACCTCAGAGCCAACCTGTGGGGGTCCCTGGTGGTGTACAATGTCTTACTAATCTAGCCAAAAAGCTTAGCACCTTACCTGTATGGGCTCCGGAACAGAGACCTGTGCAGAGTGTTGTTCCAGGTTGAGGAGGCCAGCAACCATCACATCTGTGATGTAAAGATCGTAGTATGTGGCTAGAAGTGAATTGTTCAGATACTGAATTGAACCTGTGAAGAAGACTTTTGAAATGAGGGTTGCTACGCTTTCCAGGACCTCCTTCAGTATATTAGCTAGCTCTCATGATGCTCTAATGATGCTCAACTGGGATTTTGTTCACAGGAGGACATTAAAGCTAGTGAGATTAAAAGGTTTATGACACATGAAAATTAGAACATTGGGAAATTAATGGCATTCATACTACGATTGTCAAAATAAAATAAAATAAAAAATCTAAATTGAAGAATTGTGGTAATTGGGGTATTTAAATAAAAACTGACTACCATAACAATAAAGAACTTTGAAAACTTTACAAGTTAAGCTCAATCAACAGCATTTGTGGCAAAACTGATTATTACAAAAATTATTTTTGACTTTCCCCTCCTTTTCTTGAAAAAAAAAAAAAAGCAAAAATCTGGTGTTCAGTGAGGCACTTACAATGGAAGTGCATGGGGCCAATCCGTAAACGTAAAAATACTCACTGTTTCAAAAGTATAGTCACAAGATATAAACAATATGCGTAAATAGTGTTAGATATATAGATATAGATATATAAATATTTTCTATGTAAAGTTATAGCCAATTTTACAACTTTGTTGCCATGACAATGTAATGTAAACAACCCCTAAAACAACTGTAAAAATTACAATTTTAAAAACTTTACAGCTCAAATAATACATGAGTTTTAAAAGAAGAATCGATGTGTGTTTTTATACTATTTTAAGCTTCACATTTCTGCCTTTAAACCCTCCAAAAATTGGCCCCATTCACTTCCTTAGTAAGTGCATCACTGTAACATTGATTTGTACTTTTTTCAAATAAAAGGAGATAAGTCAAAATGTTTTGTGGTAATCAACATTATGCCACAAATGCTGTCGATTGAGCTTAACTTGTATTAAACCCGAAATATTCCAAGTCAATTCAAAAGTTATTTCCAAGTTTTTGTTTTTGTATTGTTTTCAGAATTAGAACCAAAGATTCTTTCAGCTTTCCTCTGTCAACTTACAAAATATACCCATGATAACCACTGTTCCCGCCATATATCCCTACAGTTCCCCCTGTAATAAGTTGGGACCCTTTGAATAGAATAAAAGTCTTTCAAATTCAATCCCCTGTCGTTTTACATTTAGTCATTTAGCAAAAGCTTACAAATGAGAAACATAGCAAGAAATATGTCATACATTGGTGGCTAATAACAAGTTTTACCATCGTTTTATTGTAGAGTAACTGTAACTGTGCTATTTTGGCGTAGGCTATTGATAATGTTATATTTTAGTACGTGCTTCCCCCTAAAAGGCAAACCGAGCACAGAACCATTACCTGAAAGGTTGTCAAACGCTCGCGCCTCTTTGGACAAAACGAGGCCTGTTATCTTCAGTAGCTAATGAACGAACAGTCATTGTAGTTTTGGGTTATTTGAAAAGGTTACTTCATATTCGATGATGAAAAAGTGAGTATGGTAAAACGTTTACCCCCTCAGCTAGTGTACGTTCTGTCAGAAACACTGCGCGTTAAATACCCGCAAGATTATTGTCATAACCACGAGATGGCGTTGTTGACACTTTTTGAACCTTTTTGTTAGTTGTACAAGTTTATTTATTTATTTATTTATTTATTTATTTATTTTTTAAATTAACGACATATAAGCCGGACGTATGCATGATAACATCCATATCTGTGTATAGACAACATTATATTTTGGGGTTTCGTACAGTTCATAGTACAGTTCAAGTTTGCCTTTGCCATGAACGTCAAAATAAAATTGCACAAACTGTCTTCGTCCATTTTCCTTAACTTCTCAGCTGTTCGGGTTTTTGTTTGCAAACAACGGCAAGCCACATGGAAAGTCACGCGCTAAGAACTATGGGATATGATGTTTTTTGGTTGGAGCTCAGTAGTGTGACAAAATGTATATAAAACTACATTTCCCATGAACAGTATGCTAAACAGCTGACAGGACAGCAGCTCTCGGCGGTTGGCACACATAGCTGCGTGTGCGCTCTTTGTGTCAAAACACGCAGTGAGTGATTGTGAGACTGACGTTAACAAAGGAAACTTTACGCTGAAAGCACAAGTTCACACTGTTATGGATCTCTTCTTCATAAACAAAAGGATCTGTCTCATCACCTTAAGTTTTGAGGATTTTTAACTGTTGACATTTCTTTCTTTTTTTCCCTTTTTTTTTCTTTTTATGTTGTCAAGGAAGTTGTCCACGTGGGTATAAGGTGAGGGAAATTATGCTTATATTTAACTGTTTTCTTTCTGAACACGTCTTAATCGAGATCAGCACTTTCGTGTAGTACGATAATGACACTTTTTATGTGCCTATAAAATATTCAAATACTATTCTACGTCATGTTTTTTTTTTTTTTTTAATGGCGCGCATCAATATTTAATTTACGTCCAAGACAGGAATAACTTTAACCCGAGAATACATACTTATAAAGAGATGTACATTTTGATTTGTATTGTTGCTTTTAAAAAAAGGCTGCACGTTTTAAAAAGGTGTTCAATGTTCCCTCCCTTCTGTATAATTTTATTGTGGTCAAGTTCTCAAGGATCCAGATAAAATCTGCTTCGCTTCGGTTTGCAATTTTTATTGGTTCCGCATATCTTTTCAGAGGTTATTTGTTTTGTTGTTTTCATGTTGTTTTGTCTGTTGGGCTCAAGATATCAGAAATGGGATCTGTCCCTAAACTTAGTGAGCTGCCTGCCTAGAAAGCATTTTTAGGCATCAGGGTAGGGTTGCACCAGCTGTGCGTAAGTCCTCACGTAAGTTGGAACGTAAAGTTCACACTAAGGGCTTAGTAACTACTAGTTAGTTTGTAACTAAGTCAGTGCTTAATTTGGTTGCACCACCTGTTCTTAAGGCAAGACTTTACTGAGAGCTTACGACCAACTAGTTAAGTAATGCGTAGTCACATAATATGACGTTTACCTGTATTTATCCAATAAGCAGCCTTAAAATAAAAATCCATGAACTTCAATGTGATCTTGTTACAGTTGATGTTCAACCCTTGTTTGTTCAGGTAACTGTCAGGGGTGATAAATACTAATACAACAGGCTGGAAAAACAGACATTTATTCAATTTAATATCCTATATATATATAGGATATTAAATTGAACAAATGTCTGTTTATATATATATATATATATATATATATATATATATATATATATATATATATATTTGGAATGTGTTGACACTTGACACCGGGCGATGCATCCTGAAAACTGCACGGTTAGATCAGTTTCATGCTGAAGAGCCGCTTAAAAGTACACTCTCTCTCTCTCTCTCTCTCTCTCTCTCTCTCTCTCGTAAATGTCATCATAATGTATGTTGAAAGGATTGATGCCTGCCACGCAAAACATGAGCTCATTGATGTCATAAAATATTAGTCCGTTTTTTATTCCATCCGTTACTCCTGGTCGGAGTCTTCAGTAAATATTTAGTTTATAAGTAGGGTTACGTCCTACCTAAGTTTAATGGTGCAACGCTCAAATATTTAGTAGTGCGTAAATTGTGACTTAATGCCCATTTACGCCACAACTAGGCTAAGTTTTAACTTGCGCACAGCTGGTGCAACCGGTAGTGCGTAGGCTAAACTCTGTCTAGGTAGGTAGCTCATTGTCTGTCCAGAAGCTGCAATGTACTCTCTTTCCTCAAATAAATATATTGGGGATTATTTATCTGTGGTTTAAAGCCTTTTATGGAGTCGAAATTTAAAATTACACCTAATTGAGCTCATTTCTATGACGTCATTATTTCAGTACGCATGGGGCATGTTCAGCTGTGGAGCAAATACTGAGCAACCGTCCTCTGCTCCACAACAAAACAAATCTGAGTGAAATCAAAAGGTTGCGCAAACTCTGTCTCTGTCTCGGTCTATTTCCCCCTATCTCTCAGCCACAAATAATCAGTGTTAATTTTATATGAGTGCTGTTGCCACCAGTAGATTTTTTTCCTTCCTTTTACCAGGTCACATGTCTTGACGTTTTTAGTGTGCTCCTGTAACCTCAGATATTTTTTGAACTCAGTGCCTTAGTTTTTCTGTGATAATTGTGCAGTAGTTTGCCTTTCAGCATTTAACACTTGTACTTTTTGAATTTGGGTTGTCGTGACAATTGTGACAGTCCAAGGTTTATAGCACATAATTAGCTTTTTATAATAAAAGCAGCTACCTTCATGATTCATCAAGAAAGAAATAATAGGGGACCTGGGTAGTTCAGCAAGACGCTGACTACCACACCTGGAGTCGCAAGTTTAAATCCAGCGAGTGCTGAGTGACTCCAGTCAGGCTTCCTAAGCAACCTATTGGCCCGGTTGCTAGAGTGGGTAGAGTCACGTTGGGTTAACCTCCTTGTGGACGCTATAATGTGGTGAGTTGTGCATGGATGCCGTGGTGAATAGCGTGAAGCCTCCACATGCACTACATCTCTGCGGTAATGCGCTCAAGAAGCCACATGATAAGATGTGCATATTGACGGTCTCAGACGCGGAGGCAACTGAGATCAACCTCCGCCACCCAGATTGAGGCGAGTCACTACGCCACCACGAGCACTTAGAGCGCATTGGGAATTGGGCATTCCAAATTGAAAAAAATAATATAATAATAACTTGCTCAGCCTCTAAAATTACTTTTAGTCTGAAAACTTTTAGGCCACACAGGTGGGGAAAATGTTAACTAATTGCCAAAGGTCAATTTAGACCAGAGTTTCCCAACTTTTTTTCAGTCACAGCACCCTTTGAGAATTTACAAAATCTTGTGGCACCCCAGTTGAGGGATGGGGTGATTTGCGGTGGTAAAATTCGTAATACTAAAAAATCTAAATTTTAACAACAATCTCATCTATATCACCCAGGGACCAACTACTTACCTCAATTCTTACCTCTAGTTTTAGTCAGATGGAATGATTTTTCTAGTGTACAACCTACATTATGATCCTTCTATTCAGTAATTTGTTTCCCAGCAATCATTTGCTGACTTATATTGTTTACTTTATGACTTTATATTGTTGTTCTTAGCAAATACCTTTAACAAGTACTTTTACACAGGGATGGATTGACCACCGGGCCGATTGGGCCATTGTCCAGGGGCCTCTAAACCCAAAGGGCCCAAGCTCTAAATCAATTATTTATTTATTTTGAGATAACTTTTATGAATCCATGTAAATGGCCGAATGCGTGCTGGACGGCAGTAGTGCGAGCACAGGCACTCAAGTGCACGCTCAGGGAATCTGTGTCTCACAGGTGCAGCGCGTTTATTTAAAGGACTACAGAGAACAGCCTTTGATTCACAAAACGCTTTCAAACACAAAGATATGGTGCAGTTTACACTGGCCGTGTACAAAGCTGATGGTTTACATTCATATAAGCGACATAATTCATACAACAGTGTAGAGGACTTTAAAATGTTTAAGTCCTGCATGCATTTAATGTTTAACGATAAAGAGAAAGGTGCCTTAATACCCTAAATATGTGCATGGTAACTTTTGTAATATTTGGTTAACTGCGAGAGTTCACGAACGGTTATTGTATTATTTGTCAAGAATAAAGAACGTTTATTGCCATGAATTTGTCAAACACAATCTCAGATAGCAGGGAATAAAGTACACAGTGAGCTATGAGCCTAAATAGCACAATACATAGATCTTCAAATGATAAAATCATATTCAAGTCGAACAAAAATAATCTCCCTGCCTGCAACATAGTAGGCCTATTCTTATTAAATGGAAAATGCGTAATTCTGCCCGGGCAGGTTCACTTCCCATGAGGCAGCGAACGCTACGGATTATAGGACTTCTTTAGGATGCTTTGAATTTTAAATGATTCAGCTTTTAATTTTTGTAATTATTGTCTGCACACCAGAGCAAATGGGGGAAAACATTGGCTCATCGTTTATCAAGTGATGAAACTTTGCCAGGTGAAAAACAATGAACAGTGTATAAAAAAATGTGACGGTCCTGCACAACGAATTGTAAAACAGAACGCAGGTATCTTGAGATGCGTTTATAAATCTTAAAGTTCTTTTAAACTTTACAGTGAGTTGTGGCACAACGATCAAAGACGTCCGTCCAGTGCGTGTTTACATGGCCTCGAAGCACGTGTGAACAGCCCGTAACTCGCCCTATAGCCTACTTGGAAAAACTGACCCGAACCTGGTTAGGTACCGTCGGACTCAGCTTGAAGACCTCTAAACACGTGCAGAATAACCGATTAATGATTTTGATAACATGCAGATCCTATTAATAACGCATGATTGTGGATTGGTTCATATAACTGGCCGTGTAAGACATTGCTCCAAACTTTTCTTCCGTCAGTTTGAAAAATCCAACAAAATCTGGCAAGCATTCTGTAGCGCATAAAAGTGAATGTAGTCATGTGACACATCATAGGGGGCGCCAATATGGTGTACCGGCCCATGTGCCTCTCAGTTCTTAATCCGTCCTTGCTTTTACAGGTAGTTAAAAGGATAGATCACCCAAAAATTAAAATGCTGTCATGATTACTCAACCGTACGTTATTCCAAGCCCATAGAAATTTCTCTCTTCTGTGGAACACAAAAGGAGACGTTAGTCCCAGACACCATTCACTTTCATTCATTCTTTTTTTCCCCTATACAATGAAAGTGAATGGTGGCTGAGACTGACAGTTTGCCTAACATCTCCTTTTAAGTTCCACAGAAAGCCATAAGGGGTTTGCAAAAACTTGAAGGTAAGTGATGACAGAGTTTTCATTTTGGGGTCAACCATTCTTTTAAGAGTGGTGTTATCCCTTTAATAACTTAATGCTCTCCAGTTTAAAGTTGACAAAATGCACAAAAAGAAGGGACCTTGCTGCTAAATCAGTTATAATGTTTTTTGAAAATGGATAAGATATTTGAAATATTATGTATGCATATTAATAATAATATAGTTTTTATTTAATGTAAATTGTTAAACAGGCCTAGTTATTATTAAAATGAATGATTCACTAGGCAGAGAAAATACCTGTACAGGTCAGTTGGAGATGAGTACAGTAACCCTGTTAACCTGACATATGAAAAAATTGTCAGAAAATTCTGCTTTTTTTGTTTTTGTTTTATTTTTTGCATTAAACTGTTTTTAGTATCATTAGACAAACTACTTTTTAATTTTTGTGTAGGACATTTGTTATTTAAATTTTTCTTAGCCCATACAAACTACAGTAAATCTTGTGGTATTTTCAGAGGACTCCCTGGGCTTTTCAGAGATATCAAATATTGAGAGTTTGGCCATGACAACAACTCCTTGGTCTAGAAATATGGATTGAAATTTATCACAGATCAATTCAGCACATCAAATACAATATGAATAAAATATATTTTGTTTCAATAAACTATTTTTAGCATACGTATTTTATGCACTAAACACTATATTGACATTTAAAAAAGGGAAATTGTAAAACTTTTTTCTCTGGGTCTCGGGATATCATAATAGCTTGTAATATAAAATAATGAGATCTTTATAATGACAGAGCAGGCTGCATATATGAAAATACACAGGAATATTAGTTCACACTTTAAATATATCTTATAAAATGTATATGTCAGAATTTTCAGAGCTCTGTGATTTTTTTTTATTTTTTTTATTGTTGTTGTTGTTGTGGTGGTGGGCATGAATGGAATGTAGCCTAATGGTGATTGAAAGATATACCTCAAAAGCCTGTTGTATCATATTCGATATATGGATTTCAAAGGGGAGTTTAAAAATAATAATAATATTCACAATAAATAATAAACACAATTTTAACCAAGCTCAATAAGCTTATATTCAGCAAATACTCATTTTAAAATATCAGTAACAATATAATTATTACTGTCACTTTTAATTTCTTAAAATAAGCTGTCATTTATCCCAACATAAGAGTCCACAGCCATTTTAAATAGATCGATATAAACATTGAAAACACTTTTGTTTTTTTCACAAATAACCACTAGATTGTGCTATAAACATGTGAAACTTAAATACCATAGGTTGTTTGGCTCGTCAGCTTGAACAGAAAGTGAAACCGGAGCAGTTATATATTGTGTATCATATTTGATACACACGGCGTTAGAGGGCTAACAGGATTATGTAGTCTGAAGCAGTGTTGTAGTACTCAAGATCGGTCTCGAGACCACTTTTTGAAGGTATCGGTCTCGTCTTGGAATTGACCGCATTTTTACTCGTCCTTGTCTCAGTCTCAGACAAAGAGGACTCGGGATTTTATTTCAAGACCACATCTGCGGGATATCACTAAATTGCCTGTGCATTGTCTTATTTATTTGTTATCATCATTACTGTTGGATGTAAAACTTCCTGCTTCAAATGCAAGCAATAACTTGACTCATTTCTAATTTGAAATTTTTATTACTGTTAATGGCTGTCACCCCTCCCGAACCCCCTTCACACGCACTCCAAGAAAGTGAATGCGGGACACAGGAGAAGAAACTGTGGCTGTCTGAGAGATGTCAGCCAAATCTTCTGTAATGCAATTTGGCTACCTAAACCAGTGTTTCCCAACCACTGTGCCCACTAGTGTGCCATGAAAGATTGTCAGGTGTGCCATGGAAAATGATCAAATTCCTCAAAATAAATAAATACCGTTTTTTGCCTGTATTTTAGTGAAGGCATAGAGATGGTAGAAGATTTTAAAGTTGCCAATTCAGGATATTTTACATTTCAAAGTATTTTATGCAACCAGTTTAAATATTTTATCCATCATAACATTATTGTTCTAACAAACTCTAGTCTGCTGTCAAACGCAACTCCTCACATGCCCACAAAATTATGCTTCATCATCACACTTGTAGTAAAAACATTCAGTCAGTGAACCAAATGAATGAACAGAATACAACAGGTGTATTGTCTTAAAGACTAAATGCTGTTTATTTGTGCAAATCATAGTTACAGATGTATGAACAGATGTAGCTTCCTTGTTTCTCTCATGAAAAATAAAAAGAATAAGAGAAACTGTAACATACGATTACTAAAAGCAAATTCTCCTGTTTTAAACAAGTCCAAAAACACAGTGATATGATGTGTAGATTCTCTGTAATCTTCACAAAGCGCCTTTGACATCTGAGCTGGTGAATGGAGGCCGGGAGGCTGCTCCCGGGTCCTAGTGCCTGCCGGATCCAACCTCTGTCAGTGTGACCTATGTGTTTTTGTTTTTTTTTTCTCTCTATCAACAACGCAATTTTGCCCCAGTCTGACTTATAGTCAGGTGCGACTTTATTTCCGGAAAATACAGTAAATAAATAAAAAATAAAAAATTTATTTGCTGTGCCGTTGCAAGAATTAATTTGCAAGAACAAATCTACAAATTGGATTTTTTATTTTTTTTTATCCAATTAGCGCTCTTGGCATCTGTGACCTATTATACAGCGTACCTAAGTTACTTGCGTTTTTTGCATAGCCGAATTTCAAACATTACGAGTTCATGCTACTAAGACCGACAGAAAACATGGACAAGTTCTTGAAAAGGAAAACAATCGACGATGGTTATGTGGGATAGTGGTGTGCCATTGGATTTTTTTAATTGTAAAGTGTGCCATGGCAGAAAAAATTAGTGAAACACTGACCTAAACCACAAAGAGTTCATCTGTAAAAAAGCGTCCAAAAGAAAACACACATCAGTATGTAAATTCTGCAATGCAATGCTTACCGAGACAGCTGGGACCACGTCAAACTTTTATCGGCACTTAGAAAGGAAGCATAAAGAAATGTAAGCTAAGTGTAAGTGATGCTAGCAAAGCTAGCTAGCTAACGTTAGCAATCTGCCTCTTGCTGCATTCCATTCAATTTGGAAAGTTAGATTTTCTAACTTCCTACTGGGAAAAGTGCAATGGAACGACAAGTCATAATTACAACTTGGAAAGTCGTGTGGAAATTTTAAACTCTGATTTCGCTGAGATGCAGGTGCGTGACATCACACAATCTTGTCGGCACCCAAGAAGATGTACAAAATAAGTGATAAACATTCACTTTTATTAAATAATATCGATAAATTAGTCAAAGTTCCTATATTACATGATATTAAAGCTTGTTAAACGTTAGCAGAGTAGCAGGTGTTCAAAACATGGTAAATTATACTCTCTTTTGATAATCGTACACCTGCATCACAAATGCTAGCATTGCAGATTGTTTCTGAATTGTATTGCTAGGCGATATCTCTGGTGACAGTCAAACACCGTTGCAGTTTTGTTTCCTTTAACGTCATCTTACGAGCATCTGGCATTGGAATGCCTTTAGTCGGAGATCGGAGATATCAAGTGGAATATCCCACATCTGATTTTAATGGAATGCAGCATCTGTACCTAAACTCATCTTCACCCTTCACCCAAAGAGATTTAGTGACTATTATCTATACATATTAGCTACCTGTGTATTTACTGTTTTTTAAGAAGCTAGTTTCAGTTGCTTGCCAGCTATTTGCCACCTAGCTAGGTGCATAAGCTACCTAATTTAGTTAACATATTGAGGGATGTAGCTAATGCAATGTTAACTTTGTGAGAGATTGAGGGGACAGGGTATGTAGTGACAAACTGTTGTTTCCAAGTTACATTTTAGCTTGTGATAAACAATGACAAGACAGGTCACACAAAGCTATGTAGCTAATGTATATAAAGTTACGTCACATCAACGTTAGCTAATGTCAGCTCCGACATCAATGCTACATGCTGCAGAAACGCTCCCTCACTTGGGTGAGAGCTAGGGATGTGAGTGACAGAAGAGAGTGGAGACTGAGTAATGCGCCTCCACTTACATGAATTATTTACATTTTAAATGGGCTGCTTTGCTTATGTTTGGCATTCTTTGTTCTATTTTCTAGATTTAGCTATGTGGTTAGCAAATTGCACACATTTATACAAGGCTTGTTGTTGGTTCAAAAACAAAAAACTTACTATATTGTTTAAGAAAAGACAGAGAAAAGTGAAGACTTAAGTATTGAATAATTGTTTGATATATTCTGAACTTAATGATGGTTTCTAAGGGAAGAGTCATCCAGAAATGATGCACAAAAATTTATTGTTTTAGGTGGATGGTAAAACTTGGAAAAGGAGTGTTGAATAAAGATGGTTAAGTTGGGGCATGGGTAGCTCAGCGAGTATTGACACTGACTATCACCCCTGGAGTCGCGAGTTCGAATCCAGGGTTTGCTGAGTGACTCCAGCCAGGTCTCCTAAGCAACCAAAATGGCCCGGTTGCTAGGGAGGGTAGAGTAACATGGGGTAACCTCCTCGTGGTTGCAATGAGTGGTTCTCACTCTCAGTGGGGCGCGTGGTAAGTTGTGCGTGGATCGTGGAGAATAGCATGAGCCTCCCATGCTGTGAGTCTCCGCGGTGTCATGCACAATGAGCAACGTGATAAGATGCGCGGATTGACTGTCTCAGAAGCGGAGGCAACTGAGACATGTCCTCCACCACCCGGAATATGGCGAGTAACTGCGCCACCAAGAGGACCTACTAAGTAGTGGGAATTGGGCATTCCAAATTGGGGAGAAAAAGGCGATTTAAAAAAAAAATGAATTAAATGTCTAAAACAAAATCAGTAAAGCAGAAAATTTACGACCCTCGACAGGGGGTTGATGATGTAATCGTATACCGCGATATTTTTCTTAAGGCGATTATCGATAAAATACTTTTTACATAACACCCAGCTCTACCCTACAGCTGTTCTGGAAGCATTAAACACAAAGCATTTTTGCTATTTCTGCCTTTATCAATGCAGCTGTAATATGAGCAAGCACGATGTGATGAGGCAAAAAGATTGCTCCGATGTCGCGCGCTTGCATTGTAGACAGCTCCATTGATTGCAAACAGGAGCGATTGTTTATCGCTTCGCTCACCTGCAGAGACACAGTATATCAGTTTGCTTCCTTGGCTCGCTGCGCTTTTGTCAAGCGTCCAATGAGCCCAGTGAGTTGCGGAATGCTGCGTGCGCAAGTGAGAGAGAGAGAGAGAGAGAGACGCTCTGTCAGTAATAATATTATTTTCATTATAATATTATAATAATAATAATAATATTACTTGTTACTATTGATAGTTTTATGATATTCTGGTTTTTAAGATGATTTATATGTATTTTTGAATTTTGTAAATGTTTGAAGAATTTTTCACACGGCACCCCTGTTCTCGCCATATGGCACCCTGGTTGGGAAATGCTTATTTAGACATTGTTTTAGGCTATTGTTGTATGTAATGTGGCCTTTCTTAAATCTTTTGTGCAGTAATTTAATGCCGGTTCATTTAATAAAGGTGATGGCTATAATAGCAAAACATGTCTGCGAGCAGGAATTATGAGGCCAAGCACCTAAATGGCCTACAGGCCTATTTGACACACAGTGGATATGAGTCACCCCAAGCAGGATTCAAACCTGTACCTTTCCGATCTCCAGTCCAGTACACGATCCACTTTACCACACAGCCACAACATTAAATCAAAGAGAGATACAGTACCAAGGCAAGAGAACAAAACAATTGCTGAGAAAATGTTGTTACAGCTAAGTGGTTTTAAATTGAATCAGTGATTATGCGTTGAAGTATAGCCTACGTTGTAGTAAGCCCAATGTGAAGACCCTAGGTACACAGAAGTGTACAGAAGTACAATTTTAAAAACTATCCTTTTTGGGATTCGAACACCCAATGTTTGAGGGTTTTAGTTCGAAGATTTACACACTCTGCACCACTCAGTTGACCCATTTCAGCGATGGAAAATAAACATGCCAAGTTTAGAGTCAGCAAACAAAAGTGTTGTTTAGTTATCTACAACTACAGGTGATGTTGTCTCAGAACTGCTCAGGAACCCTCAGGACATGATGTCGATGACGCATACCAATATTCTTTTAAATCCAACTAAGCATTCAAAAGATACATCATTTTTATTAAAATGTAAAATGGCAGAGAGGCAATATGGCTGTAGGTAAAAATTGGATGCAGGTAAAAATTGGTATTGTCGAAGTCTTCCTGACCCAAGGAATCCATACACACCAACTCCATTATTTTAGTAAAACGGTTCAAAAGTTATGTGCAAAAGTATAGTGAATTTTTGAACTAGTGCTGGCTCTGTGAAGTTTGGCATAAAGACCCCAAACTTGGTCTGGGGGCTACTCATATCCACCCCTATGAGTGTGCCAAATTTAATCATTTTCCTAATTATGGTTCACAGGGTTGCTGTAGACATCCTTTGGGGAGAAAGATTAATAAAAATAACTGATAAAAACATGTCCCACTGCACTTTCGGTGCTTGGCCTCAAACAAAGATATATTTTGAAAATTAAGCATTGCCATTGGGAAGTCAGGGATGTCGCATTAAGTAATTTGGGTTGTGAATGCTGTTTCATGTTGACTTCAGATCTAAAGAACAATGTAATACATGTGATAAATATTCAAGAGGTCAGTGATACATGGCAGGGATAGTCAATCCTACTCCAGGTCCACCATTCCTACAAAGTTTAGTTCAAAGTCTAATCAAAACTGAGCCAACTAAATCAAGGTTTTTGGGTTTACTTGTGATGTAGCAGGGTTGGAACTAAACTCTGGAAAGTGAACCTCCAGGAGTAGGACTTAATACCCCAATAAATGGTGTGTTGATTGTAACTGCTGTCCCTTTTCATGTGTTGATAGTTGCTGATTGTTTATCTGCAGGCAGGGATTGTTAGTTGGTGAAGGGCTCCTTTCAGACACAGTCATGGTGCTCATTCTGGGTCGCCGTGTGATTCATGAGAACTCTGGTGGTATGCCAGAATCCCCTGCAGTAAAACGGAAAGTCTTGGAGATGGAGTCAAAGAACTTTAATGACGTGTTAAACTTCTCTTCTGGTTCTTCTCATGCTGAGAGCGTTCTCCAGGTCTTCAATGAGTTCCGTGACAGTCGTCTCTTCACAGACGTGATCATCAGTGTCCAGGGTAGAGAGTTCCCATGTCACCGTTCTGTGCTGTCAGCCTGCAGCAGCTACTTCCGTGCCATGTTCTGCAACGACCACCGGGAGAGCCATGAGATGCTGGTTGAGATCAACGGAATTCAGGCAGATGCCATGGACACTTTCCTGCAGTATGTTTACACCGGTCGTGCCTGCATCACCACATACAATGTCCAGTTCCTCTTTGAGACCTCTAGCCTCTTCCAGATCATCACTTTGCGAGATGCTTGCACAAAATTCCTAGAGGAGCAGCTGGACCCCTGCAACTGTCTTGGAATCCAGCGCTTTGCAGATGCTCATTCTCTCAAACAGCTGACCAGTCATTGCCGTGGCTTTGCCTTGCAGAATTTTCCAGAGGTGGCACAGCATGAGGAGTTTCTAGACTTGCGCAAAGATGAACTGGAGGAATACATAGCTAGCGACGAGCTGTCCATTTGCCGGGAGGAAGTGGTGTTTGAGGCGGTTATGCGTTGGGTTTACCACGATGTGGAATACCGCAGGCCCATGCTTAAAGACTTGCTACAACATGTTCGACTGCCTCTCCTGCACCCAAACTACTTTGTTCAAACGGTGAGTGGCATTTTCAAATGGGGTTGGGTGGGTGAATGTGAGGTGTGTTTCAATTAAAAGAACTTACATAATTCAGATAAAATCTTGAATGTTTTACTGTGATGCTTAGAGTGTGATCCAAGTCAAGAATTCAGCCTTAATTTATGTCTTCAGTTAGATGTCCTTCAGTGAAAACAAACCCCACCATGGGTACAACATGTTCCTTAAATTTTGGAATATTGGAAACAGAAGTCAATCCTGCTCCTGGAGATCTGACCTCCTGGAGAGTTTAGCAACAACCCTAACAAACACGCATACAGTGCTGAAGCTCTCTGTATGCAGATTATGCAGTCAGTGTAGAGCACCAACGCCCTAGGGGGGCGCAAAAAAGTTCACCGGCTGCCCTTCCTCGCAAGCTATGTTTTTGGTGGACCCGATAGCAGTCACGGAACACTCTTCCCATCAGATGATCACCTCGTGCACTTCTCAGATACAGTAATCGCTGTGTGCAACCCCCCACCCCCTCCCTGTCAGACGATCGCAAAACTCTTCGTAGGGCACCTGTTTGAACAATGCTGGTCCTGCAAACGTAAACCAGCTAATCATGGCGTTTGGGTCAAAGAATTTCAACTTATGGGTCTGTATCACTAGAAAAAGTTAAACAGTAAATTTTGATCAAGTGCCACTTAAGCCAGTTATAAAAAAAGACCCTGACATCACTGAAACGTTTTCAGAGTTTTATGACATTTATGACGTTCGGTTATTATTATTGGTGACCATAGGTAGGGTAAACTTGAAAACGACATGCTGGTGTGTTAGATGGAATTAAACTCTATGGGAAGGTAGATATCAGGTGTTAGTAGGATTGTGAAAAGAGTTAAAGCAATAAGATGATGATAGGAAAAGCATAATATTTCTGTTGCAGGTGGAAGGAGATCAACTGATCCAGAATGCTCCAGAATGTTACCAGCTGCTGCATGAAGCACGTCGCTACCATGTACTTGGGAATGAGATGATGTCACCACGTACCAGACCCCGCAGGTACAATATAGTTTCTGACCAGAAATTCGTTAATGAAATCACAAGTTACAAAGCCAGAAGAAATAAGCCAAAGCATCATCTTCTAAGGCACATAATTAGTACTGCTCATTAAATTGTTTCTTCTCTCTTTGAGCTGCTAAAATAACATGAATGTCACAGAGAAATTGAAACCACAGACAAAATTACAGATGATTATCTGAAGGTTTATGGATGATTTTCAGATGTGTGACTACTTTTTATCATGAGGATGAGACATAGGTAATTACTACAGGCAATGGTGGAAAGAGTACTGAGTAAAAGTACTGCTACTGAAGAAATAATTCACAAGTTGAAGTACTGAGAAATATTATGACTCAAGTAAGAGTAAATAAGTAGTTTGCCAAAAAACTACTCAAGTAATTACGTTACAAGTTACTTTATGAAAATTATATTATATATAGTATATATGCTTCCATTTTTAGAACACAAAGGATGCATTAAATTGAACAAAAATACTGCCAAATTCATCAGTTGCAATTATTATTACAATTTGAAATAATTGCTTTAAATGGTATGTATTCCATTTGTTCTTTACCCCATGATGGCAAACATCTGTTCCTTACAAAAGCATTCTAAAGTGCTAATTTGGTACTCAAGAAAATTATTGTAATTATTAAAATATTATAAAAACAATTGAAAATTCAATGTGCTGTCATGCGAAAATCACAATACAGTGGGGTTTTTCTTGAGGTATTGAGTTCTTACAAGTTGCTTTAGACTTGCAAGTAAAATTTTGGTTTTAAAAATAGGCAAAAAGAAACACATTTCTCCTGAAATTCTATTTGATCCTAAAGTCTATTGATATAGAGAGATGAAGGCTATTCCATGCATTACTGTTTTGAAAAAAGAATCTCTAACCAGGATAGAGGGGGAATTGGACGGCCCAGATGCACAACAAAAAGACAAGTAAATCACTGTCTCTAGTTTGACAAACAGACTCCTCACAGGTACTAAACTAGCAGCTCCTAAATGCCAAATACCTACATTGCTGCAAGAGGTTTCTTGGACAAACAGAAAATTTTAAGAATACAACATTTATTTAAATAGAAACAGCCATTTGTCACATTCTAAATGTCTCTAAATTGTCTCTAAACTACATAATGTGCATTGTGTCTGAAACCCTTTCCTATTTCAGGTTTATTCTCATTCATGTATGTCCAAGTATTTTGGCTATTAAGTTAACATACTGTACAAAACTAATATAATGCAATATCATATAGGAGGAAATGTATCCTATATGATATTGCAACAATTATCCAGATATGGAATGAAATGAATAAGTAAACTGTTATCAACTCCTACATGCCAACTGAATAAAATAAGACAAAAATAAACATTTCACACCATATTTAGTGAGCGATATGATTGATTTAAACACTTAAAGTGGTTGTTCTGTATATGTGTTATTGTATTACAGTTGTAATAATAAAGTCTTAATAACATTGTGTTTATTTAACATATTGAGCTATTATTATTATTATTAAGTGAATTGTTGCATTTGGTTGCATTACATTTTGTGATTTCTCATACCTTCTTTATATAACATCCGTCCCTTGCGCACTTTTGGCCTCTAGCGGGTGAGGCTTTTCACACAGATAAACAGCAGCACAAGGCAGGGAATTACAGTACAGGTATTTAAAAGTTTGTTTTAGACATATAGTAGCAAGTAAACAAGATTGTGTTAATGTTTGACACAGTAAAAACATTGCCTACATTAAAAACAAGTGAAGTTTGATCAGTGGTTAAACATGTTCAGACGGTTCCTCGTACCTGAATGAACGGCCCCTTTCCAGAATAAAATGAATTATGCAGAAAATCACAGTATTACAGTTCTTGTATAGTGACAGGGCGGAAATTCTTGAAGAAGCTAGAGAAGAGAGGACACCGGCGGCAGTTTATGCAAGCTGCTGTGCTCATAATGCTATGCAGTGCGGGCTTCCGTCATGCCCCGCATAGCGCGCTTTAGTTTATAAACAGATTTTGTGCTTATAACTTTCTTCTTCCCAAAAATTCATAAATATTATGTATTTTTTTGTACTTTATAATTGTGGTGAAAAATAACTGTAGCGAAGTTGAATACTTAATTTTTAATCAACAAAAATTTGAAAAATGTACTTAAGTACTGTAACGAGAGTAGTTGTAATTTGTTACTTTCTACCTCTGACCACAGGCAACAATGAGTATTAACCACATTATTCAGTATTGCTGAATACCCTGATATGGATTCATCAGAGTTGGTATTTTAATGGAAAATGTTAACAGGAGAAATTAATTATACATCAAATCATGTGACCCAAACCATATCAAGGGACCAGAATATCATGGAGCAACCATCCTGAACCAGGGCCGTAACCAGGGTTTGAAAAGAAGAATTGTACCAAAAGTACAATTATGTTTTTACGCAATGACGTTGTCAAACATTAGCTACTAAAATTAATGAAACAGCATAGCCTTCATCATGGCCAGTGTTCACATGTTTGACATATTTCATACTGTAGACTGTATTACAGATGGTGTACTAGTGTAATGTGCTACTCTTTTTGAAAGTTTCAGATAATGTCATTATGATTGTCAGGGCTGGATTAAAACTTCTTGGTGCCCCTGGGCATGAAGATATAGAGTTTTCTTATAGAAAAATAAGAATGTTTTTCATCAGTGACTCATGTGCTATTTTCCATGTTTTCTAAAGTCATACAATTGCTGTGTTGTGAATTTGTGTTTCCTTTGAGACACAAAGCGTTTTTCCTCCGGGGGGAAGAAAACCGAATCCTCCACTGAGCCGCATTCAAATCTCAGGACGTTTTTATATCACATTGGAGACATTTTTAAACTGGATCGTAAATTTTAATAAAAACTGACACTTGCAACAATTCATACCTGTGAATGGAAACCCACCACAGCAGTATCTACACCTGAAAACCTTAGCAACTTCAAAATTATGCACCAGTACCACCAACCACTCAGAAAACCTTAACCGCATAGTAACGCCCTGGTAATCAACATCATAGCGGCGACTTTAGCACGGGCAAACACTACTTGCATTTCTTTCAGAAAATGTCAAAATGTAGTTTAGCTTTTGCTCTACACACACACTGGACTTATAGAATGGGTAAAGGGGTCATTTACAAGTGGTACTTCTATTTAGAGACATTATCATTTTGAAGGCGGTATCAGAATTGGGAAATTGTGTCTGTGTTTAGTGGCAACATATCTTAAGTTTGAGGTAGTATCTGTAATTGGGCTGTATATCAGTATTTTAAGACTGTATCTTTATTGGAGCCAGCTGTGTATTTGGAGGCATAATCTATATTTACAGGGCAGTATCTATATTTGAGTCCATATCTTTATTTTGGAGTATCTGTATTTTAGGGGCTTTATCTTTATTTAGGCTCAGTATATAAATATAGCGTCTGGGTCTGTATTTAGAAGCTGTATCTGTATTTGAAGTCAGAATCTTTGCTGGTTATCTTTGAAAGGTAAAAATGTACGAGCTTGTCATCAGACATTCCACTTCACTGCCAGAGAGACAGCCATGCAACCCAACCCTTCGGTGGTGTTATTAAAACTCATATTTCAAAATGATTGAGTGATTTAACAACGCACACATTCCTTCAGCACAAAGAATCCACAAATGTTATCTGCGCTAGTGCGCTCTCTCAACGCCACTGTGTTGTGATTGTTCAGACCACTGTTGCATCACTCCATCTTGGTCAGAAGGCCGGTCATTTGTGTCTGTTTGGTTTAGGCTAGCAGGGCATTTGTGCACATTGACCAATTCTCTGGTCAGATCTGAGAGTGACTCACCAATTTTTAAATACAACATTGTATGTTTGGGTTTTTAAAAATTCTAATAAAATGGCATTGAACAATAAAATCAGTTAAAGACAAATATATGGGGCAGGCTGATTAATCAGTTTATATTTGCTAGGGCTGGGTGCTGATAACGATTTCCAGATTTAATTAGATTCTGATTCACAAGGTCTCGATTCGTTTTGGATTTGATACAGTTCTGATTCATTTGGGTATATTTCCGTTATAGCTTACATATGAATTAAATTCTCTCTCCACTATTGCTGACTATTATACAGGGGACCTTCTAACTTGGTACATTTGGAACATATTAATTAAAAAAATTACCAACAGGGCCCAAAACTATGCAGTTTATCTGGTATTTATTTAACAGGTATAATAATCAACACAACCAAAACTGAAGTGAACTTTAAAATAAAATCAATCTTGATCTAACGAATTGATACTGGGATTGTTCAAATGAAGGTCACGATTAATCTGAAAATCAATATTTTTACCCAGGCCTAATATTTGACCATTATAAGATTATCCACCAATAGCAGCCTTTTCAATAGATAATGTAGTAAGATTATAGTAAATATCATGTAAAATAAGTGCTCATTTAATTTCTTTTTGAGCATTTTATTTGCCATCAATTGTATTAGTATTTATCAGCATTATATTTTGTCCACCGGCCACTCTGCTCTCTAGATATCTGTATAAACCTTTCAAAAAACCAAATCGCTTGACCACTAAATTAAATGCATGCAAGATTCTATGATCCAAGAACTTTGAGGAACAAAATGAATGTTTATATGATGTTGACCTCTTTTATACAAAACAGTAGTCTGATCTAGAGATCATATTAATTCTCCCATGAATCATCATGGCTGAAGCCCACTGTACCTTGTCTCTGGAACCCATTGTTCAACCACAGTCTGATTATGTCATCTCTTTATCTTACCACTTCAAAGTCCATGCTTATCTGATGGTTTTGTATTTCCTCTCTCACTTTCTGTTTCCAGGTCAACGGGTTTCTCTGAGGTCATCGTGGTAGTGGGGGGGTGTGAGAGAGTGGGAGGGTTTAATCTACCGTACACAGAGTGTTACGACCCCGTGACTGGAGAATGGACGTCTCTTGCTAAACATCCCGAGTACACAAAGTCCGAATATGCTGTCTGCACCCTCCGCAATGACATAATTGTGTCAGGTGAGCCCCTTACATGTCTCCAACTGTGTCCCATTTTTATTTAAAGGGATCGTTCAACCAAAAATTTAAATTCTGTCATTACTCACTCACCATCATGTTGTTCCAAACCTGCATGACTTTCTCTCTTCTGTGGAACACAAAATGTCTAAGGTGAGAATGTTGGCTTAGTCACCATTCACTTTTATTGCATTTTTCTCATTAATAACAATAATAATACATTTTATTTAATTGGTGCTTTTCACAGCACTCACCTTACAACATAGAATAAAAGCAACAATTTAAGCAAGTTAAAATACACAAAAAACAATAAAACATACAGTTAGACCAAAAAATAAATACAATCCGTACAATGAAAGTGAATGGTGACTGAGGTTATCATTCTGCCTTAAATCTCCTTTTGTCTTCCATGTGAGTGTGAGTAGTTGATAACAGATTTTTTTATTTTTGAACTATTTCTTTAAATACGTAAAACTAATGTTTCATGCATGTTCCATTCTGAAACTCTGTTCAGTGTAACAAGTGCTGTTTGACACCATGTTCTTACCAGGCCCAACGCAACAAAGAAACAAGCGATAAGTCTCTTCCATGTTAATCTTGAGTGTCTGTCCTAACCAGAAATATGTTTCGATGGTCATTTGGTTTTCTATTACTGTTCTCTTATGCTGAATAGACCCACAGTGAATTATTATTCATAAACTCCTTATGGGTGGATGTGATTTCGTCATGCCACACAACATTTTATTTTCATTGCAGACAGAACAATTACTTGCCACTGGAAACTCGTAATGTTTCGCCTGTTTAGTACATGATACTTGCTGCAATTTTGGTACTGATGTGTCCTGTACTTGGTCACCGAGGCTGATTAGCACACACACTCACTTGTAAACAGAGACACAAATGTCTTAACGCCTGCCAAGACCCTAAATAAAATCTTTGAAAAATGTAATGAATGAATCATGCTGACAGGAGTGGGATGGGTGGGATCCAAATGTCTGAGACCACTAGTAAAAAAAAAAAATCATTACAAATTATATGATCAGACTAATAATTTGAGTGAAATGGTGAACTGAAAAATGTACATTAATTTTAGAATTCTTTAGTATTTTGGAATGTCCCGCCTTTGTTTTGATGAAAGCATGCAGTCAAGCTGGCATGCAAAATTTGGTGTAAAACCTGATCCGTGTTATCTAGCATGATTTGAGAGTGTTTCAAAGAGCATCTTGTGTGCTTCAGTGGAAGAAAGGAAATCTGACTTTTTCACAACGGAATCAATATGGTCCATGCCATTTTTATTTGATTTGTGAATTAGATATAGGGCAGCAGTTCTCATTCATTTTATGTCAATGTTATTTATTTAATGTATGTTAACAATTTCTGTTGTTTAGAACAAGAAATTAGTATAAATGTTGAAACCAGTGTAATTCTTAAACATTTTCTGTGTGCTCTATATGGAGATCTTAATTTTCTTTATCTCAAATGCATTTAAATCACCTTTTGATAAGACAACATTTGTGCAAACTGTGAAAAAGACATCTATCCTCTTAAAGAGAATGATACTTTTTCAAAAAGTTGTCATTCCATTTAATGAGTTGGACGAATTAGTCCAGTGTTTTCTGTGTTGATTTCAGGGCCTTAAACCAGCTGCCTCTGTGACCAGCCAGAGCTTCTAGGGAGGGTTCACATTGGCAAGCACTTATGTCCAACTGGCTGGTTAAGGTGGTTTAAACTCTAAGATTTGAGCAAGTGGCATCTTGAGGGTTTCACAACAGTTACAGAAACGGTCAAATTAAAAGTGTTTTGCTGCAGATGTTGGCAAGATTATTGTATCACGTTATCTAAGGACCCAAAGGTAACCAGCTATCATGCTGGCCATGTACTTGTGGGGTTTCCATAGTTACAACTTTTTAATGGACGATCATAAAGATTTCTTCATTTAGAAAGTCATGTGCTTTTTGTTTGCATATAAAAACAAGTTTTGTGCCATAAAGAGGAACTCTGAATTGTGTAATTCTTGTTCTTCTCTGCCCAGAGCCATTGTTTAGCACATAGAAACACGAAGTAGTAGGGAGTGTGTGTCTGTGTGTCCATTTTCCATTAATTAAGCTGTGTTTATGCACTCGTGTTCTCACGTGCTAGGTTCGTATTTCTCTCTCACACACACAAACACATCGCTATACTCGTGTACACGTGCATTTGGCTGGCCTCCAGCACTGGGTTCAGAGGCCCCTTACTAAATCATGTCTCTCTTCCCACCGTTAAAAGCCATATCCTGCAGGCTTGCAAGTTCAGCTGTCTTTGACAAACATTACTCTTGGATTTCCTTTCCAAGAAAAATTTAAATCTCACCTTTTGAGTGCAGGTTCTTGGCTTGCTAGATCATAATCATTTAGCTGGATTAAGAAGGTGATCCTAAAACAGGGTCCTAACCAGACGCGAGAAGTTTCTATTGTCAAATAATTTTTCTCTCCGCACTAAAAGCAAATTGCTTAGCAAAGTGACAAAATTACAGCCAATCTGAACATATCTGATGTTAATATAGAGTTGTATGGAGCAGCATTTTGCCCTAATGAGATTTCACTATGGATGGGGCTATCCAACGACAGTCACAACAGCCAATCAGAACATATTTGATATTTAAGATGCAGCCAAATGTACCTGGATTTTGGACCAGTAAGATATATTCTGGTTCTGGAATGTTGTGCAAGACAGAATTTATTGACAGTTCCTCCACAAGGTGGTGGATTTGAATCAGCAGAAAATAGACACGTGCAACATTTTTAAGAATTTCTCAATATGCCTTCTCACTGTAAGAGAAACCATAAATCATTCTGTCTGTCCAGTACATGAATCGTGACAGAGAGGCCTTCTGTGTTACAACTTGATGTTTTGAATGAACGTCTAGTAAACTGACTTTTCCTGTTCACAGTTGCCCTTATGAGACTAATGTGGAGGGCTGTTGCTAGACATAAATGACAACTAGGGCACAGCCCATTAGTGCCACATGATAATGCAAAGGATCCACCACTGGTTCTGACTTTCACGATTTTTAACAAGAAATGGAAGGAATGTTGAGAAGGATTAACGTTTAGGGCTGTAATGGATCAATATTGCCAACAATTTTTTACACTTTTTAATTGTAGGGTGTCTATTAACCATACATATGACATATATGACTATACATAGCCTGACATATGAATTAAGTCAAAAACGTTTATATCTTTTTTTCTTTTTTTTTAATTAAATTTAGCTGTTTTTTAATCAACTAAAGCTAAAAAAATAAAAAATAAAAAGAAAATTACTTCAATTTAGCAAATACTAATTTTGAAATATCAGTAACATAACTTTATTTTTATATTTCATCAAAATCAGCAAAGATTTCACAGCAAATAGACATGTGCATCTCAATATGAAGGCAGCCATTTTGGAAATTATATTACAAGAATTTGGAAGCTTTCACCAAAAGAGGCAGTACACATCTAGTCTATTGCATACAACAGGTTTTTTTTTTTTTTGTTGGAAATAATAAATTGATGATAAAGAGGCTTCAGAATATCATGTATCAAATATAAAATGCACAGTTTTATAGTGTAAAGGACTCATTAAAAATAGCATCAAACTAAATTTACTTTACCCTTGTGCCACTGAAACATCCGGGATCTATTTCACAAAGATTCAGTGCTGCAGCCCCTTCAGTCCATGTCTAGCAATGCCTCTGCTAATTAGTAGCTTCATTGTTCACCTGCAGGTTTTGTATCTGTTTTAAGAGTGTTTGTTTTAAACAGGCTTAGTGACAATATGTTAATTGTTGGCTGGAAACAGACTCCTACATAAATGCTGGTTTGGCTGGTCTACAGTCGCAATGAATGCCACAAAGGCCTGATGGTCTTTGACAGGGAATGTTTATGACAGAACAGTGAACTAAAAGCCCTAAAGCCAGGCTTTATTATGTTTACTCTAGATCAGAGGACAAAGCAAGCACATCCTCTTCAGTTAAACAGAGATTTGACTTACGTTTTGTTTAGGCTGGTGCTGAACTGGTCTGCTAATGGAGTTTGTGAGTGCTGTAGTTCTTGTTTTGGTGCTGCTGCTTCCTCACAAATGTTCTTCTTTTGCTTACTTGTATCTCCTTTTTCCTCATTGAGCTTCCCTTTATTTCAAATCCCAACAGTAATTTGTGTTTAAGGCCAGAAACATACCCTACACAATTAGGCAAAGGCAGACAAATGCTAGGCCAATACATGCTGTAGATACCTTGAAATATTACACTTTCCACAACAAGTGTTTCTGTGCTATGACAGTTGTCGACCTACCAGAGATAACTAACCGCTATGAATGCTTTAATCATAGAGAATTTTCAGCACAATTACACAGGAAATCGACATGTTCCGGTACCCTGAAATTGACCTCTTTCTGCCAAGTTACTGACAAGCATCAGCCTATCAGACATTTTTGCATCAATTCAAATGTGTTTACCTTTTCCTGTGGTGTGACTGATAGCTTGTTGCATGAGTAGCCTCTGAGACATGGGCACTTGTCCCATGGAAACCAGGAAGTAATCGCATTCACATTTACAATTATCAAAAACTGGAGCTCATGCGTGCCCATACGTTCTACAGCACTTGCAGCTTCAGCCACTGGGGGCAGTAGTTCAAATTTCGTTAAGCACAGACTGATTTCAGCAGAAGAACTTTTAACCTACTGTCACTGAATTCACAGTGAGATCAGTCTGGACCATTAAGTCCCAGATGTACTTCTACCAAAGCGAAGAACGAATGGGTGTGACGTCATTTAGAACAAGATCTGGCCAAACAGCTCGCTGGGGTGAACTTTTAGGACAATTTCTTACTGGCTGTTAAACACCTTACTGCCATTGGTCCACATCATCAGTAGGTGTGACCTGAAGCTACACCTACTTTGAGGCCTACAGCTTTTTCTGTTTACGTTGTTCAGTCAGTCAAGATCAATCAACATTTACACACTGGCGTGCAGACTTATTAGCGAGCTGGTGCAAATTTACCTAATGTATTTGTGCATATTATGGCCACGTTTAGTGTGTTAGTGCATTAGCGTAATGAATTAAGAATGTAAAAAAGACCATTTACACAATATCTGCTGCATATTTATTACTTTAAATCATTGAGTGGTTAAAACAGCTTCTTTTACTGATCTAGTGTGAATTCTAGTCATAGAATAAGGCATAAAGTCATTCATAACACATTTTAATGTTTAAAGTTTCACATGTAGCCTTGAGCATCCTCATATATAAATGTACTTCTAAAAACCTCCCTCAGCAGTGTGGCGGGTGTCTGGATGTTCATAAACAGTATACCGTTGCACGGATGTTTCTAACTTCTTCTTGTTGTGGCAAAACTGAGAATGCAACATGTTGCATTATGAATTTCTTTTTGACACATTTTGGAATGCAACGATGCTTCAGACTTGCGTAGCTAGAGGTGTTTGCATCTAAATATGTGTTTTGGGTCTAAATATTTTACATTCTGCAGAATGGTGCCGTCTATGAGGAAAGAATGGTCTTGTGTTATTTGCAGGGTTCTGGGACATTCATTGTATGCTTCTGAAAACAGAATTAAAGTGGAGCGGGCTCATGCCAAGTGTTTGGCATGCATATCTGTGTGGGAGAGCATGAGGGGTAATCAGAACTTGTCTCGAAGCTACAGTTGAGGTGATAACCGCCAAGTTGGCTGATATGTGAACCAACAAAGACTAGAGCAGCCCTCAGCAGGATTAGCTAAACATAACCATCAACAAGGAAGGATGTTCAGATCAGAGGGAGCATTTCTGTTCAACAGAGACACAACTGAGACTCCTAAAGCACCGTGGTTTGTGTAATTGCAGACATTGTGTTGTCTCCAACTGTGATCTAATAAGCTGTTGGTGGGTTTGCGAAGTTTGAAGACAACATCAAATAGAAACTGACACAGTGACTTTCTTGATAAATCACCCTGGTCTTATTGCACAAGATTTTTCAGTTCATATTTTAAGAAATCAAAATATAACAACTTTCTATGCCTCTAAAATTACTTTTCTTCTCTGTTGACGAAGCCAAGGCCACATGGGCAGGGAAAAAATATTATCCAATAATGTCATAACTTTTCACAATCCATTCAAATCCTGATGGAAAGAATCGAGTCCCGTTCTATTTATGAATGAGGTAAATCGGATGATTGAAGTTCATTACTATATATCTTTTATCATATAGTACTTGTACCTTGAGATAAATTTGATCCATAATCACATGTTTAGATGAATCACTCCTGTTTGGGTTGTGGGCCTTCTCTTACTGATGAAATTAATATTAGTGTTGTTATGGTTGTTGTTTACAGGTGGACGCATCAACAGCAGCTATGTGTGGATGTATAACTCGCAGCTCAACCTCTGGATCAAAGTGGCCTCTCTCAATAAGGGTCGCTGGAGACATAAAATGACTGTCCTGCTAGGGAAGGTGAGAGAGAGGCTCTTGAGTGCTCAGTCGCTTCCCATTTCCTGAAACAGATGCACGCTTCCTTTATTGCAATTTGACACCATAAGTTATGGAGAAAATAACAAACACTAATTGTGCCTGTGTTCTTCATGAACATTTATACTCATTTGATTAGATTTATTTACATAACTTTTACAAATTCGGTGTTTGTCATTTAGGTTGGTAATAACTCCGGACACATGGAATCTGCTCCTGCTGAATTCACCCAAACCCCTTGTTTGTTTCTGTTTTTTCTCTAATTTTTGACAGTGCTTGTAAAGCAGGATTGTATTGAAATGTCTGTCTTCTCCTTCTTCACTCCTCCTCCTCCTTCTCTTTGGCCTCCTTATACTCCTTTATCTTCTCCTTCCCCTCCTCATCCTCATTGTCTTTCTCCTCCTCTTCTTTTACCTCCTCCATTTTTTTACTTCTCTTCCTCCTCTTCATTTTCTCTCTTTTTCACCTTCTCCTACTCATCCTTCATCTTCTTTCTTTTCCTTCACCACCTCCTCATTCTCCTCCTTTTCCTCCTCCTCCTCCTTTTACTTCACCACACCTCCTTTTCCTCATCCTCCTTTTCCTCCTCTTTCTCCTCATTCTACTCCTTTTTCTTTTTCTCATTTTTTTCCTTCTCCTTCCTTAATTATAGAAACATTTGACTTTAGAATTAAATGTTATCTGACATGGTTCTTCTTCCATCCATCATTTTCTTATCTTTTTTTTGTGTCATTTTATCAAAAGTGATTTATGTGACCATAACTATCTGTGTGGAGTTCAGGATACGGTAAATTGATGTCATGTAATTTACTAGGTGACATCCCAGTAGAAGTTACATTTAATGTATTTTCAATAAGTGAGTGAAAGATTGTGGATTTCTATGAATCATTTAAAGAGAGGGTTCATGCAAAGAAAAAATTCTGTCATCTTTTAACCCTTATGTTGTTCCAACCTCATATGACTTTCTAACTTCCTTTAAACCCCAAGGAGGCAGATTCAGGAGTGTCATGCACCTATGCTTTTTGAAGGGGCACCAGTGGCACATTTGATGCCCTGAGCGAGATAGGACGTGACCTAAGGAAAAAAATTATCTACTTTGTTTTGTTGTAGTTGTTTAAATCATGTTAGTCTAGTGGTTCAGTTTTCGTTTAGTGTGTAAGAGGACCCAGGTTAAAATCCGGCCTATATAAACATTCTGACCTAAATTATACACTGGTGAGCCAAAACATTATGACCACCTGCCTAATATGCTGTTGGTCCTCAGCGTACCGCAAAAACAGCGCGACCTGCCGAGGCATGGACTCTTCAAGATCCCTGAAGGTGTCCTGTGGTATCTGGCACCAAGATATTAGCAGCAGATCCTTCAAGTCCTGTAAGTTACGAGGTGGAGCTTCTTCCACTGCTCCAAGGTCCAGTTCCAAAGCTCTGGATTGTAGTCGGGGTCATCATGGGCACTCTGACCAGTCTGCGGCTATGCAGCCCCATACACAGCAAGGTGCAATGCACTGTGTGTTGTGACACATTCCTCCCTTAACCATCATTAACATTTTCTGTGACTTGTGCCACAGTAGACCTTTTGTCGGTTTGGACCAGAGGGGATAGCCTTCATTGCCCTTGCGCATCGATGAGCCTTGGGCACCCAACACCCTGTCGCCAGTTTGTGGTTTGATCCTCTTTGGACCACTGTCGGTAGGTACTCACCACTGCTTACCTGGAGCACCCCACAAGCCTTGCCGTTTCAGAGATGCTCTGACCCAGTCGTCTGGCCATAACAATCTGGCCCTTGTCAATGTCGCTCAGGTCTTTACTTCTGCCCATTTCTCCTACATTCAACACGTTGACTACAAGAACTGATTGTTCGCTTACCATCTAATCTACCCAGACCTTGACATGTGGCCTTGTTAGGAGATGATCAACCTTTTTCGCTTCACCTGTGAGTGGTCATTATGTTTTGGCTCATCTGTGTATATATATTTTTCTTAAATAAACAAAGCAAAATTGCAACCGAACTTGACAGTCAGTTTCAGTGATCACCATTGTATGGAATTGGAGCAGCTGTGACACTATTCCCATAAAAGATTAATGGAAGACCATAACTTTTTTTACTTACTTGTTGAAAATAAAATAAATGCTACCAGGGATGTTGCAGAGTAAATTAAATGAATTTACCGTAACCTACTGTTATCATAAACTTTGATGCAACTTAATTTTCAAAGGTGCAAAATTTTGTTTGGAAGCTTCTTTCAGATATCTGAAGGGTGCACATGCCTACATACAGTGGTCATGGGCTGTCAAGGTAAAAAAGGACAAAAGAGAAAACATCAGAAATGTACCATAAAAGTAGTCCATATGACTTGTGCACTATATTCCAAGTCTTTTGCAGACAAATGACAGCTTTGTGTGAGGAAAAAAACTGCAATTTAAGAACAGAGCTTATTGTCATCCCCTGAATGTGACAGAGTTTAAGGTATAAGCAAGTGAGAGGGGAGACACATGTTTGATCTTTACTCCCAGAGATCAAAAGTCACCTTTTTGTTTATAGAGCTGTTCAGCTTGTAGTCCAAAAACACGGAAGAGAATTCGGGTTCCCTCTGGATTTTCCTATGGGTTTTTATAATGGGGTGTGACGAGGAGGAGGGCATGGCCGGACCGTAATGGAGCACGGCCGTCGCTGAATCAGCTGATCAGTGGGAGAGTGAGATAAGGGGCAGCCGGAGGTGCCGGTTCGAGAGAGAGAGAGAGAGAGAGAGACACACGGCCACGTTGTGTGTGTGTGTTTGTCTTATGTTATATGTTATTTTAAGTTGAGTTTTACTTTAAACAGAAAAATAGGATCTGTGTTGAACATTACTTGATGGTACATGGACGTTTTGTTTAACAACATAAATAACACACAGTCACACCACAAACATGAATTTTAAAGCTGTATTGTATGGCGGCTTCAAAATTCACGTTTGAGATATAGAAGTGTGTAATTTATTTTGTAGAACAAAACATCCACGTATCGTCAAGTAATGTTCAACACAGACCCCATGTTTCTCATAAGTTCAAAAACCCCATTATAAAAACCCATTGGAAAATACCCATGGCGAATTTGACTTCTGGGTTTGCCTTCAAATTGGCGTCACGGCTGAACAGCTCTATACAACACATGATCTTAAGCCTTAGGCAAGTGCAATTTCTGCTTCTCTCTCTTCTTATTGGATATGTTTCCTGTTGAACAGCTTCAGTGTGGGTCATTGTCATTATGTTGTTATCATGGCCCCTCACCCCCTCCATATTTCCTCTGTAGTGTCAATTTAAGGATAATGGGTTGTGTGTGTAGAGTGGATGCCTCGCATTATCCGGCATCTGTGAGCTGAGGAAATGTGATTTTGTTATTTTAGTTCTCAATAATGTAAAACATAATCAAAGATGCTCATTAACGAAGCACTCAAATCTAATCAGGTTTGAAACAATTTAATATACAAAGATCTTGCAGGGTTTATAGTGTGTGTGTGTGTGTGTGTAAATGTGTTTACAAAGTCCATTTAAATTCAGTTTGTGAAGTGATCTTTGTGTGCATGTTTGAGGGTTTACTAGCTATACTTCCCAGAAGTATACAAACAGATGGGGATATGTGAGGACATCCTCAAAAGATTGATTTATAAATATATAAATATTATAAATGGGCTTTGTTTTTTCATTTTCTATTATGGTTTGGGTTAGGGTTTGCCTGTTTGGTTTAAAAAATTAGCTATATTATATAAACAAGATCTATATAAAAAATTTGTCTTTTAATATAGACAAAATAAGTATTTTATATAGATAAAAACAAGAGACATTTGTTTGTCCTCATATCGATAGGTAGGTAAACATTTCTGTGTGTGTGTATCCTGCAGGTGTATGCAGTTGGAGGTTATGATGGCCAGTGTTGTCTCAGTAATGTGGAGGTGTATGACTCCTTCTCCAACCGATGGACCGAGGTGACCCCTATGAAAGTAGCTGTCTGCTCCCCAGCAGTGACCAGCTGTGTGGGAAAATTCTTCGTAATTGGAGGAGAACCCAATGAAAACAGCTGCTCCAATAAGGTGGGAGAGTGTGTCCACAAAACACACAAACACCTTTATGAATGGATGAAATATCTGTCATCATCTAGAATTTCCAATTGTCACAATGATTAGAGTGAAAAATAGGGCTGCATTTAGAATATCAGACAAAAAATTATGCAGAGCTTATGTGCAAAACAAAAAGCACTTTTAGCTTAGGCGTTTATTCTGTACATAGAAACACTTATGCCTTGAGTCTTGAATTTGGCTCTGGGTGTGTACAGGGGAAAAAAACGTCATGTCACATTTGTTTCTGAAAAGCATGCGTAGGCGAAGCTTGTGTCAAATGAAAACTGCTTTTTTGCTACTTTTTTTTCTTTGTTTCTGGAAGGGCAAATATACCCACGGCTTTCCTTTCTTCAAATCTGTCCCTCAACCTATCTTTCTTCTTTTTTTTTTTTTTCTTTTTTTTTTTTGCTGTGACAACAAGCTTAATGCCAGCCTGAAAAGATCTGTCACATCTAAATGATACTGTCATCGTTATCCTGTATGACACAATGGCCTTTGAAAGCAAATGGAGCATAACCAGACTAGGAGAGTGTTTTACCAACCTGTCATGTGGGCTCTGTTCCAAACCCTAGTGAGCTGCCTAACTAGGCAGCATTTTAAGGCATGTGAAGGTTGTTCTAAACAGTAGGCAGCAAAATTATGCTGCCTTACGCCTGATTCACACATACTTTGTGAGCGGGGCGTGAGTAAGGTGTGAGCAGCATGTTTTCGTTTCGGCACCCATATTAACAGATTACAGTAAACACACTGCAAGCGTGAGCCGTGAGGTCTCGAATCCCAGAACCATCCCAGAAGCGGTACTAAGCAGATAGTTTCGCCGTTGAGCCGATATATATCGCCGTAAATGTTTACCGATATACGCAGATATGGAAACTTTTTTTCAGAACATAAAATGCAGAAAACAATGCTTTAGAATTGGTGTCATTACGTAGTTTGTCCAGCAGAGCACGCTCCGTCTCCACTGTTTACAGAGCTGACTCTGAGCTGATGGTGGCTCTGCAGACAGGGCAGAGTTAAGCGGTAAGTTGCTAACTAGTTTGTGAAATACATACTGGAAAGTTAATAAACAATGACCCCATCATTTTCCCTTTTCAATATAACTCATATAATGTTAACCCTGTCCCTGACAACCATGTTATTCATGTTTAACACATCTGTTTGCTATGTTAGCCAGCTATAGTTTGTCAGTGCAGTAAGTAATGTAACAGATTGAAAGGTAAACATCAGAGCATCTTTTTGCAGCTCAGCAGACAACGGTGCGGTGGTGGATTGTGTCTGTTAAGTGTTGATTTCACGCTACACTGTTACCTAGTTGGTGAGACGCAATGCTGGTCCATCTTTACTCTCTGTGACAACGAGCTTATAGCTAATTAGCTAATCACGTAGCTACTTTCATTGCTTATCAGCTGAGTGGAAGCTAATGCGTAAACATGTATTCACCAAACTGTTTTGTTCAGGATTCACAGTTTGGTACCCCCTTCAGCCGAACAATTCCAGTCATTGCATTTATAAAATGTAATATTTAAAAGTCTGGTTTTCCACCGTTGAAAGTTTCCCCTGAACTTGTATAGCAGAATACTTGTAACACCACTGCCGCTGTTTTTCTCTTGTCTCGGCAGGTGTAAATGCTTCTTGTTTTACAATCTGCCAATAACTGACTGGCAGTATTAATATAGTCAGCACTTGACTGATACTAAACAGTACTACTGATGTTTATTTAGCTATTTATTTTATTTTTATTTATTCTTTATTTTAATGGTCAGCATTTTACTGATACTAAACAGTACTTATGTTTATTTAGCTATTTATTTTATTTGAATTTATTCTTTATTTAGATGGTCAGCAATTGACTGATACTAAACAGTACTGATGTTTATTTAACTATTTATTTTTATTTATTCTTTATTTTAATGGTCAGCAACTGACATACTAAACATACAGTACTGATGTTTATTTAGCTATTTATTTTTATTTTAATTTATTCTTTATTTTAATGGTCAGCAACTGACTGATACTGAACATACAGTACTGATGTTTATTTAGCTATTTATTGTATTTTTATTCTTTATTTAAATGGTCAGCAATTGACTGATACTGAACAAACAGTACTGATGTTTTTAAAGCTATTTATTGTATTTTTATTTATTCTTTATTTTTTCTCAGTGTTCATTTCTAGAATTTGTTGACAATGTATAATAATAATGTCAAATATTCTTTGATAAAAAAATATTTGTTTAAGGAAGCAGCCTTCTGAGTACCTTTGCATAGTCATATCGGTGCAATATCGGTGCACATTCCACATAGAAAAGGTCTGTTTTCATTCCAGCTCAAAAATTAACTATATCGGCCACCATATCGGTAATCAGTGAATTTCCCCCCTCTAATATCGGTATCGGTCTCAAAGATCCCATATCAGTCAGGCTCTAGTGTTTGGTGCTTATTAGCGTTTTAAGTTGTTAATTTAGCAACATGCTAACTCTTTTGGAATCAGTTTCTTGTGCACTTCACATGAGCAACACTATTTTTGTGGCATGTCTTTGAAGATTCTCTGTCATCTGTTTTTCTATTTGATTATTAAACCAGCACATTCTGTTTGTGTGCCGCGTGTGAGTGACCATTAACAGAGTTGAACACCCCGAAAAACCCTTTCAATAGTAGTGTTGAACTTATAAATTTGACCAGATTTTCACACACTGGTTTTATGCAGTGAAATGTGGAGGGAAGTAAACCAAAATGTTTCGACAGAGAGAAAATCTCCTAGGTCAAGATGAGACATCCTCCTCTCTGTTTCCCACAAAATTGGTGGCAAGAGGGGCACAAGAGCGAAACTCACCTGTAACGTCTGCTTCCTGTAACCTGTTACCCTTCCAATATGAATAGAAGGGCTGTTAGTGGCAGATGGGGAGAGAATGTGTGTGATTGTGTTGGTGGTCTGTAACCTGGTCAACAGTTGGACCTGCGTTGTGAGCTTATTGTCCTCTTATACACTGCTATTGTTTCAGATAACATCTCACAGATTGCACTCATTGAATTCACACTGCTCAGATTACTGCATTCTTTACTTGCTATCTGGAACAGAAAGAGAAACAAAGAGCATGAGAGAAATCAGTGTGAACGAAAAGGAACTGATATAGTTTAATACAAACTCTTTTCCACAGAATGTTGCATTTACTGAATATTCTTCCTCTTATGTAAGTGTCATCCGAGAGTTTATAAATGGTATCGATCCGACAATATGTCTTAACACTCTGTCAGTGCGTGTGTCTTCCGTGACATCCATATTGTTAAGATTTCTTAAATCTATACAGGGAGAAAGATTTGCACTCAAAAGTGCATATACTGTATTAGATTTAGTTTGTTCACTTTTCTTGCCCTTGAGGCCTGTTGTCTGTTTTCAGTTCATTATATATTGGACACTGTACTGATGACTATGAGGAATTTACAAAGAATACATGACCATGATGTTTGTTTATAGTGTGTACATGTAAAAACTTGTAAAATAATTAAAAAGCTTAATTAATAAAATGTAATTTTTCAATTGTTTGATTAACTTGATACTATTTTGATTTGATTAATCTTATTAGATTGATAATTGACAAAAAAGATGAAATGAGTTCATTATCAATTAATTTATTTAAAGCTAAGTTAATTTTAATGGCACCTTAGTTTTACACATTTGTAGCATTGTTTTCCCTTAAGTCCACTTAAAATGTTAGTTAGGATTTCTTTCCCCTAAAACAGCTTTAATTTAGTTTTGTGACCATTTTCCACCCTCTAATCTTTAGAATTAAACTGGTTGTTTAATTACTTTTAAAGGAATATTCTGGGTTCAATACAAGTTATGCTTAGTTGACAGAATTTGTGGCATATTGTTGATTACCACAAAAAAAAAAAAAAAAAAATGTTTTTTTTTTTTTACTCGTCCATCCTTTTCTTGAAAAAAAAAAAAAAGAAGAAGCAAAAATCGAAAGTCATTTTGGGGTTTTAGGGTTTGTTGACATTACACAACTATGGTCATGGCAACAAAGTTGTACACAGAAAAGGTTGGTAAACCATTGTCACACTAAAATCATGTTAACGCATATTGTTTACATCTTCTGGCTATACTTTTGAAACTTATTTTATAGTTTACGGATTGGCCCCATTCACTTTCATTGTAAGTGCACTGGAACCCAGTTTTAAAGAAAATGAGGGGCAAGTCAAAAAAATTTGTTTGTGGCAATCAATATTATGCCACAAATGCTGTCTATTGAGCTTAACTTGTATTGAACCCGGAATATTCCTTTATGGCTTATATATGTAAATAAACTCAATCTTATGATTGGCTAATATCCATGTACAATGACGGCGAAAGTTGCAGAATGGCGAATAGCCATTGGTGTAAATGTCCTTTGGTGATAATAGCTGAAAGTATTCTACAAGTTCCAGCAGACATATCACCCTGTAGCTCAAGACTGGTTCCCTACTGAAGCTAAGCAGGGTTGAGCCTGGTCAGTACCTGGATTGGAGACCTCTTGGGAAAACTAAGGTTGCTGCTGGAAGAGGTATTAGGGAGGCTAGCAGGGGATGCTCATCCTGTGGACTGTGTAGGTCCTAATGCCCCAGTATTGTGATGGGGACACTATACTGTAAAAAGGCACCGTCCTTCGGATGAGATGTTAAACCAGGACACTTCTTGAAAAGAGTAGGGATGTAACCCTGGTGTCCTGGCCAAATTGGCCCTTATCAATTGTGGCTTCCTAATAATCCCCATCCATTAATTGGCTCTATCACTCGACTCTATCCTCTCCACCAATAGCTGGTGTGTGGTGAGCGTACTGGTGCATTATGACTGCCGTCGCATCATCCAGGTGGATGCTGCACACTGGTGGTGGTCGAGGAGAGTCCCCTGTTCACTGTGTAATGCGCTTTGAGTGTAGTGTCAGAAAAGTGCTATATAAATGTAATGTTCATTCATTCATTTAGTCATCACAAATGTGCACACTGAAAAGAGTATAAAAAAGTAAATGGTCTGTAAGATTGTAGAATTTCATTTTTTCTAAATAGAGATTGTGTCTTTTTTTACACATAAATGTGTATCTCAGGTCCAGTGTTATGACCCAGAGACAGACAGCTGGCAGCTGAGGGCTTGTGTTCCCTTCACCAAACCCAACATTTCTGCTGTGTCTCTCAATAAACTCATCTACGTATGTGGCGGCCTGACCAAGTCCATCTACTGCTACAATACTTCAGAGGACCACTGGACACATACGGTCAACACCTTCAGCAGACAGGTATACAAAAACTGAACAACCTCAACCTTAAGTTCTTGTCATTTCATCCATTATACTAATATAAAGGCATTCTGTACTATTCTGTAATTTTGTACATGTATATTTAGGAGAGCTGTGGTATGTCAGTTTGCAATGGAAAGATCTACATCCTGGGTGGGCGGGGAGAGAACGGCGATGCCTCTGACAATATCCTGTGCTACGACCCTGCCTCTGGCATCATCACAGGTGTGGCTGCCATGCCCCGCCCCATCTCTTACCACGGCTGTGTTACCATACACCGTTTCAGCGAGAAACAACACAAACCCTGACAGCATCCACAGACACACTGCAAGCTGGATGTTTCACCATCTACAGTACTGCTTCAATTTTAAACTCATCCTCACAAAGCCAGAAGTGATCTGTTAAATAGTCACATATAATTTATATTGATCTCCCAGTTAGACAGTTAATACATATATATTGATATATGGGTAGTTGGCACATAGCATGCCAATTGACTTTTTTATCAGCATCAAAATGTTTGGTTAAAAGTTTTATGAATACTTAAGTGTTTATTTTAAATGTTGTGGCTGGTCAAGTTTTTCCACAATTTGTAATCACCTTTTTACCTTTTAAATGGTCATACAGTGTCACAAATACATTTTTAAAAGGACAAATATTCCATGTAGTCTCTTAATTAAAGATGAAAAATTTAAAATGCATGCAGAATAATAATAATAATAAAAAAAAGAAGCAAAAATGCATTTTTAGATTTTAGTTTTAGAAAATTGCATGCCACACTGCAGGACATAAAAACTTCCCCAAAGGATTTAATGTCAACTACCCATAAACACAGATGAGCCAAAACATTATGACCACCTGCCTAATATGCTGTTAGGTCCTCCACGTGCCGACAAAACAGTGCCAACCTGCCGAGGCTTGGACTCTACAAGACCCCTGAAGGTGTCCTGTGGTATCTGGCACCAAGACATTAGCAGCAGGTCCTTCAAGTCTTGTAAGTTGCGAGGTGGAGCCGCCGTGGATCGGACTTGTTGGTCCAGCACATCCCACAGATGCTCAGTCAGATTGAGATCTGGGGTATTTGGAGGCCAGGGCAACACCTTGAACTATTCATCATGTTCCTCAAACCATTTCCGAACAATGTATGCAATGTGGCAGGGCACATTATCCTGCTGAAAGAGGCCACTGCCATCAGGGAATACCATTGCATTGAAGGGGTGTACCTGGTGTGCAACAATGCTTAGGTAGGTGGCACATGTCAAATTGATGTTCACATGAATGGCTGGACCCAGGGTGTCCCAGCAGAACATTGCCCAGAGCATCACACTCCCTCCACCGGCTTGTCGTCTTCCCACTGTTCTTCCTGGTGCCATCACTTCCCCAGGTAAACAGCGTACACATCCACAGCTGTCAATGTGATGTAAAAGAAAACTGGACTCATCGGACCAGGCGACCTTCTTCCACTGCTCCAAGGTCCAGTTCAGACACCCGCTTGCCCATTGTAGGCATTTCCAACAGTGGACAGGGGTCATGATGGGCACTCTGACTGGTCTGTGGCTACGCAGCCCCATACACATCAGGGAGCGATGTACTGTGTGTTGTGACACATTCCTCCAGTAACCATCATTAAAATTTTCTGTGACTTGTGCCACAGTAGACCTTCTGTTGGTTCGGGCCAGACGGGATCGCCTTCGTTGCTCTTGCGCATCGGTGAGCCTTGGGCGCCCAACACCCTGTCGCCAGGTTGTGGTTTGTCTCTCCTCGGACCACTATTGTTAGGTACTCGCCACTGCTGACCTGGAACACCCCACAAGCCCTGCCATTTCAGAGAAGCTCTGACCCCGTCGTCTGGCCATAAAAATTTGGCCCTTGTCAAAGTCACTCAGGTCTTTACTCCTGCACATTTCTCCTACATTCAACACGTTGACTACAAAAACTGATTGTTCGCTTACCATCTAATCTACCTAGACCTTGACATGTGGCCTTGTTAGGAGGTGATCAACGTTATTCGGTTCACCTGTGAGTGGTCATGATGTTTTGGCTCATCAGTGTACACCCACACACAGAATTTAGAACTGTATTAAACTGTGCATGTTGATTTCACCATCATCATGCTAAAGCTGTTTAAAATTGTTATCTGTGAGACAACAGTTACTTCAAAACACTGGAAGTGTGTAAATCCTCCCCATCCTCATAACTTAAACTACACCTGCAGACTGGTCACACCTTCCAAGATTGTATCAAATATCTGATGGATCAATATGTTTTTCTAGATGCTGTGATCTAGAAAATCTTTCTGACTATTTCTGACATACATTTATGGTAATTTTTGTACCTTTTAAACGTACTTTTTTTAACTTATTGTTTATGCCTTTATTAATCGTTTTATTTGTATGCTATTTTTAATGTTATTTTGTGGTGTTTTATAGCATTAGTCCTGTATTTTGACATTGTGTGGTTGACTTCTTGTTGTATAAGTCTGCAGACAGAAACAGAGGTTTTGACTGGTGGAATTTGGGGTAGTTTAGTATTTTAATAAGCCTTTCACTCTTCTACATCATATTGTTATGCTTTTGAGCTTACTAACCGACAAAACGCTTACTGCATTAGCTGTAAGGGGTTTTCTTATAGAAGGTTTTTGTGTTCTAAGCAACATTTTCTCAGAAATGTAGCAGTTGATTGAAACCTAAGGCAGTTCTGATTTTGAAATGTCAGTGTTCTTTTGGGTTCTCAATGAACCATACAGCTGTGAATTGACTTTTTCCTTTTTGTGTCATATCTGTATTTAAGTGTCTCAGTATATTTAGTGTGACAACCAGGACGTGCCTTTCTGATAAGTTTTTTTTTTTTTTTTTTTTTTAAATCAGAGCCCCAGTCATGCACTTGTAATTAGTGTCGTTAGTAAGATGATATCTCAGTGTAAATTCATTTGACATTTTTTTTATTTTCTTTTTCGAATGTTTTGTTTATTTTATGTTGTGATTTGTTTATCTTTTGAGAGAGATTACAAAATTTGTGTGCTTTTGAGTACAGTCTGTCTGTGCATGCTCATAATAGCCTGCGTTATGTTTATTAATTAGATAGTAGCCTCTGCTCTAGTGCTTGTCAGTACTGGAGAAAGACATTTAATATCAGAATCATCTTCCATTGGTTTCATTTTCTGAAATTCATCTGAATGTTTCAGGCAGAGTGCTGACAGCTTGGTCTCTAGTTTAACCACAGTACTGCACCTCAATTACTACCTGCAATGACAAAGATACAAGTATGTCTAATATATATATATATATATATATATATATATATATATATATATATATATATATATTATTATTATATATATATATATATATATATATATATATATATATATATATATATTTTTTTTTTTTTTTTTTTTTACCCGGATACTTACATGATTTGTTGATTAGTTTTTGGATCATTTTAATAATTACAAGCTGTACTGGTCTATACTTTTTGTAAATGTTATTTGGCCAATATATGTACTATTGTACTATTATGAAATGCTGTTTTTGTTTAATTGTATTGAATATGTTTGTTTTTCTCCTCTCTGTGCTTTAGTGGAGGTTCAAATATTGAATCATGTTGCCTGGTCAAAAAAAATGACGATATTGACTTGCTGAGCAAAATACCACCAAACTAGGTATTACCAAGGAATAGACAACCAGAGCATGTATTTAGTTTAAGAACTAGTCTAATCATCTGAGCACGGAGTTTGTCATTCTCAGTTAATTAATACGCATATCCTGGTATTTGTATTTCCATGAAAACTCAGATGGCCCAAAAATGCAGTTTTACAGCATTTCACTTCCGTGGAACAAAACTGTGGCTGATCAGGGATTTGAATATGGGTGCAAAGCATTAGAAATATTGGACACCATCCAAAAATATTAATGAACCTTAAATTGTGTAAAATGGTTGAGGAGATTGGCTTATATGTGTTTAGCTTTATCCTGCTTCTTGTCTTGTAAGTGCCTCAATAAAGTTTTTAATTCGATGGTGTAACCTGTCACATTATGTAACGATTCATCAGAAAATATTCACAATCACAAAATTAACACTCTTGGCTTGAGAAAACATTAATTCCTAAGGGTATGTGGAGCATTCTGCTTTCATTCCTTTCAGAAATTAAATCTGTGCTGTATTGCCCATGCTCTGTTCTGCCGTCTTATTTTATGTTCCACAGAAGAAAGAAAGTCATGCAGGTTTGGAACAACATGATTGGTAAATATTCACAATAGTTAAAAAAGTGAAAGGAGTCTCCAACCCCTACATGCTCAAAATACATAGGTAAATCATCTTCAACATAGGGCCTTCTGTAGTAATTCAGTCAGTACAAAACTGTTTGGCTGAAGCAAAAAGGATACATAATGAATGATTAAAGTGTTTACAGCACTAATTTTAACTAACATCTGCAAAACATTTAATGTAGACAAAAATATAAGATAAACAGGATGCTTACACATTTATGCACACATTTCATTTGTTAAATGTAACCAACACTGGTAGACATCCAAACTTTACCATGTTCCAGCTACAGTTCTGCATAACAACAGTAAAAGTCTGACCTGAGGAGGATGGGTTGATACTTTTCAAGCTTTCTTCCATTTTCATTATTATTGTTGTCTTAAGTTTGTTCACTGTCTGGAGGTTTATGCCCTATGCTCTGCAATGCTGCTTAGTTACCCTTGCCATTGTTATAAGTGTTATGTCAATCAAGCTGAATGAAATTGAATTGATTATGTTTCCTCTGTCTGCTTGTGTGACAAATGACACTTGCTAATAAGATGTCCTTCAAGCATGAACGTGTAATAATTAGACAGTTATTCACAATAAAGACCACATTACAGACACGAAAAAGGCATGAAATGTGAATTCCTGTAATTTACTACGTGCCTGACAAAACCCAGGGGCTGGATTCACAAAAATGTTCTTGAGAAATTAGAAAGATCTTAGGATAAATTATAAGAAGCTCGTAAGAATGTTCCTAAGTGCAGTTTGTGAAAAGTTCTTAAGAAATTCTCAAATATTTTCTTAAGATCGCCTTAATTTGGGGGGCCTGGGTAGCTCTGCAAGTATTGACGATGACTACCAACCCTGGAGTCGTGAGTTCGAATTCAGGGTGTGCTGAGTGACTCCAGCCAGGTCTCCTAAGCAACCAAATTCGCTTAGGGCCCCCATATGCTCAGAAACCGCCCTGAGTAGCAAGCACGTCACGATTATTTTTTTAATGTACAGTGCGTGAGATGTGTTAATTTAACGTCATTAACCATCATAGTGTTATTCACTATGTTGGTTAATGACGTAATCACAGTTCTGGATGACCGCCATAGGCAGTGCTTCACACTGGATATTATCTCTCTTCGCTCATGCTCAGGTCGAGTCTAATATCAATAAATTCACCTCGTGACCAAGGAAGACACAGGGTCCTCCTCTATTTAACCCTGACTTCTAGCAAACTGTCCCTACAGAATCTTCTCACCCAGACTGACAGAGAACTCTGGCGTTCATCCTGAACTCATAGAACTGCAGTTACATATGTAACTCTCGTTCTATTTCGTTCTTACTGACCGCCAGAGGCAGTGCTTCACACTGGATGACTCATAACAACAAGGCCACAAGGAGGCATGCTTACCCCTAATAGGAAGTTGAAGGCCCCAATAGGACGGCCATTTCAATAGCACCCGAGGCAGCCACATTAACTCTATAATATCTGGAGAAAGTATCTGTAGATGACCAATTAGCTGTCGCACAAATGTCACTTAGGGGGACACCCCTCAGTGCTGCCCAAGACGTGGAGATACCCCTAGTTGAGTGGCATCTTACACCAGTTGGCTTCGGATGGTTGTTGATCTTATAAGTCTAGGTGATTACCTCCACCACCCAGTGCGACAACCTCTGTTTCAAAAGAGGCTGACCCTTTTTTGATCCACCGTAGCAGAGAAACAGTTGGTCTGATTGCCGCAAGCTTTCTATGGCCCTTAGGTAGCCACGAAGGGCTCCCACTGGGCATAATAGTTCGATTTGACTGCTCTCCTGTGTCTTTGACATAGGAGGATTAAACACTGCCAGCTCGATTGCCTGGTTCCTAAATAAGGTCAGAAGCCTCTTGGGGAGGAATATCGGGTTGGGCAACAATGTCACTACTAAGCCATCCACATTCCAGCGCATACAAGATGCATTAACTGATAATGCGTGGAGCTCACATACGCATTTAGCTAAAGTAATAGCCAGGAGAAATGCAGTCTTTAATGAAAGCTACTTCAGGTTAATCTGCTCCATGGGCTCAAAAGGTTGCTGTGTAAGTGACCTTAAAACCGGACTCAGATCCCACGAGGGCACCTGAATGGTCTGAGTGGGGCGCAATCGCTGAGCACCTCTAAGAATTAGTAATTAAAATGTGAGACCCCAGTGGTTGGCCGTTAACCTTTATGTGTTGTGCCAAAATTGCGGGCATATATACTCTTAGGGTAGAGGCCGCCCTGCTGCTTTCTAGCAGAGACTGCAGAAAATATAATACAAAGGGTACGGGGCAGCGTTCTGTTCACCAATCAGTGAACAGCTTCCACAGAAAAGCATAGACACTACAGGTGGAGGGTGCTCTAGAGTTCAAGATTGTATTTTGCACCTCTTGGTCACAAGCCCTCAATAGTGATTCTAGCTCCTCAGAGGCCAAAAACAGAGCTGCAAACAGTCTGGGTCCAGGTGCCAAATCTGCCCTTCTAAATAGTGGAGGAGATCCTGCCTTCTGGGAAGGCTCCAGGGTTCCCCCTCGAATGGTCTGAGTGGGGCGCAATTGCTAAGCACCTCTAAGAAAACGAGTAATTAAAATGTGAGACCCCAATGGTTGACCGTCTACCTTTATGTGTTTTGCCAAAATTGCAGCCACATATACTCTTAGGGTAGAGGCCACGCTGTTGCTTTCTAGCAGAGACTGCAGAAAACATAATACAAAGGGTACGGGGCAGCGTTCTGGGACTATTGTTCATTCCCTACACCAATCAGAGAACAGCTTCCACTGAAAAGCATAGACACTACAGGTGGAGGGTGCTCTAGAGTTCAAGATTGTAAATTGCACCTTTTGGTCACAAGCCCTCAATAGTGATTCTGGCTCCTCAGAGGCCAAAAACAGAGCTGCAGACGGTCTGGGTCCGGGTGCCAAATCTGCCCTTCTAACTGGTGGAGGACCTTCTGGGAAGGCTCCAGGGTTCCCCCTTGAGGAGCTTGAACAATACAGGAAACCATGGCCTGCCGGGCCAATTCGGTGCCACTAGGAGCAGCCTGTGGTGCCCTTGATGGTTCCTGTGAAGAGTCGCCAAGATTAAGGGGGTCGGAGGAAAGGCATAAGGTAACAGGTCTGACCAGGCATTTGCTAGCATATCCTAACCCATAGGGCTGGACTCCTCTGTCAGAGAGAACCAGAGGGGACAGTGGGTCGAGGACCCTGAGGCAAAGAGGTCCACCTCTGCTCTGCCAAATTGTTGCCATATCATTTCTACTACCTCCGGGTTGAGTCTCCATTCACCTGGTGGAGGTCTGTGGCGAGAAAAAATCCGCCACCACGTTTGACACACCTGGGAGGTGCATCGCTCTGTTGCTTAAGAACCGAGGGAAGGCCCACGTCGGGAGGTCCTGTGCCACCTTCAGGGATTGGCTGGACCTGGTACCGCCCTGATGGTTGATGTGATAGACATCGATGTTTTGCCCATCCTGATAAGGACATGCCTGACCTCTAGGACTAGTCCAAAGTACCTCAAAGCTAGTAGTACTGTTCATAACTCCAAGGTATTTATACTTTCGAAGGCTTGCCTGTGTTTCCAGTGTCCCCTGACCATTCTGTGCTGCCAGACCACCCCCAGCCAGTAAATGAAGCATTCATTTGAATTATTTCCTGGCAAGAGTGAATCACACCCAGGGCCACACCCTTGGTCAGGAATGATCTCCTCCTCCATGGTTTCAAGGTAAGGAGGCACCGTTCTATAACTTTGAACAGCCTGTTCCTGTGCCACATGGGGTTCAGGTGGAGACTGTTCACCCATATCTGGAAAAAGTGTGACGCAAGAAGGCCCAATGGTACCACAGCAGCTGCTGCTGCTAGCATACCCATTAGTCTGAGGAAGCATCTGAATTGAAGCCTGACCTGTTTCTGAAATCATTGATAGATGATTAAGATGAGTAAGATACTGTCCACCCGCTGTGGTAATGGTGATGCCTTCATTGACAGTGAGTCCAGAGTGATGCCTATAAACTTCAGAGACTGACTCTGAGTTAGCAGACTTTTGCTGAAATTTACAGTGAGGCCCAGCTAGGTAACATGGAAAATCAGCAGGTTGGTTTCTTCTGCTGCCAGCTCTTGAGATGTAGAGCAGAGGAGCCAGTCGTCTAGGTAAGGAAGCATCTGCATCCCCCTGGTTTGGATCAGAGACAGTGCTGCAGCCATACACCTGGTTTAGACCAGAGGGGATAGGGAAAGGCCGAATGGGAGGACACAAAACTGATGGATCTGATCCTGGAATGCAAAGAGGAGGAATTGCCTATGTTGTAGAGCGATTGGGACATGAAAATAAGCATCCTTCATATCTATCCTAGAGAAACACTGCTGCGGCCTGACTGCCTGAAGAACATCAGTTGTGTGCAGTATATGAAATGGCAACACCTCGAGGAACTGGTTAAGGCCATGAAGGTCGAGTATGGGCCGTACATCCCCATCTTTTTTTGGAATTATATAGTATACCGAATAAAAGCCATTTAGCATATTTGTCAATATTGAAACTGAGACGATGGAATTCCTCTTAAGTCAGCCAACTGCTGCCTGGTCTGGTTAATCTGAGTGCCACGTTCTAGTGTTTGTTGTGCCGCTGGATCAAACAGTTGGCCTGGAACTACGGGAGGTCCTCCTACAAGTTTCAGACAGTGGTGATTGTGCGAGCCAGACTTCACGGTGTGTCTGTGTAAATGCTGACATATGTCCAATAAGCTCTTCTGACATGAATGTGAATGCCTGCAGTGAAGCATCACTTAGGTTTTGGGCTGAAGGATCACCCCCCAGGGACTGGAGAGTGTGAGATAACGCTAACATAATATGGGAGAGCGAATTTCCAATATGACCCATGCGCACTGCTGTGTTGTATGCCTGGATGAGAAGCCCATCTGTAATTCGGCATTGAGGTCACAGGCAGCGAGCATTAGGCCTCAAGGCCTCCTCTGGAGAGAGAACAAAAGAGGCAATAACTGGCCAACTTTGGACATCTGCCTCAAGCCATAAGAATCTGCCTCCTGCATTGCAGCCAAGGCCCAGCTCGCACTGGTATGGTGTGTAAGAGACTTGGGATTTGCCCAGCACTTCTGTAGCTCCTTGATGTAGTCCTTGGATGGGGGAACACTAAGAGCAGAAGGTTGCAAGGCTCTTCTTAAAAAGGCACTGGTGGGGGCTGTGCCTAGGCTTAAACGTGCCAATGCAATATAGAGAACTTGCTTTACTATGTCCTGATAGACTCCACTATGTCCTCAGGTGGATGTTAGGACTGACCTGATGGGACCAGGTGATGAATGAGGACATCAGGAAAATTATAGGTGTGACACCGATCATGGACAAGATGAGGGAAGCACGCCTCCGATGGTACGGCCACATAGTCCGCAGCGAAGAGGAGTCAGTGGCGAGGAGAGCGCTGCGCCTCAACCCCGAGGGAAAACGACCATGCGAACGGCCAAAGAAACGGTGGATGGACCATATTAAGGAAGATATGAGGCATGTCAATGTGGCCCCAAGATACCCTCCATAGGAAGAAATGGAGAGCAACTTGCTGAAAAGCTGACCCTGCACCTATGTGGGACAAACGTTTGGAAAGAAGCTTTACTATGTCCTGATCCAACTCTAGTCCTTTAGCAGACCCATGCTTGGTGTCCTGGGAACCATCATGGGAGAGGTGAGAGTGAAGTTCAGATAAGACCTCCTCCCTTTCCTCCTAACGAAACTGGCTATGGGAGGCTGCCATCGATAGGACATCATCCTCCAGTGATGATGGTTCCATGGTGGGGTTTTCCACTGCAGATGCTAGTGCATCTACTGGTTACAGATTTAATATCAGAGACTTAATCTGAGCAAACTCCGAAGTCAGCGTATCAACTTTCTTGGTTAAGGGGTCCTCCTTAGGTCTCTTGCTAGTGGAGGCACTCATTGCTTTCGCCCTCCTGCACTTATTCGCTGCTTTACACAGCAGGTGTATTGCTTCCATCAAGAGTCCTTCTACTAAGGGGCCTGGGTAGCAGTGGTAAAATACACTGGCTACCACCCCTGGAGTTCGCTAGTTCGCTAGTTCGAACCCCAGGGCGTGCTGAGTGACTCCAGCCAGGTCTTCTAAGCAACCAAATTGGCCCAGTTGCTAGGGAGGGTAGAGTCACATGGGGTAACGTCCTTGTGGTCGCTATAATGTGGTTTGTTCTCGGTGTGGCGCATGGTGAATTGAGCGTGGTTGCCGTGGTGGATGGCGTGAAGCCTCCACATGCGCTATGTCTCCGTGGCAATGCGCTCAACAAGCCACGTGATAAGATGCGCGGGTTGACTGTCTCAGACGCGGAGGCAACTAGGATTCATCCTCCGCCACCCGGACTGAGGCGAATCACTATGCGACCATGAGGACTTAGAGCGCATTGGGAATTGGGCATTCCAAATTGGGAGAAAAAGGGGAAAAAAATCCCCCCCCAAAAAAATACAAAAAAAAAGAGTCCTTCTACTAAAGCTAACCTGGAAGCCCTATGCTCCCACAACATGGTGCTACAGTTCATGCAGGCCTCTTCTGTGAGGCCCTGTTTCAGGTGCTGTAAGCCTAAGCAGGAGGGACAGCAGTCATGTCCATCATACTTCTGGAGAGTAGCTCTGCACCCGGTGCAGTTGTGGAATAATTGTTCCATCCTGACACGTACAGCACTTCCTGGAGGCCGAGCGAAAACACTCTGATTATCACTGTGACTCCTTGAACAAGCCCGAAACCAGGCTGTCCTATACAAATACATAATATAAATAGCTAATGTAGTAATAGTATGAATGAATGAAATTAGTAAAAGTTGTTTTTTTCAATGCTAACTAATATGCTAATTATCCAACTGTTCATTAAGTCGCACGAGCTTAAAAAACATAGACCGCTACACAGAACACAAAAACTCTACATCAGTATTGTACAGCTGAATGATCTGGTATGCTAGCAAACAGGCTATTAGCAAACACTGTATGGCTGTTCCACGGAGCGAAAACACTCTCACTAGCCAGTAGCCACTACAATACTATTCTGGAAGAACGAGAACGAACTCCGAATATATATAAACCACATATACTGTTTCCAGTATACTGTCTCCAGAATACACACAGATGAACGTAGCATAGTTACTCAATTTAAATTTTTGGGTGAACTATCTCTTTAAAAACAATTTTAGGAAAAAGGATACAAACTTTCTTAAGAAGTTTTTTTTTTCTTAAGTTAGATATTAAGAAGAAAATTGTAATTAAGAAGAATTGTCTTCTTAAAGGAATAGTTCACCCAAAAATTTAAATTCTCTCATCATATACATATCGATTCTTGCAAGATGGCACCACAGATGGCTGCTTCGGTGTGGAGCTCTCTAGCGTTTTTGTTACTTTTGTTTGTTTGTCATGTTTTTTGTCACTCTTTCCCAATCAGTTTCACCAGGAATGAACTGCTGAATATTCGGCAGAACATACCTGATAATTTTTTGCCGGTGTTTGATTATTCTGACGTTTTATTAGACATCTTAGTTGGAGACACAGCGGTGATTTACAAGCGATCCAAAAGATGCACGTGAGGGAAGCGAGCCGGTGCGCTTGTGAAGCTTCGTTAACACGGCTTCAGGACTCTCCTGCGAGTTTTCATCTGGCGAATGTCCGCTCCCTCGCCAACAAAACAGACAAGCAGCTTCTGCTCACTCAAACAAATAAGGACTTTTCAAGCTCCACTGCTATGTGTTTCATGGAAACCTGGCTGAATGAAGCCATCCCAGACAGTGCGTTACATCTGTCCAGCTTTCAGCTGTTCAGAGCAGATCGCATCACGGAGTTATCGGGGATAACGAGAGGTGGTGGAATATGCTTTTACACCAATGAAAGTTGCCGTACAGATGTAACAGCGTTGAAGATGTGCTGTCCTAATTTAGAGGTGCTCTTCATCAACTGTAAGCCTTTCTACTCGCCGCGGGAGTTTTCCTCGTTTACTCTGGTGAGTGTGTACACCCCGCTACAAGCGTGCGTGAACGCAGCGTTGCAACAGCTAGCTGATCACATCACAGACACAGAGCAACAAAACCCGGACTCACTTATTATTGTTCTGGGAGATTTTAATAAAGCTAACCTCACCAGTGAACTGCCAAAATACAAACAATACATCACATGCCCCATCAGAGAAAGACATATATTGGACCACTGCTACACCACTGTAAATGTTGCATATCGCTCTGTCCCACGTGCAGATTTAGGACTCTCTGATCAATGTCTAGTTCATCAAACTAAAATCAGCTAGGCCTGTAGTAAGGACTGTAAATAGATGAACCAATGAATCAGAGCTGGAACTACAAGCCTGCTTTGACTGCACTGATTGGAGTGTTTTTGAGGCTGCAGCCAAAGACCTGGATGAGCTTACAGATACTGTGACATCAAATATCAGTTTCTGTGAGGATATGTGCATCCCTGCTAGGACATTTTTCATCATGCTTTCACTAGCTTCATCATGCCAAAGAGGATGCTTACAGACTTGGGGATAAAATATTGTACAACCAGGCCAGGAACACACTTACTAAGGAATAAGAGTTGCTAAAAGAAGCTACTCTGAAAAGCTGAAAAAGCAGTTTTCAGCCAATGATCCTGCATCTGTGTGTAAAGGCCTGAAAAGCATCACCAAGTACAAGACACCTCCCCCTCACTCTGTAGAGAGTCAACTAATGGCTGATGAACTGAATGTGTTTTACTACAGGTTTGAAAAGCCCAGTCTCACACCCCTCCCCCGCTCTGATCTTCACTTCACACACACACACCAACACCTCCTGGAACCCCCCAATCTGCACTTATGATCTGTGAGGAGGATGTGTGCCGGGTCTTTCGGAAACAAAAGACTAGGAAAGCTTCAGGCCCAGACGGTGTTTCACCTGCCTGTCTGAAAGTCTGCGCTGACTATCTGGCCCCCATCTTCACATAGATCTTCAACTGGAGCAGTGTGAATTTTCCTGCTGCTTCAAATGCTCCACCATGATTCCGATCCCCAAAAACCCCAAAATCACAGGACTTAATGACTACAGACCTGTCGTTCTCACGTCTGTGGTCATGAAGTCGTTTGAGAGACTGGTTTTGGCCTACCTAAAGGACATCACTGGACCCCCTTCAGTTTTCTTACTGAGTAAACAGTTATGTGGATGATGCTGTCATTATGGGACTGCATTATATCCTGCAACACCTCAACAGACCTGGAACTTATGCAAGGATCCTATTTGTGGACTTCAGTTCAACCTTCAATACCATCATACCTGATCTTCTCACAACCAAACTGACCCAGCTCTCCATGCCCACCCCAATCTGTCGATGGATCACCAGCATTCTGACAGATAGGCAGCAGCTAGTGAGACTGGGGAAACTCACATCCGGGACCCTCACTATTAGCACTGGCGCTCCTCAGGGATGCGTTCTCACTCCACTGCTCTTCTCCCTGTACACGAATGACTGCACTGCAAAAGACCCCACTGTCAAGCTCCTGAAGTTTGCAGACGACACCACAGTCATCGGCCTTCAGGAGAAATACCCCATCCCCCCCCCCCCAAATCCTGAACAGCACTGTGGCAGCAGTGGAGTCATTCAGGTTCCTGGGCTCTATCATCTCTCAGGACCTGAAGTATGGGGACACCCACATAGACTCCACTGTAAAGAAGGCTCAGCAGAGGTTGTACTTCCTTTGCCAGAAGTTCAACCTGCCACAGGAGCTGCTGACACAGTTCTACTCACCCATCATTGAGTCTATCCTTGTACATCTATAACTGTCTGGTTTGGTTCAGCCACCAAATCAGACAGAGGGAAACTACAACGGACAGTTAGGACTGCTGAGAGGATTATTGGTGCCCCCCTGCCCACCCTCCAAGACCTGTACTTCTCCAGAGTGAGAAAACGTGCAGGTAGAATCATTCTGGACCCCACACATCCTGCCCATTCCCTCTTTGAACTGTTGCCCTCTGGTCGGCACCACAGAGCACTGAGCGCCAGGATATCCAGGCACAAGAACAGTTTTTACCCTCAGGCCATTTTCCTCATGAACAATTAAACTGCCTCATGACTCCCCCATAGTGCAATAATGTAAATTCATATCTCATGTACATATGTAAATTCACATAATTAATTCAATAACTGTACATACCCCTACCTTGCACATACTTTACCACTTGACATGTGCATACACCATCTGTTATATGTCCTATTATTTGCATGTCTATTTATACTCTTACCTTGTTTTATATTCTGTGTCTCACTGTAATGTTCTGTGTGCACTTGTTTCTCCTATCACCAAAGAAAAAATTCCTTGTGTACGTGAGAGCACTTGGCAATAAAGCTAATTCTAATTCTAATTCTAATATACTTACCCTTATGCCATCCCGGATGTGTATGACTTTCTTTCTTCAGCACAACACAAATGAAGATTTTTAGAAGAATATCTCAGCTCTTTTGGTCCATACAATGCAAGTGAATGGGTGCCAACATTTTGAAGCTCCAAATCACATAAATCAGCATAAACGTAATCCATTCGACTCCAGTGGTTAAATCAGTGTCTTCAGAAGTGATATGATAGGTGAGGGTGAAAAACAGATCAATATTTATGTCCATTTTTACAATATATTCTCCTCCCTGCTCAGTCAATCTCCACTTACGCTTTCACATTCTTCTTCTTTTGTTTTTGGTGATTCACATTCTTCCTGCATACTGGGTAGGGAGAAGAATTTCTAGCAAAAATGGACTTAAATATTGCTCTGTTTCTCACCCACACCTATCATATCACTTCTGAAGATATGGATTTAATCACTGGAGTCATATGGATTACTTTTATGCTGCCTTTATGTGCTTTTTGGAGCGTCAAAAATTTGGCACCCATTCACTTGCATTGTGAGGACCTACAGAGCTGAAATATTCTTCTGAAAATCTTAATTTGTGTTCTGCAAAAGAAAGAAAGTCATACACATCTGGGATGACCTGAGGCTAAGTAAATGATGAGAGAATTTTCATTTTTGGGTGAACTATTCCTTAAAGTTTTTTGTGAATCTAAACCCAGATATCTGGGGAGACAAGTTGAAATTAATGTTTGTGGTAACCAACATTTTTCCTCAAATGTTGTCAATTGAGCTTAACTTGTATTGAATCTGGAATGTTTATTTAAGTCTCTTCACTGTTTATTATGCATTCAAAGCAAAGGCCCTCAGGCCACAAAGGGTTAGGTGTTGATGTATAAAAAGCTGCTTGGAGCAGTTGACTAAGGCAAAGGTGTTATTTTAAAAACAATTTTAGGAAAAAGGATACAAAATATTCTTAACTTTTTTCTTACGTTTCTGTTCAGCAGAAGAAAGTAAGTCATACACATCTGGGATGTATGAGGGTGAATAAATGATCAAAGAATTTTCATTTTGGGGTAAACTATCCCTTTAAAAGATGTGTGGTGTGTGGTCAATGTTGACAATGATAATTCCTGATTGACTCTTGGATTTATTACTATTATACCCTCTTTTTTCAAACTTTTTCTTTTTGTTCTGGATCTGTGAAAACATAAAATTTCAAATAGATGCATGAACAATATTGGTTCGTAATTGCCCTTTCAGAGGTAAACGTGGTTTTCAACGTCATCCTCTGGTCAAGCTCTGGTATTGCATGGCCTATTTCTGTTCTTTGTACTAATACCTTTGGCTAGATTCACCAACAACACAATTTTAACCCTTTTTCTCACATACAGTGTCTCCTGGTGGACCAAAGTCTAAAGAAACACACTCTCTGAGCTACATGAAAACAGCACATGCTATATTAGACATTCACAAATCCACCAGTTGAACTGAAAGCGCTTGCCTAGGTGTGTTTGAATGGAGTTCTGTGCATGGAGATTTAATTGTTTCTAATTCAGAGACAAATGGAAAGAGATTCACAAATAGAAAATTGGTTCACAAATAAATTGAATGAGCTCACAAATCAATGTAAGGTTTATTTTCTTGATAATAAATAAATTCAGCCAAGTTTCTTGAATGAAACTCATTGCTACATAATGGAAAATGTATGTGTGTCGTCAAAACCTTCACTCTTAATGTTAAATGGCAGATCTAAATAGACACACTACTAGACACTACAACAGATCACTAGTACAGATAGTGCCTTTATAACACATGATTCATATTAGATGATCTTAAGAGCACAAAAAATAAATTACTACCCTATTTTATTATTAGTGTACAAAATCTGCTATGCCAATAATTTGGTTTCACATTATCTGAATGTATTTAATAAAAGCAAGGTAAAATTTATTAGAATGTTGCATTTTAGCACTTTTGTGTGAATGTTTTAGGAGGTACTAATACGGGTTCCCTTTATAATATACAGCATCATGTTCTGACAGTGATAACTGACTCATTGGTTATTGCCATCTTCAGAGGTGGGTAGTAACACGCTACATTTACTCCATTACATTCACTTGAGTAACTTTTTGGGGAAAAAATTTACTTATAGATTAGGTTTAAAAGTGGGTACTTTTTACTCCCACTCAAGTAAATTTCTAATGAAATTTTTGTACTTTTACTTCATTACAATGGGCAGTGTTCCTGACGTTACATTACTGGGTTTAATTTTAATTAATGTGTAATTTATTGAAAGATTATTGAATGGGACTTTTACAACAGCGGAAGTTCACACAGCTACGCGCGCTGTCACAGACTGTCACTCAAGCCGAGTCTATCACTGCTGCATCATCATGCTCTTCTAACTAAGTGAAACTTTTTTCGCTCTGCACAGTAAAAAAAATAATAGTTTCACCATGCAATGCCTTCATTTAACACCAAGTCAAGCAGATATTTCAAGATTAAAATTGCAGCTCCAATTTAAGGCAGCACGTTGAGGTAAGTTTTGGCTCTAATGATAATGCAGGCTTTTCTGTGACAAGGTGATGGTCATTTTCAGGGTGATTCTGTAAATATGGGCTCTTGTGACATCAGTTTTTAAGTGTACATTTTTAAATCTGCAGCAATATATCAGTGCACTTCGTCTTGCATCCCGAATGTCATAAGCAGTATTTACACATTTACCTTGTGCCCTCGTGGGAATACTGGAAATTGTTGCAGCTACTTCGGGCGGATTAACTGTATAAATCCATGTAAAAATCCACATTGTGTAAATGCCTTTTGCTCTGCCGATCACGTTATTGACAACTGGAGTGCGAGCAGACGGCATTTCACAGGCTGCGTACTCTGCGTTTAGGGAACGGAGGTACTGCTGTACAGAACTAATGTTCTAAATTCTTTCAACATTGAAAACTGTAACTACACTGAAATAACAACTATAAGAAAATAGCGAAAGTAGACATTAATAAAACATGATCTTGCTTTGGTTTATATTTCCCTGTGGGACATTGTTCACGTTTTCACTAACACAAGAAGACGACTGTGAAATTGATTGTTTCTCATCCACACATTCTCATATCACATCGCTTCTGAAGATATGGATTTAATCACTAGAGTTTTATGGATTACTTTTATGCTGACTTATGTGATTTTTTTGAGCTTTATAATGTTGGCACCCATTCACTTGCACTTTATGGACTAAAAGAGCTGAGAAATTCTTCTAAAAATCTTAATTTGTGTTCTAAAGAAAGGAAATCATACACATCTGGGATGACATAAGGGTGGGTAAATGATAAGAGAATTTCATTTTGTGAGAATGATCCCTTTATTGTCTCTTGTCAGATCTGGATGAATTTGTCAATAAGAGAGGTTTGGAAACCTTTCTGTGTTTTTGGTGATTCACATTCTTCTCTGCATATTGCCCCCTGCTGGGCTGGGAGAAGAATCTCTAGCAAAAAGTTATTTAAATACTGATCTGTTTCTCACCCACACCTATCATATCACTTCTGAAGATATGGATTTAACCACTAGAGTCATATGGATTACTTTTATGGTGCCTGAATTTGCTTTTGGAGCATAAACATTTTAGCACCCATTCACTTGCATTGTACTGACCTACAGAGCTGAAATATTCTTCTAAAAAACTTAGTGTGTTCTGCAGAAGAAGTCACTTGAGTACTTGAGTACTCTTTTAATTGGATACTTTCTTACTCTTACTCAAGTAATTATTTATGTTAGCACTTTTACTTCTACTTGAGTAATTATTATTATTTTTTTTAAAGTAATTGTACTTTTACTTGAGTACAGTTTTTGGCTACTCTACCCACCTCTGGCCATCTTTTTCAGATGTTTCCTCTGTGTACTGCACATCAACTTTGAGCACTTGACTTACCTGCTCCAAAACTCGGTGGTTCCAGCTCCAATACAGGACACCTTTTAAAATGTGTAATATGAGATTGTTTATTTTTCTTTGTCAGATTTCTTTTAAGTTACAATGTCATGCCTTGAAATGAAAGTGCAATACAAAATTTTAATAAACCGTAACATTGTCTTTGGGTTGACTTGCTTAAAAATGGAAATTCTGTCATTTACTCACCCTCATGATTTTTTAAAACCTGTACTATTTAGTTTCTTCTGTGGAATATGGGAATACATTGTAAAATGTAGATGATGCCAATGAGGCTGAAATGAAAGCGAGGCTGTCAGTCCCTAACATAATTCCTGACATCTCTTTTTGAGTTCCTCCCACAGAAGAAAGTCAGTCGTTTGGGTTTGGAACAACATGAATATGAGTATAAATGACGACTCATCTCATTTGACAAAATATTTTTTGTCATTTAGTTGACAAATCTTTTATTGAGTTCTATCAAGGCATTTTGAGGTAAATAGGTTTTAAAGAGTGTTTTTTTTTTTTTTTTTTAACACTTTAAAGCAAGTCCGTTGGCTAAAAGGTTTGATTTTCTGGTTAAAAATTCCAGGTTGTCATGCATGTAACTACAAAAGACAATAAATATGAGTACATTAATTTGCATACACAAACACTGGAATTGAACATTACAAATGGAGTGCTTGCATTTTGCTCAAGTTTGTTGTACATGAACATCCTTATTGCCACGTCATGGTGTTGTATAAGTTGTCTGGGATGGATACTCCAAGTCAGTGTAAGAGCATCCTGCACAAATGATTGGAAAAAATAACAGTTACATGTTAAAAACAAGTCCATTACTGTACAGAAAAGAACATGTTACGCAAACAAGATTGGGCCATGGAGCTTTGTGATGTTTTACCACCAGTAGCACAGAAGTCCCACAACTGTTTCCATCTTTTTGTGATGTGGAGCAGAGAGCACCAGTTCTCCAGTATCCTCGCAACTCTTTTATTATTATTATTATTATTATTATTGTCCTCTTGTATCTTACAGCCCATATAATTCCTGAGTAAATAAGTGAAACACGCATTGTTTCACAGGGTTAACATAATTATTTCTTGTGAGTAACATTGGACTGGTCTGCCGTAATACTAAGTGCTAAAAATATAAATCCTTTGAAATATTACTTCAATTAATTAAATATATATATATATATATATATATATATATATATATATATATATATATATTAACATAATGTGAAACCAAATTAATGCCATAGCAGATTTTATACACTGTGTAATATAGGGTATTAATTAATGTTTTGTGCTCCTAAGATCATCTAATATGATTAATGTTTTATAAAGGCACTATCTGTACTACTGATCTGTTGTAGTGTCCAGTAGTGTGTCTGTTTGGATCTGCCATTTAACATTAAGAATGAAGGTTTTGATGACAAAACTGATGATTTCCATTATGTAGCTATATTTTTTGTAATTAAAATTTTTTATTAAATCTTATAATAACAAGAAACACACACACACATATATATATATACACACAAAACATTTAAACCCCACAACAACCCCACCTCCCCAAAAAATAATCCTGTGGTCACACATAAGTAAATATATACATACATACATACATACACATACATATACACACATAATAATCATACTCACTTAAAAACTATACTACAATACTCTCTCCACACCCCACCCGAGAGCCCCCCAAAAATTCCAAATACCTGCCCTATTTCCGGACAAACAAATCTAAATCACCCCGTCTTCCCAAAGACACCTCCTCATAAGCCGCTACCCTCCCCATCTCCGTGCACCACTCCGGATATGGGGGCGCACCAGCTGACCTCCAACCCCTCAAAATAACCTGCCTGCCGATTATCACACAGGTCAGAACCCAGTTCTCAATATGGCCATCCCCCATATCGATGACCACCCCATCGCCCAGAACACAAAGTCTGGGGCAAAACGAAACCCGAGTGCCCACCATGTCGCACACAAAATTCTGAACCTTCGACCAGAATTTCTGAATCTCGACACACCACCAAAAAACATGGGCCATGTCTCCATCCTCCGATTGGCATCTTCAGGAGGTGGGTGTGTCTTTAAGATCCAGCCTATACAGTCTAGAGGGGGCCCAATAAAATCTATGCAAAATTTTGAATTGTATAAGACGCACCTTACATCTCTAGATGCAGACTTAATGTTTTTAAGAATCTTCACACTCCTTCCTCCAATGCCAAGTTGAAATCTTTCTCCCATACTCTCTTGAGAGAAATTAAGGCTCCATCCCCCATACTCTGAATTAACAGGGAGTAGTACACTGATGCCTCATGACCTTTACCAAAAGCTGCAATCACCTCTCCCAAATCATCTGCCTCCTTAGAGGGGTGTGTGCTACTCCCAAAAATAGTACAAAGCAGGTGGCGCAGTTGTAAATACCTATAAAACTGAGGTCTGGGGATCCCAAAATGTTGGACCAAATTTTCAAACAATCTCAACACTCCACTTTCATATAGGTCACCGAGCGTAGCAACCCCCCTCACAATCCACTCTGGCCAGCAGAAAGGGGACTTGCCAATACACAATCTTGGGTTCTGCCATATGCTCGAGGCAACGTTTAAATAAGTGTCCAATTTAAACAATCTGGACACTTTAGTCCATACCAAGTGTAAATGCAAAATAACGGGGTGTAGCTTAACTTTTCCAATTAGTTTGATAGAGATGCTTTGTAATGGTGAAATAGGGGCAAGAACTGCCTGTTCAATAACAAACCATGGAGGGGCTCTCTCAGGTGGAAGTGACCAAAGAGCCAAATGTCTGAGACTGAACGCATTGTAATAAAACAAAATCTTGTGTAGGCCTAGCCCACATTTGTCTATCGGCCTATGTAACTTATTAAAATGCAATATGGGACATTTACCATTCCAAATGAAGGACTTCGCTATGTTATCAAATTGCTTGAAATAAGAGAGGGGGACATCTACAGGGAGAGATTGTAGCAGGTAGTTACATTTTGGAATACAATTCATTTTAATAACATTAACCTTCCCAACCATCGATAAATGTAACGAAGCCCACCTGCACACATCGCTCGAAAACCTTTTTATTAAAGGGTCAAAATTAACACTAACTAAATCAGACAAATTTGCTGGGAATAAAATCTCCAAATACTTAATGCCCTGTTTGGGCCACTGGAAGGTGCCCGGCTGGAAAGCCATTTCTGGACATTACGCTGTCAGAGCCAAAACTTCGGATTTAGACCAATTGACTTTGTATCCTGAGAACTTGGAAAAGGAATTAATAATTCTGTGGAGGCAAGGCATAGATCTAGTAGGTTCAGAGACAAATAATAAAATATAATCTGTGTAAACCAGAAGCTTATGCGCCACACCTCCCGCAACCACCCCTGGAAAATCATCCTCCTTTCTTATCGCGGCTGCTAATGGTTCCAGGGCAAGACAGAACAATAATGGGGAAAGACGGCAACCCTGCCGAGTGCCCCTATCCAGAGTAAAACAATCTGAAATTAATCCATTTGTTTGTACCGCTGCTACAGGGACTTAATCCAACCAATAAATGTACTCCTGAACCCATACATTTCCAAAATCTTAAAAAGATAATCCCATTCTACCATATCAAACGCCTTTTTGGCGTCAAGTGAGATGGCAGCGACCGGAGACTGATCATTTGCTACTGACCACATAATATTGATGAGATGCCAAAAATTTCACCACCAGCAGATTTCACTGAGGGAATGATAGAAAGAGACTCTCTCTGCTTTATATATCTAGCCAAAAGCTTCCCTGCTTTGTCCCCCGACTCAAAGTATGACTGTCTTGCCCTGAATAACCGAAACTCCACTTTCTGCGTCAAAATAGTATTATATCTATATTTCAATCGGGTCAAATCTCTGAGGCCATCAGATGACATACGGTGCTTCAGCTCTGCCTCTGCACTTTTAATATTTCCTTGCAACTCCACGACTTCTCGTGCTTTGAATTTTTTGATGAATGAGGCATACTGTATGATCCGACCCCTAAGAACCACCTTAAGTGCCTCCCAAGCCACGCCCACAGAGGATACCGAGGACCAGTTGGTCTCCATATAAACAATGATTTCAGTCTTTAACATTTGTTGGAAATCAGGATTTTGCAAAAGGAATACATTAAGGTGCCAACTATATGATTTATTTTTCTCTATATGTGGCAACACCTCTAAACTCACCAGGGTGTGATCCGAGACTAAAACGTTTCCAATTGAGCAATCAACGACAGATGAAATGAGGGATTTGGATATCAAAAAAAAAAAAAAAAAAAATCTTTTCTAGAATAAATCTTATGAACTGATGAAAAAAATGTATAGTCTCTACCAGATGTTTTCAGAAGTCTCCAAATATCTGTAGGACCAAGATTTTTACACATCCTGTGAAGCATCAGCGTTGCTCTAGGGGGCTTACACACTTTTGCTTCACTATGATCAAGGACTGAGTCTCCTCCCAAAATTATATCATGAGGGGTGCCAGCGACTTGCAACATCCCTTCAAGATCTATAAAAAAGCCCTGATCATCAGCGTTAGGTGCGTAAATGATAGCCCAAATAAAACTTTGCCCCTGAATTTCTGCTAAAACAATAATGACTCTTCCTAATTTATCTTTAATCTGTTTGAGACATTTGAATTGTAAATGTTTATTTACCAATATAATGACTCCCTTGTTCTTACTTGAGCCAACACTAAAGAAAACATGTCCACCCCATATCTTCCCAAATTTTTCAGCTTCCTGCAGGGAAAGATGCGTTTCTTGAAGAAACACTATATCATATTTATTACGCTTAAGAAAAGAAATAACCTTCCTTCTTTTTATGGGGTGCCCCAACCCATTAACATTCCATGTGGAGAGAGATAGTACACTCATAATAACATCTGACATTTTGATATAATAGAAAAATAAATTGTGTGCCAAAAACAAAATTATGAAGACCACATTTCAACATTAATGCAACAATAAAACCCTGAACTTCCCCCCGAACAAAACAAACAGAAAAAAGAAAAACGTGCGTATTAACCCCGCGTACGAAAGCGCCAACTTTGCCATCGGATTGCTCAATTTTGCCTCATAAATTTGTAAGGCAAAATTACATAACATCAAATATTTTGTAAAACAAACCCCAGCCAATAGGCAGAATAAACACAAAGAACGTGTAGACTCATTCACAGAACTGTCTCGAAGGTGTGTTCCTTCACAAAACAAATTCCAGCCGATATAAAGCCGTTCATTTTCCTCGGACAGACAAACGATGACGTAATCATTCCAATGTCCCATGAAAATACTCCACAAATCATACTCCAGCCAACAGGAGGCATAAGCACAAGGAACTGACAGATTCATCCGTAACTGTCCCGAAGTAGTTTTATTTAACAAAACAAGCTCCAACCGCTAGGCGGAACCAGCACAAAAGGAAACGAAACACGCATCCCGGTTCCTCGGATGGTCAAGAGTCAATTCACTCAGAGGCTGCATAAAAGTATATCTCATGATTACACAGTCCGCCAACTTTATAAAAGACATCCTTTGTGTGAGCATATAGATATATTGCGGTCATCCGTTGTGTCTATTCTCAATCTGCCCGGGAACTTCATTGTAAAAGTGATCTTCCGTCAATGCAAAAGTTTCTTTAAGGAAAATGTTAATCCACAAAACAAAACAAACTCCAGCCGCTCGGTGGAGCCAACACAAAAAGAAAAAAAAATGGCGCCCAGCTTCCTCCGAAAGCCAGAGTATGTATAGTGAGTCAATCCACTCACAAGAAAAACACCCAATGGTTACTCACCCATTGTTTCAATAAAAGACATTGCCTGATTGGGACATGTAAATACTTTGTTGCCATCCTTGGTTTTTATTCTCAGTCTGGCCGGAAACATCAGGGCAAAAGTGATCTTCCGCTGATGTAAGAGTTTCTTGCATTCCTTGAACCGATCGCGTTTCACTCGTCAAGTTCGCAAAGTCCGGGAACAAGAAAATATTGTAATTCTTCCAAGAAATCTTTCCTTTGCTCCTCGCCTGGCGCAACACGAGATCTGTATAGGATGATCTCAAAAATTTGGCCAGAATCGATCGGGGCCTTCTGTGAGCTCGCTTGATTTCCAGCTTGTGGCCTGTTATATCGAGCAGACTCGGGAAAAGCATTTCTAGAAATTTCACCATATCTCTGCCCTCCTCATGCTCAGGAATTCCAACAATTCAAATGTTATTCCTGCGGCTTCTATTCTCAAGATCTTCAAGCTTTTCAAGAACACTTTCCAAATCAACTTTGGTCATGGGCGGATTGGTGGCTAATTCCCTCTCTGATGACTCCAAGTAATCGACTCGTCTTTCAACATCTGTCACTCTTGTGACTAACTCAGAAAATGTTTTCAATTTTTTTCCATCGCCGTAATCGATCGACGTATTACAGCGAGATCCTCCAAGTACGCAAGTACCTTCATCAACATCACCGACATATTGGACAGTTGACGCTGGATTCCTTCTCCCGCCGCACCATCCAAATCGAGTCCCCGGCCACAGGCCTGTCTGGGCTTTCATCTTGAACCCGTAAGTGTCTTTTAATGTCTCCAGAGCCCGACGATTTTTACTTCTTTGCCTGGTTTACCTCAAACAGCAAATATGTAACTGGGTGTATCGAATTTCACCAGATTATATCATGAAAATAATTTTAAAAATTAGCAAAGTGCGCAGAGCTAACTCTCACATGTCTGCCCTTCGCATGGCGTCACGTGGCTCCCTCCATTATGTAGCTATATTTAGTTTCAGTCAAGAAACTTGGTTAGAATTAAAATAGCAGACTCATACAGTCAGCCAGGTTAGCTATAAAGCTAATGACAGGACACTACAAATGGGCAATTTTCAGCTGTCAACATTTAACAAGACATTACACATGTTTATAACTGAGAGAAAATTATACAAACCTTAAATCACAGTATTCCTCTGATGGCGTCCGTTTCTTTAAAAGTTTGTGGCATGGGAGCTTATCTGTATGTGCTTGATTCCATGCTCATGAGAGCTGTGACTCTGGTCCCGCCCTGATAGTAAAACAAAGTGTGATTGGTTGAAGATAGAACCTGCTACGTTTGGTCCGAATAATGTGGCCATTATCTGATTGGCTTGAGTAGACAATGGGTGGAGTCCACCTATTTGTGGACTGCCCACAGCTCTGGCACAAGAAATGTTTCAGAATTCACACTAGGGATGGGCGATACCACTTATTTTCTTTTCGATCCAATACCAAGTACTTTTAGGCCGATATCGATACCAATACCGATACCTCTATTAAATTGAATTTTTATGAATTCTTTAGATAATATGAGTACCTTTATTATTACTTTATATATATACATATATATATATATATATATATATATATATATATATATATATATATATATATATATATGTATATATATTCTGTTTTCTGCCTAAACAGAAAATTATTAGGCTTCTTTGTTTACCCTTTAAAAATTTGTTAGTATAAGCCACATATAAAACCCCTAAATTAACCATATATATTATTATATGGCTACTATTACCAAAACCAAGTTACCATATGGATACTACAGTAATGCTGTAGTAAAACCATGGTTAATTGTATCAAAATCTTGGTTACTGCCAAAAAAAAAAAAAAAATGGCTGCTACAGTCGTGGTTACTAGTCATGGTTAATACAATATTACTACAGTAAATTCATGGTAAGTTTTCATAAGGGTATCATTTATTAACAAGGATTACAGATCATTATTAAAGTTTTATCAACTCTGAATTTAAAAAATGTCATTACTTGTGAATAACTCCAGATGCTGTTTTCCGGTCATTATCTCAGGAAAACCCTGCTCCCTCTTTGAACGAGCACTATGACTGAAAGAGTGAGCACTATGACTGAAAGAGTGAGCGCTGTCTGTGACTGCTGGTGTATTTTAGCATTTCTGCACCTGAAGATGACTGAAGAAAAAAATAGTTCCGTTGCCATGCAACAATTCGCTCATATATGTTTTTTTTCCACTTCGAAGCTTATGCATTAATATTCATGTGATTTAAATAATATCACTTGTAAAAAATAAATAAATAAATAAATAATAATAAAAAAATGTAAGAATCGATATTTTTATGTGAGGATCGATATTCTTGATACCACATCAGTATCGGAAGTATCGATACTTTAGTATTGATCCGCCCATCCCTAATTCACACATGTGAGCTGCATCCACAAATGCACAGCAAGAGATCCACAAATAAATGCTGGACAGAGTTGTGTTTGTGAGTTAAAAATATATATTTGTAAATAACTTTATATTTGCAAATCTCATTTGATTTATTTGTGAATTCACTTTACATTTGTGAAACTCCTCACACATATTTGTAAATCTCATTCTTTTTATTTGTGAATTAATTCCATTTTTGTGAAACTCCTTACATTTATTTGTGGATCTCATTCAATTTATTTGTGAACCAACTTTCTATTTGTGAATGTCTTTCCATTTGTCTGAATTAGAAACAATTCTAACTCCACATTTGTGGCCGGCAGGCACTGTGTTAAACTCGTATGCTGTTTTTAAAAAGGGTTCATTAGTAAGTGACTTGAACCTGATGCAGAAGTAAATAAACTACGTTTTAAAATATTCGTTAGGGGTTTTAGTTCTCTGAATAAATACAGGTCTTATATAGAACTTTTTCACACTCCAGGTTTTGCAACGCGGAAGTAAACGTTTGCAGGGTAAACTTCGACAGCGTTGAATGAAAGTGAATGGGAGATCACAGTAAATATTATTTTCACTTACCCATTTACTCCAAGACCGAAAGAAAAAATCCATTATTACGTTTGAATGACTTTCCAGAAGAGGAAAAAAAATAGAGAGAGCTGGGTTAAAACAGTCAGATGGGAGAAGATGCCAAATCTACTGTCACTCTCTCAGCATCTGTAACAGAAACCCCCTCGCAGCTGTGGTAATTCGTTTTTTAAAACTAATTCCAGGATAATGTACCACAAAGCAGAATGTTATATATTTACACTCAATATAAAAAAGGTATAATATACAAAAAATTGCGAGATTTACGGTGATAAATAAGGCGGAAACGCGTCATCACAGTCTGTGAAAAATGTCTATACCATACCAGCTATAGTGCAGGCCGCGTGCTCGCAGCGCTCTTGATTCAGCGGAAACGCGCCCTACACGCGCTCGTGTGGCCGCGCGACACCTACCGAAGCTAACAGCTAACAGCTAAACACCTCACCGTTAAAACGTCTCACTGTCATCTTCACCGTAGGTTTAACGTCTAAATAAACACACCGACAGCTCTTTTAAATGTTCATATCGCATTCTGTGTTATTTAGAAAAGCGTCAGTGGAGAAAGTTTTTTAATAACTGTTGTTTGTTTTGTTTTTGTTGTGTCAGACTAGCAGCGACTCAGTTCTGATTCTTTTGGTTGTTAAACTTTTATAACAACTAAACAGCGTCTTGTGAAGAAAACCAAAACTGCATTTGGTCTTTGAGGCTCTTGAATGTTGTTACACTGTGTGTAAACCCTACTTAGTAACGTAACTGCAAATATTATGTGGCTGTGTCTTAAAACCTAGTGAGCTAGCTACCTACCTAGACAGCACTTCACTGGGAGCATCACATGCGCGTCCAGAATTTTGGGGTTCACTGGGAACGTGTCTATAATGCCTTAAAATGCTGTCTAGGTGGGTAGCTCAAGTAGGGTAGCAAGAGTCTGTAAGAGGGTGTCTGTTGCTGTTTTTGTGACATATTGTGTTCTGTGTCTGCAGTCCAGCCAATGAGTGATCATGTCTGGGATGAAAAGAAAAATAGAGGACAAAGATCCTGATTATGAGGACATCACTCAAGTGCAGGAGAACAAGAGGAGTAAAGTTGTGGAGCAGAATGGTAATATTTGGGTTTCTAACTTAAACTATCTAACAGTGAAATATAATAACCCACAGCGGTTTATATGTGACTTATGTTTTTCACCTCTGCTCGTTTGATAATTACCAGCCCGTGATGCTGCAGTGCAGAAGATTGAAGCCATCATCAAGGATCAGTTTGCTCTGGAGATGAAGAGCAAGGAGCATGAGATTGAGGTTATCGGACAGGTAGACGTCTATGTACCACTCACTTGCCCTTTACAGTAAGACTTGAAACACAGTGGACTGGTTTCCAGGAAAGAACTTCATCTTAGTCCAAGGCTAACTGTCATAGTCGGTGATGATTCACCATTTATAGTCGTATTGTAGTCAAGAAGTACTCTTAATCTGTGTTCTGAAAATTAATTCAGTGTGTGTGAAATGGGCTGCATTCCACTTCATTTTAAACTTCCCCAAGCACTTCCCCTCGGGGAATCCCCACTGCCATTTTGGAAGACCGTTCCACTTCGTTAAGTGAGCGAGGGAAGTTTCTGTTGACAGACCCTCAACCCTCAATTTTGACAGAGGGAGCGAGCCTACTTTGATGTATGCTTCAGGCAGCTCCATATCCCACAATGCAACTCGACTGTGACGTGACAGCATATCACGCTTTATCAACCCCACCCCCACACATCAAGTGAAGTTAGATCAGTTAAGCAGTTAAGAAAAGTTACATTGAGATTTAACATCATAATACTTGTAGCTACCTTACACTGACTGTTCGTTACACAGCCATAGCTTGTGTTCATTGTGATGTTACCATTTTCGTTTGTGTAAAACTTGATTAATCCATACTAACTATTAATTGCAAAAAAAAAAAAAAAAAATTCTTAAAAGACCAGATTTATACATAAGTCTCTGAAAATACAACTAAACTTTACCTAAATCTGTGATTGCATCAGTCTCCGAAAATGCTGTTTTCTCAGGTGCATAAAGCACTAAATGAACCACAAATTGACATCAGCCCTCAGCATGCTGCAGGTGATCAAGGGCTTAGGGTGTTTCAGTTAAACCCATTGCATGGTTTCTGCCAGTAGTGGGCACTCGCGCAAGGTAAGCAATGACATTCGTCCAAGTCCACGAGACAGAGGAAGTTAGTGAGGGAAGGTCATAAAAATTTGAAGTGGAACCCAGCCCTGGTTTAGATGTATTCTAACTAGGGTTGTGAATCTTTGGGTTGAAAGCTAATTGATTAGATTCATGATTCATCCGTTTTCGATTCAGTTCAGAAAGATTTTTTGAAAATTCAGAACGATTCGATTCACAATGAAATTCGATTTTCGATTCTGCATTATTTTTTATTTTTTATGCATTTATAGGATTCTTAAAGTGCTCACCCTAATGTGTCTTTGGCAAGAAAAAGAAAGACAAAATACCTTATAGAAAAAAGTTTCACCGCAACGACAGCATTTTATTTCAGTAGTGGCCACGCAAAGGCTGCATTTTAAAACGTAGGCAGCTGAGTTGCTGCCTAATCAGTTAATGCTTAACCGACCATGTTTTTGGATGAATGAAACTCTTAAAGAAACTGGTCTCAGTACAGTTTGAAAAGCACCTTGGTTTCATCCTACCTCTGTATACAGCCTCCGTAAGCAGCATTTTCCAGTTTTCGGATGCAGACAATGAGTTGGCAGCTGTACAATGCTTTGAGCGCATTTCACTCGAGACAAGAGAGCAAGTATGGCAAGCCACGAGTCTCAGAATAACGCGACAGTTTTAACACTAGTACATGTAAAACGGCGTATTTTGCAGCGTTCGAAACAACCATAAAGCCGTAAGTACAGCGTTGTAATTTCAAACGCCGTAAAGTAAGTTAGAAAATAGTTTAAAAGGGCGTATTAGACTGTTTAGTGTATGTGAAAAGCACAGCTTTTTATGCTGTTTGGCTTTGCATGTGACGCCGTAAAAAACACTGTTTTTGGTTGCACAAAAGCGCCGCAGTTGTGGTGAGAAGAATAGCATCTCAGAATGCTGTTCTGAGATGCAGGTTTGTGCTATTTTGGCATCACGAGGGGGACCTACACAATATTAGGCAGATGGTTTTAATGTTGTGGCTGATCAGTGTAGATGCAAAATGAAGCTATTATTATTATCATCATAATCATTATTTTCCAAAGTAAGCTACAGTGTGTGTAAGATGAAAATACACATGGAAAGTGCATATGTTACTAACTTGTTTTTGGGTATTTTACTTGAGTGTTGCTCACCCTTTTTCGATCTCTAATTTCTAATATTGTGCACTTACATCTGCTATTTTAGTGAATATGGGGATATGGGGCAATTTCGGACACAGCAATGGTCTATTTGTAGTAAATATCCATTGTTATTTTTATTGTATGAAAGTAAAAATTTTTTATCAATCATTATCACATTGGAATATTACCATTGTGATAATTTATAACATATGAAGGCATATTATTATATCAAAAGAATATGAACAAGTTTAGTCAGTTTTTTTTATTTATTTTTTTTATTATTGAATACGGTTGAATGTCTATTGAAGCTGGTTTGCACCACAGATGATTAAAAAAGTGATTTTGTAAGTCATAATGATGAGAAAGTATCTCATTACAATGAGAAACAAAGTCATTATTATGAAACCGTTTCTTAGTGTTTTGAGATACGGTACTAACTTTATCTACAAAATTTATTTTTTATATACAAATTAGTCTCCATGTCTGACTTATGGAAGTCATTTGTCTTTTTACCCTTTAAGTTCAGAGCCTAGTTGCTCAAATTAATAATGTGCTGAAGTGTTTGCTGATCATATTATTTATGGCCGAGTTCGAATCTCTTGCCTCTTGAGTTTTAATATTTAATTTGTATCTTGCATACTTCTGCCATTCGATCTAATAATACCACTTATTTTAATCTGAACAATGATGCCAGCATCATTTAGTAAGTTTACATTTAATGGAGAGCAAAATATTGAGTCAGGGGCATGCTTTTTGGAATCAACGAATCTTCCACCGGTCATTCACATCTGGTGTAAAATAGAAGAAGGTCTCCAGTTAACATGAAACCCAGTTGAACCGTACACCGGCAGCAAAAAAATAAAAAATAAATAAATATTCTTCTGGCCATCTTGATTTGTTTGACTTAAATGAGCAATTGGTGGAAATAACCCGCAGCAGTGAACTGGTCTGGCCTGACTCGGTTCATAATTGATTGGGTGCGAACACCTCAAACTTTACTGGCTGTGAAAACCAGCAGGCGGGGCTCATTATACTGCATAGAAAATGCCGTAAAAAGTGTGTCAGCTGCTTGTGATTGTCAGTGGCCGTTCTGAGGAGAGATCAGACACGAGGTGCTAGAAAGCTGCTCAGAAAAATGTTCAATGAACATTACGTACGGAAGAAAGAACAGTGCCGCGTGCGCCTGCGAGGGGAGAGCTATGAGTGCATGAGCCTTGAGAACAACGGCAACAAAAACACACTTGTAACTTATTTATATATTCTAAAATATTGTACACTGTTTTGTCGAATCACGATTCATCTAATTTTTAGCATTTTAAATCGATTATTGACCAACACAAACGATTCTTGATTCAAAAATCATATTTTTTAAGATTGGTAATCAATGCATCAAGAAAACGAGTGAATCATTACACCCCTAATTATGATATGTTGTTAACATACCTGCGCATGATGCTTATTGATTTATGGGCTTTGTACAGTGCCAAGAAAACTATGTGAGCCCTTTGGAATCACCTGCATTTATGGATAAATTTGTCTTAAAATATGGTTTGATCTTCATCTAAGTTACAATTATGAACAAACACAATCTGTTTGAACTAATAACACACAAATTATTGTATTGTTCTTGTACATATTGAATACATCATTCAAACATTCACAGTGTAGGTTGGAAAAAATATGTGAACCCCCAGGTTAATTATATGTCAACAAAAGCTAATTAGAGTCAGGAGTTGGAAAATCTGGAATCCAATTAATGAAATGAGATTGGAAGTGTGGTTTAGAGCTACTTTGACATATAAAAAGCACTCAAACATTTTTAATTTGCAATTCACAAAGAAGCATCTGCTGACGTGGAATATGACTTGCTAAAAAGAGATCTCCGAAGACCTGCGATCAAGGATTGTTGCTTTGCATAAAGCTGGAAAGGGTTACTAAGTTATCTCAAAGGGCTTAGATATTCGTCTGTCCACAGTTAGACAAATGGTCTATAAATGGAGATGATTTAGTACTGTGGCTACTCTCCCTAGAAGTGGCCGTCCAGCCAAGATGACTCAAAGGGCACACAGATGAATGCTCAATTAGGTAAAAAAAAAAAAAAAAAAAAGAACCCTACAGTGACAGCTAAAGACTTGAAGGAATCATTGGAACTGGTTAACATCTCTGTTCATGAGTCTATTATACGGAAAACTTTATACAGGCATGATGTCCGTGGCAGGACACCACGTAGGAAGCAGCTGCTTTCCAACAGAATCATTGCTGCATGCCTCAAACACCTTGACACTCCATAACGCTACTGGGAAAATTTTTGTGGACTGATGAAACTAAGGTTGAATTGTTTGGGAATAACACGCAGCACTACGTATGGCGTAAAAAGGGCACTGCACACTAACATGAAAGCATCATCCCAACGGTGAGGTATGGTGGAGGGAGCATCATGATTTGGGGCTGCTTTGGAGCCTGGACCGCTTGCCAACACCGATGGAAAAAATGAATTATCAAGTTTATCATGATATCCTACAGGATAATGTCAGGGTGGCTGTGCGCCAGCTAAAGCTCAGTAGAAGTTGGGTGATGCAGCAGGACAATGACCTTAAACATCGAAGTAAATCCAGTACACAATGGCTTCAGAAAAGGAAATCCACCTTTTGGAGTGGCCCAGTCAGAGCTCAGATCTTAACCCAATAGAGATGCTGTGGAATGACCTCAAGAAAGCTCTTTACACCAGAACATTGTGCAGGTCTAATCTGCAGCTCCCGGAAACACTTGGTTGTGGTTATTGCTGCCAGAAGAGGATTGACCAGTTGTTAAAACTAAGGGTTCACTTTTTCCACAGCACTGTGAATGTTTAACGGGATGTGTTCAATAAAGACATGAAAGTTTATTATTGTTTGTGTGTTGTTAGCTTAAGCACATTGTGTTTGTTTTTGTTTGTACTTGTGACTTTCATGTAGATGAAATCACATTTTATGACCAATTAATGTAGACAACCAGCTTATTCCAAAGGGTTCACATACTTTTTCTTGCCACTGTATTGTGGATGTATTTTGAATCAATACTAATTGGATATTTGTGTATCTGGATATTTAAATACTGGATACTTGTGTATTGTTTGTCAGGACTAATTTGTATTTTGCGATGTGAGATAAAAGATGTTGGGTTTCGATTTTAAACTGATTTGAAAATATCTGTTGTTTTTTCTTCTCTTTAGAGGCTGAATGAGGCTAGGAGAATGATGGACAAGCTCAGAGCCTGTATTGTGGCAAACTACTATGCCAATGCTGGTCAGCCTAAAGTTCTTGAGGTAGTAAAGTAAATTCTTTGTGTTTTTGCTCAGTAACTGATTTTAAGAATCTTTCTGCATGAACAACCTTTCAGTTTTGTTGCTAATTTGGAGAAAGATCCTCTAATTATTCTCTGAGCTCTAAAAATGAAAGAACATCACCCTTTGACATCAGTTACCATTTCCATTTAAAATCCTAAACATTTTATTCTTGATTTTATTCATGTTCAGGCATCTAAGAGTGACCTATCTGTGCTGAATCACCCTGCCATAAAGCGCTTTCTGGAGTACCCCTCACGCTCCTCGTCTCCACTGAATCAAAACTCGGAGACACCGTCACAGGTCCAGTCCGAGAGTGAGTCCCTCAGCCTGCATGGAGAGACTGGAGAGAAAGAGACAGACAGCGGGAGAGAGGATGGCCCTCCACGTGAACTGCGACCCGGCAGGAACACGGGAAAGGTTAGTCGCATACACACTGCAAATCCTAAGATTTGAATAGATTTTAAGGATATTTGTAAACTTATGAACACAACCGTGTATCTGTAACTTTTTTTTGTCCCGCATTTGATTTTTCAAGTAACAATTATTAATGATTTATTTAAAATTCTCATGCATTTTTCTTTTGAGAATTGCGATGTATCTGTGAATCAATTTTTGCTCTGCCCTAATGATCACATTTAGAGAATCACTTTTGAAAATTGCCATACTATTACTCTATCGTGCTTGACAGTAATTTTTTTTTAAATGCATATCCATATGTAGGACACATTTGGTGTGCCTTCGTCCGTAGAACAGCATGTGACTTACCACACTACAGGAGAAGAGGCCTCGCGACTCTACGTTAAGAAAACCATCGTTGTGGGCAACGTCTCTAAGTATGAAGCCTTTTGTCTCTCTGCCTTTGCTATCTTACAGATAAAGCAATCTGCTTTATGTTAGTAATTTTAATTAGCAAAATTTTAGTCTATTAAGATGATGTTTGCACCCAGTGTGAACCTATTATGATTTGAAGAACAAGTTCCATATTATTATAGAAAAATTCACATAAAATTTTATATATATACTATTATATGGTGTGTGTGTGTGTGTGTGTGTGTGTGTGTGTGTGTGTGTGTGTGTATATATATATATATATATATATATATATACACACACACATATATATATATATATATATATATATATAAATACAGTATATATATATATATATATATATATATATATATATATATATATATATATATATATATATATATACGGTATATTAGAGCTGTCAGAATTAATCGTGATTAACACATTTACCATTAATACAGCATAAACCGTTGTTAGGAGGGTGGAACTTTTGCGTTGTGTTCGCCCGGAGTCATTACAATGATGCACACTTCACAACACACAACAGCGCTTCCCTGTCAGTGATAAAATGGAGAAAGAACCTCTTAGTGCTATTTGATGTACAAAACAAGCTTAGATGGGTCTTGTAATAGGCTGAAAAATACTTGATTTCTAAGTAATAACCACAGATACATGCCAAGTCTTAACTATCACCAAAACGCAGAATGAAAAGATTTTGTCTGCAAGTGCTTTTCATGTGGAGTTCAAAGCGACACTTTGTACTGCCGTTGATGCTCTGACGTGAATTGTGAATGCAGCTTCATGATTGCTGTAGGAAAGCAGATAGCCACAATCTACTGGCAGATTAATGTTGTTGAGATTTAATGCCAATTGCAATGGATTTGTAACCTATGGGGAGACAAGTTATTTCAATTAGTCAAACTCCCAAACTTTAGGAAATGTTTAATATTACTTGAATTAGTGCAGTTTAAGTGCATTTCTATCTTGATACTGTGGAAGGCTTTGTTTGAAAATTTTTAATAAAGCATTATATTGTTTTGTTTTCTTTCCTAAGATGGAAATAAAAGCATTTTGGCAGGAAAAAAATTATATAGGGTGTCAAATTTCAGCATTTTCAAAGTCTGCGATTTAATCACATTTAACTACAAAAAATTACACGATTAATCATGATTTAAAATTTTAATCGCTAAGCACTAATATATACACTGATCAGCCACAACATTAAAACCACTGACAGGTGAAGTGAATAACATCGATTATCTGTTTACAATGGCACCTGTCAAGGGCTGGGATATATTAGGCAGAAAGTGAACAGTCAGTTCTTGAATTTCATGTGTTGGAAGCAGGAAAAATGGGCAAGCGTAAGGATATGAGCGACTTTGACAAGGGCAAAATTAGATGGATAGAGGACACAGTCAGAGCATCTCCAAAACGACAGGTCTTGTGGGGTGTTCCCGGTATGCATTGGTTAGTACCTACCAAAAGTGGTCCAAGGAAGGACAACCGGTGATCCGGCAACAGGGTCATGGGTGCCCAAGGCTCATTGATGCATGTGGGGAGCAAATGCTAGCCCGTCTGGTCCAGTCCCACAGAAGAGCTTCTGTAGCACAAATGGCTGAAAAACGTAATTCTGGCCATGATAGAAAGGTGTCAGAACACACAGTGCTTCGCAGCTTGCTGCGTAGTCGCAGACTGGTCAGAGTGCCCATGCTGTCCCCTGTCCACCACCGAAAGCGTTCCTACAATTGGCACATGAGCATCAGAACTTGACCATGGAGCAATGGAAGAAGGTGGCCTGGTCTGATGAATCGCATTTTCTTTTAGATCATGTGGAAGGCTGGGTGCGTGAGTGTTGTTTACCTGGGGAAGAGATGTCAGCAGGATGCACCATGGGAAGAAGGTAGGCCGGCGGAGGCAATGTGATGCCCTGGGCAATGTTCTGCTGGGAAACCTTGGGTCCTAGCATTCATGTGGAATTTAGTTTGACACGTACCACCTACCTAAAGATTGTTGCAGACCACGTACACCCCTTTATGGCAACGATATTTCCTGATGGCCGTGGCCTCTTTCAGCAGGATAATGCGCCCTGCCACACTGCAAAAATTGTTCAGGAATGGTTTGAGGAACATGACAAAGAGTTCAAGGTGTTGACTTGGCCCCCAAATTCCCCAGATCTCAATCCGATTGAGCATCTATGGGATGTGCTGGACCAACAAGTCCGATCCATGGAGGCTCCACCTCGCAACTTACAGGACTTAAAGGATCTGCTGCTAACGTCTTGGTGCCAGATACAACAGGACATCTTCAGAGGTCTTGTGGAGTCCATGCCTCGACGGTTCAGAACTGTTTTTGCAGTAAGAGGGGGACCTACACGATATTAGGCAGGTGGTTTTAATGGTGTGGCTGATAGATAGATATTGGAGTATAAGAAATCACATTGTGCAATGAATTTCAGCAATACCCCAAAAACCAGAGGGTTTCTGGCTCAAATCCCTGTTAGTGCACTGAATGATTTTGATTTAGCACCTCTGAGAGGCTGGCTCTGATGTTTGTGCCCTTCCTCTGAACAGTACTATTGTGCCCTTGAGTAGGACACATTCTTTCTTTTGCAAACTTTGTCACTGTTTTTCTCGGTCCCCAGTTCCAAAAACCAGAACACTGTCAATAAATAGCCACAGTTTATTATTCAGACAGATGTTTTATGAGAAACACTTTTTATGTCTCCAAGCTTGTATTTATTTTTAAATGCATCACTCTCAACAAAAATTCTCTGTATTTCTCAGAAACCCAATAAACCTCCGTGTTCCACAAAGCAGTGTTTCCTCAGGCAGCGAGCTAACCTCATTTATTCTGCAAAATTACACAGACCTTGTCTGCTTTACCTCATTAAATCCACTCAGAGCATGTGATAGAGACACAGCTTCGTGTGTGTGTGTGTCTGGATATCAGGCCCAGACGGAATCTGCGTGTGCAGAACTCCACAGAAAACTCAAGATTTTTGCGGAATTGTCATTCACAGTTCTTTACATCCCCCACCCCTTGCTTGTTCGTTTATTAGATATCAGCTACCAATAACAGTATAGTAATCTCAGCTCCTTGTAACACATCATATGTTTAAATCCCTTGCTTTTCCCTAAAAATCAGTGCAGAAAATGTAAAAAAAAAAAAAAAAAACAAGTCTGCTGATTCCCTCTGGGCCTGGATATGAGTAATGTTATAAGCTCCTTTTTTACTGTCCATGGAGCTGCTAAAGGTCTTAAATAGATTTTTTTCTCCAGGGCCAGTGTGCTGAAAAAAAACTGTCACCATCTCGAAGTGTTTATCTGATTAATACATTTTTAAACTCTTCTATCTTCTACATTTATGTCCTTAGCAGATGGTTTCTTTCCAAAGTAACTTAAAATGAAGTGTACAAATCACATTAATGATAATTACTGTGACAGGTAACTGAGAAAACAGTGCCTGCTGAGCCAAGAAGGAAACTGAGAGCATGGAAATACACTAAACGTTTGCTTGTGCTTATGCTGAATGAATACAGATCCAACAATACAAGTACACAGTTAAGGCCTATTAACAGTGTGAGCGATGTGACGATGTGAATTGCACACAAAAATCAACACTAATCTTTCAAACATATCTTTTCACACTGATAGTTGTGATGCAAATCACTCTCTGAGAAAAGTTTGAAAGCAAATCGCACTACGCCCATTTTTTATGCTTTAATGTAAAATACAGTTCTGGACACATGACCTAAAAGCTTATATATTATTGGTTGGAGTTTTTACACGGTGTAAAAGGGGGTCTAAACAGATTAAATAGTTTAACTGCTTTAACCCCCTGAGACCCGAGCGTGACTGCTGTGCATTTTATGTTTCCCTATTTGATTTGCAACTAGTAGCACCTAATAAACATGCACAAAAAAAACAAACAATTGAGCTAATAGTTTTCCTAGTTTTTGGTGGGAACATTTGTGGACAGCAGGACTAAGTTGTTTATTATGTTTCCAGGAGTGTTAGTTATTCATGTTTTTGAGATGTTACAGACATTATATCAGAAAGTAGCATAATTAATTATTATTCAAAGTAATGGCCAGCATCCAATTACTGCCAACAAAGTTAAAATAAAATTATACATTATAACTTCTGAATCGATCTATTGATTACCATTGTCCCATGTTTGTCAAACTTGAGTGGTTCAAACATCATCTGCAGCCTGAAACTGAACTTTTGGTCGGATTTTAGGAGTGTATGCACTTAGCTGCATAGGAAAGCTTGAGGATGCTCCCTTGCTTCTATTTAGTGAGTGAATTAACCTCCAGTGTGCTGTCTGTCTGCACTGGTCTCAGAACAGTTTGAAATGCACTTTATTTTCATCCTAGCTCCATATAAAGCCTCTGAAAGCAAAATATTTCAGCTTTTGGATGAACCCATTGATTCTCAGTTTGCACAGTAAATATAGGATTTCTAATAAAAAAATTAGCTGAAGTACACATTAGTGTACATTGTGTTTAGCAGCATGGGGTTTCGTGATAAATCACAAAAAAAAAAAAATTGCATATTGGATAACTAGAGACCAATCTCTCGACTCAAACATGTTTCAATGTAAAAACTTAATTAGGTTTCTTACCAGATGTAGTTCTGTTGGTGTTTCTCCCAAAGACAAACTCAACTGTGATCTGTGCCATGTTGTTTTGTCACAAGACTCTGTACTTCGAAAGTTTAACCCTTTGCTGACAGCCCAGAGTCTTCTAAACTGAGATCATTCTGTTTAAATGAATTTAAATTATGCGTTAAGTATAGTGAAGCTAAAATACAACGTCCACGCATGTTTATGCGGGGTCGCACAAAGTTAAAATATTATCTCTTGGAAAATTCACTGCTTGATATTCACACTGTGAATAAGCCTTTTAGTTTCTACTTATTGGTACCTAGGAACAATTTGAGGATAGGTAATTTGAAGTGGAGATGATTTTTTTTTTCAGTTAGAAATATAGAGACTAGAGTAGGTGAATCCGGAAGAGTGTGTATGCTACTATAAATTGATTCAGTTTGATAATCTCTCTCTCTCTCTCTCTCTCTCTCTCTCTCTCTCTCTCTCTCTCTCTCTCTCTCTCTCAGGTATATTGCCCCTGATAAGCGTGAGGAGAATGATCAGTCCACTCATAAATGGATGGTGTATGTTCGAGGTTCTCGGAAAGAGCCCAGTATTGATCATTTCGTAAAGAAGGTCTGGTTCTTCCTGCATCCCAGCTATAAGCCCAATGACCTTGTGGAGGTCAGGTATGTGTATACCTACCTCTAACTCATCATTTTAGTACAGAATTGTTTCTGCATGATTTCATTCATATTGTTATAGTGTGTAGCATTTTCTTGAATTTTATTAATGCACATTTATAGTATTTCACAGAGATATTCTGTGTATTTGCTTTGACATTTGAGTTTTTCCCTTTTTGAGCAGTATCCACATAGAACAGCGCCCTGTAGTGCAGATTGTATGCATCTCTTTCTGTATGAATTTGTGAAATTCAGCCCGCTGAAAAGGGCATTTTTTAAACTGTGTTTGTGTTTAGTGAGCCACCATTCCACCTGACACGTCGTGGATGGGGAGAGTTTCCTGTCCGGGTCCAGATCCACTTTAAAGACCAACGGAACAAACGTATTGATATCATCCACCACTTGAAGGTCAGACACTCAACTAAACTCTTCCATACACATTCTCATTGAACCTCTTTCATCACTTCCTATTTTTTATCTTTCTTTCTTGTACTAATTTACATGTAGAATCCATAAATTAGACCCTTTTGTCTTGAAATGTCCTGCAAGGATTATTCTGTCATTTAAGGATTCCCACTCTCTCTCATATGTGTAAATGGCACATGATAGAAAAGGCTTGTAAGAATGCATCACTTCTTTGTTGGACTCCCTGACTATATGGTTCAAATGGTTGATTTAATAAAGCGTTCTGTTTGTTGATATTTCCTTTGTCTAACACTGTTTTTATTTATTTTTATTTATTTTTTTTAAGATTCAAAACATGCAAAAAACACTTTCTTCCTCCCAAAACACTCTGTTAGATTCTCCACATTGCAAAGATTGTTATTTGATGTTTCTCTTTGTTCTCCCACAGCTGGACAGAACATACACAGGTTTACAGACTCTGGGAGCTGAAACGGTAAGACATGCTGAGTATCTGAATGTCTGTCTGAAACTAAGGATAAAATCTTCTTAATGCTTTAGAATCTTATTAGATCATCAAAACATCAAAGGTAAAAAAAATAGCTTAACCTTGAGAGAGTAAGGGCATTGAGTATGAGTGTCCTTATGTTATCACAGACAGAGAGAATGTGATTAATAAGTTAGGTTAAAACAGACCAGATCAGTCAGAACCTTTTAGAATTGGTGCACATCAGAGTTGCCTCTAGACACGTTTACATTTCTTTCCTTGACAGATCTCACCAAAGCATATTTCAATAAAGTACACATACATAAATGGACTATGGTTTAGGTCTAATTTTTGGAGAAGAGCACCACAAGCTACAAGAACACTGCAACAGTTGTGAATATAGTGATGATAGTGTCATAGTCTAGAAGTATTGTTGAAGCCATAGACAAAATAAATGCAATTGGAGTTATGGTGAGTATTAAGTTCTTGATCTAGTTAGTTCTGAAAAATGGAATTATGAGTGAATGTGAAAAATGAAGGTTTATTGTTGTTAATAAGAAATGGAATAAAATGTGGGTTCTGATAGTGGAGTCAGTGTCATTAAGAGCAAGTCTGTTATTGATTGTCCTGAGTATGTGTTCTAGAAGGTGTGCAGAAGGTTACATTTATTTTCTTGAAGGAAAAAAATTAATTAGGAAAGTTTTTTTTTTTGTTGCAGTCACAGATGCCATTTATTACAAGTGTTAAGTGATCGTACATGTGACATATCCGTGTTTCTCTTTAAAGCGTACATTTGTCAGTTTCTGTCTTATTTCTTGAAGGTGGTGGATGTCGAGCTCCACAGAAACTCACTGGGCGATGACTTCATCCCCTCTGCCCCCTCATCTTCATCATCCTCTGCCTCCTCTCATCTGCCGTTTGTGGGCGGGGCTGGCTCCTCCACAGCTAGCCAGGCCACTCGGCGGCCCATCTCTCCCTCCCAGCACTCTCCTAATGATCAACCCTGCACAGAGAGAGGTAGACAATGTGCACGGTCGCACGCATGCACACAGGCAGGCACGCACACACGCACAGGCAGGCACATACACATGCACAGTGATTGTCCATCTTACAGGATGTCTCGTGCTTCCACAAAAGAAATATGTGCTCTCTCACTGCCTCTTTAAAACAGTATTTTTTTCTGTTGTGACAAAAACTTGTAGTTAAAAAAAAAATAATAAAAAATAACGGAAAATGATGTCATCATTTACTCACCCTCATGTCTTTCCAAGCCAGTAATTTCTGTGGAACACAAAAGATAAATGAAACTGAAAGGAGACTGAGTCTGTCAAGCTCCAAAATGACCAAAAACAAAAAGGACCATCATATAGATAAAAATGAATATTACATATTTTGGTTAATCCTTTAACCAGGAACTGATGGCTAATTCATTAAAATCGTCATTTAAAAGCTTGGAATCTGGACTTGCTGCTATTTAAGGTTTGGTGAATATAACCTGAACCATAAATGTGCTTATATTATAGATCTATGCTGATTTGAATGTGAAATAAATGACAATGGACTTGCATTAATTGCACGGTCCCCATTTATATGAGTGTTAATCCTGATGATGTGCAAACAGATAGAGAATAATTATCTTCTAACAGATGTAATAATGTATTAAACCAAAATGAGGCGATAAACAGCATGCAATGAACATTGAACAACAAAACACACAACACAAACCCTAATTTCGGTTAACATGGTGTAATATTTAACAGTCAGACTGCGAGTGCAGAGGTAGTTTACAGTGCTCATCTGTGACAGTTCCACTGCTGGGAGTAGATAACATCATACAAGTGGAATAGTCGTGAGTCATAATGTTAGAAAAGGCTCAACTCGTAAAATGCACGCACATTTATTTCACCCACAAACTAGTGTTTTTAGCCATCTCGTGTCACTCTATTTCCCACATTCTGTTTGTTTCATGAAGTAATACGTGAAAACAATTGCACCCAAGTAACATGCATGCATGTTTTTGCCACATTTTAGTTTTTTGTCTCATGAAGCAAACAGAATATGGAAAATGGCATGTCGTTACTTACAGCAGATGACTAAAACCAGCCCCAAAACAACGTAACAAGGTGCTGAGATGTTGAAATAATCTTCACAGAGCGACATGAGGTTGGCTCTCACTCACACATACACGCTATGTATGAGCCAACGCATTGTCGCTTGGGGCTGCCCAAGTCCCTGCCTGATGGAAAGAAGCAGCAGGCAGTCAGAGAATTTCAGCTATAAGCAAAGAAAAGGAACACATAATCGGTGAAAATATTGGCAGTAATTCCATTATCAGCGCAATGATAATATTTTTATTTTTCCGGTTATCGGACAATAATATATCTGCCGTGCATCCCTACATATTACTCTTGCTCTATATTTCAACACTTCTGAAGCCATATGATAGATTTGTGTGAGGAACAGACTGAAATACAAGTTATTATTCACTGATATATATGGTCTGTTTATCAGGCAAAGCTATCGTAGTTCGTTTTTCATTCCTTGAAGATATATAGGGGTGTCAGTGAATTATTGATTAGAATCATTCCTCTTTTCTCTCTCATTCCCCACAGTTCCTGGTGTCACTGTCAAGAGTGAGTCTGTGCGTTCTTCATGTTCTGAACGGACCACGTCACAGTCTAGTAGGTCAGAGAAAATCACCCTTGGTTCCCACGGAAACTCTGCATTTCAGCCCATCACGGCCAGCTGTAAGATCATTCCACAAGGGCAAGTGCCAAGTCCCGCCGAGTCACCCGGGAAATCATTCCAGCCAATCACGATGAGCTGCAAAATTGTGTCAGGTGAGTCACAGAGGTGCACAAAGATGGTGGAGCATGGATGAGATTAATAGTGTCTTTCATTTTGTTCTAGCTTTGTTCTGCCAGTGGTTTACTAGTAAAAAGCAGATTGTTGTTAGGGTCCTTTTTTGTCTATCAGCATAAAGTCTGGACCAAACTTCAGCATATTTTCTCAAGAACTGCCCACTTAGACACAAAAAAGGCATTCTGACCAACTTGTAATATGACTTGCCACAGATGTCTTGTTTAAAAAGTGCATCAAACAAACTTAAATTTCTTTCAAAGATTTGATGCTATGAAACTTAGCAACTAGTTTTCCCTCAGAAATGCTTACTGTAGCAGCCTGGGAACCTGTGCACTCTTACTCCCAGAAATTCTGTTAAGTCAGCCAATCAGATTGGAGCCTGACATTTTGAGGCTCCAAATGGGAAGCCCCAGGGCATGCCATACAAGGCGGAGATTAGAAAAAAGCAGACAGGCAGATCGGACAGTAATGCATCATGGATTTGAAGTCAGTGTGTGACCACAAATGTCAGAGGAGCTCAGTCTGATTCTCTGAGGATCACACTGTAAATCTAATCACAGAAACCCAATTTTTGTGTGTGTTCCAGGCTCTCCTATCTCCACTCCTAGTCACTCTCCTCTCCCCCGAATGTCCTCATCCACCCCAGTACACATGAAGTCCAGCCCGTCAGTCATCAACAACCCCTACATCATTGTGGACAAGCCAGGCCAAGTCATTAATATGGCTGCAGCTGCAGGTACACACATAGTACTGTTGTACCACTATGCATTAAAACAAGCAATATGTCCTTTCTCATAGATGTTAATCAGAGTTTTTTCCTTACCACCCTGATGCACAATAAGACATTTTGTCAGTTGCTGGGGTTCTATTTTCACCACATCGAGCTGTCTAGCTACGCCCACAGCGAATTCTTGTTGGTGTAAAATACCATCACGTGTTTTATTTGCTGTGATTTTGTTGCTTTGCAGCAGCAATTGAATTTCCGTGTTGACAGAGAAGTTACTTGTTGCTGGAAATTTGTCGTGTCACGCATGGGTTGGAGACAATGTAAGAGTGTATCAGGAGTGAATGATGAAGGCAAATCACAAAGTACAAGTTCTCCTTCAGTTCTTTTTCTCTGATTTGTCTTACCTTGCTCTCTCTGTCACAAACTCACACACTGCACTTTTCTCTTTCATGACTCACGCTGTGGGTTTTCAGGACATTGCAGGACCAGGTTGCCATAGCGACCACATCACTGAGTTTAGGAGTATGTGTATTATGCAGTTAATGTACCAATACTAGGTGTGTGTGTGTGTGGAGTACAAATTTATCCTCCATGGCTGCACAACTGCTGTGCTTCTCACAAATGCTATACAGTGCTGGGAAAAAGTTTTTGCCCCCATCCTGATTTCTTCTGTTTTTGTGTATATCTCATACTAAATTGTTTAAAAAAATTCAAACATAATCTAACATAAAACAAAGGCAATCGGAGTAAACACAAAATACAGTTGTTAAATTATGTTATTTATTGAAGTCACAAAAAAGCCAAGGACAACATCCAAGGAACTGCAGGCCTCTCTCGCATCAATAAAGGTCATTGTTCATGACTCCACTATCAGAAAGACACAGGCCAAAAAATTGCATCCATGGAAGAGTGGCGAGGTGAAAACAACTGCTAACCCAGAAGAACATTAATGCTCTTTTGAATTTTGCCATAACACACCTTGATGATCTTCAAACCTTTTGGGAGAATGTTCCGTGGACTGATGAGTCTAAAGTGGAACTGTTTGGAAGACAGGAGTCCCGTTACATCTGGCGTAAATAAAATCAAGAATTCCACAAAAAGAACATCATACTTATGTTCAAGCATGGTGGTGGTAGTGTGATGGTGTGGTGATGCTTTTCTGCCTCAGGACCAGGACGACTTGCAGTAATTGAGGGAAACATGAATTCTGCTCTCTACCAGAAAATCCTAAAGGAGAATGTCCAGTCATCAGTCCATGAGTTGAAGCTTAAGCGCAACTGGATTATGCAGCAAGACAATGATACAAAGCATAGGAGTAAGTCCACCTCTGAATGGCTCAAAAGAAGCAAAATTAAACATTTGGAGTGGCCTGACTTGAACCTTATTGAGATGCTGTGGCAAACAGGCAGTTCATGCTTGAAAACCATCCAGTGTGGCTGAACTGAAGCAGTTCTGCAAAGAAGAGTTAGCAAAAATTCCACCACAGTGTTGTGAGACTGATCTGCAGTTATCAGAAGTGTTTGTTGGCACATCCAGCTATTAAGTTTAAGGGGGCAGTTAGTTTTTCACATGGGTGATATTGGTGTTGGATAACACTTTTGCTTCAATAAAAAAAAAAAAAAAAAAAAAAACTATATATATATATATATATATATATATATATATATATATATATATATATTATATAAATAATATATTTTATATACAGTTGTGCTCAAAAGTTTGCATACCCTGGCAGAAATTGTGACATTTTTGAAACGACCACACCGTCTTTTTCCAGAGCAGCCTGTATTTCTCCTGAGGTTACCTGTGGGTTTTTCTTTGAATCCCAAACAATTTTTCTGGCAGTTGCGGCTGAAATCTCTCTTGGTCTACCTGATATTGGCTTGGTATCAAGAGATCCCCGAATTTTCCACTTCTTAATAAGCGATTGAACAGTACTGACTGGCATTTTCAAGGCTTTGGATATCTTTTTATATTCTTTTCCATCTTTTGACAGTTCTTTTCTGCTCCCCATGGCTCAGTATCTAGCCCGCTCAGTGCATCCACGTGAGAGCTAACAAACTCATTGACTATTTATACACAGACACTAATTGCAATTTAAAAAGCCACAGGAGTGGGAAATTAACTTTTAATTGCCATTTAAACCTGTGTGTGTCACCTTGTGTGTCTGTAACAAGGCCAAACATTCAAGGGAATGTAAACTTTTGATCAGGGCCATTTGGGTGATTTCTGTTATCATTATGATTTAAAATGGAGCCAAACAACAATGTGATAATAAATGGCTTCATATGATCACTATCCTTAAATAAAAGACATGATCAGTCATATTTTCAAAATCAGTGCCAAAATTTCAACATTTCTGCCAGGGTATGCAAACTTTTGAGCACAACTGTGTGTGTGTGTGTGTGTGTGTGTGTGTGTGTGTGTGTGTGTGTATATAATATATAATATATATACACACACACATACATACACACACACTCACACACTACCGGTCAAAAGTTTTGCAACACTTGACTGAAATGTTTCTCATGATCTTAAAAATCTTTTGATCTGAAGGCGTATGCTTAAATGTTTGAAATTAGTTTTGTAGACAAAAATATAATTGTGCCACCATATTAATTTATTTCATTATAAAACTAAAATGTAATAAAAAAATTGAAATCGATGACTTGGACCGAATAATAAAGCAAACGATAAGTGCCCAACATAGATGGGAACTCCTTCAGTACTGTTTAAAAATCATCCCAGGGTGATACCTCAAGAAGTGTGTTGAGAAAATGTCAAGAGTACATGTCTGCAAATTCTAGGCAAAGGGTGACTACTTTGAAAATGCTAAATTATAACACCGATTTGATTTATTTTGGATTTTGTTTAGTCGCAACATAATTCCCATAGTTCCATTTATGTTATTCCATAGTCTTGACTGGATACAAAACTTCTAATTCTGGCTATGTTTTTTAGATGATAGTAGGCTGATTTAGTTATTGCTTTGTGACTACTGAAACTAAGGTCTGACTCAAATGACACCAAGATTTCTTGATTTCTTTTTTTTGTCTTGTTTGAAGATCTAAAACTATTTTGTTTGAAAAGTACACAAAAATAGAAGAAATCAGGAAGGGGCAAATGCTTTTTCTAGAGCCCAACTGATATGGGATTTTTGAGACCGATTACCGATTTTAGAGAGGGAAAATTCACCGATTACCGATATAGTGGCCGATATATATATAATTTTTGAGCTGGAATGAAAACAGACCTTTTTCTGTGTGGATTTTGCACCGATATGACTATGCAAAGGTACTCAGAAGGCTGCTTTTGTTGGGCCTCATGTATTCAGATAGAAGACCAAAGCAGGCCTAACAGTCGTAAAACCTAACTCAGCCCCCACACATTTCATGTCGTAAATTATACTGAAAAAAATCGCGTCAAAATCAAACAAAGGGAGTCCAAAACAGACTACAGATCCATGAAGCCTTGCTCACTAAAGGATCGAGCGCTCAACTCCTATTGGATGAGGCACACAACAGAACGTCCCTCAAACATGACGTCATCAGGAGTTCAAATCATTCTGAAATGCGTCCAGAATTGGCTTCCAGCGACTTAGTTCACCGAATACGGATGTAGCTTTTTGCTGCTCTCCGGTGCAACCTCGTGGCATAAGGAAGTAATGTCCGACTTGAAACTGTAGCCATACAGTCGCCATCTCGCTGGACGAGTTGAGATTACTCTGTGTTCAACCAAACACTCTAACGGATCCGAAGGAGACCGCCGAGCAATTCGCATCTTCACCCGTTTGCCTACAGAAGTGAAGAGATTAAAGATTTCTCTTCCATCTTCAATCAAGTTGACATTTCTGAGTTCTCTGCCAGCCCGCCGAGAATCAACAGCCGTACCGCCCGCCGACAGAGCGAGGAAACAGCCTCCCGTCATCACACGAGCCTCAAGGAACCGGGTCAAAGTTAAAGGACGGAGGAAAACACATTCTACCTGTGTCCTCATGCGATTCAAGTAAGAGGATACGTTTGGGCAGAGATAGAATATTATAGCGTGTTATTCTTGTGTTTCAAGGTTTTTTGCTTGTACAGTTTACGGACCGCCATCTCCGCTCATTATTAATACTCAGGGTATTAATTATCACAAATTTGTTTTGCTGTATTGTGGTCCAAACAAATTGGACTGTTGTGCATTTTCACCATCGCGGGTGAGACAGAAACTGAGTTCATCCATTAGAGTCAAATAACGCAGGACTTTTACGAGCCCTGCTCATAAAACTGCGTCTCTGAGTGATAAGCACAGCTGCTTTCTCTCCAGCTATCACGAAATCAGCTTTCAGGCTGTCACTTAATCGTCTCTCTCTCACTAACCACACTGACACACACACACACACACACACTTTATGTGTTATAGGATTATTTTTATTTCCATATCTAATTATGTCACTGTTTAGTTTGTAGTTGTAAGTCGGAAGTTTATTGACTGCATTATATTAATTATTAATTGATATTACTGCATAAATAAACTTTTGTTTATATTACAAAGAGAAGTGTTTTGGTTTGGTTTGCATACGCCTGTGTGATGCTGACGGGATGTCAGTGCTCGGATTCAAACCTTCATTCATTGTTTTTTTTTCCCGAAAATCGATATTCTTCGGATGCCGATTTTCCTAAGAAAACAATCTAATATTGAGACTGTTTTAATATTCAGTTATTAGTCCCTGATTTCAGGGTGGTGCCCCGTCAATGTTAATCCTTATTAATATTCTATTGATTTTTGATAATTGATAATTATCTTTGATGATTGTTGAATTTGAATGACCAATAAGCTAGTGTTAATTTTAATTAATGTTTCATCGATGTTAACAATTAAAAATTATCTTTGATAATTGTTGATTTAAAGGATTAAAAAAAAACTAAAATTGATTCTCATCAATGTTCTATTGATTTTAATAATTAATAATTATCTTTGATAATTATTAATTATTGCTAATAACCAAACTTGCTCCTAAACGTAGCACACTACATTTACTGGAGCCCCATATGAGGTTTTAATGAGTTAGATCCAATTAATTAATTTAAATATTAATTAATAACTACAGAATTAATTATTTCTGATAGTAACACTGATCTAAACCACCAGTAAAGCCCTACACTTTCTTAAATATTTTTATCAAAGAATATTTGACATTATTATTATACATTGTCAACCAATTCTAGAAATGAACACTGAGAAAATAAAGAATAAATACAAATACAATAAATAGCTTTAAAAACATCAGTACTGTATGTTCAGTATCAGTCAATTGCTGACCATTTAAATAATCAATAAAAATACAATAAATAGCTAAATAAACGTCAGTACTGTTTAGTATCAGTCAAATGCTGACCATTAAAATAAAGAATACATAAAAATAAAATATAGTTAAGCATCAGTACTACTGTTTATTATCAGTCAAATGCTGACTATAGTAATACTGCCGAGTCAAGATAAACAGCGGCAGCCGTGTTACACCGTATTCTGCTATACAAGTTCAGGGGAAACTTTCAACGGTGGAAAACCAGACTTTTAAATATTAAATTTTATAAATGCAATGACTGGAATTGTTCGGTTGAAGAGGGTACCAAACTGTGAATCCTAAACAAAACAGTTTGGTGAATTCATGTTTACACATTAGCTTCCACTCAGCTGACAACAATGAAAGTAGCTACATGATTAGCTAGTTAGCTATAAGCTCGTTGTCACGGAGTTTAAAAGGCGGAAGTTGTTTATTTTACTTTCCAGCATTGTGTCTCACCAACTAGGTAATAACATAGCGTGAAATCAACACTAAACAGACAAAATCCACCACCGCACCGTTGTCTGCTGAGCTGCAAAAAGATGCTCTGATGTTTACCTTTCAATCTGCTATATTACTGACTGCACTGACAAACTATAGCTGCTAACAGCAAACAGACATGTGTGACATGGTTGTCAGGGACAGGTTAACATTATATTAGTTATTTTGAAAAGGGAAAATTATGGGGTCATTGGTTATTAAGTTTCCAGTATGTATTTAACAGACTAGTTAACAACTTACCGGGATGACACCGCTGAGCTCCGCCCTGTCTGCAGAGCAACTGTCAGTTCAGCTCTGTAAACGTTGGAGTCGGAGTGCGCTCTGCTGGACAAACTATGTAATGACACCAATTCTAAAGCATTGTTTTCTGCATTATATGTTCTGAAAAAAAGTTTTTATATCGGTGCATATTGGTAAAATATACGCCGATACGATATATCGATGAAAGGCTAATATCGGCTGATAATATCGGTCGGACACTAGCATTTTCACATCACTGTATCACCTAAAACTGAATTCTTCCACCTCAATTAACATTTATACAGCACACACACACATAGATGCTCTCAGAGAAGTGATGAACACAGGAGATGAAAGTGTATGTGGTTGGTCAGAACTCTGTACCTAAAGTAACTAAAGTACAGTAATAATTGCCCTTAGGAATAATTGTAAGAGTATTATAAGGATTTTCTTAACTTAAGAGCTTTGTTGTAACTGGCTGCAGAGCTTCTCTTCAAACCTCAACACCCATGACTGTAGAAGTAACCATTTACATTCTTCTCTGATTTAGAAAATGGCAGTGATTTGATCATCCTATTGTATAGGTAGGATGCTCAAATCAATCATGTGAAAGTGCCTTTGATGCCAAAAAATGCTGTTTACTGTAGGTTGGCAGCTTACTAGATTTTGAAACGCAGCCAATCTCTTGATTTAAGTTGAAATCAGGGCTCTGCAAAATTTTTACAGTGGCATGAAAATTAGACCTCTAAGTCGGAACATCTTAAGAGCCAAGAGACAACTGCTTTGAATGAAAACTAACATCAAAAAATATTCTAGTACATGCCCTTATAAATTATTAATGCATGGCCCAGAAAATGAGTATCTGCATTATATAATGATGAGTGTAGCTGTATTATGTTCTAGATTCATTTCAGTTGCCTGTACAGAATATCATGCATTAGCAGAAAATGAAACCGTGATATCTATAAAGTCTTCATTGTGTAGTTTGATCAAATACGATTGTGAATTGTTGAAAAATAAGAAATTAAATAATAATTGTATTTAGAACCCCAGTGAGCAAGCCGAAGGCTACTGTGGCAAGGAACACAAAACTCCATAAGATGATGGTTAATGGAGAAAAATAACCTTGGGAGAAACCAGGCTCCCTGTGGGGGCCAGTTCCCCTCTGGCTAACATCATGAATATAATGCCAATATTACTTATGTATAGTGCAAGTCATGGTTGTTTAAAATTATTAAACTAAGTAAGTGTTAAGGGTCAGTGTTTAAACAAAGATTTTGTAAGAACTGTAAGATTAATGACTAATGTCTTTGAAGTTCATCCTGGATTAACTGCAGAAGTTCACATAGATGCATTGCCCTTGTTAGTTGGCTGATGAAGGGTTTTGTTGGCAATTCATTGATAGTCTATGTATTCCATTTCAAGAGTATAGTCCATCATTAGACCAAGGTGATGCAGGCAGAGATCAATGAGGTGCATCGCAGTTCAACCAGCCGGTAAATTTAGTGAGGTCTATCCTAAGTCCAAGGTTCAGACAATGGCATGTGATGTATCCCATGTCTTATGGTTGGAGTTGGTATCAGTTCATCTTCTGAAGTCCATCGTAATAGACAGAAGTGATGTTTGGCTGGCACAGGCTGCTATTAGTCGTCATCACTCAGAGACATGTAGCAGTGGAGTCCAACAGATGCCATTCAATTTATTGCAGAGTAATAGATCATGATCAGTGTTTCTGGTTCCGGCAGACTTAACTAAAGCAGTGTAATTGTGAGTTGAAGGATAAATTAGGTGTATTGCCTGGCTAAATAGATGAGTTAAGTCTAGACTTAAACTGAGTGAGTGTGTCTGCATCTCGAACAGTGTTAGGTGCAAGTTATTGCAAGGAAATTGAATTGTTTCTGTGAAATGACAGTAGTCATAATTTACCAATGTCGTTTTTTTTTTTACTTTTTCCTAAATGAGATGTTTTTGATTTCAGACATCAGAGTACCACAGCATCTTTAGAAAATCACTGCATGTATGCGGTGAGCTGTAAGATCTCTGTCCTTATGTTACTGGAGAACAAAGCTTGTGAAAATCAAGCTGTGAATCTATAGAAGAGCTGCAGTCAGATTTTATAAGGCCAACCATCCAGAGGGATGGTGCATTATGAGATTTAGAGTAAATAATCTTGTTTCCTTGAGTGCACACAGATGTACTGGAGAAATTCAGCACAGAAGGACAGAGCTGCAGCCTTAAACATTTACCTTAAAACATACTTCCAGTGTGCACAAAGATGCAAGAAATAAAACCTATATGCAGCAGTGATGCAAATCAACAAGCAAACCAAAAATAAAAGACCTACTCCACGGAAATAAGGAAAAATATTTGTACTTTGTGTGAAAGGGTTCATGATGCATAGTTTATTTAAGTTTTATTTTTTGGCTAATAAAATTCATGTTTGCTTTGAATAGACCTTAACACATGCTTCCATTTGACACATGCTTCCAATTGAGACAGAGCTGCCGAGAAAAGCCATGTTCACAATGCCAGCGATTGGTTGCTAGTGGGCACTCCTAGGTGAATCACTGTCTGCAATCCCATCTCAACTCTCAACTCAGCTTTATCGCATTGCCAATGCCACCAGAACATAATATTAGTGTAATTAAAAATGAATGATTTCAGGTCACTTTGTCATGGCAAATCACTGCAGGTAGCTGCGTTTACTTGGACACTTTTTGTTTTAATCGCTATGAAATCATTCCGTTTGATGATTCCAAACGCATTGTTTACATGAACGATACATAAAGTGATCAGATTGATGTGAGCGTTTATATGTATCAAGCATCAGATCGGAACTTCTATTGTGACGTGTGTACACTGCATGGTTATACAGCATTCCCTCTCCGTTTGAAGGGGTGTTCACTCTTGACTTTGAGCACACAAAGTTATTTTGGACTTCTCTACAAATGAGGATATGATGTTATGCACGACGGCTTGTAGTTTAATAATCAATACATCATAAATAACAAAAAATATTAAATTCAAAATGTTCAAATATAACATCTACTCATTTTCCAGTAACAATAAAAACATCCTGCTTTGAAATATACAGCCTTTGAATTGAGCAAAGAGGTCAGTTATATTTACCTGTTTCATGTGATATCATTATATGACCTCGCTGCCATATACCGTACAGTATATGACCAAAACTCCACATATCTTCTGTGTGCTGCATTGTGACAAAAGTCAGCAAAACCTTTTTCTATTTATAAATCTTAATAAAGTGATACTGCTGTTTACATACCAGAGCCAAAATCAGTCAACCAGTGATTAAGGGGGAGAGCAGCGATTAAACACTTACATTTATAATACCAAGGCCGTGTAAGATGTGACGATTGTAACATATTGTATAAAAAGAACTATCACTTCAATATACAGTATATATTTAATTGTAGGCTATACAGTATACTAACATTAGTCATTAAACAACACTTTTTGAAGCACAGAATTTATTCACGCCACCAGATTACAATGTAAAAAAAGTCATATTTACACAGCAAGTTGATATGGAAAATGCTAAATTTTAAAATTAACTACACTACAAAAGAGACAACATATGCATGACAACATAAAACACAATAGTAATAATTAAAAATTTGCATAGGTTTGTTTGCCTCTGTTGCTTTCTGTGTTCTCTTTATGAGCTAAAAGCAGATCTTACTTTGATATAGGCGGAATCATCACAGACGTTTAGTAATATAGTGACCGAATCAGGCCAGAAAACAACACAAACATTTGTAACTCTTGAATGAGAGATGTTTGCGGTGATATATCGCTGGGTGTGTGTGCCTGCTGATCAACGTCGGACTGGCCGGCGTACGGCGATGAATTGTGAATCAAATATATTTAAATGTCTGAAAGTCAAATCTGGCAACATTTCTGCTGACTATAGACATGTACACACATTTCCTGGCACTTGGCATGGATCAAAAGCAACTTTTGGATGCTTTTATTGACGTAATTTCACAGGCGTTTCTCATGTTTCTCACACTGTTGCTTCTTTACGCTGATGGTCACAAATATGCCCACTGTGATGAAAGTATGTCATTGTGCGTGAAACGTCATGATGCCATTACTACGTCAGTACTGAACATGCACAGATTATCCCATTTTCACAAAGCAATTCGATCAAGTGTTTACATGGCAAAAAATCTCTCTTCAAACGGATTAGAAAAGGTTTAAACCACCCCTTACAATCCGAATGAAATTTAAATTGGATGTGGCCAATTTAATGCGATTGACGTGGTTACATGAAACGTAAAAAAAATTGTTTTTTTTTTTATTCGGATTGAGCTTTTAGTCCGATCACAAATGGATTACCAGAGTCCACCGCAGCAAGTGTGAACTAAGGCTGCACGATTATGATATAATTGTCGATTATTGCCCTTGATATTGTAATTGCGATTATTAATGTCTATTAAAAAATGTAATTACTGTGATGCCACAAAGTAGGCAACCACGCTGTTCTTTAGAGTAGCAGATTTTAATGGTGGATGCTTTAAGCATTAAGCATAAAATATTGTAATACTGTTTGTTAATGTTAGGCCTAATAAAAGTTATTTTAAAGGGATATCGATGGTATAGAACAAATATGTAGGTTTTTTCTGAACTATTGACAAAACCAGGTTTTACTTGATTCAATATGCCTGTGAGACATGTAACAGATAGAAAATACACATCCTCATATGGTTATCACACCTCTAAAGCATGAGAAAGGTGGCATAAAATCAAAAACTACATAAACTATGCAATATGTGTGTCTTTACTGCTTAAATTATTGGTCCATGTACAGTAAATAATGACATATTCAGAATCAGAATGAGCTTTATTGCCAAGTGTTCTCACGTACACAAGGATTTTTTTTTTTTTTTTTGGTGATGGGAAGAACAAGTGCACACAGAACATTACAGTGAGACAGAATATAAAACAAGGTAAGAGTGTAAATAGTCATACAAATTACAGGACATATAACAGAATGGCGCATATACAATTGCAAGTGGTAATGTACTGTATGTGCAAGGTAGGGGTATGTACAGTTATTGAGTTAAATGTGAATTTACATATGTACATGAGATATGTATTTACATTATTGCACAATGGGGGAGTCCTGAGGCAGTTTAATTGTTCATGAGGAAAGTAGCCTGAGGGTAAAAACTGTTCGTGTGCCTTGATTAGCGCCAGCCAGAGAGCAACAGTTCTCCTGAAGTCCACTATTATCTCCACTGTTTTGAGCGTGTTCAGCTCAAGGTGGTTGTGACTGCACCAGACAGCCAGCTGATCAACCTCCCGTCTGTATGCAGACTAGTCACCGTTGCGGATGAGGCCAATGGCCGTAGTGTCATCTGCAAAGTTCAGGAGCTTGACAGTGGGATCTTTTGCAGTGCAGTCATTCATGTACAGGGAGAAGAGCAGTGGTGTGAGAACGCATCCCTGAGGAGCACCAGTGCTAATAGTGAGTGTCCCTGATGTGAGTTTCCCCAGTCTCACTAGCTGCTGCCTATCTGTCAGAAAGCTGGTGATCCATCGACAGATTGGGGTAGGCACAGAGAACAGGGTCAGTTTGGTTGAGAGAAGATCGGGCATGATGGTATTGAAGGCTGAACTGTCCACAAGTAGGGGCTTTGCATAAGTCCCAGGTCTGTCGAGGTGTTGCAGGATATAATGCAGTCCCATAATGACAGCATCATCCACAGACCTGTTTGCTCAGGAAGCAAACTGAAGGGGGTCCAGCAGGGGTCCAGTGATGTCCTTCATGTAGGCCAAAACCAGTCTCTCAAACAACTTCATGTCCACAGACGTGAGAGCAACAGGTCTGTAGTCATTAAGTCCTGTGATTTGGGGGTTTTTGGGGACTGGAATGATGGAGTGTTTGAAGCAGCAGGAAACTTCACACTGCTCCAGTCATCTGTTGAAGATCTGTGTGAAAATGAAGGCCAGTTGGTCAGCAGAGACTTTCAGACAGGCAGGTGAAACACCATCTGGGCCTGAAGCTTTCCTAGTCTTTTGTTTCCAAAATACCCGGCACACATCCTCCTCAAAGATCATAAGTATGAGGTGAAGATCAGAGTGGGAGAGGGGTGTGAAACTGGGGTTTTCAGACCTGCAGTAAAACACATTCAATTCATCAGACATTAGTTGACTCTACAGAGTGAGGGGAGGTGTATTGTACTTGGTGATGCTTTTCAGTTCTTGCCACACAGATGCAGTATCATTGGCTGAAAACTGGTTTTTCAGCTTTTCAGAGTAGCTTCTTTTAGCCACTCTGATTTCCTTAGTGTGTTAATGGCCTGGTTGTGCATTATTTTATCCCCACTTCTGTAAGCATCCTCTTTGGCAAGACAAAGCTGTCTGAGTTTTCCTGTAGACCATGGTTTATCGTTATTGAATGATACAAATGTCCTAGTAGGGATGCACATCTTCACAGAAACTGATATATGATGGCACAGTATCTGTGAGCTCGTCCAGGTCTGTGGCTGCAGCCTCAAAAACACTCCAATCAGTGCAGTCAAAGCAGGCTTGTAGTTCCAGCATTGCTTCATTGGTCCATCTCTTTACCGTCCTTACTACAGGCTTAGCTGATTTTAGTTTCTGTTTGTAGGGTGGGAAAAGATGAACCAGACAGTGATCAGAGAGTCCTAAAGCTGTACGTGGGCCAGAGCAATATGCATCCTTTACAGTGGTGTAGCAGTGGTCCAATATATTTCTTTCTCTGGTTGGGCATGTGATGTGGTGGTGTGATTACCGCCTCTCGTTTTCCCCAATAACTCCACTATGCAATCTGCTCTGAACAGCTGATAGCCCGGCAGATGTAACGCATGGTCCGGGATGGCTTCATTCAGCCAGGTTTCTGTGAAACACAGAGCAGCAGAGTTAGAAAAGTTCTTATTTGTTTGAGTGAGCAGTAGTTTGTCCGTTTTATTGGCGAGGGAATAGACATTCGCCAGATGAAAACTCGGCAGCGCAGTCCTAAAGCCGCATTGACGAAGCTTCACAAGCACGCCTGCTCGCTTGCCTCACATGCATCTTTTGGATCGCTTGTAGAGCACCGCTGCGCCTCCAACTAAGATGTCTAATAAAACGCCTGAATAATCAAAACACCGGCAAAAAATTATCAGGTATGCTCTGCTGAATATACTGATCGGGAAAGAGTGATGAAAACAAAAGTAACAAAAAATGCTGGAGAGCTCCACACCGAATCCGCCATCTCCGGCACCATCTTGAAACAACTATAACTTCAATATTCAAATTTATTAACAGTTAAGTTACTTACTGTGTTCAGATAAGTGCTGTGGTGGCGAGACTGCCCATTCATCCCCTTAGATCTTTAATGGTGATCTTGTTCATGTAAGATCATCGTTAGATCGTATTTGGCATCAGCTGTTGCACTTTGGAAATTAAAAACAGCCATTTGCGATCCGAGTTTGTTCAATTTGTGAAAACGTTAAATCTAGCAGCTGCAGGGCAAATGGGCCTTATTAGAGCAGAGGCAATAATAATGACGGTGATTCGTGAAATATGCCGTTCATGCCATATTCTTTATGTTGGCTACACCTCCAAAACAAACTAAGAACAGTTAAGCGGAATTCTTTATTGCTATTTTATACAAATCAAATTCACATTGGCCTACATATTAACATAAAACTAAACTGTTATTACATTGAAGAAATTGTACACACAAATCGAGCAATGATACTAACTCCATTACAATGACTGAGGCTGTCACTCACTGCAGGTTTATACTGCGAGTCCTGCAGTTCAGCGTGAGCTCATTGAAGCTCCAAACAGAGTTTGGCACTCTCACTAGGATCAGTCCTGCAGTTCAGCGTGAGCTCATTGATGCTCGAAACAGTTCTCATTAGGATCAGTTGTCATTACTTCTAGGACGGAGGACCAGTTTAAGCATCTCTGATCGGCCATTGCCATTTCATTGCTAATCGGACATGTCTGTGATTGGTTAGAGTACTCGGCCACTGCAAAAACACGATGTAAATAGAAACCATTGACGCAACAGGAGCAGATTAAATTAAAGGCTGTAGTTGTCAGTTTTCATGATTACATAATCACGGTAGCCGTAATTGTGATTCGTTTTTTGATGAATTATGCAGCCCTAGTGTGAACACCCTTTAACACAATTCTGTTAGACACAGAGGGAATGTTTGGTGTGTAAGATGTATTTGTTTTATCTGCTGTTTTCATGTGTTCATCTCAGGCAGTCCAGCAGGCAAGCAGACCAGTGCAGCTCATGGTGCTCGGTCACCTGCCCCTAAAGTACACACCAGCTGCTTCCTGTCCTCCGGTGTCAAGGTGAGAGAGTGTGTATATGTTTTCAATAAAAGAGGATAGATTTATTTTCCACTACAGCTCATGTTTTGTCTCAATTTGGGCTTTTACACCATAATGTCCTGCCATGTGGTCTGGAGTTCTGCTTGCTGTGTGCATTCAGTGGCTTTTTCAAAGTTTAGTAAGATGCTTACAAAGACAGCATTTTTGGGTTTGTTTTGAATGTTTGAACATTCTAATGTCTTATGATGCCCAAAAATGCTGTTTGGGTAAGCAGTGTACTTGGTTTTTTAAATCACAGCCATCAGCTTCCTGTTAATAGTCTGTTCTTTCATAATTTAGCAGTGACTTGATTTATTACCATGTTTATAAGTGACAAGCACTCACTGTCTTATTGCTTAAAGGCATAAAAAAAGAAGGATGTAACAAATGAAATTAGATATGTTTTTGTAGAAATGATGTGGATATTGTATCACCTTTAAAAAATAGTTTGGGCAGTGTAGCAACTCATAAGAACAAATCCTTATGTAATAAGTGCACATAATGAAATAAATGCATTAAATGTTCGTAATGTAATCATTTTCTCAAAACGTAATAAAATTGAGCGCAAAATGTAATAATGTTTTGCTTAAAGTTATAGGTTTTTAAATTATGAGAAATGTATTTATCGTCTAATTTCAGTGGGGTTATCAGCAGAAGGACATAAGACCTATAAACTGCTGTAAACATCTGTATAATCAGTCTTATCATTTCACAATATGAACAAATGTAATGACTGTAAAGAAAAGCAGAGCTCATTTTAACATGAGTCTTACAGTATAATGACTCATCAGTTTGCTATTACACATTATTTAAAGCTTAATTACAATGATAAATCAATTTAACTGTCTCTAAGTGCAAGCAGAAATGAATGATTTTCAGATGAATGATTATTACTATTATTATTAGTTGTATAATACTTATACATGTTAAGTTTTTTTTTTTTATGCCTTAATTATTCCTATTGTTTTGTTTTGAAAATTATTATATGACAATTACATTTTTCATTTAAATCTCTTTGGTGAGTTCATAATCTGATACATTTCTCAATATAATAAACTGTTACATTTTTGCAAAAAACAGCACAAAAACGTTTTTACATTTATGCGCTCACAGTTTTGAGATTATTACATTACAAACATTTACAGTTGAAGTCAGAAGTTTACATACACCTTAGACAAATACATTTAAACTCAGTTTTTCACAATTCCTGACAATTAATCGTAGAAAACATTCCCCGTCTTAGGTCAGTTAGGATCACTACTTTATTTTAAGAGTGTGAAATGTCAGAATAATAGTAGAGAGAATTATTTATTTTTAACTTTTATTTCTTCTATCACATTCCCAGTTGGTCATAAGTTTACATACACTTTGTTAGTATTGGGTAGCATTGACTTTAAATTGTTTAACTTGGGTCAAACATTTTGGGTACCCTTCCACAAGCTTCTCACAATAAGTTGCTGGAATTTTGGCCCATTCCTCCAGACAGAACTGGTGTAACTGAGTCAGGTTTGTAGGCCTCCTTGTTCGCACAAGCTTTTTCAGTTCTGCTAACAAATTGTCTATCGGATTGAAGTCAGGGCTTAGTGATGGCGACTCCAATACCTTGACTTTGCTGTCCTTAAGTCATTTTGCCACAACTTTGGAGGTATGCTTGGGGTCATTGTTCATTTGGAAGACCCAATTGCGATTGAGTTTTAACTTCCTGGCTGATGTCTTGAGATGTTGCTTCAATATATCCACATAATGTTCCTTCCTCATGATGCCATCTATTTTGTAAAGTGCACCAGTCCCTCCTGCAGCAAAGCACACTCACAACATGATGCTGTCACCCCCATGCTTTACGGTTGGGATGGTGTTCTTCGGCTTGCAAGCCTCACCCTTTTTCCTCCAAACATAACAATGGTCATTATGGCCAAACAGTTCAGTTCGTTTTACTGTGGATATAGATACTTGTCTACCTGTTTCCTCCAGCATCTTCACAATGTCCTTTGCTATTGTTCTTGGATTGATTTGCACTTTTCACACAACTACGTTCATCTCTAGGAGACAGAATGCGTCTCCATCCTGAGTGGTATGATGGCTGCGTGGTCCCATGGTGTTTATACTTGCGTACTATTGTTTGTACAGATGAACATGGTACCTTCAGGCATTTGGAAATTGCTCCCAAGGATGAACCAGACTTGTGGAGGTCCACATTTTTTTTCTGAGGTCTTGGCTGATTTCTTTTGATTTTCCAATGATGACGAGCAAAGAGGCACTGAGTTTGAAGGTAGGCCTTAAAATACATCCACAGGTACACCTCAAATTGACTCCAGTTAGCCTATCAGAAGCTAATTGCCTAAAGGCTTGATATCATTTTCTTGAATTTTCCAAGCTGCTTAAAGGCACAGTTAACTTAGTGTATGTAAACTTCTGACCCATTGGAATTGTGATATAGTCAACTAAAAGTGAAGCAATCTGTCTGTAAACAATTGCTGGAAAAATTACTTGTGTCATGCACAAGGTAGATGTCCTAATTGACTTGCCAAAACTATAGTTTGTTAATATGAAATGGATAACAAATTTGTTTAATGACTTCAACCTAAGTGTATGTAAACTTCTGACTTATTGTATTACATTTAACATATTACATTAAGTGCAATATTACATTATGCTTTATTATAGTATATATTCATATATAATGGTTGCTACAGGCAGTAAAACATTATGGCACAATCAGTTCCCCATCTGGCAGATTGGCATGATGAATCAATGCCCATTTGTGTTCAGGGAAAGCTAAAATGGAGATTCTCACTCAACACTGAAACTCATTACAGTGAGATCCAGCAATAGTTTCTGAAGTTTATTCTGAAATTCACTCATTTCTACTTTCATTGAAAGAAATGGTCCTATTGATTTATCATGCTGTAATAAAGCTTTATTAATGTTTAATAAATGTGTAATAGCAAACCGATCAGTCATTGTACTATAAGACTCATGTTAAAATGAGCTCTGCTTTTCTTTAAAGTCATTCAATTTATTCACAATGTGAAATGATAAGACTGGATTATACAGATGCTTACAGCTGTAATAGATCTTAAGTCCTTCTGTTGAACTGAGGCTGGGAAAAAAACCCCACTGACATTACCCAATCTTTCTCTCTGTATCTGGGTTATTCTCTGAGGGTGTTTCAATGTTTTTTGGCCACTGCAGGCCAAAAATTAATACCGGTAGTTATGAATAGTTACTGCCAGGTGCTGCAGGAAGCAGTCTGCAGTAGCTGTGTGTTTAGGGTATAAATGGGACATCTATCTGTGGCGTGATACTGCTGCTTTCTCACATACTGTTCAGAGGACTGGAGTATTCCCAGAACACACACACACACTGAGACATGCAGTTGTGAGCAGTCCACAGTTGTTTCTCCATGAAAGTCAAAAATAATGTACTATATTTTGTTGGTGTGGTACATTTCAATCTCATACAAAGCTGCTAAAGGAACACCAGGCTTTAAGTGTGTGAAAATTAGTTTTGTTTGTGTGATTGTGATTTTGGTGGTGTTCATATACTGTACAATCTGTAAAACACATAGTAAACACAGCCTACACTGAGGTACAGGTGAGGACACAAGGAGATATGGTAAACTGTAGCATGGGAATGAAAAATCACAGAAATAGAATATCCTATAAAATATATAGAGTATGTTGGCTTTTAATGTATGTTAGTGTGTATTTTAGTGTGAATAAGTTCATTTGTGTGTGTGAAAGGGAAATGCATTTTTCCCAAGGTATTTGAATGTTTTTGAACATGTTTATTGTCAGAGTTAAATTTGGCTAAGTTCTGAATTAAACAAAATATTTAATGGGAAAAAATGTAAGGCAGGACTTTATATTTTCCTTGATTTGATTGGACCGTGAGAAGTTGGCCACAATATTTTTAAATATTATTTCCGTACACCCATGAAGCCTTAGTTATGTCAGCAGAAAAGTAATTTTAGAGTTGGAGAAAGTAATTACATTTTAATAAAAGTTTTTGTGAACAAACGTTTCATTTTCTGTAGATTCATATGCACTGAGAAACTGCACACAATAAGACCATGGGCATTTATTAAGCTAATAAATATGGTTAGTTATAATTTCATTTTGTCTATAAGGTGATGTTTGTGCAAGTGTATGTAACTGAGTTTGTTTATTTTCTTCCTGTTTGCTTACTGAATAGTTGAATCCCCGTCAGGTTCATCTTAATATTCAGCTTCATCGGAGTGACGAGCTCTGTCTGAGAGATGTGTGTGTGTTTATCTCACCTAAGGGAATGTGCGATTCACTAAATTAACTTTGGATTGAATCACACATCCGATATCTCTGAAAATATCTTGGTTCAAATTGAACCGTGAATCAAACTGATGGTTTTGACTGCACCTCTCACTCTCTCTCTTTATATATAATATTGCAAAAGCGCAGTAATAAAAATTATCTATTTTGTTCATTTGTCTTAAGGTGATAATCAAACAAGAACCTGGTGAGGTACCCACACAGCCATCGCCACAGCAACAGGTCGCCTCCACAGCAACATCCCAGCAGCAACAACAGTATGTGACAATGAAGGGGGGTCACATGATTGCAATGTCACCGCAAAAACAGAGTGGGGCAGGGGCTGGAGGAGGGTCCACACCCAGCAAGGTTGTTATTCATACATAATTGTTAACTTTTTTTTTTTTTATTTGTACGTTGATTTACTTTTGTGCTCTGTCCATGTATCTCAGTCCTGCAGTTTTGTAATATCATCACCCACCCCAAGCAGACTATCCTGTCACAGTTATTGAAAGTGGAGTGCATTGTGGTCATGCAGTCTAAACATATCTCAGTTCATTGTGTCCCTGTGGACCTCCTGCTCATTTCCTTACAGCAGCCTTTTTTAGCACCTGAAAGAAAAAGTTAATGTTACGTCCTTGTTCAGAGACTAACATTGCATCTGCAATGCACTGCTCTGCTGAAAATCAAGACATCTTGCTTTAGTTTTTATCCCATAATGATGAAATTGATCCTCAGATCTCAGAGTTTGGAGTCAAGTGATTCTTTGTCTCTATGAACTGGGATGTGATTCAACTGTCTGTCCCATTTACCGTGAAAAGTGTCCACATCCTTAAAGATGTTGTCTCTGATCCCTGCAACAGCCCTGCTGCAGCCTTGTGTTCTTGCGTATCGTGGCAAAATTGTAAGTCGTAACAAAATCAAATGAGATGGTTGTTATTCAGGATCATTTCAAAATGGAGACTGAACCTTTTATGTACTGAAGTTAGTAATATATAAAGTAAGACTTATTAAACAGACTAAAGACTTCTACTAGTTGCTGAACACAGAATAGGTGTTGTTGATGTGTATATGTTGATGGTCATAAATTCATGGTTGTGATGTAATAAAATCACAGATTTCAGAACAGATACTGCTGCTTGCTTTCAGTAAATGGTCTTTTTGGACTGAGGAGGAAGTTTTGAGTTGTGAAAGTTACAGTGTGTTTTCATTTTGCTTTGAACTTTTATTTCAAAAGATAATGTTTTTATTTTATCATATGACCCCCAATTTTAACTGTTAACCATAACTATTTAATTATAATGAATTTTTAATATTTCAGCACTGGAATAATATCATGAGTATTTTTTGTACCACAAAGCTGTATTTTACACCAAAATGAGACCGTGATTTACTTCTGTTGATGAATGGTAGCTCAATTGTACAATAATAAATGTGTTCCTCTAAGTGTAGATTAACTGTGTGTGTAGGTGTTGGGGATTCCGCTGGGCTCTGCAGTCAAACAGGTCTCCATGAGCAGTGGACAGATCTTGGTTGCTAAGTCCAGCCCCTCTGTGTCCAAGGTGATGGGGCAAAAGCAGGTGGTAGCGCAGGGCGTCGCTAAGGCGATCGTCAGTGGCGGAGGCAGCAGTACAAGCAGCATTGTGGGACAGCAGGTGCATGCTGTTACCAAGGCAACCAGCGGGTCTGGCGGAAGTGGCAAGAGCGGAGGTCAGTGTTTACACATTTTCTTTACCCTCATTGAGCCATAAAATTAAGTAACCCATGTTATTCAGCTGATCTGTAACCTTTTGTTACTCCATAAAACAAGTCAATGCGACTTAACCTTAACACTCTCCTAAATAGACACAATGTGACTAGTTGTGTTTGAGTTTTCCAATGTCATTATTTATCTGTTATCACAAAGTGACAATCACAAACAATCAATTCCACCGCATTGCAGACTCTGTATTGGGTTTAAAAGAGTTCTGTGGTGGAAATGACGGTGATGGAAATGACATTAACGTTTTTGGAATAAAATGTCCTACTCCTTTGTCTTGCTAAGGCTAATTTCATAGCTAACATTTAATATATCCCAAATACACACAATATTTAATATATCCCAAATACTAAACAATATTTTCACAATTTTTGCTTAATTAGACACAATTACAGCTTGATTGGAAATGACGGGCAAAAAAATAATAATAAATAAATAATATATATATATATATATTAGGGTTGTCAATTTAATGCTTTAATTTAGTGCAATTAAAAACAACCAATATACTCTATTCTAAAGCCTCGTTTTGTATAGTCTAATCAATGCAAATTGTCTGCCAAAATAATGTAATATTGTGTATAGTGTATTTTAATAATCTGAATTATTATATATTACGTATATAATTATTAAAATCATATTGAATTATTTTTATTTGGGGGCATTTCTCAGCAAATATTTTTGTATATGATTAATTGCAATTTAATTTGATTAAATAATCACCACGACACGTAATTTAGTAGATTTAAAATGTTATTTATTTGAAATGTTTATATATATTACATCACACACCTTACAAAAAATGCCAAATATCATCCGATTTATCAGCCTTGTTGATGTATTGTCAACCACTGATCAGGGCTTGATGTTTAATTAACAGCTATGTGGATTAGGATTTTGGAGCAATGAGATTTAATTGCGAGCAGGACATTCCCACGTGTGGTGAAAGAAATTGTAATAGAATGACGGGCAAAATATCTTGTCCCTTGTCGCATTGGCTTACTCAGCTCAAAAGTGTACAGTATATGTGCTGGTTTGTTTGGTAACGTGAAGAGATTCAGATTTATATAAGAAATATGGGTAACACTTTACAATAAGGTTCCATTTGAAATATGTATGTGTATTACTCATTTCTGGAAAGTGCAGTATGTGTGTGGTTGTTCAAAGTTCAGACAGCATTGTACATGCCAGTGAAGCTTAGAATTCATAACAGTAATGTGTTTTTGTGGGTGTGAAAGAACAAGAGTGTGCATTTGTTTGCATGTTTGGTGAATTGTTGTCTGGCTGACTAGCAGATGTTGTGCTGAGAGGCAAATTTCAGAGGACTAATGTAGTGTGGGTGTTTGTGGGTGTCTGTGGCTGTACCACAGTGCTGACTAAACCATTAGAAAACACCATTACTCAAGTAATGATTTTGCTACCACAGGAGGAAACAGGATTTTATTTGATTAATTTTAAAAACACCCCTGTGTGGATGTGTATTTGTGAGTGTGTCTATGTGTATTCTCATGTTAGGGGTGTGTGAATTAGACTTTATTGCTGTATCATTGCTTTCTGCATACATTTTTTTAAATAGATACATTAAAAGGCTTATATTCTGCACATTTTCTACACATAATTGTAAAGTTCTAATTTAGATTTATGTGACCATTGTCCACCCGCTTTTAGACCCTTAAAGGGACATTTACTAATTTACATAATTTACCCGCTGTCATGTCATTTTCAAACTTGTATGGTTTTCCTTCTACTGTGGAAAGCAATTTTAAGAGTGCTCAAGGGTTATTCTCACAAAACCGGTCAAGAAAATTAACCTGGTCATATTTAACCCCAAATACAAGAATAATATGAATTTATATTTGGCATAAAGAAAATGAAGCCTACATTTAGAATCATTAAATGTTTTTGCATTTGTGACATTATTTTCAAGACACTTTAACACCCCAGTTCTCATTACCGTAATGGATCTGGACGATTTACTTTATTTCCATTGTTTTCAGTGTTGATTTTCATAATTTTAACAGTTTTTTTTTTTTTTACTGTATTACAGGGTGGTGTGTAAAATATGCAAAATTGTCATGAAAATAATGTCACGATGTAAAAAACTTCATGGTCCTAAAAATAGGCTTCATTTTCTATACGAATAATACAATTTCTTATTTGTTTCTTTTGATATTAGTAAAATAGGACTGTGATATTTTCAAACTGTTACTGTATTATTTTGGTATGATATGTTGTTCTTTGGTGTAATTATTATATTTCTGGTGACTTTATTTTTAGTAATGGCCACCCTCCAACTGCCAGCTAATAACTTGGCAAACCTAGCCAATCTGCCACCTGGCACCAAACTCTACCTGACCACCAACAGCAAGAACCCATCAGGCAAAGGAAAACTTCTGCTGATCCCACAGGGAGCTATTTTGAGAGCCTCTCATGGTGCAGGTCAGACACACACACTCACACATGCACTCTTCATCACTGGTGTGTGGTGGACTTTTAATTGAGGAGGCAGAGGGCCATCTCAGGGTTATTTTTTATTTATTTATTTTTTACCTTTTTTCGTACACTGTTAATAAGCATACAATACTATAATATTTTTGTTTGTTCATATTAACAAACCATTTAAATCATGTCAAAGTGTTTTGTTCTAATTATTTTTTACTATGCTTCAAAAATAATAGCTACAATAATACAGCAACAAGCATATTTCATGTATCTTTTTTTTATCTGTTTACCTATTATTTTTTATAGTCACTTTAAAGTATACTCACTTTAGTTCATCAACTGTATTTTGCGGTTAACCTCACATTTCCACCACACCAGAGCTCAGTGAGAACTCAGTGAGCACCCAAGGGAGGTGTGAGAGATGCTGCCTCCCTCTGAATCTTTATCTGCTGGTGTCGCTCTTGAACAGTGTTACTTTGGAAATTTGACTGCTATGCACATTAAACGCCACTGCTCTTCATATATTGCAACACTGTTTGTAAGATTTATATTATTCCTTTGTCTTGCACTATAAACAAATACACATTTAATTACATTTTCTCTCTCTTTAGGTCAGCAGTCTCAGAGTTCTGGTTCTGGAGGGTCTCAGTCCTCCAGTGGGTCATCAGGGTCTGGCAGCCTCCCTTCCAATTTATCCTACACTTCATATATCCTCAAACAGACCCCACAGGTAATGCACACATTTAGTAGGAATGAACGATACATTTATATAGCACTTTTCTGACAGTACACTCAAAGTGCTTTACACAGTGAACAGGGGACTCTCCTCAACCACCACCAGTGTGCAGCATCCACCTGGATGATGCGACGGCAGCCAGAGTGCGCCAGTACGCTCACTACACACCAGCTATTGGTGGAGAGGAGAGAGTAGGGTTATAGAGCCAATTAATGGATGGGGATTATTAGGAGGCCATGATTGAGAAGGGCCAATAGGGGGAATTTGGCCAGGACACCGGGGTTACACCCCTACTCTTTTACAAGAAGTGCTCTAGGATTTTTAATGACCACAGAGAGTCAGGACCTCGGTTTGAAGTCTCATCCGAAGGACATTGCCTTTTTACAGTATAGTGTCCCCATCACTATACTGGGGCATTAGGACCCACACAGACCGCAGGGTAAGCACCCCCTGCTGGCCTCCCTAATACCCCTTCCAGCAGCAACCTTAGTTTTCCCCAGGAGGTCTCCCATCCAGGTACTGGCCAGGCTCAGTCCTGCTTAGCTTCAGTGGCAACTGGTCTTGAGCTACAAGGTGATATGGCTGCTCTAATAGTGAATTAGTGTTCAGGACACACATTTACTGTTCTATGTAGATCAGAGTCTGACACACACGAAATACCTGTTCAAATGAGGAGCAACAGCAAAACATTGCAAATGGCTGACAGAATTTTTTAAAGATTTTTCATACCACAACTATTTACACTTGGTGTGACATTAATTATCTCTGAGCCTCTCAGAAATGTTCACATATCATAAAAGTGAAACACACTTCATTTAATCACAGGTTCTGATGCAAAACACAAACCACAGCTAAGATGTAACAGATGTGTGGTCACTCTCCTGGACTAGAAATAATATCGGTTTATAGTTACTCGTGACCGATTTGCCATAGAATAATATCTCTTAATACCCTTTCTGTTCTTTACCGTCAGTTGTTGAACAGAAGCATCAAAAAAATTAACATTTAATTCTAATCACGCATGGCACAGATGAGAGAGCCATTCGAGTCCTCTTTCATTAACATGCGCTCATTTGCAGACGCTTTAATTTTTGTTAAAGAGACAGTACCAGTTTGTGCACCTGTTTAACAAATCAGTGTAAATACTTAAAAATAGTAAAATTCTGCAATTAAACAAACATGTAACATAAAGTAATGTATTAAATATAATGAATACATGGTTTTGTAGATTTTTAAAAGCTAAAATGTGTCCAAATTGATAACTAATATAATATAATTAGTCAAATTAATATTTTGTAATGTACCTAGGTTGAAGGTCCACTGGATAATTAACAGCATTAGCTGAGAGAGAATTTCTTATATATGTAAGCAAAAGGTGCATTATACCTGAAATATACCCATATGAATTGGTATATAATCGGAATCTAATCGAATTGAGAGCTTGTGAATCGGAATCGAATCGAGAAATCTGTAACAATACCCAGCCCTGATAAAGGAATATGTCATGGTGATAATAGTGGTACTATAATTATTATAAAGTTGTATATTATTATTATTATTATTATAATTTTGGCCTACTTTTAGTAATAATGGTAACTGTAGAGTTGTTATACAAGGATACAAACTACTCAAATGCTGGTTCCGGAAACATGATCCAAAAGCTTATATCTCATTGAGTTGTTCATGGTGAGTTGTTTTGCAGATCAAATAAAAACATTGGCCTATATTCTAGAAAATAAAATACATTGGATCAATGCATTATGGAACTTGGTAGAAAGTGCTGACCAAAATAAACGTTTATTGTTCTGTATTGGAAGTTTAGTTCACTGATGGTCTCGATGATTAAAATCCAAAGCACAAACATACATTCCAGAAGCCATTTACTGTCAGTCTGTATTACATTGACAATGATACTATTGATTATTTTTCAGGGCACATTTTTGGTTGGTCAGCCAGGGAGCTCTGGGAAACAAGGCTCTACTGGTCATGTGGCATCTAGTCCTGCATCCAGTACCCAACAGGCTATTCGGGTCACAGCAGGACAGAAGGCAGCCATTTTGGCTCAGGTGTGTAACATAAAGTGAAATAACCTCCTGTAATTTCCTTTGCATTGATATATAGTAATATAACTACAAGGATATGTAATTTCTAGTATACTACTAAAAGTTCTTGGAACTCAGCTGGTAGAACATAATGCTTGCAAAACCAGGGTCTTGGGTTCAATTTGCAGGGAGCACACAAACTGATACAACAGATACCTTGACTGTAAGTCACTTGAGATGATAAAGGCACCTGCCAAATTAATAAATCAAAAGTACACTGGCGGCCAGAAGTTTGGAATAATGTACAGATTTTACTCTTATGGAAAGAAATTGGTACTTTTATTCAACAAAATGGCATTCAACTGATCACAATTTATAATCAGGACATTAATAACATGAAAAATGACTATTACAATTTGAAAATTTTTTTTAGAACTTCTTAGACTACTTCAAAGTGTTCTCATAAAAAAAAATCCTCTACGTGCAGTAATGACAGTTTTGCAGATCCTTGGCATTCCAACTGTCAGTTTGTCCAGATTCTCAGGTGACATTTCACCCCACGCTTCCTGTAGCACTTGCCATAGATGTGACTGTCTTGTCGGGCACTTCTCACGCACCTTACAGTCTAGCTGATCCCACAAAAGCTCAATGGGGTTAAGATCCATAACACTTTTTTCCAATTATCTGTTGTCCAATGTCTGTGTTTCCATGCCCACTCTTTTGTTTTTCTGTTTCAAAAGTAGCTTTTTCTTTGCGATTCTTCCCATAAGGCCTGCACCCCTGAGTCTTGTCTTTACTGTTGTACATGAAACTGGTGTTGAGCGGGTAGAATTCAATGAAGCTGTCAGCTGAGGACACGTGAGGCATCAATTTCTCAAACTAGAGACTCTGATGTCCTTATCCTTTAGTTATATCTGGGCCTTCCACATCTCTTTCTGTCCTTGTTAGAGCCAGTTGTCCTTTGTCTTTGAAGACTGTAGTGTACACCTTGGTATGAAAGCTTCAGTTTTTTGGCAATTTCAAGCATTGAAATTCATTCCTCAAAACAATGATTGACTGACGAATTTCTAGAGAAAGCTGTTTCTTTTTTGCCATTTTTGACTTAATATTGACCTTAAGACATGTCAGTCTTTTGCATACTGTGGCAACTCAAAAACAAACCCAAAGACAATGTTAAGCTTCATTTAACGAACCAAATAGCTTTCAACTGTGTTTGATATAATGGCAAGTGATTTTCTAGTACCAAATTAGCAATTTAGCATGATTACTCAAGGATAAGGTGTTGGAGTGATGGCTGCTGGAAATGGGGCCTGTCTAGATTTGATCAAATGACTTAGAGTGATGGTGCTGTTTTTTACATCAGTAATGTCCTGACTATACTTTGATCAGTTGAATGCTACTTTGGTGAATTAAAGTATCAATTTCCTTCTGAAACAGCAAAATCTGTACATTATTCCAAACTTTTGGCTGCCAGTGTGTATGGTTTAAATCAGGTGTGAAACATTAAAGGCACTTTCACACCAAACACACATTTTCAGCTAGTTTCCTGTGTCTATTGAGATTTTAAATAGAAACAATGGATTCCTGTGGAGCCATTTACACCGGGAGCAAATATTTGCATGCTGACAAAGCGAGGTTTTTTTTTTTTTTTTTTTTCTTCTCAGTGAGTGTGTCAGTATGTTTTTCCTTGCCCAATGATGAAATGCCCTGACAAAAAAAAATATGAGCTTTGGATCACATGTCAGGGGCTTCCGCAGTTATTAAAACCAGTGCAATTGGTTACGCTAATGCACAGAAAGCTGTTTTGCCCACCAGCATTAAACATTGAAGTTGGGGAAGAAATCCTGATCTTGCAGTAAGGATTTGTATTTTATTTGCATCAGATGGCTTAAAAACCAAAACATCTTTTCTTATATGGGTTCTCCAGTGCTCTACGCAAAAAAAATAAATAAATTAAGGAGCGTTCATGCACCTAAGTGAAAACATTTAGGATTTAGGTAATTGACTATCGATCAGTGCCACCTATTGTAAAGTCATGGATGTGCTAACAAAGAAGATTTGCAGCGGTTTCAATGTGAAAAGGCCTTAAGATGTAGTATTTAACAACACATTATTTTTAATGTTTAAACTCATTAAAACAGAACTTTATGAGTTGGCTTCAATAAAATAAAGAAATAAAACATTTGACATGGATAAGCTTACATATTAAAGAATCACTTGTGACTCAGAAGAGTGGGATGATGTTATCTACTGTATAAAAGCAAAAGTGTTCAGGGGTTTGGCGTTATTTTCTTCCTCTCCCTCATCGATTCCTTGCTCTCCAACACATTGATCTTTATCTCTCTCTCCTGTTTCTCTCACTCGTTGCACATTCATTAGTGTTACACAACGCCTTTCCTCTGAAAAGCTCACTCTCTAAAGCCCCTCATTTGTCTGTGTGTGTGTATGTCCTGATTATCAGATAGTGGCTAATGAGTATGCCTGCAGCTGACATTTGAGCTGCAATTCAACCTGAAAACACACACATCTCCCTCTCTTTTCTTTCCTCACTCCTCTCTCTCTCATTCAGTCACTCTTTCTCATTGCTTAATTACCCATATGAATCATAACCTCATAAATCTCATTATAAAGCGCAGCACACCAGGTACTAACGTGAACCGTGATCTCTGCACATTAGTTTTCTCCTTATAATTCTTCTAATGCCTCCTCAGCACAGGCGAGAATAAATTAAAACTTTTGATCCTATTGGTTGGTGTTTTAGACCTGCTAGGGATTGTTTGTGAACACTAAAATGGTCACACGTATTGATTGGTTCCTGACATACTTTTCCAGAGTCCTCTGGAGGACAGAGTATTTGTGTTTGATGGAGGGTATTTGCTGTGAACTTAAGAGTGAATAATATAAAGAGAAAACCCCTAGAGGGTGAACAAGCAAGAAAGAGTGTCAGAAATATAAAGTTAAAGACTTCTCGCCTCTTTCTCCATGTGCTGTTATGTTAGAGAAATAATCTCAGTCTCTCTCTGTTCAAGTTCAATGAAGCTTTATTGGCTTGACTGTTGAAGTACAATATTGCCAAAGCAATGTAGAGAAAATATTTGTTTATATGCGCAGAATGTAAGAAATGAATGGATAAATGGAAAAACATGAACATGTCTGAAATATCACCTCAATATCACAATCGATTATTTGATCGAGGCCACCAGAGCACTAGTCCAGCATCAATAAAAGATCTTTAATACAAATTTAGTTTTCTTTCCTGGAACTGAATGCATCGACAGGGTTTTCCTATGTCAAAAATGGTCTATGGTAGTGGCTGGCTGACGTACATGGTCATTCACATTCACAAAGTTGGTTTAGTACATAACTGCAGTGAATTAATTTGTAATGTAATTATGTAGTTGCATATTATTAGTAATTATGTAGTTGCATAAGTTATTTTTGATCATCTAAGCATCTGGAACATTTTGAATTGACAGTTGTTTTCCCCAAAGTGCTATGGGAAATCAAATTAAACTACCTTAATTTAACCCTTTAAGCTTGGATGGGCCCGTGAGGAAAAATAGTAATTGTCAAAATATTAACTACAGTCTTGACCGACACAAAATAGGTATTGTTTGAAAGCTTAGAAGCTCTTTCCAATGCATACAGGCATTATGACCAAAACTGAACAAGTGCTTTGAAATTTGCTGACAAATCAGAAGTGTTATTTAGAAAAAATGTTGAACTGTACATATTATTGCAATCAGTAAAAACATCAAACTGATCAAATAACCATGTGTCTTATGTTTTGGAAAGCTCTCAAAGAGTAGAATACAAACAGCCTATTTGTTTTACTCAGACAAAAATATAGCAAGTAATAGCTAAGTATATGTCTTTGACAATTATGTTGGTGTATGCCACGTTTTCACTTATAACTTCACAAAAAATATAACACAAAATATTACTTACCATGACTGAGAGGGGGTGGTTATCTTTCAAATGAGCCCACATTCAACCTCCACAATTCATAAATGGAAGAAATTTGGAACAACCAGTACTCTTCCTAGAGCTGGCCACCCAGCCAAACTGAGCAAACAGGAGAAGGGCCTTGGTAAGAGAGGTGACCAAGAACCCGAAGGTCACTCTGGTTGAGTTCCAGAGATAATGTGTGGAGATGGGAGAAACTTGCAGAAAGACAAACATTACTGAAACACTCCACCAATCTGGGCTTTATGGCAGAGTGGCCAGACGGAAGCCTCTCCTCAGTGAAAGACAAATAAAAAAGCACCTAAAGGACTCTAAGACTGTGAGAAACAAGATTCTCTGGTCTGATGAAAAGAAAATTGATCTGTTTGTCCACAATTCCAAATGTCATGTCTGAAGGAAGCAAGGCACCGCTCATCACCTGCGCAATACCATCCCAACGGTGAAGCATTGTGGTGGTAGCATCATGCTGTGGGGGTGTTTTTCAGCGGCGGGGACTGGTCAGGGTTGAAGAAAAGCTGAATGCAGCTAAATGCAGAGATATCCTTAATGAAAACCTAGTCCAGAGCGCTCAGGACCTCAGACTGGGCCGAAAGTTCACCTTCTAACAGGACAAGGAATTGTGGGTTGTGAGAGCCCATGAAGGATACACCTCATGCATCCTCCGAATTCCCGTGAAAGAAGGTCATATTCGAAGGCTGCATTTGAAGTGTCCTAATCGCTTTTATGAAATGAGACAGCCTTGATGATGTTTGCGGCCGACAAATGTGACCTCCAGAGGACGCATCCTTACAAATGAGACACATCCTGTGTGAATGTCCTTGAGTGGCCCAGCCAGAGCCCGGACTTGAACCCAATCGAACATCTCTGGAGAGACCTGAAAATGGCTGTCCACTGATGGTCCTCATACAACCTGACAGAGCTTGAGAGGATCAGCAGAGAAGAATGGCAGAAAATCCCTAAATCTAGGTGTGCAAAGCTTGTCACATCATACCCAAAAAGACTTGGGTGTAATCAGTGCCAAAGGTGCTTCAACCAAGTACTGAGTGAAGGATCTGAATACTGAATTCTTTTTTTTTTTTTTTTTTTTTTTTTTTAATCCCCTTTTCTCCCAATTTGGAATGCCCAATTCCCATACTTAGTAGGTCCTCGTGGTCTTTCTCTTTTTAATAATTTTGAAAGTTATAAAAAATCTGGGTTTTGCTATGTCATTATGAGATATGGAGTGTAGATTGATGTGAAAATATAAAATGATTTAAAGCATTTTAGCATAAGGCTGCAACATAAAATATGTAAAAAATTAAGGGGTCTAAATACTTTCTGAATGCACTGTAAATGACACGGACTCAATGATGCAAACTCATTGAGTCAAAAGGCACTCATTCTGTGAAATCTCTTTACTAAAATCATGTCTCCATGCTATTCATACCTTCTGTCATTGTTGTGTGTTTGCATACGTAATTAGTTCTTATGTACAATTATTATGTTTTATTTTTTGGAGAGGCTTTTAGACATTATGATAAATGATATTTGTAATGCTATAACTTTTGATTATTTTTTCTTAGATACAGTTTACATGATTGGGAACAAAAAAAAAGCAGTTTTTCGGATCCATTTTTTTTTTTTTACACCCAGAGAGATATAATGTCAATTAAGAGAAATCATTTTTATTTTATTTTTTTTCTCAGCAGTTTCTTAGGCTTAGAGTCTCAGAATGTATCTCAATCTATATCATAAAAAAAATTGAAAAGTTCTTTACAATGACACCAAACACTTGACCCTCATTGTTTTTGTTTTTTAATGTCATAACCACATGGTAAGACCATGGATGCATCCTTATTACTGTTTTAGCCTGATGAAGTATACATAATAAAATAAAATGTCTCATAGATTCTCCCTGAGAGATCATGTAAAATGAAATTTCTGTTACAGTTTACCATGATAATTATTAGTAAGGGTGATGATGTGTAGTTTAGAAACCCTTTTATTTTGTTGCATGGCACATTGTTGTAGCTTTTATCCTCATCAATGGTGGTTAGAACATACTTTTTATGGTCTGCAGTGCGATATCAAGAGAAGCAGAATTACATGTTTAATAAGTGAACCATATCTAGCACATATAAAGGGCAGAATGCAAGATGAATATAATTTAATTTAGCTTAATTTAATAAGCAAAGTCTGAATTTTAATTGATAGCTTTAGATACAAAAAATACTGAGGTTAACAGTTCTAAATTAAATTGTATTTGCCGTATTTTAGATTGGATTTTTGTTTTTCCAGCTTGTCCCTCTTTATGTTTGGTAAACAGGTGGTGGGCGGGTCACAAGGTTCTCAGGTGAAGCTGTCAGATGGATCAGTGAAGATGGTAACAGCTGCTGCGGCTTCTCATCTGAATAAACCAGGCACAACCACCTTGAGAATGACAGGGGGTGTCATTACAGCTGCCAGCTCCACCCCAACAACACCCATTGCCACGCCCACCTCTCAGCAGGTAAGAGATGTACCTTTCTCTGTCACATACTGAACTACACTTGAGTCTTAACCTTTTCAAGTAACTTTGACCATCTATTCCCCCTCCCCTTCCCCAACAGTCAACAGAGGGTGCTGGAGGGTCCTCCTTTCAGCCATTGCCTCATACAGTTAAAGCGCAAACGCAACACCCTGTACTTGTAGCTGCCAATCAAGCTGCGGTGATCAATGCTGCCAAGAATGCCAGCTCTGCCACTAACACAGCGAAGAGTTCTGCTTCTGGCTCTGTTGCCGGAGTCACAGTTACCAAGAGTGTCAACATGCCTCTCATCAACCTGTCGAAGGGGGCGGCTGTAGTGGGTGGGTCGAAAAGTGCTAGCCCCTCACTGGTCACTGGAGCCTCGCTGCTTGGGGGAGGCACAGTCAGTGGGAAGACTGCCGCTGCCATCTCAGGTGATCAATCATCTGCTATCCAGAGTTGCTATGGAGACCTGTTCTCCTCTATGCCCCTTGTTCCCAGATGTTTTTTTTTTTTTGATGATGTGAGTTAAGGGATAGCATTTTTTTTAAATGCCTTATGATGACAGAGAGCTAAAGCTCTTACTAACAAATGTAAATATTTTTTTATTATTATTATTATTTTTTCTTTTTTTCTTTTATTTATTTATTTTTAATCTCTCAGTGACACTTTCTGAGGGATCTCGGTCCGTTACCCTTAAGCCAAAAGTATACTTTGGTCAGGGCGCAAATCTCGTCATCAGGAGAGTGCTCGAGCACTAAATGCGTGCAGCCTGATTTTTATAACAGCGCGTTTTTGAAGGTGCAGAATGCAAATGCGCCTGGAGTTATTTGAACTAATTAGTGGGTCCACAAGGTGGCAACATTCTCATTTGAGCCATTGCTATCACAAAGCTAGAAGATGTAAATTCCGCTAAAAATCAGGAGATGAAGGTAAAAACAACAACAGTAGATGTGCAAATCAAGAGTGTGTGTGTGTGAGGAGGTCTGGAGATAGTGCATTCAGAAAGTATTCAGACCCCTGCCTTTTTATGTTGCAGCTTTATTTTAAAATGCTTTAAATTATTTATTTTTTCACACCCCATATTGACAAAGCAAGAACCAGATTTTTTATAATTTTGCAAATTTATTAAAAAGGAAAATCTGAAATATCACATTGACATAAGTATTGGGTGTATGAGTTAAAGTCCAGGCTCTGGCAGGGCCACTCAAGAACATCAAATCAAATCACTTTATTGTCACACAGCCATATACACAAGTGCAATGGTGTGTGAAATTCTTGGGTGCAGTTCCGATCAACATAGCAGTCGTGACAGTGATGAGACATATACCAATTTACAATAACATCAAATTAACACAACACAATTTAAACATCTGATATACACATAATTACACTCAACAATATACAAATAATAACATACGCTGTACAGTGTACAATATGCACTATATAGAATACACATTATTCAATAAAAATAAAAAATAAAAATATATATAAAAAAAGTATATATAGTAGTAAATATAGAATGTACAGTATTGTACTGTATTGACATTCAAGCTGTCGGTTGATAGTTGTTAAGAGAGAATATAATATAATATAATAATAATATAATTTATGACAGTCCGGTGTGAGATATAAGAGTAAGGGTAATAAAGTGCAGTGCTGATGTATTTTGATTGTGGGAGATCAAGAGTTCAGAAGTCTGATTGCTTGGGGGAAGAAGCTATCATGGAGTCGGCTGGTGCGGGTCCTGATGCTGCGATATCGCCTGCCTGATGGTAGCAGTGAGAACAGCCATGGCTCGGGTGGCTGGAGTCTCTGATGATTCTCCGAGCTTTTTTCACACACCGCCTTGTATATATTTCCTGGAGGGAGGGAAGCTCACCTCCGATGATGTGTCTGGCAGTTCGCACCACCCTTTGCACAGAGTTGTCCTTAAGCCACTCTTGCATTTTCTTGGCTGTGTGCTTAGGGTCATTGTCATGTTGGAAAGTGAACCTTTGGCCCAGTCTGAGGTCCCGAGCGCTCTGGCCAGATTTTCATTAAAGATATCTCTGTATTTTGCTGCATTCATTTTTCCTTCAACCCTGATAGTGATGATGCTGTCACCACCATGCTTCACCGTTGGGATGGTATTGCGCAGGTGATGAGCGGTGCCTGGTGTCCTTCAGACATGACACTTGGAATTGAGGCCAAAGAGTAGTTCTTTTCATCAGACCAGAGAATCTTGTTTCTCACAGTCTGAGAGTCCTTTAGGTGCTTATATCTCCCCCGATTGCTCAGTTTGGCCGGGTGGCCAGCACTAGGAAGAGTCCTGGTTGTTCATTTAAGAATTATGGAGGCCACTGTGCTCTTGGGAAGCTTTTGTTTTGAAACAATCCTGTTTCTGAGCTCTGCAGGCAGTTTTGACCTCATGGCTTGGTTTTTGCTCTGATACATTTTCAGAAAATACATTTACATTTATGCATTTGTGAAAAAAGCTCGGAGAATCATCATTTGGCAGACACTTTTATCGACTTACAGTGCCCTTATTACAGGGACAATCCCTCTGGAGCAACCTGGAGTTAAGTGCCTTGCTCAAGGACACAATGGTGGTGGCTGTGGGGATTGAACCAACAACCTTCCGCTTACCAGTTCAGTGCTTTAGTCCACTACGCCACCACCACTCCATACCTGAAACTTTCTATAGACAGGTGTGTGCCTTTCCAAATCATGTCCACAGGTGGACGCCAATCAAAGTGTAGAAACATCTCAAAGATGATTCAGAGAAATGGGATGCACCTGTGCTAAATTTCAAGTGTCATAGCAAAGGGTCTGAATATTTAAGTCAATGTGATATTTCAGTTTTGTTTTTTTTTATAAATGTGCAAAGTTATCAAAAATCTGGTTTTTGCTTTGTCAATATGGGGTATGGAGTGTAGATTGATGTGAAAAAAATAATTTAAAACATTGTAGCACAAGGCTGCAACAACAAAATGTGAAAAAAAAACAAAGGGGTCTGAATACACTGTACGTGCATTTGATTAACTCGAGTCTGAAGGAATATAAAGACATCTTTATGGGTCTAAACTCCTGAAGTGAAATAGTTTGAAGTCTCATAGCAGTCTTAGCGCACATGCGCCAACTGCCTGTTTATGTGCGCACAGTTGTATAGAGTATACTTTGACAGGCTCGCGTTCGAATGTACGCTGATGCTGAGCGTTCACGTGAAATTAGAAGTATACCTAGGGCTTTAGGAGTTTGTGATAAATAAATCTTTCTCATAATTCCATAATCCTCAAGGAAAGTAGAAAGCATTACAGAGATTTTCAAACAGACCAGGACCTGTTCAGAGCCATTGCTCGAAATGCTTAATTTGTTAATATTTGTGGCTTCAGACTGGATTTCTATTAGATCATTTTGTATTTTGCTGAGCATTTGTTTGGTGGCTTGCCAATGTATTAAATTTCTTCTAACACCTGTTGCACACCCACGCACTGAAGCAGCACATGGGGACCACATTAGCAGCATGCAATGCTTTTACACTGGTAGTGTTTCTGCTACATAAACAGTGGCGCTCTATACAGAAAATAAAGTTAGAAAATGGTTATCAAGGAGTGAGCTATTGATAAGTATTACGTACTTGATCGTCATTAAATTATATTTACATGACGATCAAGTACGTAATACTTATCAATAGCTCACTCCTTGATGATGCTGATGTAACCTAATTTAGTCTTGTAGAATTCTTTCATGTAGTGACAGCCAACACAAGCTCTGCTCCTTTCAAACATCATTCAGTGGAATGGGGAGGGGGAGGACAATGAGCATTTGAATGTTGTTTTGCTCAACAGAGAACGGTGATCACTCAGTTTGGTTTGATCACTCTGCTTTGTAATACAGTCAAAGTATGTAATTATGTAAAACCATGAAATAGCAATATATATTTGTTCAAACGCAAATGAGAACTTTTAGATTTTCTCCCTTTTAAAAAAAAAAATAAAATGTGCTCTGCTTCAGCATGCGGTGTGCAACAAGCGTAATGAAAAACAATAAGTAAGCTGGACCAAAATGCTTGTGTGGAGAAGACTGCTCAAGGTGGTAGTGTAGCATTACCCTTCTGGACTGATCTTGACCTTCTTACATCTTAGTCTTCTTAATCCTTAAAGGATAATGCCGGTTCAATACAAGTGAAGCTCTATCAACACCATTTGTGGCATAATGTTGATTACCACAAAAAAAAAAAAAACAAAAAAAAAAGCAAAAATCAGGGTTACAGTGAGGCACTTACAATGGAAATGAATGGGGCATATTTTTGGATAGTTCAAAGGCAGAAATGTGAAGCTTATAATTTTATAAAAGCATTCATTCATTCTTATGTTAAAACTAATGTATTATTTGAGCTGTGAAATTGTTTAAATCATTGATATGGTCATTTTAGGGTTTACAGCATTATGTCGTTATGGCAACATAGTTTTAAAATTGGATTTAACGTTTCACAGGAAAAAGTTAAGCAATTTTATCACAATAAAATCCTATATACGTATACTTTTGAAATGCGTATTTTAATGTTTACGGATTGGCCCCCATTTGCTTCCATTGAAGGTGCCTCAGATTTTTTTTAAAGAAAAGGAGGGAGGGGGCCTGGGTAGCTCAGCGAGTATTGACGCTGACTACCACCCCTGGAGCCACGAGTTCAAATCCAGGGTGTGCTGAGTGACTCCAGCCAGGTCTCCTAAGCAACCAAATTGGCCCGGTTGCTAGGGAGGGTAGAGTCACATGGGGTAATCTCCTCGTAGTCCTGATTAGTGGTTCTTGCTCTCAATGGGGTGCGTGGTAAATTGTGCGTGGATCGCAGAGAGTAGCACGAGCCTCCACATGTGGAGTCTCCGCGGTGTCATGCACAACAAGCCAAGTGATAAAATGTGCGGATTGACTGTCTCAGAAGTGGAGGCAACTGAGCATTGTCCTTCTGCCACCCGGATTGAGGTGAGTAACCGCGCCACCACGAGGACCTACTAAGTAGTGGGAATGGGGCATTCCAAATTGGGAGAAAAGGGGATAAAAAAAAATAAGTCGAAATTAAGTTTTGTGGTAATCAATATTATGCCACAAATGCTGTTGATTTGAGCTTAACTTTGTATTGAACCAGAATATTCCTTTAACCCAAAGGAATTGTCTGTCTGACAAGACCTATATACTTAAGTACAGCTGTGCTAAATTAACATTTCAACTAAACAAAACACAGCAAATGGGATCTACAGGAACCTCCTGAGAAGAACCCAACAAATGAATGGGATTGATGAATCTGTCCAATCTTTACAAACATAGATGCAATGGATTTGAGACACAGTCACAATGATAAATGCATCTGACTGGAGACAATTATGTGACCATTTGGTGTGTAAGAGAAAGATTTATGTTATTGGCTCATTAAACAATGTTTATTTATTTTTCTTGTTACTCACAGGTATGCTGAAGTTGCACCCGGCACAGTCCAGCTCCCAGCAGACAGTTCTCACCATACCAGCCAATCAGCTTAAGCAGCTCAGTGTGGGCAGTAGCTCCTCAGGGCTACAGACCATCTTGATGCCTGTCGGTAAAGGTAACAACACCCTGTTCCTCTGACATTACACACCCTGACTCAGACTCCTGAGCTCTGGACCTATAGTCCTGCAGCTTTCCTGAGTTTTTGAGTATGTCTAATGTCAAGTTGGGTTTTTATTTTAGACTTCATGATCTCAGTAACTACTCGTATAATCTCTGTAACAATACCACCTGAGATGCCTTGCTGTCGACTGCCTAGATATGCAGCTGCCTTCTAAGACCGCATCCTAAGCTCAATGGCACCTCATAAGTGTCTGATTTCAAACCATTCAAATAATGCACAGGAAATTTTACTCAGTTGATTCAGATAGTGTTAGGTGTTAGTATGTTGCTAAGCTAACCATGCATTGTACTCCAAAAAGCTTAAAAATTGAACCACCCACAAATATTGGGTAAAACAGTCCATTTTAATTCGATTATTATAAACAGTTTCTATTGATACTATTCATTATTGAATGAACTATCGGCGGGTATGGCATGGGTCCCATCTTTATGACGGTAGCCAGTGAAAGGAACAGTGTCGTGCTCCTTCCTTGGGCTAGTGCTAGGGTCTTCTCCTTGGGCAAGAGAGAACAACCCTTAAGCCCCCCTTGCTAGGGTCATAGCTATAAAGGTTTTTCCACCACTCTGTAAGAACCCAGAGTTTAATAGATCCTTTTTTTTTTACCTCTTTGCTATTATAAGAAATAGGAAAAGAGACAACTCGTTTGCTGTGAGTTGCGACCCGTGTCGGTGGAGGAAGAGATCCTGTTTCCTGAAAAATGCGGTTTGCTGCGGACTCCGTTATTTCAACACGGTACTTTGGCTCAAAAATGAGTCTGCTCCAGAATGGTGGGAGGTTGGAATGGCTCGATCCAGTCAATCGGCTGGTCAAGACTTGACTCCAGCCAGGTCTCCTAAGCAACCATATTGGCCCGGTTGCTAGGGAGGGTAGAGTCACATGGGGTAACCTCCTCATGATCGCTATAATGTGGTTCGTTCTCGGTGGGGCGCATGGTGATTTGAGCGTGGTTGCCGCTGTGGGTGGCGTGAAGCCTCCACACGCACTATGTCTCCGTGGCAACGCGCTCAACAAGCCACGTGATAAAATGCACGGGTTGACAATCTCAGATGCGGAGGCAACTGGGATTCGTCCTCCGTCACCCAGACTGAGGCGAATCACTACGCCACCACGAGGACTTAAAAGTACATAGGGAATTGGGCATTCCAAATTGGGAGAAAAAGGGGAAAAATCCAAAAAATAAAAAAAAACTTGCCCTGGGACTGCTCTATGTAGGATAACTGACCATCAAATGTTTCTCAGACTCCCAATAGGCATTGACTAAGATACTATAACATTGACTAGAATGTTATCATCCAATGGATCGTGGTATCAGGGCTAATTTTACGGAGCTACAACGTTTAATTGCAATCACCAATCCTATAGCCATATGTCTTCAGGAAACACAATTACCATCAGATTGTACTCTTTTACATTTTTTTACAATTTTTAATACCTTCTGTCCCAATGACATGTGGGCTTCCGGTGGTACAGCCATTTTAATAAGAAATGATGTGATCCATAGTCATATAAATATTAAAAGCAACCTACAGGTGACAGCAGTACAACTGACTCTGCAGAAAACCATCACAGCCGTTTCTATCTACATTCCTCCAAACTTAAACTTAACACACACGGACCTAGATCACCTTGTTGTTCATCTCCCACCCCCCTTTATTCTCATGGGTGATTTTAATAGTCACACCTTTCTGTGGGGCAGCAATCATTGCAATACAAAAGGTAAGAAGATTGAAGATTTTATAGATAACCATACTTTATGCCTTCTAAATAATGGATCGAATACCTACTTACACTCGGGACATGGAACATACTCTGCGATCGACTTAACAATTTGTCAGCCTGGATTGTACTTGGACCTATCATGGAGAATCTGGCATGACACAGCTGTTGGACCAGATAAAGTCCACTATAAATTTTTAAAGAATCTACCCCACCTCTTTATGAAAATGCTCCTTAGAATTTTTAACTACATCTGGATATCCAGAAAAATTCCGCCCACTTGGCATGAAGCAGAAATAATACCCATTCCAAAGCCAGGAAAAGACCATAGTGATCCCATAAATTATCGCCGTATAGCCTTAACCAGCTGCTTATGTAAAACAATGGAGAGGATGGTCAATGAACGCCTGGTCTGGGTACTGGAATCTGAACATCACATAAGTAATGCCCAGTGTGATTTCAGGAAAGGCCGAAGCACTACAGATCATCTTATTTGTCTTGAAAGCTATATTCGTGATGCTTTCATTAGAAAGGAGCAGGTTGTAGCTGTCTTTGATCTGGAGAGAGCCTATGACACGACGTGGAAACATGGTATTTTAAAGGATCTGTATCGAATGAATTTTAGAGGTCACCTGCCAATCTTCATTGAAAATTTTTTATCGAACAGACTTTTTAGAGGAAAGATAGCAAACACCTTGTCTAATCTACATAAACAAGAACTCGGAGTACCTCAAGGTAGTATTCTGTCAGTAACTCTCTTTAGTATTAAAATAGACAGCACTGCGTAAGTCAGTGGTTCTGATGTTCATTGTAGTTTATATGTAGACGACATCTGCATTTGCTACAGAAGCAAGTACATGCATACTATCAAGTGAAAAATCCAACTTAAGATAAACAAAATGCACTCCTGGTCAACTCAGGATGGTTTCAAGTTCTCACAAACAAAAACTGCCTGTATGCATTTCTATCAGCTCTGTTCGTTGCACAATGAACCAGAGTTGTTTATGGACGGAGTCCCCATCAAAGTCGTTAAAGAGAACAGGTTGCTTGGTATCAATTTTGATAGTAAGCTGTCTTTTATCCCTCGTATTAAATTATTGAAAAATAAATGTTTTAAAGCTATGAACGTTTTAAAGGTTTTATCCAAAACCACATGGGGATCAGACAGTTCAACTCTTATGAATCTGTACAGAACCTTGATTTGCTCAAAGCTGGACAATGGATGCTTCATTTATGGATCAGTCAGGAGATCATATATACGACTTCTAGATACTGTTCACCACCAAGATATTCGACTGGCCTTAGGAGCATACAGAACATCAATTCAAAGTTTATATGTGGAAGCCAATGAACCTTCCTTGGAAATCAGATGTCTAAAGCTGGCCCTACAATATGCAACAAACTGAAAACAAATAAAGAAAATCCAGCCTATCCAGCAGTTTTCTCAACTCAACGTTCAGTACTATATGAAAGAAAACCAAGTCACATTCGTCCATTTGGCCTACATATAAAAACCCATCTAGAGAATCTGAAAGTGGATTTAAACATTCTGGAGCAGACACATTTTTGCAAAATCCCCCCATGGGATCTCAAAAAGCCCAAAATCCATCTGGATTTAATGAAAAAGCAAAAATCAAGAACTCATCCGAATGAGTATTACCAACAATTCCTGGATATAAAAGCAGTGTTCCCACAACATATCCCAATATACACAGATGGATCCAAATCTGGAAATCAAGTGGCAACAGCCTTTGCAACAAGTCAACTGTGTCAAGGCATATGCATCCCTGACCAAAGTTCCGTTTTTACTGCAGAGGCAAATGCTTTATTACTAGCACTGAAGTTCATTGAGACTGTTCCACAGAAATCCTTCTTAATGATAACTGATTCCAAATCATGTCTGGAAGCATTGGAGTCTATAAAATCCGATCACCCAACAATCATGAAGATTTTAAACAAATTGTCATCTCTGGAATCAAAGAATTTTAGTATTTTCTGCTGGGTACTTGGCCACTGAGGAATCTCTGGTGATGAACAAGCAGATAGAGCTGCCAAAGAAGCATTATCCTCGGAACCAGTAAAATGCTCTATTCCGTTCACAGACCTAAAACCAACATTAAATGTATACACTAAAAACAAATGGCAGTCGGAATGGGATCAGTGTTTAAACAACAAATTACGGGATATAAATCCTGTTGTTGGGACAAGACACACATTCCCTTTTAATAAACGTTGGGATCAAGTCACTTACACTCGATGCCGCAAGGCTCACACACCAATTTTTACTATCTGGAAAAAATTCACCAAAGTGCCCATCCTGTCAGAACCCACTATCCATTAAACATGTCTTACTGGACTGTAATGCTTCTACACACTTGAGGAACCTGTATTATTCTGTTGACTCTTTTGAAAAGGTTTTTAACCAAGTAAATCCAAATTTAGTTTTAAGGTTTTTAGAAAAAAATTATCTTAAACACCTTTTTTTAGTTTTACTCTTGAATAACTAAACTGGCTCTCGCCATGAATATAGCCATAGAAGCTGGCATGGCTTTAAAAAGGAAAGAAAGAAAAAAAGAATGAACTGTCGACTTGGAATAATTGATTTTTCCATGAAGGATATTTGCAATGCTGCCTTTTAAGATACCAGGCAATATTCTAAATTGGTTAGTCAAGACTTCTATTCTTAGGAAACACATACTGATAAAGTGTATACCTTGGATGCACTGTAAGTCACTTTGGATAAAAGCATCTGCCAAATGTGTGAAAGGATATGATACAGGGAGGGTGATAGGAGAGATGAGGCCTGGCCAGTCACAGGACTGTTTGTGCTGGGTGTTGACTTAATTTTGACAACTTAAATGGAGCAAAGTGTTTTGTCAGTTGAATTGAAGCTGCCAGATTGTATTTATCAGAGATGTTGGCTTTTTCCAGCCTTCATCAGTGATTATAGTAAAAGGTGAACAGTGCTCTGGAGACATTCTCCCGTAAAATATGGTTTTCATTTTCTGTCTTTCTCTCTCTCCTTGGCTCTAGGTTTGTGTTAGGTTGATCTCCGCAGATCATATCAGCAGAAGCTGCCTCAGTTTTGTTTGTTTTGTGTGTTTGTTTGTTTTGAGTGCAGTACATGAATATCAGTACAATAAAAGATAGGCCATTTCCTGTCACAGAGCGCAATCTGTTGTCATAGTGATAGAGATGGATGGAAGATTGGAAGAAATTCATTGAGAGTACAGGATTGAGTCATTGAGAAATAGCAGGATTGAGTGCTCTTAACATGTATAAGAGAGAGAGAGAGAGAGAGAGAGACAACAGGAACATTCAAGTTTATAAATCAAAACATAGAAAGCCAGGAAATCATGTCGAAATTATGATGTTGACCAGATGAGTGCACAGGAATGCCATGGTGTCGCACATGACTCCAGCTATGAAAGTTGGAGATATCTACATTTAAAGAAATCATAGCAGAAGGCATGAGATGTGAATGTTGACTGTACAATTTAGTTTGTACTAATTTTGTGAGTAGCAGCTATAAAGCAGAAAATACTACTAATTTAGCTAGTTTTTGAGGCAACTTGTGCAAAATAAAACTACTGGTCCCATCATTCTCTGTGGCAGTCATGTATTTAGTGCTCCCACTGGTTTAATAAATAGATAAATTACATAGATAAAGCAGTGATTACATACAGAATGCACATCCTTCACTCATCATTTGGCTGAAATAGCACAGAAAAGGCTTTTTTTTTTTTTTTTTTCTTTTTTTTTTTTTGGTGAGGAGGAGGGAAAGGCATATGAAACTGCCCAACACAGCCTTTTTTTGTTTCAGTCAAAATGCCTTAAACGTGCACATCATGTAGTAACTGAACTCCATAAGTAACTAAATATTCTGCCTAAAAGAAACTTGAAAATATTATATAACATAGCAATTTGTTTACATTGAATTAAGACTTTAAGTAACCTGTCTGTTTGGGTGTTACAGTAGTACAGTCTGGTTCTAAAGGTGCATCTACCAATATGGCCCCAATTGGAGCTGCTTCCTTAGCATCCACACCTGTAGCTCAAGGTGAGATACACTTGCACACAGTCACTGCAGTGATATTGAGAAGTTAAGAGCTCTGCCTGTACTGTAGTCATGTGGTTTTCTTTGCCTTTTGTGTTTGTGTGTGTGTGTGTGTGTGTGTGTGTGTTTGTGTGAGTGTAGTTAAAACTGAACCTGGGTTGGTCAGCTCCACCTGTACTACCCCAGTACCCCAAACATCTGCTCCAGCCTCTACAGCGCCCTCTTCTGTTCCCCGGGCACTCACCCCTGTTTCTACAGATGCAGCTGCTACTATAAAAGTGGAACAGGGCGCAGAATCTACGACACATGAACTTATCAAGTATGAACCTCAACACACATACACAATCAACACGGATCTCTCTTTATCCTAATCTGTCTTTGTACCAGGTGTTCTATAAGATTTGCGAATGTGAATTCTTTGTTGTCATAGGAACAACCTGTCAATAGTTAGACTAAGTCACACAAATTGTTTTAAAAAAGTACATGTAGCGGCTCTTGGATTGCGGTTCAGTGAGTGATTGAGTTGTTAACTCCATAATCACTCTGACCGATTCAGTGAGGAAGTGATTTGGCCCATGAATTCATACTTATAACTTTTCATTTTGTTGTGGACCGATTTAAGAATTGGTTCTCTTAATTCATTAAAATATCTTGCTTAAAAGATTTATGCATTCACTTCATGAAAGCAGTTGGACTGTATTTGCCTACAGTTGAAGTCAGAAGTTTACATACGCCTTAGCCAAATACATTTAAACTCAGTTTTTCACAATTCCTGACATTTAATCGTAGAAAACATTCCCTGTCTTAGGTCAGTTAGGGTCAGTACTTTATTTTAAGAATGTGAAATGACAGAATATTTGTAGAGAGAATGTTTTATTTCAGCTTTTATTTCTTTCATCACATTCCCAATGGGTCAGAAGTTTATATACACTTTGTTAGTATTTGGTAGCATTGCCTTTAAATTGTTTAACTTGGTTCAAATGTTTTGGGTAGCCTTCCACAAGCTTCTCACAATAAGTTTCTGTAATTGTGGCCCATTCCTCCAGACAGAACTGGTGTAACTTAGTCAGGTTTGTAGGCCTCCTTGTTCACACACACTTAAGTTCTGCCCACAAATTTTCTATCGGATTGGGGTCAGGGCTTTGTGATGGCCACTCCAATACCTTGACTTTGTTGTCCTTAAGCCATTTTGCAACAACTTTGGAGGTATGCTTGGGGTCATTGTCCATTGAGAAGACCCATTTGCAACCGAGCTTTAACTTCCTGGCTGATGTCTTGAGATGTCGCTTCAATATATCCACAAAATTTTCCTTTCTCATGATGCCATCTATTTTGTGAAGTGCACCAGTCTCTCCTGCAGCAAAGCACCCCCACAACATGATGCTGCCACCCCATGCTTCACGGTTAGGATGGTGTTCTTCGGCTTGCAAGCCTCACCCTTTTTCCTCCAAACATAACTATGTTAAACAGTTACATTTTTGTTTCATCAGACCAGAGGACATTTCTCCAGAAAGTAAGATCTTTGTCCCGTTGTGCACTTGCAAACTGTGGTCTGGGTTTTTTATGGCATTTTGGAGCAGTGGCTTCTTCCTTGCTGAGCAGCCTTTCAGGTTATGTCGATATAGGGCTTGTTTTACTGTGGATATAGATACTTGTCTACCTGTTTCCTCCAGCATCTTCACAATGTCCTTTGCTGTTTTTCTCGGATTGATTTGCACTTTTCGCACCAAACTACGTTCATCTCTAGGAGTCAGAATGCTTCTCCTTCCTGAGGCTGCGTGGTCCCATGGTGTTTATACTTGCATACTATTGTTGGTACAGATGAACGTGGTACCTTCAGGCATTTGGAAATTGCTCCCAAGAATGAACCAGACTTGTGGAGGTCCACAATTGTTTTCTGAGGTCTTGGCTGATTTCTTTTGATTTTCCCATGATGTCAAGCAAAGAGGCACTGGGTTTGAAGGTAGGCCTTAAAATACATCCACAGGTACACCTTCAATTGATGCCAATTAGCCTATCAGAAATCTAATTGGCTAATTGCCTAAAGGCTTGACATAATTTTATGGAATTTTCCAAGCTGCTTAAAGGCACAGTAAATTTCTGACCCACTGGAGTTTAATCAATTAAAAGTGAAACAATCTGTCTGTAAACAGTTGTTGGAAAAATTACTCATATCATGCACAAAGTAGATGTCCTAAACGACTTGCTAAAACTATAGTTTGCCGATATGAAATCTGTAGAGTGGTTAAAACTTAATCTGTATATACAGTGGCAAGAAAAAGTATGTGAAATTTGTCTTAAAATCTGGTTTTATCTTCATCAGTTAAAATTATGAACAAACACAATCTGTTGTAACTAATAAAACACAAATTACAGTATTGTTCTTGTACATATTGAATACATCAAACATTCACAGTGTAGGTTGAAAAAAATATGTTAACCCCTAGGCTAATGACATCAACAAAAGCTAATTAGAGTCAGGAGTTGGCAAACCTGACATCCAATTAATTAAATGAGATTGGTGGTGTGGGTTAGAGCTACTTTGACTTATAAAAAGCACTCAAACATTGAGTTTGCTATGCTCAAGAAGCATCTGCTGACGTGGACCATGCCTTGCAAAAAAGAGATCTCAGTAGACCTACGATCAAGAATTGTTGCTTTGCATAAGATCATTGAAAAGGTTGAGATCAAAAAAAGGCATGATCATTGAAAAGGTTGTTTTCAATCAGCTCAATTAAACTCGAATTGCTACTTGGACAATTTCCAGTCTGGTTTCCGACTGCATCACAGCACAGAGACGGCGCTCATAAAGATACTCAATGATATTCGGCTAAATACTGATTCAGGCAAAAAAAACAGTGCTGGTATTACTAGATCTCAGTGCTCCCTTTGACACTGTTGACCACAGCATTCTCATAGACAGACTGGAAAACTGGGTTGGGCTCTTTGGGACAGTCCTCAGCTGTTCAGGTCATATCTAGATGGGAGGGATTACTATGTGAACATAGGGAACTATGAATCTTAGTGGACATCCATGACGTGTGTAGTCCCACAAGGCTCAATTCTTGCACCGCTCCTATTCAACCTGTATATGCTCCCACTAGGCCAAATTATGAAAGACCCAAATTGCATACTATAGCTATGCAGACGACACCTAGATTTACCAAGCCCTATCGCCAAATGACTACAGCCCTATATACTGTGCCTGTGCATTGATGAAGTTAACAGTTGGATGTGCAGAAACTTCCTTCAGTTAAACAACGACAAGACAGAGGACATTGTATTTGGCAACAAAGGTGAAATTTGCAAGGTGAACGCATACCTTGACTCCAGGGGTCTAAAGACAAAAAATCAAATATGGAATCTTGGTGTCATTTTGGAGTCTGTCCTTAGTTTCAGTAGTCACATCAAATCAATAACTAAAATAGGCCTACTATCATCTAAAAATATAGTGAGAATTAGATGTTTTGTATCCAGTCAAGACTTGGGGTGTGTTCACACTTGGCAGGTTTGGTTTGATTAAAACAAACTCTGGTGTGATTTCTCTGTTAGTGCGGTTCATTTGAACAAGTGTGAATGCTGCCATCTGAACCTTGGTGTGCACCAAACAAGCGGACCGAGACCCCCTGAATAGTGGGGTCTTGGTCCGCTTCCAAATGAACTTCGGTGCTGCTCGACTGATATATGAATGCAGCATGGACCAAAGACATCTAAACGGACAAATAACAGGATGTGTTGTCACAAGATGCGACCCTAAAAATCACGTGATTTGATAACATAGAAAGAGAGGTGTATGCAAAACAAAATGGGAGAGGGCAAACATGGAGCAATGAGGAGGTAAAGTTCCTTATTAACATTTGGTCTGATGAGCATATTTCCAGTATACTGGAAAAAATGCTTGTGTTCAAAATGTTCAGTAATAGGTTAAGGGAAAGTGGGTCCAACGAGCCCATTTATCCCAGCAGCCAGCATTGTTTTGGATGTTCGGCAAGTTCCGTCGCAAAATATACTCAAAAGCTGTCCAATCAGGTTGTGAACTTATCCTTATGCCTTTTGTATCTTTAGGTTCGGTGTTAAAAATGCCAGTGTGAACGCTAAGCAAACCAGGACTAAATGTATCATTTTCTTTTTTGGTCCGGACCAAGAGAACCAAACTACAACTGTGAACACACCCTTAGAGAAACTTGTTCATACATTCATCACCAGTATAGTGGACTACTGCAATGGACTTCTCATCGGCCTTCCCAAAAAGACCATTAGATACCTGTAGCTCAATCAAATTGCTGCTGCCAGGATTCTCATCTGAACTGAAAAATCTGAGCAGTCCTCAGATCTTTACACTGGCTTCCAGTTACATTTAGAATTGATTTTAAAGTACTGTTACTCGTTTATAAATCACTCAATAGCCTAGGACCTAAATACATTGCAGATGTGCTTGTTGAATATAAACCTAACAGACCTCTCAGATCACTAGGATCAAGTCAGTTAGAAATACCAAGGGTTCACTCAAAACAAGGTAAAACAGCATTTAGCTATTATGCCACCTGCAGCTGGAACCAGCTTCCAGAGAGGTCAGGTGTGTTCCAAAAGTAACCACATTCAAATCCAGACTGAAAACACATCTGGTTAGCTGTGCATTTATTCACTGAGCACTGTTGAATTATTTGAGAAGAACACGCAGCACTACGTATGATGTAAAAAGGGCACCGCATACCAACATGAAAACATCATCCCAATGGTGAAGTACGGTGGTAGGAGCATCATGATTTGGGGCTGCTTTGCTGCTTCAGGGCCTGGGCAGCTTGCCATCATTGAGCACAAGTTTATCCCAAGTTTGTTAATATATCCTACAGGATAATGTCAGGGTGGCTGTGCGCCAGCTGAAGCTCAGTAGAAGTTGGTGATGCAGCAGGACAGTGACCCTAAACATCTAAGTCCACTACAGAATGTCTTCAAAAAAAGAAAATCCACCTTTTGTAGTGGCCCAGTCAGAGTCCAGACCTTAACCCAATAAAGATGCTGTGCAATGACCTCGAGAGCCGTTCAAACCAGACATCGTAAGAATATGGCTAAACCGAAGCAGTTCTGTAAGGAAGAATGGTCCAGAATTCCTTTTGAACGTTGTGCAGGACTAATCCACAACTACCAGAAACGCTTGGTTGAGGTTATTGCTGCCAAAGGAGGATCAACCAGTTATTAAATCCAAGGGTTCACTTTTTCCACAGCGTAACATTTTGTGAATGTTTAATGGGATGTGTTCAATAAAGACATGAAAGATTATAATTGTTTGTGTTGTCAGCTTAAGCACATTGTGTTTGTCTATACTTGTGACTTTGAAGTTGAGATCACATTTTTTTGACCATTTAATGCAGAAAACCAGCTAATTCCAAAGAGTTCACATACTTTTTCTTGCCACTGTATTTTTTGGTGCCTAGTCTCTCTCTCTCATCGTATTTAATTCAGACTGCAATCTGACTTAACTAACTTAACTAAACTTAACTAAAATACAAAATCTTTTTGCCACTGGGATATATATTCAATGACAATGGAAGAAAATCATTTTAATAACTATTTTCCCCGTCCACTTAGAAACATGTCAGTGTGTCAAAAGCTTTTATTAATAGTGTAAACATTTGTTGAAATGTTGTCAATTTCTCTCAGCACTGAGCACATAGAGAACATGACGCAGCTTCTGACGGCCATAGTGAAGATATTCCCTCTGATCGTCCCTGAGAAAAGTGAGTCATGGAAGTTTACACACAGAGTTTTACCTTCTGACATTCACTTCTAACACTCACTACAGTTCATTCGTGCTTCTAAGAGATTTTTCTATACGTGTCAATTTACACTAAGCCAAACCAGACCAACTGAGGTGTGTGTGTTTATACAGATGAGGACTCTCATCCTTTCTGTGCAACCTCTGTGGATCAGTACTACTCCTGGAACATCGGCAAGCGGAGAGCTGCAGAGGTACAAGAGGAATGTTGTCCATCTAAACAGAGCTTAGACTGTTGTGTGTGTGTGTGTGTGTGTGTGTGTGTGTGTGTGTGTGTGTGTGTGTGTGTGTGTATGTGTATGTGTGTTATTTTAACTAGCCTCTGTGAACCTGTAAAGTTTGTGTTTTTTACTTTGTATCGCTCTTTCTCTCTCTGTGTAGCTGCAGCGTGCGGTAGCGGTGCGTCGTGTGTGTGCAGATCTGTTAGAGAGGACGCCTCGCCTGCAGGCTCTCACCCCTCCCAGAACTAAAGAGGTGCTTCGCTGGTGCCGTCTCCGTGGTTACACACCCCCTGACCCTGAACCCCAGCGTACAGAAGAGGACTCCATAGAGGACATACTCGCACAGATAGACAGCGAGCCAGGTGAGTGTGTGAATCTGTGCTTGAATGTGTGTGTGAAGCCTATGCATGCATGCATGCATGCTTGTGTGCTTTTCACTGTAGGGGTGTGTGTGTGTGTGTGTGTTGTACCCTTTGCTGAGGTTAATTCACTATGTCCTATGTCTCTTCCTAGCTATGTGTCGACAAGAGCTCTGACTTACTCTAGACTTGGCACAGACAATGCAGGAGTGTTCTCTCTTTTATTTTGCAGTGATTGTGCATTAGCCTGTATAATGATGAGATAATCAGTATTCAGAGTTGGGCATGAATTCAGTTCTCAGCTTATATATCCGTTACAGCCTCCTGTATGCCATGAGCAGCTGAAATAAAACATTATTTTTACACACTTTTCCAAACACTAGTGAGCTGCCAACCTAGGCAACATTTTAAAGTATCATATGCTCCAGACATAAAGGCAGTACTAAATATATACAAATAAATTTGTTTTGCTGTCTTGTACCTTGTTTTCCCAGAATCTAAGTTGGCAATATATGTCATTCATTCTTTTTTTTTTTTGTTATTAACTATTTTTATGGATCCCATGCAGCAAATCAAATAGATACAACAGAAAATGCAGAATCAAACCACATGAAATTATAACTTTTCCCCCTGAACATTAACCCCGCCCCCCAATCCCACCCCCATCTGACACAAACAAGCACCCCAGTGGTCAAAAGCCAACTGACAAAGACAATAAAACAGCAGAAAAGATTAGAAACATAAAAATAAAAAATGAACATAGCATACTTTCAAAAATAAAAATGTTGCAACACACACATCCAAAACCACAAATCTCTCACTGCTGCCCCTCCCCGAGAGCCTTCCAAAAAGGCTAAATAGCTGCCCCATTTCCTGTTGTACAAATCCCAGTTGCCTAGCCTTCTACATGCCATCTCCTCAAATGCCGCTACCCTGCCCATCTCCGTGTACCACTCCTTAAATGAGGGTGCTCCAGCCGACTTCTATCCCGTAAGGATGACCAATCATAACACTGGCTAGAACCCAATTTTTTTTTTATGTACTTATCCCCTCTATTAATGACCGCCCCATTGCCTAAAATACAGAGTCTGGGGCAAAATGAAATTTGAGTGACCAATATGTCACACATAAAACTCTGAACCCTCAACCAAAATTCTTGGATCTTAACACACCACCAAAAAACATGGGTTTTGTCCCCATCTTCTGATTGGCATCACCAGCAGGTGGGTGTGTCTTGAAGGCCAAGCCTATACAATCTAGAGGGGGTCCAATAGAATCAATGTAGGATCTTAAATTGAATAAGGCGCACACTTGCATCCCTAGACTTTACATTTTTTAGAATCATAGCTCACACTCCCTCCTCCCAATACCAAATTTAAATCTTTCTCCCATAATCTCTTGAGAGAAGTTGAAGCTCCATCCCCCAGACTCTGAATTAGCAGGGAGTAATACACTGATGCCTCATGACCTTTTCCAAAAGCAGTAATCATCACTCCCAGAGTATCTTCAGCTTTAGGGGGGTGTATGCTACTCCCAAAAATAGCACAGAGCAGGTGGCACAGCTGTAAATACCTAAAGAATTGAGACCGTTGGATCACAAAATGTTGAACCATATTTTCAAAGGATTTCAACACTCCACTCTCATGTAGGTCATCGAGCATATTCACCTCCCTCACAATCCACTCTGTCCAGCAGAAAGGGGACTTATTAATACATAACCTTGGGTTTAGCCATATGCACGAAGTAACATTTAAATAAATGTCCGAATTAAACACTCTGGACACTTTTGTCCATAACACGTGCAAATACAAGATAACGGTGTAACTTCTGCGGTTAGTTTGATAGGCTTTGCAATGGCGAAATAGGGGCAAGAACTACCTGTTCAATACAAAACCAGGGAGGGGCTCTCTCAGGTGGAAGCAACCAATGAGCCAAATGTCTGAGACCGAATGCATAATAAAACAAAATCTTGGGTAGGCCTAGTCCACATTTGTCAATCGGCCTATGCAATTTACTGAAATGTAATCTGGGACGTTTACTATTCCAAATGAAGGACTTCGCTATGCTATCAAATTGCTTGAAATAAGAGAGCAAACATCTACAGGGAGAGATTGTAGCAGGTAGTTGATTTTTGGAATACAATTTATTTTAATAACAGTAACCTTCCCAATCATAGATAAATGTAATGAAGCCCACCTGCTCACATCGCTCGAAAACCTTTTTATTAAGGGGTCAAAATTAACTCTAAATCACACAAATTTGCTGGGAATAAAATACCAAAATACTTAGTGCCCTGTTTGGGCCACTGGAAGGCGCTCTGCTGAAAAGCCGTTACCGGGCAGTACGCTGTCAGAGCCAAAGCTTCGGATATAGACCAATTAACTCTGTATCTTGAGAACTTAGAAAAGGAATTAATAATTCTGTAGAGGCAAGGCATAGATCTAGTAGTGTCTGAGACGAATAATAAAATATCATCTGTGTAAAGCAAAAGCTTATGTGCCACACCTCCCACCACCACACCTGGAAAATCATCTTCCTTTCTTATCGCGGCTGCAAATGGTTCCAGGGCAAGACAGAACAATAATTGGGAAAGAGGACAACCCTGCCAGGTGCCACTATTCAGAGTAAAATAATCTGAAATTAATCCATTTGTTTGTACCGCCACTACCAGGTGTCTATAAAGTAACTTAATCCATCCAATAAAATTATTCCTGAACCCGTACAGTTTCAAAATCTTAAAGATAATCTCATTCTACCATATCAAACGCCTTTTCGGCGTCAAGTGAGATGGCAGGAACCGGAGTCTGAGCATTTGCCACTGACCACATGATATTGATGAAATGCCTAATGTTATCAGAAGAGCTACGGCCCCGAATAAACCCCACCTGATCTATATGTATAAAAGCTGTCATAGCTTAATCGGTTAGCCAAAATTTTTGACAATATTTTAATGTCTAGCTGGATCAGGGAAATTGGATGGTAACTCTTACACTCACTTGGATCTTTGTGCTTTTTTAGAATTAGACCGATCCGGGCTTGTGTCATGGTTGGCGGAAGCTTTCCATTCTTTAATGATTCCATATAAACTTATAGCAAAAGTGGAGCCAGTTCTGTAGCATAAGATCTAAAAAATTCAGCAGCAAAGCCGTCTGGCCCTGGAGCCTTGCCTGTAAACCTTGCTCCTCCAAGGTTTTCTCAGAATCAAGATAATTTTTTTGCTTGGTCGTCAGTTTAGGAAGTTCTAATGGTTCCACTAAGTTTCTAATATCTTCATCAGTAGACAAAGATGTGGAACTATAGAGATCAAGATAGAATTCTTTAAAAGCATTATTAATATCAATGGCCGAGGTAAATATATTACCACCCGCATATTTCACTGAGGGAATGTAGAAAAAGACTCTCTCTGTTTTATATATCTAGCCAGAAGTTTCCCTGCCTTGTCCCACGACTCAAAGTATGACTGTCTTACCCTGAATAGCTAAAACTCCACCTTCCGTGACAAAATACTATTATATCTGTATTGCAGTCAGGTCAATTCCCTTAGGCCATTAACGACATTCGGCGCTTCAGCTTTGCCTTGGCACTTGTAATATTCCCTTCCAATTCCACGAGTTCTTGTGCTTTGGATTTTTTGGTGAATGAGGCACACTGTGTGATCCAGCCCCTAAGAACCGCCTTAAGTGCCTCCCAAACCACGCCCACAGAGGATACTGAGGACCAGTTGGTCTTCATATAAACATTGATTTCAGCCTTTAGCATTTGTTGGAACTCAGGATTTTGCAAAAGGGATACATTAAAGTGCCAACGATATGATTTCTTTTTCTCCGGATGTGGCAACACCTCTAAACACACCAGGGCGTGATCTGAGACTAAAATGTTTCCAATTGAGCAGTCAGCAACAGATGAAATGAGGGACTTAGATATAAATAAAAAAATGTATTCTGGAGTAAATCTTATGGACTGATGAAAAGAAATTTATAGTCCCTACCAGATGGGTTCAAAAGCCTTCAAATATCTGTAAGACCAAGATTTCTACACATCCTGTGAAGCGTCAATGTTGCTCAAGGGGCTTGCACACTTTTGCTTCACTATGATCAAGGACTGAGTCCAACAAAAGATTGAAGTCTCCTCCCAATATTATATCATGAGGGGTGCCAGTGGCTTGCAACATCCCTTCAAGATCAATAAAAAAGCCCTGATCATCAATGTTAGGTGCATAAATTTATCTTTACTCTGTTTGAGACATTTGAATTTTAGATGTTTACTTATCAGCGTAATGATTCCCCTGCTCTTACTCGAGACAGCACTATAATAAAATGCCCACCCCATATCATCCCAAATTTTTCAGCTTACTGTGGAGAAATGTGTGTTTCTTGAAAAAACACTATCATATTTCTTACACTTAAGAAGAGAAATAACCTTCCTCCTTTTTATGGGGTACCCCAACCCATTCACATTCCACGTGGAGAGAGACAATCCACTCATATTAACATTTGACATTTTGACATACACTACCGGTCAAAAGTTTTGAAACACTTGACTGAAATGTTTCTCATGATCTTAAAAATCTTTTGATCTGAAGGCGTATGCTTACATGTTTGAAATTAGTTTTGTAGACAAAAATATAATTGTGCCACCATATTAATTTATTTCATTATAAAACTAAAATTTTATTAAAAAAACAAAAGTTTTAGAAATTGATGACTAACATAGATGGGAACTCCTTCAATACTGTTTAAAAATCATCCCAGGGTGATACCTCAAGAAGCTGGTTGAGAAAATGTCAAGAGTACATGTCTGCAAATTCTAGGCAAAGGGTGACTACTTTGAAGATGCTCAAATATAACACAGTTGATTTATTTTGGATTTTGTTTAGTCACAACATAATTCCCATAGTTCCATTTGTTATTCCATAGTTTTGATGACTTTACTATTATTCTAAAATCTGGAAAAAAAAAAAAAATTATAATAAAGAATAAGTGTTTCAAAACTTTTGACCGGTAGTGTATAAGAAAAAATAGATTGTGCATCAAAAACAAGATTATAAAGACCACATTCCAACATTAGTGCTACCATCGAAACCCGAACATCCCCCGGAACAAAACAAAAACAGATAAAAGAAGAACATGTGCATTAACCCCACGCATGACAGAGCCAACTGGCATCGATCCCTCCAAACTCAATACGCCTACGAGAACTCCCGCGACAACTTTGATGTCAGATCGCTCAAGTCCGCTGTTTCTATACAAATTTTGTGAGACAGAATTACATGGCAAATTAGGCAGAATAAACACAAAGAGCATGTAGATTCATCCATAAAATTGTCCTGATGGTGTGAAACTCTACAAAATAAACTCCAGCCACACAAAAAACAAAAAAAAACAAAAGGAGATTTCTCAAACAGTCAAGCGAATGTTCAGTGAGCCGATCCACTCGGCTGCAACATGAGTGCAAGCAAATGACTTACTCCAGTGACTTTGCAAGAACTTTCTTTTGTAGAGTAACACCTTCAGGACAGTTTTATGGCGGAATAAGCACAAAGAGCATGTAGATTCATCCATAAAACTGTCCTGAAGGTGTGTTACTCTACAAAAGAAACTCCAGCCGCTAGGCGGAACCAGCACAAAAAGAGTGCGCAGTCAAGCGAATGTTCAGTGAGCAGGTCCACTTGGCTGAAACATTAGTGCAACAAGATGACTTTCTCCATTAACTTTATGAAGGATATCGCTTGCTGTGGACATATGAATGTTTTACGGCCATCCTTAGCATCTGTTCTCAGTTTGGCCGGGAATATCAGTGCAAAAGCGACCTTCCGTTGATGTAAAAGTTTCTTGCATTCCTTGAATCAATCACATTTCTCTCTGCTGTGGTTCTTCCAAGAAAGTCTTCCTTTAGTCCTCGCCTCGCGTAACAAGATCTTTATCGGATGATCTCAGAAATTTGGCCAGAATTGATCGGGGCCTGTCTCCCTCAGCGAATCACCGAGCAGGAACCCTGTGAGCTTACTCGATTTCCAGCTTATGGCTTGCAATGTCGAGCAGATTTGGAAAGAGCCCATCCAGGAATTTCACCATATCCTGTCCCTCTTCGCCCTCCAGAATTTCGACGATTCATACGTTATTCCACCGGCTACGGTTCTCCATGACCTCCAAATTCTCCCAGACACGCTCCAAATCCACCTTGGTCACTAGCGGATTAGCAGACAATTCCCTCTCCAATGACTCCAGGTAATCGATCCGTTTCTCGACATCCCCCACTCTTGTAACCATGGCGGTGATCGATCGACGCATCGCAGCAAGAACTTCCAAGTCAGCAACGACCTTCGTCAGCATTGCCGACATGTTCAGCATCTCTCGCCGCGTTTCCCACACTTCCCCGACTAAATCGACTCCCAGGCTTGCGGCCTCCTTGGGGGCGTGAGCTTGAGCACGCAAGTGTCTTTTAATGTCTCTAGAGCCCAAGGATTTTGAATTCTTTGACATATTGTCCTCCTAGAACAGTTATGGAACAGTGTATCCAATCTCACTGGTTTGTGTCATTTAAAAGTGTTAAAACTAGCAAAGTGCGCAGAGCTCGTCATTCACACGTCCGATCCTCGCATGGCGTCATGTGACTCCTGTGTCATTCATTCTTGTATTTTTCACACAAAAAAAGGAAGTCAGAAGGAAATGATCACGGTTTTTTTGTGTTAATATGAAATTACTGATTTACAACACGTGAATTACACGTATGCAAAGCATTAAAATACAGCAAATCTTTTTTTTTCCTTACTCTTGCAACTTGATTTACACCTTAACAAAACGTTCTGTGCACATGCAAATTTTTCTTTACGCTTGCAGTTTTATTTACACTTTCACAAATCTTACTCTGCGCATGCAAATCTTTTTGGCATTAAAGAATCTTGATACTTTTGGAATCGAATGTGAGTGGTATTTCGAGTCCAGTGCACTTCATGTGAAGAGTGTTTGGGTGGTGTGTATGAGTAATGGAGTTAATTTAAATGGATTAATGGAGTTGCTGTTGATGTGTTTCAAATCAGTCACTGAGGCAGCTTGCTACTTTTTTGAGTGGAGCCATATTGAGCAGACATTTGCAGTATTTTTATTGTTTGTGTAACTCTACAGACGGGCAGTGAGAAGTTGAGCATTTTTTAGTGTGTGTGTGTATATATGTGTGTGTTAGAGTGCAGCTCGACTCTGACGGGCTGTGAGGAGTTGTCTCAGCGTCTGGAGCAACTTCAGAGGATTCTGAAGGCGGAGCCTGATGAGGAAAATTATGAACTTCTTGACATCATCAGTGTGAAAGACATTGACGCTGCAAAGGTCAAAATCAAACTGGAACAGGATGATACTGAGCAGGAACCCAAGTTTTTCCTGGGACGCTGCCCGTCAACCCAGTTCATCAGAGACACAGCAGAGCAAGTGAGAGAGATAAAAATGCTCTTCCTGTCTGCATGTTATACAGACATCCTATTGTGTCATACATGTAATGGTGTATTTGTGTGTGTATGTAAGATTGGCGTTACGATGCAGCAGGTGGAGGTGGAGAAGAATGTTTTCGCTCCTGTCGTGGAAACCATGATTCTTAAGGTGACTAGTCTGTGATTTAATTGTTTAATTATTAATTGCTTGATTATGAATTGTTTGTTTTTATTTTATATAAACATGCCTTACACATGACAAGATCATGTAATTTTTCTGTCCTTACTGAACATAAAATATACGGCTATCCTCCTGAGACCCGAGCGTGACTGCTGTTTGCATTTTCCATTCCCCTTTTTGATTTGTAACTAGTAGCCCCTAAGAAGCATGCAAAAAAATATATATTTTCTTTTTTTTACGAAATCTTTTTCTTAAGGGATGTCCACATATGTGGACAGCAGAACTAAGTTGTGAAATTTTAAATAATGCCAAGCTACAGAATGTCAGATTTGTTTTCATCAAATTGTTTATTATGTTTCCAGGAGTGTTGATTATTCATGTTTTTCACATCAGAAATTAGCATAAATGATTCTGATTCAAAGTAATGGCCAGCGTCATCACTGCCAACCATTTTAAAATAAAATTTTGCATGTAAAAATCTGAATCTATGTACTGATTACCATTGTCCCATGTCTGCCAAACATGTTGAGTTGTCCAAATATCATCTGGATCCTGAAACTGAACTTTTGACCGGATGTTAGGAGTGAACGCAATTGGCTGCAGAGGAAAGTGAGATGAGACTTGAAAGCTATAGGATACATCCATTTATTCTCAGTGTGATCATGAACAGTGGATTTAGGATAATTTAAGGAAAATGAACCTATAGTCTACGTATGTGTTAATTGTGTTTAACAGCGTGCCGTTTCGCAATAAATCGATGTGGACGTGGGGTTTTAGGAGGTTAAATAAAAAAGGAGAAAATCTACTAAATCAAAGCCAATCAGAACATGTTGGGTATTTAAAGCTGAAGTGTGTAAATTCCGTCACCACACAGAATTACAAAAATGATTGTTTTCAAACAGGTTTCCTGAACACTTCTCCCATCTTCCATTGGTCAACAGGTAGTCCCCAAACACACCATTGGTTGAGCCAGTTTTGAGGAATGGCTTTATTATTGTTGATTCTGCATATTAATGTGGATAGAAGTATTTTAACTACAAAGATATTACACATCACCTTTAATATACAGCTATGATGAGCAAGATTTTTGACCAATGAGACTTAATTTTGGTTTAGGCTACTCAACAGACAGACATAGAAAACAAGCAACCCATAAATGTCTTGTTTCTCTTGTCGTGGTTGTGTCTGATTAGGACAAAAACTCTTAAATAACTGACAGATTAACATGGAAGAGATTTATCACATCACACCTGGTTAGGATAATAATGAAAAGTGGATCATCTGGCTGAATGTTGTCTAAAACTTTCCACAGGCCGTGGAGCAGTTTACCAGTGAAATCCTGAGGGAATCTTTGGCAATTGCCCATGGGAAATCCCCACAAAACAGGTCAGTGCATCCATCAGCATCAGACTAATTACAACAGAGTGGGACAGATGAACCATCTGGGTCGATTTCGATTAAAGTTGAATACAGGAGTTGTTAGAAACTTTTATTTTTATTTTATCTGCCTGTTTTGTTTATAGAGTTTCTAGGTCAGTTCTGATTTGTGTTGATCTCTGAAGGGGGGGTGGTGTGTTCTCAGAGGAAGTGCTTTTTGAAAGTGTCTGATTATTAGAGCACTGAGAACAGCTTATAAAAAATCTGCTTTATTTGACTTGTAGAACTGCAACGCCCAGCCCTGAGAAAGAGAGTGAGCTGGCTCAGCACTGCTCGTACACAGCACATTAGTGTCTGTGTTTTTTCATGTCTGTCTCACACACACACACACACAAGAGAGAGAGTCCTGCCAGAATATTTCATCAGGCATTTATACAATATTCACTCCCTGCATTTTATAATGGACCATTTTAACTGATGATCATTTAAGAAGGAACAGATTGGTGCCTCATACAGTAACAAAGAACTAGTTTGACAGGGCTAAATTTAGACCTCTCATTTAATGCTGAAAGGTCAATAAACCATTATACAATGATAGCAAATGTACCGTGAAGTGTATCTCTCCATCTCTCTCTACTCCCATCACTCTCTTCTTGTCTCTGCAGAACTCCGAGGGAGATATCAGCTATGGACATACATCAAGCCATCAGTTCTATTCCCACCTGTGATTTCCTAACTAACAGGTACTTCTGCCTTCAAGTTAAGCTTTTCTATCAGCAGTGTCTACTATCATCAGGGTTCGCACAGCAGAATTGCAGAATTGTGATTTACAGGCCTAGAAAAGTCATGGAAATTAATAACATCTTAAAATGTCATTGTAATATCCATAGTTTATATTAATTTCTGTAATTTATATTAATTTTTCTAGTCATACTTCTCAAAAATGCTTTTTGTGAGTGCAATCTATTATATGATTATTTTTAAATTTGAACCCTTTATTGTTATTATATTGCAGTTTCATTTGTATGTAACCTCTCCATAAACTCTGTCTCTAATAGGTACATGGGTGTCATGGTGAAGGATAAAGGCAATGCTGACTAACTTTCACCCTCGACATTTGACCACAGAAATACAAACGGATGGGTGTACTGTCCAATCGCTCACTGACTTCATCCCCTCTTATTGTGCAAGGATGGAGAATGGGCAATAGCTGACCAGTCATGGGCACAATTCCCCTCTAACCCTCACATGTCATAAAAGAAATCAGGGATCACCCACACTTAATATTGAGTTATGGACCCAGGAGAAAAGGGGATCTTATCACACAGATCACATCACCAAACAGAACAAAGAGCTGTGTTAATTTCATATCACTCCATTTATTCATTAAACCCCAATAAATTATAATGAATTCTATGATTTTAAAAGACTAAGTCCTTGAATATTATTGTAAACATCAGCACTACAGTACAGTATTAATCTTGATTTGCATTGTTCTCTCTGGCTGCAGATGATAAGATAATGCAGACAGTGCAGTATGTAACAGAGTGAAACCTCTGTACTTCCAGTAGAGCTGCTCTTTAGAGCACAGAGTTCACTTCCATTGCTCTGCCACTTTTATTAAGATCTTCACTGTACAGACAAAACCCCAGTGATCACATGGCCCTAACCCTGTGCTGCCGCTGACACAGAGATGTTTATTTTAAGAGTCTTAACAAGAAGTACTGGCATAAAATTGAAATGTTACTCCTGAACCAGCAATCCATTAACAAAAAGATTTTTCGTGTAGCATGTCTGAAGTCATTTGCTTTCATTGTGTTTTAACAGGTCTTAAGAGATCAACTTAAGTAGAATTGGGGTGAAAATTGAGTCAGAAATTTAAAAATGACTTGTCATAGAATGGTCCGTGTTTAATACAGTATATGCTCATTCGACAGCATTTGTAGCATAGTGTTAATTACCACAACAATAAAAAAATAAATATATATTATTTGATCGTCCCTCGTTTATTTAAAAAAATACAATAAAATAATAGAAATTGCGATTACAGTAAGGCACTTACAGTGGAATTGATTGGGGCCAGTACATAAACATTAAAATACTGTTTCAAAAGTATAGCCACAAGATGTAAACATTGTAAGTGTGAACATGATTTTCAGTATGAAAAGATCGCTTCCAAAGTTTACCGCTGTTGCATTGTCATGGAAACAAAGTAGTAGTATATGATTTAACTATACACTAATAAGCTTTGTGAGCAGTTTTAACACTAAAATCATGTTAACATATATAATGTTTACGTCTTGTGGCTAGACTTTTGAAAAAGTGTGTATTTTTACATTTTTGTACTGGTCCTATACATTTCCAAGTGCCTAACTGTAACTGCAATTTTTTAGTTTTTTTAAAACGAGTCTAAATTATGTTTGTTTTACATTAATGCCAACAACTGATGTTGATTCAGCTTAACTTGAACCCAGAAAATTCCTTTAACAAGGGGAAATAACATTAAGTCTTAATCATGCTGTTTTCTTATGAATAATGTTTGTTTAGCTGTGAGATAAATTAAGGACTTAGCTTCGATCAGTGTGGATGAAAAGGCTGATCATTTTTGTCTTTTTGTACCATTTTTCAGACATTGGGGCATTAAAGAATTACTGCAAATAGGAGGCTTCTAAAATGCCTCTGGTGTTTTATGGTGTGTGTGTGAGAGAGAGAGAGAGAGAGAGACATTTTTCTGGTGTGTGTTTATGCATCTACTTTCAGTGTTAGTCAGTTTAACAGTCTATCTGACTTGTATTTTCCTTCATATTGTGCATTAGATAATGACTATTCTTGTATAATAAAAAATAAAAAAAAATTGGTAGATCTGCCTCTCAGATCCATCTGTTAGGATTTGTTATTTTATCTTACTGAAAGTGCAAATGAATTTTCACAGCAAACCCAATTTACAGGATGAACTTTAGAGGGTTGAGTGCTTAAGCAGATTTGTGTTTGGGAAAGTCAATTTTTTTTTTCTTTTTTTTTTCTTGTGTTTCACAATTTTAGCTAATCTCAAGCTTAAGGCTCCTGTTATTCATTCATATGTAGCAGGAAGTGAAGTATTTAAAATATATGTATGGGAGTGTGAATATTTGGATTGTCTTTTTAATGTAATCACCATCAACAATGTGGAAGGAATTTTATGAAGGTAAATTTTATTTAAACAGTGTTCCCTTAATTTCTCTCCAGACCAAAATTGTAAAATAAAACTTGGACATCCCTCATGAGCAATTCACCTTTGACATTCACTGACCCAATTTCAGTAAAAGTGAAATAATATCAATGTCTAAGTGAAAAGACAATAAGTTCTTTATATTTATAAAGGTCTAGAAGGGTCTGGAGAGAAAACAGCAATTAAAAGCATCCAGTCTTCTCAGGCAGGCATTACAAATCAATAAAAGCAGACCAACATTACTATGTACAAAAAATAATATGTAATTAACTAGGATTGTACAGTACACACCTACACTATGAACCATATTACATTTTTGCTGATTTCCCCTGCATTTTTTTTACAAATTGCATATTCAAACAACTAATAAAAATTATTAAACATGCAGATTTTTATTCAGGAAGGACATGGCAAAGTCAGCAAATTTTGAGGCCTGTCTTTTTAGTGAGAACTTTCCCAGTCACTCCTTCACACACACTTTCTCTCTCACACTCTTTCACTCACTTTTAAAGTTGAAGTGTATTACAAACATGTACTTTCAGTAGATGATTAACATTTGAAATATACATTCTCTTGCATAGATTTACAATGTGTAAATTTCAGCAAAATTCCTTCAGTTCTGTTATTTCTGCTGTGGAATGATTTGGAGACTCATTAAACTGATTTTGCTTTTCAAAACTAAACTGATTTTACATCTTTCACAAGATCCTGCAATCCTGAAATTACCTCTTCATTCGCAAATGTTCTTTTTTCCCTGATTTACGATATACATCCAAGTCTCTTAATGCCTCCAGATTCTTAACGTTCCACTTAAGACATCCTTTTTTTTTTTTTTAGTAAAAGGCTGAATAAAATGTGTTTGCATCTCTTGCAACTTGATGGATCATATGTTGAAGATCCTGGATTTGCTCTGAAAGACAGCAGATGGGTTTGGTGACAGCTTAGTCTTCAAAACCTGCTCCTGTAAAGTAGACATTTTAGTTAAAATTATTAATGATTGAACATTCAAACCCAAGTTTGTGGATTAGACCCCATATGAAAATGCAATTGGTAGTGCTTTGCACTCTTTCTAAAAGTATTCATTGGTGATGGGAAAAATACATACTTTTTAGTATACAGTAAGGCAGACAGTGTCGGGATATTCTGTTACATCAAAAATAATTTTTTTGATACAACACACCCCTTTTTCCATACAGTGCATTTTCATTTGAGATAAGATTACCTTTAAAATTCATTATTACTTTTAGGCTTATCAATTAAAAAACTGCTGTAGTAGCTTTGACTTCACATTCATTGTAATCTGTCTATATTTTAAAGTTAAAAGAGAACCATCACAACATCTATAGCATAAGGGGTTGTGGGCAATTTTAGCCCAAGAAAACACACAGCTGCACACTCTGAAAATTCGGACATAGTACACAATTCAGGCACCGTTGTCATACCATTTTCAATGTACTATGATTGGGATGCTTTGATCCTTATTTTGTATACTATTTAGTATACAATCATGATCCAGCTAAATTCTTCATCCAGCCTGCCTCCATCTATCTCTTCTCCTATATTTCATGTTCCATCTGTCTGCCTCTCTCTCCATTTCTGGCTAGAGGACAATATCTAATCCTAAGCATTGTGGGGGAAAAAGGAAAAACTTATTGTGTGAGAAGCCAAGAAGTGAAGTGAAAAAATAAATAAGATTTATCTACTTAATATTTTCCTCTCTCACACACACACACATTCAAACTCTGTTTAGTATTTGTAGTTTAAGAACATGGAAACCAAAGCCCCAGCCATGCAGACTCACTAAAACAAGTATTGCGCTCATATCTGAGCAATGTTTGGAATGGCATACTATACAACCGTTAGAAATGCAGTATAAATACTGTGCACAATATGCTCAATTTCTGTTTCGCACAATGCAATGATAGCAATTTAACCTTCAATATCCAGTGTGACGAATGAGCCATGATCTCTTTTGTGACTCATTATTTGATTATCACTCACATAAGTTCAGACATTATTACACAAAATTGGATTAGTGACACCAATGTAGAATACGACTGAAATGTTTATCATTACATACTGCGTATACTATCACACGTGATATTATAAAAATTGTTGGCACTATTCAGTATTCCATTCTGGAAATAGCCTTGGCCTCTTGCTGTATGTCATAGACAGAGAGGGCTGAGGTATGATGATTGAGAATGGCCTGTGTAGCAGCAACTTGAAAGCTTATATAAGCTGTTTAACTCAATGTCACCTTGAGGGAATATTCCGGGTTCAATACAAGTTAAGCTCAATTGAAAGCATTTGTAGCTTAATATTGATTACTACAAGGGGCCTGGGTAGCTCAGCGAGTATTGACGCTGACTACCACCCCTGGAGTCGCGAGTTCAATCCAGGGTGTGCTGAGTGACTCCAGCCAGGTCTCCTAAGCAACCAAATTGGCCTGGTTGCTAGGGAGGGTAGAGTCACATGGGGTAACCTCCTCACGATTGCTATAAAGTGTGGTTCTCGCTCTCGGTGGGGCACGTGGTGAGTTGTGCGTGGATGCTGCAGAGAATAGCATGGGCCTCCACATGCACTACATCTCCATGGTAACACGCTCAGCAAGCCACATGATAAGATGTGCAGATTGACTGTCTCAGACGTGGAGGCAACTGAGATTCCTCCTCCGCCATCTGGATTGAGGCAAGTCACTACCCAACCACAAGGACTTAGAGCGCATTGGGAATTGGGCATTCCAAAAAGGGGAGAAAAAAAAATATATTGATTACTACAAAAATTAATACAGACTCATTTCTTATTTTCTTTAAAAAAGAAAAAAATCAATGTTGCAGTGACGTACTTACAATGGAAGTGAATGGGGCCAATTTTATTGGAGGGTTTAAAGGCAGAAATGTGAAGCTTATAATTTAATAAAAGCACTTAAGCCTACATTCATTCTTATGTTAAAACATATGTATTATTTGTGCTGCAAAGATGTTTAAATTGTAATTTCTACAGTCGTTTTAGGGTTTGTTGACATTACATCGTCATGTCATCGAAGTTGTAAAATTGGATATAACTTTACACAGATAATGTTAAAATCATGTTAACATTAACGTTGTTTTTGTCTTGTGGCTATACTTTTGAAATAGTATTTTAATGTTTATGGATTGGCCCCATTCACTTCCATTGTAATGCCGCACTGAAACCCAGATTTTATTCATTTTTTTATTTTCTCCCCTTTTCTCCCCAGTTTGGAATGCCCAATTACCAATGCGCTCTAAGTCCTCATGGTGGCGTAGTGACTCGCCTCATTCTTGGTGGCGGAGGACGAATCTCAGTTGCCACCGCGTCTGAGACCGTCAATCCGTGCATCTTATCACGTGGCTTGTTGTTGAGCGCGTTACTGCAGAGACATAGCACGTGGAGGCTTCACGCTATTCTCCACAGCAAACTCACAAAGCGCCCCACCGAGAGCGAGAACCACATTATAGTGACCACGAGGAGGTTACCCCATGTGACTCTACCCTCCCTAGCAACCAGGCCAATTTGGATGCTTAGGAGACCTGGCTGGAGTCACTCAGCATGTCCTGGATTTGAATTCACGACTCCATGGGTGGTAGTCAGCATCTTTACTTGTTGAGCTACCCAGGCCCCATGAGCTACAGATTTTTAAGAAAAGGACGGTAAAAATGTTTTTAGATGGTAATCAGTATAATGCCACAAATGCTGTATATTGAGGTTAACCCAGAATATTCCTTTAAAATTTACGAAACCCTAGGATTTATAAAATACGATTCATTTGATGTAATTAATTCAAGTATTTAAAACAAACTGTACTTTTTGTAGATCTGAACACTCCAATAGAGTGTTTCTCAGTCCTGCTCACTGCTAGGGGTGTAATGATCCATCGATCCAATGACCAACAATCCAATGTTATCGATACAGCGCATAAATATTGATATAGACTTTTTTTTAAAGATGTACCTTTATTTTAATATTCTCATGTCGGGGGGACCTGGGTAGCTCAGGGAGTACTGACACTGACTACCACCCCTGGAGTCGCGAGTTCGAATTCAGATTCGGGCGTGCTGAGTGACTCCAGCCAGGTCTCCTAAGCAACCAAATTGGCCCGGTTGCTAGGGAGGGTAGAGTCATATGGAAGTGGTCACAATTAGTGGTTCTCGCTCTCAGTGGGGCACATGGTAAGTTGTGCGTGGATCGCGGAGAGTAGCATGAGCCTCCACATGCTGGTAGTCTCCAAGGTGTCATGCACAAGAGCCACATGATAAAATGCACGGATTGACTGTCTCAGAAGTGGAGGCAACTGAGATTCGTCCTCCACCACCCGGATTGAGACGAGTAACCACACCACCACGGGGACTACTAAGTAGTGGGAATTGGACATTCCAAATTGGGAGAAAAGGGGATAAAAATGATATATATATATATATATATATATACTCTTATGTCAGTCACGTCCGTACGCATTTCCGTCAGGCGATGAAGCAACCTTATTACATTAGTTTGACTTTATGAGCGCTAAATATGCTTTTCATGTGGGACACGGATGTGCGCGGTGTCTTTGAAGCCAAATTGCTCTCTGCAAGTATCCGTGCGGTGTGCGCACGCAACAACCGGGCTTCCCGCGAAACGCGAGCTCCAGTTACAGGATCCGTGCGAGCGGGCACTCCTTAAAATGTGAGCTCACATACGCGAGTAATTCGGGCTTCCATCGATATCGTTGCACATGCGACCCATTTTAATTTTACATGAGAATTCGCTATTTTAAAGTACCATGGAACAGTTCAACCATTATGTGAAACATCTTGATAATGCCGACATTCTGAACAGGGAAAGAGAAACACCTGCTCAGCTCCAGCATCACAGTTATAAGACTTTACACATCTACACATTAACACCCTTACTAACATTTATCGGTTAACTGTAACAGAATTTTTTATTACAACTGTGGAAGTTGTAGCTAAGAAAACCACGGATAGTTGGAAACAAGTCATGGGTATCTAAGTATTTTGAATTGGACTAAACTGAAAAATTAGCTGTCATCAAACGAGTGATGATCAGTCATGAGGAGTGACTTTATTTTTATATTATTTATCTGTAGAATTTTTTCCAACATCTGAAGTACCTTATTTTGTTGTGGATGTCCCAATATGTATACAGAGAGCTGAATAAAATAAATTATATTTTGGTTGCATTTAAGGGAAAAAAAAAATTTGCGATTGTGTAAAATAGGCATATAATATCTGCAAATATCAGATCGCAGACTAAGAGAATCGATTCAAGATCGTATTGTGATGAAACGGTCCGATTTACACCCCTACTCACTGCCCATTTGATGCCTCTCGTCTAATGCACGATTTAACTCATTGCGAAGTTCTGAGGAGCCCATCCACATGTGTGGTCATTACGTTTTGTCTTCACTATAGGCTATGCATAATTTAATTTAAACCTTCTGATCTCAGTTCAGGAGACGCTGTCATTAAATGGTTAAACTTTCGACACACCGAGTCATGTGACAAAACAACATGGTGCCGATCTCAGCTGAGTTTGTATTTGGGAGAAACAGCAACAAAACTATCTGGTAAGAAACCTTGTTAAATTTGTATATTTAAACCTGTTTGTGTCAGAAAAGTCTCTAGTTTTATCCGATATGCTGTTTTAAAAATGTCATTGATTAAATGCGAAACAGCACACTGTTAAACAATGACCACGTACGTGGACTACAGGTTCACTTTCCTTAAAATATCCTATATTCACTGTTTATTATCACATTTAGGATCGATGGATGCATCCAAAATCTGGAAAATGTTACTTTCAGAGGCTGTATCAAAGTTAGGATGAAAATAAGATGCATTTCAAACTGTTCTGAGACCAGTGCAGACAGAGAGCACACTGGAGGTTCAGTCATTTCCTAATTAGGGAGCATCCTATAGCCTTCCTATGCAGCCAAGTGCATTCACTCCTTACATGCGGTCAAAAGTTCAGTTTCAGGCTGAACTGCAAATGAAGTTTGGACCACTCAACATGTTTGGCAGAAATGCGACAATAGTAATCAGTTCATTGATTCAGAATTTCATGGCTGGCAGTGATTGGATGATGCTGGCCATTAATTTGATTCAGAATGAATTATGCTGATTTCTGATTTAATGTCTGTAACGTCTCAAAAATATGAAACATCAACACTCCTGGAAACATAAACAATTTGGTAAAAAAAAAATCTGATTTATATATATATATATATATATATATATATATATATATATATACACACACACACACACACAGTTGAAGTCAGAAATTTACATACACTTGTTGTTGGTTGAAGTATTTAAAACTAATTTTTTAACCACTCCACAGACTTAATATTAGCAAACTATAGTTTTGGCAAGTCGTTTAGGTCATCTACTTTGTGCATGACACAAGTAATATTTCCAACAATTGTTTACAGACAGATTGCTTCACTTTTATTTGACTAAATCACAATTCCAATGGGTCAGAAGTTTACATACATTAAGTTAACTGTACCTTTAAGCAGCTTGGAAAATTCCAGAAAATGATGTCAAGCCTTTAGACAATTAGCTTCTGATAAGCGGTTTGCTGAATTGGAGGTGTACCTGTGGATGTAAAGTATTTTAAGGCCTACCTTCAATCTCAGTGCCTCTTTGCTTGACAACATGGGAAAATCAAAAGAAATTAGCCAATACCTCAGAAAAACATTTGTGGACCTCCACAAGTCTGGTTCATCCTTGGGAGCAATTTCCAAATGCCTGAAGGTACCACGTTCATCTGTACAAACAATAGTACACAAGTATAAACACCATGGGACCATGCAGCCATCATACCGCTTAGGAAGGAGACGCATTCTGTCTGCTAGAGATGAATGTAGTTTGGTGAAAAAATGGCGAAGTAATCCCAGAACAACAGCAAAGGACCTTGTGAAGATGCTGGAGGAAACAGGTAGACAAGTATCTATATCCACAGTAAAACGAGTCCTATATCGACATAATCTGAAATACAAGGCCTACAAACCTGACTCAGTTACACCAGGTCTGTCTGGAGGATTGGGCCAAAATTCCAGCAACTTATTGTGAAAAGCTTGTGGAAGGCTACCCAAAATTTTTGACCCAAGTTAAACAATTTAAAGGCAATGCTACCAAATACTAAAAAAGTGTATGTAAACTTCTGACCCACTGGGAATGTGATGAAAGAAATAAAAGCTGAAATAAATAATTCTCTCTACAATTATTCTGACTGTAGAGAGAATACTGGTAGTAGTGATACTAACTAACCTAAGACAGGGAATATTTTCTACAATTAAATGTAAGGAATTGTGAAAAACTGATTTTAAATGTATTTGGCTAAGGTGTATGTAAACTTCTAACTTCAACTGTCTCAGAATATATATATATATATATATATATATATATATATATATATATATATATATATATATATATATATATATATTATTATCAGGGTGCTGACGTGCGAAAAGAAAAAAAAATTTTATGCAGAATATCAAACGAAACTAGAGACTCTCATCCTTACAACCAATCAGGTTTCAATGAAAAAACTAAAACAGATTTCTTTCCAGAGGCACTTTTGTTGGAGCTGCATCTGTAGGAGTGTTTCAAGGTAATCGATGGCATGCTGTTGTGTCACATGACTTGGTGCGGCATAAGTTAACCCTTTAAATGACAGCCTAGAGTCTTGTGAACAGTATTCAGTCGTGTTTTTATTCATTTAAATTATGCGTTGCATATAGCGAAGTCAACATACAACATTCAGAAGTTGAAGGGAGAAAGGGAGGGCAGGACAGGTTGTGTTCCAGTTAAATCCAGGGATGGCTGAAATGATGGCAGCTGGCTTAGTCACACAAGTCTCCAGTGACATGCACTTTACAGAAATCTTACATACACATACTCTACACATGCACTCAGCACTGTGTGTATCTTTTTGATGACTAAAAAATGGAAATGCATTACAAAGACATGGACATAAAAAGGACAGTCACCAACCCTCAGATTTTATCTAAAGAAAATAAAAATAAAATAAAGTATTCTCACTGCTTCAGAACATTAAGCCAAGTCTGACAATTTGACAGATTAAAAATAGTGCAGCTCAGATTAAATAAATTGGGAAAAGTTACAAAAGAATAACGGAGCCACTAAAATGAAATCAGGGGCACAAATGGTTCACCCACCATACATTTCTCCCCAAAAAACTCCCAGCATTTTTGCCTCAGATCCCTGGCATTGTGTCTTTAGTTGTCTGTTTCTCTCTTCACTGGTTAAGCACATCTTTGAGATACAGTGTAAGTGTATCAATAGGTTACACAGCGTGTAATTAGGATTAAATAAACCCTATCTGATTATTGCATACTTCATTGTAGAAGTGTGCAAACAGATTTAACACTGCTCTAAAAGTCTTCCCAGTTTCAAAGTTAGCTTTGACTATTATTGACAGGAAGCATAGAGACTACATTCACATAATGAGCCATGGGGATGGGTCAGTGTCTGATTACATAACATCAATGGATCAGCATCAACAAACACAGAGGGTACAAACAGATCAGCCCCAGTATTCAAAAACCGTGACCTAAAACCCTCATTTGTCCCAGGAATGCATTGGTGTTAAATATCCAATATAATTTAATTCCATATTAAACTTGATTTCACAGATTAACCTATAAGGTTACACAAATCAATATTGCTTGTTAACTTAAATAAATATTCTAGGACAAAAACAGGTTTGTTGTTCCAAAACTATATGACATTTTTTCTTCTCTGGAACACAAAAGGAGATTTTGGGCAGAATCAAAGATTCACATTCATTGAATGAACAAAAGATCCAATGTAAGTGAATGGTGACTGAGGCTGTCATTCTGCTCAAAATCTCATTTTGTATTCCATGGAAGAAAGCCATGAAACAACATAAGAGTGAGTAAATGATGACAGAAGTTTAATTTTTGGGTGAACTATCCCATTATGCTCCATCAACAGCATCTGAGGCAGGCTGTCAATTACCACAGAAAATAATTTTGACTCGTCTCAGTTTTGAAAAACAAAACTGTAAAACTTGTTTACAGTAATGTACTTACAATGGGCATCAATTACATGAATTATGTATGTAACACATAACCAGATATGCATCCACTTAGAAAAGTAGACCCACCTCAAAAGGAGATTTAGACAACTTTACGGCGCATATGTCAAACATATTTACTGGTGAATTCATTTAAATGCTTTTAAAACCATCATGTGCACCTGCCCCATAGCCTTCCATTGTAAGCACGTTATTGTTTTCAAGGGTTCTATTTTACTCCAAAGAAACAAATAAGAAATTATGTTTTGCCTATAGAAAATGAAGCCTATTTTTAGGGCCATTCATTTTTTTTCTACACTGTGACATTATTTTCATGACTGTTACCCTCCAGTTCTCATTAAGGAAATGCAAAAAAGAGGGTCATGATATTCTCAATATGCAACATGGGAATATATATATACTGTGTGTGTGTGTATATATATATATATATATATATATAGATATAGATATATATATATATATATATAGATATATATAGATATAGATAGACAGATATTTAAACTGTAAAGTATTTATAAATCATAGTAGTTCTCCATTGGTACTGCTTTTCATTTACTCTGATTTTAATTAAGAAAATAATTTTACAATAGCATCTTTTTACTGTCATTTTAAAAACATGACTCTGTTATAGTAATGAGAATCGTCATTAAAAATAATGGGAAAAGTATTAGAAAAACATTTGGACATGTTGCGGTTATGAGAAATGGGGTTAAAATTTGCTTAAAGGGATAGTTCACCCAAAAAAGAAAATTCTCATCATTCTCATGATCCTCATGCCATCTAAGATGTGTATGACTTTCTTTCCTCAGCAGAACACAAATAAAGATTTTTAAAAGAATATTTCAGCTCTGTCGGTCCATACAATGCAAGTGAATGGTGACCATACCTTTGAAGCTCCAAAAATCTGATACAATTGTGACTCCAGTTGTTAAATCCATGTCTTCAGAAGCTATATTATAAGTATGGGTGAGAAACAGATGAATATTTAAGTCCTTTTTGACTAAATCTCCACTTCCACTTTCACATCTGAAAGTGAAAGTGCAGATTTAGAGTAAAAAAGGACTTAAATATTGATCTGTTTCTCACCCACACCTATCATATCACTTCTGAAATATAGGGATTTAAACACTAGAGTCATATGGATTACTTTTATGCCTCCTTTGTGATTTTTGGAGCTTCAAATGTTTGGTCACCATTCACATTATAGGCCTACAGAGCTGAGATATTCTTTACAAAATCTTCATTTTTGGGTGAACTATCCCTTTAAGTGTGATGAATAAAATGTCACAATGCAAAAATCCTAATGGTTCTGAATGTAGGCTTCATTTTCTTTGTCTAGTATAATTTCATATTTGTATTTATTTATTTATTTTCAGATTGATTTGGGGTTAAATACGACCAGGACATTTTCTTTGCTGTTTCTGGGAAAATCACCAACGAGTCAACATTATTTTCTAAATAAAGATTTATGTTTGTAAAAAAGCATTCGAAATGTTTTTTGAAGTTACTGTATTTTATACAGTCTAAATTTAGCATTGGTTTTACACAATGATCTCTTGCTTTTTATATGAAAGGCTATGATTCAATCTCATTCTGCTGAGTGTGGTTTGAATTTTTGCACTTTGTTGATCTTTGTTACATCAGCAGCTGTCTGATCTAATTTCCCCCACGTCTCCCCCGATCAGTCGTTCCGCTCACCTCTGGTTTAACGCTGAGCTCTGTCCTCTGTGTGTGTGCTTTCTCTGACAGACTACTCAGCTGTGTGTGTGTGCTGGTCTCCAGAACACCATCTGTATGTCTGTGTGTGTCCGTGCTGAAGGCAGCCTGGTAGCTGGTCTCGGGGGAGGGCTCATCGGTGCCTGTACCAAGGAGGGTGGGCCGTTTTTGGCCAGGCTTGGATGGCCGGGCTCCAGACCAAGGCTGGTACTCTTGCCTGATCCAAAACAGAGATAAAATGTTTCAGACAGAGAGAGACAGACAAAAACAGTGGCTGAGCCCTGGGGAGAGACAGATAAGAACAGCAGACATCAAGCTGAGCTAAAGTCAATCTGCAAAATGGAAGCAACAGGTGAAATGGTCAGACATGCAAGATCTGTCCATAACATAATTATGTTTTTCACAAAAAGAACAGTATGATTGATACAGTATGTCAGTATGAAGAACAGCCCACTGCAGAGTGCGTTATATTCAGAGGTTTATAACAGCACAAGCTACAGAAGCATGAAAGCCTCTAGGTAGGAAAATGAATCAATCTGTGGAGTGCTTAGTTGAATAATTGAAATGAAATGATTGATGAACTCATATGATTATTACATGCATAAATAACAGATCACTACCTCCGTAACGAAATGCTGATACAAACAGCTCTGTCTATCATAATTATGTTCTCATCCGATTTAATTTGTCATACTCTCTTTCACGAGATGTCAGAGGAAATATGCATTACAAGTGACCACGTCCCTGAATATCACCGCAATGCACAAACAATACAACATCCTCAGCTCTGCTAAAAAATACTACTGTAAAATATATTTAAAGAAACATCACTTTTCTCTTCACACTCTATATCCTTGTTTAATCTTCATGAACCCCAGCCATTCATATTTTGTACAATGTAGTGGACATGTGGAGAATGTACAAAATGTTTGCTTGTATTAAATAGTAGCCTAAAATAAAAATAATAATAATAATATGTAATAACTAAGAATTACTAAGCATGTTAAATAATGTACTGGTGGCCAAAAGTTTGGAATAATGTACAGTTTTTGCTCTTATGGAAAGAAATTGGTACTTTTATTCACCAAAGTGGCATTCAACTGATCACAATGTATAGTCAGGACATTAATAATGTGATTTTTTACTATTATAATTTGAAAAAAAAACTTCTTCAAAGAGTTCTCATCAAAAAATCCTCTACGTGCAGCAATGACAGCTTTACAGATCCTTGGCATTCTAGCTGTCAGTTTGTCCAGATACTCAGGTGATATTTCACCCCATGCTTCCTGTAGCACTTGCCATAGATATGACTGTCTTGTCGGGCACTTCTCACACACCTAACAGTCTAGCTGATCCCACAAAAGCTCAATGGGGTGAAGATCCATAACACTCTTTTCCAATTATCTGTTGTCCAATGTCTGTGTTTCTTTGCCCACTCTAACCTTTTCTTTTTGTTTTTCTGTTTCAAAAGTGGCTTTTTCTTTGCAATTCTTCCCATAAGGCCTGCACCCCTGAGTCTTCTCTTTACTGTTGGACATGAAACTGGTGTTGAGCGGGTAGAATTCAATGAAGCTGTCAGCTGAAGACATGTGAGGAGTCTATTTCTCAAACTAGAGACTCTGATGTATTTATCCTCTTGTTTAGTTGTACATCTGGCCTTCCACATCTCTTTCTGTCCTTGTAATGTACACCTTTGTATGAAATCTTCAGTTTTTTGGCAATTTCAAGCATTGTATAGCTTTCATTCCTCAAAACAATGATTGACTGACGAGTTTCTAGAGAAAGCCGTTACTTTTTTTGCCATTTTTGACCTAATATTGACCTTAATCAGAATCAGCTTTATTGCCAAGTATGCTTACACATACAAGGAATTTGTCTTGGTGACAGGAGCTTCCAGTGTACAACAATACAAAACAGCAACAAGACATAGATAATAATTAAAAATAATTAAAAATTGAATAAAAAAAATAATAAAAAACATTGAATAGAAAATAAAGTATATATAGAATACACAATAAGACTATATATATATATATATATATATATATATACAGGTGCATCTCAATAAATTAGAATGTCGTGGAAAAGTTCATTTATTTCAGTAATTCAACTTAAATTGTGAAACTCGTGTATTAAATAAATTCAGTGCACACAGACTGAAGTAGTTTAAGTCTTTGGTTCTTTTAATTTTAATTTAATTTAACAAAAACCCACCAATTCACTATCTCAAAAAATTAGAATATGGTGACATGCCAATCAGCTAATCAACTCAAAACACCTGCAAAGTTTTCCTGAGCCTTCAAAATGGTCTCTCAGTTTGGTTCACTAGGCTACACAATCATGGGGAAGACTGCTGATCTGACAGTTGTCCAGAAGACAATCACTGACACCCTTCACAAGGAGGGTAAGCCACAAACATTCATTGCCAAAGAAGCTGGCTGTTCACAGAGTGCTGTATCCAAGCATGTTAACAGAAAGTTGAGTGGAAGGAAAAAGTGTGGAAGAAAAAGATGCACAACCAACCGAGAGAACTGCAGCCTTATGAGGATTGTCAAGCAAAATCGATTCAAGAATTTGGGTGAACTTCACAAGGAATGGACTGAGGCTGGGGTCAAGGCATCAAGAGCCACCACACACAGACGTGTCAAGGAATTTGGCTACAGTTGTCGTATTCCTCTTGTTAAGCCACTCCTGAACCACAGACAACGTCAGAGGCGTCTTACCTGGGCTAAGGAGAAGAAGAACTGGACTGTTGCCCAGTGGTCCAAAGTCCTCTTTTCAGATGAGAGCAAGTTTTGTATTTCATTTGGAAACCAAGGTCCTAGAGTCTGGAGGAAGGGTGGAGAAGCTCATAGCCCAAGTTGCTTGAAGTCCAGTGTTAAGTTTCCACAGTCTGTGATGATTTGGGGTGCAATGTCATCTGCTGGTGTTGGTCCATTGTGTTTTTTGAAAACCAAAGTCACTGCACCCATTTACCAAGAAATTTTGGAGCACTTCATGCTTCCTTCTGCTGACCAGCTTTTTAAAGATGCTGATTTCATTTTCCAGCAGGATTTGGCACCTGCCCACACTGCCAAAAGCACCAAAAGTTGGTTAAATGACCATGGTGTTGGTGTGCTTGACTGGCCAGCAAACTCACCAGACCTGAACCCCATAGAGAATCTATGGGGTATTGTCAAGAGGAAAATGAGAAACAAGAGACCAAAAAATGCAGATGAGCTGAAGGCCACTGTCAAAGAAACCTGGGCTTCCATACCACCTCAGCAGTGCCACAAACTGATCACCTCCATGCCACGCCGAATTGAGGCAGTAATTAAAGCAAAAAGTAGCCCCTACCAAGTATTGAGTACATATACAGTAAATGAACATACTTTCCAGAAGGCCAATTCACTAAAAATGTTTTTTTTTATTGGTCTTATGATGTATTCTAATTTTTTGAGATAGTGAATTGGTGGGTTTTTGTTAAATGTGAGCCAAAATCATCACAATTAAAAGAACCAAAGACTTAAACTACTTCAGTCTGTGTGCACTGAATTTATTTAATACACGAGTTTCACAATTTGAGTTAAATTACTGAAATAAATGAACTTTTCCACGACATTCTAATTTATTGAGATGCACCTGTACACATACATACATACACACACACACACATACATAGTGCAAATCTAAATACAAATCGGTTATATACAGTTCAAGGGAATGTAATAGCAGAAGAGGTTGGATGTGTTGGATATTATAAAAAGACTAAGCTGTATATTGCACATAATTATTGCTCAGTGGGGCAGTTTTAACTGTTCATGAGATGGATAGCCTGAGGGAAAAAACTGTTCCTGTGCCTGACGGTTCTGGTGCTCAGAGCTCTGTAGCGTCGGCCAGAAGGCAACAGTTCAAAAAGGTAATGGGCAGGGTGAGTGGGGTCCAGAGTGATTTTTCCAGCCTTTTTACTCACTCTGGAAGTGTATAGTTCTTGAAGGGAGGGCAGGGGGGCAATCAATAATCCGAACTGTCCTTTGCAGTCTTCTGATATCTGATTTCGTAGCTGAACCTAACCAGACAGTTATTGAAGTGCAGAGGACAGACTCAATGACTGCTGAGTAGAACTGTATCAGCAGCGCCTGTGGCAGGTTGAACATCCTCCACTGGCAAAGGAAGTACAACCTCTGCTGGGTCTTTTTAACAATGGAGTCAATGTGTGTCTCCCACTTCAGGTCCAGTGAGATGGTAGAGCCCAGGAACTTGAATGACTCAACTGCTGCCACAGTGCTGTTTAGAATGGTGAGGGGGGTCAGTGTTGGGGTGTTCCTCCTTAAGTCCACAATCATCTCCACCATTTTGAGCATGTTCAGCTCAAGGTTATTTTGACTGCACCAGACAGCCAGCTGTTTAACCTCCATTCTGTATGCAGACTCATCGTTATCACGGATGAGGCCGATGACAGTGGTGTCGTCTGCAAACTTCAGGAGCTTGACAGAGGGGTCCATGGTGATGCAGTCATTGGTGTAGAGGGAGAAGAGTAGTGGGGAGAGCACACATCCCTGAGGGGCAACAGTGCTGATTGTACAGGTGCTGGATGTGAATTTCCCCAGCCTCACTAACTGCTGCCTATCTGTCAGAAAGCTGGTAATCCACTGACAGATAGACATGGGAACAGAGAGCTGGTGTAGTTTAGTCTGGAGAATAGCTGGGATGATGGTGTTGAAAGCCGAACTGAAATCCACAAAAACAATCCTTGCATATGTCCCTGGTCTGTCCAGATATGATGCAATCCCATGTTGACTGCATCCTCCACAGACCTGTTTGCTCGACAAGCAAATTAAGACATGCCAGTCTATATATACTGTGGCAACTCAAAAACAAACACAAAGACAATGTTAAACTTCATTTAATGAACCAAATAGCTTTCAACTGTGTTTGATATAATGTCAAGTGATTTTCTAGAACCAAATTTAGCATGATTACTCAAGGATAAAGTGTTGGAGTGACGGCTGCTGGAAATGGGACCTGTCTAGATTTGTACAAAAATGACTTTTTTCAAATAGTGATGGTGCTGTTTTTTACATCAGTAATGTTCAGACTATACTTTGTGATCAGCTGAATGCCACTTTGGTGAATTAAAGTACCAAATTCCTTCCGAAACAGCAAAATCTGTACATTATTCCAAACTTTTGGCCACCAGTGTGTGTGTATGTGTGTGTGTGATAAATAATATGCAATAAAGTAATATGAAATGCAAATAAATAACTTCTATTAAATAAATATAACAAATTATATAATAATAAAAACAATGTGTTGTAACAACAACTAATAATTACTTTTTAAATAAATATTTTGTATTTATTTATATTTAATATTTATATTTTATAGTAAAAATAAGTATATATACACTGTATATATATTATAAAACAATTATATGTAATAAAGTAATATGAAATGTAAATAAATATTAACATATTAAATAAATACATTAAATGTATAATTAATATAATTAAATAATAATAAAAACAATGTTATAAAATAACTAATATTTTATTTTTAACTAAATATTTTATAATATTTATTTATATTTTATATTATTATATATTTTATATTATAAAATGTTTTATATGTATATATATTTTATCATAAAATTACATATATATTATACAATAATTAATATTCATAATATGTAATAAATTATATGTAAATCATATGCAATGTAAATAATTACATTAATAAAAAATGTAACAAAATATATAAATATATCAAATAAATAAAATAATATGATAACAAAAAAATAAATGTCAATAACTCATATTTTATGTTTGTAGCCTACCTAATAAAAACATTTATATTTATATTTTATCATTTTATAAATAACATTTTTATAATAAAAACAGTTCAAAGTTCAATATAAAACATAGTGGTTGTAATGTTTCTTGCACCAAACATAAATGTTTATAAATAATAATAATAGTAATAATAATAATAATAATAAAAAAAGACATATGTTTATTTGCTGAGTCTCTGTATGTAACGCGGGGTTCACACATCCTCCGTGAGCGGCGCGTTTTCGTTTCGGCGCCCATATGAACAGATTACACCGTTCCCACTGCGAGTCAGGAGGTGACGCGTCCCAGACGCAGCAGTGAGCGGATAGTTTTGGCGTTGAGCCTATTTTTGCCGCGCGGCTCACGCTGAGCTCTGCAGCTCTGGGTGCAGTACAACACTAAAATAATCAGGATAGTATAGACACAACATTAACCAGACGCCACCAAGTGTGGAGTGACTGCCCGCTGTTGTCCTTGAAGCAGTAATAACCTCAGCTTATTATGACCTTATAATAGGACCCCATAGATAACTTTATTTTCTGCGCAGAAGCGCTGCTGTTTCTCGCGGAAGAGACGCGACCGCCCCGTTCACGGAGGGTGTGTGAACCCGGCGTAAGATGAATGATGATAATAACTAAATGAAAAGAAGCGTGAGAGTCTGTGTCAGTCAATGAGAGGTCCTGAAAGAACAGCTCCCTTGAGAAACCACAGAGCAAACTCCTGGATTCATCACCAGTACCTGTATGAGCTCATCTGATCTCCGCCTCTCTGCCTGCCGCTGCGCTCCTGTCTCTCCGCCTGCGGCTGATTCGTGCAGTTCGGGTAACCGTTTACCGGGTTGTCCGTTAAAGAGCCGCGTTTCCCGCCGTTACTAATCCAGGGAAAGTTGTCCTTCTTTGGAATGGGCCAAGGTTTATAATCCTGTTTATACTGAGTGACGCTTTGGAAAGGCACACCCGGGGGATGATAGTCCTCGCGGGGTTTGTAACTCGGTTCCGTCCTTCCCCGGTGCGGCCGCCTAACTCCAGCAGCATCCCGCGACGTGGGAGAGTCGCGCTGATCCGGCGTTACGAAGTCGATGCTCGGCACTTGCTCCGTGGAAACCAGTTTGGTCACGGATAGCACCTCGTGCACCGCGATGTCCGAATAGTTCTGAATCGTCAGCGGAACCGACAAATCCGATTTATCAAACTGATTCCAGAACCGCGCCATACAACAGACTCTGCTGATGCACGGCCAAGCCATGGCGAAAAAAATTAGCAAAACCCAAAAAAGCAAAATAAAAAGAAAGACAACACAAGCGAGTAAGTGGTCGATTACATGAAGGAATGTGAACGCGGGTCCGCTTCTCGAGAACTGCGCGAGACTGTTGCTCGCTGAAGAGACGCAGTCATTGCACACTCCTCTCACGTGGTCCACAGATGTCCACTTGATGCAGAAGAAAAATAATAAAAAAAAAAATACCTCACGGCTGAACCAAGAGAACTGAACCAAATGTTCTAAAAAAAATCTTCTATTAATAGCTGTGTTTGAAAACCAAGTGATCTTGCTACCTAGACAGAACTTTTCGGCATCATAGGCGCGTGCAGCTGATTCGCGACGTGCCTAAATACCCAAAAAGTGCTATTGTCCTACCATGGTTTTCTGGACCATGTACCATAGCACCATAGTATTCTTTTGAGGTACCTTGGAGTACCATTTAAATACCATGTTAAATCAATATGGTAAACATTCATAGTCAATCTGAGACCAATTTGAAAATCTGGAATTACTTTCATTCAAACATGGAAATAAAAGTTTTTCTGAAAAATTAAAAGGACTGTTCACCCAAAAATGAAATTCTCTCATCTTGTACTCACCCTCATGCCATCCCAGATGTGTATGACTTTCTTTATTCTGCAGAACACAAAGAATATTTTTAGAAGAATATTTAAGCTCTGTTGGTCCATACAATGCAAGTAAATGTGTACCAACATTTTGAAGCTCCAAAAAAGCACATAACGGCAGAAAAAATTAATTCATAAGACTCTTAACTATTGATCTCTTTCTCACCCACACCTCTCATATGTCTTCAGAAGACATGGATTTAACCACTGGAGTCTGGAGATCACTTTTATGCTGCCTTTATGTGCTTTTTGGAGCTTCAAAGTTTTGGCCACTATTCACTTGCATTGTATGGACCTACAGAGCTGAGATATTCTTTGTGTTTGCAGAAAAAAGAAAGTCATACACATCTGGAATGGCATGAGGGTGAGTAAATGATGAGAGAATTTAATTTTTGGGTGAACTATCCCTTTAAGTTTCAATCATTTTTAATTTCAGCCTTGAATTTTTCAAAAGTTGACATGGAAACTTTTGGCCTAAACTTGTGACTTTGTATTGTCCTCTGAAAAGTCACTTCATTCCTCTCTGTAGAGTAAAATTTTTATAAATTCAAAACCCCCCACAAACTTACAATCCTTTCGTCAAACTGATATAGATCATACACAGTGGTCAGCCACAAATCAGATCAAATCTATCACAAGACATCGTGCTATTCCGAAAAAAGGTGGCATCTTTGTTGTTCAGGTTACAAATGTCCAAGTGTACCAAAGTAATCTCATGCCCAACCCCCATAAGAAAAAAAAAACCATGACTTTAACCAGGTCAACATTTCAAATAAATAAATAGTTTATTAAGGGGAAAAAAAAATAAATAAATAATATAATATATATATATATATATATATATATATATATATATATATATATATATATATATATATATACACACACACTATCTTGCCAAAAGTATTCGCTCACCTGCTTTCAGACGCATATGAACTTAAGTGACATCCCATTCTTAATCCATAGGGTTTAATATGACGTCGGCCCACCCTTTGCAGCTATAACAGCTTCAACTCTTCTGGGAAGGTTTTCCACAAGGTTTAGGAGTGTGTTTATGGGAATTTTTGACCATTCTTCCAGAAGCGCATTTGTGAGGTCAGACACTGATGTTGGACGAGAAGGCCTGGCTCGCAGTCTTCGCTCTAATTCATCCCAAAGGTGCTCTATCGGATTGAGGTCAGGACTCTGTGCAGGCCAGTCAAGTTCTTCCACACCAAACTCGCTCATCCATGTCTTTATGGACCTTGCTTTGTGCACTGGTGCGCAGTCATGTTGGAACAGGAAGGGGCCATCCCCAAACTGTTCCCACAAAGTTGGGAGCATGGAATTGTCCAAAATCTGTTGGTATGCTGAAGCATTCAGAGTTCCTTTCACTGGAACTAAGGGGCCAAGCCCAGCTCCTGAAAAACAACCCCACACCATAATCCCCCCTCCACCAAACTTCACAGTTGGCACAATGCAGTCAGACAAGTACCGTTCTCCTGGCAACCGCCAAACCCAGACTCGTCCATCAGATTGCCAGATGGAGAAGCGTGATTCGTCACTCCAGAGAACGCGTCTCCACTGCTCTAGAGTCCAGTGGCGGCGTGCTTTACACCACTGCATCCGACGCTTTGCATTGCACTTGGTGATGTATGGCTTGGATGCAGCTGCTTGGCCATGGAAACCCATTCCATGAAGCTCTCTATGCACTGTTCGTGAGATAATCTGAAGGCCACATGAACTTTGGAAGTCTGTAGCGACTGACTCTGCAGAAAGTTGGCGACCTCTGCGCACTATGCGCCTCAGCATCCGCTGACCCCGCTCTGTCATTTTACATGGCCTACCACTTCGTGGCTGAGTTGCTGTCATTCCCAATCGCTTCCACTTTGTTATAATACCACTGACAGTTGACTGTGGAATATTTAGTAGCGAGGAAATTTCACGACTGGACTTTTTGCACAGGTGGCATCCTATCACAGTACCACGCTGGAATTCACTGAGCTCCTGAGAGCGGCCCATTCTTTCACAAATGTTTGTAGAAGCAGTCTGCATGCCTAGGTGCTTCATTTTATACACCTGTGGCCATGGAAGTGATTGGAACACCTGAATTCAATTATTTGGATGGGTGAGTGAATACTTTTGGCAATATAGTGTATATATACATATATATATATATATATATATATATATATATATATATATATATATATATATGCAGGCTCACACTGGTATGTTTACTATTTTGTTACATTATCAGATAATTTGTGTTTACAATGCAGAATCATTTTATTTGTGAAGCGCCTTGAGAAGCAAACTTTAAATGTGCTATATAAAAATAAAGTTTATAAAGAAAAAGATCTATGACATCAGATAAAAATATAGAAAATCAGTTATTTGGGTAACATTAACAAGGCTTATATTATTGAGTTACTGTGATTAAACATGAGGTAGAAGCATTAAAACTTATTAAAATGTATATTGCGTTAAAATGTATATAGGGTTCCTGCCCCCTGCAGGCAACTACAGGTCTGAAGTTCATTATCAGTAGTGCCACTGCATGAAGCTGGAGGTTTATGAAACCAAATACATAAACTTAAAGTCTTGTATATTTGCTATGATCTTAGCTTACATTCGATTTTTAAACTAAATTTAGGTGAACTATCCCTTTAAGGATCTGTAACAATATAAGAACGGGCAAGGAGGAGGTGGGAACCGGATGAACAGTTAACAAAGTTTTAATGCAAAACTCAGCATAACACAAACAAACCATAAGACAAACAGACACATACAACGCGGCCGTGTGCGTCTCTCTGTCTCTCAAACTGGTACCTCCGGCTCGTCATTATCGCCCTCCTGGCTGATTAGCCTGATTCAGGGATGGCCATGTGTCCTTACGGCCCAGCCCTGCCCTCCTCCTCGTCACAGGATCCTTCTCCAGCTCATTTAAGGATTTTTCAGTTCTAGCTCCACTCACCTTATTTTTCCGCTTACTGTCTTGGGCAGATTGTCCACAAACTCATTCTAAAAAAGTGGAACAAAATGTAAATGTAAAATGTTTTAAAAATAAAAATGTTTCCAGTGAAACTGATGGAACTGTAATTGGCATTGGGATCAGTTACCTTGCGTAGATATTTATAAGGAGCTGTGAAACTTTCACATGTGTTTGTAGATCCTGGATCAGTTCTTCATGGTCTCTCTTTTTAAAATCTGCTGTTAGCACCACAAAAGCCTTCACCACCTGAAACACAGAGAACAACCAATTAAGATCCCTCTCTTTCTAAAAAAACACTGAATCACATTTTGTATTTTATGTGATAATAAGTCACAAACTACTTAAAGAACTTAATATACCATAGCTTTGCTCGAAAAACCTAGTAAGATGACTGCTTAGACAGTATTAAAAGGCATCATAGGCATACTCCCGATATGACGGTGGTTCCAAAATTCTGTTGGCTATTCTAAGGTACCTTGTTTTGGCCAAATTTTAAGGCAGTCTCGCATGTATGCTTCATAGAGAAGGCAACTGCAGTACCTCTCCTCGAACCGGATCAGGGCTGCTAATCACGGCAGATTCTGCTACAGCTGGATGTTCTATCAGAGCATTTTCCACCTCAAATGGGCCAATGCGGTACCTCAAACACACACAATGGAAGATATCCAGTTAATAAACTGTGTAACAGCAAATGATTATCATTGACATCATGATCAAAGCAGAAGTTCTGTAGCCTGCAGCGAGTATGACATCATCAGCTCTGCAGATGAACCACAGATATCCCTCATCATCCATCATTCCTCTGTCACCTGTCAGGTAGAAATCACCACGGAAACATTCTGCTGTGCACTCTGGCTCCCCTTACAGGATGAATTCAGTAGTTAAACTTGATCTGCCCAGTGCTGAAAAAGCTACTGTATTGTTAGCATACTACAGACCCACGGAGTGAAAGTGTGATTGAGCAGAAGTACTGTGTACTCTGTAAAGAGAGAGAGAGGGGTCTGTGTGGTTCTACTCTGATGGCGAGGTTTCCCTCTTGTCCTTGTGGCACAACAACACCATCTTCATCCACCACCTTGAACCAAAACATCCATAAAGCTCAGTGAAATCAACCAAACCAGTGTAAAGCTCCTTAAAGAAACAACTGTTCCCTTGAAAATCAATTTAAACATTAAAAAAGAACTGTTGTTTATAGAAGACTAACATGGAGCAATACAAATAAAAAAGAATTTACAGTTGTGCTCAAAAGTTTGCATACCCTTGGAGAATTGGTAATATATGTACCATTTTTAAAGAAAACATGAGTGAGCAGGCAAAACACATTTCTTTTACTTCTTATGGGATTCATATTCAAAACATGGCAACAATGAAAAAAAATGAAATGACCCCTGTTCAAAAGTCTGCATACCCTTAGTTCTTAATACTGTGTAGTGCCACCTTTAGCATCAATGACAGTTTGTAATAGTTGTCTATGAGGCCCCAAATTCTTGCAGGTTGTATAGCTGCCCATTTGTCTTGGCAAAATGCCTCCAAGTCATGCAAAGTCTTTGGTCGTCTTGCATGAACCACACATTTGAGATCTTCCCAGAGTGGTTCGATGATATTAAGGTCAGGAGACTGTGATGGCCACTCCAGAACCTTCACCTTTTTCTGCTGTAACCACTGGAGGGTCAACTTGGCCTTGTGCTTGTTCATTGTCGTGCTGGAAAGTCCAAGAGCGTCCCATGCGCAGCTTTCAAATCAAATCACAAATCAAATCACTTTATTGTCACACAGCCATATACACAAGTGCAATGGTGTGTGAAATTCTTGGGTGCAGTTCCGATCAACATAGCAGTCATGACAGTGATGAGACATATACCAATTTACAATAACATCAAATTAACACAACGCAATTTAAACATCTGTTATACATAATTAAACTCAACTTAAAACATCAAATTAACACAACACAATTTAAACATCTGTTATAGATAATTACACAACTTAAAACATCAAATTAACACAACACAATTTAAACATCTGTTATACACATAATTACACTCAACAATATACAAATAATAACATACACTGTACAGTGTACAATATGCTGTTTTTGTTTTTTACTATATAGATATTATATAGATACACATTATTCAATAAAAATTTAAATATATATAAAAAAAATGTATATATGTATATATATATATATATATATATATATATATATATAGAATGTACAGTAATGTACTGTATTGACATTCAGGCTGTCGGTTGATAGTCAGTTGTTAAGAGAGAATATAATATAATAATAATAATATAATTTATGACAGTCCGGTGTGAGATAAAAGAGTAATAAAGTGCAGGGCTGATGTATTTTGATCGTGGGAGATCAAGAGTTCAGAAGTCTGATTGCTTGAGGGAAGAAGCTATCATGGAGTCGGCTGGTGCGGGTCCTGATGCTGCGATACCGCCTACCTGATGGTAGCAGTGAGAACAGCCAATGGCTCGGGTGGCTGGAGTCTCTGATGATCCTCCGAGCTTTTTTCACACACCGCCTTGTATATACAGGTGCATCTCAATAAATTATAATGTCGTGGAAAAGTTCATTTATTTCAGTAATTCAACTCAAATTGTGAAACTCGTGTATTAAATAAATTCAATGCACACAGACTGAAGTAGTTTAAGTCTTTGGTTCTTTTAATTGTGATGATTTTGGCTCACATTTAACAAAAACCCACCAATTCACTATCTCAAAAAATTAGAATACATCATAAGACCAATAAAAAAAAACATTGTTAGTGAATTGTTGGCCTTCTGGAAAGTATGTTCATTTACTGTATATGTACTCAATACTTGGTAGGGGCTCCTTTTGCTTTAATTACTGCCTCAATTCGGCGTGGCATGGAGGTGATCAGTTTGTGGCACTGCTGAGGTGGTATGGAAGCCCAGGTTTCTTTGACAGTGGCCTTCAGCTCATCTGCATTTTTTGGTCTCTTGTTTCTCATTTTCCTCTTGACAATACCCCATAGATTCTCTATGGGGTTCAGGTCTGGTGAGTTTGCTGGCCAGTCAAGCACACCAACACCATGGTCATTTAACCAACTTTTGGTGCTTTTGGCAGTGTGGGCAGGTGCCAAATCCTGCTGGAAAATGAAATCGGCATCTTTAAAAAGCTGGTCAGCAGAAGGAAGCCTGAAGTGCTCCAAAATTTCTTGGTAAATGGGTGCAGTGACTTTGGTTTTCAAAAAACACAATGGACCAACACCAGCAGATGACATTGCACCCCAAATCATCACAGACTGTGGAAACTTAACACTGGACTTCAAGCAACTTGAGCTATGAGCTTCTCCACCCTTCCTCCAGACTCTAGGACCTTGGTTTCCAAATGAAATACAAAACTTGCTCTCATCTGAAAAGAGGACTTTAGCCCAGGTAAGACGCCTCTTATGTTGTCTGTGGTTCAGGAGTGGCTTAACAAGAGGAATACGTGAGTTGATTAGCTGATTAGCATGTCACCATATTCTAATTTTTTGAGATAGTGAATTGGTGGGTTTCTGTTAAATGTGAGCCAAAATCATCACAATTAAAAGAACCAAAGACTTAAACTACTTCAGTCTGTGTGCATTGAATTTATTTAATACACGAGTTTCACAATTTGAGTTGAACTACTGAAATAAATGAACTTTTCCACGACATTCTAATTTATTGAGATGCACCTGTATACTGCTGATTTAAACTTGTCTTCAAGGAAATAATATCTAGCTGGCTTACATGAGGTTTTTGTTAAAATTGTGAGACTGACTTTTGATAGTCTTAGAACATCAGTGAATGGGGGTTGAAAACAGCAAACCAATCAGTAATGTTTTTCATCAAATATCGTTGCTTTCCGTGCAAAGGTTGTTTTTAATTCATTTTGAAAGAAAACATACAGTACATGAATATAAAAGAAAATCTACTTTTTTTTTAAAAAATTTATAAAAATGTTAAATGTTTTTTTTTTTTTTTTCTAGCACATATACATACCAAAATACATTGCTAAAAATAAAAATATATCTTTGTGTGTGTGTTGGCCAGTAAAAATGTTTGCAGGGCAAGTTAACACCTTAACTACCGGTACTGTCCCGACTGGTTGAGCCATTAGAATCAGAATCAGCTTTATTGCCAAGTATACTTACACATACAAGGAATTTGTCTTGGTGACAGTAGCTTCCAGTACACAACAATACAAAAACAGCAACAAGACTTTTAAAATTGGAAAGAAAAAAAGTATATATAGAATATACAATAGACTAATATATATATATATATATATATATATATATATATATATACATATATTACACACATACACACACACACACACACACACACACACACGTAGTGCAAATCTAAATACAAATCGGTTATGTACAGTGCAAGGGAATGTAATGGCAGAAGAGGTTGGGTGTGTTGGATAATATAAAAAGACTAAGCTGTGTATTGCACATTAATTATTGCTCAATGGGGCAGTTTTAACTGTTCATGAGATGGATAGCCTGAGGGAAAAAACTGTTCCTGTACCTGACAGTTCTGGTGCTCAGAGCTCTGAAGCATCGGCCAGAAGGCAACAGTTCAAAAAGGTAATGGGCAGGGTGAGTGGGGTCCAGATTGATTTTTCCAGCCTTTTTCCACACTCTGGAAGTGGATTAAGTCATTAAACAAGATTATCACATTATATAATTCTAAAAGAGCAGTAGTTTCTCTCAATAATAAAGTTAATCTTCTGAGATGCTGTAATGTCTGCACCACTACCGGCACCAAACGGAACTGTAAAACTAATGTCCAAACAGACGACAAAACGAGAAGTCCCGCCCCAAACTCACGCCATTGGTAGAGAACCGTCTTAAAGGCTTCTGATTGGCTAACACAAACGGCCCTCGGTCAAATTCTTTTAATGCCGTAAAATAAAGATTTAAATATTTTTCAGGACACCTATTTCAGTGATATCCGTTAGATAGACAGGATATTTTTCCGCGTGGTATTTACAAATGCAATAACTAAAATTGGACTTCAGAATTGTAGTTATGTTTTTATATTAAAATGAGAATGAACAGCTATTTCTGATCTGTAAAGTACTCCATGTTTGTCAAGAAATTATAATAACGTATTACACACTTTAGAGAAAAACAAACATATATACCAATACAACATCGTAGAGCTCTGATTTACCTTTTCCTTCGTTTCCCACTGCTCGAGCACATCTTTGGCGAAATTAAACCGTGCAGGAGGTTTTAGTTGTAAGTCCGTCTCACGTTCTCATAATAGCTCAAGTTTTTTGCTGCAGATGTTTTGGGTCTGCACATCTGCAGCCACTGTTTACTTCACGTTTGTAGGCGTTTTTCAGAGGGTGGTTATAAAGGGCTTTACGAAATGCAATCAAATGCACGCAAAATAACTGCAATAAAGTTTAAAAATTCTTCCTCCAGAGGTCACTACTGCTGTGTATTAGTAAATGACTGACTGCTGGACCTTTCAGACAGATTAGTAACTAATTTTCGCAGTTTGGTCCTTCAAGATTCATGTTCGTCTCCTGCAACATTCAAACGTACTTTTAAAGGTTTTATTTGCACAGTCAAAGCTATATATATATATATATATATGTCTTGTGTATTCTGTATATAATTTATTTTCTATTCAATTTTCTTTTTATTGTATTTTTATTTAATTTTTAATTATTTTTATAATTTTTTTTATTATCCCTGTCTTGTATTGTTGTACACTGGAAGCTCCTGTCACCAAGACAAATTCCTTGTATGTGTAAGCATACCTGGCAATAAAGCTGATTCTGATCAAGCAGTCTTCCAGATGAAGTTGAGCTCAGTGAAGACTGACACCAAGTCTTATCAGTTCTGCAGAGAAACGAACGCCTACAAAACTAGAGTCCCATATCCACACAGCTTTTAACAACTATTTTAACTCTTTAAAGCCAAACTCTAAACTACAAAAACTCGTTTATCCAGGTATTTCTGGATAAGATACTTCCCATTCAACAACACGTTAAAATACACCAGTAAGTAAATGTAAAAAAAAAAAAAGTTTAAAATGTGAGCTCTTATTAAAAAGAAACACAAACTTTAACCAATGCTACATGCGTGTACACAAATTATGTAGACCAAAAAACATTCAGTCATTACAGTTTAAAATCTTTAATAAAAACAACCAAGACAGACATATGTTGAATGGGCAACTAAAATATTAAACATTAAAAAATAAAAACTGAATAGTCAACTTTCATCAGTCTAAAACCATTAGGTTGAATACGAAAGACAAAAACCAAACCAGACATAAAATAACAAGAGCACTCAGTGTCTGAGACGAGTGCGTCGCGTGCGGGCAATGGGTGTGGTCACTTTAGGCGTCTCACTCTCAGCCATGACAGCATCTGGAAGAGAACCAACCACAATTAAGGAGAAAGTAAAAACTGAACTATAACTTCTATTAAAAATATACTTTGTCACAATGCACATACCATCAGTCCTATACAGTATATTTGTTAATATTAGAATTAGTACAATGATTGTTCTAGTCATTGATACAAGTAATAGTGTGGACTGACCATCTTCCTGCTCGTCTTCCTCATCACTGGTAAAGTTGATAACAGTCTTGGGACGTGAGCGAGTTGTTTTTGGGGTCACAAGGTCACTGTCATCTAACTTGGGCTTCCCACGGCCTGAGGAATGGAGAGAGAGAGAGAGAGAAAAGATAGTGTTAATTTATTGTTTGTCAGAACTGATGTACTTCATCCGGATGTGTCATGTCTTACCCCGTGTGGTTTTGCGAGTGCCCTTGTGTGGCTGTGGTGTGTGCATGTTTTGGCTCTGTGTCTCTCCCATCTGCTGTTCTCTCCCTTCACTCTCCACATTCTCCAGCCCTTTAGTGTGAACGGCCGTTAATCGCTTCTCAAAGTCTTCAACCTGTGCCTGCACACACACACAAACACAAATTAATTTCAACACAACACCTTGAAAACATCATTTTTATGAGTTGCGTGCATACAGTTGAAGTCAGAAGTTTACACACACTTAAGTCATTAAAACTATTTTTTAACCACTCCACAGATTTAATATTAGCAAACTATAGTTTTGGCAAGTCGTTTAGGATATCTACTTAGTGCATGACATGAGTAATTTTTCCAACAATTGTTTAACTTTTAATTGACTATACCATGATTCCAGTGGGTCAGAAGTTTACATATACTAAGTTAACTGTGCCTTTAAGCAGCTTGTAAAATTCAAAACAATGATGTCAAGCCTTTAGACAATTAGCTTCTGTTAGGAGGTGTACTGAATTGGAGGTGTACCTGTGGATGTATTTTAAGGCCTACCTTCAAACTCAATGCCTCTTTGCTCAACATCATAGGAAAATCAAAAGAAATCAGTCAAGGAACCAGGAAGTTAAAGCTCGGTCGCAAATGGGTCTTCCAAATGGACAATGACCCCAAGCATACCTCCAATTTGTGGCAAAATTGCTTAAGGACAACAAAGTCAAGGTATTGGAGTGGCCATCACAAAGCCCTGACCTCAACCCGATTTGTGGGCAGAACTGAAAAAGCATGTGCGAGCAAGGAGGCCAACAAACCTTAGTTACACCGTTCTGTCTGGAGGAATGGGCCAAAATTCCAGCAACTTATTGTGAGAAGCTTGTGGAAGGGTACCCAAAATGTTTGACAAGTTAAACCATTTCAAGGCAACGCTACCAAATACTAACAAAGTGTATGTAAACTCCTGTTCCACTGGGAATGTGATGAAAGAAATAAAAGCTGAAATCATTCTCTTTACTATTATTCTGACATTTGACATTCTTAAAATAGAGTAGAAATCCTAACTGACTTAAGACAGGGAATGTTGTCTACAATTAAAATGTCAGGAACTGTGAAAAACTGAGTTTAAATGTATTTGGCTATGGTGTATGTAAACTTCTGACTTCAACTGTATGAATGACCAAGTCGTATTTACCAGTGGGAATTCTCAATAATACCAGAGTTGCAGCGTTGGAAGGGATGCCACATGAAAGATGGTGGAAAGCAACTCCGCAGCAGAAGCAGTGAATAGTTTTGCCAAGTATTTGTAATAATACCAAATTTGTATATACTGCATACACACTAGGGATGTGCTACGGTGGTCGACTAATTGACAAGACGTCCAAAAACTGACTAGTCGTTTAACGGGGAACAACTACTAACTATATTTTTAATGGTGGTGGTTTTAATGGGAGACGCAATTCTCAAATTAATTGAGAGATGCAACTTCTTGGAGTGTTTTTGCGTGATGATAGCTTGCTGTCCTCAAGTAAATAAGTCAGCAAAGTAAAACCATCTGCAATAAGTTTAGTCCATTTATGCACCGCTGCTGTTTCAACTATAAAAGTGCTGCATCAACAACACATTACAAGATGATCACAGTCGGACATTAAATCTTCTGCTGCGAGTAATGTTCCCATATTTGTGAAGTGCTTTGGAGAGTTTAAATTCTTTTACTGATTCTGTCAGACACTGCAGTAGCAGTTAGAGATGTTAAACTGCTCTATGGTGAACTAGATGATTGCATGCATTATTATCTTGCAGTTCTGCGCTTTTGAATTTGCAGCGAGGATCGCGCTGAGACTCCCAGGCTCTCCGTTTACATTGAAGCGTGTCATTCTGCATTCATTATGTGCATAAGCGGTTTAGTGACATTCATTATTTGAGCTTTTCTCATTTGTGCAATAAGATGTTATAGTTATTTAGCCTATATTTTTGTTGAATATCCTTTAGTTACCATGTTGAATTGCTGTGTTTAGTATCTGTATATCCCTCTGAAATGCATCTGATTGGGGTCCTGTGACCATAACGGAGCCTAATTATACAGTATTATCCTTAACACGACTAGTCGTTCAAACAACCGACCAATTTGTTGGTAAAAATGGGTAGTTTTGCACATTTTACTACACACATCAGAGTTTATAGTTAACTAAATGAAACCCATTGCGGTTTGCTTTAAGCTAATTATATGTTAGATACCATGCATAAATAAATCACATAGGTTGTGTGATAGTGATGCAGGTGTATTTATGCTTAACCTTCACAACAGAAAAATTTGCTTTACTATTGGCATCACATAATAATGACTGCACATACCCTAACTAATATTAGTGTGTAATATGCAGTTAAACCTCCTTGGAAGAGTTTAACTATGATGGTATGATACCTTAAACTGTGGTTTGGCTCTTCGGCGGAGTTTAGCCAAGATGGAGAGGAGGGGCTGATACACTCCAGGCTCAGTGAGTTTATCACTGTAACAGTCCCAGCACTCCTGCAGCTTCTTAAAACCTCGCTCGCACACAGACAAGAGAGACAGAGACACAGCCAGATCTGCCCACTGACGCTCCGTCCTGCAGAGAGAACACAGGTGATTATTCACAAACACACATAAACATGGGACAGAGGCTTTTCCTGTCCTAAAAAGATTTCTTCAAAAACTATACAGTGAATGCACGTTTATTCACTTTGCTGTTCTGAATCGCTGGCAGAGCTTCTCCACTAAACTCTCCGTCTGTCTCTCCTTAGTGACGTAAGAGAAAAGTTGCCTGAGAGAAAGAGAGAAATATGAATGAATGAATGTTACATTTATATAGCACTTTTCTGACACTACACTTAAAGCACTTTACACAGTGAACAGGGGACTCTCAACCACCACCAGTGTGCAGCATCCACCTGGATGATGCAACGGCATCCATAGTGCACCAGTACGCTCACCACACACTAGCTAAATAGAATGGGTTTACGTTTAAGGTTGTTCTGAAGTGAAACTTCTGCAATTCTTGTAAACAACATTGTTTTCTTACTTCATGATGGTGTTGAAATCATCCTCCTTCATTGCTCGCTCAGGATCAGATAATCGGCTGATGATGTCTGGCAGAAGGTTATATATGGCATTGTCCTGAAAAAAATAAAATAAAATAAAAATAATTTAAATAGTGGCTTTTAAATAGTCATCTTTCATAAGCATAAGTCTGATGAAAAAACAGCTCAGATTGTTAGATGTGTTTCTACAGGTTTAATGAAGCTAAATTAAGACTTTTTAAGAATACCTTTATTTAACACCATGCGAAAACAAGGTTAAAATGTAATAAAGTATAGTGATTTATGGTGAAATTTCATTTGGTGCCATAAATCACTTTAAAACTACAAATTAAGACTTGCAGAAAACTTGGATAGAGGAGGAAGGAAGAGACTGTCAGCAGAATATCTGCACAACGTATACCTTTGCAGAGAGCTCATTGAAGAAGTTGAGAGCGAGACTGGCGATGTGTGGCTCGAGGTCCAGCAGGAGCACTGCGACCTCACTGACCTGACCTTTGACCTTCATCACATCCTTCAACACCAACTGGGTCAGAACCGTGATGGCGGTCAGACGCACAGATGCATTCTCATCACTCAACCTGAAGACAAACACAGTGACACAATAATGATCACAACTAAACCACAACCAGTGATCAGGGAACCTGTTTGATATAATAAATAATGAAATTTTTTTGCAATTCCATTTGGTGCAGTGCTACACATCACCTGTTTGTAAGACACCAAAATAAACAATCGATGAGTCGGTGGACTACCTGGCATAAAGGTTGGGTGTCCAGGGTTCCAGGATGTTGGGGAAGCGGACTGTTAGGTCACCGAGAGCGACAATGGTGTTGGCCCTGACGATAGGAAGTGGGGATTTCTCCAGCACAGTGAACAGCAGACGGATGTTGTCTTTACAAACAGCAGGACTAAAGAAACAGACAGCGTTATTAAATCACTTATATCATGAACGACATGTGTGTGTGTGTGTATAAAAATACCTGATCATCATGTACTGAGACAGAGCCAGGCAGGCAGCAGTGGTGAGCTGAGGGTGGGAATATCTGCCTGGAGAGCTGCAAACTTTCACCAGCAGGGGCAGAAATGCACTCAACATGTTCCCTTCTATAGAGAGACCACCGTGCAATAAGGATTAGTTTAGTGCTTTTCTTAATTTGAGGAACTCAAAAAAATAAAATTATATATATATATTTCTAAGCAGGTCATGAAACTGACTCACCGGCTAGTAACTCTGTCTCACAGACCTTGCGAATAAACTCCGCCTCTGTGTCCTCTGCTGAAGCGCCCACCAGCCCAAGCTCCTCCTCCACACAACTGTCATTAGCCTCCTACAAAAAAAAAAAAATGTAAAAAAAAATTCATCAGCAGAGCAAAAGGAGCAGTACTTAAATGTGTGTAGAAAACAGGAAACAACCAGTCAAGGGCCTCTCTTCATTAACCTTTGCTTTGTTGGCAGGTGCCTTCTCTTTCTCCTCCTTCTCTTCCTTTTCTCCTCTCCTCCTCCGCAGCTCAGCACTGACGCTTCTCTCAAGGTGAGATACCTGCCAGAATGCCACAGCTCCGCATAGTGACAACACCTGGGCCAGACTCACACAATTCACTAGAGAGAATGAGAGAATGTTACACATTTCATTTGCACTTGTAATCCACAAATCTCTCAATATCTCTTGTGCCCACACTACCTTGCTCTTCAAAGTCCTGAGACCCGCCTTCCTGCAGTTGTGATTGGTTGGGCTCCCCACCCTCCGTGATTTGCTCCAATAGGAGATGAGCAGACCGCTGAAGGAGGCGGGAACACAGCTGGTCAGGTGACTCTGCCAGGAAGTAGATGAGACGGACAGCCTGTTCCATAAAGGGCTGCCAATGAGGGTCTGACTGGACCACTCCTGTTCAAATGAAGGTATAACCATTACCAACAAGAGAAGAAAATTAAGAGAAAGAAACAGATAATGAAACTGACAAAGAAAGAGTGGTACTAAGGACCACATACCATCAGCAACGGCCTGTGACAGACAGCTGAAGAGATGGTGGTCCATGGGAAGCCTGAAGGGGATACTCTTGGATTGCTGAGACACAGAATACAAGAAAACATTTAACTAAAAGTCAAATACATTACCTCATACCAGCAGTTAGTGTGCATGTGTGTATTTACGCACCCTCACGTGGTCGGTTATATTAACAATGGTGACGAGTGTGTCCCGAGCCAGAAGATAATCTTCTGCAACCTTCTCTCCCAGAGCGACAGAGCAAAGCGTGTCTAAATTACTGAGAACCACCTCTCTCTCAGCACTACACACACAAACATATAAAAAGCAAATGAGTATAATTGTTGTATACTACGCCTCACCAGTGGAAGCATCATAACTTCATCTCTGTGCCTACAAAAACCAAGGCATGGTTGCCCTCAGATTTCCAAAGAACAAGCTCATAGCCCACTAGACATTATAGAGAACCGAGTCTCGACCTGCATTTTCTCTCTCTCACACTCTCTCACACACACACAAACTCACTATGACCACCCTACCCATCTCTCTTTCATTAATATCTCTAAGGAAGAACTTAAGAGGAAGAGGGGCTTGTTTAATGTAGGCAGGCCCTTACAGCAAAGCAGCCTAACTCCATTGCTCAACCAAGATTACCGGCCAATAGGAACACAGGAGAGCTCAGATTCTTATCCAGTGAGCTCACATTCGCCTTGGTCTCATCACAGGGAAAAAAAAATATATAAATAAATACTGTGGTTTTAGTGCCATCTAATCAGTCCACATACTGACTGATAAGATCCTGAATATTGCGTGCAAGTTTGAGTGTCTCACCGTGCTGCCATGCCCAGCAGAAGCACTGCAGCTCTTCTGTGGAGTGCTGAAGTCTCTCGTTTACCAGAGAACCTCTCCCACAGAACCTGCACAACAGAAGACTGCAGGGCACTCTCATTGCTGAAAAACTCCTGCACCTGCACAGAGGAAAACAATATAATGGTAGGGATGCACCAAAACATAAAAATATAAAGGAGCAGAAAATTAACAGAAATTACTTCAACAGAAACTTTGATGCAGAGGGGGGGGGGAGCATGTGTGAAGCAATCCAGGTTCAGCTGTATGCTATCCCAGGAAAGTGGTTGCTGACTAAAGCCTTAGCTATACATACCTTTTGACGCCAATGCTCAGCATCTGTGTACAGTTATACGCAAGCCTGTCAAAGTATACTCCATATTAGGGTTGCCACTGTGTATGGTGTTACCAGTTTTACTCGGTACAAGTGACAACACTGGTGTAAAATTTGATACCGGTGGAAACATTATGAATGGAACATCCAATATCAATACAATAGCCTAATGAATAAAATAACCTTAAATAAAGAATAGTTGCCTGATGAAGAGTTTGTGACCCATGATAAATGAACCTAAATAACACAATGAAAGTCAGATGTTCTTTACCAACTTATCAAATTACACAGGCAGCAAAGTACGCACACTGACAGAAGACGTTTAATTGCAGGTAGTGAATATAATGTGCATGGATGGTAACCGTAAGACGTCTCGGATTTGGAATAACACAAGAAATGCTGTTAGACACACAGACACGCGCTTGAAACACTAATATATTTTTAAGAACAATGACAGAAAAGCAGTCTATGCGCATGTCTGACGTGCTGTTTGTTCGAGGCGTGTGGTCTCGTGGAACACGCGTATGTAAAGGGTTCTCACTCTTTGTTTCAGTCTTCTGAATTTTTTTTTTGTTGTTGCAAGAATAGTATCGTCTATGACAATACAGTAAATTACCTCAGACCATCTCAGCTCAGGAGGTGCTTTGAGTTCAGTTCGCTTCATTTCCACGGAGCAGTTTGTTGTTAGCGCAGCTCTGCAGGGTCACTCTATATATAGACTATATATCTGTGATTAAACAATAAAATAATACAAAAACACGTTCACCTCGAACCATGATTTATATTTCAGTGATTATCATCATCATTAATCATCTTAATGTTTTATTAATTTTCCGCCGTTGTCATAGACGTATAAATGGAAAGATGGTTATCAATGTTTTTCTGACCACTTCGTTATTTTAATTGCTTTTTCGTTTGAAGTGAAATTTGAATTTAGAAATGTCTTTGGTTTAAGTTTTTTGTTTTTTTAAATAAATGAATTTAATTTTCAATGCAAAATCACTAAAGCAAGAATATTCACCGATCCCTCAGCCAGGGGATTGACGATGTAATTAGATATTGTAATTATATATACACATATAATACAAATATTGTGAACATATTTCTTGCATATCACCCTATAGGAGGGAACAAATGAATTTATTCACACACAAAGTCATTACCCTTCCGAAGCAGCTAAACTGGGTCCTGGGATGAAAGGTAACAAAACACCAACATTAAACACTCAACAACCCACAATAAGTGATGTATTTGCCCAAACAACGAAATACCCGTCCGGTAGCCCATGATGGAGAGAATGCATGAAGGTTCTTTGCCAAATAGATGTTGCCCTTCACAACTGTTGAAAAGCCATCTTTCAAAAAGTTGAACAAGTTTCATTTCAGTTTTTTTTTTCCCCCTAGTTTCATTGTAATTTTTTGTTAAAATAAAAAAAGTTCAAAGTTTGAAATAAAGCTGCCTTGCATTATTGTGTAGGCTACTACTTACCGAAAATTACTCCATAGTACCACCTAGTGTCCAACCAGAGGTAAAACTGGTGTTAGTCGGTTTGAACATGAACACCGCACCGGCGTGAAAATTATGATACCGTGGCAAGTCTACTCCATATAACTGTTTGCACATATACAGGCTGTTGGCACATGCACGTTACAACTGCTATGTGACACTGGATTATTTCTCTTCAGGAGTTTAGACCCATAAAGATGTATTTATATTCTTCAGACATCCTCACACATGCGCTCTTGACTTGCACATCCACTGTTGTTTCTCCCTTAATCTACTGATATTTGGCGTGATCACATCTTCTAGCGCTTTGTGACAGCAATGGCTAAAATGTGAGTGTTGTCACCTTGTGTACACACTACATTGATAAATAAGTCATTTATTTATATTGAACTTTTACATGATTTCCTTTAAAGGAGTAGTTCACCCTCACATTATTCACTTACCCTGATGCCATCCCAGATGTGTATGACTGTCTTTCTTCAGCAGAACACAAATTAAGATTTTTAGAAGATGGAGCCTCTGTCAGGTCCTTACAATGGAAGTACACGGGTGCCAGCACTTTGATGATGCAAAAGTCATATTCAGGCAGCATTAGTAATCCACACGACTCAAGTCGATCAATGAATGTCTTCTGAAGTAAATCGTTGTGTTTATATTAGTGTAAAAAATAAATTAATAATTAAAACGTTATTAACTTTTAAAAAGCGCTTCCTGCCAGCAGCTGACGCGAAGCATGACATAAGCACATTGGCGAGTTCACGGAAGAATTCGTAAGTGCCGCTTATTTACAACAGAAGAATGCGTGTCATGCGAGAGTTTGGCCATTTCAAACCGCATCAGAGCTCTGGATGGAAGCGCCGGTTTAAAGTTAAAAACATTTTAACTATCGACTTGTTTCTTACATCTATCGATTTCCTTCAGAAGACATTCATTGATCGACTGGTGTCACATGGATTACTTTTATGCTGCCTAAATATAACTTTTGGACCGTCAAAGCTCTCTTGTTTTTAAAATCTTAATTTGTGTTCTGCTGAAGAAAGACAGTCATGCACATCTGGGATGGCCTCAGGATAAGTGAATAATGAAAGAATTTTCATTTTTGGGTGAACTATTCTTAAAGTCTTTAAAACCTTCTGAATGACATTAAAAAGTATATTATAAATATTAAAATATTAAAAAATACTAAAAATATCTCTCTCTCTTTTTGGTCAACTTTAGGCTTGGTCCATTTTGCATTTACACTGTTGTTGTTGGAACCCAGCAAACCTGAATAGCTATTAAAGTATGCAATAGTAAAATATTTCTATCCAAAATTCTACACTTTCACACATTACTTTACTGCTCTCCAATTAAACTTAAAAGCCCTTATTTCACATGAAGACCTTTGAGATTCTGTGTTGCTTCATTCTATCTTCTCAGTCTGGACACAGGGCATCTTTGTGTCACTGCATGTCATTAACACTGCATGTATGAACCCACAATGACAAATATCATTTGCCATTACACTATCGTTAAAAGTAAGTGAAACCGGAGCGCTTTGTATTCACTAAAATCCTCATTTATATTTTCGCGGAAGTTTGGTGCAAACCTCCGCAGATGGTGCATGCATCACAGACAGTGCTTCAAGTCCAGTTCAGAAATGGTTAAAGCTTCACGTACTGCACCTAGTGCAGTCCGCTGTGTGGCTCAGTGATACAGTTCCGTTCAGTTGAATAAGACACCCAAACACAACGTTCAGTCCATTATTTGGACAGTAAAATGTGATTGGAATTTAAAAGTGCACAATAATTGTTGTTCTCAAATAACCAAGATCTGATGATTATTTCATAATCATGACTGGCCTAGTAACAACAAATAAGTTCTAGACAACAAGCGCAACTGGATGACATAAAAAGGGCACTTTCAGTTTCAGCCCAGTGTGTCCAGACTATGTTTTATTTATTTTTTTATAAAACAAGTTTTGGGCAATTTATCAGTGCATCCACAAATAGATGCAATAATGTCCAATGGAAAAGAGTGCAAAGATGCTTGATACTCACAATCTCTTCCAGACACTGGATGGTCCCTAATGAAGAATCAACCATCAGCTCTGACAGACTGTCCACTAGAGTCTGAGCCTTTGCCCTGAGGAACAAAAACAAACAAAAATTATGCTTCGAGCTTCAATAATACCAATATGTTCCTTTAGCCTTGAGGAAGGCACTTAAATACAGGCATACCTGGTGCTGTCACCGTGAGGATTGAGGTAGAGGCGTCTGTAGGCTTGAATCACAGCATCTTTGACAGCGACGTCAGTGGACCAGACCAGAGGCAGCATCTTCCGGACCCCACACACAGAGTCAGCCACACTAAACTCAAATGCTGTGACACAGAACTGCACCGCCTCTTGCACCACTGAGAGAGAAAAAAATAAAATAGAAATTAGAGAGGATTACACACTCTGTCTGAGTGTTAAACATAAATGACATTTTTCATGTTTAGCATGTTCTTGAAACCTGACATCAATTATGCCTAGCTGAGCTGCTATTGTAGCCGAGTTGTTGGTATGAAGTGTTGGGGTGACAAACTACAGCAGAAGTTATTGCAGTAGTAGTATTATCTGTAGTAATTACCTGTAGTTGTTTTCCAGTACAGCATGTTGTTAATGACTGCAATGGCTCTTTCCACCTGTAGAGCGAAGCTCTCTGTGTCTTTCAAATACTGAACCAACATCTCCTGCTTCTTCAGTTCACTCTCTCTCCCCTCATTTTCTCCTCCCTCACCCTCTTTCTGTGGGGTTGGTGGTGCATTGCTTGCTCCAGCCTCGGGTGTCTCCTGCTTTGGACCTGAGAAGAAAGAGAAGCGCCAAATCTCAGTAACAGCAAGGCTTATTAATCTCAAAAGATGGGAGAATTGTGCAGTGTGAGTCAAATACTACACATCAGGGCTGCTAATAAAGGAATGAGGTTCAGTTCTAGGCAGGTGGGACACATGAACAAGTTAGTCTTCTTGCTGCAAGACAGTTTAATGTAGTGGAAACAGCTTTGGATAAAAGGCATTTGCTACATAACAAGTAACCAGGCAAAACTTACCTATGAAAAGTGTTGCAAGTGCGTTGATGAGGGTTTCTGTGTTCAGGTCGGCCAGTGCAGAGAAGAATGAAGACTCTGGGAACAGTGAGTGGGCCCGCATACACAGATTAATTGCCTTCCTGCATGGACACACACAGTTATACACCTCATTCTTGTGTGTCTGTATGGACATGTAAGTGTATGAAACAATTTAATATGCATGTGTCACACATGTACCTGTATTTGTTTTCTCGGAGAAGCTGTGCGATTTGGACAGCAGTTTCTCTGTCGCTCCTCTCTTCCTCTCCTTCGGTCTCTTCCTCCTCTTCTTTATCACGCTCATCCTCACTGCTGGGCTCCAGGTGTGCTTTCACTGTCAGCTCCACCTCAGGCTTCATCGCTTCCCAAAGATCAGCTGCTGTGATCACTGCAACTACAAACAAAGTAAAATAATATAGCTGATGGGCAATAGATTAATGCATATCACAAAGATAAGATAAGACTACTGCATTTACAACACTCATGGAAAGTCATTCAGGCAGGAAGTAGCTAAAGACTGAGAGGAATCAAATTAAAAAGGCAGGATGTGTACCAGGCTCTTGCTCTCTCTGTGCATCTCTCATTTCCTTGAGTTTGGCTGTCTCTTTTTCCAGAGGCTTCTTCAGGTCTTTGCTACTCAGCTAAAAAAAAAAAAAAAAAAAAAAAAAGATTTTTATAGACATGAGTTTAAAAAGAAAACAAGAAAAAAAAAAAAAAAAAAGAATTTTATTTTTGAAAGTTGATTGTTTGAAATTTCTAAAGATGAATATTGACTGGCATCCACACAGTAGATGCACATGCACAGAACACGTAGGTATCAATTGTTTTAGTTGTGCGTGTTTGTACCTTGCAGCTGTAAGGGTTGTGAGCAATGAAGGCAGCCAGCAGCTGTATGGCACTCTTGCACACATGGACAGATTTATCACCAAGGCGACCAACGGTTAGCTCCATAACCTCAGTGTACCTGTTCAGTGGTAAGGCCTGAGAGAAGGGGAATTATATCTTAAGAGCATCCTATCGGAAACACATGGCATTATCTGCTGAAATGACAACACATACCTTGCTATTGACAATACGCGTGTAGACCTGCAGCACGCGGGCTCTGACGTGTGCATGCGCATCATGAATATGCTCCTGCAGCGTGTCCAGGAAACGATCTCGGTCCGCACGTGCCGAATCATCCAGCTTATCGCCAGTCAAAACTCGCACCAGAACCTCACCGAGAACCTCACACACGGCCACACGCAGGCTTGGACTCTGCCAAAACACACACAACATATTAATAAAGCACACAGTCCCACACACGAGAAGCATACTTGAAAATATTTAATATGCATGGTAGGCCTGTCGCAAATAAAATCATCTGATCGTGGTTATTTGATCGATTGTGCAAATTCTAATCACATTTTAATGACCAAATAAGGGAATTTTAAGCGAATATAAAAATGCCATGAACGGCGAATTTGTGTGTCGTTCAGTTGACCTCCGAGCGTCACTGAGCTGCATCACAGATGTCAACCAGAGCAGCTCCTGTCTGGAAGAGAGCGCGAAGTGCTTCAAGCGCTCTGATGCACAAGCCATCTTGCACAAAACTCCCGTGAAAAAACGAACAAATATCAACTTTGATAGTGAACGCAAAGCGCACCGGCTTCACTTTAAACAATCGTATAATGGGAAATGTTCCTGCTCATAGTGTGTTAATGACACGCAGTGACAGAGGAGACGCATGCTAACTCTATTTCTGTGGAGAGAAAAAATATGAAATGAAAGGTTTTGCTTCATGAGAAATAAGGGCTTGTGGGTTTTAACAAAGAGCATTAAAACATGTGAAAGTGAAGAAATTAGGACAGAAATATTTTACTATTGCATAATATAATACATAGATTAAAAAAAAAAAAAAAATATATATATATAAAATGCATGAGTTACAAAACCAACAGAATAAAATTTGTCCAAAGAGAGACATATTTCAAGTATTCATATTTATAACATTATTTTTAATGTCTAAGCCTTTTTAATTATTTGATTTATATATTTAAAGTTAAATATGTAAAAATGCCTTCTTAAGGTGTATGAAGCACACATGCACCTTATGAATTGACAATTTATATGACAATTAATCGTGAAAGCCCAAAGACAGACAATTAATGGTCACAGCCCTAAAACAGACAATTAAACGTCAGCAAAATTTCATAATCGTGAAAGATGGCTAAAAAAGTTCTTGACAAGATTATGAAATCCTGTGTTGTTTCTAGGAGTGTAAATTGGACGTTTCATCACGATATGATCTTGAATCAATTCTCTTGGCCTGCGATCCGATATTTGCCAATACTTCAAAGTCTGCCGTGATACAATTCGATTCAGGGGTCTGCAATCGATATTCCGACATTATGTGCCTATTTTACATAATAAAAAAAAATCTGCCCTCAGATGCAACCAAAATATAATTTGATTATTTTATTCAGCTCTCTGTATACATATTGGGACATCCACAACAAAATAAGGTACTTCAGATGTTGGAAAAAACTCTACAGATAAATAATATAAAAATAAAGTCACAAGTGATCATCACTCGTTTGATGACAGCTAATTTTTCAGTTTAGTCCAATTCAAAATACTTGGATACCCATGACTTGTTTCCAACTATCCGTGCCATCCGTGGTTTTCTTGGCTACAACTTCCACAGTTGTAATGAAAAATTCTGTTACAGTTAACTGGAATAAATGTTAGTAAGGGTATTGATGTGTAAAGTCTTATAACTGATGCTGAGCAGGTGTTTCTCTGTCTCTCGTTAGTGCTGTTCAGAATGCCGTTGTCAAGATGTTTCATATAATGGTTGAACTGCTCCATGGTACTTTAAAATAGCAAATTCTAATGTAAAATTCAAATGGGTCGCATGCGCAACGATATCGCTGGAAGCGCGAATTAATCACGCATGTGAGCCGCTCTGCATTTGTCAGGAGAGCTCACATTTTAAGGAATGCCCGCCCGGTCGATGGGCTCACACTGACCCCGTCACTGGAGCTCGCGTATCGCGGGAAGCCCGGTTGACGCGTGCGCACTGATAGCAGAGCGCAATTTGGCTTCAAAGACCCCATGCACATCTGTGTCCCACATGAAAAGCATATTTAATGCTCAAAGTCAAATGAATGTAATAAGGTTGCCTCATCGCCTGACGGAAGTGCATACGTACATGGCTGACATGAGAGTATTAAAATAAAGGTACATCTTAAAAAAATTCTTAATCGATATTTACACGTTGTATCTATAACATTGGATCGATGGATCATTACACCCCTAGTTTCCCAGATTGCCCTCAGACAACCAGAGAGAGTAGTGTCCACAGAATTACTACAGAGAACTGAGACGCACCCCATGATCCTTCACACAACCACACGCACACCCACCCACCCACCCACCCCTCGGTCTCTTTTCCAATTTCTTGAAAGGATAAAAATTCAAAAGGGAAGAGCTTGTTGAATGTAGGCTGGCCCTTACAGCAAGACAGCAAATCTTCACTGTTCAGCAAAGATTACCAGCCAATGGGAATACAGTAGAGTTCAGACTCTAATTCAATGGGCTAACATTCACCTTGGTCTCATCACTGGGCAGTAAGGCTGCAACTAATGACTATTTTGATAATCGATTAATCTAACAATTATTAGAACGATTATTCGGTGATTACTGCAACGATTAATCATTGGTTAAGAGCTAATTATTCAGCTTGTGCCCTGACTTAAAAGATTGTATTAAACGTGCTTACTAACAATAAAGACAAAATAATCTTTTAAAAATACCTCTAAAATGACATTCACTAAATTAAAGGGGAAAAAATAATTTTTATTAAGTTTAATTCAGTAAAGAAATTCACTGCAAAAAAATCCTATTGTTATCAAGTGTTTTTGTCTTGTTTTCCATTTAAAATTGTCAAACAATCCTTAAAACAAGATACATTTACTTGAAAAGCAACATAAGGTATTTAGACTTGCTTTAAGAAAATGTATCTTAAATATAAGTGTATTTTTTAACTTGGTTATACTTATGCAAGTGCAGTAAAGACAAAATATACTTATATTCAAGATCTATTCTCTAAAAGCAAGTCTAAATATGCTGCTTCTTGGGTGAGGATTTTTAGATATTTTAAAATATTTGTATTTTTAATATTATATTCAACATTCTTCATTCATTTTTTCTTCTGCAGTATAGCTGCTAAAGAAAATGTACATTGTTTTAAAGGAGTTTTAGATATTTATATTGGAAAACAGGCCAAAACAAAAACAAATCAATGGGGCAGTGTATAATGGGGCAAAGACTACCCTCTCTCACCTTTCTGTTCACTTCAATCCATCTTTAACTCACAAAAAAAAAACAACTCATTAATAAAACTGCGTATTGCCAATTTTCTTCACAATAAGAAATACACAGTGACATATTCTGACTCAAATCGGGAGCCATCATGTTATAATATAGCTGCAGCAAGCGTGCCTGAGGGACGAGCGTCCCCTCGCCAGAGTGTGCATCAGCCAGGTGCAGTTTCAATCTCTCTCCCTTAGATGGGACATTTGCGCAATAGAGGCACTGACTGCACAGAGAAATGCCAGTTTCGGAGTTTGTAGTAATTTAAATTATCTGCTTCCATATTATTTGAACTTTAATAAAGCTACAACGCATTAAATATAACTGCATTTAAGATTTAACACCGGGGCGTTCCTTTTAAAGATGCTTGACACGTGTCAGTTGGTGACGCCATGCGAGGTTCGGACGTGTGAACGGTGAGCTCTGCGCACTTTGCTAGTTTTGATACTGTTAATGATGTAAACCAGTGAGATTTGATACACCCTGATCCATAATGGTTCTAAGACAACGTGTCAAAGAATTTAAAATCCTTGGGCTCTGGAGACATTAAAAGACACTTATGTGCTCAAGCTGATGCCCCCCTGGAGGCTTCGGAGCAGGGAGTCAATTTGGCCGGAGAGGTGAAAGAGATTCGGTGAGAATTGCTGAACGTATCGGCAATGCTGATGAAGGTCGTTGCTGACTTGGAGGATCTTGCTGCAATATGTCGTTCGATCACTGCCATGGAGACGAAATTCACTGAGATGGTTACAAGAGTGGGGGATGTCGAGAAACAGATTGATTATCTGGAGTCATCGGAGAGGGAATTAGCTGCTAATCCGCTAATGACCAAAACAGATTTGGAGCCCGTCTGGGAAAAGTTGGAAGACATGGATAATCTTAGTCGGCAGAATGACATCTGAATTGTTGGAATTCCTGAGGGAGCAGAGGGTCAGAATATGGTGGAATTCCTAGACGGGCTCTTTCCAAATCTGCTTGACATAACAGGCCATAAGCTGGAAATCGAGCGAGCTCACAGAGTCCCGGCGATCCGCTGAGGCAGACAGGCCCAAATCAATTCTTGCCAAATTTCTGAGATCATCCGGTAAAGATCTTGTGTTACACGAGCCGAGGAGTAAAGGAAGGCTTTCTTGGAAGAACCACAGCATTTTCTTGTTCCCAGACTTTGAATTCGAAAAGAGAGAAACGTGATCGATTCAAAGAATGCAAGAACATTTTACATCAACGGAAGTTCGCATTTGCACTGATGTTCCCGGCCAAATTGAGAATAGAAGATGGCCGTAAAGAATTTACATGTCCCCAACATGCGTTGTACTTCATAAAGTCAATGACTACGTTAATTTGTGGTGCTCACGTTGCAGCCGAGTGAGCCTGACTCACTGAACATTCACTCGACCGTCCGAGGAAATGGAGCGCCTTTTTTGTTTCTTTTTGTGCTGGTTCCGCCTAGTGGCTGGAGTTTGTTTTGTGTAGCAGCACTCCTTCGGGACAGTGTTGTGGATGAATCTGCACATTCTTTGTGCTTATACCTCCTATTGGATGGAGTTTGTTTTGTGGAGCATTTCTTGCAGGACATTGGAGTGATTGGGACATTTGTTGCACTCATGTAACAGCCGAATGGGACGGCTCACTGAACATTAATTTGACAGCCCGAGGAAACTGAACGGCCTCTTTTTTTTTTTGTATGTGTGTGTGTGCTGATTCCGCTAGAGGCTGGAATTTGTTTTGTGGAGGAATACACCTTCGGGACAGTTATGTGGATGAATCTACACGTTCTTTGTTTTTATCCCGCCTATTGACTGGACTGTGTTTTATAGATTATATTCTGTTGGGTAATTCTGTCTCACAAAATTTGTATAGAAACACCGGACTTGAGCAATCCGACAGCAAAGTTGTCGCGGGGGCTCTCGTAGGCGTGCATGGACTGTTTGAGTTTAGAGGGATGGACGCCAGTTGACACTGTCGTGCGCTGGGTTAATGCACACGTTTTTCTTTTTTCTGTTTGTTTGATTCGGGGGGAAAGTTTGGGGTTTGATTGTTGCACTAATTTTGGAATGTGGTCTTTATAATTTTATTTTTAACACACAATCTATTTTTTCTAATATGTCAAATGTTACTATGAGTAGACTGTCTCTCCCCACGTGGAATGTGAATGGGTTGGGGCACCCCATAAAAAGGAGGAAAGTTATTTCTTTTCTTAAACGTAAGAAATATGATAGTGTTTCTTCAAGAAACGCATATTTCCCCGCAGGAAGCAGAAAAATTTGGGAAGATATGGGGTGGACATGTTTTCTTTAGTGCTGGCTCAAGTAAGAACAGGGGAGTCATTACATTGATAAGTAAACATCTACAATCCAAATGTCTCAAACAGATTAAAGATAAATTAGGAAGGGTCACTGTTTTAGTAGAAATTCAGGGGCAAAGTCTTATTTAGGCTAATATCTACGCACCTAATGAGGAGGATCAGGGCTTTTTAATAGATCTTGAAGGGATGTTGCAAGCCGCTGGCACCCCTCATGATATAATATTGGGAGGAGATCATAGATCATAGAAGCAAAAGTGTGTAAGCCCCCTAGAGCAACATTGATGCTTTACAGGATGTGTAAAAATCTTGGTCTTACAGATATTTGGAGACTTTTGAACCCATCTGGTAGGGACTATGCATTTTTTTTCCCCATCAGTCCATAAGATTTATTCTAGAACAGATTTTTTTTTATCCAAGTCCCTCATTTCATCTGTTGGAAACATTTTAGTCTCAGATCACACCCTGGTGAGTTTAGAGGTGTTGCCACATATGGAGAAAAGGAAATCATATAGTTGGCACTTTAATGCATCCCTTTTGCAAAATCCTGAATTCCAACAAATGCTGAAGGATGAAATCAATGTTTATATGGAGACCAACCGGTCCCCAGAATCCTCTGTGGGTGTGGCTTGGGAGGAACTTAAAGCAGTTCTTTGGGGCTGAATCATACAGTATGATTCATTCATCAAAAAATCCAAAGCAGGTGGGCCTGGGTAGCTCAGTGGTAAAGACGCTGGCTACCACCCCTGGAGTTAGCTAGTTCGAATCCCAGGGCGTGCTGAGTGACTCCAGCCAGGTCTCCTAAGCAACCAAATTGGCCCGGTTGCTAGGGAGGGTAGAGTCACATGGGGTAACCTCCTTGTGATCACTATAATGTGGTTCGTTCTCGGTGGGACGTGTGGCGAGTTGAGCGTGGTTGCCGCGGTGGATGGCGTGAAGCCTCCATACACGCTATGTCTCCGTGACAACGCGCTCAACAAGCCACGTGATAAGATGCACGGGTTGATGATCTCAGACGGAGGCAACTGGGATTCATCCTCCGCCACCCGGACTGAGACGAATCACTACGTGACCACAAGGACTTAAAAGTGCATTGGGAATTCCAAATTGGGAGAAGAAAAGAAAAAAAAAAAAAAAAAAATCCAAAAAGCACAAGAACTCGTAAAGTTGGAAAGGAATATTAAAAGTGCCTCAGCAGAGCTGAAGCGCTGAATGTCATCTGATGGCCTCAGAGAACTGACCCGACTGAAATACAGATATAATACTATTTTGTCGTGGACGGTGGAGTTTTGGCTATTCAGGGCAAGACAGTTATACTTTAAGTCGGGGGACAAAGCAGGGAAGCTTTTGGCTAGATATATAAAAGCAGAGAGAGTCTTTTTCTACCATTCCCTCAGTGAAATCTGCTGGTGGTGAAATATTTACCTCGGCCATTGATATTAATAATGCTTTTAAAGAATTCTATCTTGATCTCTATAGTTCCACGTCTTCGTCTACTGAAGATGATATTAGAAACTTTGTGGAACCATTAGAACTCTCTAAACTGACGACTGAGAAAAAAATTCTCTTGATTCTGAGATAAACTTGGAGGAGCTTGGTGAGGTAATTAAGGCCTTGCCTGTAGGCTCCGGGGCCAGATGGCTTTGCCGCTGAATTTTTTCGATTATGTGCCTTCCAGTGGCCCAAACAGGGCATTAAGTATTTAGGCATTTTATTCCCAGAAAATTGTGATTTAGAGTTAATTTTGACCCCTTAATAAAAAGGTTTTCGAATGATGTGGGCAGGTGGGCTTCATTATATTTATCTATGATTGGGAAGGTTAATGTTATTAAAATGAATTGTATTCCAAAATTCAATTACCTGCTACAATCTTTTCCTGTAAATATCCCCCTCTCTTATTTCAAGCAATTTGATAGTATAGCAAAGTCCTTCATTTGGAATGGTAAGCGTCCCAGATTACATTTCAATAAATTGCATATGCCGATTGACAAAGCTGGGCTAGGCCTACCCAAGATTTTGTTTTATTATTATGCATTCGGTCTCAGACATTTGGCTCATTGGTCGCTTCCGCCTGAGAGAGCCCCTCCCTGGTTTTGTATTGAACAGGAAGTTTTTGGCCCTATTTTGCCATTGCAAAGCCTTTCTATTAAACTAACCGGAGAAGTCACACCGTTATCTCGCAATTGCACACAGTATGGACAAAAGTGTCCAGAGTGTTTAATTCAGACATTTATTTAAATGTTGCCTCGAGCATATGGCTGAACCCAAAATTACATATTAATAAGTCCCCTTTCTGCTGGTCAGAGTGGATTGTGAGGGTGGTTAATACGCTCGGTGACCTATATGAGAGTGGAGTGTTGAGATCTTTTGAAAATATGGTTCAACATTTTAGGATTCCCAGATCTCAGTTCTTTAGGTATTTACAGCTGTGCCACCTGCTCTGTCCTATTTTTGGGGGTAGCATACCTAAATTCGCAGATACTCTGGAAGTGGTGATTACTGGTTTTGGAAAAGGTCATGAGGCATCAGTGTATTACTCCCTGTTAATTCAGAGTCTGGTGGACGGAGCTTCAACTTCTCTCAAGAGATTATGGGAGAAAGATTTAAACTTGGTATTGGAGGAGGGAGTGTGGGCTAGGATTCTAAAAAACGTCAAGTCTACATCTAGAGATTCAAGGGTGTGTCTGATGCAATTTAAGATTTTGCATAGATTCTATTGGACCCCCTCTAGATTGTATAGGCTTGGTCTTAAAGACACACCCACCTGCTGGCAATGCCAATCAGAAGACGGGGACACAACCCATGTTTCTTGGGGATGTGTTAAGATCCAAGAATTTTGGTTGAGGGTTCAGAGCTTTATGTGTGACGTAGTGGACACTCAGTTTTCATTTTGCTCCAGACTGTGTATTCTGGGTGATGCGGCGGTCCTGATTATAGGTGATAAATATACAAAAAGCCGGGTCCTAACCAGCGTGATGATTGGCAGACAGGTAATCCTCAGGGGATGGAAGTCAACTAATGCGCCCTCATTTCACGAGTGGTGCACCAAGTTGGGCAGGGTAGCGGCATTTGAGGAGATGGAATGTAGAAGGCTAGACAACCTGGATTTATACATCAGGAAATGGGGGAGCTATTTAGCCTTTTTGGAAGGCTCTCGGGGAGGGACAGCAGAGAGAGACTAGTCTTTTTTTAGGTTTCTAAATATTTTCTGCTGTTTTATTGTCTATTTGCTTGCTTGTGTCGGGTGGGGGAGTTGTGATTTCATGTGGTTTGATTTAGCATTTTCTGTTGTGTCTATTTGATTTGCTGCATGGAATCAATAAAAATGGTTAATAACAACAACAAAAAAGACACTCGACGCAAGTTTCGCTTCAGCGGAGCGGCAGCTCCAGCTCCACTTATTCCACAACGAGAGTGCTTCTGTATTTATTATTTTGTATTTTTGCATTATAATTCCCTCATACTTTGCGATCTACATCATCTGAAGCTGTTTGGAAAGTTAAGAGTGCATCTGGACTGTGAGCTGTGTAATTCTTCCTCTCCTCAGGTGTGAACTACATTGCTGCAGTTTAATGTGATCTCATGTTACGTTAAATGAGATCAAACGACTATTCGACAGCGAAAATTGGTTGACAATTTTTTTTTTTATTGTTGACTTTGTTGATAACATTGACTAATCGTTTCAGCCGTACTGGGCAGAACTCAATGACACAATTGATGCAATAGAGTATGTTGAGAACATGCAAGTGTACCTCTCCTTCCAGGTGTGTTAAAAGAACACTGATGTTGGGGATCATGGTTTCAGGTACCAGAGTGCGGAGTTCAGACAGAAAGCTGGAGAAAGCCTTCACACCTGAACCCTCTCTGGCTAGCTCCTCGCTCGACTTCTGACCAATCTCCCTGAAATACACATGCAGAACCAGTAAGCTCAATCAGCACAATATTTATGGATAAGTATGAAAAACAAAAGTTAAATGGCAAGTATCAGAAATATTATTAAAGGGTTCGTTCATTCAAATGTAAATAATGCTGTTTAGTGTTCCCCGCCCTTCATGTCCTTCTAAACCTGCACTACTGTGAAACACAAATAGAGAAGTTAGACCGAATATTAGGACAGTCTCAGTCACCATTCACTTTCATTGGAAGGAAAAAAGATTTAATAAAAGTCAGTGACCAAGGATGTCAGAACCTAATTTTCGTGTTACACAAAAAAAAAAGAAAAACAAAAAAAAAAAAAGGAATAATTGTTTGTAACAACAGAAGGGTGAGTAAATGACAGAATTTTCACTTTTGTATGATCTATCCCTTTAAGTCTGGTAGTCACCTCATGATCTCTCCAACGATGGCCTTGACCCCATACTCTGTGCTCCAGGCAGCCACAGCTTGGGCACACACTGACGCCAGCTGCTCAAAGTGCTGCAAGAGCTGAATCACCTTCACACACGCTCCTACAAAACACATATTACACAAATGACTGTACTAACCTGACATACAGAATAAAATTATAGCCAATAATACATCCCACAACATATTATGCAAGCTCAGAAACATCAGTTGTTGCCCTCAGATTACCAAAGAAAACATTCACAGCTGGTGGGCCAATTAGGAGAGAAGTGACTCTTTGCTGACTGACACATTTACACACACTCAAGACACACGGGGCATACTCAAACACGTGCACACACTGTAAGCTGCAACTCATTCACAAGTTTCCATATCTAGAAGGAAAACTGTGCGTATTCAGAGTGGCAGCTGGTATGACTATGGGTGGGCCCTTACAGCAGTGCAGCCAGTCTCCACTGCTCTGCCAAGATTACCCACCAATCAGAGAGCAAGAGAACACAAAATCCCAGCCCATCAGCTCGTATTTGCCTGGTTTCATCACGGGACACAGCCACTACTTTTAAATGAGTGTGACCAGCTTGGGTCTACACATTGACACAAAACAAGATTAGGGCCTATGTCAAACTCATTCCATTCTAGCATATGTGCTTACATACAGATATTCTGTAAACTCACCCAACATGTGGTTGTATTTCTTCACCATAATTCCTAGCACATGGATGATAGCATCTCTGGTGGATTTGCTCTTCATGTGACTTATGGTGGGGTTTTCCAGGAGTTTATAGCAGCAGCATGTCACACAACTACACACATTAGATGAGAAAAAAACACTTTGATGTCTGAAGATTCTCTCAGTTACTGCTCTAAAGTATTTCCATCCCAGAAAGCTAGGTTGTTACAGGGGAGGGGTTAAAAAAAAAAAAATAACAGATGCGAGATGTCAGCTGAACAGTGAAGTTGTTTCAGAGGCGTTATGTTTTAATGTATCCTTCACAAAAACACAGGTAAATGCATTAAGTCAGTAAATAGGTGTTTGAGGTAGTGTTGTTGATTTTAAAGGCCCCGGCACACTTCATAAGAAAACGAAGAACGAACGGGTGTGTCATCATTTAGAACAAACCATGGTGATGCACCAAAATGAAAATTCTTGGCCAAAACCGACAATTCTGGACACACTGGGCTGAAAAGAATTTTTTTTTATTTTAAATTAGACTTTATTTGGAATAATTTAACTAATTATTATTAGGGATGCACCAAAACCACTTTTTCTATAACTACACACTTCAATATAAAACTGAGTAGACAGAGAAGAATTACATTTAAAAAAAAAAAAAAAAAAAGGTGTAGCCTATTAAGAAAACCTTTATTACAAACTACTCTACTGGATAATGCAGCAGCAAATTTAACAGTAATTCTGGTAAACATATTCAGTGAACATGAGCCAGTCCTATTGGCACACAGTTTTTCAGTGGATCTATTGTGTGATCATTTTAGCTGTGATAGGATTATCACATTATTATTGTTGTAATTTAATAAAGTTATATTATACAATAATAAAAATTCTTGCGTTTATTTTGGCAAGATATTCCAGGAAGAACTTTGAGCTGTGCGCACAAACGTTTGTGCGCGTGCTGCTGTTATGAGTGTGTGCCAACAACGCAGCGCCCATTCACGTAAGCGCACTGCGCACGCAGGCGATATATGTACTTAATTTAATAATATTAAATGAATCCTTTGCGATTCACAAAACTTTTGTATGGCTTCAAGAGACTTTAAACATAATACACGAGTCATATGGACTACTTTAATGGTGCTTTTATGCTTCTTTAATGTCATATTGGAGCTTGAAAGTAACGGCTATGACACACAATAACACACATATATTGGAGCACTGGAAAATGCTCTTTAATAATGCGCTAATGACCAAGAGAGTGAACACTTCACTTCTGGGGATGTGGACTTTAATGTTCAACATAAGCAATGCTTTCTCCATACAAGTGTTTCTTTTACTGGATTTGAAAGTAAAAAAATAAAATAAAAATTCCAGCCAAGATTTCTGCTCCCCCCCCCCTTTCGGCCGTAAATCTTTCGACGACCGGAATTTTGCCACATCCCTAGCCAAAACGAAAGTGTTCACTTTGGTGGTTCGTAAAAGCTAGCCCCGGCGAACTTTCAAGAAAACTTTGTACCAGCTGGCGGCTGCTAAACACCTTACTGCCATTGGTGCTCGTCATTAGTAGTGTGACCTGGAGCCCCACCTAATTTGAGGCCGACAGTTTATTTAGTTACATTGTTCAGTCATGTAAGATCAGTTAACATGAACACTCCAGCATGCAGAGTTACGAACTGGTGTAAACTTACCTATATCTGTACGATCTTTTATGTAGAGACATCTTCCAAGAACATGTCATGCAATTTTTTTGTTAGTCTACAAAATCTACTCAAATACGCTTCAGTTCCCATTAGCTGCTTTTCCACTATCGGGCCAGTGCGATACAGGGCTATCAACTGGCCAGCCGGGGACAATAACCTCGGACCTCAATCCGCGAGACCAAAATCGATCTGCATTTCCACCATCAGGCCAATAGCCCGCAGCGTTGCCCTAAATCCCACCCTTAATACACCGTTCTGGTGCCAATGTCACACAACCTGCCCATTTCACAAGCAAGAGGGAAACTAGACTGAAACAGAGGTATCAGACTCTGGAGAGATTACCTAGCCCTTGAAATAAACATGAATTTGTACTGTGTCTGCAATTTTGTTTCTTTTTTCACGATCCTGTACCATTGTGCACTGGATACACAACTTGGCAAGTTTGGCGACAATATACTTAATCACGTCTTCGTTCTGCAGCAGTGTTAATCTCGTCAACAAAATCACTGACGAAGGTTTTGTGCGTGTGTGTGTGATTTCTTCAACATTAACAAATACGAGACAAAAAAAAAGATGCATCATGATAATAATTGAACAATTTGATTAAAGCATACTGTTGATAAATATGACAAGAAAAATAATATTACTGCAAGGTATTAACAGTGCAAGACATACACTGTTCGCCTTATTGTTTTACTTTAAAGGTTAGATTTTTGTGAATTTTTTGAATGATCAAAAGCTGATCTTTTTTTTCACAGCGTTCTTTGATCATATTTACCAAGGGTGCCAATATTTTTGGCCACTACTGTAAACAAAATAAGCATCAGGCGAAATATCTGTTTATAAAAGAAGATATTAGATATGGATTCACCTGATCTAATAATCCAGTATGTTGGGAATTTCCCTGCTTGAGCTGCGCAAATTGAACGTGCAGAACACCGGCAAAATGAACCGCTTTAAAAAGGGTTAATTACCTCACTCAGACGTATCCTATTTATACATGATATCAATCACTATTTCCACAACATACATGTAATATTACAACTTACATATCTGCACAGATAATGAAGCAAATGAACAGGTGAACTTGAACTAAATTACATGTTAGTCAAAATAAGCCTAACTTTCGTTGAGTGCACGCTGTTTCTGTAAAAACACATGCAATGCAATATCCTAAACAGGCTAAATACAGACAATTAACAACAGTCTCTAAAGCATGAAGAATTTAGAATCCAACAGACTAACTTCTAAAGAGTAGTTAAAGGAATGTTCCGGGTTCAATACAAGCTCAACTGACAGCATTTGTGGCATAATGTTGATTACCACAAAAAATAATTTGGACTTGTTCCTCCTTTTCTTTTAAAAAAAGCAAAAGTCTTGGTTCCAGTGAGACACTTACAATGGAAGTGAATGGGGCCAATTTTTTTAACATTAAAAAACTCAGTTTCAAAAGTATAGCCACAAGACAAAGGATGTGTGTAAACATGATTTTAGTGTGATAAAATCACTTACAAACCTTTTCTGTGTAAAGTTATAGCCAATTTTACAACCTCGTTACCATGATAATGTAATGTCAACTAACCCTAAAACGACTGTAAAAATGACAATTTAAACAACTTTACAGCTCAAATAATACACAAGTTTTAAGAGAAGACTTAATGCAAGTGCTTTTATAAAATTATAAGCTTCACATGTGTTTAAACCCTCCAAAAATTGGCCATGTTCACTTTCATTGTCCCCATTCACTTTCATTTTAAGTGTCTCATTGTAACCTTGATTTATACATTTTTCCTGAAAGTTTGATTAAAGTTTGGTCTTACAGTCTGACACACGTATGTCATTTTGCATATTTTTAAATAAAATATATTTTTGTTGACTAAATATGCCATTTTAGTCAGAGTAAACTGACTAAAATAAATGAAAATGACATGACGAAACATTGAAAAATGTAAAGGACATTTGTCAAAAGACAAACTATGACAAACAAAAAACTTTGAAAAATTTATACTGTTCAGCAGATGCCATCGATCTGACGTTGCACATTTTCATCAGCCCAAATATTCAGAAAAGCCCTGATTTCGTCTACTGACCAGTACTGATGATTCTTCATTCTATGTTGATCTGTTCAGGTAAGCTGGTAGCTAGATATGAAAAATTGGCCCGCACTAGCTCGCCCTCATTTTGCCCGATAGCGGAAATGCGGCTATTCACTCTGTTGATACCTGCAGTGAAAGCCATTCACACATCTGCTTCTCTTATCATCATTCCTTTGTCTGTATTTTGCCCATTAACACTCTTTTATACACCCACCTTTGCAGTAGTATCAGTGTCATCATAGTGAAATCAGTGCATATTATGGCCATGTATAGCATAGGGATGTGCACAAGTAATACGAGTACTCGTTCTGCACCAGCTACTTGAGTATTAAAATCACAACTCGAATATTGCAAATTCATGTTCTATTCCGCATTAGCCTGCCATGAGCACTGCTGAATTACACAGCATTTCCCCTCTGAATCTCTCACCAAATCTTGTAGTTACAATTGAGTCCACTGGGGGCGTTGTGGATGTGTCATCGAGGTGTTGGATAAGAGAAAACATAATGGCATCTGTGCTTCTAAAGCAAAGCCAAGTTAAGGCAATACTTGTAATATTTTGATTCGTATTGAATTATACTCTATTTGTATTCGGTTCTTTTGAGACATGCAAACCAATGGATGAGGATCTGCTTTTATGGGGGAAGATACAAGGAATTCGGAAGCTTTATAAGACTGGTATGTGTTTGTATGTGCGTTAAATCTCTGAATACTGAGAGCGCATTTTATAAAAAGCCAGTTTTCACTACTAGTTCCTCTTATTAATAACATGTGAAATGATAAAAATGTGATAGCCTTTATGTATCTGTGCACTACCCTCATGCTGTCAGTACTGCGTTCTATGTAAGCTCCAGTTGAGAGCACATGTTTTCCATTTTTATTAATGCATATTGTACACTTCATTTTTTTCCCAAAAAAAAAAAAAAAAAAAGCATAGTTTGTTGAAGTTATCTTATGTTGAAACCATTCTTGGTAACTTTTGTGAATAAAAGAAATGTAAATTTTACGTACGTGCCATACGTGTTATTTTTAACGTGCATTTTAAACCACGAGTTTGTGAGTTAGAGTACTCGACTACAAAATCTCAAAAATGCAAAACCCTAGTATAGTGTGTTTGTGCCATGAATGTAGAATTGCAAACATGATCAACTGCACATTTTCTACTGCATATATATTTGTTTAAATCATCAAGTGGTTTAAACAGCTTCTTTTACTGATGTTGTGTGAATTCTGCTAACAGAATAAGGCATAAAGCCATTGATAACATGTTTAGATGTCACATTAGTTTAGGTTTTCCATTTAGTCTTGTACACCTTCATATTTAAATGCTCCTCTATACACCTCCCACGGCGTTTTGAATGCAAGACAAGGTTTCACCTGACAAACTCCTCCTCCACTAGAGACAGACTCCACAGTGTGCGAATGTCCAGCTGCAGCAGCTGAGTCAAACACTGAAGAACTGTCTCTCTGTCACTGTCCCACTGCAGAAGACCTTTCCCAGCCACTTTGTCCTTCTTACGACCCTAAAGGACACAGAGAAAATCTTCAAGTTGTGCAAACAACATATTAAACAATCTCAGAAACACTGGACATTACCCTCAGATTACCAAAGAAAAAATTCACAGCTAGTGGGCCCATTAGGAGAGAAGTGACTCTTTGCTGACTGGCACATTTACACACACTCAGACACATGGAGCACACTCAAACACGCGCACACACTGTAAGCGGCAACTCATTCACAAGTTTCCATATCTAGAAGGAGAACTGTGCTTATTCAGAGTGGCAGCTGGTATGACTATGGGTGGGCCCTTACAGCAGTGCAGCCAATCTCCACTGCTCTGCCAAGATTACCCACCAATCAGAGAGCAAGAGAACACAACATCCCAGCCAATCAGCTCGTATTTGCCTTGTTTCATCATTGGGCACAACCAATACACTTTTAGAGGAGTGTGACTGGCTTGGGTCTACACATTTCATGTATTTCCTTAGCTGTCTAGTAGTACCTTGCTTGGCGCAGTGACAATATCCTCCCTATAAGAGTCACTTTCAAGTGTTTCTGTGAGCTTGCAAAGGAGAAAGATGCTCATCTTGACAGCATTGAGCTGTTGTTTGCGGTTTACAGCTGACAGGGACCCAGACAGAAGGAGGGTAGGTAGAGAGACAGACAGCCCCCTGACCACTGTAAACAGAGAGAACAAAGTGATAGGTTGTTGTAAACATAGCTTTGATTCATTGCACCAAAGTGGAAGATTTGATTAGTGTGACTGTAAGATACACTAACCTTGTATCAGGAGTTCAAGGGTGTCTTCTTTCACCGCCACATCCACCGTGCGACAATGTCTTAAAATATACATGATCAGAAAATTTAGACAAACTCAAGTCTGGTTGGTTGGTCATAATATAGATTTAAACACATCATATCATTTTGCATTGTTATTGAAAGTTTCTTCTCTATGGGTCTCTTATGCAGGATTTCCTCACACGAAAATTTGTGCGATCCTCCAGCCCCTATGGTTTCTGTCATGTTTTTGCATTTCAATTGCCTTTTGTACTTTAACATTTCTATCAGTTTCCTGTTGTTTCTTTACAAAAATTTAAAATTGTTCTTGGGCACTCAATAGATAAAACATTACATTTAGGCATTATAATCATTGAAATATCTGTGTTCACACTAACTTCAGAACACTGTACGCTGTGTCAAAGTGTTCTAGGATGCAAAGTGGCCCCTGGTTTCTCAACGCTGCTTTAAAACCTTGTGAAGAAAAGATACAAGTCAGAAAGAAAGAGGAAATGGGTTCATTATTTTTTAAAAGCAACAATGAACGGAGACGTGTTCAGAATTTAGAGATCAGCACTTACTGTTGAGGTGAGAGGGGAGCTGTTTAGCAGACAGCACATCCTGAACCACATACTGGTTTACTGCTCCAGACTTCACAAGATCATCCAAACAAACCGGTACGATAAAATCCCACGACATCCCTGCACACCTAAAACAAAACTTACTTTGATTAAATTGAAAAATTAGTTTTGTTAAAAATAAAATAAAATAAAAAAACAGAAACAACACAGTAAAAATACACATGAACACATAAAGCAAAACATGACTGTTTTTGTTTAACAGGGTAAGCTACCGTGCTATGCTAACTTACAGACTAAACGAGCAAAAACATTTCTCTCAGCAAATGAGATACTTTCCACGGTTTAAATAAAAATTAAGATTCTCGATAGACTCACCGATGAGAAGTGCACTTCGAATAAGTCTTTAACAGAGACTGAATCCACAGATCTCTTTCACATTCACTGAACGGTTTGAGTCGCAGCTTTGAATTTCACACTGCGCGCCAAAGGAAGTACGTCATCTCCCCGTCCGCGCGCGCGCGCGCACGCTCACACATCTGGCCAGTAGAGGGCGTGACGCAGATTCTGCTGTTTAGGAAGGAAATTGGTAGTAGTAGGTACTTTAATTCACCAAAGTAGCGTTCAACTGATCACAACGTATTACTGACGTAAAAAACAGCACCATCACTATTTGAAAAAAGTCATTTTTGATCAAGTCTAGACAGGCCCCATTTCCAGCAGCCATCACTCCAACACCTTATCCTTGCTGCTAGAAAATCACTTGACATCTATGGCAAGTGCTACAAGAAGCGTGGGGTGAAATGTCACCTGAGTATCTGGACAAACTGGCAAAGCTGTCATTGCTGACGGATTTTTTGATGAGAACTCTTTGAAGTAGATTAAGAAGTTCTGATTTTTTTCTTTTTCAAATTGTAATAGTAATTTTTCACGTTATTAATGTCCTGACTATACGTTGTGATCAGCTGAATGCCACTTTGGTGAATAAAAGTACTAATTTCTTTCCATAAGATCAAAATCTGTACATTATTCCAAACTTTTGGCTGCCAGTGTATATTCACACATACAAATATAATGCACTCTTTTTGCACTTACTGTAGCACTTATGATGAATTGCATATACATTACCACTTGCACATGTACATAGGCCATTCTGTTATATGTCCTGTTAATTGTATGTCTATTTATACTCTTACCTTGTTTTATATTCTGTCTCTCACTGTAATGTTCAGTGTGCACTTGTCTCTGCTATCAGTAAAAAAAATAAAAATAATAATCATAAAAAAATACCATGTGTACATGAGAACACTTGGTAATAAAGCTCATTCTGATTCTGATTCTAAAGTGTGTACTGAACTTCAGAGGTGGAAAGTAACAAATTACAACTACTCTCGTTACAGTACTTGAGTAATTTTTTTCAACTTTAAGTATAAACAAATAATAGTACTTTTACTTGAATTGATTAAAAATGAAGTATTCAACTTCACTACAGTTATTAAAACACATAACATTTCTGAATTTTTGGGGAAGAAGAAAGTTATAAGCACTAAATCTGTTTATAAACTAAAACGCTCTGTGCGCAGCATGACGGAAGCCCGCACTGCATAGCATCATGAGCACAGCAGCTTGCATAAACTGCAAGTGTCCTCTCTTCTTTGCTTCTTCAAGAATTTCTGCCCTGTCACTATACAAGAACTGTAATACTGTGATTTTCTGCATAATTCATTTTATTCTGGAAAGGGGCCGTTCATTCAGGTATGAGGAACCGTCTGAACACGTTTAACCACTGATCAAACTTCACTTGTTTTTAAGGTTGGCAATGTTTTAACTGTGTCAAACATTAACACAATGTAGTTTGACATTGGGATATCTTGTTTACTTGCTACTATATGTCTAAAACAAACTTTTAAATACCTTAGAAAGATAAAATGCCACAAGTGTCGGAAATTAACAGGGACTCTGGGCAAAAATGCCACCAAAATTAACAAAATGATCCCGAAATTTAAAATATGGGAGCAAAAAATACCCACGCAATGAGTTCCCGTGTTTTATTAATAATATCTGATATAGTTACAATTACATACATTGTGATCTTCTTTTGACTGAACATTATTTTTTTCATTATTCATCGCACCATCATGCACAGACGTGCTATCCGCTTCTATCAATCTGCATCAGTTTGGTATTGTACTCCTGTGTTAAATTCCATAACCGTTCACACCTCTTGTTCAAAATAAACTGTCCTAGTGGGTAACACTCTCGCTCACGGTGCTGTACTGTACTTCCCAGTAATTTACTCTTACTTGAGTCATAATATTTCTCAGTACTTCTACTTGTACTCAAGTGAATTATTTCTTCATTAGCAGTACTTTTACTTAAGTAAAAAAAAATCAGTACTCCTTCCACTACTGCTGAAATTGGAGCATTGTGCCTGTTGGCTCTTCTGCAATATTTACACTGAGATGTTCATGGTTGCTGTAGCTACCTCAACTGCACAGAGGGCTTGTAAGCAGCTCCTTATAGGAGGCTGTACTTGTCGGAATACCATTGTAAATGCAAGTGAGCAGTCTAAAGTTCCGAGCGCACGCAGAGCGCAAACAAGGTGAGTGAGTGAGTTCTTGCACACGCAAAAAATGTATTCATCTTTGCAAGAAGATACATTGCTTACAAAACTGAGTTCAAGCGTATGCAAAATAACTTTTTGTGTGCTCAAAATATCATCTTGCACGCGCATAACTTTTTTGTGCACTCAAAATCTCATTATGCACACAGAATTCTTTTTTTGTGCTCAAAATATTATCTTACATGCACTGAAACTTTTTGTGCGCTCAAAATACATTTTTGCGGGCGCAGAATTTTGGCACATATATAACTTCATGCTGAAACGAAAATACGTTGCTCTTGCCCTGCTCACGGTCCACTCACGGAGGATATGTGAAACCGGCGTTAGGGACTTATAATCTTGTTACCTAAAGAAGTTCTGTCTGAATAGAATTTTAATGAGTTCACCACTTTACCATCATCATTAGCGAACATTAGAACAACAATACATGCAAAGTTACAATCTGAAATGGTGCAGATTAATCCAATTCCCCGGCGATAACAGTTTTTATGGGCAATTAGAATGCAAAACAACGAAGCACTGTTACTGGTTTTTACAACACATATAGCATCTATGCACTACTTTATGATTTTGTTTGTTTGACAAAATATGCTTTTCCCCTCAGAATAACCTGCTTTTAACTTGACAACATTAGTATCACATCTTGTAAGACAGACAATATTTAATACCACTTTAAAGGGATAGTTCACCCAAAAATTCTGTCATCATTTACTAACCCTCATGCCATCCCAGATGTGTATGAATTTCTTTCTTCTGCAGAACACAAACAAGGATTTTTAGAAGAATATCTCAGCTCTGTAGGTCCATACAATGCAAGTGAATCGGTAATAAAACTTTGAAATTCCAAAAGCACATAAAAGCAGCATAAAAGTAATCCGACCTCAGTGGTTAAATCGATATCTTCAGAAGTAATATGATAGGTGTGGGTGAGAAACAGATCAATATTTAAGTCCTTTTTTACTTTCAAACTCCACATTCTTCTTCTTTTGTTTTTGGCGATTTGCATTCTTCATGTATACTACTGGGCAGGGAGGAGAATTTATAGTAAAAAAGGACTTAAATACTGATCTGTTTCTCACCCACACCTATCATATCACTTCTGAAGACAAAGACTTAACCACTTGAGTTGTTTGGATTATTTTTATGCTGCCTTTATGGGAATTTTAGAACTTAAAAATGTTGGTACCCATTCACTTTCATTGTGAGGACATACAGAGCTGAAATATTCTTTTAAAAATCTTCGTTTGTGTTCAGCCGAAGATTATGCTATATGAATAAATATAAAATAAATATAAATATGCATATGAAATATGAGGTGAATTCTCAATTTTCAGTGGTTATTTAAAAACTGAAATTTTAAGCCAGTTTTAATAGATTTATCAACGCAGAGGGAAATATTTCCCGAAGTCCTGAATAACAAATTCCTGCATTTTTATTGAACTTTTATTTTGACAGGACTGTGTTAAACTGTATCATGATGAGCACGAGGTCAGAGTTCATGAGAAAAAACGCGTGGATCGTGTTGTTAGACTCAAAGCACACATAGACCTCCTTTTAATAATATAAATACCTGCAAGTTTCCTGCGTTTATTTTATTCAGTTTATCATGTGCACATGATTGAATTAATAGTGAAACGATTGAATTCCTCGGAATAAACTGGTAAGCGCATACCTATGTTTATTATAGAGTTTGACAGTTGACGCGGTTTAAACAGATCAAAGAAGCATTTAACGAAATCAATGTTTCAGATAAAATTAATATTATTCTAAAATATTTGTAAAGCCATAGACCAAATCTGTTATATTGACACTTCTGGGTTTGTCTTGTAGCAATTTACATACACAACACAAAGTTGCAGTGAACTTTAACAAGTGTTCATGAAATAATAATCTTGATTATTTTAGTTTGTTTTTAATAGAAAGATGGAGTATTTACCGGAGTCAAACGCGAGATATAAAGATGTGGATTACTGGGACGAGCGGTACCGGACGGAGAAGCGCTTCGAGTGGTTCGGAGACTTCACCAAATTCGAGCATCTACTAAAGGAGCATGTGGAGGTGGAAGAAGACATTTTGATGCTTGGTAGGTGAGCCGTTAACTCCATAATAAAAATTGACATTTCTTTTTGTAGCCTCTTTAAAATGTTCAATTCGATCGGTTAATGATATTATCCTTGCATCTGTAGAGTTGAGCCAAAGACAGTTTTGCCCGAGACGGACCACTTGAAATAAAATTAATGGGAGAAATTGCAACGCCCAATATAGCGGATGTAGAAAAGGAAGTCCCGCCTTACACGTAAAAGTGTCCCAAATGACGCACTATACACTATGCACTTACAGTATACACCGTACACTCAGCCATGTAGTGTATGAATTTTCAAAGTGTAGTATAGTCACAAATGGAACACTTAATTATTTATTTTTTTACTGCACAAAGCATTTGCTGTTTAACAGCTGACGGAAGTGATGTTTCAAATGCATGCGATGTGTTGCTGCCTCAGTTCGGTTCAACACTTGTATCTCAAACAACGTACATACAGCATGGGTTGATGGTAAAGCATTCAACTTACAGTCTTCACTGAAGTTTTGCTAGTTGCTACATTCTTCATTATTTACAACTGATTTGTCAGACCAGCAATGCAGCCAGATAACTCCACCCCTTCCGCTACTTACAGCAAGCATTGAGTGCATGAAGTGTCCATCATTCCACACTCTTATTTAAGTTGAAGAAGTGCATCATCTGGGTACTCGTAGTACACTTTTTTTCGTTGCATAATTTTGATGTTAACATACTACTCGCAATACTTACACATCAATATGCCCTAGAATAGAGCAGAAGTGTGCTGTTTGGGACGTAGGTAATCAGTTTTTAGATACAGACATTGCCTGTCCATCAACTCGAGAACGCGCATGCACATTAGCTGGACCAGCCTGAAAAATAGAAGAGAGCTAAAGAAACACAATTTCTGATGATGTTGTTGTTAGATTTAACTGCTGACTTGAAATACATTTGAAGTCAGAAGTTTACATACACCTTGGCCAAATACATTTAAACTCAGTTTTTCACAATTCCTGACATTTAATCGTAGAAAACATTCCCTGTCTTAGGTCAGTTAGGATCACTGCTTTATTTTAAGAATGTGAAATGTCAGAATAATAGTAGAGAGAACGATTTATTTCAGCTTTTATTTCTTTCATCACATTCCCAGTGGGTCAGAAGTTTACATACAATTTGTTAGTATTTGGTAGCATTGCCTTTAAATTGTTTAACTTGGGTCAAACGTTTTGGGTACCCTTCCACAAGCTTCTCACAATAAGTTTCTAGAATTTTTGCCCATTCCTCCAGACAGAACTGGTGTAACTGAGCCAGGTTTGTTGGCCTCCTTGCTCGCACATGCTTTTTCAGTTCTGCCCACAAATCGGATTGAGGTCAGGGCTCTGTGATGGCCACTCCAATACCTTGACTTTGTTGTCCTCAAGCCATTTTGCCACAACTTTAGAGGTATGCTTGGGGTCATTGTCCATTTGGAAGACCCATTTGCGACCAAGCATTAACTTCATGGCTGATGTCTTGAGATGTTGCTTCAATATATCCACATAATTTTCCTTCCTCATGATTCCATCTATTTTGTGAAGTGCACCAGTCCCTCCTGCAGCAAAACACCCACACAACATGATGCTGCCACCCCCATGCTTCACGGTTGGGATGGTGTTCTTTGGCTTGCAAGCCTCACCCTTTTTCCTCCAAACATAACGATGGTCATTATGGCCAAACTGTTCAATTTTTGTTTCATCAGACCAGAAGATCTTTGTCCCCATGTGCACTTGCAAACTGTAATCTGGCTTTTTTATGGTGGTTTTAGAGCAGTGGCTTCTTCCTTGCTGAGCAACCTTTCAGGTTATGTCGATATAGGACTCGTTTTACTGTGGATATAGATACTTGTCTACCTGTTTCCTCCAGCATCTTCACAAGGTCCTTTTATTTTGTTCTGGGACTGATTTGCACTTTTCGCACCAAAATACGTTCATCTCAAGGAGACAGAATGCGTCTCCTTCCTGAGCGGCATGATGGCTGTGTGGTCCCATGGTGTTTATACTTGCGTACTATTGAATACAGATGAACGTGGTACCTTCAGGCATTTGGAAATTGCTCCCAAGGATGAAACAGACTTGTTGGAGGTCCACAATTTTTTTTCTGCGGTCTTGGCTGATTTCTTTTGATTTTCCCATGATATCAAGCAAAGAGGCACTGAGTTTGAAGGTAGGCCTTAAAATACATCCACACCCAATTCAGTACACCTCCTAGCAGAAGCTAATTTTCTTAGCTTGACGTCATTTTCTGGAATTTTCCAAGCTGTTTAAAGGCACAGTTAACTTAGAATATGTAAACTTCTGACCCGTTGGAATTGTGATAGTCAATTTTAAAGTGAAACAATCTGTCTGTAAACAATTGTTGGAAAAATTTGTCTTGTCATGCGCAAAGTAGATGTCCTAAACTACTTGCCAGAACTGTAGTTTGGTAATATTAAATCTGTGGAGTGGTTAAAAATTAGTTTTAATGACTTCAACCTAAGTATATGTAAACTTCTGACTTAAACTGTATGTTTTTTAATTGTATACTTGATCAACCATTTTGGAGATTTCTGTCTTTCCTCATTCAAGTAGATAGGAGCGGTACTTTTATGTTGCTTATATCAATAGAAAATAGCTGCCCGGGAGCATTCCATAGATGTCCGCCGAGTGGACTGACTTGCCTTGAAAAGGACTTTGGTTAAGTGCTCACATCTCTAGATGTGAGCTCCAGGGGGTAGCTGCACTGTTTTTGTGGGGAAAAAAATCTTTCTTACAATGTACATTAACGTGTCTCAAACATGTTCCTTGAGTAGAGTTATGTTTTAAACAGTCCTTATATTGGTTATTTAGCGGGCACTTTTTTATACTTCGCAAATTAAAGTAAACTTGCTACAGGAACAATCCCCTTGGGGTGTCCTGGGGTAAAAGGCCTGATTGAGAACTCTTTGTGTTTCCATTTTCCAAAGCACTTAACCCCAGAGGAGGTACAAAATATAGCTTAACAAACATGATCTCCCATCTTCTGGTTGGCCTGGAAGAGAAGCCCTGGTTCCTTGGTACTCAGCAGTATTCAATATTTGTACTTGCAGTTTTGCCATTTACGAGAATAATGGCAGGCAGACAAATAAAGAGCTGAATTATTTGTGTTGAATATTCTGCAGCCAATACTGGTCTTTAAATTTACTGCAACTGCAGTGCTGTAGTCCAACACTAGAGGGCAGTGTTGGACTGGCTGAATTGAATCCATTGTGTGTGATTACGTATTCAGCTGGTGGTGTATTGGAGATTAGTGTGGACCTCTGACAGGCTCTCTGAGCTCCATATCTGTTCTTCAATGCATTGACATGAGCTCTCATTCCCCAGAGGCTGGTTCAGCCATATCTCAACCCAATTACCAATCAAACAGCCACCATTCACAAACTTGTACCGTATAAGAAATTTGCATTAGTTAAGGAGCTAGTGTGGGTCGGTGTAGAGTTTAAATTGCTGCATCATTAGAGAGAATGGGTCCTGAATATGGGGCGTGAAGCAATGCCATGGGCATACGTAACCTTGGAGTCGCAACGTAGGGATGAAGCTGAGGATGTTGTAATTTAAGATGATATAGGTGGGTTGTTTCTGGCTGAGATTATTTGAGGTTGCCAAATGAAGAGAAAATCATAATCTTTTTATGAAAATTAAAAACAGACTATTTTCAAGCATTGAGTTTAGTAAGTAAGATTAGTCTAAATCAGTGGTTCTTAACCTGGAGGTCGCGGGAAAACGTATTTTGAACAAGTGTAAAAATAGTTGCATCATGGCACCACCTACCAGCGACTAGATATAAACTAATTACTGCTTATTGCAAGACGTCACTTGGGTCTAGTAATTCATATACTTGTAGTCATCTTAGTTGGTCAGCAGATTAGTCATGGAGCGATTTCTAACTGGTGCTGATGTTAAAAAGTGTCCAACAGAAACAGAGTCAAAAGGAAAGAAATCCAAAAGCAGGAAATATGATGAAAAGAACTTGGAATATGGCTTCACTCAGTCGATGGAGATCCACAACCACAATGTGTGATTTGTGGCATTGTATCAGCGAATGAGAGCCTTAAACCGTCCAAAATGCTAAGGCACTTAAAAACTAAACATTAATCACTATAGTACAAACAAAGCCACTGGAGTTTTTCCAACGAAAACTACAAGAGCTCCATCAGAGAACTCCTTCAGAAAGCTGTTACTGTGAATGAGAGGGCTCTTCGCACCTCGTTCATTATCTCTTGGTGAGGTATTTTTTCTTACCCTCCACTAAAGGGGGGGGGGGGGTCACAAAATATTGTAATTCTTAAAAGGGGTTTGCACTTGCAAAAAAGGTCAAGAACCACTGGTCTAAATGCAGCACTGGCCCAATGTGGCAAGGGACTTTTCCAGTAACTGGCCCGAACTGGCAATAGACATGTCTGTGGTTGCAAGTTGGGTCTTGAAATTGTAATGCGTTCATTTCTGCGATTAATAGTTGACTGTTTAACATGTTAAAAAAGTAACACAATTAATGCAGTGGTGGCTTGGCGGTTAAGGCTCTGGGTTACTGACTAGATGGTCAGGGGTTCAAGCCCCAACACTGCCACAATGCCACCGTTGGGCCCTTGAGCAAGGCCCTTGACCCTATCTGCTCCAGGGGTGCCGTATCATAGCTGACCCTGCGTCTGACCCCAGCTTGGCTGGGATATGCGAAAACAGGGGCAGTGGTGGCTCAGCGGTTAAGGCTCTGGGTTACTGATCAGAACAAGCCCCAGCACCGCCAAGATGCCACTGTTGGGCACTTGACTTGCCTTGAGCAAGGCCCTTGACCCTATCTGCTCCAGCCATTGTGTGGAGCAGTGCACGCTTAGGGCCGAAACATGCTCTACACAAGTACGTAAACGCAGACGCACCTTACAACGCACTCGATTTCATGTGTCGTTCCATTCTGAAATGTGTCAGACCGCAATTCATAATTTAATGCAACTACTCGTTGCGTTCTCAGTGGTACCACAGGGAGCTCTATAGCAAGGTTAGTGTGAATTGTCCACTTCGACATGGTTTTCTCTTTCAACTCAACTACTGTCATGGTGGAGCAACAGTTTGAAGAGAATATTGCTGAGTTAAATTCAATATATTTATATCAACTTGCCAGAATAATAACACATCTAATTTAATGGCACAAACGTTTAAAGGTAACTCTATCACCCCCTTGAGCACACACCGTTGTCTCATGTGCCTCACCTGTGATCATTGACAAATGGAATGTAATCATCTTTATGTAACACTCCAGACGATGTTCCCTTACTACTGAATTGCTGCTAAAATACTTAGGGTGGGTGGTATTCTCTAAGTTTTTTTTTTTTTTTTGTCATATGATTGTGAAATGTTCTCTCTTGAATCGATCTAGTTCGGTCTTTCGCAGTCCTTTTTTCCCCACACTGTGTGTGTTTGTGTGTAACATGTCTAATGGAACAGGGTAGAATTGGATTATTTATTTCATTTTTTACAGGCTTAAGGATATTGCTTTCTCTTCTTGCTCCAACTCAGAATTGCCACAACAACATAAGTGTCCTCCCTTACCTATAATGGGCTGGCTGAGCAAGCTGTTAAGGATGTGTGTGGGGGGCCTGGGTAGCTCAGCGAGTATTGACGCTGACTACCACCCCTGGAGACGTGAGTTCGAATCCAGGGTGTGCTGAGTGACTCCAGCCAGGTCTCCTAAGCAACTAAATTGGCCCGGTTGCTAGGGAGGGTAGAGTCACATGGGGTAACCTCTTCGTGGTCACGATTAGCGGTCCTCGCTTTCAATGGGGCATGTGGTAAATTGTGCGTGGATCTCGGAGAATAGCATGAGCCTCCACATGCTGTGAGGCTCCGCGGTGTCATGCACAGCGAGCCATGTGATAAGATGCACGGATTGACTATCTCAGAAGTGGAGGCAACTGAGACTTGTCCTTCGCCACCCAGATTGAGGTGAGTAACTATGCCACCACAAGGACCTACTAAGTAGTGGGAACTGGGCATTCCAAATTGGGAGAAAAGGAGATAAAAAAAAAAAAAAAAGGGTGTGTTTGTATCTCAAGTTTCTGAGGTTGTGTAACGGGTTGTTGCATGAGGAGAGTAATGGAAGCCTGCAGTTAACGTTAGCAGATTCTATCACAGGGAGGGGCAGAGTTCAGATCCCATCCTGCATTTCTCCTATATTTGTAGATGAAGAGTGCTTTAGAGTGGCATGTCATGGAAAAATGGATTGTATTTGTCTTTGCAGTGTTGCACTCTAGACCTGTGTGGAAAAACGTTTTCAAAAAATGTTGTGGCAGTCTCCAAGCGATTGCACAGAAAACAAATGGCGGAAAATGTGTAGAGAATCCAAGTACAGGATAGAAAATAAGTACAGATTATTTCACCAACATAACTAAGAAAACAAAGGAGAATATAAAGTTCTGCCTGTGAATATGTACTGTACTTGCTAATACAAGCCTCAAATGAAACTCTGATTCTCTTTAAAAGATTTGATCTCACTTACCTAGCAAAACTTTGGCAGAATTTCATAATGACCTTTTACCTCTAGGAAGTTTACCTCAAACCAGCCAATCAGACTGGTGCTAAGTGGTTCGAGAAAGTGTTTTTCAGTTGTGGGAAATATGCATCAGACGGTTAATGACCCTGCACTCTGACCCCAGCTTAGCTGGGATATGTGAAATAAAAAAAAGAATTTCAATGTATATGTGCAAATGTATAATGTGTGATAAATAAATACAATTTAAAAAAAAAAACAAATTAATGCAAGGACTGTGAGTGGTCCGTGGCAGTGCTGTTTGAGACTATGAGCATATAAATACATATGACAACCCATGTTTAAATATGAATGCCTAATCAGTGTTTAGAAACTTAGCACAGCTATGTGGGGAATTGGTGGCCTGGGACAACAGTTAGTTTAGCAGCCTTTATACAAAAATATTTGACCACATAATGCCTGACTGATCACACTGTGAATCTGGTGACAGTAGGTCGAAAGTTCTGCTGTTGAAATCAGTCTGTTCACCTAAAATTCGAAGTACTGCCCATGCCCCCAGTGGCCAAAGCTGGAAGTGTTGTTGAACATATGGGCACGTGTGAGCTTTAGTTTCTGGTTGAAATGTCCACAGAGTGGTGCCAAAATCAAGTTGTATTTTTAGTTTTAAATGATGTAATTCAGTCAATGGGACTGCATATTTCTTAACTCTACCCAAACACCAACACCAACCCTAAACCTAAAGGCCGAAACATACTCTCTGCAAGTACATGAACGCAGATGCGAGCGATTTGCCACTGCATTGCCAACGCGTGGTCCAGTTGAACATGCTTAATGTGCGTTCTTGCGTTATCGTGGTGGGAACAAATACAGATAGAGTTACTGAAGAGCTGACAGCTCTGTTCGGGGCTACGACCGACCCGTTGCTGGATGGCCTTCTTCAGGTGTTGGTAATTAAGGAGGCTGGCAGCGGAAAGTTGTTGTGCCGCAAGCTGCGCTTCCCAGGAGAGCAAGGGCCATAAACGGGCTGCCCACTGGTCGGGAGGCAACTTCCATATCTCCACTGTCTTCTCAAAAAGGTCCAGGAAGGCCTCCGGGTCGTCGTCCAGCCCCATCTTCATTAAGGCCACGGGTGGGGTGGGTTCCGGGGAGGTTGCAGTACCAGCCCCCTCTCTGCCAATCAGGCTCCAGAGTACCTGCTGGTACTCCGCTTGTGCCTGGAGCAGGACTTGGAAATGCTGTTCCTGCTCCAGGCGTACATCCATGAGGGCTTGATGCTGACTTTGCTGGATGCTGGCGAGGGTCTTGAAGACTTCGCCCATCGGTATAGACTCCATAACGGCGTTCTCCTCCAAAGCCGGGTTTTTTCACCACTGTGAACGATCTAAGATCATAGGCAATGGAGGAGTTAGGAGACAGCGAACAGTTGAGGTGAGTACTTATTTTCTCCACACTCGGATCACACAAAATAAACACGGCTCTCAGTGGCCAACTCGAATAGGGTCTTTAACAGTGTCTCATAAAATTATACAGTTCTTGCTGCCGGTCATTTGGCCACCAGCACTTTTGAACTCTCTCGCTGGTGCTCTCTCTCCGCTCTGACGCACTCTCTCCGCCATCACTATAATTAGAGACAGGTGTTAGAGTCATCATAACCCAGGTGATGATCCTTACCACTCTCTCACTTCCACAGACCGACACATGACCACGCCCCCATGCCACAAACGCGTATTTGCGTTAAGTTATGAATATAACTTAATAGTTATGAACAACACATGAAAGTTGCAAGATGCGTTGAGCTTGAGTTGCAAGATGCGTCTGCGTTCACGTACTTGTGTAGAGTATGTTTCGGCCTTAACCGTTAGTGGAGTAAAAATTTTATTTTAGAGTGAAAATGCAACCTGCGAATAATGCTCATCATTGTTTATGTGAACATGATTACTTCGTGGTTCCCACAGAACCCCAACCCATGTCTCGCAGGTTGATCACGCAACACCCTATCTGTAGCACTAGAGGGAAAGTTTTGTCATGCTTGATGCAAAAATTTTAGATTGCCGCTTGTTAGTAATTTGGTAAGTGTGGGGTTGATTTCATGGCACATTAACTTTTTGAAGCAACATTTAAATTTCCCTGATGTTAAGAATACAATGATTTACCATTTACACACACACACCCACACAAAGGTTTTTGCTCTAACCTGATTCAGTCGTGGACAGTGGTTCCACATGTTTGAAATGAGTTTATTGACTCAAAATTACTGTGTAATCTCAACACAAACACTTTGTGTAGAAAGAACCTAGTTGAATTGGGTACACCCAACAAAAGTAGACGTGTCAATGTAACTCAAATAAATATGTTATTTCTTTATGCACTAACTAGTGAAAGTGAATCTTACTATGCTATATAAATGCTGGCTGGAAGCACTACAGAGTGTAGTTTAATAACTATGCTATGATTAGCACAACGTTTGCTCAACGAAGTGAGTGATCAATTTCATGTGCAATATCTGTCCTTATTGTGAGCTCAAGCTCCACTCTTCAACATAATGGTAACCCCCAAAACTCCAACATAACAGAAACTCTTCTAATTCTCAACATAATAAAACATTAAACACTAACAAGTGTCCCCCTTTATATTAATCTAGCTCAAAGATACTTAAAATAACACTTAATTTTAGAATTTACTCTCCCTATCGAGTCCCATACAGAGCATGATGGGAAATGGAAATCCCCTGCCCAGTTTCATCGATACTACAAAAAGTATTCATGTAGTCTCAATTCAAATGGATCAAGTAAACTTCCGTTTTACAAATTTAAATGGATGGAACGCAATAAAATCAATTCGTGACAAGAATTTTGTAGCTTTAGTTCATTTTAAATAGGTAAATTGAACAAACAGCAAAAACCCTTTTTTAAGTGTAGAATCTGGGATTCCAGGAGTGCCGTGTAATAATTTTGCAAATCCGTGTGTGTAAGTATCTGTATTTCTGGTATGTGTTCTAAAGTGTTTTATTTTTATTTATTTATTTTTATTATTTTTTTCACTCACTCAGTGGGCAAACTCTCATTCATTAGAGGCATTGCTGACAGAAGGGAAAGAGCACAGAGAGAGAGAGAGAAGGAGGGAGGTGAGAGGGTGATCTTTGAAGTGTCCGTGACAGCTCATATGAGCAAACCATCTGCAGGGTACCCCCCATGTACACACATTCTCTCTCTTTCTCTCTCTCTTTCTCTCTCTCCCTCGGTTGCTATTGGTTGCACTGCCATAACCCCACTGCAGAATAGAACGAGGTAACAAAGAACGAGGAACGAGAGAAGCATTCAAATATCTTTTGTTTTGCGCTAAAACGATCACATTGCAACTACAAAGAAATCCTGAGGAGTTTGTGGGAACCGATTGTTAAATGAACGGCTCTGAATTGAGACTTTAAAATGAACTTGTGAGTCACAATTGGACAGAATGAGTGTGAATCAGCATGCTAGTTCACACTGCAAGCCTGGTTTCTTTTTTCCCTGCTCTCGGCATTCATTACCCCTCTGAGACACGTAACGTGTGCTGAACCAGGACTGCGTTACGATGACGGCGAGGTCCAGCTCAGCTGCAGCTGTGTGCAAAATACATCATACTTTTTGAATGAATGAATCAATGAAAGGCTGAATGAGGGAGCAAATGAATGAAAGGTGGGGGAAGGGAGGGCTGCGGTAGTATGCGGTATCCCCTCGGCCCTGCCTGCCCTTTTTTGTTCTTCCTCCCTCTCGTCCTGTCATCTGATTGGCTGAGAGGATGCTGCTGGAAGTTACTGCAGTCATGTGGGGGTTACCCCCCAACCCATCATCACAACTGCTGCAGTTTATGAATGTAAGTTGGAAAAACTGAATGAAAATATGTGTTTCATTTAAGAGAGATGTGTGTTTGAGTGTGTTGTCATATTTTGTTCTGATTAAATTGAAAAAGTCTGTTTTGGTTATATGAATGTAATTTGTACACCATATATGCATAAGACCCACTTCAATAAATGAGGTAATCAAATTAAGTGTGCTTGAGTGTGTTTGATCATTTTGTTCTCATTAAATGGGAATATCTGCTCTGTTTTGGTTATATCAATATATTTAGTTTGTATACTGTGTATGCATAAGACCAGTTGTGTTTCTTGATATTGTGTGTTACACATGATCTGGTAAAAATTGGTAATTTTTTGGTAGTTGCTGTAAGTGTACAGTATGTGTGTTCACATGGAAATTTGTTCAGTTATATAAATACATTTTTAATAAATACTGTATAAGACCTGTAATGTTTGTGTCATTATGTGTGTGAGCTTGTAAAAATTATAATTTTTGATAGCTAAATGTGTGTGTGCTGTGTTTGGCATTGTAGAAAATCTGTGTTTTTGTGTTGGACCTCTGAATGTGTTGCTTATTTGTTTGCAGTTCAGAAGGAATGTGCCTTCCTTTCTCCTCTTTTCTCTCTGATACTCGTGTCTGGAATATTAACTGGGTTACCCGGGCAACAGGCTCAGATGATAGATGGGCTCTCCTTCGATAAATGGGCCAGTGGATGCACACGGAAGAACACTGCTTGTGTATGTGTGATTTATGAAAGGGTTTGTTTTAAGCCTATACCTAATAACCACACACTCCTGCATGATTCCTATATCCATATGGACTTGACCAATCAATGCTGGCTCACATGATTGTTTATTTCCAGCATAATTTTCTCTCTTAGGTCAATTTTTATTAAGTCGCATATACACTGTTAGAGGCTCTCTTCTGAAACTTTTCATTTGCACAGCACATAATCACACAGCTTTCACCTCAGCTTATGAATAAGACATCAGTCCTTCTCTTCTTTGGATCTGTATGAAAAAAAAAAAACAGATGCCATGAAAGTTAATATTTTTTGAGGCTAACATCTCCTTTTATGTTCCACGGAGGAAAGAAAGTCATACGGGTTTGCAACAACAATAGGGTTTCCGTTAAAACGAGTCACCCGTCATTTTTGGGTTTCTGTTTAACCCTGCATTGAACGGAAATATTACACTGATATTTAATATCCACTTAGGGAAGTGTTTGTGTGTGAATGTGCAAGAACTGGAAGTTCTCTGGAGGTGTTTGAGGGCACAGATGGAGTTCGTCCACAGGAAGTGAGTGCTCATCTTCTGTCCTCCTGACACATTTTCATGCTTACTAACAGACAGGAGAACATCTCTATAGCTAAAAAATAGCAGTAATATGTGTGTGTAGGAATTTGTGTTGTGTTATGTGTTACATCACACACATTGCTATGTGTTGATCTAGATGTGAAAAAGGTGTGTGAAACTGCAAGTGTTTCTGTCACGACTGACTTGTGAGTTTCAACATATTAGTGCAGTGTGATATTGAAACAAATGAAAATGTTATGCAAAGCAGACTTGTTAGATTCAATTTTATTTGATTGTTAAAATCTGCAACTACTCTATTAAAACACTATATTTATGTGTGCCCACGGGTGCTGAAGAAGAGCGTTTTCTTTTCTCTCTCTCTCCCCTCTCTCTCCGTCTATCCTGCTCACTCTTTCTTTCCCCTCTCCCTCTCTTCGTCCCTCTCAGATTTTCAGGAGGTGGGGAGGACCATTGGGTGGGGGAATGGCTTGAAGGGGAGGGGGGGAGGGAGTAAGCCAGTCCAGATTGTGCCCCAGCCTGAATTGGGTGGTTGGAGGAGTGTGACGAGGAGGAGGATGTGGCTGGGCCGTGAGGATGCACGCCCGGCACTGAGTTGCCTAATCAGTGGGAGGGAGATAAGGGAGGAGCTGGGGATGCCAGAGAGGGAGAGAGAGAGATGCACGTGGCCTCTGTGTGTGTGTGTGTGTGTGTGTGTGTGTGTGTGTGTGTTTTATGTTATGTTTAAGTTCCTTTGTACCATTAAAGTTTACGTTGACTGCTCAGCCGGTTCCCGCCTCCTCCTTGCCCATCTTGCGAACGTGTTACACTGTCAAACATTGGTTTCAGTGATTCATCAGCACCTTGAAGTTTACCTGTGTCACCAGAAATGCCTGGTAGGTCCCATCTCAGAGGTTCCAGGCCATCGACTTATACCCCTGGGTCAAGTCTACGTAAGTACTTCTCACGGCGCCGCTGATTGTCTTGGGTCTTTGGTTCCACCCTCGCACAGACTATCATACAAGTCTGGCAGAGGTTGTAACGCAGCTTTCACTTGGGGCCGAGTAAGCACAGGACAAGACATTTCAACTTTCAATACTTGAGTAACTCCCCGAGAACAGACCTCCAAGAAGTCTTTGTTGAAGTCTCTGACCTGTTTCGACCAATGCCAGGTAGAACACAGCTTCTTTAACATACCATTCATCTCAAAGAGACAACACCAAGCTTACAAGGACCATACAGAGTTCCAGAACGATTGACACAAGCATTAAAAGACAAAATTGTGAACATGGCATCCTCCAGTGAATAGAGCAGTCATCATTCCAAAGAAAGATGGAACACTTTGGTTATACATAGACTTTAGAAAACTTAATGCAGTGTCACAGTTTGATGCCTACCCAATGCCACATATAGATGAGTTGATTGAGAAGATTGGACAGGCTGCCTTCATAACAACATTGAATCTTTGTAAGGGGTATTGGCAGGTCCCGTTGGAAGAAAGGTCAGGGGATTTCACTGCATTTCGTAAGCCTCTGGGGTTATTCCAATTCACGACAATGCCCTTTGGTATTCATGGAGCACCTGCGACTTTTCAACGGCTCATAGACCAAGTGCTCCAGGGATGTGAGGACTGTGTAGCTGCCTACTTGGATGAAGTTGTAATTTACAGCAATGGTTGGAAAAAACATCTGCAGCATCTCCAACGTGTTCTCAGCTGCTTACAGGAAGCTGGCTTGAATAAACCTGAATAAGCACAAGTGGGCCAGAGAAGAGGCTCAGTACCTGGGATACCTTTTTGGAAGGGGAGAAATTCGGCCTTAGGTGGACAAAGTCGAAGCCATCAAAAACAGCCTGCGACCACGAACAAGAAACAAGTAAGATAATTTCTGGGGTTAGTAGGATGGTACCGAAGATTTGTTACATAGTTTGCCACCCATGCTGAACCCCTCACTAACCTTACTACCAAAGCTGCCATGAAATCCCATCGACTGGACAGATGCTTGTGAGACTGCCTTTAACACACTGCAAACGCTTTCTTGTGCAGGTTGATGCTTCCATGGTGGGTCTGGGAGCAGTGATGGCACAAAGAGATCCAGGAGAAGAGAGACCTGTCCTGTACCTCTGCTCCTACCTTGTGAATGGAAATATTCAATCATCAAGAAAGTGTTTGACCTTCAAGTGGGCCCTAGATAGCCTTCGCTATTATCTCCTAGGGCGAGAGTTCGACCTAACCACTGACCTACCTACAGACAATGAAAGATAACAACAGTCGAATTACCCAATGGTACCTGGCATTGCAACAAATTGCATTCAAATTCAATATCTATCACAAAGCAGGGAGAAAAAACATCACAGCTGATTACCTGTCCCGATTGCCATACTTGGGCAATCCAGAAGAGGAGGGGGGTGATGTGACAGGGCTCTGTCACTGGCTGTGACGGTACTCTTACTAACATTGCATACATTTAATATTTACACTTTCTTCCATGGTGATTTCTGTCTACTGGTTGATGCTATGAGTTTGCGATGTGAGCTAGTGCTTCACACATAAACATTTCATCATTCAATTTCATTCCACTACAATACACAGTTCATATTACATAAACACACACCATTGTTTGTTTAGTATTGTTTAGTGTACTTACTGTATCTATTTATCTGTCTATTTGTCTGTCTGTCTTTGTCTCATTGTCTGTGTCTACCTATCTATCTTCTATCTATCTATTGTTCTATCTATCAATGTCCTATCATTCTTTCTATCATTCTATCTAACTTCTTGTCAGTTTATTTTTCTATCTATCATTCTATCCATCTATCATTCTGTCGGTTCTTTCTATCTATCGTTCTATCGTTTCTTCTATCTATCGTTCTATCAGTTTATCATTCTATTTATCTATCTATCTGTCTCAATGTCTGTGACTATCTTTCTATTGTCCTTTTTATATATTGTTCTATCTATCTATTGTTCTTTCTATCTATCGTCCTATCGTTCTTTCTATTCATGTTCTCGTTCTTTCTATTGTCCTATCAGTCTGTTGTTCTATCATTCTATCTCATTCTATCAGTCTATCATTCTTTCTATGTATCATTTATCAGTTTATCGTTCTTTCTGTCTGTCTGTCTTTGTCTTGTTGTCTGTGACTATCTATCTATCATTCTGTTTATCGTTCTATTGTTCTTTCTGTCTATAATTCTATCAGTTTTTGTTCTATCTATCGTTCTATATATTTATTGTTCTGTTGTTCTTTCTATCTATCGTTCTAACTATCTCTCATTCTATCAGTTTATCATTCTGTCTATTTATTGTTCTGTTGTTCTTTGTCTGTTGTTCTGTCTATTGTTCTATTGTTCTCTCTATCGTTCTAACTATATCATTCTATCAGTTTATCATTCTATCTATTGTTCTGTTGTTCTTTCTATCTGTTCTATTGTTCTCTCTATCGTTCTAACTATATCATTCTATCAGTTTATCATTCTATCTATTGTTCTGTTGTTCTTTCTATCTGTTCTATTGTTCTTTCTATCGTTCTAACTATATCATTCTATCAGTTTGTTCTATCTATTTATTGTTCTATTGTTCTTTCTATCTATCGTTCTGTTGTTCTTTCTATCGTTCTGTCTATTGTTCTATTGTTCTTTATCATTCTATCTGTCGTTCCATCTATCTATTGTTCTACCTATTGTTCTCTATCATTATATTGTTTTATTATTCTTTCTCTTACATGCTGCAGTGATCTTAAAGCTGTTCTCTCCACATATAATCCAGTTTTAATGACAGTAAGAGTTAGACCCCTGTCTCCATTATGTAATCCTGTTCAGCATGCACCTCTATCCACCAGCAACTTTAGTGCTGTCTTATAAAGCATGCATGAAAGAGTCTCTCCATCACTCTTGCATTTTTCTCCCTTGTTACTGTATTTGTTTTTCTTCTTTTTATAAAGGCTCTATGTGATGGCCCTTCTCTAACAATACAGCTACAGGAAAACAGTATCTACCTTCCCTAATAAGACCTACTTTATATTTACACACACAAACAGGTGTATGTAGGGGGCGAGTCTGTGTTGGCATGGCTTTCTTTTATCTGCATGTGAATAAGTATGTGTGCTCACATGCAGAGTATTGTCTGTTGTGAGTGGATCAGGCATGGAATGATCTGTTTCCAAGCAACAGTTGCATCTGTAGAGTTCTGGTTTCTGTGTCCCGGTTCGTACCACTGCAACTTTTCCAGCATAATTCGTATTTTACCCTCAGGTCTCTCTGCAGTCTGCACGAACACTTAAGAACATTATTAAATTTTTAGTATAAAATGGTGCTTAGGACGTCAGAAGTGGGGTAGGGAATCAAATACATTTCTCTTGATCTAAACAGATGGCTGGCTTCACAGATTTAACAGCAGACATGAGCTCAAGTTAGTAAATGCTATTTGTTAGCTTTTTTTGATTTAGTTAAGGTGTCATTTCATTTAAATGTGTCAATGCCGTACATACCTATTGCAGACACCAGAGCCGATGTGTGTTATCATGCATTTTTACTATTAAGAGAGACAGTTCTTTATTTTGTTTCTTGTGTAACGATGTGCACTTTATCTGCAAATCGTTTTCAATTAAAACTTGTATAATAGATTTGATTCAAACATAGTTTTCTGAAGAAACATGGAACTTTTAAAAGGTTATTGTAAGGCAACACAAGACTTTAAAAAGGTTCTTCAGTGATATCATAATTATAAAACCCTTTTTTCTTTTTAAGAGTGTAGTTTGAGCAACTACAGTTGAAGTCAGAAGTTTACATACACTTTGGTTGAAGTCATTCAAACTAATTTTTTAACCACTCCACAGATTTTATATTAACAAACTATAGTTTGGGCAAGTCGTTTAGGACATCTACTTTGTGCATGACACAAGTCATTTTTCCAACAATTGTTTACAGATAGATTGTATCACTTTTAATTAACTATATCACAATTCCAGTAGGTTAGAATTTACATACACTAAGTTGTACTGTGCCTTTAAGCAGCTTGGAAAATTCCAGAAAATTATGTCAAGACTTTAGACAATTAGCCAATTAGCTTCTGATTTGATAATTGGAGTCAACTGGAGGTGTACCTATGGATGTATTTTAAGGCCTACCTTCAAACTCAATGCCTCTTGACATCATGGGAAAATCAAAAGAAATTAGCCAAGACCACAGAAAAAAAATGTGGACCTCTACATGTCTGGTTAATCCTTGGGTGCAATTTCCAAAAGCCTGAAGGTCCCACGTTCATCTGTACAAACTAAAGTATGCAAGTATAAACACATGGGACTATGCAGCCATCATACTTCTCAGGAAGGAGACACATTCTGTCTCCTAGAGATGAGCGTAGTTTGGTGTGAAAAGTGCAAATCAATCCCAGAACAACAGCAAAGGACTTTGTAAAGATGCTGGAGAAAACAGGTAGACAAGTATCTATATCCACAGTAAAACGAGTCCTATATCGACATAACCTGAAAGGCTGCTCAGCAAGGAAAAAGCCACTGCTCCAGGACCACCACAAAAAAGCCAGACTACAGTTTGCATGTGCGCATGGGGACAAAGATCTTACTTTTTGGAGAAATGTCCTCTGGTCTGATGAAACAAATATTGAACTGTTTGGTCATAATGACCATTATTACGTTTGGAGGAAAAAGGGTGAGGCTTGCAAGCCAAAGAACACCATCCTAACTGTGAAGCATGGGGGTGGCAGTATCATGTTGTGGGTGTGCTTTGCTGCAGGAGGGATTGGTGCACTTCACAAAATAGATGGCATCATGAGGAAATATTGAAGCAACATCTCAAGACATCAGCCAGGAAGTTGAAGCTCAGTCGCAAATGGGTCTTCTAAATGGACAATGACCCCAAGCATACCCCCAAAGCTGTGGCAAAATGGCTTAAGGACAACAAAGTCAAGGTATTGGAGTGGCCATCACAAAGCCCTGACCTCAATCCGATTTGTGGGCAGAACTGAAAAAGCATGTGCGAGCAAGGAGGCCAACAAACCTGGCTCAGTTACACCAGTTCTGTCTGGAGTAATGGGCCAAAATTCCAGCAACTTACTGTGAGAAGCTTGTGGAAGGCTAACCAAAATATTTGACCCAAGTTAAACAATTTAAAGCAATGCTACCAAATACTAACAAAGTGTATGTAAACTTCTGACCCACTGGTAATGTGATGAAAGAAATAAAAGCTGAAATAAATAATTCCTGACATTTCACATTCCTAAAATAAAGTAGTGATCCTAACTGACCTAAGACAGGCAATGTTTTCTACAATTAAATATCAGGAATTGTGAAAAATTGAGTTTAAATGTATTTGGCTAAGGTATATGTAAACTTCTGACTTCAACTGTACGTTGATCATAAGAACATAACATGACATGTAACATCAAGAGCATTTTAATCTCTTAAGAACCATATAGCCACCTCAAGAACTCTAAACAGCAAAATAGTTCTTGATATAAAGGGGTTTAGGTGAAGCAAAGAACTACTTAAAAGACTTAAAGGGATAGTTCACCCAAAAATAAGAAATTCTGTCATCATTTACTCACGTTCATGTTGTTCCAAACCTGTATGACTTTCTTTTTTCCTGTGGAACACAAAAGGAGATGTTAGGCAGAATGACAGCCTCAGTCACTATTCACTTTCATTAAATGGAAAAAAAGATACAGTGAAAGTGAATTCTGCCTAACATCTCCTTTTGTGTTCTACAGAGGAAAGTATGGGTTTCAACAACAAGAGATACAATTTTGGGTGAACTATCCCTTTAAGACTGTAATAGAACTGTTCTAGTAGCATTTCCACTTTACCACAGTTCAGCACGGTGCGATTACAAACCGTCCTGGCCCAGATTTCTCGATACGGCTAGCTAACCGTACTTAATCATGCTCAACTGTGCTGGTGGAATGGCATTAGTACGTGGCGACTCACAATTGTCAATTTACCAACACCAATGTAACTCATTTGTTTCTAGGTAGCTGGCAAAGTTCGCTATGGTGAGGTTAATCTTCATGACAGTCGGCTCACATAGACACTGCTGACTAAGTAAGTAATTCTGCTGAGATATCAGGTGCAAAGAGGTCATTGACTTTGACCTTATCTCAGTTCTAGCACTGTTCTGCAATCAGGAAATAAAGAAAAAAACTCATACTCGCACTCATCATACTGGGGTGATTGACTCTAAAATGTCTATTGAACAAATCTGATATTTGAGAAAGGTCTGATATTCTTTTTAATCTGTGTTTTGCTTTGTTTGTCAGGGCAGATTCTCACCAACTTGAGTAAGATTTTGGGGTTTAGACCGCAAAGATGTCTTATACTAAACCTGTCCTTGAGCGAAACTTTAAAGAGTTTTGCTTTAGCTGGGAAGCGATAGTGGGTGTACAGTGTTGAATTGTATGGGGTGTAAGACAGCTGAGTGTTCTGGCTGTAGATTTGATGTCTTTTGGGCTTAGAATAAAAGTAGCTCTGTTGAGTTGTTTTCCTGTGGGAGTTCAGATGCTGCCAGCGTCCTCTGCCCTTTTCAAGAAGACAACCCACACTTCCCTTCTCCCTCTCACACACACACACACACACACACACATAGGTTCTCGTCTGATAGCTTGTCTCCTATGACATTGGATTCTTTATAATCCAACAGATGGCCAGAAATGTGATTTTTAATGTTCAAATCCCCTGCAATTCTTCTGCACACATGCAATAGGACAACTCTAGAACATTCTTTCACACTCTTTGAGTGTGTGCCAGATTAACTGTGTTAGAGAGAGATCTGTTGCTCTATCACGTTCTCATCCAATCACCTTTACCTTCATTCAGCTCAGGCTTGTTTTGTTTTTTCAGTGTTTGTCGAGTGGCAGCTCTGACCGCACTGGCTTCATGAAGGTTAGGGTTGGGTACTGATACCGATTTCCCGATTTGATTCCGATTCACAAGCTCTTGGTTCGATTCTCAGCATTTGTGGCACAAAGTTGATTGCCACAAAAATTATTTTTGACTCGTCCCTGCTTTTCTTTAAAAAAAGCATAAATCAAGGTAACAGTGAGGCACAATGGAAGTGAATGGGGCCAGTTTTATGAGGGTTTAAATGCAGACATGTGACACTTATAATTTAATAAAAGCATTTACATTAATTCATCTGTTAAAACTCATGTATTATTTGAGCTGTAAAGTTGTTTAAATCAGTGGTTCTCAAACTTTTTCAGCATGAGGCCCCCCTTGTGTAGGGTGCATCCCTTTGTGGCCCCCCAAAGAAAATTCATGACACAAAACAATCTCAAACTTACAATTTATTTAAACCAAAAACATATTAAATTATACAATGCTGAACATCAATTCTGTTGGTTGGTACCCTTATTTCTATGATGTTTGATTACACAGAATTTATGATAAATTCTGTATTTCATAAAATGGAACAGATCGTCATAAAACTGATTTGACAGTTAGAAATAGTATTGTATTGAAAATGATACTTTCAGAAATGTTTGTTTTGGAAAAGTGCAACAAAAGTGAATAATATTGAACATTAATTTACTATTTCCATAGTAGATGAATATTGAACATTTAATTTACATATATTTAATCAGAATTTGCATTAAACCCATTACATTTTGATGTGGTAATAAAATAAGCTTTTTTAAGCACTGTAGTTAAATGTCAGTGGCTCAGTGGTTTTGTTTGCAACTTGGACTGCATATCTGAAGGTTTTTTTTTTGTTAGGTTTTTTTTGCCATGAAAAAAATAAAAAATGTCTGCTCAAAAAGAAAAAGCTTTAAGGGGGGCCTTACATCTGTTGCAGGGCTTCCTGTTCTTCTATTCTAATCTTTTCTATTTGCAAAAGTAATGTTTGGGAGTCTAAAATGTATTATTCCTATTGACACACTAAAGCTGAAGATATAAATAACCATCTTCAGACAAATGTTTTTGTGAAACATTTTAAGTGCCTAAAACATTTGCATAGTACTGTAATTTAAAAGAAATTATGCAATGCAGGAACATCAATTTAATAACAACTACTGTACAAAAGTGCACAGTCTGTCTAATTGGGAAGGGTGAGTGTCTTTCTTTGCAGAGCTTATCTATTCTGGGTGTTATTGGTGACAGGCAAACTCTCAAGTAATCTTCCACATTAAGCCATGCCCTGTATTTTGTCTTTATTGCCATCATGGCTGAGAAAGATGTCTCACAAAGATATGTGGTTGGGAAAGGCAAAAATATTCTCATGGCCTGAAGAGCAACCTCCTTGTACTCCTTTTCAACCGTGGGACAAAATTCTGCTGGGGTCTGCTGATTAAATCTCATCCTGATAGTGCTATCAAGGGATCTCGAACCCAGTCATGTTTCTCCATGTCCATGTCTGTGTAGTAGTGACTGAAGTGTTCATTGAGTGAGGTGAGGTGAGTGGTAACGGTGTCGAGCATGAAGTCCACTCCCATAATGTTTGTGTCCAAAAATTCTGATAGATTTGGAAACATGTCAGTGATGCCTGTTTGTAGTTTATGTATCCACAGATCAGATTTTCTCCTGAATGCATTTATTTTGTCAGTATTGTGGAATAAGACCCCTGAATAGACAGATTAAGTCTGTTGAGACTACTAATAATGTCTGCAAGGTAGGCCAGTTTTGCCATCCACTGTTGGTCAGAAAAGAACAGTGCCAGGTCAGGTTTATGTACTTTCAAAAAGTCATGGAGCTCATGTCTCTATTCGAAGACTCGCTCCAAAACTTTCCCGCGTGAAAGCCACGGCACCTCCAAATGGAACAGCAGCCGATCATGAGCTGCCCCCATCTCCGTGCATAGTTTTTCGAAGAGACGTGACTTCAGTGGTCTTGACTTAACAAAGTTCACAGCTGCTACTACTGCTTCCAACACATCATGCAGGTCAGGTGACATGGATTTTGATGCAAGTGCTTGACGATGAAGCATACAGTGAGTGGCTACAATCTTTGGATTTACGGCTTGAATTCGGGTGACAACTCCGCTCTTGTGCCCAGTCATTGCTGCCAAACCATCAGTGCAAACAGAAACACACTTTTCCCAGCTCAGATGTTCTACCATGAAAGTGTCCAACATTTTGAAAATTTCCTCACCTATAGCTCTCCCCTCAAGTTCTTTGGAAAATAAAATATCTTCCAAAATTTTACCATCCCATGAATATCGAACATACACTAACAGCTGCGCTGCACTGCTAATGTCAGTGCATTCATTAAGCTGAAGCGTGAACTGCTCATACGATCGCAATCTTTCAGTCAGTCGAGATTTCACATCAAAAGAGAGGTCCTTGATCCATCTACCTACTGTATTGGATTTAATGTTGTTTGCGGCCTCCTCCACGACCATCACTCTGCACATATCCACTGCTGCTGGAAGTATTAAATCCTCCCCAGTCGTGTGCGGCTTTTTACATTTGGCTATTTGCAGGGCTGCAAGATAAGATGCTTGTTGCGTTTTCTCGGGAATTGACGTGATGTTAGTCAGTCGTACCTTTTGTTTTACATATTCTTCTTTCTTTCTCTGGAAAGAATTCTCACTTTTATTTGCATGCTCCGGATGAATTGTTGTGAGATGTCGGTTGAGTTTATATGGTTTCAGCGCTTCAACTGATAAAATCTTCAAGCACAGCGTGCACTGTGGTCTGCCGTCACTATATTCCATGAAGCCATATATTATAAATGAGTCATTGGATTTTTGCAATTTCATTTTCTTCTTTATTAACTTTCTCAGCTAAGAGACTACGTCCTCTATCTAAAAACGTATCCATTTTAAATAGTCTTTGGTTTTATCAGCGTGTGGCTAACAGTACTGTACACTGTACAGTATATCAACGGATGGCTCTGTTTTGTGAAGTTTCAGCTTAGTGTGCTATGTATAATTGATTTAATTTATTAATATTTCTCATTTTTATGTACATCATAGTTCAAAAGTTGACAGTCCCGATTTACACACAGGTAAAATTAATAAGAAAATAAAATAATGTTCTCGAATTTCTATGCGGCCCCCCTGGCACCATCTCGTGGCCCCCAGTTTGAGAACCACTGGTTTAAATCGTAATTTTACAGTCGTTTTAGGGTTTGTTAGCATTACATTGTAATGGCAACAAAGTTGTAAATTTTTCTGTAACTTTACTCAGAAAAGGTAAGTGTTTTTATCGCACTAAAATCATGTTAACACATAGTCTTTATGTCTTGTGGCTATACTTTTGAAACCCAAAGTATTTTAATGTTTACAAATTCTGAGCCAGGCAAAGGTATTAAGGATGAGATTGAATTGTTCGTTAGTAAGTGTTTGTGTGTGCGTGTGTGTCGGGGCAGAGATACAACCAGACATTCAACAGCATTACATCATCATACCAAGTCAAGGGAGACTGAGAATTTCTCGCTCTCTCGCATTCTGTCTCACAGTCTCACTCACACACTTACTACAAGAGGAATCTGTTAAGTGATGCTTAAAAATCCACACAAATCTTTCAGTCTATAGTTAAAATGGTCTTTTTCTCTTGATGCCATTGTAAAGATCTTTCTAGTGTTACAGTTTTTAACTGTCTCATTATTTGACTTTCTTCTGTGGAACACAAAAAAGAAAAAATATAAGTCTTTTTACTATAATGAAAGTGATTACGCGACTGTCAAGCTCCAAAATGCGAAAGCAACGAAAGCTTTTACTGTGGTTTTATAGTGTGTGTGTGTGTGTGTGTGTTTTTTTTTTTGTTTTTTTTTTGTCCCTTATGGAGCTTGATAGCCAGCAATTACTATTCGCTTTCATTACATGGCAAAAAGACGTTTTAAGTAGGGCTGGAAAATGATGACAAAATAATTATTGATTATTTTGCGATGAATTTTCATTAATATAATTTACATGAAAATAATTATTTTATGTGGAGCAATTGCACGTCATATTCTTTATGTAGCCTACATATTAAAAACAAGCGGATAACTGTGATTTTAATTTACTTTATTGATTGTACAGCTGTGATTGTAATCTTGATTATTTATTCAACTAATTGTGTAGCTTCAGTGTGATATTTATATTTGTGTACCACTAAAAAAAGTTTATTAAAAAATGACAGAATTTTCGTTTATGGATTAACTATTCCTTTAATATTTTGCCTGGTGGGCGATAAAACAGGCTAAAAATTCCATCCTGCTTACGTTGCAGATCCGAGTGACTTGAGCCAGTAACCACCTAGCAACCACTCAAAACACCTTAGCAACCACATAGCAAGTGTTATTCCTGTTAAGTGTTAAGTGCTATTGGCAACACCTTGCAAACAAAAGTAATTGTGCACGTTATTGATCAAGTACCCATCTCATAATTGCATCACTGGAACCATCGTTTGACTTGGTGAACAAACTGAAATCAGTTTTTTGCCGACCAAAAGAGTGTGTTCACTGTTGCATAAGCAGCATCGCAGCTGTTGTGGGAGCAGAGAGGATTCTGGGAGAGCCCTTTTTGGCAGAACACAGTCTCACTAATGACAAAGCAGATACTATGAGCAAGGCCTTATGGGAAATATGGGCATAATGACAAGCAATGGAACACAGCAGTAGTACTGATGTTCTGGTGAAGGCCGAGAGGGAGAGATGTTAATGTTATTAAGTTAACGGGTACTCCTTACATAAAAAATGGAAAATAGCATCAATATTCATGCACGCTTCCTCTCTGGGGAAAAACAGGTCACAATTAAGTTAATGAGGTCTTGAAGTGTCCTCTACACCTCCTTTCCATTTGCCCATCCCTCCATCTTTCTCTCTCTCTGTGTACAGATTGTGGTGAGTAAGCTCTTTAATCTCTCCGTCCTGCTCTCATTCTCTCCTGCCGTGTTTCGATTGCCAACATCCCCTCCAGCAAGTGTGTGTGTGTGTGTGTTTTCGGAAAAAGCTCCTTGAGTATTATCATGAATTCACCTAGAGTTATCTCTGCACCAAACACACACTGTCACTCATACACATTGATGACTCGCATCACTTTACACAACTGGGGAAATCCTCTCCCAATTTGTATTATTTTAAATAACAGTTTTTGCTTTATTTGTTTATACATTTTCCAAATGAGGACTCCAAAGTGAGTTTTTGTTAGCTCACTTTTGGGGTCAGTTCCTTCTGAGTATGGACACAAACACTCATATGGTGATTCCCACTTAGAAGAAAGAAATATTAACACGCAGACCTGAGGATACATGTAAAGGCACCCTGTGTTCTTGTGAAAACTAGTACGTGAGAAGTTGGGATGAGCTTTTTGTGCATGCGTGTGTGTGTGTGTGTGTGAGCACAGACTGCAGCCTGGCAGGAGGGTGATTGGAAATGTCGCTTCGGCTGCTACACCTTTCTGTTCTATATTTCTCTCCATCTTTCTTTCTATTTATCCTTCTGCTACAAACAGCCAAAACAAACAAACGTCTTCCTATTTTCTTTATTTTTTATTTTCAACACGACATAAACAACAAAGAGAATCTCAGTTTTCTATAAAAGTGCTTTATTTTGTGCCTTCACATGTTTTTTGGTGCTTGTACTGAAAATAATTTTTTTCCAATGAATTGCGACCTTCATTTGAACGATATCGATTCTTAAAGGAATAGTTAGCACCCAAAAATGAAAATTTTCTGATAATTTACTCACCCTCAGGCCATCCAAGATGTATAAGTATTGTATAATGTATAAGATATTTAGGATTTCATTTCAGGCCTCCTCCTCTAAACAATGCAAGTGAATGTACTCAATTTGTTTGATGGTCCAAAGTGCATATTTAGGGTGCATCAAAATAATCCACACGACTCCAGTCAACAAATAAAGTTCTTCTGAACCCAAACGATTGATTATTTTTTTAGAAACAAAACAATACTTATATACTTTTTAACTACAAATGTTCGCTTCCGGTGTATTCAGGCTCAAATAGGTAGGGTTGGGCAAAAAACTCCATCTCCTCTTCTCTTCTAAAATCAAAATCCTCCGACATCCTGTTTGAAATTGTTTTGGACTGTTTTGGTTTGTGAACGGTGCTTGGTCTTTGGTCTGTGCAAGTTTCTCTTGTAAACAATGACGCGCTTCCTGCCTCCTCCACGTGTGACCTTACCAACGAGCTTACGTCATCCCTCTCATGAGCGCACATCACAGAGATGTACGGAAGCGAACATTTGTAGTTAAAAAGTATATAAGTATTGTTTTGTTTCTAAAAATAATCAATCGTTTGCGTTCAGAAGAACTTTATTTGTCGACTGGAGTCGTGTGGATTATTTTGATGCACCCTAAATATGCATTTTGGACCGTCAAAAAAATGGAGTACATTCACTTGCAATGTTTAAAGGAGGAGGCCTGAAATTTCTTTAAGTCCTAAGATCGATCTTTCACAAAATACGCAGTTCCCTTTTATGTGAGTAAATCACTTGCATATGAGGCCAAATTTTGCACTATGCGACTAAAAATGCCTGTAATTAGCCACTGGCTGGTAAATGTTCAGATTTCACTCACCAGTGATTGAGTAGACTATTGGCGAACTGCGTGTTGAGAGTTAAAATTTGATTTGACTTGTTCCGTGTAATGTGTTTGCAAAGATGACATTTGTCATTGAATAATGTCTCTTTTTAACCTGTACTTTACAGTCAATTGTTGACAACAACAAAGCAAGCATTTAACTCTTATCATGATATAATCACAATGATTTTGCTGATGACATTATTTGGCCATTTAGTTTTATAAAAAGCATCAGTTAACTAATTTCACAATCCTTCATAACTGAACAAATAATCAAAATAACATCAAAATGGCTTTATGGTCATATGTGATTATAAAATTGCACAAGGATGCAGTGAACGACAGATAAACATGTCTGTGTGCGCTTCAGAAATTGCACTGTTCTGTGTACGCGCTGGGCTCATGGGCTTGTGTTTTTAGCGCTTTTAGAACAGTTCACGTGCATTGTGAAAAGTACTGCAGGTTTTAAGCATTCACAATTCCAAACATTAGTAACCGCTACAAGTTATTATACAAATCTACAAAGGTGGCACTGTATAACAGAAAAGGAAGAGATTAAATCGTTCACCAGATGCGGAACAAGTAACTGCTCCAACTTGTTCATTCACAAAAAATGTTTAAGTAAAAAATATATGAAGGTAAATAATGCTTTTTTTTTTTTTTTATCAAGCTACTATGTATCATTATACAGTATCTAAAATATAAATGTGCATATCAATGAAAATTATTAGATCTCATTCTCCCTTGTGTTTATTTAGTGAAAAACTGAGGAAATATGCCTTCATTATTTTAAAAGATATTTGTATTCAATGCCTTTTAATCTAGTGGCTGTTTGGATGAAATTAGGGTTCCTCTGATTAAAAAAAAAAAAAAAAAAAAAAAATCACTTTTGAGCCATTTCAGTGAAAATACATAATTATCGAGATGTATATTGAATATCGTCAATAGGCTGAAAAATATCGAGAGAGAATTTTTTTTAGCCATATCGCCCAGCCCTAATGGCATGGATGAGGTAAAGAAGCAATTCAAGTCCTCTCTTGTTAATATGCGCTCATTTACAGATGCTCTTTATAGAACTGCCGAGTTTCTTAAAAAGACAGTACAGATTTTTAGCACGTGTTTTACAAATCAGTGTAGATACTTGTAATTTGTATAAATAATTTGCAGAATAATTGACGATGGACCTTCTAATTATTGAAAAATAATGCGGCCACTACGCATAACGGAGGTCTTGCTTTGGTACAGCCCAAGCCTTCATTGCTAGTTCAAAAACTTATATTTAGAACTACTAATAGAGGTTTGCGCTGCTTTTTGGAGCAACAAGAAAGTGTGTGTGTGTGAGAGAGAGAGAGAGAGAGAGAGAGAGAGAGAGAGAGAGAGAGAGAGAGAGAAAGAAACTGAGACAGATCACGTGTGCGGTTCTCATCAGCAGTTACATCGCTTCAAATTGCCAAGATGTAAGTTTAAGTCTAGTTCTCGGCAGTAATGTGGTAGTGACGCTTTTCCGTTGTTAAACAACTGTTTACAAACCCACTGAGTCGCAGGGGTGTGCTTGCATGAAGGCGCTGTTTTTCATTTGCCAGTATGAATGTTATGTATGTGTGAGTGGTGTGGAGTGGTGATGGCGTAGTGGGCTAAAGCACATAACTGGTAATCAGAAAGTTGCTAGATCAATCCCCACAGCCACCACCATTGTGTCCTTGAGCAAGGCACTTAACGCCAGGTTGCTTCAGGGGGATTGTCCCTGTAATAAGTGCACTGTAAGTCGCTTTGAATAAAAGTGTCTAAATGTAAATGTAAATGTGAGTGTGTGTCCGTGTGTGAGAGTGTGGGTGAGAAAGTAAGAGATGGAGAGGGGTAGGGCAAGAGTGCTTTCCACAGATATAAAGAGATATTTCGGATAATATAGAAACTGTTGTATTAAGACGTGGGGGTGCATTGTAGAGATGTGCTGAACGATTAATTTCACTGACGTTTAAACAGAAAGTCCTCTAGTCTAAAAAGAAAACAGTCAGAAACAGTCAAAAAGTTGTGTTTATGTGACCCATTTAAAATACTTAAGCTATTCCAAATCTGAAGCTAAATTCCAATGAAAATGGACATTTATCTGCGACGTGCTCGCCTTGTATTATGATCATTACATACATTAAATATAGAACATGACACGCATTCACTGAATCAATGTTAGCGATATTTAACAGGCATATTTATTGATAACAATTGAATGAATAGTGCAGGACCAACAGAGCAACCCAGCCTGTTCTAAATGGAATTCACCACGATAAAGTTCCTTAACATATTAAAAGTAAAGTTCCTTAACATAATTGTTTTTATTTTTATTTTTTTTCCCTTTTTCACCCAATTTGGAATACCCAATTCCCAATGTGCTTTTAAGTCCTCGTGGTCGCGTAGCGATTCGCCTCAATCCGGGTGGCGGAGGATGAATCCCAGTTGCCTCTGCGTCTGAGACCATCAACCCGCGCATCACGTGGCTTGTTGAGCGTGTTACCACGGAGACATAGCGCGTGTGGAGGCTTCACGCCATCTACTGCGGCATCCGCGCTCAACTCACCACACGCCCCACCGAGAACGAACCACATTATAGGATGTTACCCCATGTGACTCTACCCTCCCTAGCAACCGGGCCAATTTGGTTGCTTAGGAGACCTGGCTGGAGTCACTCAGCATGCCCTGGGATTTGAACTAGCGAACTCCAGGGGTGGTAGCCAGCATCTTTTACCACTGAGCTACCCAGGCCACCCGAGGCAGGACATTGTTGAAAATTATTAACAGGTAGACTAAGCCAAATCTACGAGAGAGAAAAAATGCGCTGAAAATTTGTGCATATTTCACGACGCGTATTAGCCATTGATCTAATATGACAGCTGTTCGGTAAAGAACGTTAACCAATTACAGTTACGATGTAAAAAAAAAGATTAAAAAATTGCTATAGGATAGAAAAAAATAGGCCTGTGATGTAGCCTACAATAAATCTAATGTATTCTAAACATGAGGTGCACACAGAATAAAAGAGATATATTTCCTCATGGTAGAGTAGTGACTCATCTCAATCCAGGTGGCGGAGGACGTATCTCAGTTGCCTCCATGTCTGAGACATGGAGGCAACTTAGCACATCCGCACATCTTAGCACATGGCTTGTTGAGCGCATTACCGCGGAGACGTAGCACGTGTAGAGGCCCACGCTATTCTCCGAGGCATCCACGCACAACTCGCCACGCGCCCCACTGAGAGCGAGAACCACACATTATAACGACCACGAGGAGGTTACCCCATGTGACTCTACCCTCCCTAGCAACTGGGCCAATTTGGTTGCTTAGGAGACCTGGCTGGAGTCACTCAGCGCACCCTGGATTTGAACTCGTGACTCCAGGGATGGTAGTCAGCATCAAAACTCGCTGAGCTACCCAGGCCCCTGAATAAAAGACGTTAAGTAGTCGGCATCTCTTTGTGCGTGGATCCCGCAGAGAATAGCGTGGGCCTCCACACGTGCTACGTCTCGTCTAGGCGACTTACACAAAAGCATAAATCTTTTGATGAGAAAAATTAACATGTTGACGTGGTCTGGTGAAAGACGGGACTTGACTCACCTGAGGCGGCTATCCTGCGGTTGAAAAAGCCTGCACAGTGGAAAAATAACATACAAGCATGGACCGATGTAAAGAAGACTCAAATGTGAAAACATCCATAGGGACTTTCAAACGTCCCCACCACCACCGAAGTGTTTTCATAACTACTTTGCTGAGTTTGCTTGTCTAGCGAGAGGACATTTTCCTGCTCGTGCTGATTGAGAGAGGGAAGAAGCACGCGCAGCCTGAGGTGAAATGAAACTTGGTATCTGCTCCAGATAATGATGATCAGTTTAATGGGGGGAAATATTAACCGACTAGTAATTCCAGTGTCGACTAGCAGCATCAGAACCGTTTAGTCAACTAGTCTCTTACATCCCTTGTGTGTTGACATCAAGGCTCTGTTTGTAGGTTGTGACTTAAGCCTGTGTGTGTGTGTGAGAGAGAGAGAGAGAGAGCGAAAGAGAGAAAGGGAATTCAGGGGTGCTTTTTAACAGAAATTGAAATAAATTTAGGATATTGTAGACATTGTCATTCTTATCTGATGTACTTAACCAATGTCTTTGTTTTAACTGGTTATTTTGCTGTGGTATCCTGTACGGCTCTTTGAAATAGCTGAAATAATTTGGCCAACTGAAATGGAACCGTTATGTGGTCAAGACCTGGAACTATTTCATATCCATGCATTTACTGAAAAATAATTGCATACCTTAGAACGTCCATCAACCAATTAGAATCAAGCATCCACAAACCCGTGGTATAAGCATTAAACAATAAACATGTAACAAAATATATGTAATATAATATCATATTTGTTGATGTAATAAATGGATTTGTTCAATTTAAAAAAAAAGCTTAAATGTAACCAAAATGATGAAAAACAAATAAAATATAAATTTTGAAATTAATATTATCATAAGGTACCTAGTTAGAAGGTCCCCTGTACAATTAACAGCATTAGCTGGGAGATCATTTCTTTAATATGTAAGCAAAATTACATTATAACTGAAATATACCCATTTAAATCGATATCCTCTAGTCTAAAAAGAAAACAGTCAGAAACAGTCAAAAAGTTGTGTTTATGTGACCCATTTAAAATACTTAAGCTATTCCAAATCTGAAGCTAAATTCCAATGAAAATGGACATTTATCTGCGACGTGCTCGCCTTGTATTATGATCATTACATACATTAAATATAGAACATGACACGCATTCACTGAATCAATGTTAGCGATATTTAACAGGCATATTTATTGATAACAATTGAATGAATAGTGCAGGACCAACAGAGCAACCCAGCCTGTTCTAAATGGAATTCACCACGATAAAGTTCCTTAACATATTAAAAGTAAAGTTCCTTAACATAATTGTTTTTATTTTTATTTTTTTCCCTTTTTCACCCAATTTGGAATACCCAATTCCCAATGTGCTTTTAAGTCCTCGTGGTCGCGTAGCGATCGCCTCAATCCGGGTGGCGGAGGATGAATCCCAGTTGCCTCTGCGTCTGAGACCATCAACCCGCGCATCACGTGGCTTGTTGAGCGTGTTACCACGGAGACATAGCGCGTGTGGAGGCTTCACGCCATCTACTGCGGCATCCGCGCTCAACTCACCACACGCCCCACCGAGAACGAACCACATTATAGGATGTTACCCCATGTGACTCTACCCTCCCTAGCAACCGGGCCAATTTGGTTGCTTAGGAGACCTGGCTGGAGTCACTCAGCATGCCCTGGGATTTGAACTAGCGAACTCCAGGGGTGGTAGCCAGCATCTTTTACCACTGAGCTACCCAGGCCACCCGAGGCAGGACATTGTTGAAAATTATTAACAGGTAGACTAAGCCAAATCTACGAGAGAGAAAAAATGCGCTGAAAATTTGTGCATATTTCACGACGCGTATTAGCCATTGATCTAATATGACAGCTGTTCGGTAAAGAACGTTAACCAATTACAGTTACGATGTAAAAAAAAGATTAAAAAATTGCTATAGGATAGAAAAAAATAGGCCTGTGATGTAGCCTACAATAAATCTAATGTATTCTAAACATGAGGTGCACACAGAATAAAAGAGATATATTTCCTCATGGTAGAGTAGTGACTCATCTCAATCCAGGTGGCGGAGGACGTATCTCAGTTGCCTCCATGTCTGAGACATGGAGGCAACTTAGCACATCCGCACATCTTAGCACATGGCTTGTTGAGCGCATTACCGCGGAGACGTAGCACGTGTAGAGGCCCACGCTATTCTCCGAGGCATCCACGCACAACTCGCCACGCGCCCCACTGAGAGCGAGAACCACACATTATAACGACCACGAGGAGGTTACCCCATGTGACTCTACCCTCCCTAGCAACTGGGCCAATTTGGTTGCTTAGGAGACCTGGCTGGAGTCACTCAGCGCACCCTGGATTTGAACTCGTGACTCCAGGGATGGTAGTCAGCATCAAAACTCGCTGAGCTACCCAGGCCCCTGAATAAAAGACGTTAAGTAGTCGGCATCTCTTTGTGCGTGGATCCCGCAGAGAATAGCGTGGGCCTCCACACGTGCTACGTCTCGTCTAGGCGACTTACACAAAAGCATAAATCTTTTGATGAGAAAAATTAACATGTTGACGTGGTCTGGTGAAAGACGGGACTTGACTCACCTGAGGCGGCTATCCTGCGGTTGAAAAAGCCTGCACAGTGGAAAAATAACATACAAGCATGGACCGATGTAAAGAAGACTCAAATGTGAAAACATCCATAGGGACTTTCAAACGTCCCCACCACCACCGAAGTGTTTTCATAACTACTTTGCTGAGTTTGCTTGTCTAGCGAGAGGACATTTTCCTGCTCGTGCTGATTGAGAGAGGGAAGAAGCACGCGCAGCCTGAGGTGAAATGAAACTTGGTATCTGCTCCAGATAATGATGATCAGTTTAATGGGGGAAATATTAACCGACTAGTAATTCCAGTGTCGACTAGCAGCATCAGAACCGTTTAGTCAACTAGTCTCTTACATCCCTTGTGTGTTGACATCAAGGCTCTGTTTGTAGGTTGTGACTTAAGCCTGTGTGTGTGTGAGAGAGAGAGAGAGAGAGCGAAAGAGAGAAAGGGAATTCAGGGGTGCTTTTTAACAGAAATTGAAATAAATTTAGGATATTGTAGACATTGTCATTCTTATCTGTTGTACTTAACCAATGTCTTTGTTTTAACTGGTTATTTTGCTGTGGTATCCTGTACGGCTCTTTGAAATAGCTGAAATAATTTGGCCAACTGAAATGGAACCGTTATGTGGTCAAGACCTGGAACTATTTCATATCCATGCATTTACTGAAAAATAATTGCATACCTTAGAACGTCCATCAACCAATTAGAATCAAGCATCCACAAACCCGTGGTATAAGCATTAAACAATAAACATGTAACAAAATATATGTAATATAATATCATATTTGTTGATGTAATAAATGGATTTGTTCAATTTAAAAAAAAAGCTTAAATGTAACCAAAATGATGAAAAACAAATAAAATATAAATTTTGAAATTAATATTATCATAAGGTACCTAGTTAGAAGGTCCCCTGTACAATTAACAGCATTAGCTGGGAGATCATTTCTTTAATATGTAAGCAAAATTACATTATAACTGAAATATACCCATTTAAATCGATATTGATTTGGGAAAACAGTATCAATATCCAGCCCTACTGCCTAATATCTCATTTTGTGTTTCAAGTGCATAAGTTTTGAACAGCATGATAAAATGATGACAGAAATTTAATTTTTTTGGTGAACTATGCCTTATTCATACACATTTTATATTGAAAAAAAGTACAAATTTTGTCATGCTTATAAATGTTTTTGTATATATAGAGATGGTGAGTTTGTACCTCAGTTTGTGCACTGTGACTTTTTGACCTGTGTCTCAATGATTTGAAACATTCCACACTGAGAGCGAGGATAAACCTGACAGTTTAACACACTCACTGTTGCATTGATTATGTCTTGCTGTCATAAAATATCAGTCATGCGCTGCTGTTCATATAACGGCAAGTTACGCCAGTTCATAAAAAAAAAAAAAAAAAGACTTTGGTTTGATTGATCGCTTCATTGGACAATATTTCAAATGGTGTGTGACGGCATAGCTGTGTGTATGAGAGATATAAACAGACACATCACTGCTCATAGTGGAAAGAACATGTTTATATCTGTACACAGAGTGACACATATGTTCTCCGCTTCTTGTGTCCTAGGTGTTGCACTCTTGTGACCTAATTACAACAGTGCTGATGATAGTTATTTTCTTTCTCTCTCTCTGTTCCTGTGTGTGTTCATGAATCTGCTACTCCCAGCATGCTTTTGGAGGCTGGTAAACAAAGCCTTGTGGGAGTTGGTCTGCTGCGCTCTCTCACATCGCCACGGCAACAGAGTCACTCCCTCCGTAAAGCTGACATTTCCGGGAACCATTTGAGAGAGAGAGAGAGAGAGAGAGTGTGTTTATGGGTTTAACATCAAGGTGAATGCAAATACGTCTGAGAACTCGTCTGAATAATTTCAATTTTATTGACGGGTCGCTCAAGACAAACTTTTATAGCGCCACAAAAAAACACTTTAGCTTTAAAGCCACTTTTAACTATGCATCGAACAATATTGTTTTTGTTTTTTTAAGACAGAAGCCGTCAACGATTTTTAATGTGAAAAACCCAATGGTGAACTGTCGGTTTGGCGATATCTAGAGAGCATGATGGCCATTTTCGGATTTAATGGTGTAATTTCTTTTTTTTATGTAATACATTTTAATGGTAGCAAATGAGATATATACAGAATTGTAAAAACGAAGAAATTCATATTTTATACTCATTCAAAATTCAAAAAAAGGGTATTTATTAGCCATTCTGCCATGCAAAGGCAAAATGCATTAACTACACTTTTTGTTATGACCAAAATTGGGTCATTTAGAGTATGGTCTATCCGGAGACAGACGGGTTTGGCTCTACTAGGGTCAGAAGAACTGAGTGTAAAAATTGCATTAAATGCAAAATCCACACTATCCGTTTTTCTCAGCTTTAAGGGCAAATTTGCTAAACAGTTGCGCTACTTTTGCACGTCGTATTTCAGCGCTGAAGTCTTGAGTTTTTACTTTGTCATTATAATTCCTTTCCCCACAAACACATCTCTCGTCTGTGTAAATTAGACTTAATATAGATTGCACTTCATTAACAAAACAGTTTTTCTGGCGCAATAAACTTCACGCTATTACTGCTGGAGGAAAGTAGGTGGTAAACTGAATTTTATTTAAAAGAGAGATTTGTGCACATTTTCTATGGATCATAGCAGCAATAGTTTATAAAATAATGAATAATGAGTAGAGAAGAGTGCCATAACCTGGCATATATCCAGATGCACGGTCTAGTCAAGTGCACTTTCGACATGTTAAAGAGATGATTCAGGTGTCTGGATCACAGTAGTGGAGTGATGCTGTACAGTCCCGGCAGAGTGTGCCAGATCGTCTGCTGCATCCTCCGTTATCTCCGAACCGGCCTGCAAAATCGGAATTGTGCAGTGCAAATTGCATTCAGCACAGATTTGGTTGGCATGTTTGCGCTGTTGCCTGATCTACATTATTTATTAAGTGAATTAGGCGCTATACCAGCCAGACAGTGCATTCAAATAAACGATGCAATTCGTTCTTATTGAATTTCCCCCTCAGTGTTGATGTAGTTAGTGAATTTGCCTTTGTAATAATTAATTAATAATTAATAATAATTAATAATTTTTTAATAATTAAAAAAGGGCAGTAATGACAAGGGCAGTAATGACAAGGCTGTGATTAGATTTTGGACCTGACACAATGGGGAACTACCTCTTCTATTGATTTGTCAACCAAGTGTGGTTATCGGCAAATGCTGATTATCTCAGAATAGCTAAAAATGGCCTAACTGATATATATGTCTATCACTATTTTAAGGAGCCTGTAGTCATTATTCTGCATGTGTTCTGTAATGCATTGAAGTTTCCTGCTCCACTTGGTATGACATCATTGCCTTAAATCATTTACACTATCTCTGTGCACTGGAGCAGCTCGCAGTCTTAGTAAGGGTGAGATTGCATGGTTGGTTGGTTTAACATGTTCCAGTTAAATGTTCCAGAGAGAACTAGAAGCCTCATTTATAAAGACGTGCGCAGAATAATCCTAAATGTGATCATACAACAATTTCCTAAATGTTCCTATGAACAATTTATAAAATGTCCGTAGGAAAGAAATTGTTTTCCTAAATGCATCCCACTTTATAAATCGCAAATCATCTTAAAATCTTGTGCATGTATATGATCACATGGACTCCACCTACAGAATGGCCACAAATATCCTAATATGGTGAGACAAAATACAATTAAAGTGCATTCACAAGTCACTCATTCATTCATTCATTCATTCATAAGGTTCTCTAAAAAAAGTCCTCATACCTACGCTACGCTATTTAACAACTCATCATAAGTGGTTCATGTAATGAATAAAAAATTCATGTACTTGACATATAACATTACTGTATACTTTACCTTCCTGTTATCTTATAGCTTATGATTAATTTATTATGGAAGCACGTAGATAGGGCTATAAATAAATCTTCTGTTACAGCATATATTAAAAATAAACCTTTTCCATTACGTGTACATAATCAAAATATGACCACATGCTGACTCATATAGGAATATTATTGTGCTCGTAAATGTGGTCAATCATCTATTAAATAATTAAGTCTGTCACTGACTAATTTGCACTTGCATCACTTGAAGTAATAAAAAAACAAGCAGCACACACTGGCAAAGTGGAGCATGAGCAAAAATTATTCGTATGCAATCTTTTCAGTTGGCATACGCAGAAGAACATTTTCACGTCAATAAATCCCGATTTTGTTTTTTTCCTCACTTTTGATGTTGTAAGTTTTATGAAGAACATGTGAGTGGTTCTTGCCTGTGCAAAACCCAAGATGCTATGGTGGTTGGCAGACTTTGCTACGTGGTTGCTAGGGTTTTTCTGGGTGTTTATGTGGTTACTGGCCCTAGTAAAAAGAGCCTACTGAAGTTTAATATTTAGGGTTAGGGATTTGTTCAAATCCCTAATGCTTAAAGGGTTAGTTCACCCAAAAATAAAAATTATCTCATGATTTACTTACCTTTAAGCCATCCCAGATATGTATGACTTTCCTTCTTCAGCAGAACCAAAGTTAAGATTTTTAGTAGCAGATTTCAGCTCTTTTTGTCCATACAATGCATGTAAATGGGTGCCATCAGGCTGCTGGCTGTTTGATGGTCCAAAAGGCATATTTAGGCAGCATAAAAGTAATCCACATGACTCCAGTCAATCAATTAATGTCTTCTGAAGCAAACTGATAGGTTGGTGTAAGAAACAAATCGATAATTAATCATTTTTAACTTTAAATCCTTGCTTCCGCCCCGTGCTGTAATGATGTTTGAAAGGACCTATCTCTCGCTTGACGTTCGTTCCACTGTTGTATACAAAGAACGCACTTCCGACTTCTCACGTGAACACACCATTGCGCTTACGTCACTGATGCGTCGACTGCTGGAAGGAAGCAATTTTTTAATTTTTTAAAAAATTAATAAAGTTTTAATTATCGATTTATTTTTTTAGACAAACCTATCGATTTGCTTCCGAAGACATTAATTGATCGACTGGAGTCGTGTGGATTAATTTTGTGCTGCTTAAATATGCCTTTTGGACCATCAGATATACAGCAGTCTAATGGCACCCATTTACATGCATTGTATGGACAAACTGTTCTGAAATCTTGTGATGTTTGTCTGACATGTCTCGTGACTGTCTGAGACATCGAATCATCTTTTCCATCCTCCCATGTTGAGAAGGTGAGTGAGAGAGAGCAGGGAATGAAGGAATGCTATATGTGATATGCTAGACTAACTTTAGCCCTCTGTCCTGTTAGTTAGTGTCTCCGCTCTGGAAATTCTCAGGTCCCGCTCTGAAGAGGGGGATCCAGCCCACAGAAATGGTAGGAAAATATCAGGGGCCGTGTGGAGCAAGTGATGTCATGGAGAGAGAACGGAAAACAAAGAGTGTTTATGAGTGGAGATAGGGTAATGGATGACAACTCTATCAAATTCTCTCTCTCTCTCTCTCTCTCTTTCACACTCACTCACTGTATGTTTTCTTTATTTTCCTTTTTGCCAGCACATACACACTTGTGCTGTATTTACACCAATGCAAAGGCCTCTTCACCTTTGACCTTCTAAACCATCAACAGCCATAAGACAGGGCATATTCTTTATCAATATCAACATAATTTACATAAACAGTGCACAAAAGTCTGTTAAATATTCAAGCTTGTAGCACGCCATAAATATTTGAAAAAGGTTTTTAAAGGTGTTGAATTTCTGCGCCACTTGCGTCACAAAACGGATTGCAAAAATAATTTTTAAAAAAGGTTTCCTGAACACTCTCCTCATCTCCCATTGCTCATAAAAGCTGATAATCCTGGCCCAAACTCACGCAATTGGTTGTGCCAATGAGCAGGTTTACATGCACACACCAATACGCTGATAACTACAAACAATATGCTTATTAAAAAAAATCAGACAATGCAGCTGGTTAATCTGGTTATTTCAAATCTCATATAAAAATAAGATTAAAAAGCTGTCAGAACATGAGTTTTGACTGCTTTTGACGTCAAAACATAAAAAGTCATGCACACAACACTTGCATGCCTTAGATAAGATGTTAAGAATGACGGTAAAGGTGTTTATATGCAACGCGAAATCAGGGTAATGGGCAAAAATCTGTGTGCCGATTGGCTTATTCTTAATAAGGTTATGACCTTACGCTGATAAAGGAAAGCTGTGGTGTTTACATGACCTTACACATTGTTGCTTTATTAAAGGAATAGTTCACCCAAAAAATATAATTCACTCTCATCATTTACTCACCCTTATGCCATCTCAAACTTGCTTTACTTTTTTTCTTCTGTGGAGCACAAACTAAGGAAATGCAAGGAAGTGTGATCGAGCATGATCGGGCCAAGAAGACTGTGGATGTCAAGATTTCTAGTGAAAAAGGAGTTTTGTGTATCACTTCAGAAGATGTAAATTACACCACTGCAGTATGATTACCTTTATGTTGCCTTTACGTCCTTATTGGAGCTTGAAAGTGTTGGTCCCCATTGACTTGCATTGTATGGACAAAAACACTTTATTTTCCCATGAAAATATCTTCGTTTATGTTCCGCAGAAGAAAGAAAGTCATACAAGTTAAAGGTGAGTAAATTATGAATTATAATTTTTGGGTGAACTATTTCTTTAAAGAGCCCATATTATTCTAATTTACAGGTTCATGATTTTATTTTGGGGGGTCTACTAGAATAGGTTTACATGCTTTAATGTTCAATAAACACATTATATTTCTCATACTGTACATTTCTGCTAAACCTATTTTCATCCTCTGGCTCAAACGCTCTGATTTAGGTCCTGTCTCTTTAAAGTCCCCCTTTCCGAAAAGCCCAGTCTGCTCTGATTGGTCAGCTGGCCCAGTCTGTTGTGATTGGTCAACCACGTAGAGCATGTGTCGGAAATGTAACGGCCCTTACTGAAACTGAGTTTCAGGCTTCCTTAACAGCTGTAAACACTTTTGTAACTATGGTAACAATGGCGTCGGTTTTTGCCGTACCAGTATGAGTCCGATAATGAAAGTTTGGAAGAACAAGCTGATCGACCCGAACCACCTTCGCAAGCACGACTTTAGCAGGACATTCACAGTGGTAAGTTTTAATTTTGTAACAGTAGTACACTGTTGATTATTGTGAACCTAACAAAGCTTCAAGTAAAAGACATGCAGTGTATCTAAGTTAGTCATCTTTTGCTGGAATGGGTGCAGCCGAACGTTTTTCGCCTGAGATATGAAAGGAGAACAGAGGCTTATTCCCGTTTAGTGAGCAAGTTAACTGTGAACTACTGTGGATAGCGGCCGTAATATTACAGCTTGTAATAATTATATTAGACTCTTGAGATCGACCATTTTGTTACACAGTTTTAGGTAAAAGCCAAACCACAGCTGAAATAGTAAACCCTTACCAAAACAATAACATTACATAGTATGTTAGCCGAGCACTACCGTGGATTGCAGATGTAAAATTACCGTTTGTAAAAATAAATCCATCTCCACACTTGATCACTATTCATGATAGTAAGAACGACAAACAATCTGCATAATTCTACAGAATTGTAGGTAAAAGTGGGCCCGCAGCTGATTAGCAAAACTATTTAAACACAATAACATTAGCTAGCAGGTTAGCAGAGGCCTACAGCCGTGCACTGGGTGTACACCGTTGCTACAACACAAAACTCTGCATTTGAACTCTCGGTAGCGGATAAATCCACTAATAATCAAGCATACTTACAGGTTGTGATCCTGAAGCGCCAGATTGTCCCACCAAAGTGGGAACTGCACCATCATTCATGAGTAACCATCTCAAAAATCTGGCATTGGTTGTGGTTGTACTGCTAAATAATTAAAATCACTTTTAACCACTGATTCTTCAATCGGAAGTCCAAACAAAAAGGTTTTGCTTTTGCTGTGAATAAAACAGCGTCTTCTCGACATGTCGACAACACTAACCCAACTCATCCTGGCCTCTGCTATAACTATGTTTGTTTGAGGACAGGCCAAAGTAACACTCAGGTGGGATTATGCAAATGTGTTACATACTGATGTAGATACTTTACGGAAGAAATGGCTGGATTACAATCCAGTTGTTTCTTGTAGTTCTTGAGCAGTGTTGTCTGTGGGAGAGAATAACTCCCTTTTGCGTGGACTTTGTGCTTTGTAACTTTGCAGATCTTTTACATGCTCAAACAGCTATATGACACACTAAAGGAAAGGTAAAATCCCAAAAAGCATAATAGGGCCTCTTTAAGCATAATCAGTGTAAGAACTTGCATATAAATATGCCCAATTTTTTTATGTTGGGCAGGTCGAGATGCTCAAACAAACAGAGCAATGGTTTGATAGCGTCAAAACCACAGTGTTTACTCATTTTGGGGGAATCAACCTATGAATAACTTTTCTTATAATGCACCCTGCCACACTGCACACATTGTTCGGGAATGGTTTGAGGAACATGATGAAGAGTTCAAGGTGTTGCCCTGGCCTCCATATTCCCCAGATCTCAATCCAATTGAGCATCTGTGGGATGTGCTGGACCAACAAGTCCGATCCACGGCAGCTCCACCTTGCAACTTGCAGAACTAGAAGGATCTGCTGCTAATGTCTTGGTGCCAGATACCACAGGAAACCTTCAGGGGTCTTGTAGAGTACATTCCTCGGCGGGTCAGCGCTGTTTTGGCAGCTCGCGGAAGACCAACAGCATATTAGGCAATTGGTCATAATGTTTTGGCTCATCAGTGTATACTGGATCTCTCTGCAGATCTGTAAGGTCAAACGGTTTTAAACTTAAATAAATTACCATGGTAACTGTAGTTTCGCCAAAATCTGCTTGCTAGATTTATTGTTACCATGCTAGATTTTTTAAGGGTTGGTTTCACTGAAGTGAAACCTTTTTTTGTTTTCTGCTCCGTAGCAATCCATCCATTTTTTTTAATTTGCTGAAACACTTGTGCTAAATTATGTTAGGAGGTCTGGGAATGGAGTATCATCAAGAGTGAAGAAAATGCTCTATAAAAAGCTATAAATATAGTTTGAGATACTCTTGTGTAAACATGCTGTTAGATGCCTCCAGGGGAACGCCTTTAGTCCTGCTGAGACTACGACATGCAAGCTCCCAGTAATACTAAGAGAAAACCAACTTTCCTGTGAAAAATAGGACTTTATGTCTTTATTATCATTACATTCAGTGTTAAGTGAGAAGAGAGAAGTGTTGACTACAGACTTCGTTCTGGGGTGCAGAACGATAAGAAAAAGAGAAAGATAATGCCTTTGATTAAACACTCTCTGTAAGATTGCTCATTAAGCACTCTTTAATTAGACTAACGAAGGAGGTGATAATTAAAGTTACTCTCAACTCAGGAGCTGAGATGTCAAACTCCCCGTGCCACGACAGGAAGTCACAACATGTGACTTCCTGTCACTCACACCGTTGGTTTGGTTGGTGATTTTCTTGGTGAGTCTTCTGTTGACTTTTTATTCAAAAAGTCAAATGGGTGGCACGTTTTAAAGATGGCAGTGGAATGGCAGTGGATAGTGCCTCATTTTAAAGCTTAAAAAAGGACCCGGAAGTATCATAATAGTAGTCCATGTGACTTGTGCGTCATATTTTAAGTCTTTTAAAATTTTTCAAGTACTAACCAGACTGTCTCTCTCTCTCAGGTTGTGGGAACAGTGCTCTTAGCTCTGATATGTACCAAGCCGGCTACACCGCCATCACTAACGTAGATTATTCAAGTGTTTGTGTGGAAAGTATGGCGGAGCAACACAAGGACTGCGCTCAACTCAGCTGGCTTTGTATGGACGCCCGACGCCTGGCCTTCCCAGACGGTGTGTTTGATGTGGTGCTGGAGAAAGGAACTCTGGATGCCATGCTGGTGGAGGAGACCGACCCGTGGAAAGTCTCAGACGATGCGACCCGACTGCTGCACCAAGTTCTCCTGGAGGTGAGGCTTCAGTCACCTGACATCTGGAGACTATAGGCTTCTAGAGAAAAATTACAATGAAGACACGGTAGTCTTGAGTTTGCCTATGTTCAAAATTTTTTACACCCCACAGAAAGAATATTCTGATAGATCTTGTGCCTAATTGATCTGTTCAGGGAAAAGGAAGTCACACTTTTCTTAAAAGAGCCTATTAGAGTTCTGCCACCTGGACAGAGCCTGATGTGATCCAACAAACTGTCAGGTTTCAGACCGAATTCGAGTCAGTTTTTCATGTATAACTTCTGGTTTGCATCAGGTTTGGGTTTGTTATTAATGAAATAATTATTATGAATAATTTCTTTACCAGATCTAGTTTAGTGCACACACGCTCACACACAGACTATGAAAATCCATACATCTGGATTTACTTTCTCATAGAGGAAGTAAAAGTTTGATTACAATTTGACAGTAGCGGTCGGTGTTACAGGGTCTCGTTTATGAGCTGTTTCGGGCTTCAATTCCATGCTTGTGCAGACCTCTAGAGCCAACCTTATTGGCAAAGGCATCACCTGGCCTTTACAAATGTGCTTGCTTTAGAATGTGTATGTGCATTAGCTGTACCAACCTTAAAAGTTCAGTTTTAGTCTAATTTGAGCTAAAAAAGTTTGTTACAGTTGTTGTCAAAAATGGTATTGAAATGTAAGCCTGGCAGTTTGGAGATTTTTTTTCTTTATTAAACTCACAGGGTCTGAATGACTGGGGAGACACAACACCTGTGTGATTGACTTTCCCTATATCCCAAAATGCAAGAATTATTCATCAAATGTCCCCACGTTTGTGTTTATTCTCTGTTTGTGTGTTAAAGACACATTAATAGACATTTTGATTCTCAAGTCCTACTCATAGGAAATAATTTCTGTACAATCTTAGCAGAAATCACAGAACCATTTATATTTAATCTCTCTCCCTCTCGTGTGTTAATAGTGTAACAGTCATTTCGGTTTCCTCCCTTCATAGTTTATTCATCAGTATTTCAGACCAGCACAGATTAAGTTGGCAGTCTGCAGTGGATGTGTGCATTTTCTTCAGAATTCAGAAGCACGTTTATGCCATTCACATTCCAGAGACTGACAACCGGATTTACATGATGAACACAACATTAAAAATAGGAACTCAAAAGCTTCACAGAGGTTGATATGCTATGCTCAGTAGAGGTCGAACGATATATCGGTGTTGCCGATTAATCGGCACCGATAACAGATTTCTGGAACTATCGGTTATTGGCATATAGTTATAGTTTTTTCCCATTGCGTCCGGCGCTGGAGGGGCTAGGAAAGGTCCGCTGTCGTTATACAGTATGAGAGCGGCCTCTAGAGGTGAAATAAAAACTATCACTTCACTGATGCCTTGTAGTGTTTGTATTGACACCTGAGACTACACTCTGTATGGAGCGGAACACTTCAGATGCGGATTTAAAACGTCAACAACGAAAAGTTATGTATACAGTACACTACAGTACGTGTTGTCATATCATTATAAAGTAATTAATTTGTTGACTAGATCCTGCATTAGTAGAGAACAGCAGTATGTTTGCCGACAAGGCTGAGAAGACGCTAACATTAAAGCTATCTTCAAGTGGTTAGAACAATGTGACAAAAATACACTCAAGTCCTACCCAAATGTTTAAATGTCACGATTGTTACCATCTATTACCATCTATTTGCATTCGTTTATATCCAGCTGGTCATGTTTATGCATTTGTTAAGTTGCATATTTAAAGCTAGTGACGTGAGAAAGCAAATTAATATCTTCATGCAGCCGATTTCTGATATCAATTACATTTGTTTTTTTTATCCTCACTGTAATACGATGACTTCAGATCGATCACATTCTTGCGCTAAAAAAGGCTAGATGCAGCACAACAAATACAAGAAAGCAGGTGTCTCAAGATGCTTTTAAAGTTCTTTTTAATTAGACACATCATCTAAAAAACAGCGTTCCTGCATGAGACACTGAATAAATAAAAACAAAGGGAAACAAATACGTTCGTCCAGATGGATGGTTGCAAAAGCGTTCAGTGTGAACAGCCCCTTACAGCTGGTGGAGGTCTTTGGCCGTTGCGTCTTGCTCTCTATAAGCGTTTCTCAGATTAATCAATGAGTTGTTTAAATGCTTTGTCAGGAAAGATGTTCTACTTGGAAATGTGTGTCTTGAGATCCTCGCATTCGGTTCCAGTCTGTTGTTTTCCATCTGTTTGAACAGCCCCTGACCTGGGCTCATAATCTGACCCGCTACACCACCGAGTTCAGCCGAATACCATTGCTATCTGTGAATATTGCTACTCTGCATACAACTGTACTGACTAAAAAAACAATGTGGTATTTCGCTGTTGAGTCTGGAGTAGTAGGAATCAGTGCAATTGTAACACCGTGTGAACTGTCTACTGAAAAGTTTTCCCCCCTCATTTTACTTTTGACTTAACATTTGAGAATATGGACCGACTAAAACTTTAAATTTTTTTATTTTATGCACATTAGTTGAAAATGAAATGCTCTTTTTTAACAGCCAGGATAGGAATGTTCTATGCGATAATATAACGGTGCTGAATGGTTTATGTATTTATTGCGCCCTCTTGTGGACTAACGTCAATTTAAGAATCAGCTGACTTTAAAATTCGAATATTAGTTCACATATATATATATATATATATATATATATATATATATATATATATATATATATATATATTAATATTTTTATATATATATTAATATTTTTATATTTATTTCATTTTAAAAAAAGTACAATACATTTTCATGGTTCAGTCAGTACTGTTTATTTTTATAATAAAGTTCAGCACTATTTTACTTTGTTATTTTTTCATTCAGTGTCAACTTTAAAAACTATCAGTTGATTAATCAGTTATCGGCAGGTACTGCCCGACCTAGTTATCGGTATCGGTAAAATTTGCTATTGGTCGACCTCTGATGCTCAGGTCTCTTTATGACGGGCCTCATCTCATTAGAGATGCTTTTCATACACCTATATAACCTCAACAGGACACATTCAGCTTAATATGTATTTCAAAGAAAGAGAGAAATATAATAATACTTAACAAATCATTTAGTAAATGTAAATTCATATATGTACAAAATGTTATTAAATTTTCATTCATATGTGGCCTTGCACTTTTTAACATCTAAAATGGTTTAACATTACAATGTTACATAATATTTAACACATAATTTGTTAATGAACATTTGAATGCTAGTCACAAAAACAGTTACAACCAAGAGCATCCAATAGTCAAAAATAATCTGTTTTTTAACACGTACACAGGCATGGACATTGTATTTTGACTTCGCTATAGGCAACACATAATTTCATTTAACAAAACAACATGGCACCGATCACAGCGGAGTTTGTTTTTGGGAGAAACGCCAAGAAAACTACATCTGGTAAGAAACCTAATTAAGTTTTTACATTGAAACCTGTTGGAGTCAAAAGATTTAAATATGTTGTTTCATCCGAAATGCCATTTTTAAAATTTGAACAGTTTATCGTGAAACGCCATGCTGCTAAACACAATGTACACTAATGTGTACAATAGCACAAGGTTTTCAGTAGAAATCCTCTATATTTACTGTGCATTTTCACATTGAGGGGAAAAAAATTGCTTTCAGAGGCTTTATGTGGAGTTAGGATGAAAATAAAGTGCATTTTGAACTGTTCTGAGACCAGTGCAGGCAAACAGCACACTGTGAGATTAAGTCATTCACTAAATAGGGAGCAAGGGAGCATCCTATTGCTTTCCTATAGCTATAGCTTTTTTTTATGAAGCCAAGTGCATTCATCCAAACTTATCAAAGTTTCAGTTTCAGGCTGCAGATTATGTTTGAACCACTCAAAATGTTTGGCAGACAAACTTTCTATAGCTTGGTATTATTTAAAATTTCACAACTTAGTCCTGCTGTCCACATATGTGGACATACATTTTCAGGGAAACTATTTGCTCTAGAATTGTTTTATTTATTTTGCATGTTTATTAGATGCTACTAGTTACAAATCAAAAAAGGAAATGGAAAATGCACACAGCAGTCACACTCCGGTCTCAGGTGGTTAAACAGGTTTCCCAAGCACTCCCCCTATCTGTCATTGTTGAAACATTTTGTCCTGCCCAAAACACATTGTTTGAGCCTATGTTTATTTGTCAGGACAGAGCAATGTTAAAAGCGCCACAGTGTTTACACCTTTTTGGTCGACACATATTATAGAGGTCTTCCATCACCACTGTGACCTTGAGCATGACAGTTACACTTGGGTTATTCTTGTGACACTATCCCTGAAAGTGTTGCTGTGTGTGTTTAAAACATGACAGTGAACAGAAAAAAATCTTCGATATGTCCATGTCTAGGCCTTGAGAAGCTTTTGTACTTTATATCATATTGGTTTTAAAACAGCTTTTGTATATAAAGTTATAACTTAATGTATATAAATTAGTAGTTTAATTTGCAGTTAATATCTTTAAAGAGAATTTGTCAACATTATGATACCTGCACAATGCTAAAGTAACGGACGTTTACATTTCAGTTATAATTGAGCTACAGCGGGTTTTTGTTTAGTCTATCTGTCTATATGCGCAATCTAATGTTAATGGAAGGACGACAAATTTGTCACATTGCAAGTTTGTCTTTCGGAGTATGTGCACAACGCCGAGACTGGTTGTGGTCCAAATAAACATGTATACATGATGGACTAAGCGGAGCTACAATTGCATTATCTAGGTCTTTAGTTCGACTTACGTGGCATTTTAAATTAAAAAGACAAATTATTGTAAATCTAACAGATCTGGGGGCATACTCAAAGATTATCATACATTAAGTAAATCATGCTTTTTAAGGGTAGAATTTGGATTAGGGTTAGTCTGAAGTCATTTTAATTAGCTTTGTATACAATGTCAGTACCGACCTAATGACATATGCACACACAGACCTGCATTCATAACAAGTTTGCACGTTAAAACAGTCATAAACATTTGAAAACATTAAAACTTAAATATGCCCTCTCTCTCTGTCTCTCACACATACACACATGTAGGTGTGAAATTTATTTTTCAGCTTGACATGCTTGATGAATCGCCCTCATCCGTTTCCATAGAAACGCTGTCCTCACACATAGGGCTCCCATCTTAAAACACACACATACTCTCAGACTGTTCCAGTGGATGTCACACTTGTCTGTTTGTTAGGAGGTGAGATGTTTATCTGATATTGTAGATTCACTCTGCTGTAGAAACAGGTTAGTAACGGGACTTCAGTCCGTCTCTCTCTGATGCACGCGTTTACCTAGCTTCTACATGAGGACATGCCATAGACTTTTATTGTTTTTATATAAAGCTAATTAAAATGACTGTATACTAACCCAAACTCTACCCCTAAAAGAAAACATTTTGTAAGCGTTTGTGTATATATATATATATATATAAGGAAAAAGGAACAAATAAAGCAAGAAAATAAAGGCTGTCATCAATTCAATGCGACCAACGCAAAGCGGACATGTTTACTTGCAAAACTCACTGAAAAGAAAGCGCTGCCTGAATTGTTAGTGCGATGTGGTATCAGTGGCTTGTGATGTGCGAATGGTATGCACGCTTCATCACACTTTAATAGTGTTAAGCTTCACAATGCAGGTGCGAGAGACTTCATTATAAATAAAAATACTCCTCTCTCTTGCGAGCCAGTGATTTCCTCTCTGTGTACCAATGGTGGCACGCATACCATAGGTTGCGGACCCCTGTAATAGAGGCATCCAATTTAAAAAAGGCAGTATATCACGTCCTCTTATCAAAAGAATATATCTTAAATTAGAGGCGTGGTGCAGCTGTTAGAACACATGCTGTGAGGTCACGTGACGTGAACTGCGAGCTCCGTGCACTGTGCTAATTTTAACACTTTTAATGATATAAACCGGTGAGATTCGATACACTCTGTTCCATAACTGTTCTAGGAGGACAATATGTCAAAGGACCTCGTGCTCTGGAGACATTAAAAGACTCAAGCTGATACCCCTGAGAAGGCCGTAAGCCCTGGACTCAATTTGGTCGGGGAAGTGCAGGAAATTCGGCGAGAAATGTTGAACATGTCGGCAATGCTGACGAAGGTCATTGCTGACTTGGAAGATCTTGCTGTAATATGTCGATCGATCACTGCCATGGAGATGAAATTCTCTGAGGTGGTGACAAGAGTGGGGGCTGTCAAGAAACTGATTAATTATTTGGAGTCATCGGAGAGGGAACTAGCTGCTAATCCGCTAGCGACCAAGGTGGATTTGGAGCACGTCTGGGAGAATTTGGAGGACATCGAGAACCTTAACCGGCGGAATAACATCCGAATCATCGGAATTCCTGAAGCCGAAGTGGGTCAGGATATGGTGAAAGTCCTGGACGGGCTTTTCCCGAATCTGCTTGACATAACAGGCCATAAGCTGGAAATCGAGTGAGCTTACAGGGTTTCGGCTTGGTGATCCGCTGAGGGAGACAGGCCCCAATCAATTCTGGCCAAATTTCTGAGATCATCTGATAAAGATCTCGTGTTGCGCAAGGCAAGGAGTAAACGAAGGCTTTTTTGGAAGAACCACAGCATTTTCTTGTTCCCAGACTTTGCGAATTTAATGAGAGAAATGTGATCGATTCAAGGAATGCAAGAAACTCTTACATCAACAGAAGGTCGCTTTTGCACTGATGTTCCCGGCCAAGTTGAGAATAGATGCTAAGGATGGCCGCAAAACATTTACATGTCCACAGCAAGTGATGTCATAAACTCAATGGAGTAAGTTATTGTGTGGTACTCACGTTGTAGCCGAATGGACCGACTCACTGAACATTCACTTGACTGTTCGAGGAACTGAGCACCTTTTTTTGTTTCTTTTTGTGCTGGTTCTGCCTAGCAGCTGGAGTTTGTTTTGTGGAGTAACACTCCTTCGGAACTGTTGAGTGGATGAATCTGCTCGTTCTTTGTGCTTATGACTCCTATTGGCTGGAGTTTGTTTTGTGGAGTATTTCTTGCAAGACATTGGAGTGATTAGGTCATTTGTTGCACTCATGTAGCAGCCGAATGGGCCGGCTCACTGAACATTCGTTTGACTGTCCGAGGAAACTGAGCACCCCTTTTGTTTTTGTTTTTTTTTGTTGTTTTTTTGTGTTGGTTCCACCTAGTGGCTGGAGTTTGTTTTGTGGAATAACACCTTCGGGACCGTTATGTGCATGAATCTACACGTTCTTTGTGTTTATTCGCCTATTGGCTGGAGTTTTTTTTTTTTTTTTTTATAGATTATCTGTTGTTGTGTAACTGTGTTTCACAACATTTTTATTGAAACACCGGACTTCCAGTCCGACAGCAAAGTTGTTACGGGGGCTTTCATAAGCGTGCATGGACTGTTTGAGTTTAGAGTGATGGACGCCAGTTGGTGCTGTCATGCGCGGGGTTAATGCGCATGTTTCTCTTTTTTCAGTTTGTTTGGATCTGGGGGAAGTTCGGGGTTTGGTTATTGCACTAATGTTGGAATGTGGTCTTTTTTTTTTTTTTTTTTTTTGCCAATTTGGAATGCCCAATTCCCAGTGCGCTTTGGTAGTGATGAATCCCAGTTGCCTCCGCGTCTGAGACCATCAACCCGCGCATCTTATCATGTGGCTTGATGAGTGCATTGCCACGGAGACATAGCGTGTGTGGAGGCTTCATGCCATCCACCGCGGCATCCGCACTCAACTCACCACGCACCCCACCGACAACGAACCACATTATAGCGACCACGAGGAGGTTACCCCATGTGACTGTACCCTCCCTAGCAACCGGGCCAGTTTGGTTGCTTAGGAGACCTGGCTGGAGTCACTCAGCACGCCCTGGGATTTGAACTAGCGAACTCCAGGGGTGGTAGCCAGCGTCTTTAACCACTGAGCTACCCAGGTCCCCCTTGGAATATGGTCTTTATAATTTTGTTTTTGACACACAATCTATTTTTTCTCATGTCAAAATGTCAAATGTTGATATGAGTGGATTGTCTCTCTCCACATGGAATGTTAATGGGTTGGGCACCCCATAAAAGAAAGTAGGTTATTTCTCTTCTTAAGTGTAAGAAATAAGATATAGTGTTTCTTCAGGAAAAATTTGGGAAGATATGGGGTGGACATGTTTTCTTTAGTGCTGGCTCAAGTAAAAGCAGAAGAGTCATTACACCGTTAAGTAAGCATTTACATTTATTCATTTGGCAGACGCTTTTATCCAAAGCGACTTACAAAAGAGATATCTACAATTCAAATGTCTCAAACAGATTAAAGATAAATGAGGAAGAGTCATTATTGTTTTAGCAGGAATTCAGGGGCAAAGTCTTATTTTGGCTAATATTTATGCACTTACCATTGATGAACATGGCTTTTTTATAGACCTGGAAGGGATGTTGCAAGCCACTGGCACCCCTCATGATATAATATTGGGAGGAGACTTTAATCTTTTGATGGACTCAGTCCTTTATCATAGTGAAGCAGATGTGTGCAAGCCCCCTAGAGCAACACTGATGTTTCACAGGATATGTAAAAATCACAGATATTTGGAGACTTTTGAAACCATCTGGAAGGGACTATACATTTTTTTTTTTAATCAGTCCATAAGATTTATTCTAGAATAGATTTTTTTAATAAGTCCCTCATTTCATCTGTTGTTGATTGCTCAACTGGAAATATTTTAGTCTCAGATCACGCCCTGGTGAGTTTAGAGGTGTTGCCACATATGGAGAAAAGGAAATCATATAGTTGGCACTTTAATGTATCCCTTTTGCAAAATCCTGAATTCTAAAAAATGTTAAAGGCTGAAATCAATGTCTCAATGGAGACCAACTGGTCCTCAGTATCCTCTGTGGGTGTGGCTTGGGAGGCACTTAAGGCGGTTCCTAGGGGCCAGATCATACAGTATGCCTCATTCACCAAAAAATACAAAGCACTAGAACTCGTGGAATTGGAAGGGAATATTATAAGTGCCGAGGCAGAGTTGAAGTACCGAATGTTGTCTGATATCCTTAGAGAATTGACCCAATTGAAATACAGATAAAACACTATTTTGTTGCGGAAGGTGGAGTTTTGGCTATTCAGGGCAAGACAGTCATACTTTGAGTCAGGGGACAAGGCAGGAAAACCTCAGGCTAGGTATATAAAACAGAGAGAGTCTTTTTCTACCATTACCTGAATGAAATCTGCTTGTGGTGAAATATTTACCTCAGCCATTGATATTAATAATGCTTTTAAAGAATTCTATCTTGATCTCTATAGTTCCATGTCTTCGTCTATGGATGAAGATATTAGAAACTTTGTGGAACCATTAGAACTTTCTAAACTGACGGCTGAGCAAAACAATTCTCTTGATACTGAGATAACCTTGGAGGAGCTTGGCGAGGTAATTAAAGCCTTGCCTACAGGCTCTAGGGCCAGAGTTTTTCGCCTGCTTTGCCGCAGAGTTTTTTAGATCTTATGCTACAGAATTAGCTCCACTTTTGCTAGAAGTTTATACAGAATCATTAAAGCTTCCTCCAACCATGACGCAAGCCTGGATCATTCCGATTCTTATAAAGGATAAAGATCCAAGTGAGTGCAAGAGTTACCGTCCAGTTTCCCTGATCCAGCTAGATGTTAAAATATTGTCAAACATTTTGTCTAACCGATTAAGTAAGGTTATGACATCTCTTATATATATATATAGATCAGGTGGGGTTTATTCGGGGCTGTAGCTTTCTGATAACATTAGTGGTTTCATCAATATCATGTGGTCAGTGGTGAATGATCAGACTCCGGTCGCTGCAATCTCACTTGATGCCGAAAAGTCATTTGATATGGTAAAATGGGATTTTCTTTTTAATATTTTGAAAAGTTTGGGAATAATTTTATTGGTTGGATTAAGTTACTTTATAGACACCCTGTAGTAGCGGTACAAACGAATGGGTTAATTTCAGATAATTTTACTCTGGATAGGGGCATCCGGCAGGGTTGCCCTCTTTCCCCATTATTGTTTTGTCTTGCCTTGGAACCATTAGCAGCTGCGATAAGAAAGGAGGATGATTTTCCAGGGGTGGTGTCGGGAAGTGTGGCTCATAAGCTTTTACTTTACGCAGATAATATTTTATTATTTGTCTCCAACCCTACTAGATCTATGCCTTGCCTCCACAGAATTATTATGTTCTCAGGATACAGAGTTAATTGGTCTAAATCCGAAGCTTTGGCTCTAAAAGCGTACTGCCCGGTTACGGCTTTTCATCCGGGCACCTTCTAGTGGCCCAAACAGGGCGTTAAGTATTTGGGTATTTTATTCCCAGTTAATTTTAACCCATTAATAAAAAGGTTTTTGAGTGATATGGGCAGGTGGGCTTCATTACATTTATCTATGATTGGGGAGGTTAATGATATTAAAATGAATTGTATTCCAAAATTCAACTACCTGCTACAGTCTCTCCATATAGATGCCCCCCTTTCTTATTTCAAGCAATTTGATAGCATAGCAAAGTCCTTCATTTGGAATGGTAAACGTCCCAGATTATATTTCAGTAACTTGCATAGGCCCATTGACAAAGGTGTGCTAGGCCTACCCAAGATTTTGTTTTATTATTATGCATTTGGTTTTTGTGTTGAACAGGAAGTTCTTGCCCCTATTTCACCATTCCAAAGCCTTTCTATTAAACTAACCGAAGAAGTTAAGTTACACCCCTTTATCTCGCATTTGCACTCGGTATGGACAAAAGTGTCCAGAGTGTTTAATTATGCATATGGCTGAACCCAAAATTATGTATTAATAAGTCCCCTTTCTGCTGGTCAGAGTGGATTGTAGGGAGGTTAATACACTCAGTGACCTATATGTGAGTGGAGTGTTGAGATCTTTTGAAAATTTGGTTCAACATTTTGGGATTCCCAGATCTCAGTTTTTTAGGTACTTACAGCTGCGCCACCTGCTCTGTACTATTTTTGGGAGTAGCATACACCCACCTAAAGCAGCAGATACTCTGGGAATGGTGATTACTGCTTTTGGAAAAGGTCATGAGGCATCAGTGTATTACTCCCTGCTAATTCAGAGTCTGGGGGACGGAGCTTCAACTTCTATCATGCAATTGTGGGAGAAAGATTTAAACTTGGTATTGGAGGATGGAGTGTGGGCTAGGATTCTAAAACACATCAAGTCTGCATCTAGAGATGCAAGGGTGTGCCTTAGCAATTCAAGATTTTACATCGATTCTATTGGACCCCCTCTAGTTTGTATAGGCTTGGTCTTAAAGACACACCCACCTGCTGGCGATGCCAGTCAGAAGATGGAGACACAACCCGTGTTTTTTGGTGGTGTGTTAAGATCCAAGAATTTTAGTTGAAGGTTCAGAGTTTTATGTGTGACGTATTTGGCACTCTGATTCCGTTTTGCCCCAGACTCTGTGTTTTGGCCGATGGGGCGGTCATCGATGTGGGGAATAAACACACAAAAAATTGGGTTCTGACCAGTGTAATGATCGCCAGACAAATTGTTTTAAGGATATGGAGGTCGGCTGGAGCGCCCCCATTTCAGGAGTGGTGCACGGAGATGGGGAGGGTGGCGGCTTTTGAGGAAGTGTCATTTAGAAGGCTGGGTAACTTGGATTTTTTTGTTGGGAAATGGGGCAACTATTTGGAGTTTTTGGAGGGCTCTCGGGGAGGGTCTGTGGAGAGAGAGGTATAGGTATAAATGTGTGTGATTTAAAAAAAAAAAAATGTTTTATATATATATATATATATATATATATATATATATATATATATGTATATATATCATTATATGTATATAATTTTTTTGTATATACTCATGTGACTACAGGAATGTTTGTTGAGGGTCAGGGTGGGGATGGGGAGGGGTAATAGTGGGGGTTAAGTGTTGATTCTGTGTATATATGTTTTGCTTTTCTTTATTTACTGTATGAATCAATAAAAAATGTTAATTAAAAAAACAAAAAAAACATGCTGTTGACATTTTGATGCTAAGGTGCTCACACCAAATATAATAATAATAAAAAAAACAGTGTACAACTTTCATGTATCAAACTTACATCATTAGTGATCCTGTGATTTGCATACACACATTGACAGTTCAGGAGCAGTCAAGTGGCGCAGTGCCTCTGTGAAGACAATCGAACAAACTTCTGACTGATTAAAATATTCTCGTTTATGCCTCAACATTTAATTGTGAGAAGGGAGAAGAATGCCCAAACACACACACACACACACACACACACACACAGTCGTACTGTACTTTTGTTCTTGTCTTTGGTCTGAGCTAATACCTAAAACTTCCTAATTACAATGCCTAGGGCCCGGTTACATAATACTTCAACAGAGAGATAAAGAGATGGAAGAAGCTGAGAGGGGGGGCTGCGGATTGGATGGTAAAATTGCACATCAACTATCATTTTCTGTCTTGTTTTCTTCATTTTCCCTCTCCTTTCTTCGCCCTCTGGCTCTTGCACTCACTCAGTAACAGTAAATGAGAAAAGCAAAGGAGAGCAGAGACAGAAAGGAAGGGTGTCTTATCAGAATACTTCAGTGTTTACTGAAGATTGTGGATGACGTGAGGAAAAACTGATTATTTTTATTGCTCTCAGAATTAAATGATAGGATTCCACCTAATATCTGACCTCACACAGTTTATGTCACTTGGTTTTCACTATCTCTTCCCCTATCAATTCAGTCAAGACATTCTTTGATCACTTTCTATATTGCTTTTCTCATATATGTGGTTAGATATTGTGAGTTAGAGAGAAAAACGCAGGGAAAGAGAGAGAGAGAGAGAGAGAGAGAGAGATGAGATTTCTGTGCTGCGTGTTAGCTTGTTTAGCTGTCAGCTCATCAAAATGTTGATACTAACAAGGGAGCTATCGCACATACGTACACACTCATACACCACAGTGAGCTAACTAGTGTCAAAGTTATGTAATGCTGCAGTCATATGATTTCTCAGACTCAGACAGTCAGAACTGTGCTCAACATAGACATTGTCAAATAAAAGCTGGGATGGGATATAGTCTGAGGTATGGGGTGTGAGGTATATGAGGGAGTTATTGGGTGTAGTCTAAAGGAGAAGTTCTTTGAAATTTGAAACCACTGAGCAACGACATACTGTTTGCAAAAATTCAGACACCAGCCACACCGTTGTGGGAGGAGTTTAGAGGAGCATTTAAATACAAGGATGCACAAGACTACATGTAAAACCTTAATTAATGTGACATTAAAATGTGTTATCAATGACATTATGCCTCATTCTATGAGTAGAATTCACACGAGATCATTAAAAGAAGCTGTTTTAACCACTCTGATTGTTTAAACGAATATAATACAGTAGATAATGTGTAATTTGTCATGTAAGTCATGTTTACATTCTGCATTCATGGTGCTAATGCGCTAACATGCTATATGCGCCCATAATATGAGCCGGTTATACTCTCTTATTGTAATGTGAACACTGATACTACTGCAAAGATGGGTGTATAAAAGAGTGTTAATGGGCAGAATACAGCCAAAAACTTATGGTAGGCATATCTTAGTTTAGGCAGATGTGTAAAGGGCTTTCGGCTACAGATAGCACATTAGTTTGATTCCTTTTGTAGACTAATTAAACAAACAAACCAAAAAAAACACAACATGGTTTTGGAAGATGTCTCGATGTGAACGATCATACTGATATAGGTAAGTTTGCGCCAACTTGCTAATAACTCTGCAAGCCGGTGTGTTCATGTTGACTAATTTATTATTATTTATTCCCCCCCCCACCCTTTCCAATTCCCAATGTACTTTTTAAGTCCTCGTGGTCACGTAGTGATTCGCCTCAGTCTGGGTGGCGGAGGACGAATCCCAGTTGCCTCCGCGTCTGAGACCATCAACCCGCGCATCTTATCACGTGGCTTGTTGAGCGCGTTGCCACGGAGACATAGCGTGGGTGGAGGCTTCACGCCATCTACGCCCATAGGGTTGGGAACCGAGAACGTTTTCATTTTTTTCAAAATACCAGAACCGTATGATTTTCTTGACTTTCTGTACTGTTAACGGTTCCAAACATGCAATTTTCCGCCGATGAGTTTGGGACACCACACTTAAATACCCTGACAGTGTTTCCTGCAGCGCTATTCAGAGGCAGTGCAGCTCTGCTACTGAATCTACAGCACACAGCATACAGCGCTACCAGTGTAGTCTGATTCCCAAGCAAATGATTCATAAATGATTTATGAGCCAGTTCTTTTTAGTGAATCAAAAACATATAGTGTGACCAGAATGTGGTTCCCGAGCGAATGACTCATATAAGCTGTATCTTTTTAGTGAATCAATAGCACATTTACATTAGTCAGAGCGGTTATTGAATTAATCTTAATGACGTGCGAGTCAGGACTTTCGTCATGTCCAACTCGAAAAGAAATAAAAACTGTTACTATGTTATGTAAGGTTGTACTTGAGGCTTGTGAGATTTCAATCAGGCAGTGCAGGTACTGACTGGTTGTTTATATGACAGTGTTTAGTCAAAGATATTTTGCTTTAATAAGTGGAACATTTACTGTATTACAAGTATTTCTGATTTTTGATATCTGCTCTGTCGAAATGTGAAATGATTTAATAATGTGTCAACACATAGCTGCTGAGGGCAGTAAATCCAATAAGAATTGCCTTTCTTATTTCCAAATAATTCTTCCTCAGATGAATTGTTTATGGAACCATTAAAGAAACTGGAATCATCAATAGAAATCGGAGCCGGAATTGTTAAATTCCTTACAATTCCCACCCCTAGTCTGAGGTTCAGGCATGGGTTGTAAGGTATAGTTTAAAGGAAAATGTAAAGAACGTTTCACTGGGTTTATTTGCCACCTAAGGACAAAAACCACTATTCAACCACCTTAAAAGTAATTGATATGATTGATACTCATGCACTTTATTTCAAGCCATTTGATCACTTTGTGTGATGATCAGAATGAAACTTAATTCGCTATATTCACTCTCAAATCAAATTATTTATAAAGCGCTGAAATTAAATATGATGGCTACATCATTAACATCAATACTCATTGGTTCTTGCCACAATGACTTTGATATTAGCACTTTAGTAATGATTTGACTTGATAGTGAATAATGACTTAAATTTAATTCTGTTCATCACACAAAGTGATTGAATGGCTTCAGAAGACTTGGAATATAGTGCGTGAGTCTTATCAATTATTTTTCTGTGGTTTTATGTTTTTTTTTTTTTTTTTTTTTTTTTTAATTTCTGAGCTTGACAGACTGGATTCACTGTTTATTTTCATTATGGCTTCAGAAGACTTTACAGTAGCTGTCTTTAAGAGGTCAGGCTTGACAAAATGACAAGAAATTTGAGTTTAGGTCAAATTATACAGCGTTTTGTTTATTTTTTTTTTTACATATATTTAGTACATTTTAAATGTACGGCTAGCACTTTTTCTAGACAATTCTTTCTCACATGCTGTATACATGCACACACTTAAACACTTCTTTGACAGAGAAATGATGTAATCATCCTTGTGTCCTAGCCTGCTCTTGTTTGTAATTTGTGTATGCATATGGGCTGTGTGTGTGAGAGAGAGGGTTACAGCTGGGGATTAGAAGAGTTGATTTTGGGACCCGTGTGTTTTGTCTTATTAAAGATTTACGCATTCTGCTTTACTGCCTGCAGGCTTTACATAAACAGTGACCTGACTGGAAGAGAACTGCAGTCATACACAGATTAAAATTTCATCATCTGACACCAACACCCTGGCAGCAAACATGAAGAGTTGTATAAAACTGTGTGTATGCAGACTAATTGAAATTGAATTTTTTGAAACAAGTGCTGATCTGAAATGATCTGCTCCTGTTTCCTGTTAAAGGGAAAGTTCACCCAAAAATTATAATTCTTTCATCATTTGCTTACTAGTTGTCGACTGATATATTGCCGGGGCGATAAATCCGCCGATATTTGTAATTTTTTTTTTAAATGATCGGCATTGGCCGATAAATAATAAAAAAAAAATTGTATTTATTTATTTTTCTCCCCAATTTGGAATGCCCAATTTCCAATGCGCTCTAAGTCCTCATGGTGTCGTAGTGACTCGCCTCAATCCGGGTGGCGGAGGACGAATCTCAGTTGCCTCCGTGTCTGAGACAGTCAATCTGCGCATCTTATCACGTGGCTTGTTGAGCGCATTACCGCAGAGACATAACACGTTTGGAGGCTTCACGCTATTCTTCGCGGCATCCACACACAACTCACCACTGAGAGCGAACCACATTATAGCAACCATGAGGAGGTTACCCCATGTGACTCTACCCTCTCTAGCAACTGGGCCAATTTGGTTGCTTAGGAGACCTGTCTGGAGTCACTCAGCATGCCCTGGATTTGAACATGCGACTCCAGGGGTGGTAATCAGCATCTTTAATTGCTGAGCTACCCAGGCCCCTGAATGATTTGTTTCTTGAGGGCGCTGAGAATGCATGTGTTGCTTGCAAGTGAAGCGACAGACACGTAAATGATCCGTGACGGTTCGTGACTGGTCGTTTGCACTGTGTTGCACTGTGTGCAACACAGTGTCATTTAAACAGTCCGCATATCAGAGCCTTGGCAGATGCGTTTGAGCTCATAATGTTAAAGTGCTCTCCTGTTTCATTCTCCCTCTCTCTCTTCAACAGTTCCCTGTAACTTTTAACTGTCTTGTCTAATAATAAAAAGGCAAATATCATTAAAATAAATTTCATATTCTGTCTGCAAATATGCGCATATCTCGTTTAAACAGATGTAATAAACCAACCTCACAAAACTTCAGCAGATCCAGTGTCCTGTGGAACGCTCATAAATATTCCTCTGAAGCAGGTATTCTAACAGTCTCTACTCAACAGTTCCCTGTAACTTTTCTAATGATAAAAGGCAAATATCAATAAAAATTCTATTATATACCTCTTTTATATTTTTTATTAAAAATATCGTTCGATCACTATTGCATACCCTCGTGTTGTTCCGAAATAATATGACTTTCTTCTGTTTAACAGTGTAGGAGGTGTTAAGTAGTATGTTAGTCTCAGACACCATTCACTTTCATCACATCTTTTTCCCATACAATGAAAGTGAATGGTGACTGAGAGGCTGTCATTCTGCTTAACATTTCCTTTTTTGTTCCATGAAAGGATGAAAGTCATACAGTTTGCAACAACATGATGGGGAGTAAATTCTTCCCTGAAATCCGCTAGTCATGGTTTCTTGCACCCAAATAGTCATAATTATATTTTCATGACCATTTTCCACTCTATCTCTCTGACCCTAAGAATACAGCAGGCCGTTTTTGTTACTGTATCTTTAAGACTTCTACAGTATACGTAAATGTCCTCTGTAATGACTGGCTAGACTCTTTGCTCGTGAAATTAGTAGCTACACCCACAAGCAAGTTGCTTAATGCTCAATAGGAGTTGATATGTAAACGTAGGCATAAGCTCTTGTTTGTGATGTACAGAAGAATGACAGACTGAAAAAAGAAATGGAAGGGAGCAAATGGAGAAAAGACAAAATGAGAGATTATTATATGTGGGATGAAGAAAAAGAAAGCTATTTAGACTGATGTTGTGGAAAAGAGAGTCATATGGACAGTAGGACAGAGACTGTGCGTGTGTTTGGTTGTGTGTTTGTGCCTGAGGCAGATCAGACAAGCTGTGTTTCTCTCCTCAAATGTTCACCTCTCATCCCAAATGCAGATGGCTGACAGTATGTCCACTCAGCTCCACACACATATAAACACATATGCATCTTCATTCAAAGAGTGATGTTTGTGTTCCAGTGGTTTACCAGAAACGTGAGGTTGTTTACATGTTGCTGCTCGTGATGTGTCATGTGAATTTTATTTGGATGATGCTTTTCCCCATCCTTTTTTTTTTTTTAAAAAATTAAACAGCTTTACAGAAACCAAGGAGTTCTTAGTTGTTTCATTTAATTATGAACTGCATATGTTTAGTCTTCAAGTTTCTCAGAATAAATCAAAGTAGACACCAAATAGACTATTTTTCTACATATAGTTAAAGCATAGAGCTATAAAAATTAACATGGATGCCATTACTTATACAATTTGAAAGACATTTGTGTTTGTGATTGTTGAGATTTTGTCTGAAACTCTAGAGGAGACATATGTAAATGTCTTTTTTTTTTTTTTTTTGCTTTCTAGGAGAATGATATTAAAGAGCTCTCATTTGTGATTTTTTTTTTTTCATACAATAAGATGGGCATACAACAACAGGCACAGTGGTTGATATTGAAAACACACACATACGCACGCTATGATTTGATCTATAGATTTAAAAGAACCTGCTCATAAGAGTCATTCGTTCTGTGATCAGACCATGCTGGTTACAATGTGTGTTTTGCTCTATAGATTCAAAAGAACTGGTTCATAAGAGTCATTTGTTCTGGAACCAGACTACACTGGTCAAGCTGAATATTTTTGCCTAAAGATTCAAAATAACCGACTCATAAGAGTAATTTGTTTTGGAATCGGACTACAATGGTCATGCTATATGTTTTGCACCATAGATTCAAAGGAACCGGCTCATAAGAGTCATTCTTTCTGGAACCGGACTACATCTATCAAGCTGAATGTTTTGCGCTGTAGATTTCAAAGATCTGGCTCATAAGAGTCGGCCATTCGGAATCGGACTACACTGGTCGTGCTGTATGTTTTGCGCTGCTGATTGAGTAGTGGTGTTGCAGTGCCACTAAAAGTTATTGCAGGAAAACCTGTATTTTAGCACAGTGTTCCGTATGCATTGGTGGAAGAATGCACTTTTTCAAGAACCGTTAACAGAACCGAAAGTTGTGAAAATAATTCAGTTAAAAAGAAAAAAAATGGAAACAGTTCTGAATAACAATTGGTTCTTGTTTCCCAACCCTAACCAGAAGTTAGTTTAGCTATATGTCAAAATTAGCTGATCACTATATCAGTACCAAGCGCTAAAACACTTTTTTTCTCCAATCTTCCTGAATAAACACTACATTCGTTAAGACATTGAATTGCCAAGATCACAGGAAATATTCAGACCCAAGGACAAATTAAACAGCATAAGTGTGTTTGTGTGAGTGTTTAAAAAGGAAAAAAAAAAGACAGAAGAACAAGTCTGCATTTAGTTTTGAGCTAAAAGATTTGAAAAGGAGTGGATTTTGACCATGACATTTTAACCAATTCAGTAGTTCAATAACATTTCACTTCAGTCTGAGAATGACTGTGTGAGACAATTTTAAACTGTGTTTGGATCAGGGCTTCAGAGAAATTGAGAAATTTGTTACTGAACTGAGCTTAGTTGAGTCTACAATCAAAAGTTAGAGATTTCAATATGAACTCAAACATATTTACAATCAAATTTTTACAAAGGCTAAATTATCTGGGCTATGCTATCTAGATCAACCCAGTTTTACTATATGTCAACAATTGTCTCATTTGTTTCTTATTTATTTCTCCTAAGGAGCTTTTGGAATATTTAAAATCAGAAACATCTGAGACAAAGTTGATACTTAAATGAAACCTAACTGACACACAACACTCATTCTTCTCATCACTTTGGTTTCCTCTCTTGTCCTCTCTCTGTTTCTCTCCATATTCTCTGACTATTTTTTTCTTTTCCTACCTTGGGTTTTCTTTTTTCAGGGCATTATTCCGTAATCCTTCATTCAGGATTTATCTCCACTCATGAAAGGACAAAATCCTTCGTTTCTCATTCTTTTCCTCTTGCCGTCTGTTCAGCACCTGGTTAAAAGAAATTACTTTCCATGTCAGATCAGTTTTTCCTTTTCATTGTAGTGTGCTTTTGTGTGAAAATGACACACACATGCACACATTAAATACATAACCAGCTTGGATTTCCATTCACATAATCAAAAACTCATCAATTAATATCTTAAGAGTGTGGTGCTAATTTTTGAGGTGCAACCCTGTTTTTGCCTTATCAGGATTTTTTTTTAACAGTAGAGAGAGGACAGAAAATTATTTTCAGGATTTGCAAATGATGCAAGCCACATTCAAACACGCATTGTGTGCATGAGCACCAGGGCTCAACATGTCAGAGTATATTCAACTGGCCACAGCTCTGACAGAGCTGTAAACGTAAAGTCCGGGGGTTCCAGTGTTCCCACGGTCATGGAAAACCTGGAAATATCAGGGATTTTTAAAATTGCCCAGGCTTGGAAAAGTCATGGAAATTTCTGTAGTGAATACTACTTATTCATGGGATTATCTAATCAGTCAATCATGTGGCACCAGTGCAGTGGTCATCAGAATGGGGAAAAAATGTGATATGAGCGATTTTGAATGTGGCATGATTGTTGGTGCCAGACGGGCTGGTTTGAGTATCTGTAACTGCTGATCTCCTGGGATTTTCACACACAACGGTCTCTAGAGTTTACTCAGAATGGTGCCAAAAACAAAAAACATCCAGTGAGCAGAAGTTCTGCGGACGGAAACACCTTGTTGATGAGAGAGGTCAACGGAGAATGGCCAGATTGGTTTGAGCTGACAGAAAGGCTATGGTAACGCAGATAACCGCTCTGTACAATTGTAGTGAGCAGAATAGCATCTCAGAATGCACAACATGTCGAACCTTGAGGTGGATGGGCTACAACAGCAGAAGACCACGTCGGGCACTTTATTAGGACCATAGTGTTCCTAATTAAGTGCTCAGTGAGTGTACATGTTTTTGAGTTTTTATCTTATCTGAAATATGAGCTAGATATTGCTCTTGTGCAAAATAAAACTTGCTTACAAACCATAGTGAGTTCCATTTGTCAGTGAATCATTCTTTTGAGTCAGTTCTTTTTGAAGAATTAGTCAACTTTTCACAATTTGGTCTAAATGATTGATTTGCAAATCAATAAAAATTTAAATGATAAAAAATTAAAAAATTAAAAAAAAGGCAATGATAGCCAGGTGACCCCAGAGGGACTGACCCACCTTCCAACTGATTGTACATAAAGGCGAACAAAATGCCAACCCCATGTTTCTGTGGAACTGTAAGTCAGCTGCTGTCTTTTGTATTTTACTGTGTAATCCTTTGATTTGTGGTTTTAGCTGGATTGTATAACCATAAAGAGACAGACATAGTTTTAGACGATAGCTGGACAAGTCTGTCCGAAAGCCTTTCATAGTGACCATGTTATCTCTTTTGATAACCATTTGCGTTTACCCAAAAATGAAAATGTCTTTCTTATGCAGAACACAAAAGATGTTTTAATGAATATCGCGGACCGTCCTTTCAATACAATGACTTCTGTTGCCCATTCTTGAGTGCACGAGAGAAGCTTGTTCACAGTGGCCCGCATGTTGACGCGAGAACTTCCATTGTTTTTAGCGCTAAACAAAGCAAGCTCTCGTGTGAACACGTGTGCCACTGTAAGCAAGCTCCTGTCATAGCGTTTATGATGCGCAACAGACATCATGATTTTCATTGAAAAATTACTGGATTTTTGGGTGTTTCCAACAGAAACATATTTTATGTCTTCAGAAGACTTGCAATATGCAGCACGAGCCCCATGGACTGCTTTTATGATACATTTGGGTCCTTTTTAAGCAGCCCCTTTTGTGTTCCGCATAAGAAAGTCATGCATGTTTGGAACATGACAGAATTTGGAATTATTCCTTTGAAATGTGTACCAGTTCTACTATAATTATATGTATATTATTGCAGGGACCACTGCCACTTCCAGTTCCACTGCCTCCTTTCTGATTGGTAACCGGTTAGAATGAAATTAAAGAAGGGTACGTTTTTTTTTTTTTTTTTTAATTACAGTATTCTGTGCTAAGGGTGGGTGATGTACCGGTTACAGTTTTACTAGATCTCTCAAGAAAAAAAAAGGGACCTGGTCTGGAAAAACAAGCTCAAAATAAGGGACTTGCCTCAACCAGAATAAGTGATAAGCAATTAAATTGTTTTTCCCCATACAGGGACATTTTTAGAATAGAAATCATAGCAAGCAAAGTATACAGTAGCCTTTAGTGGGCACATAACTGGTAACCAGAAGTTTGCTGGTTCGATCCCCACAGCCACCACCATTGTGTCCTTGAGCAAGGCACTTAACTCCAGGTTGCTCTGGGGGTATTGTCCCAGTATAAGTACACTGTAAGTCGCTTTGGATAAAAGCGTCTGCCAAATGCATAAATGTAAATGTAAATGCATCATGTAAAACAATATTTTAGTGAAGACTTGGTATACGTAGTAATTATATATAGTTGTTTAAAAGGTCTTCAGCATGTCACAGAAGGCTACATCCACAACTTGCATTAAGGCAGAGAAATGTGTGATGTAGCAGTTTCCTTCAAAATCAAAACACATGCTTATCATGTAACTAAAAAGAGAGAAGCCTTAATTTTTGTGCAACAGGAAGTGGTGTAATTCCGAAAATGTATTGTAATAAACCATTTAGACTTTGGTTTCATGGAAAAAAATTATCGGAACAAAATTAGGCGGTTATTAACCAGTTACCAATATTTAAAAATAACGTTTTCAGTTACGTTCTGCAAAAGCAAAAAACATATGTTCGTTTTTGTTCCTTGGAACATTTTCAGTCCCTGTATCATTGACTCGATTAATAAGTGTGTTGTTAGTGTAATCGTTTGGTAAGTTGCATATGTGTATGTTAGCCAGAATTCAACCAGAATTCAATGATGATATCAACTTTAAAAAAATACCATGGTACTGTATGATGACTATATTCATAAAGCATGGTATTTAAACAGTACTGTAAGGTACTTCAAAAACAATACCATGATATTGTCATCATGGTGTCCAAAAAAGCATGATATTACCATTTATTGTTGGTATATTTTTATGCTAATACTGTGGTGCTTTTTATATATACGGGTAGCTTTTTGATTGATGTTTTTGAATTAGTGACTAAAGTTACTGAATCTCTTTGTAATTCCTAAATGTGTGGGTTTTGTTCTTATTAAAACAGAGAGATCTGAAGGAATTTGGAGTCTCTTAGCCTCTCTCTCTGTGTCAGTGTGTGAGACGTGTATATCTGTTTAAAGTTGGTTGAGGTTGTCAAGAACAGTTGTGTGAAGAATGCATTTTAGTGGCTGTGGATATACAAGTTGGTGTTTGTATTCTGGAATTGTGTGTGTGTGTGTGTGTGTGTGTGTGTGTGCATGCAGCCCTCTCCCACACACTGCAGCCCAAATCACAAAGACAGAACCTCACACATCCCAACTCACTGTTACCACAGAGACGAGCAGCCAGTATCGACTGCAGAGCAGCGTTGCTATGGAAACACCAGATGCCTACTGGGAGGGGACCACCGTTAATTAGAGCCAACGAGAGACAGATAGACAGAATGAGAGACAGAGTGAAGACAGCATTTTATCTTGATGTTAGCACTGGGGACAGAGTGTGTACAGTCACAGCAGGTTCTGTCCAATTTTTAGAGAGGCTCTGCCTCTGTTAATGCACTGATAGACTGTAGCAGCATCTGTCTAACTCTCTTACAGCCCTCTCGTTGCAATGCCAGACGTTTAGAGTCAATGCATGTTAGTTTATATTGTTTATATTAGTCTAGAGACTGTTGTGTGAAATTCCCAGGAGATCAACAGTTACAGAAATACTCAAACCAGCCCATCTGGCACCAACAATCATCCATGCGATACCTGGCCTTGTGATGGCCACTAGGGATGCACCGATCATGATTTTTCATGACCGATTCCGACTGTCGATTTTTTTACAAGCAAATGGGCTGATTCCGATACCGATTGCCGATTTTGTTCTCAAACTGGCCTTAAATGAAAAAATATCTGGAGCTATGTGAAATTAGAGGCAACAACTGCATATTAAGCACTAGTGTTGCACCAATCAGGAAATTTGAGGAGATACGATTTCCTATTTTTTTTTTTAACACTTAAGATCAGCCGATACCGATTTATTTTTTTAAGTGCCCTTTGCCACACTTTTGCAAGTTATATGCTGCAGTTATGTGGCAACATATGTGGACAACAGGACTAAGTTTGAAACAATATGTATTGGGAAAAGCACAAATAAAAACTATACAAATAAAAATTATTTGACTTGATTTGACTTTTGTTACAATGTTTTTTTTTTTCTAATTGTACAACAAAATCCCCATGTTCTCTCTTTGCACTGTCAAACAAACAAGTGATAGCCAGTGCTGAAGCATTTTACCAATCAGAAATTAGCATAATTCTGATACAAGGAATAGCCAGCATCGTCCAATCACTGCCAACCATGTTAAAATAAAATGGGAAGTTTGGATTGAACGCACTTGGCTTCATAGGAAAGGTATAGAATGCTTCCTTGCTCCCTATTTAGTGAATGACTTAACCTCCAGTGTGTTGTCTGTCTGGACTAGTCTCAGAACAGTTCGAAATGCACCTTATTTTCATCCTAACCTCATATTAAAACTCTGAAAGCAACATTTTTTTTTCTCAATGTGAAAATGCATAGTAACTATAGGATTTCTACTGAAAACCTTGTGCTATTGTACACATTTGTGTGCATTGTGTTTCTCAACGTGCCATTTTGCGATAAATCGCTCAAATTTTAAAAATGGCATATCAGATGAAACTAGTGACTCTAATCTTTTGAATCAAACAGGTTTCAATGTAAAAACTTGATTAGGTTTCTTAGCAGATCTACTTTTGTTGGCATTTCCCCCAAAGACAAACTCTGCTGTGATCAGCACCATGTTGTTTTTCGACCACTTACGTCGAAAGTTTAACCCTTTACAGACAGCCCTGAGTCTCCTTTACTGAGATCAGTCAGTTTAAATAAAATGTAATTATGCATTGCATATAGCGAAGCCAAAATACAATGTCCACGCATGTGTATGCGGAGTCACACAAGAATACTTTGGTATTTCCATGGTACATTTCCAAAGAGCATGGTACTTCCATGGTGATTGTCCAAAAATAGTACTACCATGGTATTTATTTGTTCTGTCAGGGTAATTTCTTTAAGGGTTACATGGTGCTTCAAGGTACTTCCAAGAATACTATATTATTATTGTAATTACCTTTGTGCATGTCGAACAAAATTATTGTATTACCATGAAACCGCTCCACTAAATCATATTTTTACATGGTACCATGTTCTAAAAACATGGTAATACCATGGTACTTTTTGGTAAGTGGCATTGCGATGGTATGTACTACATATAATATTATATATGTACTACCATCTGATGCTATCACTGTACCTGGTTTTGTAAATAAAGTACTTTCTTTTGTGGAGAGAAATCTGTCTTAGTGATGATTGTGAATGACAATTTAACACATGTCATCTGGTCCTCTGTTTCTGGATTAATAATCAGATACATTTTTCTTATTAAGCTTCGCTCTTTGCGTGTGCGTGGTGTGACACTGATAATCTTGTAGGGCCGATATCAAGTCCACATGTTTAATCTGACAAATGGAATTAGTTTAAGGATGATGTCATTGTTGTTATGATTACAGTTGTCCCTTCGGTGATGTCAGGCCTGTCTAGCCAATCAGAGCACACCGGCTTAAGTCCATGTGAGTAGACAAAGCTGGTTATGTGAAATCTTTAGATAAATAGAGAAGATTTATGACTGGGGGTGTGGATTATTGTAAGGGATAGAGAGGTGCGTGCGTGTTTTTAGTGCAGTCATTTGGTAGTTTATTGATGTTTTTGATGTAGTCATTAGTTTTATGGATGTAAACTTTAGGACTCAAAGCCGAATATTTGCAGATAGATGAACTTTCCAGATATTGCATCAGCTGTAGCATTGCAGTAGAAGTGTTTGTAGGTTTCATACAGTGAAAGAAAGAAACACACATACAAACAGAGAGCAGTCACAACCAGCTCCATTCCAAAACCTAGTGAGCAGCCTACCTAGACAGCATTTTAAGGCATCATAGCTGTGCTCTCATCACTAAGGCTGTCCTTAAAGGTAGGCAGCAATGTTATGCTGCCTTTTGAGATATCTTTTGGACAGATGATAGGGAGGCATCTTATGAGTCCACCCTTTGTGATGCAATCCGATGGGCTTACTGATAAAAATCCACCTGCAATGTTGCCAAAAATAGATGTTTATGCCACACTGAAAAATATTGATTATGAATATGTGACGAGGAGGAGGGCATGGCCGGGCTGTTAGGATGGACGCCTGGCGCTGAATCATCCCAATCAGCCGGGAGAGGGATAAAGAGGAGACGGCAGTTTGAGAAAGAGAGAGATGCACGCGGAGTTGTGTGTGTGCATCAGTGTTTGTGTCATCAATTGGGCGGTCCTCACCCTCCGATACTATCTGTTGGGGCATGCTTTCACCCTCTGTTCGGAAAGGAGGCGGCGAGAACCGGATGAACAATCACGAAGACTTTTAATCAGACACAACACAAACACTGACACGCACACACAACTCCGCGTGCATCTCTCTCTCTTTCTCTCTCTCGAACTGGTGTCTCCGGCTCCTCTTTATCCCTCTCCAAGCTGATTGTGATGATTCAGGCCAGGTGTCCATCCTTACGGCCCGGCCACGCCCTCCTCCTCGTCACATACCCCCAACGCCAAATTCAGGCCGGGGAACCATCCGGAACCATTAGCTGGTTTAAGCTGGTTGTTAGCTGATCCAAGCTGGTAGAGCATCTTGCAACAGCAACAATTGCTACCAGCTGGTTATGCCAGCTTAAGGTGGTCAGGCTTTTTTTTTTGGGAATATGGTAACTGGTTAGTCGGTTAATGACAAGCTTTGACCAACTTAAAACCAGCTACCAGCTAAAGCAGGATTTTCCAACAGGGGCTTATTAGGTTTTTATAATAGCATGTTGCTAAGCTAATGGTGTAATATTCTAATAAGCACACAAATACAAACAGAAATATTGGGATAAAATAGCCCATTTCAATTTAATACATTTGATTAGACTGTTTTTTATTGATATTTTTCAGTTTTTAATTAAATATATATTTTTGGTCAACATTTCACCCCTTTTTGTCACTTTTAATTCCCAGTACTCCCTCCCTCTCTTTCTCTTCTCTTTTCTCTCTGCATAGGGAGTTGCTGAGTATGCAGAGCAGATTAGATTTGAATGTTAAGCAGAAAAGTGCACAGGTGCTCTCATCCATGTCTGTCTGATGAAAGAATGAGAGTGCTGAAAAGAAAAATCACTTCATCCTAGAAAAAGAGTTATAGAGTTGTGAAGAGAAGTAAAGTTTAGTGTTTGGGAGTGTTTGGGAATTCTGTTTGGAAACACTAATTAAAGGTGATTGCTAAGGCAACCATCACTACTACAATTGATCATACGTAGGGTTAGGGTTTTTCAAAACATTGACCAGAATATTGGTTCAAATGTCAATCCAAAACCAGTCCACTGCTGGGACCCCGAGTTGACAAATGGAATATGCCATCACTTACACACAAACAAACATTCATATAGCTCACTGATCTCTGTTGCACATGCTAAAAACCTTAGCGAGCTACATTTGACTATATTATAATGGAAAAATAGCTTATCTTTCTCTCTCACTGAACACACACACACACACACACACAATAAACACATACACTTTCGGCTATCTCATCAGAATCATGCTGACAGAGTGTAATGTAGTTATAGATTGCTGAGTGCGGAGTCTAAACAGATTTCTGGAGTTTTCCATCTCATTAAAGGCCTGACCAAGGTCATAGTCCTCTCTCTCTGTCATTGTCTCTCTCTCTCTCTTGCTCACTCTCGCTCTCAGGGGAAAGGTATGGTGCATGATGCTGAGTTAGTTAGTGTATGTATTTGTGTGTACTTGCTAATAATAGTTTTGTCTGTAGACATACGGTATTTTGATGCATTAAAAAAAAAAAAAACGTTCAAGCCTGTGACTGTAATCTTAGTTTTTCCCCCTCTATCGGTTCGCTTTACCTCATAATCGAGATCCCCCACTCGTTGTGTGACCTCAATGGGTCCTTGCCACTTGGTGAGTAATTTGGAGCTTGATGTGGGTAGTAATACAAGTACCTTATCTCCCGGTGTGAATTCCCGCAGCCGAGCACCCCTGTTATACAGTCGGCTCTGTCTTTCTTGTGCTTGGAGCAAATTCTCCTGTGTTAGTTGTCCCAAGGTGTGGAGTTTTGCTCTAAGATCAAGAACATACTGAATTTCATTCTTGCTATCTGAAGGTCCCTCCTCCCAAGCTTCACGGTTGACATCAAGCACCCCGTGTGGGCGCCGCCCATATGGCAGCTCGAACGGGGAAAAGCCAGTGGAGGCTTGCGGGACCTCTCGTACTGCAAATAACAGGGGGTCGAGCCATTTATGCCAATTCCTAGCAAACTCGTGCATGCACTTACGAATCATGTTCTTAATGGTTTTATTAAAACACTCCACCAAGCCGTCTGTCTGTGGGTGGTAGACACTGGTGCGTATCGCCTTAATGCCCAATAATTCGTAAAGCTCGCGTAGTGCTCGTGACATAAAAGTTGTGCCCTGGTCGGTGAGGATTTCTTTCAGAATCCCCACCCGGGAGATTATCTTGAAGAGTGCCTCCGCAACACTGCGTGCTGAGATGCTGCGTAGAGGCACTGCTTCCAGATATCGAGATGCATAATCCACTAGGACTAATACAAAGCGATGTCCGCGTGCTGACCGCTCTAATGACCCGACGAGATCCATGCCAATTCTCTCGAAGGGGACCTCGATCAATGGAAGGGGGCGCAATGGCGCTATTGGTGTGGCCTGTGGATTCACCAGCTGACATTCACGGCACGCCGCACACCACCTGCGGACTTCGTCGTCAATGCCCGGCCAATAAAAACGGGCTATTAAGCGGTTCAGTGTTTTCCTTTCCCCTAGGTGTCCCGGCATCGGATTACAGTGAGCCGCCTGGAATAGCATTTCCTGCCGGCTCCGCGGTATTAAGAGCTGGGTTGTATCTTCTTTTGTTTGAGTGTCCTGCGTCACTCTATACAACTGCTCATCGATAAATAGGGATATGATCTTTGGGATCTTTAATCGATAGGGATCTTTAATCGATAAATAGGGATATGAAAGTTCGTCAGCTCCACAAAGATGGCCCTGGCTCTGCCGCTCCTGCCAGAACATCGCACACTTCACATCTCCACACTTTCGTGCAGGACCCATCCGTGCATATTCCCTTTAATACGTTTCCGAATTCAGGCCAATTAGTCCCCAAAATCAGCAGATGGGTGAGGCGGGAACTAACCGCGGCCTCCACTCTGTTTTGTTCCCCGAAATTTAATCACCAGGGTCACCATAGGGTATTTGTGAATATCCCCATGCACACACCTCACCCTCACCATTTTAGCGGTGCCCAATGCCTCGCATTGAACCAAGCATTGGTGAGTAGCCCCCTTGATTCTTACCGGTGTCCGGTACACTCCGGCTCGGTCGGGGGCAGCCTGCGGGGTGTCGGGGCTCTGGGGAGAGAGCAGAGTGAGAGGGATGGGGGGAACACACAGAGGGACAGGGTAGAGAAGGAGAGAGAGAGGAGGGCTCTTCCACCCTCGGGTACGCCACCAAGTGGTCCTCCGCAAGCTGAACGGCTTCCTCCAGCGACGCCAGGAGGTGGCACTGGACCCACTCTGCTGTCCCCTGTGGCAGTCGATGAATCAGCTGTTACAGTACCACCTGGTCGTTCACTCCCCCGACGTCATGATTCCCTGCCAGCAGCCATTTCCGGCACGTGTCTCGGAGCCGTTGGGAAAAGGCAAACGGGTGGTCGGTCTTCCCCAGCTTCAAGGTCTGGAACAGTTGGCGATACTGTTCTGGGCTACAACCCACCCGCTGCAGGATAGACTTTTTTAGGTCATCATAGGCCAGGAGATTAGCCGCTGGCAACTGTTGGGCCGCAAGCTGGGATTCCCCGGACAGTAGTGGGAGGAGCCTGGTCACCCACTGGTCACGCTGCCTGCCCCAGGTCTCCACGGTCCCCTCAAATAGATCGAGGAAGGCCTCGGCATCGTCCTCCGCGCCCATCTTCAGGAGTGCAGGGGGAGGCAGTTGGCTGCAATGGTCCGGGGTCACCGTTGCTCTCTCTCCTGGCCGAGGAGGCTCTGGATCGCGAGCCGATCCTCTGCTTGAGCTCACAGGATCTCAAAAAAAACATCGTTCTTGGTCTTGGCGTAGCTCAAGCAGGGATTGCTGGTTGGACTGATGCAGGCTGGTGAGGGATTGGAGGATCTCGGCCACCTGGGAGGACTCCATGGGGCATACTTCGATTTCCGGGTTTCGGCACCAGTGTGAGGGAATCACATAGTATGAGGGAAGGAGGTCACTGGGACAGGAAGGTTGAGGTCTCAGGTGAGCTTTTAATCACAAACATAGGGGTAACACAGTCACAACTGGCACAGTAACTTCTTCAGCTTCACAAACTCACAGCCTCTTAATCATCATAAAGTCTTTATCACAACTCTTTAGCGTCACGAACTCAGTAGCTTCACCATGAGACTCTCGTGCCATACTCTCTCTCTCCCTTCTGGCGGTTGCGTGGCTGTTTATATGCCGTTCTCCCCAAGCTCACTGGAATTAGAGACAGGTGTTAGACATAATTTAGCTCAGGTGTAAGCGCCCTTACACTTTCTCTCTCTCCGGAGAGGGCGCTCGACCACGCCCCCGCTGCCACATTAACAATATAATCCTTTATTAACATTGTCCAAACAAAGCCTTCCACAGTATAAAGATAGAAATGAATTAAAATAGCGCCAATTCAAGTAACATTAAACGTTTCCCAAAGTCTAAATGGGAGTTTGACTAATTGAAAGAACTAGTTTCCCTATTGGTTGCATATTCATTGCAATGGGAACTAAATCCCTTAAACTCTCATCCTCCACAATATTAATCTGCCGGTAGATTAATCTGCTTTCCTACAGCAATCGTGAAGCTGCGTTCATGATTCACATCAAAGCGTCAACGCCAGCGTCGAGCACTGCTTTAAACTCACCATGAAAAGCGTTTGCAGACAAAAATGTCTCATTCTGATAGTTGAGATTTGGTGTGCTTCTGTGGTAATTAAATGCACCTTGCATAGACTGAAAAATACTTGATTTCTATCACAAGTCCCATCTGGGCTTGTTTTGTACATCAAATAGTGCTAAGAGCTCCTTTCTCCATCATTTTATCACTGACAGGGAAGCTCTGTCAGAGATTCTTTTATTTATTGAGATAACAACCTCTGCGGCTCTATCATAATAGAGAGCATAACAGTCAACTAGCGTGTAATGACAGTACCGCCAATAGAATGTCTATGGGACTGCTGTGTTATGCTGTTTTATGCTAAGCTTGTAGGCTCCCCTTGGTAGAAGGGCTCTGGTGCTGTTGTGTGTCTGTTTGTGGTGTGTGCATCAGTGTAATGTCTCCAGGCAGACATATTACAAAGGGTTCGCCCTTCACACCAGTGTTTATGCTGTATTAATGGTAAATGCGTTAATCTCAATTAAGAAAAAATAACGCATTAAACTTTTTAAATTAATCGCATGCATTAACGTATTAATTCTGACAGCTCTAATTGTAATGCACTTTTATAGTTCCAGTATAGTGAACTCCCATTTTTATTTTAGTTAATGAAAATATTTTTCACTGCAACTTTTCCCTCTTAGTTATCATTTAATAACCTTATTCACCACTCATGTCATTCCAAACCTGTATAAATTTATTTTTTCCATGGAACACAAATTAAGTTATTATATAGAATATTCAAGCCACTCTTTACCATACAAAGAAAGTGAATGGTGACCATGGTTTTCAAGCAAGATTTTCAGTGAATAATGACTTGGATTCTATACTGAAAATATAAGGGTACTGTATAGGAATATAGGAACATATGGACTGCTTTTATGATGCTTTTGGAAAGCAGCTTGGACATTCTATTAAACTTCTCCTTTGCTGTTCCTATTCTGCACGAAAGAAAGTTTGGAACTACATAAGGGTGAGTAAATGATGCCAGAATTTTCATTTTTGGGTGAACTGTCCTTTAAACTTTCATTCCTTAGAGCCAGCTGACTGTGTTTAGGGCTGAAGCAGTCTTTCGTGACCTCTGCTCATTCACCTTGGCTGTTCCCATGGCGATGAGGATCCTGTGGGATGCAGGTAAATGGGAGGAAATCGTGTAAGGAAGACCAGCATTGCTGGCACTCTGATCGATAAAGAGAGGAATAAGGCTGAGATTTTATGTTCAAAGGATGTTCGTGCAGGATTTGGACCCACACGTTATTGCTGGGATTGGGTTGTGGTGTTGTCATGCATGCAGTTGCTGTTATGGAAAATATGTGGAAAAATGTGTTTGTACTAAAATGAACAAAAATATGCACACACAGCTCTGAAGCCTTGGCTTGTGTAGAACGTAATGTGAGCAAGGTGCCTCTATTGATTCTATTAGAAGCTTCACTACAATACTAGACTGAATAATGAGAGAGAGAAGGCCAAACAAGATGTAGAATTAATGCGTATTTTTAATTGCTTATGCATTTAACTTTGTGGTAGTGTTTGTATTGATCCTTTGCATCTGTGTTTGTATAGATGTGTTTGTAAGGCATCTGTATTTGTATTGATGCAACAGATTTATCAAACCCATCCACTAGCTGGGTCATTATCAGGAGGTTCCTGTGGGATCCCATTTGCTGATTACTTCTCGTGAGATTCCTGTGGATCCCACTTGCTGTGTTCCTTTTTAGGAGGTCACTGTGAGATCTCCTGTATGTTTAGTTATTACATCTGTTACCAGGTATAAAAGTCTGTCACACAGACTGTTCCTTGGGTTAAGATTCAGAAGAGCTATGCTACACAATCATCATTAATAAACTATTTTCCCCATTAGAACTTGGTCTGGCTTACTCTTCTTAATGAATTAGAAGAACTCTAATACACTGCCTGGCCAAAACAAAAGTTGCCATTTGGATTTAAATAAGCAGATACTTAAGGGCTCAATGGAAAACACGACTTCAGTTTGCTAGGGAGCATAAAGATTGGATTGTGGAGCAATGGGAAAAGGTAATATGGTCTGATGAGTCCAGATTTACCCTATTCCAAAGTGATGGGTGCGTCAGGGTAAGAAGGGAAGCGCATGAAGCAATGCACCCGTCATGCATAGTGCCCACTGTACAAGCCTCTGGAGGCAGTGTTATGATCTGGGTTTGCTTCAATTGGTCAGGTCTAGGCTCAGCAACATTATGCAGGAATTAAATGAGGCCAGCTGACTACCTAAATGTACTGAATTACCAGGTTATCCCATCAATCGTCCCTGACGGCACGAGCATATTCAAGGACGACAATGCCAAGATTCATCGGGCTCAAATTGTGAAAGAGTGGTTCAGGGAGCATGAGGAATCATTTTCACACATGAATTGACCACCACAGAGTCCTGACCTTAACCCCATTGCAAGTCTTTGGGATGTGCTGGAGAAGACTTTACGGAGTGGTTCGACTCTCCTGTCATCAATGCAAGAATTAAAAATTAATGCAACTCTGGATGGAAATAAATGTCATGACGAATGCACACTGCAATCAAAGCTAAAGGAGGTCCAACGAAGTATTAGAGTATGAGACTTTATTTTGGCCAGGCAGTGTACATTGGCGAGCCACACATTATCTGGTCAGCAAAATATAAGAATATCTAACTAAGATTATAGTTTTCTGTTATATAATGTTGAACATGTTCACCATGCTGTATCAGAAGACAGATGTGTCTATCCCTAGCAAAATGCTATCATCAAACTCTATTGAAATCAATTGCAAGTCAAGCCTCCCATGTGGTATGCTATATTTATGGCATATGGAGTTGCTGCCTGTAGAGTGTTCCAAATCAGTCACTTATGAAATTCTGTGATCGTTAGGATGCTGCCTCAGAAGGCAGGTGCCTATGTAGACAGGCAACTTGGCAGACCTCTAGTTTTTGAGCTTCAACAGGTTATAAAACCTGAAAAAATAAATTAGATAATGTTCTGTGCAAGTTCTTAGTAGGTTTTCACACATACAATAAACCCCCATACTGCATTCTTGAAATGTTTGTTTGATTAAAAAATATAAAAATGGACGCCATGCAAAGGGCAGATGTGTGAGAGACAGCTCTGCGCACTTTGCAAATAATCCGGTGAAATTCGATACACCCAGTTACACATTTGCTGTTTGAGGTAAACATGGCAAAGAAGTCAAAATCCTCAGGCTCTGGAGACATTAAAAGACACTTACGGGTTCAACGTGAAAGCCCAGACAGGCCTGTGGACTGGGGACTGGATTTGGATGGTGCAGCGGGAGAAGGAATCCAGCGTCAACTGTCCAACATGTCGGTGATGTTGACGAAGGTACTTGCGGACTTGGAGGATCTCGCTGTAATACGTCGATCGATTACGGTGATGGAAAAAGAATTATCTGAGCTATTCACAAGTGACAGATTTTGAAAAACGAATCGATTATTTGGAGTCATCAGAGAGGGAATTAGCCGCTAATCCGCCCGTGACCATAGTTGATTTGGAAAGTGTTCTTGAAAAGCTTGAAGATCTTGAGAATAGAAGCCGCATGAATAACATTCTAATTGTTGGAATTCCTGAGCATGAGGAGGGCAGAGATATGGTGAAATTCCTAGACATACTTTTCCCGAGTTTGCTCGACATAACAGGCCACAAGATGGAATTCGAGTGAGCTCAAAGAGTCCCAGCTCACAGATCTGCTGAGGGAGGAAGGCCCTGATCGATTCTGGCCAAATTTTTTAAATCATCCGATAAAGATCTCGTGTTGCACCAAGCGAGGAGCAAAGGAAAGCTTTCTTGGAAGAATTACAATATTTTCTTGTTCCCGGACTTTGCGAATTCGACGAGAGGAATGCAGTCGGTTTAAGGAATGCAAGAAACTTTTACATCAGCGGAAGATCACTTTTGCTCTGATGTTTCCATCCAGACTGAGAATAAACACCAAGGATGGCATCAAAGTATTTACATGTCCCAATAAAGCAATGTCTTTTATTGAAACAATGGGTGTTTTTCTTGTGAGTGGATTGACTCACTGTACATACTCTGGCTTTCGGAAGAAGCTGGGCGCCATTTTTGTTTCCTTTTGCGTTGGCTCCGCCGAGCGGCTGGAGTTTGTTTTGTTTTGTGGATTAACACTTTTCCTTAAAGACACTTTTGCATTGACGGAAGATCACTTTTACAATGAACGGTTGACCACAAAATATCTACATGCCCACACAAAGGATGTCTTTTATAAAGTTGGCGGACTGTGTAAATCATGGGATATACTTTTATGCGGCCTCTGAGTGAAATGACTCTTGACCATCCGAGGATACGTGTTTTGTTTCCTTTTGTGCTGGTTCCGCCTAGCGGTTGGATCTTGTTTTGTTAAATAACATTACTTCGGGACAGTTATGGATGAATCTGTCAGTTCCTCGTGTTTATGCCTCCTGTTGGCTGGAGTATGATTTGTGGAGTATTTTTGTGGGACATTGGAATAATTATGTCATCTGCTGCACTCATCAGCTGGCTCACTGAAGATTTGTTTGTCTGACCGAGGAAACTGAACTGCTTTATATTGACTGGAATATGTTTTGTGAAGGAACGCACCTTTGAGACAGTTCTGTGAATGAGTCTACACGTTCTTTGTGTTTATTCTGCCTATTGGCTAAGGTTTGTTTTACAAAATATTTGATGTTATGTAATTTTGCCTTACAAATTTGTGAGGCAAAATTGAGCAATCCGATGGCAAAGTGGTCGCGGGGGCTCTCGTAGGCGTACATGGACTCTTTGAGTTTAAAGGGATTGACGCCGGTTGGCGCTTTCGTGCGTGGGGTTAATGCGCACATTTTTATTTTTTCTGTTTGTTTTGTTCAGGGGAAGTTTGGGGTTTTATTGTTGCATTGATGTTGAAATGTGGTCTTCATAATTTTGTTTTGGGCACACAATTTATTTTTTCTATTATATCAAAATGTCGAATGTTATTATGAGTGTACTATCTCTCTCCACATGGAATGTGAATGGGTTGGGGCACCCCATAAAATGAAGGAAGGTTATTTCTTTTCTTAAACGATACAATACATTTATTGGTTGGATTAAGTTACTTTATAAACACCCTGTAGCAGCGGTACAAACAAATGGATTAATTTCAGATTATTTTACTCTGAATAGGGGCACTTGACAGGGTTGCCCTCTTTCCCCATTATTGTTCTGTCTTGCCCTGGAACCATTAGCAGCCGCGATAAGAAAGGAGGATGATTTTCCAGGGGTGATTGCGGGAGGTGTGGCGCATGCAATTTAAGATTCTACATAGATTTTATTGGACCCCTTCTAAATTGTATAGGCTTGGTCTTAAGGACACACCCACCTGCTGACAATGCCATTTAGAAGATGGAGACACCACCCATGTTTTTTGGGGGTGTCGTAAGATACAGGAGTTCTGGTTGAGGGTCCAGAATTTTATGGCCGACGTATTGGGTACTCGGATCTCCTTTTGCCCCAGGCTCTGTATTTTGGGTGATGGGGCGGTCATTGATGTAGGAGATAAGTACATGAAAAATTGGATCCTGGCCGGTGTTATGGTGGGCAGACAGGTTATCCTTAGAGGATGGAACTCAGCTGGAGCCCCTTCGTTTCGTGAGTGGTGCGAAGAGATGGGCAGGTTGGCAGCTTGGGAAGAGTTGTCATATAGAAGGCTAGGCAACATGGATATGTTCATCAGGAGGTGGGGCAGCTATTTGGCCTTTTTGGAGGGCTCTCGGGGAGGGGCAGTGGGGGGAGACGAGTTGTTTTATATGTGTATGTTGTAATCTTTTTGTTTTTGAACATATACTTTTTTTAAATGTATTTCTAAATATTTTCTTCTGTTTTATTGTTTGTGTGTCCTTGTCAATTGTATTTGACCACTCGGGTATCTGTTTGTGTTGGGTGGTGGGGTGATTAATGTTCGGGAGGAAGGGTTGTAAATAATATAATATGATTCCAAATATTCTGTTATTTTTTATATATATATATATATATATTTTATATATATGTTATATGGAATCAATAAAAACTTTTAATTAAAAAAAAAAAAAAAAAATTTTTTATATATATATATATAACCATGAGATAACGTTCTGTATAATTTCTTATTCAGTTTTAACACAAACATTTCCATGCAATATTCTGGAAACATTCGTTTATTGTTAATAAAAACTCAAACAAAAAATATTCTGTATTAGTTCTTATTAGGTTGACACAAAAACCTTCATGCAACATTCTTGAAACTTTATAGTTAAAAAAAAAAAAACTTAAAATAACCATTAGATAACATTCTTTTTAAGTTCTTAATAGGTTGTCATATACATTAAGCCTCCATGCAACATTCATTTTACATTTACATTTATGCATTTGGCAGATGCTTTTATCCAAAGCGACTTACAGTGAGTGCACTTATTACAGGGACAATTCCCCTGGAGCAACCTGAGGTTAAGTGCCTTGCTCAAGGACACAATGGTGGTGGCTGTGGGAATTGAACCAGCAGTTGATTGAATCTGATTACCAGTTATGTGCTTTCGCCCACTATGCCACCACCACTCCATTGAACATTCTTGAAACATTACTTTATAGTTAAAAAAACCCTTAAAATAACCATTAGATAATGTTCTGTATTAGTTCTTATCAGGATGACACAAAAACTCCAAGCAATATTCTGGAAACGTGAGTTTATGGTTAAAAAACAAAACAAAAAAATAAACATTGGATAACGTCCTGTATAAGTTCTTATTCGGTTTTCACACAAATATTTCCATGCAACATTTTAGAAATGTTAGATCATGGTTAAAAAATAACTTAAAAATAACCAATAGATAATATTCTGTATTAGTTCTTATTAGGTTGACACAAAAACCTTTATGCAACCTTCTTAGTTCTTATTAGGTTGACACAAAAACCTCCATGCAACATTCTTGAAACGTTACTTTATGGTTAAATCAAACATAAAAATAGCCATTTGATAATGTACTGTATACGTTCTTATTAGGTTGTTACACAATAACCTCCATGCATTATATTGGGAGCGTTAGTTTATGGTTATAAAAAAAATCTGAAAAGAACGTTCCAAGAACATTAGGAATTGATTCCCACAAAATAACCGAAAGGCAACCATAAACTAACATTAGGGGAATGTTCTTGGTTTGCTGGACCTGACCAAATACCTCCCACCCCTAACAATGCGAACACCCTTAACACCTGCCTGCTCTCTAATACCTCAACAGACGGACAGAGAGACAAGGGCAGAGAGGCACAGTTTGAATGGGTAGGTGAGTTTATATAACTGCCTCAGTCAGTGTGTTTTAGCACAGAGAGTGGAGGGTGCAGGGCAGATGAAACTGTATTATTTTCTAGTTACATAATATTTAGTGTATGAAGAGCTGGCAGTAGAGACCAGAATTTCAATGAGATTTTTTTTCTTAGCTCTTCATTTTTAAGGACATCACTCACACACACAAGCATGCACATACACATACACATGCACACATCATGCTGTCTGAATCCTCTTAAAGCCTCTGTGCTTACTCTAGTGGATTTTATGGCAAATAAGGTTCACTGAGTCTCTCTTTCAAGGTATGAGATGAAGACAGCAGGACAGTGACTGGCTCTCTGGCTCTCTGCAGGGAGCTGGATAGATGTGTACTTTTTACATTAGAATTGCACTACTATGAGGTCCTCTAGTTTATTTGAGGTCTTTGCTAGACAGACAGTTATATGGATAGTCCGACATTTTAGATTCCTCAAGAAGACAAGGCAGGGCAAGTTTATTTGAAAAGCAAATTTCATACACAAGGGTAATTTAAAGTGGTTTACCATGGCATAATAAAGAAAATAAATAATTAGACAAATAAGACCCTTACAAAAAATCCCACTCGTTATTTTCACATGCAAATGAGCTTGCGATTCGCTGCAAGTGTTTGCCAGAAATGTGCAGCTCTGCACCGGTAGTGGTGACCCTGCACCTTTGGCGACAATCAAGACTTTGCCACAAAGCTCATTTGCATGTGTTGTTATTGAAAATAATGAGTGGCGAATTTGCGGCAGTTTTGCCAGAACTCTCTATTTTTGTAAGGGGAATCAGGTTTTGAAAAGATGAGGAAAGAAATGGAAAAAGATTTATATAAATCAAGAAAAAAGGAAAAAGTTGAAATAAAAGGACATTAATTGAAATAAAATTATGTTCTGGTAGGAGAAATGAAAGAAAATTGCAATCGAGCTTGCAAAAAAATTAAACAAAACATGGTTTTACCATCTGAAACCATCACAAACAGTACAATTCCCTTGAAAAAGTACTGTGGGTGGTACAATGGTACAGTGATGGCTCTTTGATATGGTAGTACCATGGTACTTTTGGTACTGTTAGGGTAATTTTCTGTAAGTGATATACCAGTGTACTGAATGATTTCCATTTTTGCATACTATGGTATTTACATGGTACTCCAAGGTACTTCAAATTATTCTTTGGATGATTCTATCATGGTACAGGTCCAAAAAACCATGGTAGTACCATGGTACTTTGTAATACTTTTTTATCAGATGGTAATACTTTGTTACTCTAAGGTGCTTTGAAGAATGTCATGTTGTGCTACCATGGTACATTTTTCAAAGACCACTGTATCACTATGGTACATGTCCAAAATATCATGGGAGTGCCATGGTACTTTTTGGTAGTTTTTTATTAGATAGTAATACCAGGTCACTTTGCTTTACCATGGTATTAAATGATTACCATATTCATGTACCACGGTATTTACATGGTCCCACATGGTGATACCGCCCTTACAAAAAGTATTGCGGAGGTACCATGGTACAGTGATGGTATCAGATGGTAATACCATGGTAGTTTAGTGTGCAATATTTTGTCACAAATCTAATTTGGTTAATCCAGCTACTGTGGTGCAGAAACAGCCTTCCACGCTATTCATAGAAGAGGAAGTTTTATGCAGATGGCTGTTTGTTCTGACATTTTGTGAGATGGGATCTTTAGAAACAGTGCCGTCTTGATTATCTTATTAAAATCCTGTCTGAATTGCCCCGGTCACCTGTGCTAGTGTTTGTGCATCAACTCATGGCTCTTGAGCGAGAGGTGTTTCCATAGCAACAGGTTTCTATAGAAACTGGATCACAGAGCCTGCTGGAGGGCAAGCATGACTCATCCTGCAAAGCCTTAGAACAAAAATGTATGTTGCTTTTCGCACTGATGTACTTTTGGTAAGCACTTACAAAAAAGAACCATGGTACAGTGAAAGTATCAGATGGTAATACCATCGTACTGTAGGATTACCATATACCTGTACTATGGTATTTACCTGGTACTCCAAAGTACTTCTTAGAATACCATCACAAAAGTGTTTAAAACACCATAGAATTAGCATGGTAACATGTCCAAAAAACATGGTAATACCATGTTACTTTTTAAAAGGTAGACAAAAACAGTAAGTAGCATGGTATTATTACCATTAAAATATGCCATGGACAAACATGGCAAACCCAAGATTTTTTTGGACACGATCATTATGATAACACTATGGTATTCTTTTGAAGTAACTTACAGTACTGTTTGAATACCATGGGATCTAAATATAGTAGGGATGCACCAATGTGTATCAGCTGCCAATATTTATCGGCCAATTATTGACCAAATTAAAGCCATCTGCATATCGGTTATAAGCATGAAAACGCAGATATGAAAAAACGTTAATTATAATTATATTTATTTATCACACATTATACGTTTTGCACATATACAGTGAAATTCTTTTTTGTTCACATATCCCAGCTAAGCTGGGGTCAGAGTGCAGGGTCAGCCATGATACGGCACCCCTGGAGCAGTTAGGGTCAAGGGCCTTGCTCAAGGGCCCAACAGTGGCATCTTGGCGGTGCTGGGGCTTGAACCCCCGACATTCTGATCAGTAACCCAGAGCCTTAACCGCTGAGCCACCACTGCCCTGTTAGTATCACACGTTGTAAAAACTCAACTTAAATGCACAGTCCAGAAATAATAATAGCCACACTATGTAGAGGGGTTGGCACTCCTAAGAACATGTTATATAAAATGTTTATTTTGTCTTGTTTTCACATTAATATGGGAAAAAACTTCATAAATGTACATGACAGTAGTGAAAGCGGCACTTTCCTATAGGCTACATGATGTGGAAAACCATCCAAAACACTTTGAAACCAGCAGACTTTGACTTCTGAGACATCAGTATCCATTAATGATGAATTGATTGAATTCAGAATCAGAATGAGCTTTATTGCAAAGTGTGCTCATGTACACAAGGATTTTTTTGTTTGGTGACAGGAGAAACAAGCAAGTGCACACAGAACATTACAGTGAGACACAGAATATAAAACAAGGTAAGAGTATAAATAGACATATAAAAAAATAGGACATATAACATAGAATGGCGTATGTACATGAATTAAGATTGAAATTGTAATATGGCTTTGTGCGATTACTGAACCATAAAAGGCTGCATTTTAAACTGCTAAAACAGAAGTGCAAAAATGTTTTAGAAGTACAAAATAACCTTTCTTCATATCAGTCATCATACTATAATATTTAGTCATTTTTTTTGTATCTTTTTTTAATCTTGTATGTGTCTTTTACTGTGGCTCTATTAAAATGTTGGCCTGTCATGTGTTCAACAGATCCAGTGTTCAATAGAAATAATTTATTGTTAGAACAGTGAAAAAGCATTTTTTTAAAAAATGTATTAAGCATTCCTAAGTAAAAAGTTGCAAAATATCGGTATCAGTATTGTTATCGGCCTATAGGTTTTTGTTCAAATCGATATATCGGCCAAGAATTTTCATATTGGTGCATCCCTATAATGTGGTAATTAAATAGTAATATAGTATACATCAAAATACTATTTTATTACCATTCCATGGTCCTGCTGCAGTACTTTTTTTTTTTAAAAGGACTGTATTCCAGCAAGTGTATGTTTATGCGGTTATTTGTGTTTACTGCATATATTTGTGTGTGATGTGTGAGTTTTGTGTCCTTTCTTTCTATGTGTTGGACTCATTTAATGAGTTTGTAAGGATTTCTTGCTAATTAGATCCGAGAACGATGAAGGATTCCAGAATTAGACTTCTGTGTGTCCTCACCACATCTGGAGTGCTGCAGATTTTGTCAGAACAATCCTAAAATAAAAGCAAAAATGATTTGTTTGCTTCAGTTTTCCTGTTAGAGAGGACAAATGAAGCCAAATGGACAATTTGTGTTCCTCTCGATTTCATACACAGAAACACATTAATGAGCTGTGAACGTCCTGTTTTTGAAACAGCTGTGTAGTGTGTGTGTGTGTGTGTGTACACACAACGAACAGATTTTGGTTTTATGTTTGGCAGCTGCCATCTGTGAGCAAATCTCCCAGTCTGCTTTGATTCGTATTAGCACCCAGACTGTGAGCGCTGAAATCTTAATTAGAAGCACAAACAAGCTTTGGCCCGTTTGATTTCTCACTTTTCAAAAGGACACGCCATTAGGGAGAACAACTTTAAACAGAGCTTTTTGCTTGTTATGTACTGATGTGCGAGTAGTGTGAATATTCATACATGATTAGCATATGCAAAAAGCCTCGCTCCTGTGTGTCTACAGAGATTGTGGGTGTAAACTTAGAAACAGACACTGTGACGTGATTTTAATGCCATTATATGGCATATGTCAAAATAAAATGTGTAAGAAATTGCTATATATTGATTTTAAACACCTGAGGTTACCTGATTCCTGTTGTAAGCTGATTTGAATGGCTAGACTTTTGCTTTTCCCCCTCATCAATAAACAAAGGGTTGTGTTCATTTTACGAACCCAGTAAACAGGGTCAAAAAGGACAACTAAACAAAATAAGGGCTAACCCTAACCCAAAATTCAAAAACACTAATCTGGCATCATGCGATGTTACATGTATAGTTCACCCAGAAATGAATGTTGTATCTGTTTATTCACAGCATGTAGGCTAACTGGTGTACATAGAATCCGACCCAGAAACACTAGTGTCTGATTTCGACACATATATAGCACCGTTATGTCACCCAAAAGGCAGAGTTCAAGGGAAGTGTCACTATAGAAGCTTAACTAAGGTCAAAATAAGCTACTGTGCTAATCCTATTTTAAGCGGATAATGCTAGTTTCAGACTCGTTTGGATAATATAGCTTAATCAGAGTGTTGAATTTACTGTAGAGTTTACTTATTTGCTAAAACACCAGTTCAGCAGAGGTTTTGGGTTTTTTTTTTTAATCCTGTCGTGTACTAGGCCTATATAAAATAATCCAATGGCAGTCATAGATTAAACGCGGCAGGTGTTTAGGTCTAGGTCGTGGCTATATGTGACCTTTTACCGCTCCATCAAAGGTTTTTTCATCTCTGGTCCTCTACTGTAGTTTTCAGAAAAAAACATAAAGAATTGTATTCTTTGTTTAATTTAAAATGTAAGCCCCTGCTGGAAAGATTTATTTTTAATTTAAGTTGATTATTTATGGTCTTGGAGAATCTGGAAATATCAGGGAATTTTTAAAATGTGATTTTCAGGCCTGGAAAAGTCATGGAAGTTAATAACATCTTACGGGATTGTTGAATGCTTGATTTTGATAGGCTGACAGAAGTTATAAAGTGTACAATTAATTTTCAGTAAGCACATGGCTATGTAGCAGTTCCAGGTCTTGACTGCATACCACAGCAAAATATCCATATAAGACAAAGACATTGGTTAAGTAAATTGGATAAGAACGACAAATAATGCCTATAATATCCTAAATTTATTTTAATTTCTGTTGAAAAACGCCCTTGGGAGCATCTCTCTCTCTTTCACTCTCAGCAACACTCACACACACTGACACACATACACTCACTGAGTACTTTATTAGGAACACTATGGTCCTAATAAAGTGCCTGACGTGGTCTTCTGCTGTTGTAGCCCATCTGCCTCAAGAATTTGATGTGTTGTGCATTCTGAGATGCTGTTCTGCTCACTACAATTGTACAGAGTGGTTATCTGAGTTACCGTAGCCTTTCTGTCAGCGCAAACCAGTCTGGCCATTCTCCGTTGACCTCTCTCATCAACAAGACATTTCCATCTGCAGAACTGCCGCTCACTGGATGTTTTTTGTTTTTGGCACCATTCTGAGTAAACTCTAGAGACTGTTGTGTGTGAAAATCCCAGGAGATCTGCAGTTACAGAAATACTCATACCAGCCCATCTGGCACCAACAATCAAGCCATGGTCGAAATCACTGAGATCACATTTTTTCCCCATTGTGATGGTAGATGTGAACATTAACTGAAGCTCCTGACCCATATCTGCTTGATTTTTTGCATTGCACTGCTGCCACATGGTTAGATCATTGCATGAATAAGTAGGTATACAGGTGTTCCTAATTAATTGCTAAGTGAGTGTACAAACACACACACAGAGACCCGAGTCACGACCAATAAACAGAGCCTTGTTGTCAGTGCACCCCTATGACTTGATCAATACAACAGTTTCTATATCATCTGAAATATCTTTTTATATCTGTGGAACGCACCCTCGCACTTCCCCTCTCTTTCGCTCTCACACACACACTCACACATGGACACACACACATACATTCTCGTGAGCAACAAACAGAGCCTTCATGTCAGCGCACCCCTGTGCCTCAGTAAGGGTATAAACAGTTTTTTAGCAACAGAAAAGCTACAGACAAGAATGGAGACATGACCATGCTGCTGCTGCCACGTCATGGCAGTTTGAAGCGGTGTAACTGATGACGAAAGCCACAGCAAACAGAGGTAATCACACACGCGATCTCTCTATTTCTCGCTCACACATGCACAAACCTTTTTGCTCCAGTAAGTGCTTGAAAGCAGTGCAAACCGTTACTAGTTCTGAAGTCGTCAATTATTCCTTACTTAAAAATTAATGGAAATTTTTGAAGTGCAATTTTGCAAAATGTGAGTACAATCACTATAAAATGATTTGTTAAAATACTTATCCATTTTGAATTAATAGAAAAGTAATGGAAAGTCAAAAGGTGTAGGAACCCCGTCATTAGCTGGTTTAGATGATTGATCTAGGCTATCATCTAGCCATTGGCCTTGTTTTGACTAGATAGACTGTTTTGCTTAAGCTATAAAGAGGAGCTGGTAGACTACCTTATACCTGATACCAGCAAATAAATGTAAAAAAAAAAAAAAAAAAAACAGCTAAATCACTTTACACTTGTATGAAGCAGCAGGTGCATCAAGGGTAAAGATTTGGGTCCCACTTTATATATGGTATCTTTTACTACAGGATGTACTATCATAAAAATACAAACAATTAAATGTACTTATTGTGTAACTACATTTTGTTCTGCAAAATTCTCACAAGATACACATTTGCTGCTACTGAGGTTGAGGTACAGCAGATTTAGGGTAGGGTTAGGGGTTAGGTTAGGGTTTAGAGTGTAGCTAAAGATGTAAGTAAATGCAAGTACTTTAAATGTAAGTACAATGCAACAATACATATGCACATAATAAGTACATTGAATCAAATGCTTAAGTACATAGTAGTTAAAGACACCTAATATAAAGTGGGTCCAAAAATAGCAATGCTGAAAGGCACTAACAAACCACTCAGAATCATCCTATAAACCAACTAGTAGTGCCTTAGCAACCACCCACAACACGCTATCATCGTGGTGGAAAGATTTGCACACCACTCACATTTCTCTCTGTAAACAAAATATGTAAAAAAAAAAAAAAAAAATTAAACAATCTTGTTAAAACTACTGCTTTGCAAGATGATCACCAGAGTGACAGGATTTTCATTTTTGGATGTGAACTATCCCTTTGAAGCGGTTAGATCACAGGCATTGCAGTGTCATAATTCAAGCCATTTGTGAGTCCATGTATGGGGAGGTCAGTGCTGGCAAAATTCTGGCACAAGAGTTATTCCACACCCCTCCCTAGTCTCCCTATCTCTCTGTGACTTTATTCCAGGACCATTAATTTTCCTGAGTGACTGTCACCCGTCAGTGTGCGTCTGCCAGACTTGGTAATCCTTGACTCCTGTGTCAGTGTCCAAGGACATTCTGTTACTAAGCTCTGTGTGAGGGGGTCTGCATGACTGAACCCTGTTGGAATGGAAAATACCATCCGCAATCCATCACAGGACAGCGCAGGGGAAACCCAGAAGCCCTCCTGATACTAGAAGCCAAATAGAGAGCGAGAGTGTGTGTATTGGAATACTGTGCTTGATGTTTTGAAATTCACACGGACTTGCGTTCCAGAATAGATCCCTAATCTGTTAACAGGAGCCTGGTTATAGTAAATCAGATGGGATTGAGGGGTCAGGGATAGTGATGTTTCATTACTGATCTAACATCAGCCTGCTATAGTTTCTCATGCTCAAATAAGAGTCACATGCTCAGATACACTGATTCTAGAGCAGTGGTTATGAGTGAAGTACCCTCAGTGCAGATAAAAACAGGTCACAGACCTCCAGACGCACTGTAACAACATTTAATTAGTTTTTAACATGACACATACTCTGAAAAGCTCTACTGACCGCGGTATGTGTTTGAAAGATAGAGCAAGACCATATTCAGAGTGTTTGGCTGGATGTTTTGGTCTATATTTATTTACAGCTTTGAAGGGGAACCTTGGTTCCCAGAAAGGGTTTTCCATTCAGATCCTGCTTAGAGTTCACATTCTCTCTCTCTCTCTCTCTCTCTCTCTCTGCTGAGGTGATAGAAATTTTTCACTTTCAAAGGACATTATGATTGTTTTGCATACAACATTACCAAAGCACTGATACTTAAAGGACAGTGATAGAAAAGGGGGAAAAAATAAAATTAAAAATAAGGTGACAGTAATGTTAATAAAAAAAATAATGGTAATGTACAATATAGAATAGATTAGGAATAGAATATAAGAAGTAAAATAAGCAATAGAATTCAGTAATACAGAATACACTGTAAAAAAAAAAAAAAATCCTGTGAAATTTAAGGTAAAAAAACTGGCAGCTGTGGTTGCCAGAAATTCATTGTAAAAATATGGTAACCATGCTTCAGGCTTTATGGGATGTAATTTTGATGACTATTTTACGGTGCATTACCATTTATATTATTAAATGATATAAACTTAATACTTTAACCTTCTGAAACTGTAAAAATCTGCTTTTCACTTTATAATGTATTGTTACTCACCTTAGTACTTACAGAAAGGCACATGATGACATGAAGTTCATCAATAGTGGCCTTTCCAAGAGCAGTGACCAATAAACATGTAAAGACAGTGCTCAGTGTCACCCACACAACCATAAAACACCATCAGGGTAACACATGTGAAATTAAAATAATGCAGTAAACACAGAACACCCCAATGAAGATAAATGATATTAAAAATAAGAAGAAACAACTATTCCCATGAAATATAATGAAATGTGATGGGTAAAGCAGGGAATTCTGGGAATGCCCGATTATTGTTTTTGTTTTTTTTACTGTAATTTTAACAATAATTTACAGTAAAAAGTCAATTTATTCTCTTGTTAAACTTACTATAAATTTGTACCATTAATTATATGGTAAAATCATACTTTTTACATGTAAAAATAATTTTTTTACAAAATTGTACTGTAAAATTACATGTATTGTCTTTTTAAATGTATTTTATTTTTTTACCGTGTATTTTAAGATAACTGCCTGTTTACCAATTAAAGTTTTTTTACTGTAGCATTTTTATAGTCTTTTACCATTAAAATTCAGTAAGATATAAATTGACATTAAGAATACACTGTTGTTATATTAAAAATAAGGTGCCAGTAGTGTTAATAAAAATAATAATGTTAATATACAGTGGCGGTCCTGACTCATATGGTGCCCTAGGCATGTTCAGACATGAGACACCCCTCCCCACTCACATAAAAAAAAATTAAAGTTGTGCTCAAAAGTTTGCATACCCTGGCAGAAATTGTGAAATTTTGGCATTGATATTTTAGGATAGTGATCATATGAAGCCATTTATTATCACATAGTTGTTTGGCTCCTTTTTAAATCATAATGATAACAGAAATCACCCAAATGGCCCTGATCAAAAGTTTACATACCCTTGAATGTTTGGCCTTGTTACAGACACACAAGGTTACACACACAGGTTTAAATGGCAATTAAAGGTTAATTTCCCACACCTGTGGCTTTTTAAATTGCAATTAGTGTCTGTGTATAAATAGTCAATGAGTTTGTTAGCTCTCACGTGGATGCACTGAGCAGGCTAGATACTGAGCCATGGGAGCAGAAAAGAACTGTCAAAAGACCTGCGTAACAAGGTAATGGAACTTTATAAAGATGGAAAAGGATATAAAAAGATATCCAAAGCCTTGAAAATGCCAGCCAGTACTGTTCAATCACTTATTAAGAAGTGGAAAATTCAGGGATCACTTGATACCAAGCCAATGTCAGGTAGACCAAGAAAGATTTCAGCCACAACTGCCAGAAGAATTGTTCGGGATACAAAGAAAAACCCACAGGTAACCTCAGGAGAAATACAGGCTGCTCTGGAAAAAGACGGTGTGGTTGTTTCAAGGAGCACAATATGACGATACTTGAACTAAAATGAGCTGCATGGTAGATTTGCCAGAAAGAAGCCTTTACTGTGCCAGTGCCACAAAAAAAGCTGGTTACAATATGCCCGACAACACCTTGACACACCTCACAGCTTCTGGCACACTGTAATTTGGAGTGATGAGACCAAAATAGAGCTTTATGGTTAGCTATACCACCAGCAAGAATTTGGGGCCTCATAGACCACTATTACAGAAGATTGCACACTGTCACTGATGCTAAAGGGGGCAATACACAGTATTAAGAACTAAGGATATGCAGACTTTTGAACAGGGGTCATTTCATTTTTTTTTATTTGTTGCCATGTTTTGTTTTATGATTGTGCCATTCTGTTATAACCTACAGCTGAATATGAATCCCATAAGAAATAAAAGAAAAGTGTTTTGCCTGCTCACTCATGTTTTCTTTAAAATGGTACATATATTACCAATTCTCCAAGGGTATGCAAACTTTTGAGCACAACTATACTGTCCTAATGTTTACTAATAAATAAAATATAAACAATGGTCATAATACAATGCAACAAAATGCAGTGCAGTGTTTTGTCTTGTTACACAATTTGGGGCCATTAAGACCGAACGTGTTCTTATGCTAAAAAAAGTGAGACACAGTGCAATGAATAGAACATGGGTGTCTTGAGAAACGTTTTTTAAAAGTTGATGTTCTTTTTAACCTAACACCATGTTTTAAAAAGTTGTCGCTCCTGCACAAGAGGTTCAAAAATTAGTGAGACACAGTGCAAAGTTCAAAGACTTCCGTCTAGCGAATGTTTACATAGAAAAACAACTGGAAAACAACGCAGACGGGTGGAAGTGTTCGATGTAAACAGCCCCTTCGAAAAAATAACTTGTTACTGGGAAAGCTAGACTTTTGTTAAAGTGGATTAAGTACTGTCACTCTACTGTGTAAACTAATTGAGTTAGTACTGTAGCTAGTTAGTTACTTTCCAACACGGCTCAGCTTGTTGGGTTGACCCAGAGAATTGTTGTTTGCTGTGTGTATATTGTTTCTCTGTAGTATATTCCAGTCTTAAATTATATATGTTAAATTAGCTCCAGGACCTGTAATAGAAATGCAGTCGTTCCCCCTGTGTACACACATGGCTGAATGACAATAAAGCAAACTTGAACTTGAATGATCCCGCCCTATAAGACAGCCTATATTGCCTATGCCAAGATCTGCCATTGGTAATGTAGGATAGAATAGAATAGGCTATACAATTCAACAAGATATAAATTTGCATTAAGAATACACTGTTGTACAGACAATGAATGAAAATATGAGTATATGGAGATGAGATCAGTGGTTGGTTTCTGAGGGTGTGCAGTTCAAATTGTCACTCTCCCTTTCTGCGGTGGTGAAAGCAAACAGGTCGTAATCAAGCATCGTCTGTGTTGGGAGTTTCCAGGGAGACCACCTTGTTTTTGGCAGAGCAGTATTGGATCATTTGGCATAGCCAATAAATCAATACTCAAGCTGTTTGTCAACAAGTTGTGTAAATAGTTACCAAATGAAAAGTGTTTCCATTATGTTGGAATGGCACCAAGCTGCTGTTTCTTTGCTTAAGTGTTAGAACTAATCGTCTTAACTCTTTATGTTAAATGTGTTAGGGTAAGCTTTGTACAAAATGTTGTTATTGATTATATGTGTGCGGTTGGTCTGTGTGTGTTTACACTGTATACAGGGAAAGCTTAAGATCAATTAAAGCTTCCCCTCTCACTTGGAAGAGGATTGGCTAATTCCCAGGATTCTTACCTCGGGGTTCTTGGTTTAATCAACTGGTCAACAGCCTCTGCCTAGTGATATGTTTCATTTCTCTGACAGATCCAAAGCAACAATTTGACCATTCAGTAAGCATATAGTGACTTTTACATGTGAAATCCATTAAATTGCCTTAAAATTGTTGGATTAAAGAACGTCTTACCATGATTTATACATAGTACTACCATGCATTCACCACCACCAAAATGCCGTTACAATGTTCTGATTTCAGTCTCATGTTACAGCGTCCCAACTTTGTGCATGTTCAAACCGTAGGCAGCTTGAAAGAGAAAACTGACAGTATTTGCAATGCGTTATGAATTGAGTTCTGACACATTTCAGAATGCAACAATGCATGAAATCGAGCTTGCATAGGCAGCTCATACAAACAGATTGCAACTCCATTTGATGCCATTTGTCACGCTAATGTTATGGCTTTGTGCACACAATACGCAAGTTTTCAGCCTTAAAATGGTAAATTGCAAAAGCTTATTTCAACAACAGGTCCTGTTTGATGATGGCCTTTTAGTGCCAAGGTATTGTGACGGGACCGTGGCTGTATCGGCCGGCCTTTGTGTTTTGTGTTCCTCCTCCTGTTGAATGCACGGGTCCAGTTGTTTGAGACCACCGTGCGCTCTCCGGTGATGTCACGGTCCTGTCAACCTGTCAGGTTGGGTTTTGTCTGACGAGGACCATGTCATTGTCCCTGTTTTTGTCAAAGTGTGTTGATGTTTTGCCCTTATGTGTTTTATGTGCCGCTGGCATGCTGAATCAGTGTTTCCATGGGAACCCTGATTGTTTCCATGGGAACGCTGATCATTACAAACGTCAGCTGTGAGTGACACCTGTCCCGTGTTTGTTTCTCTTATTTAAACCCCCGCATATGTCATCTCCGATGTCGGATCATTGTGGTGTTACTGTAACTGTTATTGTGGTGTAACTGTCATGTTCGCTGTTTGTTTAACACTTCTCTTTTGTGTAGTTGGAGTGAGCTCGTGTATCTGCTGGTTGCCTGTCTATTGAGATGTGGTTACCAGCCTGCTTGCATTCGTTCTCACCTGCTGCAGCCCAATACTGAGGAGGAGGATTCCTCGGATGTCTGCCCGCATCTCGGGAGACTCATCTGGGCTTTGCTTGCTTTGAGTTTTGGGAAAATAACTATTTTGACTTAATAAATTCCTATTGAACTTTCCCTCTGCTTTTGGGTCCTGTCTTCCCCGCACCCTGACAGAATGATCTGACCACGCCCGGACCCAGCAGAGGGATCATTACTTCGCTCCACTCTCTCGTAGCGAGAAGCCCAGCTGAGGCGGCACCAGATTTAGATCTCCGCTACGAACCTCGTTCTGGGGAGGATGGCATTGCAGCTGGTAGAGCTCACCGTGGCGGTTCAGCGGCTCCGCCCATCGTCTGGTCCTGGCGCGCCTCAGGACATGCCCCCATCAGTTTTGGCGGCTCCCCACGCCTCTTGGCGCCCAGAGGCACGCATCCTCCCACCGGCTCCGTTTTCAGGTGAGGTATCTTGCAGCACCTTTCTGTCACAATATGTGCTGTTTTTCTCTTTGCAGCCCTCTGATTTCCCCACTGAGAAAATGAAGGTGGCTTATACTATCCTGCACCTCATCGGAAGGGCTGCTGAGTGGGGAGTCACCATGTGGGACAACGATTGCCCATGCTGTGCCTCATTCATTTCGGCACGGAGCTTTGTCGAGTGTTCAACCCAGTCGCACTGCAGTGTGGTGAACCAGTCACCGCCTGGGGAAGGAGGAGGAGCCAGACGGCCGTTTCTCTGCTGCTGTCAGTTTCCTCTGCCATGGAGACAATTTCCCTGCCACTGCCAATGTCCATGGCCGTTCCCCTGTTGCTGCCAGCGCCCACACCTGCCACGGCCAACGAGCCAGCGCCCACACCTGCCACGGCCAACGAGCCAGCACCCACACCTGCCACGGCCAATGAGCCAGTGCCCATGCCTTCCACGGCCAACGAGTCAGCGCCCACGGCCGATGAGCCAGTGCCCATGCCTGCCACAGCCAATGAGCCAGTTCTTGATGCCTCGTCTGTCCCAGTGCCAGCGCCTGAAGCCTCGTCCGTCCCAAAGCCAGCATCTGAAGCCTCGTCCGTCCCAGAGCCAGCACTTGAAGCCTTGTCCGTCCCAGTACCAGCGCTTGAAGCCTTGTCTGTCCCAGTGCCAGTGCTTGAAGCCTCGTCCATCCCAGAACCCACGCCTGAAGCCTCAGCCGTCCAGTGCCAGCGTCCTCGGTCATGATGGCCACTCCCACAGCGGTGCTCCCAGCCGCCCGGAGGAGGAGGAGAAGGGCTCTTGGTCCCCAGGCATTCCCAGCCAAGGAGGCCATTCCCCAGTCGCTGTCAGCGTTCCCGGCCAAGGAGGCCATTCCCCAGTCACTGCCAGCATTCCCAGCCAAGGAAGCCTTCCCCAGTCGCTGCTGGCGCTCCCTGCCATGGAGACCGCTCCCCAGTCACTGCCGGCATTCTCGACCAAGGAGGCCGTTCCCCAGTCGCTGCCAGCGTGCCTGGCCACGGATGCTGTTCTCTTGTCACTGTCAGTGCGCCCGGCCACAGAGGACGCTCCCCAGTCACTGCCAGTGTTCCCGGCCAAGGAGGCCGTTCCCCAGTCGCTGCCTGTGTTCACTGCTACGAAGGCTGTTCCCCTGCCACTGCCAGTGCCCACTTCCACAGAGGCGGTTCCCCCATCACTGCTGTGCTCACAGCCACGGAGGCTGTTCCCCCATCACAGCCTTTGCTCAGAGCCACGGAGGCTGTTCCCATCACTGCCGGCTCTCACAGCCATGGAGGCTGTTCCCCTGTCACTACCTGATCTCACGGTCACGGAGGCCGTTCCCCAGTTGCGGCTGCCAGTGCTTACGGCCACGAAGGCAGTTCCCCTGCCGCTATCAGCGTCCACATCGGAGCTGACCACGGTTCCTTTCCTTAATCTCCCTCACTGGTTTCCCTCCCTCACTTTCCTTAATCTCCTTCACTGGTTTGCTCCAACAACTTTTGTGTAGTTGGAACGAGCTCACGTATCCGCTGGATGCCTGTCTATTGAGGTGCGATTACCTGCCTTCATGCATTCATTCTCACCCGCTGGAGACCAGTACTGTGGGGGAGGATTCCTCGGATGTCTGCCCACGTTCCGGGAGAGTCGTCTGGGCTTTGCTTGCTTTGGTTTTTGGGAAAATACCTATTTTGACTTTATAAATTCCTATTGAACTTTCTCTCTGCTTTTGGGTCCTGTCTTCCCCGCACCTTGACATGTATAAATAAAATGAAAATGGATGTGTGTGTGTGTATATATATATATATATATATATATTCTTTTTCAAGAATAAAGTCTTAAAATTGAGAATAAAGTCGTAATGTTTTGAGAATAATCTTATAATAGGCTTTTTATGCAAATAAAGTCATAAAGTTTACAGAAAAAATTTGTAAGGAAAGTAACATTATAATTATGTGGTGGAAAACAGCAAAGTGGAGCAGATGAAGGGCTGAGTGATATAGCTACAAATATTCAAATAAAAATGATTTTCAAATAATTAAGGCATGTTTATCACAGTGTTTTACTAAATGAACACAAGGGAGAATGAGATGTAATCATTTTCAATGATATGAACTTTTTATATTTTATATACAATGATGATTAGTACCTGTAGCTCAATAAAAAGCATTATTTATCTTCATATATTTTTACTTTAAAAAATTTTTGTGAATTAACAAGGTGTGTAAAAACTACTTATTTTAAAACTTTTTTTTTTCTAAATTAAAAAATTGTATGCCAAAGGCTGTGTATGTAAAAGCACTTTATGATAACAATTGATTCTACAATATGCTGAATTTACTATTTAGTCCCTATTTTAAATTATTAAATCTAAACTGTAGGCTATTTGTGTGTGATTCTGCTGAGTTTGATGGCCACTGGCCTGTTTCTCTGAGCAAAAGCGTGTTGTTGCTGCAGATACGGTGATATCATAGTGATTGCAGTCCCATGGGCATTCTTGACACACTGCCCCATATACTTTGTGTTTAACACTTAAACACACTTTCTCACACACATACTTTTGGCCCATTTACCTAGTGCCTTTAGCAGCTGTAAGAGTTTTAATTCCTCCTGGGATCTAGTAGTTCTCTCTCTCTTTCTGTTTCACTTTCTCATAAGCACACAGCATATTTGGCTACTCTCTCCATACATTAGTAGCTTGTCGCTACTAATTTAATGTCTAATTTGTTATTGTGCCATAAGGGTATGTGAATCATGCTGTGGTGAAATGGGTGGAGCAGATATGTACAGTCGATGTCAGAAGTTTACGTACACTTAGGTTGAAGTCATTAAAACTCATTTTTTAACCACGTCACAGATTTAATATTAGCAAACTATAATTTTGGCAAGTCATTTAGGACATCTACTTTGTGCATGACACAAGTAATTTTTCCAACAATTGTTTACAGACAGATTGTTTCACTTTTAATTGACTATATCACAATTCCAGTGGGTCAGAAGTTTACATACACTAAGTTAACTGTGCCTTTAAGCAGCTTTGAAAATTCCAGAAAATGATGTCAAGCCTTTAGACAATTAACCAATTAGCTTCTGATAGGAGGTGTACTGAATTGGAGGTGTACCTGTGGATGTATTTTAAGGCCTACCTTCAAACTTTGCTTGACATCATGGGAAAATCAATAGAAATCAGCCAAGACCTCAGAAAAATAATTGTGGACCCCCCACAAGTCTGGTTCATCCATGGGAGCAATTTCCAAATGCCTGAAGGTACCACATTCATCTGTACAACCAATAGTGCGCAGGTATAAACACGATGGGACCACGCAGCCATCATATTGCTCAGGAAGGAAACGCATTTTGTCCTAGAGATGAATGTAGTTTGGTACGAAAAGTGCAGATCAATCCCAGAACAACAGCAAAAGACCTTGTGAAGATGCTGGAGGAAACAGGTAGACGAGTATCTGTATCCACAGTAAAACGAGTCCTATATCAACATAACCTGAAAGGCTGCTCAGCAAGGAAGAAGCCACTGCTCCAAAACCGCCATAAAAAGCCAGACTACAGTTTGCAAGTGGGCACATGGGGACAAAGATCTTACTTTTTGGAGAAATGTCCTCTGCTCTAATGAAATGAAAATTGAACTGTTTGGCCATAATAACCATTGTTATGTTTGGAGGAAAAAGGGTGAGGCGTGCAAGCCGAAGAACACCAACCCAACCGTGAAGCATGGTGGTGGCAGTATCATGTTGTGGGGGTGCTTTGCTGCAGGAGGGACTGGTGCACTTCACAAAATAGATGGCATCATGAGGAAGGAAAATTATGTGGATATATTGAAGCAACATCTCAAGACATCAGCCAGGAAGTTAAAGCTTGGTCGCAAATGGGTCTTCCAAATGGACAATGACCCCAAGCATACCTCCAAAGTTGTGGCAAAATTGCTTAAGGACAACAAAGTCTAGGTATTGGAGTGGCCATCACAAAGCCCTGACCTCAATCCGATAGAAAATGTGTGGGCAGAACTGAAAAGGTATGTGCGAGCAAGGAGGCCTACAAGCCTTACTCAGTTACACCAATTCTGTCTGGAGGAATGGGCCAAAATTTCAGCAACTTATTGTGAGAAGCTTGTGGCTAACCAAAATGTTTGACCCAAGTTAAACAATTTAAAGGCAAAGCTACCAAATACTAACAAAGTGTATTTAAACTTCTGACCCATTGGGAAAATGATGAAAGAAATAAAAGCTGAAATATATCATTCTCTACTATTCTTCTGAGATTTCACATCCTTAAAGTAGTGTACTAACTGACCTAAGACAGGGAATGTTTTCTACAATTAAATGTCAGGAATTGTGAAAACTGAGTTCAAATGTATTTGGCTAAAGTGTATGTAAACTTCTGACTTCAACTGTAGGTGGTGTCTATTTGTCTGTTTGTTTGTTTACAGAGGGGTGTGGGGGGTTTGTGGGTGGGGAGGGGGTTTAGAGCGTACCAATCTCTGCTGGTTTATGGAGGAGCTCATTAATTAGAACAGACAATCTGTCTGACACCCACTGTGTGCTCGTGTGCGCCATAGACAACCAGAAAAAGATTTTCAAGATGCTTCGAGCAAAAGGGAATGGGTAAGAAAGGATAAATCAGCCCCACTATCCAGCGATTTCTCACAAGTAAAAGCATGATTGTCTGTTAAGAAAAAAAATTATTTATAGCTTTGTTACCATTTCCAAACAGTAGTGAGCTGCCTTGCTGTCTACTATCAACATAGCTGGCTACCTTCTAAGGCAGCATTCTTACTAAAACTGAGCCTCATAATAATTGATTTGAAATGCTCTACACAGACAAAAACTGTGCATACCACACAAATATGTGAATGTGAAACTCTATTTGGTAGCACATTAGACTCAGTGACATTAGCACATACACGACACATACTTTAATAAGCATAAAAATACATAGCACATACAAATAAAGCATTGCATGAAATAATCAATTTTAAAATCTGGGATATCTTTCTCCACAAAGGATACATGAAATGCAAGAATTTGTCCACAACAAGGTCTTATCTGGCTGCCTTGTATTTGAATCAGCCTTTCCGTCACAAACATGCATATGATGCCTCAAAATGCTGTCTAGGTAGGCAGCTTACTAGGAACAAAGCTATTGTGTTTCTATGGAAAATCCCATTTTGTCATAAATCACATACCCCCTCCCAAAAGTTAAAATGGTACAAATGATGTCTTTATAAGAAGTATTAATAGGAAATCGCATGTCCTTGTGATAATTATGTTCTTTATAATTATGTTGTACAGGTGCATTTGATATTTAGTGATGTGAAAATGCACATTTTAAAGCACACAGTTTTTGCTCATCATGACCCAAATGAATTACTTTTTGCAGTGTAACTTTCGTTTCCATGGTAACCCTGTGTAGGTAATTATGAGAGCCTTGGGAAAATGTTTCCAGCCAAGTCATTTGAAGAGCTCATAAAAGACAAAATACTTTAGACATACCGCCATTTGGCACTTGAACATCCACCCATCCCTCCATCTCTATGATCTTAAAAACACAAATACAGCCTGAGATCTCTTTAGACTTCAAACGTTTCAAACCATTATTGGTGATCAGGAAATTGATCAGTGATGATTATCAAACCCATCTGCATTTTATAGGTCACTGGCAATGTATAAAAATCGAAGCTCCTTCTCTGCCCAGTAAGTCATTGACTAAATAGATAGCGCTTTTGTATGAAGGTAATTACGTATTAAAAGGATAGTTCAGCCAAAAATTTAAATTCTCTGTATTTCCGTAGAATGCAAGTGAATGGTGGCCAAAACTTTGAAGGTCCAAAAAGCATAAAAAAGGCAGCATAAAAGTAATCCATATGACTCCAGTGGTTAAATCCAAATCCACAGAAGAGATATGATAGGTGTGGGTGAAAAACAGATCAATATTTAAGTCCTTTTTACTATAAATTCTCCTCGCTGCCCAGTGGGTGGCGATATGCACAAAGAAAGCAAATCGGCAAAAAATAAAAGAAGAATGTGAAAGTGGAGATTTATAGTAAAAAAGTACTTGATCTTTTTCTCACCCACACCTATCAAATCGCTTCTGAAGGTATGGATTACACTGGAGTAGTATGGATTACTTTTATGCTTTCTTTATGTGCTTTTTGGACCTTCAAAGTTCTGGTCAATATTCACTTACATTGAATGGACCTACAGAGCTGACATATTCTTCTAAAAATCTTTGTTTGTGTTCAGCAGAAGATAGAAAGCCGTACACATCTGGGATGGCATGAGGGTGAGTAAATGATGAAAGAATTTACATTTTGGGGGTGAACTATCCCTTAAGGTATCATATTAAGTCACCATGTAGTACTGTATGTATTTGTGCCATTTTTATATTTGTAATCCAATCGCTGAGCCGCACAGACAGGATTGCGGGATATCATGAATACCATGTCTGGTCCCATGGCTGATGGCAGCCAATCAGAAAGGCCGTTCAGCTTGTGTTATTAAGATGTTATGTAACAGTCAGGTGCTGAGGAATAGATTGAGAGAATAAACGACCTTTGTGCATAAATTCATTAGCAGGATCCAACACAGAAGTCAAAGCTCATCTGGGCGCATTTTGTTAATTGTAGAAATCGATCGCTGAAACAACTTAAATCAAAACATTTTACACAATGAATATTTACAAATCACCCATGAAGGTGCTAAACCGTTTTCTATCACCTAGCCTACTCTAGACATGAATAAACACAAATACATGCATGCAAAAACACACATGCTGGCAGACACAGTCAATAGCATGCAGCTGTGGGTGATGAATGTATAATTTAAGTGGACTGGTCCCAGCAACCTTTTATGTTTTAATTTAGAATATTCTAAAATCCCTTTGTGTTTGTTCACTCAGAAACACACACGTTTACCTAGTTATCTAAATGGGTACATTAGGACTTTTATCTTTTACTTTTATTTCACATTCAGTACGTTTACATGCACAGTTATAATCAAGCTACAGTTTTTGACTATTCGATCTACAGTCTTCATTAGTAATCCACAGAGTTGGGGTCTTGATCTTGTGGTCTTATGTAAATGCGGTCTTGGTCTGGATCTGGGACTCGGCTTATAGTCTTAGTCAAGACCTCAGTGTATTACCAGTGCACTAAATGTGATAAATATTTCAACCACTAGTTGGCATGGCATCTTCACCATACTGAGAAGTAACTGTAAGTGCAAGAACTATGGTCTAACAAGACAAAGCAATCATTAATGATTTATGGTTATAACTGCCATGTAGAGGCCATGACATTACTCGCAGTGGCTGCGGGACCCAATAAGCTAGTTACTTTGCGGAAGTTGTAAGCGGGAGTGGCCGGTATTCTAATAAATTGTTGGCAAGAGTAGGGCTGCACGATTACGACTAAAATCATAATTTAAGGTTATTTCCGTTGATATTGTAATCACTATTAATAATATTGATTAATATAAATGTATTGCATGTTGTATTATTTATGTAGCTACACATCCCAAATAAGATGAGAACTGCGTTCCTGAATTAGTTCATTGCTGTTTTATGCATCAGTAAATAACTTCACATTGTTCCTCTTAGCAGCATTAAAAACAACTGTTCAAATTGTAATTAAATTATAAACAGAAAGCAAGCAAAGTACACTCGATTTATAATCACTGAAGCTGTCAATCCCTTCAGTTCAGTGGGAACTCACTGACTGAGTCCTGCACTCTCGCTAAAACTCCCATTATAATCAATGAAGCTGTCTACACTGCAAAATAAATTTCTTATTTACATTGTCTTTACAACTTGTTGTTTATAATGAAATCATTCGCGAGTGTGCAGCAGTAGAACTCTGTGAACACGCGTTGAGCGGATATTTTCTGCACCCGTGACTTAAACGCCTCTGATTGGCCGTTGCATTCATGCACTCAACAGACATGTCTGTGATTTTGAAAAATATATTTTTTTATTTTGTTATATTAATAATGCATTTGAATCACAATTCTCACTTACCCATGGTTTTGGGAAGTCCGGCTCATTTCCACGAATCAATTCTTTCAAACTGTTCTTTTAAATTATTGCAATTGTTTTACATCAGCATTTGTCTTTCTTTATTTCGATCAGAGATAGTCAGTGTTATTGTCAGTGAAGAACATTGTTTATGCATAGTTGTTTTAATAGTTTAATTTTCCTACAATAGTTTTCAATTAAGTTTCCATCTCTCGGTTTAACTTTGATTAGCAAAGATGAATTTGGCATTTAATGTTAACATTTTTTCTTTTAAAAATAAAAAGCCATATATGACAATTTTTTATCTTTTATTATGAAAAAACAGCTTCGTGACACCTGGGGTTGGGTTGGTGGGGCAATAAAAGGAATGGGTGTACATGCAGTGAAAATCAGAACAAAGCCATGCAGACCTCTACTGTGGTGGACAGCCTAGAAGATGTTGCTCTCCTTGTCTGTGGTCCCCACATGCTTTAAAATGTCCACCATTGTGCCTGTACCAAAGCAATCCAAAATCACTTGCTTAAATGACTGGCGTCCTGTTGCTCTGACCCCCATCATCAGCAAATGCTTTGAGAGACTAATCAGAGATTACATCTGCTCTGTGCTGCCTTCCTCACTGGACCCATTGCAGTTTGCTTACCGCAACAACCACTCCACTGATGATGCCATTGCATCTACACTACACACTGCTCTCTCCCACCTGGAAAAAAAAGGAACACTTATGTGAGAATGCTGTTTGTAGACTACAGCTCAGCATTCAACACCATAGTGCCCTCCAAGCTTGATGTGAAACTCTGGGCTCTGGGCTTAAACAGCTCGCTGTGCAGCTGGATCCTGGACTTCCTGTCAAGCAGACACCAGGTGGTTAGAATGTGCAGTAACATCTCCTCATCACTGACCCTCAACACTGGAGCCCCACAGGGCTGTGTTCTCAGCCCATTCCTGTATTCCCTGTACACACATGACTGCGTGGCAACACATAGCTCCAATGCCATCATTAAGTTTGCTGATGATACAACGGTGGTAGGCCTGATCACTGACAATAATGAAACAGCCTACAGAGAGGAGGTGCACACTCTGACATGCTGGTGTCAGGAGCACAACCTCTTCCTCAACGTCAGCAAGACAAAGGAGCCTGTGGTGGACTGGTGGAGGAAAGGCAGAGAACACAGCCCCATCACCATCAATGGAGCACTGGTGGAGAGTGTCAGCAGCTTCAAGTTCCTCGGTGTCCACATCACTGAGGAACTCACATGGTCCGTCCACATTGAGGCCATTGTGAAGAAGGCTCCTCAGCACCTCTTCTTCCTGAGATGGCTGAGGAAGTTTGGAATGAACTGCCACATCCTCACACGGTTCTACACCAGCACTGTAGAGAGCATCCTGACTGGCTGCATCACTGCAAAGGGTGGTGCGAACTGCCAGACACATCATCGGAGGTGAGCTTCTCTCCCTCCAGGACATCTATACCAGGCGGTGTGAAAAAAGCTCGGAGGATCATCGGAGACTCCAGCCACCCAAGCCATGGGCTGATCTCACTGCTACCATCAGGCAGGCGGTATCGCAGCATCAAGACCACACCAGCCGACTCCATGACAGCTTCTTCCCCCAAGCAATCAGACTTTTGAACTCTTAATCTCTCACGATAAGTATACATCAGCATTGCACTTTATTAATCTTTTTATCTCACACTGGACTGTCATAATTAACAACACACTGGCAACTGACTATCAACCGACAGCCTGAATGTCAATACAGTACAATACAACCTACTGTATATTTATATATACTATATATAATATTTTTATTGTATAATGTGTATTCTATATTGTGTGTATTGTATACTGTACATTGTATATTATTATTTGTATATTGTATTGTAATTATGTGTACATTAGATATGTAAATTGTGTTGTGTAAATCTGATGTTTATTGTAAATTGGTATATGTCTCATCACTGTCATAACTGCTATATTGCTCGGAACTGCACCCAAGACTTTCACCCACTATTGCACTTGTGTGTATGGTTGTGTGACAATAAAGTGATTTGATTTGATTTTGATTTTCACTGCATATACACCCATTCCTTTTATTGCCCTAACCAATTCAAATCACTTAACTTTAGTTGTATTATATTTATAGCTAGGCATTTGGGTTACAAAGGCATCTTGTAAAACTGGACTGTTTTCTCTCTATAGCTGTCTGGAAAATGTAAGATCCTGCAGTGGTAAAATTTGTATTTGAAAACTTTGAAGAACTTTCTTCAAATATAAATGTATCATCTTGGTCCATTAAAATTTACTACCTGGTTCTTGAACCGACAAGTCTTGATCTGGGTCTTAGGAATAGGTCTTGGCCTGGATCTGGGTCTTGAAAGTTCTTTTCTTTGTCTGAATCTGGGTTTCAAGGGGTCTAGTTTTAGTCTTGGTATGGGTCTTAGGGTGTCTGGTATTGGTCTGAGTCTGGGTTTTGGAGGGTCTGGTCTTGACTACACTTGTCTTGAGATGTTGCTTCAATATATCCACATCATTTTCCTTCCTCATGATGCCATCTATTTTGTGAAGTGCACCAGTCCCTCCTGCAGCAAAGCACCCCCACAACATGATGCTGCCACCCCCATGCTTCACGGTTGGGATGGTGTTCTTCAGCTTGCAAGCCTCACCCTTTTTCCTCCAAACATATCAATGGTCATTATGGTCAAACAGTTAAATTTTTGTTTCATTAGAGCAGAGGACATTTCTCCAAAAAGTAAGATCTTTGTCCCCATGTGCACTTGCAAACTGTAGTCTGGCTTTTTTATGGTGGTTTTGGAGCAGTGGCTTCTTCCTTGCTGAGCAGCCTTTCAGGTTATGTTGATATAGGTCTCGTTTTACTGTGGATATAGATACTCGTCTACCTTGACTATCCCAGGAGATCAGCAGTTACAGAAATACTCAAACCAGCCCATATGGCACCAACAATCATCCATGCGATTATCTAATCAGCCAATCGTGTGGCTGCAGTGCATAAAATCATGCAGATACGGGTCAGGAGCTTCAGTGAATGTTCACATTAACCATCAGAATGGGGAAAAATTTGATTTCAGTGATTTGGACTGTGGCATGATTGTTGGTGCCAGATGGGCTGGTTTGAGTATTTCTGTAACTGCTGATCTCCTGGGATTTTCACACACAACAGTCTGTAGAATTTACTCAGAATGGTGCCAAAAACAAAAAACATCCAGTGAGTGGCAGTTCTGCGGATGGAAAAGCCTTGTTGATGAGAGAGGTCAACAGAGAATGGCCAGACTGGTTCGAACTGACTAAGTCTATGGTAATTCAGATAACTGCTCTGTACAATTGTGGTGAGAACAATAGCATCTCAGAATGCTATTCTGAGATGCGGGTTAGCGCTGTTTTGGTGGCACGAGGGGGACCTACACAATATTAGGCAGGTGGTTTTAATGTTGTGGCTGATCGGTGTATACACAGTTTATATGTAGTAGTATATAAACACTTATATAATATACCACAGGATAAAAGTTGCTGTTGGTTGCTTTTGGCACCTTTGATCTACAATCCTGATGTGTGAATCTGTGTGTGATTCATTTAAACCTTTTTTTGTCCAACAAGACACAACAAAAAAGTGTTAATAAAGTGTGAAATGCTTTTAAGTCTCTTAATTGAAAAAGGCCGTGCAGTGTGGTCCCAAGATCAGATGCACCTTTCTTTGAATATAGACTTTATTTCATGTTGTGATCTTCTCTTCATTAATGCAAGGTGCTGGGCATAATGAGTGACTCATGGACTTCTGCTACAGTTGTGTATCGGGTTACGAAGAAGAGTTTAGAGAATTGACTTCATAAATGTAGTCGTGTTCACATCACATTGGCTGTGATGTAAAAGAAGTCTGTTCACATGTCTGATCTTGTTTATAATCTGTATCACATCATTAAAGATGAGGATTGTAATTTTTTTGGATCTTAAAGCTGGTGTAATTTTTTCCAAACATTAACAACTATAAGTAAGCCATTTGTGGTTGAATTCCCTGAAAAGTGTGTAAACACTTGTGGTGCTATCAAAACAGTACTTTGCTTGTTTGAGCATCCCATTCAGCCTGACAAAGCAACTTTGGCTCTACCGTAAGCATGAGTTTGGGGCGGGGCAATTTGTTTGTCAAATCATTAGAAACGGGAGTGCCATTGTTTTTGCAATTCTGTTAGGTGTGCAGAAATTACACACTTTAAAAGGAGAAGGTTGAATAAATGACCTGATCACCTGTGCGGTTTTACAGACTGTTAGTTTGATAATTGGGTCTGCTGTAATATTTGACAGCTTTTAGTGGCAGTAAAGGATCTCCATTCC